>NC_064926.1:426568518-428968518 GCF_023897955.1 Schistocerca gregaria
GCCAGTAGTTTCACTTTGTATTCACCTTCTCCTTTTTACCGTAATCTAATATATAATTTTATCTTGCCTATATATTCTCAATAATACATAACCCACTTCCAAACCATAACCAAATTATTATTCCCCCCCCCCCCCCCCCTTCAACACTACCGCTGCTATAAAATCCACCGTTTCTAGTTCACCAACAGTTCCTTTCACCTATTAAACAACAATTTCGGCTAGTTCTAATAACTTTTGCTTTATTTCCATTTCCATTTTTCCCACATCACTGATAATTTTTAGTCGCTTCCCACAGGTTTTAACGTCATTATTTCTTCATCAGACAATTGTTAGCCTCATTTTCATAATCTGCCACCACAAAACCACTCCTTTTAATACAGTTACACGTATTTTTTTCGAAACTTTCTGAATTTCTCCACCCTTTAACGTGTTTTGGCGGCAACACAACCATCTAACCTTTATGCACATCGTTGTCTACCAACCCAAGTTCACCACAGGATCAACATAGCCCAGCTTTAACCAACACTTTTTCACCTTTTTTCCCCACCAGACCTCCAGTTGCTTTCTAGTTCACCATTATCTCTCCCTATATATTTTTATTTTCATTTCAGCCTCATGTACACTTTCCACCTTCTACTACCATGTCACCCTCACAACACCCCCACAACGACCCCATTAAGTTTTATTTACATTCCCTCCGCAAACATGCCTTTGCCCTAGCCAGATTACGCTCCCATATTTAATGTTCTCAGGCTTGTCTGACATTTGGCATTACCTCCAAAGGCCTCACACTTGAAGTTCCCATCTCTGGCTGCAACCTTTCCTTCCATCAGTCCCCATACCAGTTCCAAACTGAACAATCCATTGCCCTCACTTACCTAATCCTTCACCTTCACATCAACTCAGCCAATGAACACACCTGTCAACTCCTATCCTTAATAAAAGTCCTCAATCTTTCCTCTCCCACATCCACACTAACTGATCAGAGCATCCTCCTACAGGGCAACCGCAAATTAGAACAGCATCCCACCCTCCACCTCAAAAAACTATCCAATCTCCTGGTTTCCCACCTCCGGAAAGGCAACTCACTCACCCTCCACAACCTTTCCAACAAACCTCAACCTCCTCTCATTGCACACAGACCCAGTCTCTCCCATCTACTCAATCTCCCACTTCCAGCTCCACTCCCCCCAACACCTCAAAATTCCAGTCAACACAATCTGGAACCACAACACCCCAATTCAGTAGTTAACCTTTCCTCCAAACCTCTCTCCCAATCCGAAACCTCTGTCCTATGCAAAAGGCTTCACCTTCAGCCCCACTCCCAGATTCAAGTAAACAGCCCTCGTCAAAGATCTACTGTCCTACACTCGTACTCTCTGCTGCAAATATCACTTTGCCACGAAGAAAAATGATCATAATCCCACTCCTAATGATCCAACTCCCCAAGACACTATCCAAATTGAACCCTGCCTGCAACAGTTCCGTCCTCCATCACAGCGGGACCCACCTCCTCTTCCTCAAAATCACCCTCTCCAAACCTTCCAGGAATTTCTCACTTCCAGCCTTGCCTCTCAATCTTTCTTGAAAAACCTTAATCCTACTCCCAACATCACCACAGCCGAATCCCAGGCTATCCGTGATCTGAAAGCTGACCGATCCATCATCATTCTTCCGGCTGACAAGGGTTCCACGACCGTGGTACTTGATCGTCGGGAGTATGTGGCTGAGGGACTGCGTCAGCTTTCAGACAACTCTACATACAAAGTTTGCCGAGGTAATCCCATTCCTGATGTCCAGGCGGAGCTTCAAGGAATCCTCAGAACCTTAGGCCCCCTACAAAACCTTTCACCTGACTCCATCAAACTCCTCACTCCACCGACACCTCGCACTCCTACCTTCTACCTACTTCCTAAAATTCACAAATCCAAACATCCTGGCCGCCCCATTGTAGCTGGTCACCAAGCCCCCACAGAACGTATCTCTGCCTACGTAGATCAACACCTTCAACCCATTACATGCAGTCTCCCATCCTTCATCAAAGACACCAACCACTTTCTCGAATGCCTGGAATCTGTACCCAGTCTGTTACCCCCGGAAACCATCCTTGTAACCATTGATGCCACTTCCCTATACACAAATATCCCGCACGTCCAGGGCCTCGCTGCAATGGAGCACTTCCTTTCACGCCGATCACCTGCCACCCTACCTAAAACCTCTTTCCTCGTCACCTTAGCCAGCTTCATCCTGACCCACAACTTCTTCACTTTTGAAGGCCAGACATACCAACAATTAAAGGGAACAGCCATGGGTACCAGGATGGCCCCCTCGTATGCCAACCTATTTATGGGTCGCTTAGAGGAAGCCTTCTTGGTTACCAAAGCCTGCCAACCCAAAGTTTGGTACAGATTTATTGATGACATCTTCATGATCTGGACTCACAGTGAAGAACAACTCCAGAATTTCCTCTCCAACCTCAACTCCTTTGGTTCCATCAGATTCACCTGGTCCTACTCCAAATCCCATGCCACTTTCCTAGACGTTGACCTCCATCTGTCCAATGGTCAGCTGCACACATCCGTCCACATCAAACCCACCAACAAGCAACAGTACCTCCATTATGACAGCTGCCACCCATTCCATATCAAACGGTCCCTTCCCTACAGCCTAGGCCTTCGTGGCAAACGAATCTGCTCCAGTCCTGAATCCCTCGACCATTACACCAACAACCTGAAAACAGCTTTCGCATCCCGCAACTACCCTCCCAAACTGGTACAGAAGCAGATAACCAGAGCCACTTCCTCATCCCCTCAAACCCAGAACCTCTCACAGAAGAACCCCAAAAGTGCCCCACTTGTAACAGAATACTTCCCGGGACTGGATCAGACCTTGAATGTGGCTCTCCAGCAGGGATACGACTTCCTAAAATCCTGCCCCGAAATGAGATCCATCCTTAATGAAATCCTCCCCACTCCACCAAGAGTGTCTTTCCGCCGTCCACCTAACCTTCGTAACCTCTTGGTTTATCCCTATGAAATCCCCAAACCACCTCCCCTACCCTCTGGCTCCTACCCTTGCAACCGCGCCCCGGTGTAAAACCTGTCCTATGCACCCTCCCACCACCACCTACTCCAGTCCTGTAAACCGGAAGGTGTACACGATCAAAGGGAGAGCCACATGTGAAAGCACCCACGTGATTTACCAACTGACCTGCCTGCACTGTGATGCTTTCTATGTGGGAATGACCAGCAACAAACTGTCCATTCGCATGAATGGACACAGGCAGACAGTGTTTGTTGGTAATGAGGATCACCCTGTGGCTAAACATGCCTTGATGCACGGCCAGCACATCTTGGCACAGTGTTACACCGTCAGAGTTATCTGGATACTTCCCACCAACACCAACCTATCCGAACTCCGGAGATGGGAACTCGCCCTTCAGTATATCCTCTCTTCTCGATATCCGCCAGGCCTCAACCTCCGCTAATTTCAAGTTGCCGCCACTCATACCTCACCTGTCTTTCAACAACTTCTTTGCCTCTGTACTTCCGCCTCGACTGACATCTCTGCCCTTAATCTTTGCCTTTAAATATGTCTGCTTGTGTCTGTGTATGTGCGGATGGATAAGTGTGTGTGTGTGTGTGTGTGTGTGTGTGTGTGTGTGTGTGTGTGTGTGTGTACACCTGTCCTTTTTTTCCCCTAAGGGAAGTCTTTCCGCTCCCGGGATTGGAATGACTCCTTACCCTCTCCCTTAAAACCCACATCCTTTCGTCTTTCCCTCTCCTTCCTGAAGAAGCAACCATCGGTTGCGAAAGCTAGCAATTCTGTGTGTGTGTTTGTGTGTTTTGTTCATGTGCCTGTCTGCCGGCGCTTTCCCGCTTGGTAAGTCTTGGAATCTTTGTTTTTAATGTGTGTGTGTGTGTGTGTGTGTGTGTGTGTGTGTGTGTGTGTGTGTAGAAATCTGAAGTAAATCAGCCAAGAGTTCACACACAATGTCTCCTAATGGATATTTGGGCAGAAATAGTCAATAGGCTAGGAGATATACAAGTGCTGGCAGGTCGATAGACATACAAACATACACACAAAATTTGAGCTTTCGCAACCGGCGGTTGCTTCTTCAGGAACGAGGGAAGGAGAGGGAAAGACGAAAGGATGTGGGTTTTAAGAGAGAGGGTAAGGAGTCATTCCAATCCCAGGAGTGGAAAGACTTACCTTAAGGGGGAAAAAAGGACAGGTACTTCAAAATTGTCTGCCCGCGCCCGTGCACGTGCGGATGGACACGCACCGGAACGACTCCCTCCCCCCCCCCCCCCCCCCCCACCCACCCAAAAATGCTTCAGAATTAGCCCTTTCCCTAGCCCATAACCAAAGCTACTTCCTCATCCCCTCAAACCCAGAACTTCCCACAGAAGAACCACAAAAGTGCCCCACTTGTGACAGGATACTTTATGGGACTGGATCAGACTCTGAATGTGCCTCTCCAGTAGGGATACGACTTCCTCAAATCCTGTCCTGAAATGAGATCCATCCTTCACAAAATCCTCCCCACTCCACCAAGAGTGTCTTTCTGCCGTCCAGCTAACCTTCGTAACCTCTTAGTTCATCCCTATGATATCCCCAAACCATCTTCCCTACCCTCTGGCTCCTACCCTTGTAACCGCCCCGGTGTAAAACCTGTCCCATGCACCCTCCCACCACCACCTACTCCAGTCCTGTAACCCGGAAGGTGTACACGATCAAAGGCAGAGCCACGTGTGAAAGCACCCACGTGATTTACCAACTGACGTGCCTACACTGTGAAGCTTTCTATGTAGGAATGACCAGCAACAAACTGTCCATTCGCATGAATGGACACAGGCAGACAGTGTTTGTTGGTAATGAGGATCACCCTGTGGCTAAACAAACATGCCTTGGTGCACGGCCAGCGCGTCTTGGCACAGTGTTACACCGTCCGTGTTATCTGGATACTTCCCACCACCACCAACCTATCCGATCTCCGGAGATGGGAACTTGCCCTTCAATATATCCTCTCTTCTCGTTATCCGCCAGGCCTCAACCTCCGCTAATTTCAAGTTGCCGCTGCTCATACCTCACCTTTCTTTCAACAACATCTTTATCTCTGTACTTCCGCCTTGACTGACATCTCTGCCCAAACTCTTTGCCTTTACAAATGTGTGTGTGTGTGTGTGTGTGTGTGTGTGTGTGTGTGTGTGTGTGTGTGTGTGTGTCCTTTTTTCCGCCCTAGGGTGGGTCTTTCCACTCCCGGGATTGGGGGTGGCTCCTTTCCCCCTCCCTTGGGGCCCGCATCCTGTCGTCTTTCCAACTCCTTCCCTCTTTCCTGGTGGGGCGGCCGTGGGTTGCGGGGGCTTGGGTTTTGTGTGTGTGTTTGTTTTGTGTGTCTATCGACCTGCCAGCCCCTTTGTTTGGTGGGTCACATCATCTTTGTTTTTAGATATATTTTTCCCACATAGGATGTTTCCCTCTATTATATTCATATCAATAATTTGAACCCAACAATTAAGTTTGTTATTGTCACTGTGCATTTCGAAATCTTTTGTCGTCTTATTTTCTCTTTCTGTTTTTGCCAGTAGTTTCACTTTGTATTCACCTTCTCCTTTTTACCGTAATCTAATATATAATTTTATCTTGCCTATATATTCTCAATAATACATAACCCACTTCCAAACCATAACCAAATTATTATTCCCCCCCCCCCCCCCCCTTCAACACTACCGCTGCTATAAAATCCACCGTTTCTAGTTCACCAACAGTTCCTTTCACCTATTAAACAACAATTTCGGCTAGTTCTAATAACTTTTGCTTTATTTCCATTTCCATTTTTCCCACATCACTGATAATTTTTAGTCGCTTCCCACAGGTTTTAACGTCATTATTTCTTCATCAGACAATTGTTAGCCTCATTTTCATAATCTGCCACCACAAAACCACTCCTTTTAATACAGTTACACGTATTTTTTTCGAAACTTTCTGAATTTCTCCACCCTTTAACGTGTTTTGGCGGCAACACAACCATCTAACCTTTATGCACATCGTTGTCTACCAACCCAAGTTCACCACAGGATCAACATAGCCCAGCTTTAACCAACACTTTTTCACCTTTTTTCCCCACCAGACCTCCAGTTGCTTTCTAGTTCACCATTATCTCTCCCTATATATTTTTATTTTCATTTCAGCCTCATGTACACTTTCCACCTTCTACTACCATGTCACCCTCACAACACCCCCACAACGACCCCATTAAGTTTTATTTACATTCCCTCCGCAAACATGCCTTTGCCCTAGCCAGATTACGCTCCCATATTTAATGTTCTCAGGCTTGTCTGACATTTGGCATTACCTCCAAAGGCCTCACACTTGAAGTTCCCATCTCTGGCTGCAACCTTTCCTTCCATCAGTCCCCATACCAGTTCCAAACTGAACAATCCATTGCCCTCACTTACCTAATCCTTCACCTTCACATCAACTCAGCCAATGAACACACCTGTCAACTCCTATCCTTAATAAAAGTCCTCAATCTTTCCTCTCCCACATCCACACTAACTGATCAGAGCATCCTCCTACAGGGCAACCGCAAATTAGAACAGCATCCCACCCTCCACCTCAAACTATCCAATCTGCTGGTTTCCCACCTCCGGAAGGGCAACTCACTCACCCTTCACGACCTTTCCAGCAAACCTCAACCTCCTCTCATTGCAAACAAACCCAGTCTCACCCATGTACTCAATCTCCCACTTCCAGCTCCACTCCCCCCAACACCTCAAAATTCTAGTCAACACAATCTGGAACCACAACACCCCAATTCAGTAGTTAACCTTTCCTCCAAACCTCTCTCCCAATCCGAAACCTCTGTCCTATGCAAAAGGCTTCACCTTCAGCCCCACTCCCAGATTCAAGTAAACAGCCCTCGTCAAAGATCTACTGTCCTACACTCGTACTCTCTGCTGCAAATATCACTTTGCCACGAAGAAAAATGATCATAATCCTACTCCTAATGATCCAACTCCCCAAGACACTATCCAAATTGAACCCTTCCTGGAACAGTTCCGTCCTCCGTCACAGCAGGTCCCGCCTCCTCTTCCTCAAAATCACCCTCTCCAAACCTTCCAAGAATTTCTTACTTCCAGTCTTGCCTCTCAATCCTTAAAAAAACCTTAATCCTACTCCCAACATCACCACTGCTGAAGCCCAAGCTATTCGTGATCTGAAGGCTGAAAGGTGTGTGTGTGTGTGTGTGTGTGTGTGTGTGTGTGTGTGTGTGTGTGTGGACCTGCCAGCGCTTTTGTTTGGTGGGTCACATCATCCTTATATATGTAGAGGGAAACATTCCATGTGGGAAAAATATGTCTGAGGGCAGGGTTGATGTGACTTGCCGGGCGGGAGTGCTGGCGGGTCAATGGATACGTGGGCGGGCACAGGCATCGGAAATCGGGCTTTCGGAGGGGGAGGGGAGGGGAGGGGGGAGTCGTTTGTGTCCCGGGTGGGGGGGGGGAGGGGACAGGTGTGCACTCGCGCACATACGCGTGTCCATGCGCGCAAGCACACATTTGTAAAGTACGTGTTTTTTTTTCCTCTTAAGGTAAGTCTTTCCGCTCCTGGGATTGGAATGACTCCTTACCCTCTTCCTTAAAACCCACATCCTTTTGTCTTTCCCTCTCCTTCCCTCGTTCCTGAAGAAGCAACTGCTGGTTGCGAAAGCTAGAAATTTTGTGTGTGTGTTTGTGTGTTTTATTTTCAATAAGTACACAAGGTGTATCCCATGTCACTGCTATTCCCCATACTACTCCCGGTTCAATGCAACATCAATGTAAGGTGTGTCTTGAGGCATCTAGTCAAAACTTTGAGCATCTCCTGTAGTGAGCGTCCACATTTGTAGCATGTGACTAAATAACTGCAACACCATTTAGTAGTTTAGTTGCCACAGGTGGCCTTTGTGACCCCCCCCCCCCCCCCCCCACCTCCCACCCCATTCCTGTGTGATTACCGATCCTTGTTGTAGGCCTATTGTGCCATGTCAGTTTGTAAATGTTTAATATACCAAACATCGAATTCTTTTTTCTTTTTAATATACACAATTTATAAATATGTATAAAATATCTAAAAGGAGAAACATTGTTACCAAATATCCTGAAAACTACTTGATCAATTTAGTTTAAAGTTCTTGGCAGACTGATTCCAAATTTCTACATTCAAATGAAAGAATGGAGATAATTAATGAAAAATTAAATGCCTATCAAACAAAATGAGTTGTCGTAAACTGTCTATAACTCCTATTGTGGGAATGAATTAAAATGGGAATGCCCATCTGAGAAATAGTACCATCAGATGTCACTAGATTGTAGGACAAGCAAAACCTTAATAATTTAACAGAAACATGATAACAGACTCTTATTAATTGCCATTGTTACATACGACACACACCATAGATGATGTTTTAGTCCGTATTTTGTAGTTATTTTTATTATTGAAGTTCACAATACCATACAAATACTAAGGCAGTGCATAATCTGTGATGTAATTGTTATCACTAAACTTTTGGTTTGGATTTGGTGTTTATTTGCAAAAGTCATAGCCAGGAACCTAGACCCTGATTTTTATTAATACCACAGGTGAAGACAGTCATTCATCACATTCTGTTGACACCTAGTGGTTCAAATATGCCCTTTGTTTTAAAGTGATTGCAGTTTGCAATGGAGCTTGCATTCATTACGAGTATTGACAAGGCACAGGGCCAATCACTTTGTGTGGCAGGCAGATATTAAACATCCCAGGCAATACCAGGCACTGCAGCCAATTCCAGTATACAAAAAGAGTAAAATGTAGGTGCACAAAACAACAGCATTGTACCACATCAACATCAAGGGTAACCAAGATGTTACCTTAAGCAATGTCTCTGCAGATGTGAAATTGCACTGGTGAGTAATGAATTGACTGAACCTGGTATGCTATACTGGACTGCAAATATTTTTCAGGAAAAAAAAAATGTTGAGTGTGCTCATAGGAAACTTAATAGGTCATTTAATCTTCTCTTAATACATAAACAATTTATCAGATAGGAATAGCAGTTTAAGTAGTTAGTTCACTACAGAAAAGTATCCATGAATGGACAATCGTGAGGTATTGCGGAAAGACTTAAACAAATTATTATTTATTTATCATAAGACATGCCAGCAGCATATATACAAAAAGTGGCATTACAATGCAAAGGAATATATATACAAATATACTTAAAATAATGAATTAGTGAATAAAATATTTTTATGTATACATGTTGTCAATGTGATATGATGTACCGAAATATGACGTGTATCATGCGAGGCTAGAAGCTACTGGTTACACATCAATGTTCAGGTCTTGGATCCACTTCATAGCTCAGGTATGGCTTCTATGAAGTCCTCTTCTGATGCACTGAATTTCTTTCCACTTGATGTAATGATAGCTCTCTTCAAATATGGATAAATGCAAGGTACCACCTATAACTAGGAGAAAATTAATGGTGTATGTCTTGAGGGGTAACACTAAGAAGTGATATGAAGTGGGAAAATTATGTAAAATCTGTCATTGGAGAAGGCAAACGGAAGGTTTGTGGAAGGGTTCAGGGGAATTTCGATGTGTCTGTAAGACAGAACACGTACAAGACAAAAGTGTGACCAATTCTAGGGGATTGTTCTAGTGTAGGAATCCTTCTACAAATGCACTGACATGATTACTTTGCATTTCACATTTAAGTGCCTGGCAAACAGTCCATCAAACCATCTTAAAGCTGTTTCTCTACTACTCCACTCTTGATCAGCACATAGAAAAAATTTACACTTAAATCTTTCCGTGTGACCAATTGCTCTTACTTCAGTATGAAGTGATCTCTCTCTGTGTCAGAGGGTGCCAACGAAATATCTTCACATCTGGAGGAGAAAAACAGTGAAAGAAATTTCACAAGGATATCCTGCTGTAAATAAATGTGCCATTGTTTTAATGATTGCCACCCAGTTTACGTATCATATCCTTGACATTCTATCCCCTATTTGGCAATAATAAAAAATGAGCTGCCCATCTTTGAACTTTCTCGATGTCCTCCTCCAATCCTCTATGATGCAGATCGCACACCACACAGCAATACGCCAGAAGAGGACAGTAAAGTTTAGTGTTGGCAGTCCCTTTAGTATACTTGTTGTATTTTCTAACTATTCTTCTAATGATTCACAGTCTTTGGTTTGATTTCCCCACAATGTAATGTATGTGTCTGTTCCAATTTAAGATTTTGGTAATTGTAATCTCAAAGTATTTAGTTACACTCAGAGCCTTTAGGTTATTGTGGTTTATCGTGTAGCTTAAGTTTAGTGGATTTCCTTTAGACGCATGTGGGCGACCTCACACTTTTCATCAGTAAGTTACCATGTTTTGCACCATGCAGATACGTTGTCTAAATCATTTAGCAATTGATCATCATCTGAAGACTTTGACATGGTACATAACTGTGTCATGTGAGAACAGTCTGATGGCCACTCAGATTGTCTAGTAAAACAAATACTAACAAAGAGACAGAGGGGTTGGCCAGTACTTACCTCAGCTCAGTACAGCCGATAGATAACACAAAACAAAACAAAAAATTTACATTCCTAGCTTTCGGCACCCTGATGAAGGAACAAAGTTCTGAAAGCTAGGAATGTAAATTTTCGGTTCTGTTTTGTGTTATCTATCGGCTGTACTGAGGTGAGGTAGGTACTGGCCTGCCCCTCTATCAATTTGTTAGTATTTGTTTCACACCTTTATATGAGATTTTCGATTAATCATTTAGATTGTCTAGTAAATAGTTTATATAGATCAGGCACAGCAGAGGGTCTTTAACACTTTTTTAGGGAATGCCAGATATTACTTCTGTTATACTCAATGACATTCCATCAATTACTGCGTACTGTGACATTTCTGACAGGAAATCATGAATGCAGTAATACAACTGAGACAATACTCCATTAGCACACAATTTGATTAGAAGTGACTTGTGAAGAATGGTGTTAAAGCCTTCTGGAAATCTAGAAACATGAAATCATTGTGGCGTCACATGTTGACAGCACTAATTACTTCATGAGAATCTACATCTAAACCATACTCCACAAGCCATGTAACAGTATGTGGCAGTGGCTGACTCTTACCAGAAAATGCTCTCTCAAGAATTCAATAGTAGCACCTTTGTGATGCATAACGCCTGTGTTATAGCATCTGCCACCGGAGTTTGTTGAGTATCTGTGTAACACATATGCACCTACTAAAAGATCCCCCCCGGTCTCCCCCCCGGTCTCCCCCCCCCGGTCTCCCCCCCCCGGTCTCCCCCACCCGGTCTCCCCCACCCGGTCTCCCCCACCCGGTCTCCCCCACCCGGTCTCCCCCACCCGGTCTCCCCCACCCGGTCTCCCCCACCCGGTCTCCCCCACCCGGTCTCCCCCCCCGGTCTCCCCCCCCGGTCTCCCCCCCCGGTCTCCCCCCCCGGTCTCCCCCCCCGGTCTCCCCCCCGGTCTCCCCCCCCGGTCTCCCCCCCGGTCTCCCCCCCCGGTCCCCCCCCCGGTCTCCCCCCCCCCCGGTCTCCCCCACCCCCTCCCTCCCTGTTTTTTGGTTGGAGTATTGATAGAGTAAGGAATAGGAGTCATGTAGGAAAACCTCTGGGGGTGGTGGTGGTGGTGGTGGTGGTGGTGGTGGTCTCATAGCTTCCATAATTGCCCCTCTACTTGAAAGAAAAAC
This sequence comes from Schistocerca gregaria, assembly GCF_023897955.1. NCBI lineage: Eukaryota > Metazoa > Arthropoda > Insecta > Orthoptera > Acrididae > Schistocerca > Schistocerca gregaria. The sequence goes on from NC_064926.1 coordinate 426,580,270, forward strand.
TAGCTCTAAACTATTTAAGTTTGACATATATTGCAGATTTGTAGTGACTCATGGATAAGATATTTCAAATTTTACAGTTTTTTTGGTTTTTTTACAGCCACCAGACAATGCTGGATTGTTGGCATTTAAATCCAAACAAAAGACCTTCATTTACGGAACTAAGTGAAAGAATTGGGAATATGCTCGAAGATAGTGTGAAGAAAGTAAGTAATTACATTTAAATTCAGTCAGAATTTATTCAGTGTTATTCTGTTTAGGAAGCATAGTGGTTGCTTTCATGGAACTGCATTGATTTCTCATTAATTTGACTTTGAATACCTGTTTCTAAAATCCTTTGCTTTAAAAAAAAAAAAAAAAAAAAAAAAAAAAAAAAAAAAAAAAAAAAAAACATGTCTTATTTGGTCAAATGTTTTATGTTCTACTGGATTAGTTTTAAGAAGCATGCAGTAGCTTTTGTATACCAAGTCACAACAACTCACAGATTAATTATAGTAAATACATCTCATATTACCTTACAGTGAAATATCATTAGCTTCCTAGGTAACATTGATTTAATTAATCACAATTTTGTGTCAATCTGTGTAAATTTACTTCTGTCATTAATTTCATATTTTACCTCCCCACCATTACCAGCGCTTCGTGGCCTTTCAGTCTCATGATTCATTTTTGGCCTTAGTCTGAGCAGCATGCTTCATAGTTTCATGTTTTTACTTTTTTTGCTCTCTAATGCCCTTCTGACTGAAATGAAACATTTTATTGACAAAAAATTAAGAAATTTATTGTAAGGAACTCTACATTGTTCTGTTTAATTTCAGCACTATATTGATTTGAACGATCCATATATAGACATGAATTCAGAATGGATGCAGAACACACAAAGTGATTATCTCAGTATGATGAGTGCTCCTACATATGGCAATCTAGTGTCGCCAATTGAAGATAATGATTACATCAACAGGTAACATTTAGCAAATGTTCTGTAATAATCATCTGTTAAATGAAATCTTCTTGAGCTTACAGCTGTATTAGGCAGTTAAGTTTCACTATCAAATTTAGAGAAAATTCATTTACTTCTTACCACTAAAAGACCATTTACTCAAGCACAATCATGTATAGTTTGTCAGTATTGATACTTACCTGTTTTTGGAGGTTTAAAATGGTTTCAGAATTCATCACAGGTACAGGTACAGTATAGGTGTTCTTGTTCTCCTGTTTCCAGGTGTAGGTAAACCCACTGATCTTCTGAGTAAGTGTTGCCAGGACAGTAGAGAATTGTGACGCACATTGAACCTGTGTGCTTCCAAACAGTTTTCTAGTGACTAAGATTTTCAAGAAAGTGGACTAGCATTATAACATGTACAGTCACAAATATTACCGTGTCATTGAGATATGTTTGAGATACTTCACTTTAGATTTAAAGTAATTTTGTGTTATAAAATGCATTTAATATGCATTGTGGAAAATAATACCTATTATATAATTCTAGTACACTTTAAGTCCAGTTAAATGGATTCATAGAAATTATATACACCAGTTTCAAAGTGTAGGATTGACCCAAGGACATGAATGTGCTTGTATATTAATACCGTCAAAGTTTCTACAGAATTTCAACAATTTTTTCCAGTATGGTTTACTCCAGAAAATGTGTTCAGAATCCCCCCCCCTTCGCTGTTGGCAGATTCTCTGAATCATAAATTTATCATATTGAAAAAATAAGCTAATAAACATGTTTGATGTTCCTCCAGGTGAAGCACTTCTGTGTTCTTGTACGTTGACTCAGAGGAATCACAAATGACATAAACAACCACCAAACTGTTCATAAGACTGGTACTGAATGAGAATACATGTGCAGGGATATTGTAAAAATATGCCATGTAGAATTTATGTAAAATGAGTTAGTTCATTGTGCCTTCAATAGAAAGAAAATCATCATTTTTGTTGATGGCATGTGTGAGATGACTTTAAAAAAAATAACTTCAAGAAATGATAAACACTTTAACAAAGGTAGCAAGACTTCAGAGTAGAGGTCTGTTGTATTTTCTTATGAAAACTGGTTCTGCCTTGGTACCAGTAATTGCTGTGTTTTTGTTAGGAGGCAGCCAGATGAGGGCCTGCAACCAACCTGTTGGCATCTTAAGACTCACTGGACTTACAGCTGGAATTGTGGTCTGTGGTGTGATTTCATATGACAGCAGAAGCACTCTTGTAGTTGTTCCATGTGTCCTGACTGCAAAATTGTATGTCAATCTGATGATTTGACCTTCATGAACAGCATTCCAGGGGCTGTTTTCCAACAGAATAATGCTCTCCTGCATACTGCTGTTGTAACCAAACATGCTCAGAGTGTCAACATGTCACCTCGGCCTGCTGGATCACCAGATATGTCTCCAGTCGAACACATATGTGACATCATCTGATAACAGCATCATCCACAAACTGCTTTAACGGTCCCTGTATTGACTGACCCAAGTGCAACAGCCATGGATCTCATAAATTAAAATCTGGCCCCTGTACAACACAGTATGTGCACATTATTGTACTTGCATTCAACAGTCTAGTGGTTGCACTAGTTATTAATATACCAGCCTCTCGCATTTGCAGTGGCTTTTCTTGCAGTTACACTAAGTGTGATCTTGCAATTTTAAGCACTTAAATATGTTACCTAGACAAAATGTTCCATAATTTCATTACTCTACATTAATTACTTTTTGGCATTGGGATTTTTTTCTATCAGTGTATTTAACTATTGTTCAGTATTTCTAAGTAACTTCACTGATCTCATGCTTTTATTGTTTTTCTTTCAATGCAGTCCTCTTCCTGGTTCTGGTGCAGAAGCCACAGATGGTCCAGCCAGCTCAGGGTACATGTGCATGGGAAGTCCGTCAACTTCAGAAGGTGCTGTATTCAGCCCACACAGCAGCCGTTCTGAAGGAAATGTTTTCACTTTTGATGGTTCGCCTCAAGCAAAGTCTCGTGTTAAAGAAGCGGAACTTATTCGTGGTCCAGAGTTTCGACCCATGCTTAAGAGCATGAGTGACTCTGAATCAGAACAACCTGCTGCTGACAGTGTAGATACTGGTGCACGAAATGGACATAGGACGTATGTTAATGGAAATACTATAACTCCAAGTTTTTCAAATCCTGCTTACCATAACATTGGTCGCATTAATCCTTCACCTGACAATTATGTGAATATGCCTCAACAGAAAAGTCTGTTAAAAGGGAAAGAGAAGGCTCTGCTAGATACTTTCGATCACATGTCTGTATCTGGTCAAGATCCAAAAGGAAGTTTTGAAAATGATTTTCTCTCTTCTCCAGATGGTAGTGTGAAACATGAAGGTTATGTGAATTTTCCAAACAACACTGCTTCGTTTGCCTTCTAAAGAGGTGAAGCTTGGTAATGTTAGGAATTATTCTGAAGATTTGCACAGTTGATAACAGCTTATGCAAAATGCGTCTAGTCTCAATAAAGGTACAAATCTTAAAATTGCCAAACATTAAGCACAAATAGACTGTGAAACACCTTTTCACATTAGAATTCTCCAGAGAGAGAAAACAGAAGCCATGTTAAAGTTTCAAGATTTTTTTAAATGCTTTTATGCATATTTTCATTTCATGTCATGAATTTTTTACTTCATTTTCATTTTATGACATCAGTTTTTTACTTCATTTTAATTTTTAAGATTGACTGTACAGTGTGTATATAGTTTTAAGTATTTTATTGACAGAAAGGTGTTGAACAAAATGTAAGTAATTATTTTTAATAACAATGGTCTTTTGCCAAAATTGTGTTAAATTTATTTTCATTTTTAATAAAGGAACCACAATCATTCATTCACATTTTATGTAATATAATGACTTTGGATTGTTGCTTAATCCTGTAGCAGATGTACGTGGTTGCTAGAAGAAACAAAAGAAAATCTTGGGTTCAAAATAATCATTCAGATTTGAAAAGAAGGAAATGAATCTCATCAGCATACAATTTGCAACCATAAGATTGTGAAATGATACTACGAGTGTTTCCAAACCTATCTCCAACATACTATGCAAATACTACACAAGATACTGTTTTTGACCAGGTCATAGGCATTAAGCCTGATGACCTTACAAAATTGGTTGACACTCTGTTACAGCATCTTCATTGCCCCCACATTAAGTTTAGATATTTGTGTATCCTATCAATCAAATTCACAATATCATGCTAAAATGTGGACTGTGTAAATTGCTTCCAAAAAAATCACTCTCTCTTTTTTGGTGAAAATATGTCTGTATGCTGACCATTTACATTACAGATATTACGTTTAGTGACTGGATCTTTTCTGAAAGCAGTCAGTGGAGTAAAAAGTAGTCCAGAAAATTCAGTGTCGAATGTTTTTCTAAACTGTTTTTGATGTATTAGGTTCACTCAAATGAAACCTGGTCAGTGTGTCAATCTTTGTCTTACACATAAGGTGGCACCACATAACTGCGGTTATAGTGGCACCATATATTGGTAGAGAGACTGACACATGTGCTTCATTTGATGTTGCATAGCGCCAGTGTGGTTTCATGCCGAAGAGAAGGTACTCACACAAGTTATCGCCCACCACTGAACATGCACTTGAGTAAGCAGGATGAAGAGTAAGGAGTTGGAGGCCGTGAAATGTATAGGCAGATGAAGGCTGTGTATAGTGAGTACAGTCTCAGTCATTAAAGAGTTGTGGAACGGTGCAATCACTTCCTTGAGGGGCACGAGTCCAGGCGATGCTCGTTCTGGACAGACTCATCATGTGTTGCACCGGAAATGGTTGCAGAATTTAATGCTTTAATCTTGGAGAATCAAAGAACCACCACGGACAAGATCCATCAGTTACTGGGTATTAGCACGGGCACTGCCCACCTCATAAAGTATCAAAACTTGAACTTTTGAAAAATCTGTGCACAGTGGATTCCCCATCAACTGACCGCCGAACTGCACAATACTCGAATGGTGCTGTCTTAGTCATCTGCAATGTTATCATGAGAAGGAATATGGAGGGAGGGAATTTTGTTATATTGCATTTTTATAGCTGTATATTCTCAGTACTTTAGCCACCTTCAAAGTAGTGTCTGTGTGCATAAATCGCTTGTCCCAACACTTTTGTCACTGGTGAAACCAGTTCTGGGACTCTTGAGGCAGGATACTGTAAATTTTGCATATGCCATCTCGTGTGCAAATCTTCGGTTTGGACCATGCTCCATGTCTCTTTTGTTTCCTCATAAATTTGGTCAATGGTCCGTGGACTTTTGACAGTGGCAATGTTTTTGTTATTTCTTCCTGTTGAAGCACAACTGGGGCACGGCATGTCATCAGTTGGCACATAGCCAGATTTCAAATGAGGAAAACACTCCCCAACGCATCATCATTAAAAGCCTTGACAAAGCACCCCAGTAGTCTCGGCTGCAGTTTTGCCTAACAGAAAACAAAATTGCACACAGACTGTTTGCTCCTTCTTGTCAGCCTTGTCATTAATCGGTGAAGGGTTGAAATAGGAATGCAGACAACAGAATACCCCAAACTAGCACCCCCTAGTGGCACAACACACAACTACTAAGCATGCACGTGCAGCAGTTTGAATCCTGTTATTTATGAATGCTGTTGTTTTCAAATTGTGCCTGTTTCTTTTTAATATGTTGGTGTGCCTAATGCTCCACCTGTTAATTAACTTCATGGGAGGATAACTGTATGATGAAGCTGTTGTTAGTATGCTTAGTTTTTGAAAGTTGCCCTTTGAAGTCAGAGGACGTAGCTAAATATTAGCCCTACAGAATATGTTAAAGGTGATGATTCTTAATGTTCATAAAGTGCGAAAAAGTCCCCATGCTGTGCCACATAAAGCCATAGAGGCAGCTGATAACCAGCATGGAATCAAGCTGTAGTAGGAGGTAGTGCAGAGAATCGTTAACTTAAACTGATATATCATGAGTATTAAACTGATACAACACAGATTTCAAGAAGGCTTGCAGACAAATCTCAAACTATTTAATGCCCAATATTGGCTAAGTTCATTTTTGTGTGCAGGAAGTGATTATCTAACCATGGAAGAATTATTTAAATCAGGGCTTGCAAAGTGTGGCCAAAGAGACATTCACCTCCAGTGAGTGCTTCCCCTGCAACTTGATACATGCAGTGCTGTTACGACCCCATCATAGCCATCCCGGCTAATCGCAGGAACGACTGTCGGCCTTATGGGTTGGGGGATCTACCTATTCCCAATGCATTAAAACCTCACACGACTTAGATACTAAAAGTTTCATTTTTATTTATTCATCTCGTATGTACATTAATGAGATATTTAAATTTTTGGCTTAGATTGATTTAACTTGATCTTGAACAGTTTTGTGATACTGACTTCAGTTTCCTCAGTGGCAAAACAAAGCTGGTTTTCAGACTCATGGGTCACTGCATTAAGCTAAGCAGATTTAGTACTTCATTGAAGAATTCACAAATGTATTTTCATCCAAAAAAATTATTTTAATTGTATTGATAAGGAAAATGAGATTTAAAATCTTCAAAATGATTCCAAAACTCATTAGATACTTAATCAATAATGGAGGTAAATCTTGAAAATTTTACTTCCATGTATTCTTGTTTCAGTTCACAGCAACTTGGGAAATGACACCGTTGTTCCTTGTTCGGTTTGCAATAAAAACAAAGCAAGTTGCACTTGCATCCATTAAACAATCTGTTCCTTTCCATGCAAACACAAATTAAAATTATTTAAATGATCAGTAAAATCTGTTTTAAATGTCAGTTTTGATAGAAGTAGTGAATCCTTCAGCTTATTTTCAAATTCTCCAGTATCTGATTTTACTTCTCCATTCAAAACCATGAAAAATTCTTTCTGGAGAGCAAAAATAAGAACAAAGCATTTTCGAGCATGCTACCAACAAATTTCAGAATGAAATATATCTCCATATTCAGCATCATTGTCCTTGAAAAATAATTTTCGTCACATATTTCAGTGTGGACGGCATTGACAGTTTTCCCACATAGTTCTTCCAGATGTATAATGCAATGAGAAGTTAAACAATTTATTCAGTTTCTTTCTGAACTGACAATGATCCCATTTTTAACTTGTGACTGTAGCTGGTGCACAATCAGTGCAAACTATAGGGCTCTATTTAAACCGGCAATTTTGTCAACAAACTTTTTAACTCTGTTAAAAATATCTAAACCTGTTTTTCTGAGTAACCGAACAAAAGCAAATAACTCTTCACGGCAGAAAAGTCATTCATTATTAGAAGGAAAAAAAAAAATAGCAGTTGACTAAGACCTATTTGATCAGCACTCTCAACCCCACACAAAGAATAATAGCAGCAGCTTGCAACTAAATTGTTTAGTTTCTTCGTTATGCTATGACTTACATCAATTACTATTTACTGTGTTAGGTGACAAAGCACTGTTTTAAAGTGCTCAGCAGCAGCATCTAAACCAAATGCTTTCGTGTCATCTATTCCACATTCTTCCATGAGTATGCTGTCACATTTTTTTGGAGCTATTGCTAGTTTTAAGCATACCGCATATGATGCCATTAAACTTTTTAAGACGTGATTGTTCAGGCAACTCTTATCTCTTCTTTTTTTTTAACTTGCCCATGAAGCAAATTGTTTGTCATGAGAATAATGTCTGTATGTTGTTTCAAGGAATGGACTCAAGCATTTTTTACTTATTAAACATTGAGGCTTTTCATAAGAATTGTGTACAAAGAAGTTTTTAATCTCCCCCTCCTCTGTGAAAACTCGGTTTTCAGTATTCATTAGTTTTGACATTATTGAGAACAGTGGTAGAAAAATAGTAACAATAATATGTACGATCAAACTCAGAATAATAGCAACAGTAATAACAAATGACAGCCTAAATAATAGCAAAATATTAATGAGAACTAATTTGAAAAAAACGCAGCTATTAACCAGTCTAATGAAACACCGATGCCTCTTCGCAGTTGGACAGGAAGTGAAAGTGCAAGAGTCTGTCTTTTATGGAAGCAAGCTAAAAGTGTTTGTCCGACTCTACTGCTGATAAACAAGCGAACTACAGGCTGTGGGGAGGCTGTGATGTCACTGCAAGTGTAGAGTTGGAAGGGGAAGCAATCAGTGGAGGGAAAAGACTTGCAAACCACACTTTGCTAGGTCTGATTCAGATGTTCATTATTATGAATCCATCAAACTAGAGCAAAGGATTCATATCGCCATCCTGCAATACATAGACATAGTGTTTGCACTGTAATCAATGGGACATGGCACACTAATTAAAACCCTTGAATATTACAACACACCAAGATTTTACTGGCATACTGGGTTTTTAAGTTGTATACGTGGAAGAACCCTGGAGATACTAAAAGGTATCAGATAGATTATATAATGGTAAGACAGAGATTTAGGAACCAGGTTTTAAGTTGTAAGACATTTCCAGGGGCAGATGTGAACTCTGATCACAATCTATTGGTTATGACCTGTAGATTAAAACTGAAGAAACTGCAAAAATGTGGGAAATTAAGGAGATGGGACCTGGATAAACTGAAAGAACCAGAAGTTGTACAGAGTTTCAGAGAGAGCATAAGGGAACAATTGACAGGAATAGGGGAAAGAAATACAGTAGAAGAAGAATGGGTAGCTCTGAGGGATGTAGTAGTGAAAGCAGCAGAGGATAAAGTAGGTACAAAGACGAGGGCTGCTAGAAATCCTTGGGTAACAGAAGAAATATTGAATTTAATTGATGAAAGGAGAAAATATAAAAATGCAGTAAATGAAGCAGGCAAAAAGGAATACAAACGTCTCAAAAATGAGATCGACAGGAAGTGCAAAATGGCTAAACAGGGATGGCTAGGGGACAAATGTAAGGATGTAGAAGCTTATCTCACTAGGGGTAAGATAGATACTGCCTACAGGAAAATTAGAGACCTTTGGAGAGAAGACAACCACGTGTATGAATATCAAGAGCTCAGATGGCAGCCCAGTTCTAAGCAAAGAAGGGAAGGCAGAAAGGTGGAAGGAGTATATAGAAGGTTTATACAAGGGCGATGAACTTGAGGACAATATTATGGAAATGGAAGAGGATGTAGATGAAGACGAAATGGGAGATACGATACTGCATGAAGAGTTAGACAGAGCACTGAAAGACCTGAGTCGAAACAAGGCCCCCGGAGTAGACAACATTCCATTAGAACTACTGACGGCCTTGGGACAACCAGTCCTGACAAAACTCTACCAGCTGGTGAGCAATATGTATGAGACAGGCGAAATACCCTCAGACTTCAAGAAGAATATAATAATTCCAATCCCAAAGAAAGCAGGTGCTGACAGATGTGAAAATTACCGAACTATCAGTTTAATAAGCCACGGCTGCAAAATACTAACGCGAATTCTTTACAGACGAATGGAGTAACTGGTAGATGCAGACCTCGGGGAGGATCAGTTTGGATTCTGTCGAAATGTTGGAACACGTGAGGCAATACTGACCTTACGACTTATCTTAGAAGAAAGATTTAGAAAAGGCAAACCTACGTTTCTAGCATTTGTAGACTTAGAGAAAGCTTTTGACAATGTTGACTGGAATACCCTTTTTCAAATTCTAAAGGTGGCAGGGGTAAAATACAGGGAGCGAAAGGCTATTTATAATTTGTACAGAAACCAGATGGCAGTCACAAGAGTTGAGGGGCATGAAAGGGAAGCAGTGGTTGGGAAAGGAGTGAGACAGGGTTGTAGCCTCTCCCCGATGTTATTCAATCTGTATATTGAGCAAGCAGTAAAGGAAACAAAAGAAAAATTTGGAGTAGGTATTAAAATTCATGGAGACGAAGTAAAAACTTTGAGGTTCGCCGATGACATTGTAATTCTGTCAGAGACAGCAAAGGACTTGGAAGAGCAGTTGAACGGAATGGACAGTGTCTTGAAAGGAGGATATAAGATGAACATTAACAAAAGCAAAACGAGGATAATGGAATGTAGTCAAATTAAATCGGGTGATGCTGAGGGAATTAGATTAGGAAATGAGAAACTTAAAGTAGTAAAGGAGTTTTGCTATTTAGGAAGTAAAATAACTGATGATGGTCGAAGTAGAGAGGATATAAAATGTAGACTGGCAATGGCAAGGAAAGCGTTTGTGAAGAAGAGAAATTTGTTAACATCGAATATAGATTTATGTATCAGGAAGTCGTTTCTGAAAGTATTTGTTTGGAGTGTAGCCATGTATGGAAGTGAAACATGGACGATAACTAGTTTGGACAAGAAGAGAATAGAAGCTTTCGAAATGTGGTGCTACAGAAGAATACTGAAGATAAGGTGGATAGATCACGTAACTAATGAGGAGGTATTGAATAGGATTGGGGAGAAGAGAAGTTTGTGGCACAACTTGACTAGAAGAAGGGATCGGTTGGTAGGACATGTTTTGAGGCATCAAGGGATCACAAATTTAGCATTGGAGGGCAGCGTGGAGGGTAAAAATCGTAGAGGGAGACCGAGAGATGAGTACACTAAGCAGATTCAGAAGGATGTAGGTTGCAGTAGGTACTGGGAGATGAAGCAGCTTGCACAGGATAGAGTAGCATGGAGAGCTGCATCAAACCAGTCTCAGGACTGAAGACAACAACAACAACAACAACAACAACAATAACTGGGTTTAAATGCAATATTAACAACAGTGGCACAATGTCTGTCATGTTGCTGATTTAGAATCATCGACAGTTGTGTTAAGTGTTTGGAATAACAGTCGCCCAATTCCTCCTTTTTGAATTTTTGTATGGACTCCACAGACAAAGAAGATGGCATCCCTATAATTTTATACAGAATCTCGTTATGTTATTTAGTTGCTGGTTTGTTTTCTCAGATACCATGAATGGATCTGAAATTAATAGATCACTGTTCCTGCAATACATTGCTATATACCTGGTTTACTCCTGCTGAAAAGGTCTGACACATATGGGGATTTAAGTTTCCTTTCATCACATTGGTACTTAATCTTTTATAAGGTGACAGAGGTTGCTTTAGCTAAATCAGCGGGGCATGTAGTACCTTCGTAATAGAAAATTCATAACATAAGGAAAACTAATGTAATAATAGTTTCAGATACTGAAAGGAAAAAATTATTTCTGTCATAATTAAGGGAAACTAAAATTTACCATTTCTTTTCTCATGGAAAATATATCCTGTACTGACATTTTAAAGGCTCACTTTCCTGTTTAATATCTTACAGCTGAATCAAGGGTGTTGGACTGACTGACAAAGTTGTGACCATTCCCTTCCCCTACCTCCATTGTCCCATGTACTTGGTTTGACTTTGCTTCTTCCATGCCAATCAGTTTTGTTTGGCAATCAGGAGTTGAGACACTACGTAGACCACTCAAGAACTAGTAGACTAGCAAAAGTACATTTGGAAGCAATACCAAAGGAATGCCTTGAACTGCTCTTTGGACCTAAAGTAGAAACAAACCCTTTAAGTTTACATATGACTATTTATTTTGGTCCTTCATTAAGATCCTAATTCAGATATCATCTGTACAGACAGATCTAGTGATCATCAACCGGATCTTAATTTATACATTTTTCTACATTGATTTTCATTACTTTATTATCTGTATAATTGACTTTAGGTCATTTCCAAACTTATAGTGCCATTAAGAAAATGAAGATACTTCCCATTAAAATTTAGTAAAATTTTCCGATTATCAAATAACAGATTTGAAGACTTCCTCTAGGGCTACTGAGAATATTGTTGGTGATCTGAAATCTCCTTCTCTGTCTCATTGTATTATTATTATTATTATTATTATTATTATTATTATTATTATTATTATTAGTTTCTCTTCCATATCTTTAACTGCACAAATATCTAAAGAAAAAAAAATCGTGAAATGCTTGTGCAATATTCAGTCCATTATTAATTGTTGGGCCACTTTAACCTTGCTGTATGATGAAATTAGGAGCTTCATAAAGCAAAATTTTGCCGCATGAAAACATTGTCTGTATGGTTTATAATAATTCTTAGTATGTTTCTGACTTCTGACATTTTTTCAGCATAATACACACTATGAAATACTTACACATCTGTAACAGAGCAACCTAGCCACTATGTATTGAAGTGATACAAAAGAAATTGCGAGCAAGTTGTGTGTAATATTGTTCGTTTCTGTCAATGATGGTGCACTCTTTCATGTAAAACCTGGCTGACAGCCAGCTGCCACAGAGTCCTAAGTCCATGCTAATCGTTACATGAGACAAATGACATGGCCACACTAGTAATAATCTTAAGTCCGGCTCTATGCAAGAACTGGCAACACTGTAGGCTGTGGCAGTTCCTGGAGGAAGTCTTGTCTTCCATTTGAGCTGTTATGCTATGTCCACATGCAGTGTCTAGTGGTAAGCCACATGTCATTTAAATGCAATGTCTAGTGGTCAAAACCACTCACAATGCTTAAATTATTATAGTGGCTTTCATCTGAATGCTGAAGCAGTGAGTGTAATGGCAGTGAAGCTACAATATATTTAACTTTCTGACACACTGGTAAAAAGATTCACAATACAACATTTTTGTGAAAGAATTTTTGGCAGACTGTCTGCATTTGGATGCTAAATGTGCCGGAGTTCTCTATAACCCATTTTCTGGCAACCAGCAGCAGCTGCAGTAGTGGTGCTCCCTTGCCCTTTGTCGAAACAGTCGGCTGTCTCTCATTGCTTTGGATAGTATAAAATGCTTTACTGTTGTTGAGTGATGCTCCACAAAAAATGTCTAAAGATTTTTTTACACTCAGTAACAACGGAGGCATACAACCCATTTTAATAATACAGTGAGTAGTGTGCAGGGTGTTCCATTTATCTGATAACTACATATGTGGGATTGTGTTTGTCGGCTGCCCTGGCCAGTCAAAAGGGTTCCACATTTCCCTGTTAATGGTACACTGCGCTCCGTTTGGCCTATGTCATTGAAACACTGAAGCAAATATCAGAAGTGTAACAGTGATGTCTGAGAACACAATAATGGCAAAATTGTCCATTCCACTATAAATGTGTGTTTAAAATTCATATTTGCATACATAATGTGCTTGTACTATCTGGAGATTGTTTGCACAAAAGTTCCCAGGTGTTTGAATTCAGCATCATGATGCAGTTTACAAATTGGTGAATAAATTTTGTGGACACAGAAGTGTTCTTGGCAAGAAGTGTAAATGACGGCATCCGGTGCTCACAGAAGCTCATCTTGATGACATTGCTTACCATCTGGAAAATTCTCCAAGAAAGTCTGTTATACATCTTTCACAACAAATTCGAATTTCTCGGATCTCTCTGCAGATAGCTGCTAAGTTGTGTGTAGTAAGGCCTGTAAAGTAACAGTAGTGCAAGGACTTAAGCCTGCTGGTCCCAGACACAGGGTTATGTTTTGCAAATGGGCTTTGAAACAAGTGCATGACTGTAAAATGGATCCTTACCTCATTCTGTTTTCGTAAGAGGCTTGATTCCATTTACGCAAGTATGTTTATTACCGAACTGTCGACACTGAAGAACTGTTAGTCTTTTCTGCTTCATGAAGGACCTCTTCACAATCAGGAAACAGAAGTGTGGTGCGCTGTTAGTGGTGACTTAATAATAGGCCGTCTTTTTTTAAAGCCACAGTTAAGTCGATTCTATGTGCAAAACATTTCACAATCATTTCTTAATTAAATGAATGAGCGAGAACAAAGCTCTGTGTTTTTCCAACTGGATTCTTCGAACTGGATTCAGCAAGGGCTCGTGGGCCAATTTTTCTTTGCCCCCCTATTGACAGTGTCATTAGCAACAATATCTGGCCCCCCACTTGAAGTCCCAGTTTAACTGTGTGTGGTTTCTGTTGATATATTGAGTCAATTAATTCAGTTTCTCAAAGAGAACTACATTGTGTGATGAATAAGTTCTTCAGTGGATGTCGGAAAAGCGTGGGGAACAATGGGCGGAAGTCACAGCATCTCCTTGCATGACATGGGTGAATACAAAATTTATCTGCAAATATTTTAAATTTGGTGGGAGGCAGTATGGCATCTGATTCACTGGGCAACAAAATGCTCCTTGCCAATTACTTACTGCACTGAGGTTGCAGTCACCAGATAATGTAACACAACGTATTACACCGCTATGCATGATATGAGACTGGCTCAAAATTAATTCTGTAGTTGGTGATGCACTCAAAACACCTCACTATATTGTTTAATGTTATCAGTAATGTTTTATATCTTGTTTCTTTTCATTTTAGAATGAATGTTTCATGCAATATTTCCATCAGGAATTCATATAGTAACGCAGGCTTACTGCACATTTTGAAGTGTGTGTATATTGAAGTGAGACACATCGGTAGTCAGAGATCAGAACCAGCAACCTGGGGCCATAGAGCAAACATGAAACTGCTTCATTTTGCATTCTGCCATTGCTTTGGTGGTAGTTAATGCAAGCGATTCACAGCATGAAATACAACACTAATTGAAATTTAAATGTGGAATTACCTTGTTGTTGTCTTCAGTCCTGAGACTGGTTTGATGTAGCTCTCCATGCTACTCTATCCCGTGCAAGCTGCTTCATCTCCCAGTACGTACTGCAGCCTAAATCCTTCTCAATCTGTTCATCTCTTGGTCTCCCTCTACGATTTTTACCCTCCATGCTGCCCCCCCCCCCCCCCCAATACTAAATTGGTGATCCCTTGATGCCTCGGAACGTGTCCTACCAACCGATTTCTTCTTCGTCAAGTTGTGCCACAAACTCCTCTTCCCCCCCAATCCTATTCTATACCGCCTCATTAGTTATGTGATCTACCCATCTAATCTTCAGCATTCTTCTGTAGCACCACATTTCGAAAGCTTCTTGTCCAAACTGTTAATCGACCAAGTTTCACTTCCATTCATGGCTACACTCCATACAAATACTTTCAGAAACGACTTCCTAACACTTTAATCTATACTCGATGTTAACAAATTTCTCTTCTTCAGAAACACTTTCCTCGCCATTGCCAGTCTACATTTTATATCCTCTCTACTTCGACCATCATCAGTTATTTTGCTCCCCAAATTGCAAAACTCCTTTACTACTTTAAGTGTCTCATTTCCTAATCTAATTCTCTCAGCATCCCCGACTTAATTTGACTACATTCCATTATCCTCATTTTGCTTTTGTTGATGTTCATCTTATATCCTTCCTTCAAGACACTGTCCATTCCATTCAACTGCTCTTCCAAGTCCTTTGCTGTCTGACAGAATGACAATGTCATCGGCGAACCTTAAAGTTTTTATTTCTTCTCGTTGGATTTTAATACCTACTCCGAATTTTTCTTTTGTTTCCTTTACTGCTTGCTCAATATACAGATTGAATAACATTGGGCAGAGGCTACAACCCTGTCTCACTTCCTTCCCAACCACTGCTTCCCTTTCGTGCCCCTCGACTCTTATAACTGCCATCTGGTTTCTGTACAAATTGTAAATAGCCTTTCGCTCCCTGTATTTTACCCCTGCCACCTTTAGAATTTGAAAGAGAGTATTCCAGTCAACATTGTCAAAAGCTTTCTCTAAGTCTACAAATGCTAGAAATGTAGGTTTGCCTTTCCTTAATCTAGCTTCTAAGATAAGTTGTAAGGTCAGTACTGCCTCACGTGTTCCCATATTTCTATGGAATCCAAAGTGATCTTCTCAGAGGTCAGCTTCTACCAGTTTTTCCATTCGTCTGTAAAGAATTCGCGTTAGTATTTTGCAGCTGTGACTTATTAAACTGATAGTTCGGTAATTTTCACATCTGTCAACGCCTGCTTTCTCTGGAATTGGAATTATTATATTTTTCTTGAGGGTATTTCACCTGTCTCATACATTTTGCTCACCAGATGGCAGAGTTTAGTCAGGACTGGTTCTTCCTAGGCTGTCAGTAGTTCTAATGGAGTTTTGTCTACTCCCGGGGCCTTGTTTTGACTCAGGTCTTTCAGTGCTCTATCGAACTCTTCTCACAGTATCATATCTCCCATTTCATCTACATCCTCTTCCCTTTCTATAACATTGCCCTCAAGTATATCGCCCTTGTATATATTCTTTATATACTCCTTCCACCTTTCTGCTTTCCCTTCTTTGCTTAGAACTGGGTTTCCATCTGAGCTCTTTATATTCATGCAAGTGGTTCTCCTTTCTCCAAAGGTCTCTTTAATTTTCCTGTAGGCAGTATCTGTCTTACCCCTAGTGAGATAAGCCTCTACATCCTTACATTTGTCCTCTAGCCATGTCTGCTTAGCCATTTTGCACTTCCTGTCGATCTCATTTTTGAGACGTTTGTATTCCTTTTTCCCTGCTTCACTTTCTGCATTTATATATCTTCTCCTTTCATCAATTAAATTCAGTATTTCTTCTGTCACCCAAGGATTTCTAATAGCCCTTGTCTTTTTACCTACTTGATCCTCTGCTGCCTTTACTATTCCATCTCTCACAGCCACCCATTCTTCTTCTACTGAACTCATTTCCCTTATTCTTGTCAGGGAAATAAATTACTTTGTTAGGGTCGAAAAATAAATTCGTTATCTCGATGTCATATAAACCCAAAACCAAATCAGATTACCTTGTAGTATGAAAAGAGAATAATGAGAGAATTTAGCAGGATCACTTGGGATCAGTCACAAAGGTGACTGAGTGATCACGAAGTGCCAAACGTCGTCAGCAATATTGCCTTGCCTCAATTGCACTAGCAATATGAATAATGTCGTGGACAGCTCAAAATGTACTTGCTGCTCTCCACAGCCTTAGGATCACGCCAGATCCTGAACGGTGGTGCATATTTTTGGTAAATAAACATGTGAACTTTTAACTTTAGAGAGATAACAGTATTAATCCAACAAGCAGAATTTTTTTGTCAAAATGTATTTCCAGAAATTTTGCTGGCAATGCCTTATTCCACAGTTTCAATTGAAAGGTCATTCAGTACACTCAGATGGGCATAAAACATGGCTGACATCAACAGTGATCAAAGAAAGGTTAAATGGGCTTCATATGCTCAGTGTGCATAAAAAAACTTGTAGGCAATATGGGCAATTATTCTACAGGAGAACCCATAAACCGTTTTGCTGAAGATCCTTGAAAATTACTTTTAAAATAGATACCTAGTTAAGAAACTTAAATTAAATAAAAGATATTTATATTTATTTGACTACCTATAAAGTAGGATCACTTTTGGGTGTTTCCCCCCACACGCTACATAAACCTAATGTTTTGTGTGAATGTCTTTGTGAAGCTTGCAGGGCAAATCAAGTGTAGGGGCAGTTTAAGAAAGTTTTTACACCTCCCCCCCCCCCCCCCCCCCCCCCACTTGGGTATGTTCGTGCTGCAGGTACTGAACTTGCTGGTATACATAACCTATTTATGGCCAATGAATATAAATGGGGATAATTATTCACATCACAACATAGGATCATCCTCATTCGAGAATGACAAGTACTTGTCCAATACAACAGCAGCCATAGACTTGGAATCATAAATCTCTCTTGTTTTTCCACTTCATTGTCCAAGTCTTCCCACAAATTAAAATTTGTTATTGTGGGAAAAGATGACAGTGATGATGATGAATAGCCACTTGAAGGGGAAGTTACTGAAGTAGGATCATTATCTTCTTCTTGTGCTAATAACCGATGAACTTCATTCACAATTTCATCATACACCTGCATAATTTCGTGCTGATAGGGAACCCTAAAAAACAAAACAAAAAATGGTTAAATCAAATAATGGAAAATCCAGGATGGAATGTAACAGAGGTTGAGACCAAGAGGGTTATGGGAACATAGGATGCATTGCAGGGAAAGTTCCCACCTGCGCAATTTTCAGAAAATCTCGTGCTGGTGGGAAGGACCCATATGGCACAGGCTGTGAAGCAGTAGTTGAGATGAGGGATATCATGTTTGGCAGCGTGTTCAACAACAGGGTGGTCCACTTGTGTTATGGCCACAGTTTGTCGGTCGCCATTCATGCGGACAGACAGCTTGTTGGTTGTCATACCTACATAGAATGCAGCACAGTGGTTGCAGCTTAGCTTGTAAATCACATGACTGGTTTCGCAGGTAGCCCTGGCTTTGATGGGATAGGTGATGTTAGTGACCGGAGTGGAGTAGATGGTGGTAGGAGGCTGTATGGGACAGGTCTAGCATGTAGGTCTATTGCATGGGTATGCGCCATGAGGTAAGGGATTGGGAGCAGGGTTTGTGTTATGGATGGACGAGTATATCGTGAAGGTTCGGTGGACAGTGAAATACCAGTTTAGGCGGGATGGGAAGACTAGAGGGCAGGACATTTCTCCTTTCAGCACACAACGGGAGGTAATAAAAACTCTGGCGGAGAATGTAATTCAGTTGCTCCAGTCCCAGATGTTACTGAGTTATGAGGGGACTGCTCCTCTGTGGCCGGACTGTAGGACTTTGGGAGGTGGTGGGAGACTGGAAAGATAAGGCACGGGAGATTTGTTTTTGTACAAGGTTGGGAGGATAATTATGGTTAGTGAAGGCTCAGTGAGACCCTCAGTATATTTTGAGTGGGACTCCTTGTCACTGTAGATGCGATGACCATGGGTGGCTAGGCTGTATGGAAGGGACTTCTTGGTATGGAATGGGTGGCAGATGTCAAAGCGGAGGTATTTCTGGTGGTTAGTAGGTTTGAATTGGATGGAGGTACTGATGTAGCCATCTCTGAGGTGAAGGTCAACATCTAGGAAGGTGGCTTGTTGGGTAGAGTAAGACCAGGTGAGGCAAATGGGGGAGAAGTTGTTGAGATCCTGGAGGAATGTGGGTAGGGTGTCCTCACCTTTGATCCAGATAGCAAAGATGTGACCAATGAATCTGAACCAGGTGAGGAGTTTAGGATTTTGGGTTTTTAGGAAAGATACCTCTAGATGGCTTATGAATAGGTTGGCATAGGATGGTGGCATGCAGGTGCCCATAGCCGTACCCCAGATTTGATTGTAGGTAATGCCTTCAAAAGAGAAGTAATTGTGGGTGAGGATATAGTTGGTCATTGCGACTAGGAAGGATGTTTTTGGTTTGAAATCCATATGGTGTCTGGAAAGTTAGTGTTCAATAGCAGTAAGGCCATTGTCATTAGGAATGTTAGTGTACAGGGAGGTGGCATCAACAGTGACGAGCAGGTCACCATGTGGTAAAGCGAAAGGAACTGCGGAGAGTCGGTGGAGGAAATGGTTGGTATCTTTTATATAGGAGGATAGGTTCCGGGTAATAGGTTGAAGGTGTTGGTCTACAAGAGCAGAGATTCTCTCAGTTGGGGCACAGTAACTGGCCACAATGGGTCGTCCTGGGTGGTTGGGGTTATGGACTTTAGGAAGCATGTAGAAGGTGGGGTTGTGCGGAGTGGTAGGGGTAAGTAGGGAGATGGACTCTGTGAGAGGTTCTGGTATGGGCCTAAGGATTTGAGTAGTGACTGGAGATCACATTGGATTACTGGAATGAGATCACGGTGGCAATGTTTGTAGGTGGAAGTATCTGACAGCTGATGGAGTCCTACCACCAAGTAATCCTTGTGGTTCAAAACAAAGGTGGTGGACCATTTGTCTGCAGGTAGGATTATAAGGTCGGCATCATTTCTGGTGCAGGTTCCACATTACTTTCTGCAGATGTAAGGTTTGTTTGCATGTTGAAGGATTTTGGGAATGATGGTGAGGCAAGGTTCGGGGTTAAGAAACTCTGGAAAGTAAACAGGGGGTGGTTTGGAGACAGTGGGAATGGATCACAGTTGGATAGACGAGTGAACTGAATTAGGCAAGGTTCAATATTGGTCTTTGGTTGAGTCTGGCCGATCGGGTTGGTGGCGGAAAAGTGTTTCCGCTGTAGGGTGCGAGAGAAGGTCTTTAACAAGTCCTGCATGATTGAATTTGGGAGTGGGGCATAAGGTGAGGCCTTTGGAAAGAACTAATGCTTCTGGAGGAAAGGTTCATGACTGTGTTGTGGGTCTGTTTAGGTTCTGTGTTCTGTGTGGTGGTGGGAGGAGGGAGTTTTGGAGGGTGGGGTTAGTTTAGTAGGTCTGCAAGACAGGGTTTGTCAGCTATGAGGGGATGTGGGGGAGGTTTGGAGGTTGTTGTAGAGGTGACAGACAGTCGTACTCCGAGTCAGGAATAGGAAGTGAGCAGGATGGAGAGGTTCTTGAGGTGGCGTTATGCATGTTGCTCAAGTTCCTGCAGGGTAAGATTTTCAGTGTGTGTAATGGGTTCCACCAATTTGGGATTACATAGCAGGAGAATTTTGTGGATGGAGAGAAGGTACTGCAAGCAGGACTGGGTGTGGTTGATATGGTTTTGCAGGACTGTGTTGGTGAGGGCTAAGGATTGGTAGAATCTGAACAGGTGGAGCTAATTGTGGAAGGAGGTGTGGCAACCGGAGATGGGTAATTTGATGGTAAGGCCATTAGGGGGGGATTTCATGAGCCAAGCAAAAATGCAGGAACAGTATGTGAGACTGGGTTCTGGCTAGGGATGAGGAAACTTTTCTGTATTGACACAGATGGAAGGAGCAAGTATCCATGGTGGTGCCAAAAAAAAAGTGAAAAAGGAAGAATTACATCCGAAAAATTATGCAAAAATACACCCATATATGTGTGAAAAATCATGGAAAGGATGAAATGGATGCACAAGGGGAAAAAATGAGATGAAATCTGATGACAATAGTGGAAGGTGACAACTCACTAAAATTGGGCAAGAAGTCACAAGGATCAATATAGAGAATAACTAATAAATGTAGGGTACAGGGAGGGATGTTTGCCACCAATTTGCAAAATAATATTTTAAATTGTTTTCATTCATGAAAGCATGATGAAATATTTTTTAATATGGTAAGTTTACTTTTATATACAAAATAAAAACTCCATTAACT
Source organism: Schistocerca gregaria (assembly GCF_023897955.1). NCBI lineage: Eukaryota > Metazoa > Arthropoda > Insecta > Orthoptera > Acrididae > Schistocerca > Schistocerca gregaria. Next base: position 426,601,136 of record NC_064926.1, read on the forward strand.
ATTGAAAGTGACGTATTAAATGCTAGGAACTTTTCTTCCATACAATGTATGCAATTGGCAAACTTCCCTACCAGGAAGGGAATTTTGCCTGAAATCAAATTTTGTTTACTTTAAATTCTGCTGTTTATAAAGGACTTTTGAAAATTCTACAGTACATATAAATACAATTTTAGATAATTTTTGTGACATTTCCATGCACGTTAATCTGTATCAGAGTCCAAGTCATTACAAACAATACACAAGTCACACTTCTTCACAGACCGATTGTCACAGTGTTCGTGAAACCAGTTCTGGCAACTTACACACTGGTACCACTCTGCTTTTGTTCATCATGGAATTATTCCCATCTTCGTTGGAAGAGAAGAGCTTCTGAGTGATCAAATCTGCCAATGAATTCATCAAATTTGTTATCCTTTTTCTCTGGATGTTAGGAGTTGACATCAGGTCATGAAAAGAAACATTGTGAATGTCGTTGCTCTCCAGGTCATTTTGAGATGTGCTTGCAGAACCCTGTTCGAGAGGAACTGGATTACCTGAGAGAGTGCTTGGTGCAAAAGCTTCCTTTGGTATGGCTTCCGGATTAAAAGGGTGAATCCCAGTTGCCTTAAAACTGGAAATATTGTTGGTTGGGACTGACATCTTCAACCAAGCCTCGGTAAATATTGTAGGAAAATAGATCTTTGACACAGGGTGTCCAGGGTATCATTGTCTAAAGTTGTCTACAGCTTTGTTCCAATAAACTCTGAGCGCTCGGAATAAATTTTTATCCTGGGGTTGCAGGTCATGAGAACAATGATCAGGCAGACAGAGAATTTCGATGTTGGATCTTTCCGCTACATTCAAGACTGCTTCGTCCAAATGGTTTTCGTGTCCATCCAGAATGGAATACTTCTCCTGACAGTCTGTGAATCTTAAAATGATCCATGAATCTGCAGAATGAATCAACAGTGATGTACCCTTTAGGTGCCATTTCAAATATCAAGCCTGGTGGCAACCCATCACCCCAAATATCCTTCCTGTTCTTTCCCTTGTATAGAATCATGGGGGGAGGGGGATGAAATTTGTTCCAGTGGCACATTGACACAAGCCAAGACTGTCACAGTTTCTCCCTTTTCCCCGTGTCTAGCCATGTGAACACACCTTGAACATTTCAAAGCTAAAATTTTCTCCTGTGGATTAAGAGTGAGTTGCAATCTTGTTTCATAAACATTGTACATCAGCTGTGGGGTAAACAAAAGATTCGTGTCGTCATAAATTTTTCCCAGAATATTATAAAACTGGGATACTCTTTCAGCGTTAAAATACATCAATCTTCGTCAACTCAAACTTTCTCCTTTACTGAAAACTATTTTAGGGTGGCGTGCACAAAATCCTTGAAACCAAAATTTCCCTCATGGTCATTTCTAAACTTGTTTGGGATATTTCTCTTTGCACAATATTCAGATACCATCATCTGTAGTTTTTCTTTTGTAATCCCAAATCCCACAGACTGGAATCTGATGATGTGGGTAACAAGTTCATTTTCTATATCCACTGAAAGTATTGGTGACCTGCCGAACAGCTTTCTTAGTGATCTGCTACCAGCATGTTTTACTTGGCCTTAAAGAGTTTTCCTCGGAATCCCATCCAATTTAGCGGCAGCATACACAGATTGTCCAATGCGAACAGCTGTAACAGAACTTTTTAAATCCTCTTCTTTCCATTTACCATACAGACTCTTCGACTGTCTAACCATATTGCCTTGAAAGTCAATACAGAATGCCAATTTAGCTAATTTTAAACAGGGTAACATAATATGAGATGTGCATCAACTTCTAATTTACCCCAAAATTATTGTCAATATTAAAATCGATGAATATTAATAAACATTAATTAAGTGGTCAATTAAAAGAAAAATTCTCAAAATACACCACTGCCCATTAAAATTGCTACACCAAGAAGAAAAGCAGATGACAAATGGGTATTCATTGAACAAGTATATTATACTGGAACTGACATGTGACTACATTTTCACGCAATTTCGGTGCATAGATCCTGAGAAATAAGTACCCAGAACAACCACCTCTGACCATAATAACGGCCTTGATACACCTGGGCATTGAGTCAAACAGAGCTTGGTTGGCGTGTACATGTACAGCTGCCCATGCAGCTTCAACACGATACGACAATTAATCAAGCGTAGTGACTTGCGTATTGTGACAAGCCAGTTGCACGGCTACCATTGACCAGACGTTTTCAATTGGTGAGAGATCTGGAGAATGTGCTGGCCAGAGCAGCAGTCGAACATTTTCTGTACCCAGAAAGGCCCGTACAGGACGTGCAACATGCGGTCGTGCATTATCATGCTGAAATGTAGGGTTTCGCAGGGATCGAATAAAGGGTAGAGCCACGGGTCGTAACACATCTGAAGTGTAACGTCCACTGTTCAAAGTGCCATCAATGCGAACAAGAGGTTACCGAGACATGTAACCAATGGCACGCCATACCATCACGCCGGGTGACACGCCAGTATGGTGATGACAAATACATCTACATCTACATCTACATCCGTACTCCGCAAGCCACCTGACGGTGTGTGGCGGAGGGTACCCTGAGTACCTCTATCGGTACTCCCTTCTATTCCAGTCTCGTATTGTACGTGGAAAGAAGGATTGTCGGTATGCTTCTGTGTGGGCTCTAATCTCTCTGATTTTATCCTCATGGTCTCTTCGCGAGATATACGTAGGAGGGAGCAATATACTGCTTGACTCTTCGGTGAAGGTATGTTCTCGAAACTTCAACAAAAGCCCGTACCGAGCTACTGAGCGTCTCTCCTGCAGAGTCTTCCACTGGAGTTTATCTATCATCTCCGTAACGCTTTCGCAATTACTAAATGATCCTGTAACGAAGCGCGCTGCTCTCCGTTGGATCTTCTCTATCTCTTCTATCAACCCTACCTGGTGCGGATCCCACACTGCTGAGCAGTATTCAAGCATTGGGCGAACAAGCGTACTGTAACCTACTTCCTTTGTTGTCGGATTGCATTTCCTTAGGATTCTTCCAATGAATCTCAGTCTGGCATCTGCTTTACCGACGATCAACTTTATATGATCATTCCATTTTAAATCACTCCTAATGCGTACTCCCAGATAATTTATGGAATTAACTGCTTCCAGTTGCTGACCTGCTATTTTGTAGCTAAATGATAAGGGACCTATCTTTCTATGTATTCGCATCACATTACACTTCGCTACATTGAGATTCAATTGCCATTCCGTGCACCATGCGTCAATTCGCTGCAGATCCTCCTGCATTTCAGTACAAATTTCCATTGTTGCAACCTCTCGATACACCACAGCATCATCTGCAAAAAGCCTCAGTGAACTTCCGATGTCATCCACCAGGTCATTTATGTATATTGTGAATAGCAACGGTCCTATGACACTCCCCTGCGGCACACCTGAAATCACTCTTACTTCGGAAGACTTCTCTCCATTGAGAATGACGTGCTGCGTTCTGTTATCTAGGAACTCCTCAATCCAATCACACAATTGATCTGATAGTCCGTATGCTCTTACTTTGTTCATTAAACGACTATGGGGAACTGTGTCAAACGCCTTGCGGAAGTCAAGAAACACGGCATCTACCTGTGAACCCGTGTCTAAGGCCCTCTGAGTCTCGTGGACGAATAGCGCGAGCTGGGTTTCACACGATCGTCTCTTTCGAAACCCATGCTGATTCCTACAGAGTAGATTTCTAGTCTCCAGAAAAGACATTATACTCGAACATAATACGTGTTCCAAAATTCTACAACTGATCGACGTTAGAGATATAGGTCTATAGTTCTGCACATCTGTTCGACGTCCCTTCTTGAGAACGGGGATGACCTGTGCCCTTTTCCAATCCTTTGGAACGCTTCGCTCTTCTAGAGACCTACGGTACACCGCTGCAAGAAGGGGGGCAAGTTCCTTCGCGTACTCTGTGTAAAATCGAACTGGTATCCCATCAGGACCAGCGGCCTTTCCTCTTTTGAGCGATTTTAATTGTTTCTCTATCCCTCTGTCGTCTACTTCGATATCTACCATTTTGTCAACTGTGCGACAATCTAGAGAAGGAAGCACAGTGCAGTCTTCCTCTGTGAAACAGCTTTGGAAGAAGACATTTAGTAATTCGGCCTTTAGTCTGTCATCCTCTGTTTCAGTACCATTTTGGTCACAGAGTGTCTGGACATTTTGTTTTGATCCACCTACCGCTTTGACACAGGACCAAAATTTCTTAGGATTTTCTGCCAAGTCAGTACATAGAACGTTACTTTCGAATTCATTGAAAGCCTCTCGCATAGCCCTCCTCACACTACATTTCGCTTCGCGTAATTTTTGTTTGTCTGCAAGGCTTTGGCTATGTTTATGTTTGCTGTGAAGTTCCCTTTGCTTCCGCAGCAGTTTTCTAACTCGGTTGTTGTACCACGGTGGCTCTTTTCCATCTCTTACGATCTTGCTTGGCACATACTCATCTAACGCATATTGTACCATGGTTTTGAACTTTGTCCACTGATCCTCAACACTATCTGCACTTGAGACAAAACTTTTGTGTTGAGCCGTCAGGTACTCTGTAATCTGCTTTTTGTCACTTTTGCTAAACAGAAAAATCTTCCTACCTTTTTTAATATTTCTATTTACGGCTGAAATCATCGACGCAGTAACCGCTTTATGATCGCTGATTCCCTGTTCTGCATTAACTGATTCAAATAGTTCGGGTCTGTTTGTCACCAGAAGGTCTAATATATTATCGCCACGAGTCAGTTTTCTGTTTAACTGCTCAAGGTAGTTTTCAGATAAAGCACTTAAAAATATTTCACTGGATTCTTTGTCCCTGCCACCCGTTATGAACGTTTGAGTCTCCCAGTCTATATCCGGCAAATTAAAATCTCCACCCAGAACTATAACATGGTGGGGAAATCTACTCGAAATATTTTCCAAATTATTCTTCAGGTGCTGAGCCACAACAGCTGCTGAGCCCGGGGGCCTATAGAGACATCCAATTACCATGTCTGAGCCTGCTTTAACCGTGACCTTCACCCAAATCATTTCACAATTCGAATCTCCGTCAATTTCCTTCGATACTATTGCACTTCTTATCGCTATAAACACGCCTCCCCCTTCACTGTCCAGCCTATCTCTGCGGTATACATTCCAATCAGAGTTTAGGATTTCATTACTGTTTACGTCTGGTTTCAGCCAACTTTCTGTTCCTAGTACTATATGGGCGTTGTGACCGTTTATTAATGAGAGCAGTTCTGGGACCTTTCTATAGACGCTTCTGCAGTTTACTATTAGCACATTAATATTGTTATTCCTTGTTGCATTTTGCCTACTCCTGCCTTGCCGCGTCTCAGGAGGCGTCTTGTCGGGCCTAGGGAGGGAATTCTCTAACCTAAAAAAACCCCATGTGCACTCCACACGTACTCCGCTACCCTCGTAGCCGCTTCCGGCGTGTAGTGCACGCCTGACCTATTCAGGGGGACCCTACATTTCTCCACCCGATAGCGGAGGTCGAGAAATTTGCACCCCAGCTCTCCGCAGAATCGTCTGAGCCTCTGGTTTAAGCCTTCCACTCGGCTCCAAACCAGAGGACCGCGATCGGTTCTCGGAACGATACTACAAATAGTTAGCTCTGATTCCACCCCGCGAGCGAGGCTTTCCACCTTCACCAACTCCGCCAACCGCCTGTACGAACTGAGGATGACCTCTGAACCCAGACGGCAAGAGTCATTGGTGCCGACATGAGCAACAATTTGCAGTCGGGTGCACCCAGTGCTCTCTATCGCCGCCGGTAGGGCCTCCTCCACATCTCGGATGAGACCCCCCGGCAAGCAGACAGAGTGAACACTGGCCTTCTTCCCCGACCTTTCCGCTATGTGCGTGTGCTATGTGCTTCCAATGTGCGTTCACTGTGATGTTGCCAAACACAGATGTGACCATCACGATGCTGTAAACAGAATCTGGATTCATCCAAAAAAAATGACCTTTTGCCATTCGTGCACCCAGGTTCGGCATTGAGTACGCCATTGTAGGTGCTCCTGTCTGTGATGCAGTGTCAAGGGTAACCACAGCGATGGTCTCCAAGCTGATAGTCCATGCTGCTGAAAACGTCGTCGAACTGTTTGTGCAGGTGGTTGTTGTCTTGCAAACGTCCCCATCTGCTGACTCAGGGATCGAGATGTGGCTGCATGATCCGTTATAGCCAAGCGGATAAGATGCCTGTCATCTCGACTGGTAGTGATACAAGGCCATTGGGATCCAGCACGGTGTTCCGTCTTACCCTCCTGAACCACTGATTCCATATTCTGCTAACAGTCATTAGATCTCGACCAACGCGATCAGCAATGTCACGATACAATAAACCGCAATCATGATAGGCTACAATCTGACCTTTATCAAAGTCGGAAACGTGATAGTATGCATTTCTCCTCCTTACACGAGGCATCACAACAACGTTTCACCAGGCAACGCCGGTCAACTGCTGTTTGTGTATGAGTAAATGGTTGGAACCTTTCCTGATGTCAGCACGTTGTAGGTGTCGCCACCAGCGCCAACCTTGTGTGAATGCTCTGAAAAGCTAATCATTTGCGTATCATAGCATCTTCTTCCTGTCGGTTAAATTTCACGTCTGTAGCTCGTCATCTTCGTGGCGTAGCAATTTTAATGGCCAGTAGCGTATTACGTAAGGTAGCTCTTCTACAATAATCTCTTCTGTTGTTCACGAGTCTCGCCTAATAAATGTCAATGTATGGCGTCAGACAAGAACCAGAGGGAATTTCGTCACACTAATGGCGAAATTCCCTCCAGAAGCACGCTTTATTATACAACAATATATCACAGCATAGTTAAGTAATTTAAAATTAATTCTTTGTTATTTCACTCGCAGCGCATATTTATACACTTTAGCAGTCAAAATAATAATTTACTTATATTTACAGTAACAAAAACGGACCTCAAATTGAGATGGAAAAAATGTCCCTTGTCTGTGTCAGTCTTCTCACGAAATGTGAGGACAATACATAATTTTCTGTGCTACCACCAAATGGCATCACAAAATGGGCATGCTTTGAATCAGTTTTTCTCATGACCACCAACAGATGGCATTGAGTGCTAATAGATCTATTGCAATAGAAAGACAAATGCGGCGAACTTCCCTCACTGGCGAACATCCCTCCCTCTACCATATGAATATTACTGTGGGTAGCAGGTTAGAGAGCGGGTAAGCAGAAATAAGGGGGATGGCAGATGTGACTGGATAAGGTGGAGGGGGTGGGGGGTGGGGGAGGGGGGGAAACAAGATCGTATGGTGCCGGGAAGGTGCGGGGGATAACATGCAAAAATACGGGAACTGATGCATGGAGAGTGATTAGTTTGAAAGTATAGGATTAATTAAATCAGCAGAAGTAATGTGAGACAAAAGATGCAGCACCAGTAATCAGTGTGGTCTTGAGGCCATCTATTGTGTGCGGCCGAGATGGTTGATACAGTGTGGCTCATAAGTAGAGCGTGCAGTGTGGTTTGTAAGGCAACAAGAGAGAAACAGGACGGAAAAGAAAGAAGGATGGACATTGAGTATAGCAATGCAAAAGAAAATAGTGACAAAAGAAAACACCACAGGGTTAGGATCGAAGAAAAGCCGTGGGGCAAAAATCAAACAATGGAAAATCCAGGCTGGAATGTAACAATATTAGAGAAGGAAAGTTGCTACTCGCCATATAGCAGAGATGCTGAGTCGCGATAGGCACAACAAAGATATTCACATAATTATAAAACGCAACTTGCACATACGTCTGCACTCTCAGGGAATTGAAACCACACTGCAGGCAGCAGCACCAACGCATGATGGGATTGGCGACTGGGTGGGGGCAAGGAAGAGGCTGGGATGGGGAGGGGAAGAGATAGTATGGTGGCGGTGGCAGACAGTGAGGTGATGCAGTTTAGACAGAGTGCAAGAGAGAAGGTTAGGGCCTCTTTGGGGAGAGGGGGGGGGGGGGGGGGGAGCAGCGGAAAGGAGAGAAATAGCTGTTTAGTGCTGGAATGGGAACAGGGGTGGGACTCGATGGGTGAGGACAGTGACTAACGAAGGTTGAGATCAGGAGGGTTACGGTAACGTAGGATGTATTGCAGGGAAGGATCCTTATGGCACAGGCTGTGAAGTAGTCATTGAGATGAGGAATATCATGTTTGGCCACGTGTTCAGCAACAGGGTGGTCCACTTGTTATTTGGCCACAGCTTGTCGGTGGCCATTAATGCAAACAGACAGCTTGTTGGCTCTCATGCCTACATAGAATGCAGCACAGTGGTTGCAGCTCAGCTTGTAAATCACATGACTGGTTTCACAGGTAGCCCTAGCCTTGCCTTTGATGGGATAGGTGATGTTAGTGACCAGACTGGAGTAGGTGGTGGTAGGAGCATCTACATCTACATCTACACCTACATTTATACTCCGCAAGCCACCCAACGGTGTGTGGCGGAGGGCACTTTACGTGCCACTGTCATTACCTCCCTTTCCTGTTCCAGTCGCGTATGGTTCGCAGGAAGAACGACTGTCTGAAAGCCTCCGTGCGCGCTCTAATTTTACATTTGTGATCTCCACGGGAGGTATAAGCGGAGGGAAGCAATATATTCGATACCTCATCCAGAAACACACCCTCTCGAAACCTGGTGAGCAAGCTACACCACGATGCAGAGCGCCTCTCTTGCAGAGTCTGCCACTTGAGTTTGTTAAACATCTGCGTAACGCTATCACGGTTACCAAATAACCCTGTGACGAAACGCGCCGCTCTTCTTTGGATCTTCTCTATCTCCTCCACAACCCGATATGGTACGGATTCCACACTGATGAGCAATACTCAAGTATAGGTCGAATGAGTGTTTTGTAAGCCACCTCCTTCGTTGATGGACTACATTTTCTAAGGACTCTCCCAATGAATCTCAACCTGGTACCCGCCTTACCAACAATTAATTTTATATTATCATTCCACTTCAAATCATTCCGCACACATACTCCCAGATATTTTACAGAAGTAACTGCTACCAGTGTTTGTTCCGCTATCATATAATCGTACAATAAAGGATCCTTCTTTCTATGTATTCGCAATACATTACATTTGTCTATGTTAAGGGTCAGTTGCCACTCCCTGCACCAAGTACATATCCGCTGCAGGTCTTCCTGCATTTTGCTCCAATTTTCTAATGCTGCAACTTCTCTGTATACTACAGCATCATCTGCGAAAAGCCGCATGGAACTTCTGACACTATCTACTAGGTCATTTATATATATTGTGAAAAGCAATGGTCCCATAACACTCCCCTGTGGCACGCCAGAGGTTACTTTAACGTCTGTAGACGTCTCTCCATTGATAACAACATGCTGTGTTCTGTTTGCTAAAAACTCTGCAATCCAGCCACACAGCTGGTCTGATATTCCATAGGCTCTTACTTTATCAGATGACAGTGCGGAACTGTATCGAATGCCTTCCGGAATTCAAGAAAAATAGCATGTACCTGGGAGCCTGTATCTAATATTTTCTGGGTCTCATGAACAAATAAAGTGAGTTGTGTCTCACACGATCACTGTTTCCGGAATCCATGTTGATTCCTACAGAGTAGATTCTGGGTTTTCAGAAACGACATGATACTCGAGTAGAAAACATGTTCTAAAATTTTACAACAGATCGACGTGAGAGATATAGGTCTATAGTTTTGCACATCTGCTCGACGACCCTTCTTGAAGACTGGGACTACCTGTGCACTTTTCCAATCATTTGGAACCTTTGGTTCCTCTAGAGACTTGGGGTACATGGCTGTTAGAAGGTGGGCACATTCTTTCACGTACTCTGTGTAGAATCGAATTGGTATCCCGTCAGGTCCAGTGGACTTTCCTCTGTGAAACAGCTTTGGAAAAAGGTGTTTAGTATTTCAGCTTTACGCGTGTCATCCTCTGTTTCAATGCCATCATCATCCTGGGTTGTCTGGATATGCTGTTTCGAACCACTTACTGATTTAGCGTAAGACCAGAACTTCCTAGGATTTTCTGTCAAGTCGGTACATAGAATTTTACTTTCGAATTCACTGAACGCTTCACGCATAGCCCTCCTTACGCTGACTTTGACATCGTTTAGCTTCTGTTTGTGTGAGAGGTTTTGGCTGTGTTTAAACTTGGAGTGAAGCTCTCTTTGCTTTCGCAGTAGTTTCCTAACTTCGTTGTTGTACCATGGTGGGTTTTTCCCATCCCTCAGTTTTACTCGGCACGTACCTGTCTAAAACGCATTTTACGATTGCCTTGTAGTTTTTCCATAAACACTCAACATTGTCAGTGTCGGAACAGAAATTTTCGTTTTGATCTGTTAGGTAGTCTGAAATCTGCCTTCCATTACTCTTGCTAAACAGATAAACCTTCCTCCCTTTTTTGTATTCCTATTAACTTCCATATTCAGGAATGGTCTGTTTGTTATCAGTAGGTCTAAGATGTTATCTCCACGAGTCGGTTCTCTGTTTAATTGCTTGAGGTAATTTTCGGATAGTGCACTCAGTATAATGTCACTCGATGCTCTGTCCCTACCACCCGTCCTAAACATCTGAGTGTCCCAGTCTATATCTGGTAAATTGAAATCTCCACCTAAGACTATAACATGCTGAGAAAATTTATATGAAATGTATTCCAAATTTTCTCTCAGTTGTTCTGTCACTAATGCTGCTGAGTCGGGAGCTCGGTAAAAGGAGCCAATTATTAACCTAGCTCGGTTGTTGAGTGTAACCTCCACCCATAATAATTCACAGGAACTATCCACTTCTACTTCACTACAGGATAAACTACTACTAACAGCGACGCCACTTCTACTTCACTACAGGATAAACTACTACTAACAGCGACGAACACTCCACCACCGGTTGCATGCAATCTATCCTTTCTAAACACCATCTGTACTTTTGTAAAAATTTCGGCAGAATTTATCTCTGGCTTCAGCCAGCTTTCTGTACCTATAACGATTTCAGCTTCGGTGCTTTTTATCAGCGCTTGAAGTTCCGGTACTTTACCAATGCAGCTTCTACAGTTTACAATTACAATACCGATTGCTGCTTGGTCCCCGCATGTCCTGACTTTGCCGCACACCCGTTGAGGCTGTTGCCCTTTCTGTACTTGCCCAAGGCCATCTAACCTAAAAAAAAAACGCCCAGCCCACGCCACACAACCCCTGATACCCGTGTAGCCGCTTGTTGCATGTAGTGAGCTCCTGACCTATCCAGCGGAACCCGAAACCCCACCACTCTATGGCGCAAGTCGAGGAATCTGCAGCCCACACGGTCGCAGAACCGTCTCAGTCTCTGATTCAGACCCTCCACTCTGCTCTGTACCAAAGGTCCGCAGTCAGTCCTGTCGACGATGCTGCAGATGGTGAGCTCTGCTTTTATCCCGCTAGCGAGACTGGCAGTCTTCACCGAATCAGATAGCCGCTGGAAGCCAGAGAGGATTTCCTCTGATCCATAGCGACACACATCATTGGTGCCGACATGAGCGACATCCTGCAGATGAGTGCACCCTGTATGTAAGGGAAAGCTCTTGCATCTAAGTCTATTACAGGTATATGAGCCATGAGGTGAGGGACTGGGATTAGGGTTTGTGTAATGATGGAAGAGTATACTGTGAAGGTTCAGTGGACTGCGGAATACCACTGTAGGAGGGGTGGGAAGGATAATGGGCAGGACATTACTCATTTCGGGGTACGACGAGAGGTGATTATAACCCTGGCAAAGAATGTAATTGAGTTGCTCCACTCCAGGGTGGTACTGAGTTACTGCAGCACTTCACTGTCCCCCACCATACTATCCCTCCCCCTTCCAGCCCCAGCTTCCTCCTTGACCCCACCCAGTCACCACTCCCAGCATGCACTGGTGCTGCTGGTTGCAGTGTGGTTATTTGAGACGGCAGACTTGTGAGCAAGTTGCGTGTGTGTGTGTGTGTGTGTGTGTGTGTGTGTGTGTGTGTGTGTATAAATACTGTGAAGGTTCAGTGGCCGAAAGCTATCACAATGTTTTTCATCCTCTCGGACACAGCAGTTATTACAGGAAGCAATCCTTCCTGGTTTTTAAATGTAGAAATTAGATTTAAAGGGTCATTAAATGTAGAAATTAAATTTAAAGGGTGAAAGATAAAAGCCACCCTTTTGGGCAATGACACAACTTGCTCAACACTCCTCTCTTTAGTTACTTCATAAAAGAGTTGAAGTAATTTTATTGAATGTTCTACGATTTCCCATTCCTCCAGTGTTGATCTATGTTCATTATTTCTGAGAACAGCAAAATTGGAAATTATGAACAATTTGTTTGCTAAAACATGGACCAGCATGTTGAGAAATGAGTTTAATCAAGTAGGAATTTCTTGTTTCAATTTTAATAGTGGAAGGTTCATTTGCACCTGCATTTTCTTTTTTTTCCACAGCCACTGAATTTCTTTTTAAAAAAAGCTGAATGAGAGATTTATTCCTGTGAACAACACTCTCACTTGGTTTTATACTTCATCTGGCAATTAAATTGATAGTGTGGACATAGCAGGAGCTGTGAGCCCATTTACAAATTTTGACCATAGCAACAACGTTGGCTTCATCATCAGTTATCATTGCCACTATTTACTATATATTTGCTAGTTGTTAACGTCTATTTTTAGAAAATTAACTATATTCTCGGTAGCATGCCGAAGTGATTCCAGGCAATCTAATACATTCAAATGAAGCTTCATGTCATCACAATAGTGTGCATTAATTGGAATAAAACTTTGATTGTTCAAGAAAGTCCACACTTCAGTTGTTAAAGCAACTGCTGTTGTCAAATTCAATTTTTATTATAAATTATCACACAATTGATTATAAAGTTGTGGCATCAAGCTGGTCGAACTTGGTTTCCTGCTTGGAAGATAGTAATTGGAGTAGAGCAGGGAAACAAACTTCCTAACTTCGTAAGTTCCTTATCCTTCACAATTCTGAAGGGATGATGTTCCTCTCAAATAATTTTAAATAACTGAATGCCGATTTGTTTGCTTTCATAACTTGGAAAGGTCTTAATATCGTTGACAAAATTTGTCAGAGGTGATTGTCCTATCGAAATATGTTCGAAGGTGGCACATGCAGACATCCTAGAGGTCATCAAATTACTTAATGATAGTGGATCAACATCACTGATGGATTCACTCATTCCACTTCCAGTAGCAGAAGCAAAGGATGAGGTTGTACAGACTCGGATGGATTGTTGGCAAGATGCAGTTGATGATGCATAACTTGTTTCCGCAGATGTTAATGATGGAGACCTAGATCGAAAAACTGTCCTCTCCAGTAGCACTGTGGAATGTGTGTTTTTTTTTTTTTTAAGTTACCCCCAGAACCCGCAGCAATACTGATGGTAGCTTTGCAGTATTTACTTTCCCCCTTGATCCACTTCTTTTTCTTTTTTTTTTCTTTTCTTTTTTTTTCTTTTCTTTTTTATTCTATTGACACCACAATACAGGTGATGAAAATCTTGGCATCTGTAGTATTATAAAAGTTTCATTACTAATTTGCCTTAACAAGTTAGCTTGAAAAGTTTTAAAGATAATCTCTGTATGCATTGTACAAACCATTAAAAATAAATATCGATATGTAAAATTACAGGTAATCAAAATAGTAGGAAGCAGAATAGTTGGCCAACTGAATGACTGAAAATTCAAAGCACCATTATGGTTGCTTTTAAGACACTTAAAATCCATATTTCTTTTCTTGGGTCCACCCTGTGCCCCCTCTTCACAAATGTCTTCATTCCATGTAGAAAAACGACCTGTGTGAAATTTGAGCTCAATAAGATAAGGGGAAGGGAGGCCCCTAGACCACAAAAATCGGAAAATCCAGAAAAATTATAAAGCGTGCCAAGTATTACTTCTGTATGATTGCATGATCAGTTCTTTTATTACCTAATGTAGGCAGGATGTTTACTTAGGTTTAGAGAATGTACTCTCGGAAAGCACCATAATAGTTGTTGGGTGACATGCCAGTGACCACAAGCACAGATAAGGATGTTTTTTGTGCCACAAGTTCAGGTAAATACTGAAAGAGAGACTGAAAGCGAATGAAAATGTGGATTTCAGAACCTCTATGTATTAACAGCCCAGCACGGACCAATCCAGGGCCCAGTCATCTTTCGCTTTCGAGGGGAGATCATAGTAGCAAAGAAATCTTTGTTTTCTGTCCATTTGTGTAAAATAATATACATTCGTGTGGGAATAATTTGCATGAAATAACTGTCCAGAAAACCATGAAATCAGCATTAATAGTTTTCTCTTACAGCATTCCGGTGTCCACAATACATTAACTATGTATCAATGTGCCACACTAGCTCTGCAAGAATTGAAAATTCATGTGGAGGAATCATGACCTCTGAGCTGAGAAACAGCATACTAAAATTAGCTTTGCATCAGCAACAGTGGCAACTAAATAAATACGCTGGAATATAGCCAGAACTTTGTAACTGAAAGGTTGTTCAAAACCCTTCCTACAAAAAAGGTCCTATTCATTTTTCTCTATGATCAATAGTTTTGTGTTTAGAGACCTAGAGAAGGGAATATGAAAATGTTACATGATACATGATAATTGTGGGCTGCAGGTGATTGCATGTGATTCTTGTAGGCTAATTTGAGCTATTTACCGACTTGATAAGCCACAAGTATCTTGTATAAAACTGTTCGTCTCTACTTCCTGTACACCAATGTGCTAAGTTGTAAACAATTGTCATTTACACTCAGTGTATACTTCGGCTTGTCTGATGATTCAAGGGGCAGCAGAGACTTTATGGAAGAATAAATTTTTTTTAAAGAAAATGCTTAGTAAATAGTGGGTTTGTAGGTTGTGTTATTAAAAGTCAATGCAGCAATACTAATTATTAAGTTGACAGTAATAAAGATTTCAGTTTACATACTATTTCTGAACAAATATTTTTTGATAAAGAGCAAATATGATTTTATGACATTCTGCCTCTTTTCAAATGGAGAGGCACCTCTTCCCCTTTTCGTACGGAGCCAAAATTGTCCACATCTCACTTTTTTCTCAAAAGAAGTAAATTGTTAGGCAGAAAAAATTGGAAATAACCAAACTTACAAAATTAGAAGCTCCCTAACTATAATGTTTTATTTTTGGAAGAAATACAAAAATCGTCAGTATTATGTGAACTTTCTTACACTAAAAGTTAAGAAAAGTTTACAAGTTACCTTAAAAACCAGTCATTAAAGCTAGCAGATGAAATTTAGGAAGATATGGATAATCAAATATTTGCCTTCCTATAAATATGTGGGACCCACAATACTGATGACAAGTGAGTTATGAGACAAATTCTCTCTGACTAGGCCATTCGGTCTTGACTTTGTAGCATATGGTCATGTTGTTGATATATGTATAGTGTGGTGCTAATAAAGGTGTTGTCATACTTCATACGTATGGTGTGCTTTATTATCTGTCACTATTACATACCAGAGTTTCATAATTGGTGACCTTAGGTACCGTGTGCTGTTCATGTGTACGGATTCCTTTATTCCATTCTGACAATGAGGTCTTGTTGCACCAATTGTGCCGTGAACTTTACAAATCATGATGCTGTTCCACGTTCTTTGCTAACAGTGACCACTAACAGTGTACCTTGTGCTTCACATGTGATAAAAAGTGATAATGACACTTCGCATACTGGTGTTTTGATGACAATTGTGATTACACAACAGTGGTGTACAGTGGATGATCCTTTTATTGACTTTGCTGCAGAACCCACCTATGGTGTGACTTCTGAAGCCTCACATGAATGTGAACATTTGCGTTGGCTCGATGCAGCTGCATCACCGGCCACCAAATCACAATAAACACATCCAGACTGCACAGCCTTGTTGCTGCTACACTTTCCAGGAGAACAACATGCAGTATCTCATCTCAAACTTTAGCTGTTCAGCGCTGATAACTCTCAGCTTTGATTTGCTACTGCAGAAAGCACCTTTGCAGTGAACTCCATTGTCATGTTTAAATGCAATGAACATTTACAGGATGAGACTCCATCCAAATTGTGGAGGCGCCTCTGTATAAAGATTGACCTGCATCTCATGTCTCAAGAGGCCTTATGGATGCTTCAGGTCGCAAAACTCGCTACGCAATTTCAAATGGTGATAGATGGAAGTGAAAATTAACTGCTGGCTACCCATTTTCACCTGGCTTATCGAATTTTTGTACTTACTCAACATCGAAAAATGAATCAACAATGCCATCAATAATGGTGCTGGGTGCAAAGCAACACCACCACAGACCTGTCTGCCTCCTGCCCTGAATGCCACTGAGCACTTCTGATCCCACCCGATGCTGATGCCACTGTAGGCAGCACGGTCATTGGCCTGAGTGTTGACAAAACACTCTCGCACAACCGTCACCCATACCACCCCAGATGCCACAAGTCGGTAGTCACACTATTGCTGGTATATGCCAAACAATCCAGAGCTGATAGAGAGCATCATGACTGATACAGGGATTAGTGATCACAAGGTCGTTGTAGCTAGGCTCAATACAATTTCTTCCAAATCCATTAGAAACAAATGCAAAATAATTTTATTTAAAAAAGCGGATAAAATGTCACTAGAAGCCTTCCTAAAAGACAATTTCCATTCCTTCCGAACTGACTATGCGAATGTAGACGAGATGTGGCTCAAATTCAAAGATATAGTAGCAACAGCAATTGAGATATTCATACCTCATAAATTGGTAAGAGATGGAATGGATCCCCCGTGGTACACAAAAAAGGTCCGAACGCTGTTGCAGAGGCAACGGAAAAAGCATGCGAAGTTCAGAAGAACGCGAAATCCCGAAGATGGGTTAAAATTTACAGAAGCGCGAAATTTGGCATGTACTTCGATGCGAGATGCCTTTAATAGGTTCCACAACGAAACATTGTCTCGAAATTTGATAGAAAATCCGAAGAAATTCTGGTCGTATGTAAAGTACACAAGCGGCAAGACGCAGTCAATACCTTCGCTGCGCAGTGCCGATGGTACTGTTATCGATGACTGTGCCGCTAAAGCGGAGTTATTGAACGCAGTTTTCCGAAATTCCTTCACCAGGGAAGACGAATGGAATATTCCAGAATTTCAAACACGAACATCTGCTAGCATGAGTTTCTTAGAAGTAGATACCTTAGGGGTTGCGAAGCAACTCAAATCGCTTGATACGGGCAAGTCTTCAGGTCCAGATTGTATATCGATTAGGTTTCTTTCAGATTACGCTGATACTATAGCTCCCTACTTAGCACTCATATACAACTGCTCGCTCACCGATAGATCTGTACCTACATATTGGAAAATTGCGCAGGTCGCACCAGTGTTCAAGAAGGGTAGTAGGAGTAATCCATTTAACTACAGACCTATATCATTGACGTCGGTTTGCAGTAGGGTTTTGGAGCATATACTGTATTCAAACATTATGAATCACCTCGAAGGGAACAATCTATTGATACGTAATCAGCATGGCTTCAGAAAACATCGCTCTTGTGCAACGCAGCTAGCTCTTTATTCGCACGAAGTAATGGCCACTATCGACAGGGGATCTCAAGTTGATTGTGTATTTCTAGATTTCCAGAAAGCTTTTGACACCGTTCCTCACAAGCGACTTCTAATCAAGCTGCGGAGCTATGGGGTATCGTCTCAGTTGTGCAACTGGATTCGTGATTTCCTGTCAGGAAGGTCGCAGTTCGTAGTAATAGACGGCAAATCATCGAGTAAAACTGAAGTGATATCAGGTGTTCCCCAGGGAAGCGTCCTGGGACCTCTGCTGTTCCTGATCTATATAAATGACCTGGGTGACAATCTGAGCAGTTCTCTTAAATTGTTCGCAGATGATGCTGTAATTTACCGTCTAGTAAGGTCATCCGAAGACCAGTATCAGTTGCAAAGCGATTTAGAAAAGATTGCTGTATGGTGTGTCAGGTGGCAGTTGACGCTAAATAACGAAAAGTGTGAGATGATCCACATGAGTTCCAAAAGAAATCCGTTGGAATTTGATTACTCGATAAATAGTACAGTTCTCAAGGCTGTCAATTCAACTAAGTACCTGGGTGTTAAAATTACGAACAACTTCAGTTGGAAGGACCACATAGATAATATTGTCGGGAAGGGGAGCCAAAGGTTGCGTTTCATTGGCAGGACACTTAGAAGATGCAACAAGTCCACTAAAGAGACAGCTTACACTA
Source organism: Schistocerca gregaria (assembly GCF_023897955.1). Lineage (NCBI taxonomy): Eukaryota > Metazoa > Arthropoda > Insecta > Orthoptera > Acrididae > Schistocerca > Schistocerca gregaria. Next base: position 426,619,388 of record NC_064926.1, read on the forward strand.
CACTCGTTCGTCCTCTGTTATAATATTGCTGTGCGGTGTGGGATCCTTACCACGTGGGATTGACGGAGGACATCGAAAGGGTGCAATAAAAGGCAGCTCGTTTTGTATTATCACGTTATAGGGGAGAGAGTGTGGCAGATATGATACACGAGTTGGGATGGAAGTCATTACAGCATAGACGTTTTTCATCGTGGCGAGACCTTTTTACGAAATTTCAGTCACCAACTTTCTCTTGCGAATGCGAAAATATTTTGTTTAGCCCAACCTACATAGGTAGGAATGATCATCAAAATAAAATAAGAGAAATCAGAGCTCGAACAGAAAGGTTTAGGTGTTCGTTTTTCCCACTCGCTGTTCGGGAGTGGAATAGTAGAGAGATAGTATGATTGTGGTTCGATGAACCCTCTGCCAAGCACTTAAATGTGAATTGCAGAGTAGTCCTGTAGATGTAGATGTAATAGTTGACAGACCTGTCGACACCCCAACTTGCTACATGGCCAGTGAGAGCCACTGTGGGCCATGTCAGATGCACAAGTGCATCATGCATCATCACTAGAATGTCTCATGCTACTAAACACACAACACTTCTCTAAACAACAGACAGTATATTTTCGAATGGAACAGCTGCCTCCTCATTCTCATAGACAACAGCTCTCAGGTTAACACTTCACTACCTTCACCTTCCTTACTGACAGTTGTCACACAAGAACTTCAGCTAAAGTCCACCAACAACTCCATCATAACTGCTCATGGTTCACATTCTCGCACACTCAACCTGGAATTCTCCATACTGATGGTTTGGACATTTATTCTCGCTGATGTGAGCGGAGTGGTTCCCAGTGCCAATTTTTCAGACCTTCAACCTAGTTCCCTCACTGCACATGGTTGAGTTAACACATTAACATCCCATACATTCTATCACGGAAATCTGTGATCCTGCCACATCAACAACAAGCCATGAGTGCCGTGACCCATGACCAGATTGTGCAACTCTACCATGTTCTGTCAACCAATACCAGTGCTAATGTGTCAATTTCATCGAACACATTCTGAACACCCAACAGCTCCACATGAACACTCATATGGCGTAGTCTCAACTCCAGAACTACAGCGATATGCTTCGCCACTGCATGCGTGCAGCCAAGTACAAACATTATCACACCCTCAATACTCACACCATATAGACAGCTACCATGTACATACACAGTTGAGGGAAAGGGAGGTTTGGGTCTGGCCATTAGTTGTGCTTGGGAACCCAACTGGTAAGGCGACCACTCGTGATAACCAGGAAATGCTGGTTTGAGTCCTGGTCTGGCACAAATTTTCATTGTCATAATTCCATTACACAGTTCATGGTTGTCCATATTTGCAACTGTGAATACATTTCATGTACTTCATAACAGCTGTAGTCACTGCAGTCTGAAGGAACTTTGCATTGTAATTCAGAATAACACAGGCACTGCAATATAGCATATACGACAATGGCATGTAAAAGGTGCAGACAAAGTTATAGCTGATTACCTCTTGTGCACTGGTGCTATTTCTTTCTACACTGATTACAGAGAATTTGCATGGGCACAACATAATTACCAGCAGCTCCAAGATCTGCTTAACTATCCCATGACAAACCTTCTGGGGAACAACAACAATGCTGATCAGCAAGATCAATGAGGCAGACATTCTCTGACTATGCAGTTCGATCTGTGACTTCATATCATGCAGTAGCATATTGATAAATGTATCAAGTTGTGCTGAATGAAGGTGGTGTTGCATTCCATACCTATGGTGTGCTTAATTATCTGTCACTATGTCAAAATGACCAAGAAATAAGCTGATTTGCCTTTTTATTGCCTGAAAAAATGTATGTACTACATACAACATAATTTTTATGTGAGTTCCGTAATTATAACATACTTTTAAGTTACTGATCATGGATGCTGAATAGAATACATAAAGAACCACAAGTCCAGAATTCAAGACTGGTTTGAAACAGAATGAGAATGAGCAAGCACAGTGGACCCATTCATTCGCGAATTACCCACCTCTACTGTACATGCGTTTACTCTCTTAAAACTATGTCCTAAATTTTGTGTTTCTTTTCTTCATTTTTCAATGTAACGTTATTAAATTCCGTTGGTAGTGAGAAGTTTTCCATGTTTTCCAATATTTATCAGATTTCTAGAATACAGTTTTCTAAAAGTAGTTTTTCAAACAGAAAACTGTTCAGTTTTATGTCATGAATATAAATTCTAGATTTTGGGTATACTAGCCTGCAGGCATTTAGACGAGGGTTTTCTTTAACTTCAGAGGACCTGTGTAGATATTGAATATCTTCTTTAACACCATAAGGTTTGATTTCTCTTGTGTTTTTACCAAAACTAAATTTCCCATCCCAAACTGAGTTATTCTTCCATTTCCATCATGCCTCTTTTTCCTTATTTCACCCTTTCTATTCCTGGTCTCTTTCCTCCACATCATTTCTTTTCAACTGGAAATTCACAACTTTCAGATATAAAAATTGGATGGCTTTTCTGTTAAACATAATTTCGAACGGAGAGAAATTGGTAGAGGAATGCTGTAAGCTATTCATTATATCCTTGAAACTATTGATATATTCAATCCAATTGGTATGGTTCTTCTTCTTGCATGTACCTTGCTACTGAATTTCAGGAGATATGGTGAACTGAAATCAGAATGTGTGAGGTTTTTTTTTTTTTTTTTTATTTTTTTTTTATTTTTTTATGAAAATAATTCATTTCATGATCTGAAAGTAAATTGAGATTTAGTGTCTGAAAAGACTGCCCTAGGGACACAAACATTTGGGAAATAATTATCTGTAATTCTGAAAATGATTTCCCTACTTGTAGCCTTTCTAAATAGGTATAATTTCATAAATTTTGACAAGAAGTCAACCATTACCAACACAGTAAATTTGCCCTTGATCTTTGACAGAGGCCCATAATGTCACAAGCTATCAAATTCAACTGGTTGTTTGGCAAAATATTTTGCATTAGGCTTCTGCACATTAGATTAGTTACATAAATGTGTCAACCTCTGTTGCAGGTGGCAAGTTTCTTTTTCACCTTCTCTAATGTTGTAAAAGTAGATGTTCTTTTGTGTCTTTGGGATGCAATTGGCTGGTCATAATGACCAAAACTCTGCTGTATGTGTTTTATTAAAGTTTTAATGTATTATTCACGTCAGCATAGTTTCCAGCCATCTATATCTAGACTAGGTCTTCTAAAGAAAATTCCTTTATGCACCTTGCATATTGCCAAACTTTTTCTTTCCTCTTCTTGCCAACACAGTTCTGGACCGATTTCCAATTCCCATAATGATTTTGATACCTTCTAATGCCATGCTGCAAATTTTCCCTTTTTTATTTTACACTCTTGAAGGACATAATTTTGATCTCCCCTTCCCCACTAGTGTTGTCTACAAATGGTTATTGAAAGACCAATGTGCTGCCAAATTTCTGTTTCAATCACAATGTACACTTTTTTCGTATTTTCGTAAAATCAAGTTTGATATCCTCCCCAGTTTCTCTCTACTGAAATAAATGTGCAACCAAATCACTATCATTGCTCTCCATCATTATGCAAAAAGGAAGTGATATGTCTGACCTATACAATATTTGACCTTGACAAAGTGGATTTTTGCTTTCACTAAATGCATCCTGGTATTCCTGTCTTCAACCCTAAACTTAATATTCTTTCTCAACAAATTGCTTGGATATAGGGCATTTGAAGCTTGGTTACAAATAAATTTTCTATAAAAACCGACAAACCCATAAAACGATTGCACATGCTTTTTGTTCATCAGTACCAGAAATTTTACAGTTGCTGAAATTTTATCCTGATCTGATGAAATTCCCTGTTCCAAAACTATGTGTATTAAAAACTTCAACTCCTTCACTCCAAATTTATTTTTCCCAGTTTTATTGTCAATACTCCTTTTCTTAACCTCAAGCAAACCCTCCTGAATGACCCAAAACCTTCTTCCAAAGTCTTTCCATTTACTAGATCATCATCAACATAAACAGTTAACTTAGAGGACATTGTACGTCCCAAAATATAATCCAAAGATCCAATAAACTCTGCTACAGAAACTTTTAATCTTAATGCAACAATACAGTATTGGTAGCTTTTACTTCCATACAAGAAAGCATTGCACTTTCATGAGTCAAGTTCAAATGATATTTAATGTAAACCAGAAGTCAAGTCTAAACTTGTCAGGTTCCCTATATATTCAAATTCATGTTTAACATCGGTATCTTCCAGATGACAATTCTTTTTTCATAGAAACAATATCATGAAAAAGAATAGACTGCTACTCATCATATGGAAAATATGTTGAGTCACAGACAAGCATAACAAAAAGACTGTTATTCAGTTTAGCTTTTGACCGTGATGTGAAACAAACACACACGTTCAACTCTGTCTCACACACACAGGCCAGCCACAGTATCTAGTAACAGTGGTCTTCTGTCAATGTACCCAATCAAAAAAAAGTTTTGCATCGCCTCCGCTCCGGAACGTGCACAGAAAATTGGGATAGAGATTAACATAAACATCATTTCCACCCTTTTTATTGCTCATAAAAACAACACATTGCATGTTGTACCACCATGCAGCCACACCTTCAGAGGTGGTGGTCCAGATTGTTGTACACACCGGTACTTCTAATACCCAGAACATCCTCTTGCATTGACATATGCCTGTATTCGTTGTGGCATACTATCCACAAGTTCATGAACGAACTGTTGGTCCAGATTGTCCCATTCCTCAACAGCGATTCAGTGTAGATCCCTCAGAGTGGTTGGTGGGTCACATTGTTCATAAACAGCCCTTTTAAATCTATCCCAGGCATGTCAGATAGGGTTTGTGTCTGGAGAACATGCTGGCCACTCTATTCAAGCAGTGTTGTTAGCCTAATGGAAGTCATTCACAAGATGTGCATGATGGGGGTGCAAATCGTTGTCCATGAAGACGAATGCCTCTCCAATGTGGTTGCACTATCGGCCAGAGGATGGAATTCACATATCTTACAGCTGTTACAGTGCCTTTCATGACCACCAGTGCCATATGTCGGCCCCACATAATGCCACCCCAAAACAGCTGCACTCGCTTGTAAGTGTGTCTAAGGCATTCAACCGGACCAAGTTGCCTCCGAACACGTCTCTGACGATTGTCTGGTTAAAGGCACATGTGACACTCATCTGTGAAGAGAACATGATGCCAGTCCTTAGTGATCCATTCAGCATGTCGTTGGGCCCCTCTGTGGCATGATACATGGCGTCATGATTGCAAAGATGGACATCAGGAAGGAAGTTACGCATCATGCAGCCTATTGCACACAGTTTGAGTCATAACACGACTTGCTGTGGCTACATGAAAAGAATTATTCAACATGGTGGCATTGCTGTCAAGGTTCTTCTGAGCCATAATCCATAGGTAGTGGTCATCCACTGCAGTAGTAACCCTTGAGCGGCCTGAGTGAGGTGTGTCATTGACAGTTCCTGTCTCTCTGTATCTCCATGTCTGAACAACATGGGAACAACGAACTGCAGAGTATATCAGTTACTTCAATATTAGCACCCAATGCTTTCAAATCACAGATCAGCTTTTCAGACTTTAAAAAACTTTTTTCGGTCAAATTGTCATTTGCATTAAATTTTAACTGTCAACAGAGCCTTTCTTAAAAAAAAGTTCATTAGCCATATCTTTCCATTCAAAAGTTTGAGTTGGCGAATTCCACAAATAACAGGCAGCTTCCTTGTTCTTGGCACACTCCAAGCAACTGTCTGGAATTCTTTCGATTATTTGCGACTTACACTTCGTATCGTTTTTGCTGAGTTCTCCAAGAAGATCTTTCTTCTGTGTACTTTTTTCAGTTGTGTCATCCTGAGTACTCTCTACCATTTCTGAGTAGTGATTTTCCACAATATTCAGTAACTTCAGCAGATTACCAAATGTGTCATCAAACAGTGGTATCCTGTAAATCTCCATCTCCTGAGTCATGACTGCGAATTATTTATTGAATTAATTAATTAGTTTTTCCACCTTTATTTGTTTTACTGTAAAACATGGCACCTGGGACTATTGCCTGTTTTAATGCTTTATGTACCAGGTATTTAAATCAGTAATATCAATTCATTTGTTATCACAGATACAATTACAATGACAGACAAACAAAGCGCGGGTCACAATTGTGGCAAACAGTACGTCATTTGAAGTCACACACAATATCGACGACCGCATTACCGACTATCGACTATCTCTAGCGCTCGAGACGAGTCCCTTATAAGATTTCATGCCCGCGCTTCAGGAATTTACAAAAACACGTCATTCCGGGAATAATTCATTATATTTATTACTATTAGAAAATGTCTCTTACTGGTTTGTCGATGGCTAAGCATATGAGTGCTGTTTTAGGAGAGAGTTATTATCGTCAACAATTTTCAAATTAAGAATGAAACATACTTTTTTTTATAATTTGCAGTATTACTTTTCAGTGAAACAGAGCACTGAAAATTTATCAGAAACACGTCACCATTAGCATTAAATGTCACCTAATAATGCATCAACGATACAAGCCTTCAAGATAGCATATGATAACGAAGACCAAAGTTAAAATACACATTGTTAATGAATAACGTCTTGGTTAGTGGAGTCGAAAGTCGTTGATTCGCATCCCATTTAGATTAGATTAGATTTGATTAATCATGTATTTTTTTCCTGTTAGCATTGTTAACACGTTCGGTTAATTTCTTATGAATATAATACAAGTATGTTCTGCAATACTGGATGTTATTCACATTCAGTCTGACCAGAGAACGAAGGATGAAATAAGTATTTAGCGTTTTCCGAATATGTGGTTACGCAGGAACCTAAGCGAACAGCTTAAATTGCTGCGACTGAGACGAGCAACGATAAAGTTCATATTTTTCTTTCTCACAAATATTTCGTTCTTTATTTCCGAATATGTGCCCCCTTTGGATTGTGTGGTTAGACAGGAATCTAAGAGGACAGGTCAAATTGCGAGAGAAACAAGGAGCATTAATATTCATGTTCTTCCTTGTCTCAAAAATTTCGTTGTTTACTTTAGGAACGTGTGCCGTTTTCAGTGGGTGTGGTTAGGCAGGAATCTAAGAATATTGATTTAATAGCTACGACTGAAACGAGCAGCAATAAAATTCATGTTCTGCATTTCCACTAATATTTAGCTCTTTATTTCCGAATATGTGGCGATTTCCGAGTGTGTGGTTAGAGTGAAAGCTAAGAGTATACCTTTCAATTCTGCGACTGGAACGAGCTGCAAAAAAATTTGTAGTTTTGCTTCTCACAAATATTCGTCTTTTTATTTCCGAATTTGCAGCGACTTTAAGTGTGTAGTTAGGCAGGAACCTAAGAGGACCGATGAAATTTCTGCGGGCGAGTCAAGGCGCAATATCATATCATATTCTTCCTTGTCACAGAGACGATAGTCAATTACGCGGTCGTTGATATTTCGCGTGACGTCAAAAAATGTTCAAATGTGTGTGAAACCTTATGCGACTTAACTGCTATGGTCATCAGTCCCTAAGCTTACACACTACTTGACCTAAATTATCCTAGGGACAAACACATACACCCATGCCCGAGGGAGGACTCGAGCCTCTGCCGGGACCATCCGCAAATCGCAGTTACAAAAACTTTAACACACCGATTAGAAACAGAGTATTATTATGGTTTCCTTGGCGTTTACATGCGCTTACATTTGCAATAGCTGTTCACACATGTCATGTTCAAAAAGATATTTTATAATTAAGGAGACAACAAACTTTTTACTTTCTTAGTACAATTTTTTTTATCTTCATAATGTCCAGCTGTTGTTGCTGTTATGGTCTTCAGTCCTGAGACTGGTTTGATGCAGCTCGCCATGCTACTCTATCCTGTGCAGGCTGCTTCATCTCCCAGTACGTACTGCAGCCTACATCATTCTGTATCTGCTTAGTGAATTCATTTCTTGGTCTCCCTCTACGATTTTTACCCTTCACGCTGCCCTCCAATACTAAATTGGTGATCCCTTGATGCCTCAGAACATGTCCTACCAACTGATCCCTTCTTCTAGTGAAGTTGTGCCACAAACCCCTCTTCTCCCCAATTCTATTCAATACCTCCTGATTAGTTATGTCATCTACCCATCTAATCTTCGGCATTCTTCTGTAGCACCACATTTCGAAAGCTTCTATTCTCTTCTTGTCCAAACTATTTATCGTCCATGTTTCACTTACATACATGGCTACACTCCATACAAATACTTTCAGAAACGACTTCATGACACTTAAATTATACTTGATGCTAACAAATTTCTCTTCTTCCTAATCTAATTCCCTCAGAATCACCTGATTTAATTCGACTACATTCCATTATCCTCGTTTTGCTTTTGTTGATGTTCATCATATATCCTCCCTTCAAGACACTGTCCATTCTGTTCAACTGCTCTTCCAAGTCCTTTGCTGTCTCTGACAGAATTACGTCATCGGCAAATCTACAAAGATTTTATTTCTTCTCCATTTATATTAATACCGACTCTGAATTTTTCTTTTGTTTCCTTTACTGCTTGCTCAATATACAGATTGAATAACATCGGGGATAGGCTACAACACTGTCTCACTCCTTTCCCAACCACTGCTGTCCTTTCATGTCCCTCACTCATAACTGCCATCTGGTTTCTGTACAAATTGTAAATAGCCTTTCGCTCCCTGTATTTTACCCCTGCCACCTTCAGAATTTGAAAGAGAGTATTCCAGTCAACATTGTCAAAAACTTTCTCTAAGTCTACAAATGCTGGAAACGTAGGTTTGCCTTTTCTTAATCTAGCTTCTAAGATAAGCCGTAGGGTCAGTATTGCGTCACGTGTTCCAACATTTCTATGGAATCCAAAGTGATCTTCCCCGAGGTCGGCTTCTTCCAGTTTTTCCATTCGTCTGTAAAGAATTCGCGTTAGTATTTTGCAGCTGAGACTTAATAAATTAATAGTTCGGTAAGTTTCACATCTGTCAGTGCTCTGTCAAACTCTTCATGCATTATCATATCTCCCATTTCATTTTCATCTACATCCTCTTCCATTTCCATAATATTGCCCTCAAGTACATCGCCCTTGTATAGACCCTCTATATACTCCTTCCACCTTTCTGCTTTGTCATCTTTGCTTAGAACTGGGTTTCCATCTGAACCCTTGATATTCATACAAGTGGTTCTGTTTTCTCCAAAGGTCTCTTTAATTTTCCTGTTGGCAGTATCTATCTCACCCCTAGTGAGATAAGCCTCTACATTCTTACATTTGTCCTCTAGCCATCCCTGCTTGGCCATTTTGCACTTTCTGGCGAACTCATTTTTGAGACGTTTGTATTTCCTTTTGCCTGCTTCATTTACTGCATTTTTATATTTTCTCGTATCTTCATACTGTCTATCTATGAACCCTATTGTTTAAGCTTTCGAAGTTATGGCAACTTACATAACGTGAAGTTAAGCCTGCTTTCAGACGCTGACTTTAGTTTATATTCACAAGCAGCCCAGCCCTGAAGTTTGTGTTACCTGAATGTTGTTGCTTTATATCTCTCCGCATACAAAACCTCGTCCTCTTACACCTTGTTTTATCGTGTGAGTATATACATCTACATCATACTCCGCAAGACGCCTATTGCTGTGTGGCGGAGGGTACTTTTGGTACCACACTCTGTTCCCACCTACCCTGTTCCGCTCGCGAATAGTGCGTGGGAAGAAAGATTGTCAGCAAGCCTTTGTATTCTCTCTAATTTCTCGAATTTTCCCGTCGAGGTCAATATGCGAGACGTGTGTGGGGATACGTAATATGTTGTCTGACTGCTCCTGAAAAGTGCTGTCCCGAAATTTCGGTAGTAAATCTCTCTGTGATGCGCAACGTCTCACTTGTAACGTCCGCCAGTGGAGTTTGTTTAGCATTTCCCTCACGCTCTCGACATCTTAACGATCCCGTGACGAAATGCACCGCTCTTCATTGGATCTACTCTTACTTCCTCTATCAGTCCTACCTCGTAGGGATCCAGGATAGATGAATAATACTCAAAAATCGGGGGAATAAGCGCCTTATAAGGCTAAGCTACTTCTTTCGTGGGTGAGTTACATTTCCTTAAGATTCTTCCGATGAATCTGAGTGTTGTGTCTGCTTTTCCCACTGACTGTTTTATATGGTCATTCCGCTTAAGGTCGCTCTGGATAGTTACGCCTAGATATTTTACGGCAGACACTGTCTCCAACTGTTTGTCGTCAGTAGTGCAGCTGTATGGTAGTGAATTTCTTTTCCTTATTTATTTACGTTCAGGGTTAACTGCCAGAGTCTCTACCATTCATCAGTTCTCTGGAGGTCGTTCTGCAAATTCTTACTATCTTCTGGAGTTGCTACTTTGGTATAAACAACTGTATCATCTGTGAATAGCCTTATAGAGCATCTGACGCTTTCTACTAGATCATATATATATATATATATATATATATATATATATATATATTGCGTACAGCAACGGTCCTATCACACTTCCCTGTGGTAGTTCGGGTATTACCTTTACATCTGTCGATTTAGTTCCATTAAGAGCGACGTGTTGAGTTCTATCTGCAAGAAAGTCTTTAATCCAATCATAAGTCTGCTCTGATACTCCGTAGGCTCGTATTTTTTTCATTAAACGGCAATGCGGGATGGTGTCAAATGCCTTACTGAAATTAAGGAACACGGCATAAACCAGAGCGCCGTTGTCCTCTGCGCTGTGGATCTCATGGAGGAATAGAGCGATCTGAGTTCCGCAGGGTCTCTGTTTGCGGAATCCATGTTGATTTATATAGAGGAGCTATTCATTCCCCAAAAACGTCATAATTCTAGAGCATAAAACAGGTTCCATAATTGTACAACAGATTGATGTCAACGATACAGATCCATAATTGTGTGGATCTGTCTTACAGCATTTCTTAAAAACGGGAATGACCTGCGCTTTTTTCCACTCGTTAGGTACCTTTCGTTGCTCAAGCCGCCAGATACCAGGTCACTTCCTACAGCTTGATGCACCATGCTGCTCAGATACTATGCAACCACTACAGTACTATCATTGGAAAAGTTAATTGTATGATTCATGAGTGCACACTTCGGAAGAAGTTTGGGTCAGAAGCAGTATTGCCAGCTGTTTCTATCATTAACTGTAGTCCTACTTCATCTTTACATGGAGGAATTCCAGCAAAGAAGGAAGCCAACTGAGTAAACTGTGTGTTTGGGTGTGTTGCGTACCTGTGCATTCCAGAGAAACTATTGACAAGTAAGTTTGACATCAGATCATTAAAATATTTCTTGACTGGGTATTGTCCCAGTGGTTACAGCTTACTGTCTTAAACAACACAAGATTGTATTGGTAAGAGGCGTAATTTTTGAAGATGATAAAAGTCTATTTGAAAGTGAAGCTAGTGATGCTTGGATCTCGAAAGAGCTGTTCAGACGGACAACAGAATGCGGAACACAACAGAAGAAAAGAACATCAGAATTAAACTAACTTTGAGGAAACTGAACAAACTCTTGAAGATAACTCAGAGCCCTTGATTTCAGAAGAATTGAAGGAAGCAGAACTTCTGTGAAAAAGCAATAGAATAAAAAGAAAACCTATATGATTGGAGGATCATGTGACGTTAGCCTTGAATTCAGAATTATTTATGGAATACTTAATACAGAATTTTGAAGAAGTAAAGGGTTGGCATAATCGAGAAGAATGAACAAAAGTATTAAAGGAAGAATTGGACTCTGTGTCATATGAAGGAACTTGGACTATTGCTCCACTTCCAACTGCTAAAAGAGCCATTGACCGTATGTGTGTTTCCAAAGTAAAAAGAGATAGCTGTAGGAATATTGAAAGGTATAAGACACCTTTAGTTATTAAAGGTTCTGCTCAGGTACAAGGATGTGTCTACGAGGAGACATATGCTCCAATTGCTCGACTCACAAAACTATGAACTTTTCTTAGTGTAGTGAATGAACATGATTTGTTTATACAACAGAGATACAAAATGCGTTCCTGTATGTAAAACTGGATGAAGAAATTTATACGAAAGTTTCTCAAGATGGAACGATTAAGGAAGGCCTTCTACGCAAACTCAGTAAAGGTGAAGCAGGCACCAAGAACTGGGAACTGAACATTGACTATTTTATGAAGAAAACTGAATTTCGAAAATCCAAAGTTGGTAGATGTCTCTATGTTGAAAATACTGATGATTATAATACTTATTGTTCTAATAGTTAGGAACTGTAAAAGGAAAATCAGCGATATTAATAAGAATTTAAACTAAAATTTTGAGTGCAAGAACTTGGAGAAATAGAATTATTCCTTGGAATAAATATGCAAAGGATCAACAGCAAAATGTTACTGAGTCAGTGTGTTCAACTTCAAAACTTATTGAAAAGATTCCACATGGAAACTGTAAACCCTATAAAAAACTGATGGAGACAAAGCCAGTGAAGGTGCATGTGGTAACATGGTATGAAATAAACCTCGCAGAGAAGTAATGCAGTGACAGCTAAAAGGCCAGACGTAAGTGCATCAGTTACGACGGCTGTTTGGAAAGTAAGGTCCGATCCGATGGGTCGCGAAATGGAAACAACAGTGAATAAAAAATAAAATTATTCGCAGAAGTTTGCCATATCTTCCAGCTATCTCCCTAAATAGTCGCCATGCCAAAGACCTTTTGTCGTAGCGATGTACAAACTTTTCAATATCCTCATCACAGAAAGCAGCCGCCAATTCTCTACACAGGTTTGCTTTTCGTTGTTTTGCCAAAATGTTGTCTTCGTAGCCAAGCGGTTCGTGTGAGCAGAGATGAAGATCGGAGGGAGCTAATTTAAGGCCGTATTGTGGGTGATCAAACACTTCCTATCGAAATGCTTCAAGAGCATCTTCATCGCCCCCTGCAGAATGCGGCTGAGAATTGTCTTGAAGAAAGAAACGCGTGGTATTTGTTTTTTGGGTTGCATAGCTTCAGGCAGAATCTGTCACTAGATATTCGGCGGGAGACACTTGTTTTAGGAATTTCTACGTCATCAATTTGCGCTCTGAGCTGGAAAGAGCGACGTGAAGCGATCGACAGTCACACCCGAGATACTGCCCAACATATCTGCGCAAAGTGCCACCGGGTTTTCACAGTGGTTACCATTTCGCGCCAAATCAGACCTTACTTTCGGAATACGCCTCATAACACATCAAAATAAACCAACGTAATTCTGTTTGAAAGGTTTGAAATGAGTTCTTCAGTATCTTAAAGAGGCACTTGATATGTGTCTGTGTTACAAAAAGGGGAACCCAGTGCTCGTCTCCGCTACGTTGATACTTACTGGTGAAGTCAAGAAAACAGAAGATCAACAAAATACATTCTGGTATTCCGTGTCTTTGGAAATACTGTTTGTTGTGCTAGAAAGAGATAGATACGTGTTTCACTATCTTCGACAGAAACAGAATATACTGCTTTGGCAACAGCTGCAACAGACTGAAGAATGTTCTTGCAGAATTTAAAAGATTTGTAAAAATTCCAACAATTTCTAAAGATAATCTGTCAGGCATATGTCTATTATAGACGTGGAAACCTAGACAACGAAAGCATGTGGATATTAAACAGAGTTTCGTTATCAGCTTTATAATGAAAGACATTTGAATGTTCAATATATTAGCACCAAAGGACAAGTGGCAGGTCTTTTTAAAAAAAGCAACTTCAAGCATACAGTTCAATGGACTGTTTCCAAAGAGGGGATTAGTGAAATTAACAGATACTTAATGAAATTATAAAATTGAGGGGGGTTGAATCAATGACAATTTAGTGACGATTTTTCACGTTGTTTGGTATTTGTTTTTATGTGTTTTTCTTGCTGTTTTAGTTTTTTCCCTTCTGCCTGTATCCTTCGCTGTAATTATGATAAGTATAAATTGATATTAGTAATCTAAATACCTGGTAATTTCTGGCATCAACAACAATGCACATATCACTCCCACTTGTATTTATAGCGATAATACACAGCTAATTAAGTATCACTCCACGATTTTTTTTATCATTAGAGTTTTAGAATATTCACCAAAGCCACACAGAAGACACAAAAGTTTCAGTACAAGTTACAAAAAAGTTACCACTCTATATCCAAAGTTTTAATGACCTCTGTAATGCAATTAATCAAATTAAGCCTACGCACACGAACTATTAAAGTCCACGATGAATTTTTTTTTTTTTTTTTTTTTTTTTTTTTTTTTTGAGCGGGGGAGGGGGGGAGGAGGGGATGTGGATATTCATTTTGTTTTCACTTACGCATAATGTTTATCCGCAAACGTTAATTTTTACAGGGCAGATACTTTATGTTCATATTACAACATTAACAAACAGGAAACATTAAATTCTTGGAGGGTCGTGGCTTTGTCGGGATAAAAGGAGGCCGAACTGGCACGACTTGTACCATTGGCAACTCACTGATACGTCGTTGCAAATATTGCTTTTCTTCCTCTGATCATTAAGTAACACACAAATGCCTTGTGAACGTCAGAAGTTAATTTTCAGTCGATCCGCGCCGAACTTTCTGATGGTAACTTGTGGTAACTCCACCCATTGGCTGCACAAGTTCTAAGTAGCTGTATCAACATTTATTCCAGCCTCGCAATATCGCTACATCATCATTTGTATACAAATTGAAAACATTAGATAGACCAAATGAAAGTTTGTTTAACATCGTTAACTGCAGTTTTAACACAGTTGATTTCCGAACACTAGCTGGCAATGTGGAACGCAGTAGGCGTTATCGATAACACTGCTGCTTTTACGACCGGTAGCAAAGTCGATAGTGTCGATATTTTCCCACTCGTGGTTTAGTGCTCTACAGAAGCCGCATAAAAAGGATTACGCAAACGGAGTGTTTTTGACGTTGTTTTGGCAGTGAAGAGGGTGTTAAGAAAAGACTATTTATTACCAAAGCGTTTCCCTTTGTTTTATAAAATATGATCTAGTAGAAGACAGGACTAAACAGAGAATTGTAAATTGTTTACACTGTTTGTTTTTGTTGTCATTGTCAAAAATTTGAGTTGGTAGTATACTACTGATGAACTATTAATTGCAAACTCCCACAAGATTTTAGTAACTTTAATTGAACATGCCCCTCGAACAACTCAGTCATTTTGATGAGAAAAGTGGTGCCGTAGTGTGCGCTACACCTTGGGGCCGGTGGTGGCAGACAGTGGCGGAAATTCACATTGAAGTAAATCTACCTCCAAATACTAGGGCTCGTGACGTCGCTGTCAAAGTAACAAATAACTATATCGAATGCAGCGCGTACGAAAAGTCTATTTTCAAGGTAATAAGCCGATAACATATGTTTCATTTAGTAAAAATACTTCTCAAGAGTAATGTTTGTTACATTAACGGTAACTAACTTTTTAACTAGGGGACACTATTTCGAACTGTTCACGGCGATGAGACGGCGTGGACAATCGAAGACAGGAAGACGCTAACGATAATTTTGTCAAAGGCAGACTATTCTGTGAACGACGAAGCATGGACAGCCTTGATGGAGGATGGCAGTTATCGACCAGACATGCTAACCGCACATGAGATGAGGCAGAAACTCGACTTGGAAAGGTTTCAGATTGAAGTGAGTGATTTGTGGAGTCTCGATGTTTTTAAATTGCCTCATGTAAACCCTTGTCCCCTACCAATATAGTATTTAGCTACTTCCTTCAGCACCCGTTCTTCTATCAGATTTGTGAAGCTGACGTTATTATTTTTTGTTCTTTGTTGTAATAAAGATGAAGTTCGTACACTACAATTAGCCAAGGTAACCATAAGATAAGTTGAATCATTATATAAGACAAGCAGCATAGTTGTACAGAGTCCACAATCCAGATCTGCAGAGTATCAAATACTTACAATTAAAGGTCATTGAGGCAATGCGGACATTTTAGTGTAAGCCAATTCGTGAGGTTGGTTTTAAATTTCTAACCTTCAAGGTATTTCAGGTATCTTCATAATTTATTATAAAAGTTTGTACCTTTCATGTATCAGCTTTTTACAATATGGGTAAAATTTCTTCTTATTCTAAAACAGTCATTCTTATGCGTAGTTTTGTAGTAATTTATTTCACTATAGACTAGAATGTATTTGTGGTCCTCTTCCGCCAGCGTAATGCTTCGATAAACATGCTATATATACTTTCACTAGGCTAATGAAATATTAAATGCTCTGAGTAACCGGAAGTCACCCGTTGGGATTTTTTGTGATCTGTCAAAGGCTTTTGATTGTGTAACTCATGGAATAATTACAGATAAGCTAAAGTACTTTGGTATGAATGGAATAGTGCTCAAATGGTTTAAACCATACCTAACTAGAAGAGTGCCTAAAGTTGAAATAAGCCGTTCACATAATACGCAAAAAAAGTGGTGATTTTTCAAACTGGGGGACAATCAAGAATGGGGTGCCGCAAGGTTCGGTCTTGGCTCCTCTGCTGTTCTTAATATGTATTAATGACTTGCCATTCTATATTCAAGAAGACCCAAAGCTGATACTTTCTACCGATGATACAAGTATAGCCATCACACCCAACAGACAAGAATTAACTGGTGAAATCGTAAATGATGTTTTTTTTTTCAGAAAATCATTAAGTGGTTCTCTGCAAGTGCGGTCTCATTAAACTTTGATAAAACATAGTATATACAGTTTCACACAGTAAATGGAATGACACCATTAATAAATATAGACTTCGATCAGAAATCGACAGCTAAGGTAGAATACTCAAAATTTCTAGGTGTATGCATTGATGATGGGTTGAACTGGAAAAAACACACTGAAGGTATGAGTTCAGCTATTTATGCTATTAGGGTCATAGCAAATTTTGGCGATATACATCTCAGTAAATTTGCTTACCACATCTATTTTCATTCTCTGCTTTATATGGCATCATATTCTGGGGTAACTCATCATTGAGTAAAGAGAGTGTTCATTGCACAAAACTGTGTAATCAGAATAATTGCTGGAGCTCATCCAAGATCATCCTGCAGACACTTATTTAAAGAGCTAGAGATCTTTACTGTAGCCTCACAATAAAGGATGATCTTCACTTCTCAAGGTTAAATCTAACTTTGGCTCAGAAGGAGTTAAATTATGCTGCCACAAAAGTCTTTGGTCACGTACCTAATAGCATCAAAAAGTCTGACAAATAGCCATATAGCATTTAAAAGGAAATTAAAAGAATTTCTTAAAGGCGACTCCTACTCATTGGATGAATTTTTGGATATAGTAAGTGGGTAATTTCCCCAACCCCCACAATTAAAAATGTAGCATTTTGTGTAATGTAATATCTTGTATAGACGTCTTTTATTAACCTGACATGTTCCACATCATTACGAAGTGTCGTACTCATGATCTATGAAACAATTACTAATCTAATCTAATGGACTGCATATATTGTCATTAATTTATCATCAGTATATCATTCTTTACATGATCTTCTTGATCCATGGCAAACAACATTATTGCTCTTTTTTGTGTCACAAAAACTCTTGTTTGTGATACTGTGAAAAGTGTCTCCCCAAAATAACAAACCACATACAATGTAGGGCTTATCCTAAAATATACCATCTTTCAAGTATGTGTGTCCAAATAAAAGAAAAGCCTTTGCCGAAAGCTACCGCTCAACATCCTTGAGCATACATGATCTATATATGTTTGTTCCAAGTAAAAGTTTTGTCAAAAAACATTGCTAAAAACTCATAAGAACCATGCTGTCAAAACTTATACTATTATTTACAATTGATAAAAAACGAACATTGTTTCTTGTGCCGAAATTATCTGGTTCAGTTTTACTTAAGTTTACTTTAAAGTCTTATCCTGAGAAGAAATCGCATGTGACATCAGCAAAATTTGATGAGGACAGCCTTTAATTCTAAGCTGAGCTATATTTAAGAAGTGTAACATTTGTCTCTGAAAATTTTCCCATAGTCAGTCTTGGGTCAGGAAGTTACTGAAATGAAATTAAGTGGTCAGCTACAAAACCATTTAGAACACTAGTCTCAAAACAGTCTATAACAGTAATTACATTACTCTCTGTCTTGGTTAATGGATCATCTTTCAGTGTGGGATGCTAATTATGATGTTACTGATATCCTGTACATATTACCAAATTTGCATTGTGTTTCATCAGATATTTAGATAAGAGTTGCTGCAGTAGTCATTAAAGGGTGCATACAATACTCTTTTGATGCCAAACAAGTTTCATACAGTTACTCTCTATCATTGCCTTATAATTCATGTTAAACGTTTTACACAGTAGTCTTCGTTTCTTTAGACTAGAAGTTTCTTTGAAGAAACTATATTCCATGTGTGGTCCCTCTCATACTGATTTGTTCTAATGAATACATTCCAGTAACCCTTCATACTGAATTCTTTAAAGAACTGTATACTCATGTATAAAACAGCTGCAAACGTCTGGATACAAATGGATAATTTGCTAGTAAAACTTAGTGTTATGTTTTAAGAAAGGCTAGTTTCATGTGCGTCTCAGTGTTTGATGTCATGTTGTGAGCTGTGTGCCGTACTGTGATATAATATTGCAGGTGCATTCAGTGGTAAATGTTGATTTTGTGTGCAAAATTCCTTGTGGGTAGGGTTAGTAGTAAAGAAGTAATAAATTGAAACATCATGCCTGATAAAATTTTATCCTTTCATTATTTTTGTGGACGGCGGGGTTAGTGAAAATATGTTTCAATAAAGTTTGTTATGAGTAAATTTTCTTGTATGTAGCTATGTGCTCTCATTCCCAAATACTGTATGGATATAGTATGGGTAATGTGTGTGCTGTGGGTTACCTACTTCAAGATATAGTCACAGTATCTAACTTTGCCGGCCGCGGTGGTCTCGCGGTTCTAGGCGTGCAGTTCTGAACCGTGCGACTGATACGGTCGCAGGTTCGAATCCTGCCTCGGGCATGGATATGTGTGATGTCCTTAGGTTAGTTAGGTTTAAGTAGTTCTAAGTTCTAGGGGACTAATGACCACAGCAGTTGAGTCCCATAGTGGTCAGAGCCATTTTTATATCTAACTTTAATACTTGTCATATATTGTTAAATTGTTAACATAAGAGGTATAATTAGTTTAGCATATTATGACAATATTTTAAATTTCTGAATTTGGTTAATAAATGTGCAAAATTCTAGAAATCAAATTTTTGTTGCCCTTGGAAGCTGTTAAACAGGCAACCTGCAACTGTGTGTGGTTGACCGTTTTAACCATATGGTAGTACAGATGTGCACAGTGCTTGGGTCAACTACTCTTTCAAACTTCAGCCACCATCCTTCTGTATGCACCTGCCCTGAGCTAAAAGTTTCAGGTACCTCATTTGATACAACTGCCTCTTTATCAACTTTGCTGAACATGTAAATCTATTTGTTTTAGTTGCCCTTCTTTAGTAACCATTACTGCTACAACAGTGTCGTAGTCACTGATTTTAGTTTCAATGTGGAATCATATGTGATGTAATGAAACTTATCTTAGTATGTATATACCATACCCCTGACTCACATGAAAAAACTTTCTTAGATAAGTTAGACAGTATACTCTGCCACATAACAAAGAGGAAACAATATGTAACTATAATTGGGGGAGACTTAAATTCAGGCTTTGATGTAACATGTAACAAACCAAGTGTAAATAAGTTACTAAACATGCTAAGGCAGCACAACTTCCATCATGTAAATTCTGAACCGACAAGACTAAAAGCGTGCCTGGACAATGCTTTTGTCAACTGTACTCGTGATATTTACTCCACCAATGTAAAGGAATTTGCTTTCTCTGACCACTCTATCCTAACAGTAGAATTAAGACATATTATGAAAAGGAATGGGAACAAGGCCACACAAAAAATATCAAAATGCAATACCTTTATACTAACAAAAAACAATCTCGGAAAACTAACACACCAACTAAACATAACTAACTGGGACAAATTATTTCAAACATGTGGTTCTAATGTGCAGTTAGTGTATGAAACATTCCACAATTACTTAATAGGGGTTTTAAAAGCTCATCTTGTACCAAAGAAATATCACAAAACAAGAAAGGGTAAAATGTGGTACACGAAAGAGTTGGAGAATCTAAAAAATAAGCTGATGCTGTTAAAGCGCCTAGGCAAAGTAATTAATTCTAAAGAAATTAAGGATCTTGAAATCAACGCAAAAAAATTGTATAAGAAAGAGCTACAATTGGCTAAACAAAGATACAACACTAATCTCATAAAAAGTAGTAGAAACCAGTGCAAAACTGCCTGGACAATAATTAAGACTGTTAAAGGTCAAATAAGTAACTTTGATGAGACAGTCCCAATACCAGTAGATACATTCAACAAATATTTTGTAGGCTGTGCAGATGAAATAAAAAACTTGATCAGGAAACCCAATGTGACGCATATAGATTATCTTAAGACTGCAAACCGAAATCATAATCAGGCCGGACCTTCATTGAAACACCTTAAAGAGGTATGTCAAGACGAAGTTATCAAAATTGTCAAAGAAATGAAAAATTCACATAGTACAGATATTTATGATATGTCAAACAATTTACTGAAAGAAGTAATACCCTACATTGCAGCACCATTAACATATTCTATAAACTTGTGTCTTAGAGAAGGGGTCTTTCCTGATTCTCTCAAACTATCCAAGGTGACTCCAATCTTTAAGAAGGGATGCAAAGCTGAGCCTGCTAACTACAGGCCAATTTCA
Source organism: Schistocerca gregaria (assembly GCF_023897955.1). Classification (NCBI taxonomy): domain Eukaryota; kingdom Metazoa; phylum Arthropoda; class Insecta; order Orthoptera; family Acrididae; genus Schistocerca; species Schistocerca gregaria. The sequence continues at coordinate 426,640,175 of NC_064926.1, forward strand.
CTAATTCCAACACTAGCCAAAGTCTTTGAAGGCATAATGTATCAGCAGATCTATGAGTACCTAGAACTAAATGATATGCTGAGTACATCACAGTTTGGTTACAGGAAAGAAAGGTCAACCATACATGCCATAGAACTCTTAGTGAGTGACATTTTAGCAGCATTTGAGGACCAGGCTCACATACAGGTAACCTTATGTGACCTGAGCAAGGCCTTTGACTGTGTTGACCACTCTGTTTTACTCTCTAAACTCGAATATTATGGAATATGTGGCAAAAGTTTAAAACTCGTCAAATCATACCTTAATAATAGGAAGCAAGTGGTAAGCTCAGGAAGTAATGTGTCAAACACACTTGAGGTTCAACACGGAGTGCCACAGGGATCTAAATTAGGACCACTTCTATTCCTCATACATATAAATGACCTACCGGCAAATATTAATGTAAAGACATATATGTATGCAGATGATACAACTCTGCTGTCTGTAAACCATGATTTTGATAAACTTGTAAGCAGTATGAATTTGGCAAAAGAAAATGCAACATCATGGTTTAATGCAAATGGGCTACTATTAAATGAGACAAAGACCCAGAACATGTGGTTCAGTCTATCAAAGACTACAAAAATAGAAAAACAAAGTGCAAAATTTTTAGGTATAATCCTGGACAACAAACTAACATGGGACTCTCATGCAGAACACATAGCAGTTAGGCTGTCAAGAGTTATATACCTGTTGAACAGGCTGATGTTCTGTGTGACATCGGACAGCGTACTTTGCTTTTTTTCAGTCTGTTTTAAGGTATGGGCTAACGCTCTGGGGAAATAGCGAAAAAATAAATGAAATTTTGGTGATCCAGAAGAAAGCAATCAGAGTAATAGCAAAGGTAGATAATAGGACACATTGTAAACCATTGTTCATTAAATATAGAATTTTAACGGTTATTAATCTATATATTCTTGATAGTGTTAACTTCATACTTACGGAACTACCTAATTTAAGTGTAATGAATATAAGACATGACTACAATACAAGAAACTGTACTTCTCTGATCTTGCCACAGAATAGATTAGCAAAAACAAACAATAGCCATAAGTACATGTCAATTAAAATATATAACAAATTGTACAAATATGCCACAAGCATGCCAATCAAATTATTTAAGGAAAAGCTACACAGCTTCTTGTTAATGAACCCATTCTATTCAATAGAAGAATTTTTAGAAATACCCAATATCAACTTAAGTTAAATGTGTTAAATATATTTTATAAAAATATTAGGTTAAGTGAACTGACGAAGTCTATTGCATGTAATAATGCTGAATGACCAATAAAGAATCTGAATCTGAATCATCTCCAAAGAGACCAGATCTACTTTTGCCCATTAAAACTAATTGATTTCCATTATGACTAAGTTTCAGAAATATTTGTTCCAAGTAGTTGTCAGAGAAAAAAGTTGGTATTATTTCACGGAACGGCTTCCCACAGCCAACAGTTGTGAAACTAGTTATGTGAGTCAATGATTTACAATGACATGATTGGAGAATGTACATACTAATGAACTGATGTTTTCTCTAAAGCTTTCTGGAGATGAGTTTGGTGGTGAATAGAAAGATATAGTGAGTGAGTGTTCCTCTGACAATTAAGCATGTAGTTTAAAATTCTATATCAATGGATTGTAGTTTCTTGTCTTCTGCAACAAATACACCACCTCTGTCCCCGTTAACTTATCTTTTTGATACATTCTTGAATGTACCCCAGAAATCTCACTGCTATCAATTGTGGGTTTCAGCCTGCTTTATGTACCAAGTATTATGTCATCACACCTGTTTTTTAGGAGCACTTCAAACTCTGGCACTTTGTCGTAAATGCTTCAGCAGTTGATTACTTGGATTTTAATGGTCTCATTTGTGGGTCCTTTTTTAAGATTATAATGCATAAGTGTCTCCTGGACTGAATGAAAAGTCCCCTAATCTAAAACCCCATTTGCACCCAACATGCAGTCAGCTGCCTCAATAGCAGCCCTGGTATGTAGTCCACACCTGATCAATTTAGAGGGATTCTAATTAACTTCCCAACCTGATGGCATAACTTCAGGGGAACACACCCTAACTTATTACAGAACTTAGGAATATCTGATTTATGCCCTCCACTCGACTCTGAACCAGGGGCCACAGTTAGTTCTGGAGACACTGGTGAAGAAACAAAAGAGAGATAATACAGTTGTTTCTCATAAATGTCAAGTGTTTAATTACGTGACTTTTTTCTTTTCCTTCTATGAATTCTTGAAATTATGAAATAATACAGGGAATACTGATTTGAATAAGAGAAGTAAATGCTTATCTGTTCTGTTGTCTGTGTCTCTGTCTGTTAAGTCAATATTCTCAATGCCGTATTATAAAAATCACATTTTCTTTATTTAAAGCAAATTTATCATAGATTGGTTTCCTTCTGTCTAGTCGTAGACGGTATCTTATGTTGAGTCTTTCTCCGTAAAGTGAAAACTTCGTTAGTGTATTTTGTGTACTTTCTCCCTGTCATACTGCGGAATTTTCCTCTGGAGTAACATGGTTAAAAGAAATATTTCGCCAGTAAAAATGAACAGTGAGAATATTCTGTGAAGTAGATAACTGTCTTCCACAATACTCACCTCCAAGTCTTATTGTTGCTTGTGGTTACTAGTAAGAATCAAATTCAGGTGAATGTAATTTATACAAGCACAAGGAATGCACACAAATCATTTCCACACAGGCTTGAGGTAAAAACGCTATGAATCATGGCTATTTAAAAAGAAAATTAAAATCATATTTTAGGCACTCTTACAAATTACTTTATTAAATAGACTGAGGGGTTGAAAACAATGACTGTAGTCTTAAAGTGTGTAAGCACTTTTGATGTTTTGTGAAGAATTGGGGACTGAAAGTATTAAGTGAATAGCAGTTGATATATAGAATAATGTAAAAAGATGCAGCTTGTTTCTAGAAAATAATGAATTTTATGCTAACTCATCATGTTAAGGCAAGTCTTTATAAACACAGATGGTATATAGCAATTATTTGATTAATTTTTAATACAGTGTATAGAGTTAATTGGTCATGGAAAAAAATCTTACGCACTCTAACCTCTATTGTTACATTGAGGTGAGCCACATTTTTAGCGATATTGAACTGGCTACAATCATATTTGAAAATTCAAGTTATGGTACCAGTAGATTTTTCACTCGAAGAAGTCAAAACCTATAAAAGTAATAAATTCTGTGTTCATATACATTTGTACTGCAGTCTACTTTCACAAGTCTCCTGTTATGTGACATAAAAGACAAAAGCTTAACAGGTGCATGATGTCGAAAATTTGGAGGACAGGAAGAGGAAAACACAATGAAGTATACATAATGACGACTTAGATTTATGTTCCCTGAACAAATAATAATAATAATAACAATTGTAATGTTAACTAACAGCTCAAAATACAGTTGTGGCATTTAGTTATCACCAGGCACATAAACATGACTGAAAACATTGATAAGCTTTCAAACTGTGTCCTCCTCCAGAGATAACTAGCACAGAAAGCGGGTGCATATGCCGCTCCACCACACACATAGTGAAAGCTTATACCCCCAGTTTCATCTTTGTGTCTTCTTATCTTCACAATAACTCTGTCTCTTAACCTAGAGTCTGGGTGACCTGCCTTTCATTCCCTCATTTCCTCTCTGAGGAAACAATTAATAGTTCTGAAGGTAGGAGTACTTTATCAACAATGTAAGGAGAAGTGCTACACACTGTAAAGATGACACTAAGTTGCAGACAGGCACAAGTAAGACACTTACACATAAGCTTTCAATCACAGACTTCATTAGAAAGAAAGAAAAACACACACCAATCATTCAAACAAGCAAGCACCCATCACACACAAATGACCGCCAACTTGGGTAGCTCAGATCAGAATGCAACTGTCATATGAAATTCCATGTGACAGTTGCATTCCGGTCTTAGCTGCCAGAGTTGGCAGTTACGTGTGCGTGAGGTGTGCTTGCTTGTGTGAATGAATGGTGTGTTATACTCTTTCTTTCTAATGAAGGCTGTGGCCGGAAGCTAATATGTAAGTGCCTTTTAATTATGCCTGTTTGCATCTTAGTGCCATCTTTATGGTAAGTAGCAGTCTATCTTTCTTTTACATTGTTGATATTCCAACATGGGAGTTTTCAGTGTAGAAGTTTACACTCTTTTAAATGCAATTATTCACTTCCACAACTTGACATCCTGGTACTGGCTGGCCATTCTGGCTCCTTGTATCTTTACTCTCTCCTGGCTGCAATTGTAGCTAACAGGTTTCTTTGCCCTTCTATTTCTTTTTTCATTCACATGTACGTAACAGAATATTGCTACTCAATTGTCACCATGCGTGGGTCTGTTTGAGTCTCTCTCGTGTGTGTCACTTGGCACATACACACTGAAAAAAGAATAGTAGCTCTAAAAAAAAGTGACACATTATGTGCTGTTTAGTGATTATGTCCCATGATGATCAGGTTATGCAGTTGATGGATTTCCTACCCTCATTATTACTCCATTGTGCATTGGCTGTTACTGAAATATTCTCTCTGATCAAATAAATTATGGAACTGGAAAAAAAGATTCATGTTCAAATAATAATTGTAATACTATTGCTTTCCAATTTACTTCAGTCTCCTGCTGTGCAACTTAGTGTAGACCAAGTAACACTATAAACTGAAATAACTGTCTTTATTTATCAGGGAATTTATTAGAAGACCTGCAGTAACTTAAAAGATCAGCTGCATGACTTGTGCTGTTTGGATCCTTTACCAAGTATTAGTTTCCCTGAACTCCAGAAATGGGAACTTGTTCTCCAGCACACCCTAACATGCCACCACACTCCTGGACTTGACCTCAATTAACTCCTGTATGATTATTATTTTATTTATTTACTTTATTTTCATTGTCTCTCTCCCCCCCTCCCTCTCCCCCTCTCCCTCCCCCCCAAATATCTTCATCCATATATAATGAAATGGCATACAGTATTTTAAATGGCAGTGTACATTATGCTCAATGTTCATGTAACTGTATGTGGCATAATATGAGATCTCTGAGGTTAAATGTCCTGCTTGCAATCACAATTTAATTTTCAGAACCCTCAGTTTGATTTCTCCAGAGCAAAGCTTCAGAAGGCATATGATAAGCTTCCAGGATGGTCCATTGAGGCTGTCAAAAAGCAGCAGCAAGGGCAAGAAGGAGAAAGTAAGCCTGAGGCAGCAGAGGGAAGTGGTATTAAAGACTGAAGGAAGTGTTCTTAATGTTTTTTGTGGGTTGAGAAGGAAACAGTACTGTTAACTCAGTTCATTTGGTTCTCTGAGGAATGACACTCGACACTCTAGGAGATGTCTAATGTATATTTTTGCTAAACTCAGTGTTTATGTATATGACATTTGTCTTCATGAAGTTAGTTTCTGATTACATTGTTTTGTGAGCCAGCGTTCTTTTTTTAGAATGTTTGTTTAGTATACAGTGTGCAAAGAAGTAGCTTTAATACTTTTGATTAGGTACAAAATACTTTAACGTCTAATGTTAGGATGTTAGCTATTTCAAAGCTGACGCAAGGAACTGAATCTAGCTATGTGCTACATAAATGTATTTTATGATAGTTAGGAAATGTAAATGTATGTGCTCTTATTCTTAGTTAAGACACTATTTCATGATTGCTGATTTGTCTTTGTTGTACTATATTTGTAATGTCCCATAAATATTATTTTAATTATTTTTGCAATGTTAATTTTTTCTTGAAAAGTTGAGAAATTATTGTAGTCATATGTTTGTCAGAAAGTTTAAAGTCATTAATGACTAAAGGTAAAAGCTTTGATAGGAACTTCTGTTATAAGACTTCTCTGTGATAAGTTAAAATGTCATCCAGAATATGTAGGCAGTAAGTTCATTGTTGTCTTCACTGTTTTCTGTGCTTTGTATTTCTGGTAGAATTTTGTTTTGCCAAATATTCAGTGTACTTCTACTTACAAGTAAATATGAACTTTAAATTGTGAATAAAATAAAATAAAAACCTATAACTAGCATTTATAAATCACTTTTGAGTATAGATTTATATCTTGTGCCTCAGTTTTGGTTTTAATTTTTAATTTACGAATTGGAGTACTCAGTAAAGCCCCAATTTAATTAATTTCCCAACATTCTGTACCAGTGTCAGATATTTGTACCAAAAGCAGAATTCATTCGGAAATCTATAAAATTACAGACAGACAGTACTTGATCAGTAGGAAAGTTTACTATTTGTGTTAAAACCGATTGTCTTATTAAAACAGGCGAGTCCCTCTCATCCTGGTGTCAGTGTGACCTGTTGTTTCTTTCAAACTCTTCACAAGCTGTCGTTTTCTGTCTCGGGAAGAAAGTAATACTTTCAAAAGCTAGTTTCCGCTTTCACATATGTTTATCTACAGAAATGGGAAGGTACTGGCCAGCAATTCCAGGACTGTAATTTTGTGTTTGGTGTGTCAGTACCAGTTACATAAAGTAAATGGGAACCATTCTGTATTAGTGTGGTTGTGATAAAATCTTTAAAAAGGTCAATGGAATTTATTCACAGTTGCAGAATTTTTCTGACATTAGCTGCATTTGGTATGAAGATATTACCTATTTGCGACATATGAAAATTTGGTTTGGACCATGATTCGAACCCGGTTTTCCCAGTTGTCATTAGCTGTCACCTTAACCACTTTGATTATCTAGCATGCTTCCAAGACATATCTAACACAGTTAATTGTAGAAAGATTCTGCAATTACAAATGAATTTCATAAATTTAGTACAGCTCCAAGATCATCACCCAAGTGTTTGTTTCTTCAGACGTTAAAAATAAGTATTACAGCCATCGACTTGCAAAGTGACGATCATAATACTAATATTGAATACATTTGTCTCATTGAAACCATATGGCGGGAATCCAAATGAAGATGTGAGCAATGGGGCCATAGAGAGTATGACGTGGAAGTTTGGGTCGACCATGTCACCAGAACACACCCTACTTTCTGTTGTCTGGGAAACTCTGATGACCACTGGGCCTCATGGCTTGCTAGCAGGTGATTCTTGCACTCAACTACTCAACTTGCCTGTCATGGTCCATATGACAGCTTGCCACCCCAAAATACACTCACACTAGTCCACAGTTGACGTGTCAGATTTAGTCGAACCAGCTGCTTCAAATGTTACATACTTCAACTTCATACATCACTCACTGGACTCATTTCACTGGCTTGGGCACCAAAAATTCACCTATATTTGAGCAGTCGTGGGTCTGTCTTAACCCCATCCTTGTTTCAAGATGTGATACCTTGTCTAACACAAAATTGCATTTCTCTGTACTTAACGTTTAATTTGTAGCCCTCAGTCTCATGATAAATTCCTTTAGGTGTTGCATGTATTGGGCAGTATCACTCACAAAGATAGTTATATCGTCAAAATATGTCATGCCTTGAAATGATTTCAGTCCTCTGAGAACTGCATCCAACAATCTCTGAAACTTCGCAGGTTCATTCTCTAATCCAAAAAGCGTCCTCTCATATCTGTAATGATCCTATGGTGAAGAAAATGCTGTTTTTGGTTGATCCCCTTTAGTGAATTCTAAATGATGTTAGCCACCCCTTAAGTGCAATGGTTAAAATCTGCTATCATGCATAATCATAAAGAGTAAACCTGATGTAAACAAACACAACCGCAATGATTGGTCAAAAGCTGTAGCACACGTACACTGGTGTTGTTCGCTCTTGGAAGTAGGTCCTGCTTATGTATTAGATATTCAAATATGTTTTTCGTAATCATGGTTTAGCTACATAGTTTTTATTTCAAAAAGCGTGTACAGTCATGGCCTCTGCAGCGTTGTGCTCTCATTGTCGAGCTGTCATTGCACGGTATAAAAATGGCTGGACTGGTTTCTGTTCTGTAGTGAAACATGCACAAGAAATAGGCTGTTGTTAAAGTTTTGCATCAATTTACAGAGATAATCGGCTTTGAAGTTTTCCCAGCATTGTATAAAATGCAGTTGATGTTCAAAGATGCATGAAACATGTAGTGCAGCTGGTAGCGTAATGAATGTGAATTAAATGCCATTATTTTTGTGTTGGCACAAATCTCCCCAACGTAAGTTTCTTTTATTGTTCAATTTGAACTACCTGAATCTCATAACTATAAAACTCATTGTCATTTTTTTTATGACTAATGCAAGTCTTCTTGTTTCTAATTATATACTGGAAGCAAAATTCCTGTTTCCATTTGAAATACAAATTCTTAATTATCAATGTTCAATGTTTAATAAAAGACTATTCATAAAAGTTATTTAAATTAAGAAAACATAACAATTTGATTTTTAAGGCAAAAATGAAAAACCAAATCCTCTTGATCTAGACAATGTCCATAGTTTTATGCCACAAAGTTAGATAAGTATCATAGAACATGAGAAACAGTCATTTTCACAGCTTCGAGCACTTCATACAAATGCTGCATTTTTACATTTGCTACTTTACTATTACAATATGGACCCAACAGGACTGATTTGGAGACCAGCTGCAGGATTTGGCCTGAGAAGTAACAAGACTGTTAAGCTGCCAGACATACTGGAACTAATTCACACAGCTTTTTCAAACATCACTGCTGAATGCTGGCAGGGTATAGAACGGCTCGTTATAAAAGAAGAAGAGAAAATGTTGCGCCTGGTTGGCTTCATGGATTCTGCTGTTGATAGGCTCGCTATCAATGTAGCAGGTGACACTTCCAGAACTGAAACGCATTTCTCGGATTCAGATAAGGAAGGAGCTAAGAGATTACCAGATGACTGACTGTAAGTAATACCATCAGTGGCTTCAATATTTAACTATGTAGTGAAACCTACCCTACACACAGATTATGCAGAAAAATTACACTGTGGTTAAGTCGGAAATTTTCATCATTCTCATTTTTAATTACAGTAGTACATGAGCTAAAAAAGATAGTATTGTGGCTTTTGTCTAGTCGTCTAAGGCGCGTATTGTGGGAGATTTTTCAATGTATTATTTCATTCTGCTTAAAAATTAAATGACAGTTGAAGCTGTATTGCTCCTCTGCTCGTCTCTTTTTATGTGTAAACTACAGCTGGCTGCATTTCTGCAGGCTAGCTGTACCAGATGACCAGCCAGTGCTGTCAAAGTTAAATGTGCTGGTAAAACAGTTGAGCCGTATTATCATTAAGTTGATATGCACGTAATGCACTGGACAAAATGTACCCTTATTATCGTACTTGACAGTACTCGAGACAGCTTGGCTGCAGTCCCAAGTGAAACAGAAATCCAGTGAAGTTCCAGCAAACGCCTAAGAATCTGTAGTGCAATGTTTACATCAGGTTAATTCATATGATGAATGGATTATGGTACAGGCCTAAATAGCCTATGGTGTCTCTAATTTCAGCAAAGAGTAGGCGTTTGTTACGATCTTAGCATTTAGATGTCAATAATCACAAAACCTATATTTTCGTGTTCCATCTGCTGATTTCTTGGATACGATGGCAATGCGTGCCTCCCTTGCGTGATTTCTTTTCTCAATAATTCCATCCTTCATCTGCTGATTGATAAATTCCTCCAGAATCAGCTGCAAGTACCTCGGGACCCCGTACAGTTTGCGGTAAGCAGGTGATTAATTTCCTGTTGGTACTGAGAGCTGCATAATATGTGTCACTGGCATTGGCCATCTTGGAAAAAACACATTCCTAAGTTCCAACAGTAACTCCTCCATCCGTTTCTTATGACTTTCCTGTATATGCATAACATTTCCTCGTGATGTAGTGTCAGTGGTGTTCGGTGATTGTCCATGGCCAACACCCCTTATGTCCCAGGATATCCATGTTATTGATCAACATCCTGTTTAATTTTAAATCCTCGGCACTGAAATTAAACACAGCTATTATTTTTTCACCATGTACTTCTTATTTGCTTACAATGCGTCTTTTCACTAAGCATCCTGCCTGATCCAGTAGTTCATTTACTCGCAGCTGTTCCACCACACAACCCTCCTACTGATAAGTTAGACTTAACATTAACCCAAAGCGATTTCCCAGTACCCTTAGATATACAGTTGTGTGAACTGAGTCTTTTGTGTGATTGCTAGGGGTTTAAATGGTTTGTCATGTGCGACAGACTCATCTTGGAACAGTTTCACCCAGCTGAAACATTTTTCCGTCAAGCTCCACCACTTGCTAAGATTTTTGCAAAATGCTGATGCAAGAAATCCAACCCCAGAAACATTTTTCAGCCTTCACTCGCGTGTGGCACTATCTCGACACATTGCCTGAACTGAAGTGTACCAAAGCAAAAAAATCTGTGTTCAGTGATTTCAACGGTGTGACATGTCTATCCCCCTTCTCCATATAGTCTATACCATGGTGGGTTGACACACAAGAACTCCTTTGGCCAACAATATCCTACACTTTGTTTTATGACTTTGTTGGATCTAATCTTACTGGCAATGAGCATAGGTGGACTTCTTTTTCCCTTTAGCATTTTATCATCCGCTTTCTTCCCGGTCCTCTGCTGCTGAAACTACTGTTACCATTATGCTACTTCCACTGCCCCATGGCTGGTGACAGTGTTTCTTCGCATGCACCATCTGTCAACATCTACAACACTGTATATTGGATGAAACCACTGTCTAATTTGCAGTCCGGTTGACATGTCAATTTCCACACATTCTAATGCCAATCTGACAGCTGCATTCAAATGAATTGGAGCCTGCTGCTCCTACTCTCCTTAACATTTCAAGGCAATCCTACTAAAAATGCGTCAAGCGTCCTCTGCTCAGCCTCCCGCAAAACTACTATATTCACCAAAGCAGTCTTTCCCAACTTGTCTAAATTCCTCAGATATTCCAGTCCCCCCACCCCCTTGTGGGTTTGGGGGTAAGAATAGGTCCACTGTATTCCTGCCTGTCATAAGAGGTTGACTAAAAGGAGTCTCACACATTTCGGCCTTTATCCTTTATGTGTTGGTCCCCTGTAGGGTTTGACCTCCATTCTTCAAAATTTTTCCGAAGACGAGCCATGGGGGAAAGGTGCCTTACATGGTGCATTGTGTCCATAGAGCGTTGATGTCTTTGCCCCCCTTTCTCGCCATCGCATTGCAGTCTCGCTCATTCTCCATCTTTTGAGCAAGGATACCTTCCTGGGTGTGGTTTCCCTCCATGCAATATGCAGTGTTGCTTTCTGCGCCGACGACAATCGTGGACTTCTTTGTGCCTGATATCCAGCACAGTAGCCAGTCCATTGTTGTAGGGATGCCATATACCCTGTTGGTTGTAGCCCCCTGACAACACAGGGATCGCTCTGCTGATGCATGTGTGATTAACTCCCCACGTATGCCAAGGAGTAGATGCCTATCTCCCTGGAGCATCAGGACTCCCGGCAATGGCCATCCTGCCAGGTGGCCTTTGCTGAGGCTGGGTGGTGCCTGTAGGTAGGGCCCTTGATCGGAGTGGGTGGCATCAGGGCGGATGACCCACAATGAAGCGTGGTACATCATCTCTTGCTGGTGACCAGGTACCAGCAGTCTCTAAGCATTATAGGGCTCAATTCAGTGTGCAGAACTACTACCCCAAATTGTTCCCTTTCCTGACCACACCATGGGAGGAGCGAAAGGCTAAGGGTGGCAGTGAGACTTACTTACTCCGGTACCTGGTTTATACGAGAGCTGATGGGGAATCTTTCACGATGATAAAGCCTCAGTTCTTTGTAGAGCATTTAGAGGACAAGTTTTGGGGAGGTGGAGGGCTTGTCCAAAATGCGCTCTGGGGCAGTTATGATAAAAACAGCATCCTCTACTCAGTCATGGGCATTACTCGCTTGTGACAGGTTGGGGGATGTTTCTGTTACCATCACGTCCCATAAGAGCTTAAATATGGTCGAGGGCATTGTATTCCACAGGGACCTTCTTTTGCAGTCTGATGACGAACTGTGCACCAATTTGGAGTGGCAAAAAAAAGGTGTTCATTTCGTCCGGCACGTTCATCGGAGTATGAGCTGTAATCAAGTTGCCACTGGTGCCTTCATCTTGGCCTTCGAGGGTGATACATTGCCTGAGAAGGTCAAGGCGATGGTCTACCGCTGTTACGTCAAGCCTTATATCCCTCCCCCAATGTGATGCTTTAAGTGCTGGAAGTTCGGCCATGTGTCTTCCCACTGTACTTCCAGCATCACCTGTTCGGATTGTGGACGTCCTTTGCAGCCCAGTACTCACTGTGCCTCACCTCCCATCTGTGTCAACTGCGGAGAGCATCATTCATCTTGCTCGGCAGACTGCAGGATTTTAGAGAAAGAAAGAAAAGTCATGGAGTACAAGACCATGTGACTGACTGACCTACACTGAGGCTAAGAGGAAATTTGAACAACTCCATCCTGTGCAAATGACTTCCTTTATGCCGCCGCTATGACAACAGTGATAGCCCCATCAGTTCAGCGAATAATTTAGTGTGTGAAGAGATATGTTGTGATGTGTAATTTTGATAGGATTTTTAAAATCATGAATGGCTCATTTTTTTGGGAAAACCATGGAAAATTTGAGGAACCACAAGGAAAGTCAGTCTGTTTACCACTGGGCCTAGGTGTTACAGTGCAAGAGACTATATCACCAGGCGTGATTTCAAAGTAGGCCACTATCTTCAATGAAAGATTAGTCACTCCGGAGATAACTAAGGTATTGTTACAGTTCACAAAGCCTGTCCCTGTCAACAGAAGTGTCCGATTCCACCTGTTGGCTTTGACTTGTGGTGACATAAGGCTGTTGTGTTGTGTGATGTCACGACAGCGAGGAGTTTAGTTTGTGAGAGTGGTGTGTTTGTAGGTGTCGTTTTGATGTGAACGGTGGTGCTCTCTGGTGGTGTGTTTATGGGTAGGTGTTTTGTGGCGTACGGGGTTCATTTGCGTGGTAGCATTGCACATGTGTGGTATTGGTGGTGACCGTGCTTCCAGTGGCATATTTTTTGGTGAGTTAACGATTTTGGTTTTGTTATGTCGACGTTATTGTAATTTTTTTTCTGTTCGTCGTGTGTGAATTTTGGTAAATTGCTTTGTTTATGTATTTGGTAAGTACGGATATGACTGACAAGGTCAGCGGTTTTCGGTTGTCAGCGATGATGGGGACAGTGCATCATTTCTAATAAAATTTCTTCAACTACTCGGATTTTTGGATGAAATCGTGAAGCGTTCAGTGTGTCGTGAAGAAATGAGGCATACTAAAGTCCCGTAATCTCAGACCAGGGACGGCTATATGTGGAGATGTCGTAAGGATAATAGCTCAACGGAAGTGTTCAATTCCAATTTTGTTGGTTTGTTGTGTTTTTTGAGTAGTTAGGATTGTGAACGTGGCTGTAGTTTTGGGTTTCATGATTTGGTTTATGTTGACCTATATAAGTCAAGGGAAGTGTTCGATTCCAGTGTGTGGTTGCTGTGGGTGTTGCGGTATCGTGAGTTGCTGTTGAGCTATATAGGTCAAGGGAAATGTCCGATTCCAGAGGATATTGTGTTTAGTGGAATTTGGGGAGTTTTGTGTTGTCTTTTTTTTTTTTGTTGTTTTGTGTGGTTTGGTATGGTGGTGTGTGTCTAAATTTGTTTATATGTTCTTTGTCCCCACTCAAAACCCCCAATTTCCCACGCTTGTCCCGTTAGTTTCATTAGATTTTTTATGGAACGTGTGTATGTTGGTTTTTCAATGTATTTTCGTGTTTGTGGTCATGTTTACATAATGAAGTCATAGGCGCCATATTGGAGTCGTAGTGTATGTTCGTTTCTGCCATATTTGTGATGTCATGGGTCAAATCAGACGGGTGGAATCGGACGCTTCTGTATTTCCGTATAATGACTTTCCCAAACACCATATGTAACGAAACTTCCTGGCTGATTAAAACTGTGTGCCAGACCGAGACTCGAACTCGGGACCTTTGCCTTTCATAGACAAGTGCTCTACCGTCTGAGCTACACATGCACGACTCGCACCCCATCCTCCTTGTCGATCAGGAAAATGTCTCTGGTAATCTCTCACAGCCAATCAGGCACTGGCATTACAGTACCGACACACTAACAACATGCCTGCGTATTCTCCATGGGTGAATGTATGTGGCATGTTGACATTCACAGACATGGAACTGTTCAAGTAAACAACATTCAAGAACAACATGCACAGTGCCTCACAACTGCTCACTGATCCAACCCACAATTGCGCACTGGGCATGCTTGCAGCGTTTGCCTCAGTGTGATGTCACAGTACTGCCATGTGTTGGAAAACCCCACACCATCAGTCATGTGTCCCACCATTATTCTGTCCACAACAGCGCCTACACAGAATTCTGGTAGGAAATATTCACACTTGTCTTCATACCGATTCATGGATGTGTGCAGTCTTCATTGTGCTCCAGTTTCTTAACGATCAAAAATCAGACACATATTCATAGAACTTTTTCGGTTTATTTTCACATGTAGAATCATCTCACAAATTACGTGTCCTCCTAAATCAGCCCTGTATATTGGCTGCTTCACAAAACACTACAACTATTACACTAACAAATCTTAATTAAATCCAGTACATTAACATACGTAGGGGTAGCAAATAGAGTTATTTAATTTATGTATTAGCAGGAATGCCTCACAGAAAGATAATGGTACAAACTTAAGCAGTTTCCAAGACCTGAATAGCTTTGCATTTTAATTCCATTAATCGTTCACAGGTAAACCTAAAGGAAGTCCTATCCACATACACCAATAAGACAGCTATAAAACAAAAAAGGAAGTGGGTTCACAGTCTGATACCTAGGTTCACAGTCTCCCAGAAAAATTACGTTAAATTCAATAAGCCCTGATCCAAGAAAATTTCTTCAGCCATGTAGGGCTTCCTTTTGTTTGTGATTACTTGCACTATATAAAGCATTTAACCTCCATTAATAGAACAATAATTTGGTTGCATGTGGTTACTTACTCGGACAGAGGGATGGTCGTATCACAAAAACTCATTTAATTCCGAAAATACACTCCTGGAAATTGAAATAAGAACACCGTGAATTCATTGTCCCAGGAAGGGGAAACTTTATTGACACATTCCTGGGGTCCGATACATCACATGATCACACTGACAGAACTACAGGCACATAGACACAGGCAACAGAGCATGCGCAATGTCGGCACTAGTACAGTGTATATCCACCTTTCGCAGCAATGCAGGCTGCTATTTTCCTATGGAGGCGATCATAGAGATGCTGGATGTAATCCTGTGGAACGGCTTGCCATGCCATTTCCACCTGGCGCCTCAGTTGGACCAGCGTTCGTGCTGGACATGCAGACCGCGTGAGACGACGCTTCATCCAGTCCCAAACATGCTCAATGGGGGACAGATCCGGAGATCTTGCTGGCCAGGGTAGTTGACTTACACCTTCTAGAGCACGTTGGGTGGCACGGGATACATGCAGACGTGCATTGTCCTGTTGGAACAGCAAGTTCCCTTGCCGGTCTAGGAATCGTAGAACGATGGGTTCGATGACGGTTTGGATGTACCGTGCACTATTCAGTGGCCCCTCGATGATCACCAGAGGTCTACGGCCAGTGTAGGAGATCGCTCCCCACACCATGATGCCGGGTGTTGGCCCTGTGTGCCTCGGTCGTATGCAGCCCTGATTGTGGCGCTCACCTGCACGGCGCCAAACACGCATACGACCATCATTGGCACCAAGACAGAAGCGACTCTCATCGCTGAAGAGAACACGTCTCCATTCGTCCCTCCTTTCACGCCTGTCGCGACACCACTGGAGGCGGGCTGCACGATGTTGGGGCGTGAGCGGAAGACAGCCTAACGGTGTGTGGGACCGTAGCCCAGCTTCATGGAGACGGTTGCGAATGGTCCTCGCCGATACCCCAGGAGCAACAGTGTCCCTAATTTGCTGGGAAGTGGCAGTGCGGTCCCCTACGGCACTGCGTAGGATCCTACGGTCTTGGCGTGCATCCGTGCTTCGCTGCGGTCCGGTCCCAGGTCGATGGGGACGTGCACCTTCCGCCGACCAGTGGCGACAACATCGATGTACTGTGTAGACCTCACGCCCCACGTGTTGAGCAATTCGGCGGTACGTCCACCCGGCCTCCCGCATGCCCACTATACGCCCTCGCTCAAAGTCCGTCAACTGCACATACGGTTCACATCCACGCTGTCGCGGCATGCTACCAGTGTTAAAGACTGCGATGGAGCTCCGTATGCCACGGCAAACTGGCTGACACTGACGGCGGCGGTGCACAAATGCTGCGCAGCTAGCGCCATTCGACGGCCAACACCGCGGTTCCTAGTGTGTCCGCTGTGCCGTGCGTGTGATCATTGCTTGTACAGCCCTCTCGCAGTGTCCGGAGCAAGTATGGTGGGTCTGACACACCAGTGTCAATGTGTTCTTTTTTCCATTTCCAGGAGTGTAGCTAAGAAGCAGAAATTCACTACACATATAACAGTTCATTCTAATCACAATCCTCTATTTTTTTGAATGGAGTTAAATCCATTGTCATTGTACAAGTTTGTCTGCCTGCGTTTGTATGTTCACATAAAGGATCGTTTCAATCCACCAAAGAAACTACGAAACCACTATAAACCCGACATAGAACACAAGCAAATATTATAGCAAAATCACCATAGGGGACTGGTTTAATGAACACCTAGGAAGTAGTGTCTTCCATGACTTTACAAGATATGGACAAAAGAATGGGTGCTATCACTCACGGGTCATGAAACGCATTCAAATAAGAAAATTAGAACAAAGTCCATTATTCAGCTAGTTTTACGCTTTGTGAAATGATGTGCATTAATCAGCAAGTTCAGAGGAAGCAGTTAAAGGCTAACTAATGTATGTGTTAATGACGCATGATCAGATCTTGACCAAAGACAAAGCACAGTGACCAATTCATGCGTTGCTCCTGAATTTTACTGAAATATTTTCAAAACTTGAACCAAATTATTCACTACAGCACAACTGAAATAAACGAACTTGTTCTCTAATTGGATCTACCAATTAGGTGTCGCAAAGAATATTCGAGGTTGTTGCAAACTATATTCCGAGGTATGAGTGTACACACCATTCAAACATACACCATGAAAACGTCATCTACAAGACCTTACAGATGAAACAGTGAAACCTAATAATTAAAAGAACATGAAATGGGTTATTATGGACCAGTTTCACAATGAACTTATCGACGATGCAACACTTCCTTTCTGTCCTTTTGTATCTAGCATTTTGTTTGTTAAATTTTTTCGTAATTTATTGATGGACAACTTTCTATTACCAGCTAACAGCTTCCTTATTAGTATAATTGTTATATCTTCCCATATACTCTACCCATATTTTACTGTTATTGGATGTGGAATGCTTTCACTACCCTACATTGAACTGCTGACGTTCTTTTTCTTGAATTTTTGTTTTAATACGGTTATTTTCTTATGTAATTGTGCATACAGTTAAGCCCGCCAGCACATGTTGCGTTCTCTAGCAGATGTACGCTTAAATAGCAAAAATAGCAGCATCGCAGAATACACAATCATTTTAATGCTCAGTATTTCGCTGAACAACATGTGACGAGTTACGTATGGTAACAATAATTTTGTGGTACACTCTCTGTCACTTTTATCGTCACATCTAGTTTTGGTTTAGGCATTCTTGCAACATGTTTTCCTTTGAGGCGTATGATTTTATACTAGGTTAGGAGTTTTGTTTATCTGACATCCTTTGAATATGTTCATGACGTTTCCTTCTGTACTGCTCAATTCCCTGTTTGCAGCTCGTGGTCTGGTGGTTACTATTGCTGCATATGGATCAAAGGGTTCCAGGTTCGATTCCCAGCTGGGTCAGGGTTTTCTCCACTCAGAGACTGGGCTTTTGTGTTGTCCTCATCCCATTAAGGAAAATGGCGAGACTGGACAGTCTAAAAATTGGGAATTTGTATGGGCACTGATAACCGCGACGTTGAACGCCTCACAAACCACAAATAATAATAATAATAATAATAATAATAATAATAATAATAATTTAATAATAATAATAATAATAATTTAATAATAATAATAATAATAATTGTCATCATCATCTATTTTCTGTAGTATGCTTCTGACACCCAGTTCAGTTCTGATTTGTCCATTCTTTATGCGACCTATGAGTCCGACCAAGGACTGCCACCTCACTGTGTTCTCTCTGTTATGATCCATGCAGCTACGCTGGTGGGAGCATAAGCTTCTGGCAGGGCCACTATAGCTGGACAGGAGTCTTCGGCAGAAGTCAAACGAAGAACAGTCCATAGCATAGGGAGACAGGGGAGGAGCTCTTAGACATAGGGAAGCCAACTCTCCTAGAGGAGACAATCTTGATAAAGAGTAGGGAAGGACACTCTAAAATCCTGGAGAGATGTACCCATAGCTGTAAAGAAGGCAACCATGTAAGGGAGGGCAAACCCAAAAGAAAAACAGGTGTGCGGCAGCCTGACCACCTAGCTACCTGGGCCACTGGTCGGTATCCTGTAATGGGGGAATCATAACATTACTCGCAAAAATGAAGCAGTGAAATGGATTGATCTGTCATATTTTTTCATTTTATATTGTAATGGGGGAAACATAACATTACTCACAAAAATGAAGCAGTGAAATGGATTGATCTGTCATATTTTTTCATTTTATATTGTAGCAAGTAGTTATAATTTCTAACAAACAATGTTTTTCTCTGTTTATTTTAAATATGAAGACGATTTCTAGCACAATGAAACTGTTCATATGGTTGAACACATTCGTGAACTAGAAAGTTTTATGTTTAATTTTCCTGTACATTCACCGCGATATTAAAATGCCAATCTTTGAGCACCAGGGCCTCCACTTCTCTTGCCATTCCACTTTGCACTTCGTTCTTCGCCATTTGGACTTGTTTGACCATACTGGAAGCGTCTGAAGAACTCACATAAGATGGTGCATTGTTGCTGTACACTTCCATGAATTGTTGCAGCAAAGTCAAAGAGATGAATTACCACATGATTCTCCACTTATTGAGATGCACCGTTTTGTTTGCCGCCTCTTGCGGCGTTCTAGGGTACTGTGGCATAGGGATTTCAGACATTTAATTGCAAACAAATAAATAATAAATTTCGGCTTGATATCTCTACCCGGTCCTGATAAAAAGGGTTTTAACAGTCAGACAGGCGGTCATACGGACGTCAAAGTGATCCAATAAGGGTTCTATTTCTACCAATTTAAGTACAGCACCATAATTAATAATGTAATTTTTGAGGTGATAATTGAACTGTAAGGCTACTCCTCGTATAGCTTTATATTCCTGGAGCTGTTGGTGGTCTGCTGCTTAGAGTCAGTACTACACACTGAAACCACCCACTATGGTGTACTACAATGAGAATGTCTCCATCCCCTCTCACATTATCTGGTCCACAGGAAGTCTTCAACACACAAAATCTACTGCTTTCTCGGAGTGTAAGATGACCTCTGCATTTCCTTGCTGTCATGCTGGTAGCCCCAAGTCCTCAGAGTGGCGTATCCACATGACTCATCAGGAGTAATTTCTTCTGGAATATCCTAGGAGAACACGGCCAGAGAATACGAGAAGACGACCAGCACTGCCTCCTCTTTTTCCGGTATGAGGGACAGTCAAATGAAAATGGAACATCTGCCACAACGGGACCATGGAGTGGTTCCATTCAAAAGTAAGCACCACATGTGTTAAGATATTTGTCCTACTGAAAGACGAGATGACCAATTCCTCTTTCGCAGAATGCAGTTGGCCACTGACAGATCCACAACCGCTCCCACTCTTGCACTTTCTTGTCCGACTGAAACTGATGCCCATACATGTCGCTCGTCGTGTTGCCAAAGATGGGAAAATTACACGTTGACAGATCCGAGCTGTACAGAGGATGTTTCATTGTTCCCAAGCAAATCACTGAAGTGTAGCATTCATCCGATTGGCAGTGTGGGGGCACATGTTATCGTGCAACAGGATGATTCCTTTTGACAGCAGCCCGGGGCAAATGGTGAAGCCAACAGTGGAAATATCCGTCTCCCCCGTCGAAGAAATCCAAACCTGTTCACACAAGTTCCAGTAAGGTCATTATGACATTCTTCGACTGAAGGGGCCCTCTGCTCAAGTTCCTTGAGTGTGGAACCACAATCATTGTGGAGCACTATGGAGACACATTGCAGAAATTGAGACGCACTGTAAAGCCGTAAATGCCCAGAAATGTTGTCCGATTCAATCACTCTGTTGCAAGATAACGTCCACCCTCACACTGTCAGTTGGACGAAGGTTATGCTTCAGTGATTTCGTTGGGAAACACAGCAACGTCCTCTGTGCAATCTGGATATTTCGCTGTGTGATTTTCACATCTTTGGTGACATGAAGAAAGAAATACATGGATGATGGTATCAGCCAGATGAAGAAGTGCAAGAGTGGATCCGTCAGCAGCTGACCGCATTCTATGAAAAAGAAATTGATCATCTAATCTCCCAGTCAGATAAATGTTTATACGTGTGGTTGGTGATTACTTTTGAATGGAATCATTCCATTGTCCCTTTGTGATGGGTTTTAGGCTTTCATTTGACTGCTCCATGTTATTTTGTCTCTGGTTGTGACTACTGGCATTGTTTGAAAGGTCATGTCTTGATCTTGTCACAACTCTTGACTACGTCACTCCTCTTGCAGTGACATAATAATTCCTTTGTTCTAAATGGATCTGAGGAGCTTTTGGAATATCTCACAATACGGAGCCAATCCGATTGTTGTCCTTGGCATCGTGGAATCGTGTGGCTTCCTCAGAAGAGGGCTTACAGGGTACTGCATCAGAATAACTTCACAAATGAGAAATAGAACTTCTTGCATAGGGGAGAAAACAGGAAAACAGCTGTTACAATGATACTATGAATCTCTGTCAACATGGAGAATATATTGAAAACTTTTTAATAAGTGTATGAGGCGCTACCCAGAATTTCCCAAAAGATCTGAATTTCCGAAAATATCTCCGTAAAAATCAGAAAACTTACCTTACATCTTAATGTCCCCTGTCAACTTCAATAGCTCCGTCAAGCCTGTATGCAACACATACAAGCTTTTTCCCATTGCTGGAAGCAGTGCTGGAAGTTTGCTGATTGAATCGTGTTTAGAATGCTTGAATCTCTTCTGTGGACTCAAAACTCCACCCATTCATCTTCAGTTTCATTTTCAGGGAGAGGTAGAAATAATAAGGAGCTATAACAGTATAATAGGGTGTATGGGGGGGGGGGGGGGGACATTTGTCACGTTACTTCTTTTTTTATTTTTTTGCCAGAAATTCCCTCACAATGAGCAAGCTGTGTGTAAGGGGCAATGTTACGATGCAAGCAACAACTCTGCGTTATCCCATTCTTCAGGCCGTTTGTATCTAACACTGTCCGCAAGCCGGCCAGGGTAGCCAAGCAGTTATAGGTGCTACAGTCTGGAACCGCGTGACCGCTACAGTCGCAGGTTTGAATCCTGCCTTGGGCATGGATGTGTGTATATGGTTCCGTGAACTTGGTTCCCTTTTTTGCACATTGGAGAGAATGATCTCTGCCTTTGCAAGGACTTCTCTTTCGCTTCAGATTCATAACATTACACTCATGATTCATGGACAATGATGCCCTGGACAGGAAAATTGGATCATCTTGAATTTTTTTTTCAGTTGATTGCACGCCTGAACCCGATAGTTTCAGTGGTCGGCATTCAAAAGATGAGAAACGAACTTCACTGCACTTTATCTCAACTCCAATTCATCAGCTAGATTGTGTTGACATGTTCTATATGAAATTCCAACTATTTCGCAAACATAATAAATTGTCTGCCTCATGTCCATGTTGATCACTTCATGCACTTTCGCGATCTTTTCCTTAGTTGTGAGTGGGTGCAGCCAGCCCATTTGTCACCCCCCACAGACTCCCGGCCATCTTTAGATTGCTAAAACTACTCAAAAGATCGTATTTGGTTCGTAGCTTGCTCACCAAAAGCCTGCCTTAGCATGTGGTGGGTTTCAGCTGCAGTTTTGCGGAGCTTAAAACAAAACTTGGTTTCTTCATGTCAGCCATTTCGTAGTTCGCAGTCGCAGTAGAACACGATGTAAAGAAATCAGCATGTTCACACTGATGCACTCACAATAAAACCACATGGCAGACTAGCGAAACGTTTAACGACAGGCATTTAGCGACAGAAGTTTCTACTGTTCACTGCTTGTGCGCAGTATGCAAAATCTCGGAAATTGCGGGTAGTGCTCTGTATGGAACTCGTGTGGCAAGCGGTCTGGTTAAGCCATTTTAGTGTGCGTCACTCGGACGTCTTCTGTGTCACGTTTCTCGAGTGTAGCTGTCTTGGACAAGTGCACGATCCAGTTCCACCTCCGTCCGATGTGGCTGAGCGGTTCTAGGCGCTTCAGTCCGGAACCACGCAACTGCTATCGTCGCAGGTTCGAATCCTGCCTCGGGCATGGATGTGTGTGATGTCCTTAGGTTAGTTAGGTTTAAGTAGTTCTAAGTCTAGGGGACTGATGACCTCAGATGTTAAGTCCTGCAGTGCTTAGAGCCATTTGAACCATTTTTTCCAATTCCATCCACCGGCTTTGAAAAGTTATGTGGTGAGTGATGCCTTGAGCTTCCCCATGAACCATGGACCTTGCCCTTGGTAGGGAGGCTTGCTTGCCTCATCGATAGAGATGACCGTACCGTAGGTGCAACCACAACGGAGGGTTATCTGTTGAGAGGCCAGACAAACGTGTGGTTCCTGAAGAGGGGCAGCAGCCTTTTCAGTAGTTGCAGGGGCAACAGTCTGGATGATTGACTGACCAGGCCTTCCAACATCAACCAAAACGGACTTGCTGTGCCGGTACTGCGAACGGCTGAAAGCAAGGGGAAACTACGGCTGTGATTTTTCCCGAGGGCATGCAGCTTTACTCTATGGTTAAACAATAATGGCGTCCTCTTGGGTAAAATATTCCAGAGGTAAAATAGTCCCCCATTCGGATCTCTGGGCAGGGACTACTCAAAAGGACGTCGTTATCAGGAAAAAGAAAATTGGCGTTCTACGGATTGGAGCATGGAATGCCCTTAAACGGGCAGGTAGGTTAGAAAATTTAAAAAGGGAAATGGATAGGTTAAAGTTACATATAGTGTGAATTAGTGAAGTTCAATGGCAGGAGGAACAAGACTTTTGGTCAGGTGAATACAGGGTTATAAACACAAAATCAAATAGGGGTAATGCAGGAGTAGGTTTAATAATGAATAAAAAAAATAGGAGTGCGGGTAAGCTAATATAAACAGCATAGTGAACGCATTATTGTGGCCAAGATAGATACGAAGCCCACGCCTACTACAGTAGTCCAAATTTATATGCCAACTAGCTCAGCAGATGATGAAGAAATTGAAGAAATGTATGATGAGATAAAAGAAATTATTCAGGTAGTGAAGGGAGACGAAAATTTAATAGTCATGGGTGACTGGAATTCGAGAGCAGGAAAAGGGAGATAAGGAAACATAGTAGGTTAATATGGACTGGGGTTAAGAAATGAAAGAGGAAGCTGCCTGGTAGAGTTTTGGACAGAGCATAACTTAATCATAGCTAACACTTGGTTCAAGAATCATGAAAGAAGGTTGTATACATGGAAGAATCCTGGAGATACTTGAAGGTATCAGATAGATTATATAATGGTAAAACAGAGATTTAGAGAACCAGGTTTTAAATTGTAAGACATTTCCAGGGGCAGATGTGGACTCTGACCACAATCTGTTGGTTATGAACTGTAGATTAAAACTAAAGAAACTGCAAAAAGGTGGTAATTTAAGAGGATGGGACCTGGATAAACTGAAAGAACCAGAGGTTGTACAGAGTTTCAGGGAGAGCATAAGTGAACAATTGACAGGAATGGGGCAAAGAAGTACAGTAGAAGAAGAATGGGTAGCTCTGAGTGATGAAGTAGTGAAGGCAGCAGAGGATCAAACACGTAAAAATACGAGGGCTAGTAGAAATCCTTGGGTAACAGAAGAAATATTGAACTTAATTGTCAAAAGGAGAAAATATAAAAATGCAATAAATGAAGCAGGCAAAAAGGAATACAGGAAAATTAAAGAGACGTATGGAGAGAAGAGAACCACATGTATGAATATCAAGAGCTCAGATGGCAACCCTATTCTAAGCAAAGAAGAGAAAGCAGAAAGGTGGAAGGAATATAAAGAGGGTCTATACAAGGGTGATGTACTTGAGGGCAATATTATGGCAATGGAAGAGGATGTAGATGAAGATGAAATGGGAGATACGATACGGCGTGAAGAGTTTGATAGAGCACTGAAATTCCTGAGTCGAAACAAGGCCCCCGGTGTAGATAACTTTCCATTAGAACTACTGATGGCCTCGGGAGAGCCAGTCCTGACAAAACTCTACCATCTGGTGAGCAAGATGTATGAGACAGGCGAAATTCCCTCAGACTTCAAGAAGAATATAATAATTCCAATCCCAAAGAAAGCAGGTGTTGACAGATGTGAAAATTACCGAACTATCAGTTTAATAAGTCACAGCTGCAAAATACTAACGTGAATAATTTACAGACGAATGGAAAAACTAGTTGAAGCCGACCTCGGGGAAGATCAGTTGGGATTCTGTAGAAATGTTGGAACACGTGAGGCAATACTGACCGCACGACTTATATTAGAAAATAGATTAAGGAAGGGCAAACCTACGTTTCTAGCATTTGTAGACTTAGAGAAAGCTTTTGATAATGTTGACTGGAATACTCTCTTTCATATTCTGAAGGTGGCAGGGGTAAAATACAGGGAGTGAAAGGCTATTTACAGTTTGTACAGAAACCAGATGGCAGTTATAAGAGTCGAGGGACATGAAAGGGAAGCAGTGGTTGAGAAGGGAGTGAGACAGGGCTGTAGTCTCTCCCCGATGTTATTCAATCTGTATATTGAGCAAGCAGTGAAGGAAACAAAAGAAAAATTCGGAGTAGGTATTAAAATCCATGGAGAAGAAATGAAAACTTTGAGGTTCGCCGATGACATTGTAATTCTGTCAGAGACGGCAAAGGATTTGCAAGAGCAGTTGAACGGAATGGACAGTGTCATGAAAGGAGGGTATATGATGAACATCAACAAAAACACAACGAGGATAATGGAATGTAGTCGAATTAAGTCGGGTGATGATGAGGGAATTAGATTAGGAAATGAGACACTTAAAATAGTAAAAGAGTTTTGCTATTTGGGGAGCAAAATAATTGATGACAGTCGAAGTAGAGAGGATACAAAATGTAGACTGGCAATGGCAAGGAAAGCGTTTCTGAAGAAGAGAAATTTGTTAACATCGAGTATAGATTTAAGTGTCAGGAAGTCATTTTTGAAAGTATTTGTATGGAGTGTAGCCATGTATGGAAGTGAAACATGGACGATAAATAGTTTGGACAAGAAGAGAATAGAAGCTTTCAAAATGTGGTGCTACAGAAGAATGCTGAAGATTAAATGGGTGGATCACATAACTAATGAGGGAGTATTGAATAGGATTGGGCAGAAGAGAAGTTTGTGGCACAACTTGACTGGAAGAAGGGATCGGTTTGTAGGACATGTTCTGAGGCATCAAGGGATCACCCATTTAGTATTGGAGGGCAGCGTGGAGGGTAAAAATCGTAGAGGGAGGCCAAGAGATGAATACACTAAGCAATTCAGAAGGATGTAGGTTGCGGTAGGTACTGGGAGATGAAGAAGCTTGCACAGGGAAGAGTAGCACGGAGAGCTGCATCAAACCAGTCTCAGGACTGAAGACCACAACAACAACAACAACAACAATTACATGTGCCCAATACTTTGCAACCTCCAAGGCGCTTGGAGTGGCTTGCAGGAGATCAATCTTTGTGCAGGATGTAGGGAACAAAAGGCACTGGAGCAAGTGGCTTGTGGTTTGTTCTTGTCCACAATCACAGGACGTATCTTCTGTTATGGAGCCCCATCTCTTCAGGTCTCTGGATCGTCCAACTCCTGATCGTAATCTGTTTAAAGATTTCCACACCAGCCAGCTGTCGTTGTGTCCAGGTGGTAGTTCTTCAGCTTCTGGCGTCTGCAAGTGAGGCGTCGACTTCTTCCATAACTCCAGCCTTGCCTCCCTGGTGAAATGGTGAGCTTCTCGGATGTTCTCAGGAAGCTCTTTCGCCATCTCAGCCGTTGCTGTGGTGGATTATGTCCATGCAGTGGATGGGCAATGTTCTGTTCAACTTTCAGTCTCTCCTTGTTTTCGTCAGTGAAGTAGCCTAGATGAAGTGAAATGAAATGAAATATTCGAATCCAGTTGCGCTCTTTGTTCCAAATATGCTGGTGTTGCGAGGAGATGGAAAGTCTGAAACCTGGCAATGGTATGTGACCTTTTCTTGACAAAAAGAACCAATGCCGCCGAACAAAATGTGAGAGGTAATTCTGTAACTCACGAATCCTTATCACAAGATGACATACAATGAGTTCCCAAAGCTGTGGCTGATAAATAGCCAGTTGTAGATCGTTAACTCTTCCTGATAAATTAGTGTTGATTTAGAGCCATATCTTAGCTTGAGAAAGGAAACATCCATTGTATAACGACACGACTGTGCGTGATTAAATGAAAAACTGAACACTTGTCGGTATCGAAACTGATTAGATAAGCATGCTTGACTTATCAACAAATAAATAGTTCGGCCCCTCTGTTGCAAAAATAAGTGTCAAGTTGTGTGGCAGAAGATGGAAGGCCGAAAGGTCTATGTGGTTACACTGGTTGTTCTGCTGGGGACGTCGATAGCCGGTCAGTCGGCGTCAGAGTTTCCAGATGGATTTCTTCTTGGGGCCGCGACCTCGGCATACCAAGTGGAAGGCGCTTGGAACGAGGACGGTGAGTCACAGCCACATGACTTACTAGAAATCAGATGCAGTCCCACTTCCAACACGACAGACGTTTAATCTTTGGTTTATGATGTAAGAGTATACAGCGAGAGACGCATTTTCTTTCTAAGGGAGGAGGACTAAAAGGGGGTTAAGAATGTGTCATCAACAAGTTCGTTAGGGAAAAAGCACAAGCTTAGAATAGACAAGGCTGGGGAAGCATATCGGTCGTGGTTTTAGGGAAGAACTATCACGTTATTCATATTAATCGATTTTGGGAAATCGTGTAAAACCCAAATATTGATGGCCAACTGGGAGATACAAGTCCTTAGTGCTAACCAATGTGCAATTTCGCTCGCCGTGTACTATACCGAACGAGTCTAAATTTTTCAAAGAAACACACATGCACGCATTATTGAATAAATAACCATCCTTGTCCTTTGAGACGAATGTGTGTCGCTCAGAACCACTGCTGTCGATGCTGTTTCTACTAGGGGTATTCAGAAGGGCTACAGCCGCCGTCGTGGTGCCACAACGTTCGTACACTCATCCAGCGGTGGTAGTGCGTGGTCTGTGCAGTGGAGGATACAGAAAACCTTCAACGAGGGGTAGCGACAGATATATTGAGCTACCTTTACTTTTAACCGTCATATTTTTTCTCCAGACTGTAAACCAGCTTCCTATTCGGCGAATAGTCCATATTTATAATGCTACGTATCCAAGGTTCTCTGTACAAGAAAACAGTAGAACATTCGCGACTTTTCTCGAACAAGTGCCGTATCGAGATCAATATAATGGCCGCGACTTTTCCTGTAGGTATGAGTTAGCTATCTATGTGCCAGACAGAAAAGTATAAAACACGATGACGCGGACGCGCGTGCTACATAGGAAAGTACAGCTACCTGATAACTCGATTACGTCGAGTCGACTGACGGCAGAAACGAATGAATAGCGTGCGGGCTGACTGGCGGGGGCGGCGCGGGTGGCAATGAGGGTCGACCCGCAAGGGGAGGAGGGGGGGGGGGGGGGGGGGGGAGACACTGGTCTGTGCCTGCGCTACTTTGCTTTTTGTGACGTGTTAAAATCTACGCTGCAGTAGAAAATCCCGCTGCTTGTGAAGTGCGTTCTGTGATTAGATTTTTGTTGGCTAAAAAGTGCAAATCAACTGAAATTTATCGCGGCCTTTGTGTTGTATATGGAAAAGGATTAATGAGAGAATGTTGAGTAAGGCAATGGTGGATTGATTTTAGAAATCACCGTACCAATGTTCATGATGAGGAACGCAGCAGTAGGCCTAACCTTGTGACTGGCGAATTGGTGACGAAAGTCAACGACGAAATTTGTGGAAATCGTCGTTTCATGATTACGGGACTTTCGCAACATTTTCGTCAAATTTTACGCACTTTGGTGCATGAAATTGTGGCGGACAAGTTAGGTTACCATAAATTTTGTGCTAGTTGGTTTCCGAAAATCCTAACAGAAGACCACAATAAACAGAGGCTGGCTGCAGTACTGACCTTCTTCGAAGACTACGAGAAAAATGGTAACAGGGTTATCGATTGTATTGTAACTGCCGGCCGGAGTGGCCGAGCAGTTTTAGGCGCTACAGTCTGGAACCATGCGATCACTCCCGTCACAGGTTCGAGTCCTGCCTCGGGCATGGATGTGTGTGTTGTCCTTACGTTAGTTAGGTTTAAGTAGTTCTAAGTTCTAGGGGACTGATGATCTCATCAGTTAAGTCCCATAGTGCTCAGAGCCATTTGAGCCATTTTTTTGTGTTGTAACTGGGGTGAGACTTGCATGAGGCACGTCAATTGTGAAACAAAAAGGCAGTCATGGGATGGCGACACACAAATTCTCCCAAGAAACCAAGGAAGTGTTTGCAAACGCTGTCAGCAAGAAAGATCAAGGTTACTGCGTTTTGTGAGTCTAAGGGAGGGAATCTCGTTGATTTAATTGAACGAGGGACAGCAGTTAACTGAGAGGGGTATTCCTAAACACTGACAGAGTTAAGGCGGGCGATACAACACAAGCGTTAGGGAAAACTTAGCGCAAAAGTTTTATTTTTTCACGCCAACGTACCTCCACACACGGCTGATCATACCCGATACCTCCTGCGGGTTTTTGGATGGGTGGTGTTAGATCATCTACGATAGAGCCCGCATTTGGTTCCGAGCGAATACTACTTCTTCCCAGCAACGAAGACATGGCTCGCTATACAACACTTTGATACTGACGCCGAACTGCACGCTGGCATAAATAAACATGTGGTTGCAATCGCAGGCGGCAGATTACTACAGAGATGGTACAGAAAACTTGTGCCACAGTATGGTAAGTGCCTCTTTGAATGGCGATTATGTAGAAAAATAGCTCAACAGTGAACCTTTAAAGTATTTTGGTTTTTCCATATTGTTAGTTTTTTTGTTTCAAAACGTACGTAACTTTCTGACAGCGCTCGTATTACGTAGCGTATGTTGGTTTCACTGCCCAGTAAGTGCTTTTCTGTATCAGTAATAATAATTAGCATTCAAACAGTTAACTAATACTTTTCACAACTGAAGAAGTGTTTTGAAAGACAATGCTAGTTGTCAGTACTCATGATCCGTAGCTAAAAAACTACAAACTCTAATAATATATTTGCGGCATTCATAAAACACACTGAAGCGCCAAAGAACTAGTATAGGCATGCATATTCAAATACAGAGATATGTAAACAGGCAGAATACGGCGCCGCGGTCGGCAACGCCTATATAAGACAGCAGTTGTTGGATCGGTTACCTTTGCTACAATGGCGATGGGACACAAAATCTCCGAGGTAGAGATGAAGTGGGGATTTTCCTGTACGACCATTTCACAAGTGTACCGTGAATGTCAGGACTCCAGAAAAATATCAAATCTCCAACATTGCTGTGGCTGGATAAAGATCCTGCAAGAACAGGACCAATGACGACTAAGGAGAATCATTCAACGTGATAGAAGTGCAACCATTCCGCAAATTGCTGCAGATTTCAGTGCTGGGTCATCAATAAGTGTCAACGTGCGAAACATTCAACAAAACATCATCAACATTGGCTTTTGGAGCCGAAGGCCCACTTGTGTACCCTTGATTACTGCACAACACAAAGCTTTACGCCTCACCTGGGCCTGTCAACACTAAAATTGGACATTGTTGATGACTGGAAACATATTGCTTGGTCAGATGAGTCTCGTTTCAAATTGTATCGGATGGATGGACGTGTACAGGTATGGAGACAACCTCATGAATCCATAGACATCGCTGCGGCCGGAAGAAGGCTTTGTGATTGTGTGGAGCGTGTGGAGTTGGAATGGTATGAGATCCGTGATACGTCTAGATATGACTCGGACAGGTGACATGTACGTAAGCATCCTATCTGATCACCTACATCCATTCAGGTATGGGCATTCCGACGGACTTGGGCAATTTAAACAGGGCAATGCGACATCCAACACGTCCAGACTTGCTACAGAGTAGTTCCAGGAACACTCTTCTGAGTTTAAACACTTCTGCTGGCCACCAAACTCCCCAAGACATAAACATTATTGAGTAAGCCTGGGATGGCTTGCAACGTGCTGTTCAGAAGAGATATGCACCTCGTCGTACTCTTACCGATTTATGGACTTGCCTGCAGGATTCATTGTGTCGGTTCCCTCCAGCATTACTTCAGACATTAGTCGAATCCATGCCACGTCGTATTGCGGCACTTCTACGTGCTCGCGGGGGCCCTGCACGATATTAGGCAGGTGTACCAGATTCTTTGGCTCTTCAGTGCAGAAGAAATACAATCTGTGCCGTAGATCCTCGTCTTACTTCAAAATCGTCCGTTATTTATTTATTTATTGTTCCGTGGGACCAAATTAAGGAGAAGTCTCCATGGTCATGGAACGAGTCAATACATGAAATAACAACATGAAAGTAGAGACAGATAAAATGAAATATAAAAAACTTATTCAGGTGACAAGTCGTAAGTTTAAATAAAGAAAATCAATAATGTAACACTGGAATTTGCTTAATTTTTTTAGCTCTTCCAGGAGCTCCTCAACAGAATAGGAGTGAGCCATGAGGAAACTCTTCAGTTTAGACTTAAAAGAGTTTGGGCTACTGCTAAGATTTTTGAGTTCGTGTGGCAGCTTATTGAAAATGGATGCAGCAGAGTACTGCACTCCCTTCTGCACAAGAGTCAAGGAAGTGCATTCCACATGCAGATTTGATTTCTGCCTAGTATTAACTGAGTGAAAGCTGAAAACTCTTGGGAATAAGCTAATATCGCTAACAACAAACGACATTAAAGAAAATATATACTGTGAGGGCAATGTCAGAATTCCCAGACTATTGAATAGGGGTCGACAAGAGTTTCTCAAACTTACACCACACATAGCTCAAACAGCCCATTTTTGAGCCAAAAATACCCATTTTGAATCCGAAGAATTACCCCAAAAAATAATACCATATGACATAAGTGTATGAAAATATGCGAAGTAGACTCCTTTTCGTGCTGAACTGTCACTTATTTCAGATACTGTTCTAATGATAAATAATGCAGCATTTAGTTTCTGAACAAGATCCTGAACATAGGCTTTCCACACAGCTTACTATCTATCCGAACGCCTAGTAACTTGTACTGTTCTGTCTCACTCATTGTTTTGTTTGTTGTTGTCTTCAGTCCTGAGACTGGTTTGATGCAGCTCTCCATGCTACTCTATCCTGTGCAAGCTTCTTGATCTCCCAGTACCTACTGCAACCTACATCCTTCTGATTCTGCTTAGTGTATTCATCTCTTGGTCTCCCTCTACGATTTTTACCCTCCACACTGCGCTCCAATGCCTAATTTGTGATCCCTTGATGCCTCAAAACATGTCCTACCAACCGATCACTTCTTCTAGCCAAGTTGTGCCACAAGCTGCTCTTCTCCCCAATCCTATTCAATACCTCGTCATTAGTTACGTGATCTATCCACTTCATCTTCAGCATTCTTCTGTAGCACCACATTTCGAAAGCTTCTATTCTCTTCTTGTCCAAACTAGTTATCGTCCATGTTTCACTTCCATACATGGCTACGCTCCAAACAAATACTTTCAGAAACGACTTCCTGATACATAAATCTATATTCGATGTTAACAAGTTTCTCTTCTTCAGAAACGCTTTCCTTGCCATTGCCAGTCTACATTTTATATCCTCTCTACTTCGACCATCATCAGTTATTTTACTTCCTAAATAGCAAAACTCCTTTACTACTTTAACTTTCTCATTTCCTAATCTAATTCCCTCAGCATCACCCGATTTAATTTGACTACATTCCATTATCCTCGTTTTGCTTTTGTTGATGTTCATCTTATATCCTCCTTTCAAGACACTGTCCATTCCGTTCAACTGCTCTTCCAAGTCCTTTGCCGTCTCTGACAGAATTACCATGTCATCGCCGAACCTCAAAGTTTTTATTTCTTCTCCATGAATTTTAATACCTACTCTGAATTTTTCTTTTGTTTCCTTTACTGCTTGCTCAATATACAGATTGAATAACATCGGGGAGAGGCTACAACCCTGTCTCACTCCTTTCCCAACCACTGCTTCCCTTTCATGCCCCTCAACTCTTGTGACTGCCATCTGGTTTCTGTACAAATTATAAATAGCCTTTCGCTCCCTGTATTTTACCCCTGCCACCTTTAGAATTTGAAAAAGGGTATTCCAGTCAACATTGTCAAAAGCTTTCTCTAAGTCTACAAATGCTAGAAACGTAGGTTTGCCTTTTCTTAATCTCTCTTCTAAGATAAGTCGTAAGGTCAGTATTGCCTCACGTGTTCCAACATTTCTACGGAATCCAAACTGATGCTCCCCGAAGTCCGCATCTACCAGTTTTTCCATTCGTCTGTAAATAATTCGTGTTAGTATTTTGCAGCTGTGACTTATTAAACTGATAATTCGGTAATTTTCACAACTGTCAGCACCTGCTTTCTTTGGGATTGGAATTATTATATTCTTCTTGAAGTCTGAGGGTATTTCGCCTGTGTCATACATCTTGCTCACCAGCTGGTAGAGTTTTGTCATGACTGGGATCTCCCAAGGCCGTCAGTAGTTCTAATGGAATGTTGTCTACTCCGGGCGCCTTGTTTCGACTCAGGTCTTTCAGTGCTCTGTCAAACTCTTCACGCAGTATCGTATCTCCCATTTCATCTTCATCTACATCCTCTTCCATTTCCATAATATTGTCCTTAAGTACATCACCCTTGTATAAACCTTCTATATACTCTTTCCACATTTCTGCCTTCCCTTCTTTGCTTAGAACTGGGTTGCCATCTGAGCTCTTGATATTCATACATGTGGTTCTCTTCTCTCCATAGGTCTCTTTAATTTTCCTGTAGGCAGTATCTATCTTACCCCTAGTGAGATAAGCTTCCACATCCTTACATTTGTTCTCTAGCCATCCCTGCTTAGCCGTTTTGCACTTCCTGTCGATCTCATGTTTGAGACGTTTGTATTCCTTTTTGCCTGCTTCATTTACTACATTTTTATATTTTCTCCTTTCATCAATTAAATTCAGTATTTCTTCTGTTACCCAAGGATTTCTAGCAGCCCTCGTCTTTTTACCTACTTTATCCTCTGCTGTCTTCACGACTTCATCCCTCAGAGCTACCCATTCTTCTTCTACTTTGTTTCTTTCCCCCATTCCTGTCAATTGTTCCCTTATGCTCTCCTTGAAACTCAGTACAACCTCTGGTTCTTTCAGCTTATCCAGATCCCATGTCCTTAAATTCCCACCTTTTTGCAGTTTCTTCAGTTTTAACCTACAGGTCATAACCAATAGATTGTGGTCAGAGTCCACATCTGCCCCTGGAAATGTCCTACAATTTAAAACCTGGTTCCTAAATCTCTGTCTTACCATTATATAATCTATCTGATACCTTTTAGTATCTCCAGGATTCTTCCATGTATACAACCTTCTTTTATGATTCTTGAACCAAGTGTTAGCTGTGATTAAGTTATGCTCTGTGCAAAATTCTACCAGACGGCTTCCTCTTTCATTTCTTAGCCCCAATCCATAATCACCTACTATGTTTCCTTCTCTCCCTTTTCCTACTGACGAATTCCAGTCACCCATGGCTATTAAATTTTCGTCTCCCTTCACTACCTGAATAATTTCTTTTATCTCATCATACATTTCATCAATTTCTTCATCATCTGCAGAGCTAGTTGGCATATAAACTTGTACTACTGTAGGAGGCAGGGGTTTGTGTCTATCTTGGCCACAATAATGCGTTCACTATGCTGTTTGTAGTAGCTTACCTGCACTCCCATTTTTTATTCATTATTAAACCTACTCTTGCATTACCCCTATTTGATTTTGTATTTATAACCCTGTATTCACCTGACCAAAAGTCTTGTTCCTCCTGCCACCGAACTTCACTAATTCCCTCTGTATCTAACTTTAACCTATCCATTTCCCTTTTTAAATTTTCTAACCTACCTGCCCGATTAAGGGATCTGACATTCCAGGCTCCGATCAGTAGAACGCCACTTTTCTTTCTCCTGATAACGACGTCCTCCCGAGTAGTCCCCGCCCGGAAATCCGAATGGGGGACTATTTTACCTCCAGAATATTTTATCCAAGAGGACTCATCATCATTTAATCATACAGTAAAGCTGCATGTCCTCGGGAAAAATTAGGGCTGTAGTTCCCCCTTGCTTTCAGCACTCATAATATGCCTATTCTGTCTGATCAAAATCTCGGTTCTTGTTGAATTGTGAGTTAGAAACTGTAAAAACTGAATCTGATTTAGCATCAAATTATTTTCCACAAGCCACGAACTTATTTCATGAACTACATTATTTGATACTATTTCAATGTTACACACGAGATCCTTCACTACCAAGCTGGTGTCATCAGCAAACAGAAATATTTTTGAATCACCTGTAATACTAGAAGGCATATCATTTATATAAATAAGAAACAGCAGTGGCCCCAGCACTGACCCTTGGGGAACGCCCCACTTAACAGTGCCCCATTGGGACTGAGCATCACTACTACTCTCAATATGTCCAACTTCCGCAGTAATATTTTGTGGTCAACACAGTCAAAAGCCTTCGTTAAATCAAGGAAAACACCTAGCATTCGCAAAGTTTTATTTAATCCATCCAAAACCTCACAGTGAAAAGAGAATATGGCATTACTATCTTTAATCGCTCCATCACACATCACAACTGTGCATCAAAGCGAGCCACGTTCCTGTCTCATGTGCTTGGTGCCAAGCTACCATGCCATCAGCCTTCCTTTCCCCATCGCACGTTATTTTTAACCGATACGACTCTTTACCCCAGTCGGGCTACAATGCCACTGCAAGTGGGCTAGGACATTATAGTCGAACAATTGCATCTGTGTGTATATGTATATACGAGTACTCTGTACTAATGAACTCTGAAGAACGATATCATCTGAAAGCTTATTGATGTTTTTTGTCTTCTTTAACAACACCTCAACCATACGGTGAAGTGTTATGTTTACTCCTTCTGTTACCTGGTCTAATCCGAGTCACTTCTTGGCGAAAACAGTCTTCAGATATGGTGAGGTATTTATTAATAAATATGCTGTATTTTCTATAAATGCCTTGAGCACTGTGTACACCATTCTAGTTCATGTCTTGGACTTATTTTTTAAAATAATCAGTTTTTGGATCACTGACTACTTATTGAGTTGTATCCTGACATGTCAAAGCATTGACTATTAGTTCTGTGCTATAATTTTGTTCTGTAGACTTTATGTATAACAATTTTATCAGTGGTTCTTTTTGAGCAGTTAGCTGCTCTAACTGGAAAGTTTACAATAGGAGTTAACTTGAATGGCAATTTCAGTTACGAACAGCGACAAATCCTAACTGGAATGCCTTTCAAGAAAGCACTGATCAGAGATATGAGGATCAGATGACATGTCAGGTTAATCAGTTTTTTCATGAAGCAGAAAATAAATCATTTTCTTACAACAAAAAACCCCAGATACGTACAGTTGTAAATTCTTCTGTCGACGAATACTCAGATCAACAGAATATTCACGAACATAAAGAAAAAAACTGGAAAAAACCATGCCTGTCATATATGAGGATAACAACCACTAAAATAAATAACTGAAAAGTGTACACGATGAGAAATGAAACGATTTTAATATTGACAGGGTCAGGTGGCTCTATATAGTCCACTTGTGAATGAGTACTGAGGAAAACGATTCGTAAGAGCTAAAATTTCTATCATAGAAAGTAGGTAACTAAAAGAAACTGAAACCCCCTTAAAGACCATATTGCAGAAGCATGTGAAACTTTTAAAAGAGAGATAGAGAATTGAAAGAAGAGGCTAGGTAGAGAAAGAGAGGAAGGTACCTTATGTATAACTCTTACAAGAAGAAGAGAAAGGTTAGCAGAATACATGCTTAGGCATCCATGAGCATCTATTGCAGGCGAACAACAGTAGGTAAAAATCGAAGAGGAAGGCAAAGATTTATATGTACAGATTACCGAGGTTGCACGATACTAAAAAAATGCTGAGGTGAAGACCCAGCAACACCATCACACAAAACAGATAAAAATAAGAGAACGCCGGCAGGTAACGTAAAAAACGAAATTTAAATCTTAGATTACGTAAACCACTGCAGATTGGTCTTGAAAGTATATGAGTTATCATCGCAGTTTCCGAGTATCAAAACTCTTCGTTCCCCAGATATTACTGTGGCGCAATAAATCGGATAGAATGTTTTTATTTCCATTCCATAAACGAATGAACCTATATAAAATATGTGCAAGCTTTGGGCGATGCGGTTAGAGGATGAATGAATGGAGAATGAAGCAGGCAGCAAGTAATTGCCCAGCATGAAAGACATACACCGCACCCATTCAACAAACGTTCAGCCACAATATGAGTCGATTCCTTTTATAAGTTGAGAGTTTTTGTACGCCTATTAGGTTTGGAGAGGAGAATGAAGTATCTTTCCATCTCTTGTTACTGTGATCTTCTAGTGTGAAATGCATGCTTTTGTATGTCATGCAATAACGTAACACAAAGAAATCTGTTACTTTTATCTGTATTGTTTATTGTTAGAAAGAAAAAAAAAGCGGTTTTGCATAAATGCATGACATTGCACTTTCCCACAAAAGAGTAACGATGGCCTGTGTGTGTTCCCCAACAGGTAAAGGTGAAAGCATTTGGGATTACTACCTTCATAATTATCCAGAATCGGACCCTGATGGTGCAAACGGAGACATCGCATGCGACTCTTACCATAAATACGAGGAAGATGTTCGGCTGCTCAAAGAACTTAATGTGAGTTTATTTCGCTTATGTCTGTGCCAGCATTGCTGTGCACAACGGGAAAATGAACAATTTGATGGCATGCATGAACATTACAACAAAATAAAAATAGTTAAGATAAATAGTTAAGTTACCATTTTTTATAACAGAAATAACTGAATTTGTTTTGCAGGCCAACGTTTACAGATTTTCAATTTCTTGGCCTAGAATCCTCCCAACGGGAGATATATCACAGATCAATGCTCCTGGAATAGATTATTACAACAAGCTCATCAATCTCCTGCTGGAAAATGGCATTGAACCTTTGGTAAGTTACTAAACGTTTGTGACTGGGAATCAAATCAAGTCTTCAACTTCATCAACTTGAACAAAATTTTAGATGTCTCTCAAACGCCGTGTAAGTATATTTTATTAAAAAAAGCAATGCACCTTTTTAACTGGGCAGCTTGAATTCATTTCGATGTAGAGAGTGCTCAATGGTTGCAACTTTTGTTGGTTGTGAACAAATTTTCAATAATTTGAAAAGACTGTTTCTGATTTGATGCAGACTATGTGGACTGTTATTAAATCAGTAGACGTACGGGCAGAAACGAATTATTTTCGGTGTTCTTCTTTGATTCTAGGTGACCATGTACCATTGGGATCTACCGCTAGCTTTGCAATACATCGGTGGCTGGACTAATCCCATATTGGCAGACTATTTCGTCGAGTACGCGCGAATACTATTCGACAACTTCGGTGACCGAGTGAGTTCAAAATTTATTACATTCCCACATGTATTCTCCACACTGTGTAAGTCCTAACAACCAGTAATGTCTGTAAATAGTGCAATCCTGTCACACTTAGTACTGTGGTACCAATACAATAGGGGATAATCCAGAAAAACGAAACCTGATATTAGATTGAAGTTTCGGGAGAAAAGTCGTATTTCATGAAGAAAGAAATAAAATTACTCTTTACTTTCTACATTGCTTCAACAGTGATAATGACATACACATCGAAGGGCTTCGTTAATTAATTTCATTATCAACTGCTGTGTATCTGATTAATCCCTTTTTCCGGTAGTAATATCAGATGAGATGTAGAAAGCTGTTAGAGGTACGAAGAACGAAACGGCGTCTGGAAGTAATGGAGTTTCAGTAGAAATGATTAAAACTCGAGGAAAGGTAATGCAATAGAAACTTACAAAACGATTTACAAAATGTCTGCGGAAGAAGATAATTTCCAAAAACTTGAACAATGCTGCAATTGTTCTACTTCGTAAGAAAGGAGATAGACAAGATATTAAAAACTATCTCCCTATTGTACGAGATCTTCACTAAAATGGCCACAACCGCTTAAGCAACGTATTAGATTCTAGTCAAATAAAGCAAGAAACTGCTTTCAGAAGTAGATACATAGCACAATGTATCACGTACAGCTTGCAAATTAAATTATAAAACGCAGCAACGAGTGTGAATGTGAACTTTGCCTAGGAGTCATAGATTAAGCTGAGTAAGTTGAAATCTGTAAAATCTACGTTCATCGTAAGAATAAACCTGATGTAAACATTACACTGTGTAATCTTCCTCCTTTCTGGAGCCTCATTTCATGTTGAGCGAAGTACAGTCAAGTGCGATAATAAGGATGCATTTGTCGTTAAAGCTGTGCGTTACGCGATCATCGACTCAGAGTTGTTCAAATGTGTGTGAAATCTTATGGGACTTAACTGCTAAGGTCATCAGTCCCTAAGCTTACATACTACTTAACCTAAATTATCCTAAGGACAAACACACACACACACTCACCCATGCCCGAGGGAGGACTCTAACCTCCGCCGGACCAACCGCACAGTCCATGACTGCAGCGCCTGAGACCGCTCGGCTAATCCCGGGCGGCTGACTCAGAAATGATACGGCACAACAGTGTCACCGGCGCATTTAATTTGGACTGCACTGGAAAACCAGCTGGTCCAACTAAACTGCAGTGATGTGGGCAGTTGCAGTTAAAAACGTAACAAAGAGATGAGCAGAGAAACAATATCGCTTCGAGTGTCATTTAATTTCCAAACAGAATGAAATAATGGAAATACGCTGCTTAGGTGAGAAGACGCAAAACGTAAGATACTCTTGTACTTAGTTAACATAGTACTATAGTTAAAAAAGAAGAATAATAAAAATTCCTAACTTAAACACAGGGTAATTTCTCTGCATGGACTGTGTTTGACATAGGGCTATGTTTGATGAATTTGAAATTTAAATGATGTAAGTATTCGAACTGAACTAAAAAAGAAAAAGAAGGAAGGCCACTGTGAGATGCGATCTAGCCATCCCCAGAATTCTCAGTTACCAGCCACACATCTCATATCCACAAGTAACATATATTAAGTAAAACTAGTTCCCCCCCCCCCCCCCCCCCAAAAAAAAAAAGAAAAACTTCAAAAGCTGATTTTTCCTGTAATCTTGTGGAGAAAAATTAAGTACAACTCGTCTCTCGCCATTTGTATACTTATGATGAACGAAATGTAGCAGCCTTTGAGGAACAAGACATAGTTTCAATCTATATTCACATACTGAAGAAAATAAAAGTTTTCAAAAATTCAATCTTCATATTGACAAATATGATGGCGGAGATACCGAGAAATATCCGTTGTTGAGCAACCAGGAGTCTGTATGCATACTGGGTAAGTGTATACCACCCAGGACGTCATTTAGCATGCGTGAGGTGCGTTACAATCCTTTATTGTTCTGATGTCGTTTACAATAAACATTCAAAATGAGCACCATTAACTTCAGTATGACGTAGCAGGCCGTCTCATGTTCGATGGAAAATATGTGGCATGGTTTGTATGTATGTGGCCGCTGCAAGAACTGCAACCAGTCCACCAGGGTAGAATACACTTTGGTTTTCATGCAGCCCCAGAGAAGAAAGTCTAATTGGGAGCGGTTCAGAGACCTTGCACACCAGTGTTCAGTTTCTCTCCGGCGGATCCACCGATTGCCAAAAGCACGGGCTACTGCTACAGGCACTGTTTAATCAACGTGCGCCAGGCCCCCATCATGCTGGAACCACATCCTCTCGCTGACTGATAGTTACCAGTAACGTCGGCAGGTTCTCTTGCAACAACAGTCTGCACATTGGGCACCTCAGTCGAGGAGGCAACATGTATGACCCAAGCAAGTAGGCACCCGCTATACTGGCCCGCATGTTTACTCCAAATTGTCTCTGATGGCCTCACATAACTGTTGTATATGGGTTTTCTTCTCCACAATACATACGAGTTACGACAATTTTGCTTATCTTCCTGAGTAAAATGGGGTTCATTTGCAAACAGAAGAACTCCAGGGAACTAAGGGTTTTCGTTAGCTGTTGTAGAAACCAATTTACGAACTCAAGGTGAAGTGGATAACCATCTGATGCTAGAGTCCACACTCTGGTGGAAGGAAAGGATGAGGCAGCTGTTCATGCATCACATTCCATACTAAACTATGGTGAACCTCATTAGGACCCATCCTCAAAGTGTAACAAAATGTCGTTATCAAAGGTACATGTACGCATCGTCCATGGTCTCCCTGCATTGGGATTGTGTACCATCAGTGAGTCGGCTTTTTCGAGTCGAAAGTGGACTGCAGTCAGTGTTCGACATCTTTGTGTAGGGAAAACTTGGCAGAATATCTGGTGAACACTTTGATCATTGGCTTGAGCTTGCCATAAACAAAATGCATGTGTCACTCTTGTAGTGCTCCATGTTACATAGGTCTATACGACCGTAACTGCAGGCTGTTTACTGGCTCAATGGGAACGTTAGGACATCACATTATTAAGTACTTCTAATAAACTTACGTGTAACAATGTTTGAATAAGGTATTTTTTGTTTATCTTCTTTTTCACTCTCATACTGATACATGTTTAGTGCTTACACAATATACGCTTCTGAAACCCAGTTGCTGAACGAAATATATTTGTTGTTGGTTCTATTGTAAAATTTGTCAGTTTTGGATCCAACTTATTGAACACCCTGTTATATATCAACAATATACACTCCTGGAAATGGAAAAAAGAACACATTGACACCGGTGTGTCAGACCCACCATACTTGCTCCGGACACTGCGAGAGGGCTGTACAAGCAATGATCACACGCACGGCACAGCGGACACACGAGGAACCGCGGTGTTGGCCGTCGAATGGCGCTAGCTGCGCAGCATTTGTGCACCGCCGCCATCAGTGTCAGCCAGTTTGCCGTGGCATACGGAGCTCGATCGCAGTCTTTAACACTGGTAGCATGCCGCGACAGCGTGGACGTGAACCGTATGTGCAGTTGACGGACTTTGAGCGAGGGCGTATAGTGGGCATGCGGGAGGCCGAGTGGACGTACCGCCGAATTGCTCAACACGTGGAGCGTGAGGTCTCCACAGTACATCGATGTTGTCGCCAGTGGTCGGCGGAAGGTGCACGTGCCCGTCGACCTGGGACCGGACCGCAGCGACGCACGGATGCACGCCTAGACCGTAGGATCCTACGCAGTGCCGTAGGGGACCGCACTGCCACTTCCCAGCAAATTAGGGACACTGTTGCTCCTGGGGTATCGGCGAGGACCATTCGCAACCGTCTCCATGACGCTGGGCTACGGTCCCGCACACCGTTAGGCCGTCTTCCGCTCACGCCCCAACATCGTGCAGCCCGCCTCCAGTAGTGTTGCGACAGGCGTGAATGGAGGGACGAATGGAGACGCGTCGTCTTCAGCGATGAGAGACGCTTCTGCCTTGGTGCCAATGATGGTCGTATGCGTGTTTGGCGCCGTGCAGGTGAGCGTCACAATCAGAACTGATTACGACCGAGGCACACAGGGCCAACACCCGGCATCATGGTGTGGGGAGCGATCTCCTACACTGGCCATACACCTCTGGTGATCGTCGAGGGGACACTGAATAGTGCACGGTACATCCAAACCGTCATCGAACCCATCGTTCTACGATTCCTAGACCGGCAAGGGAACTTGCTGTTCCAACAGGACAATGCACGTCCGCATGTATCCCGTGCCACCCAACGTGCTCTAGAAGGTGTAAGTCAACTACCCTGGCCAGCAAGATCTCCGGATCTGTCCCCCATTGAGCATGTTTGGGACTGGATGAAGCGTCGTCTCACGTGGTCTGCACGTCCAGCACGAACGCTGGTCCAACTGAGGCGCCAGGTGGAAATGGCATGGCAAGCCGTTCCACAGGACTACATCCAGCATCTCTACGATCGTCTCCATGGGAGAATAGCAGCCTGCATTGCTGCGAAAGGTGGATATACACTGTACTAGTGCCGACATTGTGCATGCTCTGTTGCCTGTGTCTATGTGCCTGTGGTTCTGTCAGTGTGATCATGTGATGTATCTGACCCCAGGAATGTGTCAATAAAGTTTCCCCTTCCTGGGACAATGAATTCGCGGTGTTC
Source organism: Schistocerca gregaria (assembly GCF_023897955.1). Lineage (NCBI taxonomy): Eukaryota > Metazoa > Arthropoda > Insecta > Orthoptera > Acrididae > Schistocerca > Schistocerca gregaria. Next base: position 426,682,823 of record NC_064926.1, read on the forward strand.
TTATTTCAATTTCCAGGAGTGTAATTTCCATTAGACTCCAAAAGATTAATGTAAAGTAGATCAAGGAGGCCAAGAAGAATGTATTAGATTCTTAAACTGGGGAAAGGAAGGGTGAGTACTTATTAATGCCAATTACAATCAGTGTACACGCTGTGTGACAAAAATAGTGAAGCAGTCAGTAGACATGTGCGCATGTACATACCATCGGATCCCCTGAAGGTTCAGGGGTTAGAATAGGCCTGAGGTTTTCCTCCCTGTTGTATGAGGCAGCTAAAAGGAATCTCCTACTTTACGACCTGATAGATTGTGGTCACCTGTTAAGGTTTGTCCTCCCACTTTCAAAATTTTACGACCTGATAGATTGTGGTCAGCTGTTAAGGTTTGTCCTCCCACTTTCAAAATTTTACAGAAGTACAACCCATTTGCGGAAGGATGTCTTACATGGCGCACCATATATCCGTAGTGCGATTCGACCTTCTGCACCCCTTATTATCGGCTCTGGGACTCCACCCACAATCCAGCTCTTTAGGTGAAGATGCCTAATGGGATACATTATTTACTTCCATTGCCTGTTGTCCTCTTTCACTCCCAAGACAATATTTGATTTCTCCACACCCAGTATACAGCATAATAGGCAGTCTATCGTGGTGGTGTCGTCATGTACCCTCTTGGTCATAGCCCCCTGAGAACACAAGGGTCACAATACCAATGCCTCATCTGCAAACTCCCAACCTATGCCAAGGAGTAGATTTCCTTCTTCTTGGGGATTAGGATTCCTGGTAACGGCCACCATGCCAGGTGGCCTTTGTTCTGACTGGGTGACGCCTGTGGGGAGAGCCCCTGATCAGAGTGGATGGCACAAGGGCGGATGAACTGCAGTGATGCAGACCAAGTCCTGTTTTGCTGGGGATGAATGCCCCCAGCAGTCTCTAAAAAACGGAAGGTAGAATACAATGCTGAGAAATATGACCTCAAGTCATTCCCCTAGCTAACTATACCATGAGAGGAACATAGGGCTACAGAAAGAAGAGCGCCATACTCCCCTCGTTATTTAGCGTGCAGCAGAACCAATGGGACTCATTTTTGGCTACCAAGCCTCTCTTTCTTGTAGAACACGTGGAGAATAAGTTTGGGGAAGTGGCAGTGCTGTCCCAAAAGAAAAATGGGTCAGTCTCGATTCAGATAACATCTACAGCCCAGTCCCGAGCGTCACTCGCCTGTGACAAACTGACCGATATTCACGTTTCCGTCACCCCCCCCCCCCCACTCCCCATAAGAGACTTAACATGGTCCAGGGGATTAGTTTCCATCGCGACCTGCTCTTGCAGTCCGACGACGACCTATGCGCCAATTTAGAATGGCAGGGTGTTCACTTCATCTGGCGCATTTATAGGGGATCGAAAGATAATAAGGTGCCTTCATCTTGGCCTTTGAGGATGATATGTTAACTGGCAAGGTCAAGTTGATGGCATACCAATGTGATGTAAAACCATACGTCCTTACCCCTATGCAGTGCTTTAAGTGCTGGAATTCTGGCACATGCCTTCCGAATGCAATTCGAGCGCCACACGTAGAACTGCAGACGTCTGCTGCATCTGAATACTCGATGTGCACCTCCTCCCACCTGTGTCAACTGTGGAGAGCACCATTCCCCCTGGTCGCTGGACTGCACAGTACCCCAAAAGAAGCGAAAAATGATGGAGTACAAGACCCTGGACCAGCTGACTTACCAAGAGGCTAAATGGAAATATGAACGGTTGCACCTCATTCATCTCACATCCTCATATGCTGCAGGTACATCGATGTCACCCTCACTGGTGACGGTGCTCCCCACTCCCCTGCCTCATACACTGTCCCCTCAGGGCTGCTCGAATTCATCCTCTACCTTGGTGGTTGGATGCCCTCTTCTTCCATTGCTCTCAAAGCACCCACTTTGGGAGCAATACTCTCCCAAACACTGGGGACATCGGTCTCCTCTGCTCAGCTGGAGAAGCAACAACCTTCCCTGGCTTCTCTCACCTGAAATGGGTCCCATTGGGACTCTACCTTCTAATGTCTCCCCCTGTGCAACATTGAACACTAGCCAGTGGGCGAAGGAGCCACAAGCTGCTGATTGAAGGGCTTCACAGTCGTCCTTAGTGCCTGAAGCTACTTCTGTGAAGTCCTCCCAGCAAGCCGCTAAAGACTAGTGAGAGGGCAAAGAGATGAAGAAGAAGTCTGCTAAGAAACAAGATACTCCAATGGACTCAACATCACGACTCCCTACCAGTTCTGTGTCTGAGGATGAGGTGGACATTTTGGCATCCCCAAAGGAGCTATATCTTGCTGACGTCTCAACTGCAATGGAGATGGCTACAGATACTCAACCGGTGGCAGCAGGTGATTATGAGGCATAAACTGCCTCCTTGGTCACTTCATGCCTTCCCAGACTTCAGAAAGCGAGATCCTCCAGTGGAATTGCGCAGTTTTTTCCCATACCTGGCTGAGTGCTGGCAACTTTTAACTGTTACACCTGTTTTTTGAGTTGCTCTTCAGGAAGCTTAGTTTCAGTAAATGTGGATCCCTGGCCTTCGTGGCTATCAGGGGTATTACAAAAATCGTTTTGACTGTAACAGGATGTCAGATGGAGTCTATATCTATGTCCTTGCGCCTGTATAAAGCGCTCCTGTGCCGCTTCAAGCACCTTTAGAAGCTCTGGCTGTCAGGGCGAGCACAACATAAGAAATTACTATCTGTGACATTTACCTTCCTCCAGATGGTGCCATGCTATATCACATATTGGCTGCACTTATTTCCCAACTCCCCTCACCTTTTTTACTTCAGGTGACTTCTACACCCACAATCCTTTATGTGGTGGATCCAAGATTACTGGCTGTGGGGAAGATGTCGAGTATCTTATAACTCATCTCGACCTTTTCCTCCTAAATACAGGTGTCCCCACATACTCGACCATTGATCTCTCCATTTGCAGTCCTGACCTTCTACCATCTATCTACTGGAGAGCTTACGACGACTTGTGTGGTGGTGACCACTTTCCCCTCTTCGTGTCCCTTCCCCAGCGTCACTCACCTGGATGCTTGCTCAGATGGGCCCTTACCAAGGCTGACTGGGATGCTTTCACCTCTGCTTCCAACCTTGAATCTCCATTGCATGGCGACATCAATCGATGTGGTGATACAGACCATCACTACTTCCATTGTTACCACAGCTGAATCGACATTTCCTTCTTCCTCAGGTTGTCCCCATCGGAAGACAGTACCTTGGTGTTCGCTGCAGCCATTAGAGACCATAGGCAGGCCCTCAAATGTCATAACCGCCCCCTGTCACTGGAACACCTAAAAGCCTTCAAACAGTTCTGTGCCCAGATCCGTCAATTCATCAAATGACAGAAGCCAAATTGTTTTGGAATGATACATCTCTACCATTAGAACACATACCTGTCCTTGCCAGGTTTGGACCAAGCTACGGCGCCTTTAGGACTAACAGACCCCTGCAGGTATACCTGGAATTTCCACAAATGGACCTCTATATACCGATTGAGACATAATTGCAGAGCATATTGGCGAGCATTATTCATTGCACCTCTGTATCTGCCAATTACTGTCCTGCCTTTCGTCCCCTAAAACAGTGGGTGGAATGACAACACCCATCTTTTGCTCCATGCCACCCCGAACCATATAATGCTCCCTTCAGTGAGTGGGAATTTCTCAGTGCTCTTGCTGTTTGTTCTGACACATCCTCTGGACCAGACCGCATTCAGCCCCAAATGATTAAACATCTGTCAACGGATTACCAGCGCCACCTCCTTGTCGTCTACAATCATATCTGATGTGATGGCGAATTCCCGTCACAATGGCGAGACAGTACCGTCGTTCCGTTGATTACACCTGGTAAGAAACCGCTAGATGGGGATAACTATCGTCCTGTCAGGGTCACCAACGTTTTGTGCAAGTTGCTCGAACAGATAGTGGTCCAGCGGTTGTGCTGGCTCCTTGTGTCTCGGGACCTTCTGGCTTCGTCCCAGAGCGGTTTTCGCCAAGGTTGTTCCACCGCTGACAACTTGGTATACCTCAAGTCTGCCATTCGAATGGGCTTTTTCCGCTGTCAGCATATTATTGCCGCCTTTTTTGACCTAATAAAAGCCTACGATAACACTTGGCGACACCACATCCTCGCTAGTATGCATGAGTGGGGTCTCCAGGGCTGCTCCTGATTTTTATATGGGACTCTTTGTCGCTCCACACTTTCAGAGTTCGAGTTGGTGCTTCATCCAGTTCGCCCCATATCCAAGAGAATGGGGTCGCACAGTGCTCTGTACTGAGCGTCCCTCTTTTTCAGTGGCAATTAATGGACCTGCAGCAGTAGTGAGGTCTTCAGTCTCCCCCTTCTTATATGCTGACGATTTTTGTATTTCGTCCTGGTCCTCTTCTTTGGTGTGGCTGAACGTCGACTGCAAGGAGCCATATGAGAGGCACAGTCATGGGCCCTCACTCATGGCTTTCAGTTTTCAGCCACCAAGATTTGCGTCATGCACTTCTGCCATTGTCGTACTTTCCACCCACATCTGGAACTTTACCTTGATGACAAACTACTTATTTAGTGGAGGCTTACCGCTTTTTAGGACTGTTTTTGATACCCACTTCACTTGGCTTCCCCATCTCCCTCAGCTTAAAGAAAAGTGCTGGCGGTATCTTAATATTCTTTGATGCCTGAGTCACACCGACTGGGTAGCAAGTCGACCTACACTGCTACAACTTTACAAAGCCCTTGTGCGGTCCTGTATTTACTATGGGAGCCTGGTGTATGGTTCATCATCACCCTCAGCATTCCGACTGCTGGACCCTGTACACCACTGCGGAGTTCGACTTGCGATGAAAGATTTCTGAATGAGCCCAATGTACAGCCTCTCTTGCAGATCAGGCAACAACAAGTGCTTGCGAATTATATTGCTCACATTTGTATTTCACCATAACATCCAATTTTCCCTCTCCTTTTCCCTAACACAGGGATCCATCTCCTTCAACAGCAGCCTAGATTGGGGATTCTAATTGCTGTCCGTGTCTGGTTCCTTCCCATCTGCCACCTTTCCTGAGAGGCCACTCAAGTACACCTCCATGGTCCATGCCTTGGCCATAGTTTCATGTGGACTTATCGTGAGTCCAAAAAGACTCACTTTCTCCTGAGGCCCTCTGCCGCCAATTTTTCTTTATTCTGAGCGAATTCCAAGGCTTTAGAAATAGTCTCCACCAACTGCTCTATAGTTGATGGTCATGTTGGCTTCTGTTACACTCATGCGGGACATACTGAACAGCGCTCCTCGCCGGATGACTGCAGTGTTTTCACTGCAGAGTTGGTAGCCATCTCTCGCACTCCTGAGCATATCCGCTCCTGTGCAGGTGAGTCCTACATCATCTGTAGTGAATCCTTAAGCAGCCCACAAGATCTCGACCAGTGCTTCCCTTGCCATCCTTTGGTAATGACTATCTACGAGTCTCTTTGTGCCCTTGTAAACAATGGATGTTCAGTGTTCTTCATTTCGTCCCAAGGACATGTCAGGATCCCAGGCAATAAACTCACTGACAGGCTGGCCAAACAGGCTATTGGTACACTGACCCTCGAGATCGGCAAACTGGAGACTGATCTCCGATCGGTCTTACATTGTAAAGTTTTTGAGATGTGGGATTCTGAATGGTGCACGCTCAGTACACCGAACAAACTATGTGTTATCAAGAAGACATCAAATTTGCGGAGGTCATCCATGTGAGCCAAATGCAAGGATGCCATTGTCCTTCGCCAGCTTCACATCAGCCACATTTGACAGACTCACCGCCACCTCCTACACCATAAGGATCCACCTCAGTGGTGTTATGGTTCCCACTTGACTATGGTCCAAATCTTGTTGGTAGTTGGACTGCCCAATTTTAGCCTCCATGAGGCAGACTCTTAACCTTCCTGCCTCACTCCATATGGTGTTGGAAGACAATGCCTCAGCTGCGATCGCATTTTACGTTTTCCTTGAGATGGAGGTTTTTACCACTCAGTCTAAGGTTGAGCATCTGATCATCTCTCCCAGGCCTTCACCCTCCCTCTTTTTTTAACTCTTCTTCGCCTTTGTTTGCTCTTTATTTGCTTGATGTTCGTCGTTCCCGATTTGTGTTTCTCTAGCCTTGTATTTTTCGACTGGAGATTTTAGTGTGTTGCAGAGTGTTTGGCTCATCCTTTTTTATTCTTGTGATCTGCCAGCCCAAGCCATCTGCTACATTATTTTAATTCCCTCCTCCGCTTTTTTTCTTTTAGTGCACGATTTTCCCTTTTGGTTTGCTTATTTCCTTCTCTCTTTCAGTGTGGTTCCCAATTAGTTTACCGCCTTTTTTCCTTCCCAACTCCTTTTGGGAATGGTTTCAACCCAACACCTGTTTGCATGAGGAAAAAGGGACTGATCACCCCATAGTTTGGTCCCTTCAATATCCAAACCAACCAACCATCCAACATTGTTGGAGGGTAGATGGATGATTAGAGTTACAATTCTCTGCGACCAGTAGAATGGCCACCAGCGTGCGTTAGTGTTGTTTGTGTTTATTATTGTTACCAGGCCTGGTAGGGAATATAATGGACACGAACAGCATCAGATATTAAGTGGTCGCTGTGGAACACAGATATGCTGCAGACTTGAGTGAGATGAAGTTATCAGTAACTGATACGTTTTCAAGGGGTCTCATTGTTGGTCTCCATTTTGCTGGCTGTTGAATCGAGCAATATCCAGATATGTGGGGTATTTGAATGTGACAGTGGCCCAATGTTTAACTGCATGGGAGTGTGAGGTTAGGCATACTTGTTGTCAAGGTTCCAGCCCACCACACATGATCACCAAATGATGGATCGCCATATTGTGCAACAAGCATATTTCAACACCAGGGAATCACCGATCCAAGCATAGGTTGTCGTTAACATCACAACATAAATGGCTGCGTCTGGAGTCAAGCCAAGACCAGAAAGTGTGGTGTACTGATGAATGATGTCACATTGTGTTATGTACTATCCCGAATGACCTTTGTTGGCGCGTTTAGTGGTAACCTGTGGAGAGGTCCCAGTCTCCAATGCTTGCAGAAAGGCACAGCAGTGATACTCCTGGTATTGTGGTCTGGGAAACCATCGTTTATGACTCCAGATCATGGCTGATAGTGATTCAGAGAACACTGGTGGCACAACAGTATGTCACTGACATCCTGCTTCCCCATGTGTTATCCCTTATGCGAGACTATCGAGATGCCATATTTCAACAGGATAATGCTAATCCACACATGCCACTTGTCTCCATGAACCGTCTGGGTGATGCTGCGGTACTCCTGAGGCCATCAAGATCCCTGTCCTCAACAGAACATGTGTTGGACTTGCTCTGACATCAAATCTGTCCCAATGCCAGTATCCAGGATGTCAAGGAGCAGTCACAATAGCTTGTCTCAGGAGAATGTACGACGACTTCATGACACACTTCCCTACCGAATCAGTGCATGCATCCAGGCCAGAGGAGTGCAACGTCATACCGTGCACATGCTGCCAAGTACATTGCAAATTTGATTCGATAATATAATCACTAAAATAACATCACATATCTTTTCAACCTATGAAATTCCATTTCGTTCCCTCCTCCTCTTCTGGATCCTTCAGATTTTTTTGTCAGGCAGTGTGTTACGATTTCTGACTTACGGAGTGAGACGTGCACTTTCAGTTTGAAAACTGCTTTAAAAATGAAGGTTGCTCAGCGAGAAATAAAGAGCTGCATGTTAGGAATTACTGTGTTAGATGGGAAAAAGAGTAAGTGTACCGAAGAGCAGACCACAGTCGGAAACTGTAATGAAAATGAAACAGTGGTGGGCACGATATGTAAGCAGGCGAATCGATGGTAGATGGGCCAAGGAAGTTGTTTGTTGGCGTACGAGAGACTGGCGGGCTATTGGAAGGTGAGTGAATGGCATGTGAAAACATGAAGGAGCGTCATATTTGCGGGACAGTTACTTAAAGGAACTGGACCCGGCAGGAGCACCATATGTTTTTCTGATGACGACAGTCTGGCAGAGGGATGAAATATGTGGAATGAGAAGATGCTGTGCTCTAAATGATGAGTAATGCATGACTTGTGACCAGCAGATTCATTTCATTTCTGATACTGAGCTCGATCTCTTCACAGAAAACGATCACAATTTGCCTGCAGTTAAACTACCAGTAACAGGAATTTTCATAATTGAGCCTGATCCATTTATTTAATCTGTGAATGTGCATTACTTATTCAGCTGATATGTCTCATAAGGATAGTGAAGAAACAGTCTCTAACCACACTGCTGAGAAAATTTATAATGTTTAGGGATGAATTCCTTGCGGCAGATGATTCTCACTGTACATATAGACATGTTGTTGCCTTGCCACAATCTATTCTTGCTGTGTGCACACTCATCTATACACTTACCCACCGGCACACACACACACACACACACACACACACACACATATATATATATATATATATATATATATATATATACCGAGGTCATCATTTCCCCATGGTAGAACTCCGAAGTTCACCCGCCCCTTCCTCCCCCCTCCTCCCCTCTCTCTCCAAAACTATTTCTATACTTTTTCTTTGTGTGCAGATTTAACAACTTTGATAACTCTACACACATCAAAAAAAAGTTTTGCATCGCGTCCGTTGCGAGAGTTCCGGAACCCGGACAGAAAACTGGAATGAAGATCAATGTAAACATCATTCCTGCCCTTTTTATTGCTCATGAAAACCACACATTGCATGTTGTATCACAATACAGCGAGACCTTCAGAGGTGGTGGTCCAGATTGCTGTACACACTGGTACATTTAGTACCCAGAAGCACGTCCTCTTGCATTGATGCATGCCTGTATTCGTCATGGCATACTATCCAGAAGTTCATCAAGGCACTGTTGGTCCAAATAGTCCCACTCCTCAATGGCGATTCGGCCTAGATGCCTCAGAGTGGTTGGTGGGTCACATCGTCCATAAACAGTCCTTTTCAATATATCCGAGGCATGTTTGATAGGGTTCATGTCTGCAGAACATGTTGGCCACTCTAGTCAAGCGATGTCATTATCCTGAAGGAAGTCATTCACAAGATGTGTACGATGGCGGCGCGTATTAGTGTCCATGAAGACAAATGCCTCGCCAATATATGGTTACACTATCGGTCAGAGGATGACATTCGTGAATCGTATAGCCATTACGGCGCCTTCCTTGACCACCAGCAGCGTTACTCGCTAGACGGTGTGACTAAGGCGTTCTGCCTGACCGAGTTGCCTGCAAACACGTCCCCAACGATTGACTGGTTGAAGGTTCAAATGGTTCAAATGGCTCTGAGCACTATGGGACTTAACATCTGAGGTCATCAGTCCCCTAGACTTAGAATTACTTAAACCTAACTAACCTAAGGACATCACACACATCCATGCCCGAGGCAGGATCCGAACCTGCGACCGTAGCGGTCGCGTGGTTCCACACTGAAGCGCCTAGAACCGCTCGGCCACACCTGCCGGCTCTGGGTGAAGGCATATGCGATGCTCATCAGTGAAGAGAACGTGATGCTAATCCTGAGCGGTCCATTCGGTATGTTGTTAGGCCCATCTGTATCGCGCTGCATGGTGTCATGGTTGCAAAGATGGACCTCGCCATGGATGTCGGGAGTGATGTTGGGCATCATGCAACCTATTGTACACAGTTTGAGTATTACAACGACGTCCTGTGGCTGCACGAAAAGCATTATTCAACATGGTGGCTTTGCCGTTAATGTTCCTCCAAGTTATAATCCATAGGTAGTGGTCATCCACTGCAGTAGTAGCCCTTGGGCGGCCTGAGCGAGGCATGTCTTCGACAGTTCCTATCTCTCTGTATCTCCTCCATGTCCGAGCAACCTCGCTTTGGTTCATTCCGAGACGTCGAGACGCCTGGACACTTCCCTTTGTTGAGAGCCCTTCCTGGCACAAAGTAACAATACGGAGGCGATCGAACCGCAGTATTGTCCGTCTAGGAATGGTTGAACACAGACAACAAGAGCCGTATAGCTCCTTCCTAGTGAAATGACTGGAACTGATCGGCTCTCGGACCCCCTCTGTCTAATAGGCGCTGGTCATGCATGGTTGTTTACATCTTTGGGTGGATTTAGCGACATCTCTGAACAGTCAGAGGAACTGTGTCTGTGATACAATATCTACAGTCAACATCTGTCTTCAGGAGACTGTGTGTGTATAAGTAGGTTTAATAAATATGAAGCTTTATTGAAAAAAATACTTTTATAAACCACACTGATAAAAAAATATTCAACAAATGAAGTATATGAGGAGCATTTAATAAGTAATGCAACACTTTTTTTTATCGGCCAGTTTCGTTTGAAAAAAATTATACAGTCTCTGTAGTTACACGGAATTCCGACAGGTGGCGACACTATGCATAGCCTTCAAAAGGGCTTCTGTAATGGAAGTGCATTCGAAGAGAGAGGTGTCATTGAGTTGCTTTTGGCGGGAAACCAAAGCATCAGAGATATCAATAGGCGCTTGCAGAATATCTACGGAGGCCTGACAATGAACAAAAGCTCGGTGAGTCGTTGGTGAGGCGTCTGTCATCGTATCAAGATAGCTCTAACCTGTCCGATATCACGCTTGCCGCACAGCTGTGACTCATGCAGTGTAGGAACGTGCGGACACTCTCATACGAGGAGAATGAAGGATCACAAGCAAACACCTCGCGGCACAGTTAGGCGTCTCTGCTGCTTGTTCTGGCACATTAGTCCACCAGTTGGGGTACTGAAAGCTATGTTGCCACTGGGTTCCTAACCGACTAACAGAATACCATGAACAACAACGGAGGATTATCTTTGAGGAACTACTTGCGTGTTACGAGGCTGATCATGGGAATCTTTTATCGAACAACGTCACAGACGATGAAATAGGGATTCATCACTCCTAAACCGAAAGAAAACGGCAATCCATGATGTGGCACAACACCATCTCGCCTCTGAAGAAAAAGTTCAAAACCGCACCCTCGTCAAGGAGACGGTCTTTTGGGACTCACAGGGGTTATTCTGTTTGATGTCCTTTCACACGGTGCAACGATCAATTCTGAAGAGTATTATGCTACCCTCAGGAAATTGAAGAAACGACTTGAGCATGATCGTCGCCACGAAAATGCAAACGAACTTCTCCATCTCCTTGACAATGGAAGCTCTCACACTAGTCTGCGCACCAGTCTGCGCATCCGTCGTACAACTCGGATCACGAACCCTCCAACTTTCACCTTTTTGTCGTAATAAAAGATCCACTCCACTGCAAACTGTGATGCTGCTCTACGTTGGCTCCGACGTCGACCAGTAGAATGGTGCCATGCGGACACACAGTCCTCCCCAGTAAGGTGTCGTTAGGCCGTTGCATGGAACTGAGATTGCGTTGAGAAACAAGATTTTCTAGCCAAAAGATTGGGGAATAATATGTGTATTAGGACTCTGAGTAAAGCCAGCCTGATTTCGCTAAAAGGTGTTGCATTATTTATTGGCATGCATCGTGTTGCCGCAAAGTTAGTCCCACTTCGAGACCAGAAAGACTTACGCTTCGCAACCTGTGAAGAACTTTCGCGTCGCGCAAATGAGAACGAGATGTTCCTTAAGAGAACTGGTGATGAGACGTGGGTCTACGGTTATGATGTTGATACCACGGTTCAATTTTCACAGTGGGTCGGGAAAGGTTCTCTAAGAGCACAAAAGCTCTTCAGGCCAGGTCAAATGTCAAAGCCATGCTGATAGTTCTCTTTGACTTTGAAGGATTAGTTCATCATGAATTCGCGTCACAGGAACAAACTGTTAATCAATGGTACTATCGGGACGTGTTGCGACGCCTGCGAGAAGCTGTGAGAAGGAAACGGCATGTAACGTGGCGAGACAATTAGTGGCTCTTGCGTCACGGTAAAGCACCCGCACATTCATCTCTTCTAGTGTGTGACTATTGCACGCAAAACGAAATCATTCATCGTCCGTACTCTCCAGACCTGGCCCCTGCAGACCTTTTATTATTTCTGAAGTTGAAAACCCTGTTGAAAGGACGAAAATTTGCAACTATAGACGAGATGAAAGAAAATTCGCAGTCGGCGCTTCGCGCGATGCAGGAAGAGGCGTACCAAGACTGCTCGACACCATGCTCAATAAGGAAAAGGTAAGCGTAGGAAAATTTTGTGGACAAAGTTAAGGAAATTTTGGAAGAGACCATGTATATTTTTACTTGGCTGTTTGTTTCGGAATTTGCCACCATTTGCGAGGATGTGGTTAGGCGGGAACCTAAGGGAACAGCTTAAACTGCTGCGAGTGAGATGAACATAACTAGTCACTCACGCTCCTTGGGTTGACTCCTATCGAGTTTCGTGGTCGTGTAGAGTGACCCCTCATTATGATATCACTTCACAGTAAGCCGAGCGTAGCTTTCCCAGCATTTCTGTATACCAACTGCAGTCTTACCACCTATACTACGTTAACGGTAGACGTCTGTTCGGTAGTTGTCTTTTCTTTATTGGGATTCGTAAACGAAATTACGCTGACAACAGCATGTGTTCGTAGTCACGGGCACTTGGGAACACCAGGCTTAGGAGATTTCAACTACCTCTTCAGATTAAGCCTTAAACCACATTCATTTCTTTTTTTCGCTCACTTTTTATGCCACTTTGGGGCTTTCGCCTTGGCGGAGACCTATCTAGCTGCCCTGTGAGTACGGCCCCCGCACACCACACAATTTACCTTTGAGAAAAATCTTTCTGTGTCCTTAGTCAGAACAATTGTAAGGTTGGTAACTCCAAACTCTTGTGTAGAAATTCTTTGCTTTGCTGTGGATAATAGCACGGGATGCCAAAGGACTTATGGCCCAGATAGCCCGTGTGCTCATACATTGTGGATAGCTGGTTGGTTGTAGGCATTCTGGTATGGGTTTGTGACGGGACTGTTTAGAAGTAGTGGCACGCAACAGGCCACGTATTCAGATGATTAGTAGTCGTGTTTAGTCGGCTTCAATTATATAATTTTGATAACAGAGTTCAACTCATTCTGCACTTGAGTTGAAGTGTTTTCGTCTGCCGAAATTTTATTGCGATTCCCGTTTATCAAATTCACGCCACTTGGCGGCGTTTGTACTTGAAATGTGCTGGTCTCTCTCTCTATCGTTCTGCCTCAGAGCATTCGTTGCTTCAACATAGTAAACTTTGATTTAAAGTCGTCACCCATACCTATATGCGAGTAGGTGTTCCAATTCAGGGTATCTGTTGTGATCACGCAGTTACAAACAGCGTAAGTGTGATGAGATTCCCATGCTGTCTGGCTTATAACGACCTAGTGTGAAAGCCTATATGATGTACAGAGCTTTATTTACCCTGGTAACCGCAATGACGGAAACAAAAATAGCAACGTCAAAAAATATTTAATGTAGGGTATAGAAATTTCAGGAGTACACTTGCCTGTATAGCACCTTTAAGTGATTAACAGTGCAAGACCACAGGTTAGAGTAAAACCGAGATAAGCCATTGGAAACGGGAAATTCTGGTGCATTAATAACCGGAGTAGCCACCAGAATGTTGGATTCAAGGATGGAACGTGCATGCATTGTGTTGTATAGTTACCGTATGTCAGTTTGTGGGATGGATTTCCACGCCTGTTGCACTTGGTCGGTCAATACAGGGACGGTTAATGCTGATTGTGGGCGATGCTGGAGTTCTCGACCCATGACGACCCATGTGTGCTCGATTGGTGACAGGTCTGGTGATCGAGTAGGCCAAGGCAACATGTTGACACCCTGTAGAACATATTGCGTTACAACAAAGGTATGTGGGAGAGCGTTGTCGTGTTGAGAAAGACCCCCTGGAATGCTGTTCATGCATGGCAGCGCAACGGGTCGAATCACCAGACTGCAGTACAAGTTTGCAGTCAGGGTGCGTACGATAACCACGAGAGTGTTCCTGCTGTCAAACGAAATCGCACCCCAATTCATAACTCCAGGTGTAGGTCCAGTGTGTCTACCGCGCAGACAGGTTGGCTGCAGGCACTCAGCTGGCCTCCTTTTAACCAACACACGGTCACCACTGGTACTGAGGCAGAACCAGCTTCCATCAGGGGACATAGTGACCTCCACCCTGCCCTCCAGTGAGCTTTCGCTTGACACCACTAAAGTCGCAAATGGTGCTACTTTGGGGTTCAGGGGAATCCACGCTACAAGGCGTCTGGCTCGGAGCTTTCCTTGAAGTAACCAAATTATAATAGTTGTTGTTGTGGTCTTCAGTCCAGAGGCTGGTTTGATGCAGCTCTCCATGCTAATCTATCCTGTGCAAGCGTCTTCATCTCCCAGTACTTACTGCAACCTACATCCTTCTGAATCTGCTTAGTGTATTCATCTCTTGGTCTCCCTCTATGATTTTTACCCTCCACGCTGCCCTCCAATACTAAACTGGTGATCCCTTGATGCCTCAGAACATGACCTACTAACCGAACACTTCTTCTAGTCAAGTTGTGCCACAAACTTCTCTTCCACCCAATCCTATTCAATACTTCCTCATTAGTCATGTGATCTATCCATCTAATCTTCAGCATTCTTCTGTAGCACCACATTTCGAAAGCTTCTATTCTCTTCTTGTCCAAACTATTTATCGTCCACGTTTCACTTCCATACATGGCTACACTCCATACAAATACTTTCAGAAAGGACTTCCTGACACTTAAAGCTATACTCGATGTTAACAAGTTTCTCTTCTTCAGAAACGCTTTCCTAGCCATTGCCAGTCTACTTTTTATATCATCTCTACTTCGACCGTCATCAGTTATTTTGCTCCCCGAATAGCAAAACTCCGTTACTACTTTAAGTCTCTCATTCCCTAATCTAATTACGTCAGCTTCATCCGATTTAATTCGACTACATTCCATTATCCTTGTTTTGCTTTTGCTGATGTTCATCTTATATCCTCCTTTCAAGACACTATCCATTCCGTTCAGCTGCTCTTCCAAGTCCTTTGCTGTCTCTGACAGATTTACAATGTCATCGGCGAACCCAAAGTTTCTATTTTTTCTCCATGGATTTTAATGCCTACTCCAAATTTTTCTTTTGTTTCCTTTACTGTTTGCTCAGTACTCAGATTAAATAGCATCGGGGAAAGGCTACAACCCTGTCTCACTCCCTTCCCAACCACTGCTTCCCTTCCATGTCCCTCAACTCTTATAACTGCCACCTGGTTTCTGTACAAATTGTAAATAGCCTTACGCTCCCTGTATTTTACCACTGCTACCATTAGAATTCGAAAGAGAGTATTCCAGTCAACATTGTCAAAAGATTTCTCTAAGTCTACAAATGCTACAAACGTAGGTTTGCCTTTTCTTAATCTTTCTTCTAAGATAAGTCGTAAGGTCAGTATTGCTTCACGTGTTCCAATATTTCTACGGAATCCAAACTGATCTTCCCCGAGGTCGGCTTCTACCAGTTTTTCCATTTGTCTGTAAGGAATTCGTGTTAGTATTTTGCAGCTGTGACTTATTAAACTGATAGTTGGGTAATTTTCACATCTGTCAACACCTGCTTTCTTTGGGATTGGAATTATTATATTCTTCTTGAAGTCTGAGGGAATTTCGCCTGTCTCATACATCTTGCTCACCAGATGGCATAGTCTTATCAGGACTGGCTCTCCCAAGGCCATCAGTAGTTCCAATGGAATGTTGTCTACTCCCGGGACCTTGTTTCGACTTAGCTGTTTCAGTGCTCTTTCAAAGTCTTCACGCAGTATCGTGTCTCCCATTTCATCTTCATCTATATCATCTTCCACTTCCATAATATTGTCCTCAAGAACATCGCCCCTGAATAGACCCTCTATATACTACTTCCACCTTTCTGCTTTCCCTTCTTTGTTTCGAACTGGGTTTCCATCTGAGCTCTTCATATTCATACAAGTGGCTCTCTTTTCTCCAAAGGTCTCTTTAATTTTCCTGTAGGCAGTATCTATCTTACCCCTAGTGAGATAAGCCTCTACATCCTTACATTTGTCCTGTAGCTATCCCTGCTTAGACATTTTGCACTTCCTGTCGATCTCATTTTTGAGACGTTTGTATTCCTTTTTGCTTGCTTTATTTACTGCATTTTTGTCTTTTCTCCTTTCATCAGTTAAATTCAGTATCTCTTTTGTTACCCAAGGATTTCTACTAGCCCTCGTCTTTTTACCTACTTGATTCTCTGCTGCCTTCACTATCTCATCCCTCAAAGCTACTCATTCTTCTTCTACGGCATTTAATTCCCCCATTCCTGTCGATTGTTCCGTTATGCTCTCCCTGAAAGTCTGTAGATCCGCTGGTTCTTTCAGTTTATCCAGGTTCCATCTCCTTAGATTCCTACCTTTTTGCAGTATATTAAGTTTTAATCTACAGTTTATAACCAATAGATTGTGGTCAGAGTCCACATCTGCCCCTGGTAATGTCCTACAATTTAAAACCTGGTTCCTAAATCTCTGTCGTACTATTATATTATCTATCTGAAACCTTCTAGTATCTCCAGGGTTCTTCCATGTATACAACCTCCTTTCATGATTCTTGAACCAAGTGTTAGC
Organism: Schistocerca gregaria; assembly: GCF_023897955.1. Lineage (NCBI taxonomy): Eukaryota > Metazoa > Arthropoda > Insecta > Orthoptera > Acrididae > Schistocerca > Schistocerca gregaria. Next base: position 426,699,446 of record NC_064926.1, read on the forward strand.
TATGATTAAGTTATGCTCTGTGCAAAATTCTACCAGGCGGTTTCCTCTTTCATTTCTTAGCCCTAATCCATATCCACCTACTACGTTTCCTTCTCTTCCTTTTCCTACTGTTGAATTCCAGTCACCCATAACTATTAAATTTTTGTCTCCCGTCACTACCTGAATAATTTTTTTTATCTTATCATACATTTCATCAATTTCTTCGTCATCTGCGGAGCTAGTTGGCATATAAACTTGTACTACTGTAGTAGGCATGGGCTTAGTGTCTATCTTGGCCACAATGCGTTCACTATGCTGTTTGTAGTAGCTTACCCGCACTCCTATTTTTTTATTCATGATTAAACCTACTTCTGCATTACCCCTATTTGATTTTGTATTTATAAAACTGTATTCACCTGACCTAAAAGTCTTATTTCCCCTTGCTTTCAGCCATGTGTGTGTGTGTGTGTGTGTGTGTGTGTGTGTACACACGTATTCTGCGTGCGTGCGGCGTAGGCGACGACGACGACGACGACGTTCGCGAGGAGCCGAGGTTGTGCTCCAAAAAAATTAAATTAAATGTATCTATAGCCTCTTCAGATCAAAATCGACTTAGTCTTTCCCGGTGCACATTTTCTTTCCGACAGTGTATTCACCTTATGGGCTATTCACAAGTCAGTTTGTTATTCTGCAGTAGAAAACTATGCCATACTTCATGAAAGTGCAGCATCTTGAAACTTGTGTCTTTTGTTCATGTTGCCGGCCGCGGTGGCCTAGCTGTTCTAGGTGCTTCAGTCCGGAACCGTGCAACTGCTACGGTCGCAGGTTCGAATCCTGCCTAGGGCATAGATGTGTGTGATGTCCTTAGGTTAGTTAGGTTCAAGTAGTTCTAAGTTCTAGGGGACTGATGACCTCAGATGTTAAGTCCCATAGTGCTCAGAGCCATTTGAACCATTTGTTCATGTTGGTCCACCTATTTTGTCTTTTTGGTTTGACAGATTGACGCCCAAAATTCTTTTTCCCCGTCAATAAATCATGACATCACTGAGCTAATTGTCACTTTGTTAGAATGTGACGCGCACCCACTACCATTAATCTATATGGGCCTTTAAGTCGCTCCTGTAAAAAGACTCTAATATAGGACGAGCCGGTCATGCATCTTCTCACCTCAGCTGCCCACAACAGTTTCTTAAGTCTACAGCTTTGCTCGCCCTAGTACACAGTCAAAAATTAAGTCCTTTGGCAAGCAACACAAAGTCAGCTTCTCCTAAATGTACCTTTCTAACAGTAAATGTTAACAGTAATTTTACAAAATGGCATTTCATTCGATACTACACATCCTACTGTGAACATTATGACAACTTCTCAAATAAAACAAAACCCTTCACCTTAAATATTGTTTCTACCATGTATGCTAAAAATGATTCAGCACTTGGACTTGCTGATCTATTTCGCGTGTTTGCAGTTAAAATGGTTCAAATGGCTCTGAGCAGGACATCACACACATCCATGTCCGAGGCAGGATTTGAACCTGCGACCGTAGCGGTCGCGCGGTTCCAGACTGAAGCGCCTAGAACCGCTCGGTCACTCCGGTCGGTTTGTTTGTAGTTAACATTATTGGATATACGGTCCGCCTGTTACGCAAAACACTGTTCTTCCATGTGATACAAACATGTTCCAGGACCCCTGTGCCGTCATCGGTTCGTTGTCTTCATTGAAATTTGTGAACTGTGACCATATTTTAAGTGATATCTACGAAAATCAGGACTAAAACAGATTTGTTTGTTTTTGTCATTACCTTAGTTTACCCTTTGCACAATATCATGTTCTGGTAGCCTGTCATCTCCAGCCAAACGATGTTAATGTGAATTTTGTTTGCAAGTTAACACATAACATTACGTTTAAACGTAACTTTGTTATGTCAGAATATTTCAACATATATTTGATATTACTTATGTTTTGCATTGGCAGATCCTTTTCCTTTTGTGTTTTTATGAATTATTGACAGACACACAAATACTACAATATTTTGTAAAATTTTGTTTGTAACTAACATTTTTCACTTCATCAAACAACAGTTTAAACTTTTTTATTGTGCTTTCTATCCCGCGTCGGAGTTAAAAAAATAAAAATAAAAAGAGATATTCAAGTTCGGCACCAAATTCACTGGAGAGCAAGTGAACGCCGATTTGGGATACAACACTCAGTAACGAAGTTTACCTTGTGTTTTGGTGAAATGAGAAGTGTACATTGCAAACAAAATTCTACAAAAGATATGTGATATTTGTGTAACTTAGGTAATAACAAAAACAAACAAAATCTATCCTTTAGGAATAATTTTCGTAAATTAGTTATCACTTAAAATATGTTTACATCTCACGGATTTCAATAAAGAAAACCCGCTGATGATGGCACAGAGACGCTGAAACGTGTTCGACTCACATGAAAAAGAAAATGTTTTGCAAAACAGGGGAACCTTATATACAATAATAGTAAAAAATGACTTTACACTGCAATAGGAAAAAAACAGAGAAATTGTATAGATTGATTCAAGCACACACAGCATTTCGTGAATCCCATCGCGAAAGAGAGCACCCAGGGATGTGGAACGAATCAAGTTTACAGGCATGAGTAGCCACTGATGGCTACTTCTGTAAAGTATGCTAATAACAGATTATGACTAGTGCTAACAGACTCACATCCATAACCGTGGTCACTAATTCTAGATTCGCTTATAAAGGTATATTAGGGATAAAACAGCTACTCTGAAAAAAAAGGGCCACTCCACTTTCTCCTATACAACTTTGCTGCTTCAAACAAAGATTTAAATACCTCCACACAGACCACCAACAGCTGTCTACATGCTGGCACAGTCAGAATCTGTCTAATACAAATATTTCAGTTACGCGTAATTTACATCCTCGAGTCCAAATATTCTGAAGGTTGTAGGAATGGCCAGTGTCTCTCTGATGTCCACCGGAAACCTGTTATACACTTTATAGTAAAAGTATAAAACTCGCATTCAGAACCCTAGAGAGAGCTACTCTATATGAAAGTAATATTTACTTCTAGTATTGTGGCTGTGAATTGCAATGTTCATCCTAAATTCACTCTTGTTGCTAACCAGAAATAATATTAGGGAGTATTGGCACAAAGGTGTTAGAACTCCTACGCCTCTGAAGATACTTCTACAATTGACTTTGCACACTATTCTTATTGCGCACCTCTGCACAATCGATACTTTTTTCCTCTTAGCTGACTGCCTCAGAAGCCCATGATGTCGAGTTGTACACTACTGGCCATTAAAATTGCTGCACCACGAAGATGACGTGCTACAGGCGCGAAATTTAACCGACAGGAAGAAGATGCTGTGATATGCAAATGATTAGCTTTTCAGAGCATTCACACAAGGTTGGCGCCGATGGCGACACCTACAACGTGCTGACATGAGGAAAGTTTCCAACCGATTTGTCATACACAAACAGCAGTTGACTGGCGTTACCTGGTGAAACGTTGTTGTGATGCCTTGTCTAAGGAGGAGAAATGCGTACCATTACGTTTCCGACTTTGATAAGTGTCGGATTGTAGCCTATCGCGATTGCGGTTTATCGTATCGCGACATTGCTGCTCGCGTTGGTCGAGATCCAATGACTGTTAGCAAATATGGAATCGGTGGGTTCAGGAGGGTAATACGTGCTGGACCCCAACGGCAAGACAACAACCATCTGCACGAACAGTTCGACGACGTTTCCAGCAGCACGGACTATCAGCTTGGATACCATGGCTGCGGTTAGCCTTGACGCGGCATCACAGACAGGAGCGCCTGCGATGGTGTACTTAACGACGAACCTGGGTGCACGAATGGAAAAACGTCGTTTTTCGGATGAATCCAGGTTCTGTTTACAGCATCATGATGGTCACATCCGTGTTTGGCGACATCGCGGTGAACGCACATTGGAAGCGTGTATTTGTATAACCCGGCGTGATGGTATGGATTGGGTTGTTTGGGGGAAGAGAGCAAACAGCCAGGTCATCGGTCTCATCGGATTAGGGAAGGACAGGGAAGGAAGTCGACTGTGATCTTTCAAAGGAACCATCCCGGCATTTGCCTCGAGCGCTTTAGGGAAATCACGGAAAACCTAAATCAGGATGGCCAGACGCGGGATTGAACCGTCGTCCTCCCGAATGCGAGTCCAGTGTGCTAACCACTGCGCCACCTCGCTCGGTGTGATGGTATGGGGTGCCACTGATTACACGTCTCGGTCACCTCTTGTTCGCACTGATGGCACTTTTAACAGTGGACGTTACATTTCAGATATGTTACGACCCGTGGCTCTAGCCTTAATTTGATCCCTGCGAAACCTTACATTTCAGCAGGATAATGCACAACCGCATGTTGCAGGTCCTGTAGGAGCCTTTCTGGATACAGGAAATGTTCGACTGCTGCCCTGGCAAGCACATTCTCGAGATCTCTCACCAATTGAAAATGTCTGGTCAATGGTGGCCGAGCAACTGGCTCGTCACAATACGCCAGTTAATACTCTTGATGAACTGTGGTATCGTGTTGAAGCTGCATGGGCAGCTGTACCTGTACACGCCATCCAAGCTCTGTTTGACTCAATGCCCAGGCGTATCAAGGCCGTTATTATGGACAGAGGTGGTTGTCCTGAGTACTGATTTCTCAGGATCTATTGACCAAAATTGCGTGAAAATGTAATCACATGTCAGTTCTAGCAGAATATGTTTGTCCAATGAATACCCGTTTATCATCTGCATTTCTTCTTGGTGTAGCAATTTTAATGGCCACTAGTGTATTTAGCGAAAGTATACAAAATATGTTAGCAGTACTTACTGTACTTACTGCAGTTCAACACCCTGAGACAGATTTCTAAGTGCAAAGCAGGCAGTGCTGAGCTGTGGTTAGCACATCCACGCACTGGAGCCACCTCAGTTGATTACCCGTCTGCATGCCTTGGAACTTCACCCAGTCTATTTCTCTTACCTCTAAATGATATACACATATACAGAATGCGGTAGTATCGCGTACACAAGGTATAAAAGGGCTGTGTATTGGCGGGGCTTGCCTTTTTTACTTAGGTGATTCACATGAAAAGATTTCTGAAGTGGTTATGGCCGCACAACGAGAATTAACAGATTTCGAACGTGGAATGGTAGATGGAGCTAAACGCATAGGACATTCCATTTCGGAAACCGCTTATTGGCTGGAAATGGTTATGTTCGGTTACTTGGAGACCACTTGCAGCCTTTCATGGACGTCATGTTCCCAAACAACGATGGAAATTTCGTGGATGACAGTGCGCGGTGTCACCGGACCACAACTGGTCGTGATTGGTATGAAAAACATTTTGGACAATTCGGGCGAGTGATTGGGTCACCCAGATAGCCCGACAGGAATCCCATCGAGCATTTGTAGGACGTAATCGAGAGGTCAGTTCTTGTACAGAACCTTGCGCGGGCAACACTTTCAAAGTTATGGACGGCTATAGGGCAGCATGGCTCAATGTTTCTGCAGGGGACTTCCAACAACTTGTTGAGTCCACACCATATCGCGACGCTGCACTACGCCAGGGCGAAAGGAGGTCTAACACGCTATTAGGAGGTATCTCATGACTTTTGTCAGCTCAGTCGTGGTAAATATTCGTTAAAAATCTCGAACCGATGCGTATGCCCTAGGCCAAACCTTGCAATACAAACCAAAACTTATGCAATCAGCTCCACTATGGGGTCTGAGAATGAACAACAGAATCTGATTTCGATCCTACGTCCTATCTTACTCAACCATAGCAGTGTCTCTGCACATCAACCGACAGAATCGATCTCGAACACTATTTGTGTGTTTAAAGCAAACGTTCCTAGTGAACCACATGGTACTCTCACCCAAGAGGCGCTACAGCATGCTACTGAATGAGTAGCGTCTCTCCGTTGCGAGGCTGTGCATCAATATCTGTGGTTCGTGACACGCTCGACTTACCCTGACGTGGCATCAAAATGACGCTGAGCCCACAGCAGTCGACAGCTTGGAGACGCCATATTGATTTCGTCGTTTTTGTATTATAAAGCGTGTAATAGCAGAACGCCATTCCCTGGTAGAGGTACATTGATAATTTATCATAAACGCATCACTTCAGTTTGATTTCTTATAATTAAATGTCAGTTAAAGACACATTAGCCGTAATACTCTTCAGCAGATCATAACATGAGAAATATATATATATATTTTAATCGTTGTGTGCACTCACTTTGGTCATGTGGTTAGGTACGCCAGGTTCTGGAGTGGAAAGTAGTAGGTCTGTGTTTCATCTTCGTGTTTGTATCACACTTTGGGACTTCCTTATCAGTGTAATACAGCGTGAACATTAATAAAACCGACAAACTGCAGGGGCGGATTCCTGACTGGAAATGGAGGAAAAAAGGTCCTTTGAACATGTGTCAGGAAATGCATCATGCCCACAGTAGACGGCGCTGACGGATGAAAGTTCCTCTGACCATGTACCATGTGTTCATTGTGTGATGCAGGCTACGTGATTGATGCAAAGTACTGTAAGCAGGAATATGGTCCAGTTTTCATGTCGGGTACAAGCAGATGGAAACGGCCGAGAAGGGGCACTGCTATACCAACACAAATACCGTCACAGACACCAAGCACATCACAAAAACCTTTTCAGGCGTTTGTGCGATCATAGGTCCTTTCAGACAGACGAACATACAGGGAGGCGGTCGACTGAGCGTAAACCAGATTTGGAGGACTGGGTTCTACAGGATACTGAGACGAACCCCAGTACAAGCTCCACGCAAGTAGCCTGCAAACATGGTGTAAGCCAAAGTACGATTATGTGTTTCCAGCATGACAATCTCTGTTAACCCTATCACTTGCAACGAGTACAATGATTATCAGCAGCGGATTTCGCTCTACGCGAAGGATTTTGTCGATGCTTTTTGCACCAGACCATCATTATTATGGGAGTTCTGTCATCAGTCCTCATTACCGATGAGCCAACCTTTACCAGAAATGGCTTCATCAAACTGCATAATCGTCATCTGCGGGCTACAGACAATCCTAGGGGATGGAAAAAGGCATATCATCAGCTATGGTTCAGCATTGATATGTGGGCAGGTATTTTTGGCGACCACATACTTGCACCAATTATTATTCCAGAATGCTTCAACGGAGGAAAGTAACTGGACTTTCTGCGCAGTATATTGCCTGAGCTGCTTGAGAATGTATCTTTGGCAATACGACAGGTTTTGTATTTTCTGCATCACGGTGATAGGACGCGAAGGCTAAATCACAGGACTTAGACCTCCCGGATTTTTACCTCTGGGGAGGATCTGAAAAGCGAAATGTACGCTGAACCAGTTCTTGATGCGCCAACCTTGCAACAGTGTTTTCACGACACCTGTGACGTTATTCGGAGAGTGAACGAAAGGCGCGATAGAGTGTGGCAGTCCACGATGCGACGAACGAGTGCATTGCTTCCCACGGAGGCCACTTTGGAAATATGTTGTGACGTGGATGCGATGCAGCTCTGAACTGTGTTCTGGGACGATTTGTTGTTGCACCCACTCCGTCCATTTCCGGACGCGTGTACGTAGGACTTTTTTCTTCTATTTCCAGTCAGGAATCCGTCCCTGCAGTTTGTCTGTTTTATTAATGTTCACCCGGTATAAATATGTTGTGCAGTATTCGAAGTTATTTACATACAATAGTGCATTGATTTTGTGACTTACGTCTGATTAAAAAACCAAGGATGAAATTGCTGTAAGTAAAATTTAGTTACGTGTTAGCGAAGTCAGGGAATGTGAATGCAACATCTTAATTGTGATGGCATACTGATCTTCAGTGCACCCCAAGGCGTAGGTTGGGTGAAAGTTGATTGTTTGTGCGTTGGCAAAATAGAATCAAATGGCTCAGTTACTTGCATTTATATCTTAATAATGGAAAATAATAAATATGTTCAAAACATGGAGCTAATTATTATTATTGTGTGACCATGTATTGGCAAGCTTTTATTCATTTATCAGATTCTAAAGTGTGTGCACCTAAACAACTATTCATGATGGATTGAAATGAGCGTTCCGCGTCTTTGGCCGGGAGGCATCTTACGGGGCAGGTCCGGCCGCCTTGGTGCAGGTCTTACGACATTCGACACAACATTGGGCGACCTGTGCGCCGTATGGGGATGAAATGATGATGAAGACAACACAACACCCAGTCCCTGAGCGGAGAAAATCCCCGACCCTGCCGGGAATCGAACCCTGGCCCGTAGGACGGCAATCCGTCACACTGGCCACTCAGCTATCGGGGCGGACTAGTCATGATCATAATTACGCTTTTTCCGAAAATAAAGTATCAATAAGTGACTGTGAGCTCCTAGGAAGTGGAGATAATGACAGTACACTAATCAGTTTTTCGATTAAGCTGATAACCTAAATCACGACACGTGGTACAGACCAGCCTGTCATTCGTCTAACAATTCGTAAATATTTTCATTGGCTTCAGATTATTACTTTCCAGTTAAATCTATGGATTTGTCCGTTGCCACATTCAAGATTTATTACACTCAAACCTTGTTTCTTAACACATTTCAGTTACACGTAGTGGAAGCTCCATGCATATACCTAACTGTTTACGAAACTTTGGTCAATGGATGAGTGACGTCGCTTGCGCCAAAAGACAAGTTACGGACTAATGTCGCCAGAAAGCATTAGTTACAAACGCAGATACAAATATCACAAGGTGACTTGCTTATGAGGTCATGAACGTTACCTGATCACCACAGATATGATACACAGCCTCAGATACGGCCAACCGATTCGGCTCATATTTTGCAGGTCGCTGGTGCACAACCTAAAATGAAAAACAGTAAGATATTTTGGCCCAACACCTGTACAGTACTGAGAAAACAACCCCTAAAGTTCATGACGAACGATTGCCTCAAAATTGACGAGATTAATGGATAACTGAAAACTGAGCATTTTTTATAGTCATATGAATAGATAACTGAAAACTGAGAATTTTTTGTCATCATATGTGGGGTGTACAAACGTGTGTTTGCTTAGAAGTCGAGGAAAGGAAGCGTTCAACTGACGCTTATGCACCCATGATGTCAACGCTGTTCAAGATAAGAGCTGTTGGTATAGCGACTAAGGTACATCGCTGAGGAGGGGATAACCTGTGATGGATTTTCTCATTTGCGTTTTTTCCGTATCGAAATTGATAGGAATAGGAGGAACGAGATGATAATTGATAAGGAATGATAAAGAAACGGACAAAGAAGCTACTTGAAAGAGTTATATTAGTAAACAATTATAATTTTAATCCTAGCCGTCTTACAATAGCTCTTCCACTCACTCTATTATTTACCTTCACTTTCCTTCGAAGAAATACATGTGCGGTATTTGTCATATCATTCGAAGGAAATACAGGGTGTCCGAAAAGTCCTTCACTGATTGCATAAATTGATAACTCAGGCTAGAAGTAAGATACAAATATGAAACTGGTGTCTAATTGTTTACAAACTATCAAAGTTTTTTTCACACACCAGTGAACTTCCACATGAGCACCCTTGGTAGCCCGTAGCACATCTAGGCGATATTCAATTCCCGTCCACACATTAGCCAACATCACTGGAGGGATCGTTGCAACGACTGTGGTTATCTGTTGCCGCAGGCTTTCAAGATCTGGTACACGTGTTCGGTAGACCTCGTCCTTGACATAACCCCATAAAAAAATGTCTAATGGGATTATGTCAGGAGAGCGTGGAGGCCAAACCGTTGGCTCATCACGACCAATCCATCGCCCAGGAAAGGTCATATCGAGATAGACACGGACGTCCAAACCCCAATGAGACGGTGCACCATCTTGCTGAAACAAGACATCGGGGTGATACTGAATCAGCTGAGGAACAGTATACAGTTTCAACATGTCCAGATACACTGCAGAAGTGATGGTAGCCTCAGCGAAGAAGAATGGCCCGATAAATCGATCGTGCAATAGCGCGCACCAAACATTCATCTTTGGACTGCCTCTGGTGCACTCCATGACCTCGCCAGGGGGTTGTGAATAACAAATGCGCACATTATGGCGATTCACTACTCCACTGACAAGAAAGGTCGCTTCGTCGAAAAGGCAGTTCGTCTGAGATAACCATCATCGTCCTCAATACGTGATAGCATATCGACCGCAAAGTCATATCGACGTGTACTGTCATTGGGCAACAAGGCCTGAACGATTTGCACTTTGTATGGACGAAACAATAAACGTTTGTGTAAAATGTCATGGAGAGAGCTTTTTGGCATCTGTAATTCACGTGAGGCCCTGCGCACCGATTTCTTCGGACTTCGCAGGAAAGACTGCCATAAAGCTTCCACCCTGTCTGCTGAGGTACTTGGTCGACCAGACCTCGGAAGGTCAGCAACCGATCCTGTGTTCTTGAACCTCTGATATCAGGCTTTAATGTTCTTGACATCAGACGGATTCCTTCCAAATGTTGTCTGGAAGTGTCTCTGCACTGTGGTTGGTGATCGTGTCTCATGGTACCACAGGACACACTGTGCCTTCTCCTGATTGGTGAACATGGCTTCATGGGCACTGCACCTCATCCACTACTTACGTACTGCGAACCTAAAACAGAAGAAAAACTTTCATAGTTTGTAAACAATTCGACAGATGTTTCATATTTGTATCTTACTTCTAGCCTGAGTTATCAGTTTATGTAATCAGGGAAAGGCTTTTCGGACACCCTGTATACCCGCGATGCCAAGAACATCTAATGAATCGATCTTAGCGCAGGTACTTCGTTCCTTCCGAAGTTTTGGCGAAAAACAGATTTGATTTACATTCAAAAATATTTATTTTCGGGAATTAATTTTAATACATATCCCACATACAATAATTTCACCAGAAAAATCGGTGGTGAAAGTCGATAATGAATTATACAATGAATCGTTGATGTATGCGGACGGTTATGCAATTCCTGCTGAATTTCCAGTAACACATTGCTGTTTTGCAACCTCCAAATAAAGTTCTGTACTGTCCCTCGTTATAAACAAGCATCGGGCAATCAGTGTGTAACATTACGCTGTTTATCTGTGCCAATATGTCATCAGTAGTTGCACCTCCAATAAAACTGGCTAAATAGTGATTGTCTCAAGTACGCTGTTTCAAATGATGTGCAAGTAGTCCACACAAGATTTACAGTTCCAAGTAGATAATCGTATCAAAACGAAAACTATTTGCACACTAAGAATAATTTAGGAATAACATAGTTTACAGTTTAATAGTATTATCACAGTTTGCAGACGGCAGTGTTAGTTGATTAACACATTTCATAAAGCTAATTACAAGTTCACTGTCGATTATAGGAAACAGTCACTGAACAGACTCTTGGAACGGATTTTAGATAAAACACGCCACACTGCACAAGTTGTAATTTGCGTTAACTCCTCTGCGATAAATTGTGCGATAATTTCGGGCACCGATCTTGCTCACATGATACACTTCGGCAAACTGACTAAAATGGCTCCCAGAAGCCTCCCTTTCATAAGATTACAATAATTAAACCTACTGTCAGCTATTGTTGTGTGCTGTCTTTTTACAAATTACAATTAAAGATTTACGCTTCTGAGTAAATGAGTAATAAGAGAAGACTCTTCCAAATGAGTACTTTTAGATCCAAAAAATGCTATTAAATTCTGTCTGTTACTATTTCATTAACAATGTTTTAACCATAAAAGTTAATTACTATGAAACTAAGTGAGTGCAAAAGTTGCTAACATAGTTCCAGCACTACCTGTGTAAATGCTATAATTGTTTATCTGTATTTTTCATCGACTCTATCAAAAAGTTAGTAACTGGGTATAATTTTACATCCGAACAGTGATAACGAAGTTTCATATTACGTGTATCTTGCTATTAGTACTAAACTAATTACACCAATGACTTCTAAGTAACCTAATGAATGTACTGGATAATAAAGTTAAGCTGGCTAAGCAGTGAGCTAATACTTGAGATTCTTGGTGTTGGTGGAAAATGCTATATAAGTGAATCTCGAAGACATTTGCAAAAGTAGATAAATAAACAAACAAATTAAAAAATTTTGGGCAAAAAAGCGTAACAGGGCGAAAGATCCAGCAGCTTTATTAAAAGCGGTTTGTTGTCTCTCGTGACGAATACGCAGCAGTATTCCTTGGAATTGTTTTCATGTAACGACGCTTAAAACTTAAAGCTTAAAACTTACCTTGTTATTTTTCCTTGCTGATTATATTATTAACTCTCCTTTTCCTACCAGTTTCGATACGAAAAAATACAAATAAAAAACTGCAGAACGCATCTGGGAATCGAACACAGGTTCTCTCTTCCCCCGCCAGATGCCTTGGTCGCTGCACCAGCGACGCTTTCGTTGAACAGCATTAACGTCGTAGGAACATAAGAGGCCGTCACAACATTTCTCTTCTCCATTTATAAGAAAATACACGTTTGTGGAAACCACATATACTGATGAAAATGCTCTGTTTTCAATTATCTTTCGGTCTCGTCAATTTTGAGTCGATTGTGCGTCATGAAATATACAGGTGGTTTACTAAAAAACTAGAGGGATGTTGAGCCAAACTATTTTAGTCTTTTATTTTAGGCTGTGTGCAGGCGATGTGCCACAAATGAGCCGAATCAGTTGCTCGTATCATTGTGAGTGTGTCAAAGATAGTCTTTTTTTCAGAGATTGTAAGCCCTGTACAGAAAATATCTTTGCAAAGTATATACGATTTAGAATACATGGCGGGAAATTCATCCTAAAAGTTGTAATTGTGACAAAAAAGTTTCAGAGTAGATAAGTTTTCCATTGTACGACGGTCGTTCAGTAAGTTATGCAACACACTTTTTTTTCTGAGAGCATATTGGTGTTATTCAGTTCTCCAATACACCATATTATTCCCCACTCTTTTGGCTACAAAACCCTAGTTTTCAGCGTAATCTCCGTTCCAGGCGATGTTCTTATGCCACCTTATTGGGAGCGACTGTCCCGGTCGACGTCGGAGCCAACGTCTTGCCGCATCAGCAACCTCTCCCTCATCCACGTACTGCTTCCTGAAGTGTGCATCCTTCATTAGGCCAAACAGGTGGAAGACTGAAGGTACGAGATCCGAGCTATAGGCTCGGTGTGGGAGGACAGTCCAATGAAGTTTAGTCATCTCCTCTTGGATGCACAGACTGTTGTGGAGCCTTGCGTTGTAACGAAGGAGGAGTTCGTTTTTGTAGTGAAAAACACGCTTGGAGTCGTTTCTTCAGTTTCCTTAAGGTAGCACAATGGAATTGGAAATGAGCGTTTGGCGCCATTGGCCGGGAGCCCCCTTGCGGGGTAGGTCCAGCCGCCTCGATGCAGGTCTTATTACATTCGCCGCCAAATTGGGCGACCTGCGCACCGGACGGTGAGGAAATGATGATGAAGACAACACAGCACCCAGCCCCTGGGCGCAGAAAATCTCCGACTCAGCCGGGAATCGCACACATGGCCCCGTAGGACGACAATCCGTCACGCTGACGACTCACCTATCGGAGCGGACAAGGTAGCACGATACATTTCAGAGTTGATCGTCGCACTATGAAGGACGACATCAAACACATTAACCCCTTCACAGTCCCAGAGGCCAGTCGCCATCATTTTACTGGCTGAGGGTGCGGCTCAAAAATGGTTCAAATGGCTCTGAGCACTATGGGACTTAACTTATGATGTCATCAGTCCCCTATAACTTAGAATTACTCAAACATAACTAACCTAAGGACATCACACACATACATGCCCAAGGCAGGATTCGAACCTGCGACCGCAGTGGTCGTGCGGTTCCAGACTGTAGCGCCTAGAATCGCGCGGCCACCCCGGCCGGCCGAGGGTGCGGCTTTGAACTTCTTCTTCGGAGGATAGGTGGTGCGGCGCCACTCCAGGGATTGCCAGTCTGTTTCCGGTTCGAACTGATGAACCCGTTTTTCATCGTCTTCGACGACGTTCGACAAAAAATCGTCACGATCAGCCTCTTAACGCGTAAAAAATTCCGTACGGTGCTCTTCATGGTCTTCTGTTAGGCGACGAGGAACCCAGCGGGTGCACACCTTTGAGTATTCCAACTGGTGGACGAGTGTGTCAGCACTACCAGCAGAGACGTCCAGTTAAGCAACGAGGTATTTGAGTGTGATCGTCCATCACCTCGAATGAGAGTGTCCACAAGTTCCAACACTGTAGTAGTCACAGCTGCGTGCGGGAGATCGGACAGGTTTGCGCGACTTGTTGCAGTGACAGACGCTTCACCCAACGACTCACTGTGCTGTTGTTCACTGCCGGGTCTCCGTAGACATACTGCAAGCGCCTGTGAATGTCTGCGATGCTCTGGTTTTCCGCCAAGAGAAACTCAATGACAGCTCTCTGCTCGGAACGCAACTCCGTTACAGACGGCATTTTGAATGCAACGTATAGAGCCGCCAACTAGGCTATCGGAACTACACTACTGGCCATTAAAATTGCTACACCAAGAAGAAATGCAGATGATAAACGGGTATTCATTGGACAAATATATTATACCAGAACTGACTTGTTATTACATTTTCGCACAATTTGGGTGCATAGATCCTGAGAAATCAGTACCCAGAACAACCACCCCTGGCCGTAATAACGGCCTTGATACGCCTGGGCATTGAGTCAAACAGAGCTTGGATGGCGTGTACAGGTAACGCTGCCAATGCAGCTTCAACACGATACCACAGTTCATCAAAAGTAGTGACTGGCGTACTGTGACGAGCTAGTTGCTCGGCCACCATAGACCAGACGTTTTCAATTGGTGAGAGATCTAGAGAACGTGCTGGCCAGGCAACAGTCGAACATTTTCTGTATCTGGAAACGCTCGTACAAGACCTGCAACATGCAGTCGTGCATTATCCTGGCGAAATCTAGGCTTTCGCAGGGATCGAATGAAGGGTAGAGCCACGGGTCGTAATACATCTGAAATGTAGCGTCCACTGTTGAAAGAGCCGTCAATGCGAACAAGAGGTGACCGAGACGTGTAACCAATGGCACCCCATACCATCACGCCTGGTGATACGCTAGTATGGCGATGATGAATACACGCTTCCAATGTGCGTTCACAGCGATGTCGCCAAACACGGATGTGACCATCATGATGCTGTAAACAGAACCTGGATTCATCTGAAAAAATGACGTTTTGCCATTCGTGCACCCAGGTTCGTCGTTGAGTACACCATCGCAGGCGCTCCTGTCTGTGTTGCAGCCTCAAGGGTAACCGCAGCCACGGTCTCCGAGCTGATAGTTTATGCTGCTGAAAACGTCGTAGAACTGTTCGTACAGATGGTTGTTGTCTTGCAAACAATCCCCATGTGTTGGCTCAGGGATCGAGACGTGGCTGCTCGATCCGTTACAGCCTTGCGGATAAGATGCCTGTCATCTCGACTGCTAGTGATACGAGGCCTTTGGGATCGAGCACGGCTTTCCGTATTACCCTCTTGAAACCACCGATTCCATATTCTGCTAACAGTCATTGGATCTCGACCAACGCGAGCAGCAATGTCGCGATACGATGAACCGCAATCGCGATAGGCTACAATCTGACCTTTATCAAAGTCGGAAACGTGATGGTACGCATTTCTCCTCCTTACACGAGGCATCACAACAACGTTTCACTAGCCAACGCCGGTCAGCTGCTGTTGGGTGTATGAGAAATCGGTTGGAAACTTTCCTCATGTCAGCACGTTGTGGGTGTCGCCACCGGCACCAACCTTGTGTGAATGCTCTGAAAAGCTAATCATTTGCATATCACAGAATCTTCTTCGTGTTGATTAAAGTTCGCATCCTTAGCACTTCATTTTCGTAGCGTAGCAATTTTAATGGCCAGTAGTGTATAAGTTTTAAAGCGAGAAAATTCCACAACACTTTCTGCATTTTTTGGACTGAAATTGACCGAGAAAAGAGATGTGTTGTATTACGTATTGAATGCTCCTCGTAGATCAAGATGTTTATAACATTCATGGTGATGAGTTCTGCATTCGGCGACGAGATGGATTACATTTATGGAAGGTCACTTTTTCTTACAGGTGAAGTGGTGGACCACATTTAACGAGCCGCCAGTGATCGCTTGGGGCTACAGCTGCGGCATAGGGGAGGGCCCGGCACCCAACCAGAACGCTTCCGGGATCGGAAACTACCTGACGGGTCACACTATCCTCAGAGCCCATGCGCTGGTCTACAGACTGTACGACGAGCAGTACCGAGCCACACAGAACGGTGAGTGTCCTGTTTCACTTCCGAATTCACCTCTGTGTGTCACTAAAGCCAGCTTCACTCCTGTCCCCCCTCCCCCGACACACACACACTTATTTCATCCTGAAGGGATCCTTACTTCCATAGCGTAATGTTGTGCTGTATGGAGCGGCAGGTTATGTCTTACAATAATTTTAATCCGTAACGACAGATTAACAGAATAATTATGATACATTATTTTCTGCTAGTGTCCCGCTGCTTACGTACGGTCAGTCTGATCCCCACAGACAAAGTTTCGGAAATTGGTAACGATTATTTTCTGAGTAATTTGGCACAAAGTTTCTATGGTCTCATGTGACTCGTTATAGGCTAATTATGATTTGTTACTTCAGTTATCTTTATATGAACGTGAGGCGTTCAAATGGCTCTGAGCACTATGGGACTCAACTGCTGTGGTCATTAGTCCCCTAGAACTTAGAACTACTTAAACCTAACTAACCTAAGGGCATCACACACATCCATGCCCGAGGCAGGATTCGAACCTGCGACCGTAGCAGTCGCACGGCTCCGGACTGCGCGCCTAGAACCACGAGACCACCGCGGCCGGCTGAACAAGAGGCTTCTGTGGAATCCGTAGCTGTGATACATATTATGTAAATTGAAGGCGAATGGGGAAAAAGGTAAGGTATTGGTGATATCAACTGCATTGGGAATTTTTGCGAAATCGGCGGCGATGAGTGAAAATATGTTCCGGACCAGGACACGAAAGCGGGATCTCCTGATTACAAGGCAGTTGCCTTTATCACTGCGCCATCTGGATACAGTGTTTATCGCAAATACACGGTCTATGTAGGCACGCTCCCTGGCCGACCCAAATTGCCACCAAATGCCATTTATCTGCAGTACCGTCCATGTGCTCCATGCTCGCTAATTTAACGAGGGTCACTCCAAAAGAAATGCACACTATTTTGTTTTAATCCATCTTTTATTCTACATGTTTGAAAGTCTTACAGTGTGTAGATTCATCCTTTAGGAACATTATTTTCGTTTCTCCACATAATTTCCGTCCCTCTCAACTGCCCTACGCCATCTTGGAATTAGCGCCCGTATACCCGCACGGTAAAATTCTGGACCAACCTGTTGGAGCCACTGTTTGGCAGCGTGCACAAGGGAGTCATCATCTTTAAATCTTTCTCCGCGAAGAGAGTCTCTCAGTTTCCCAAAGAGATGATAGTCACATGGAGCCGGGTTAGGACTGTAAGGCGTGTGTTTCAGTGTTGTCCATCCGAATTTTGTGATCGCTTCCATGATTTTTTGACTGACATGTGGCCGTGCATTGTCGTGCAACAGCAAAACATCCTGCTTTTGCCGATGTGGTCGAACACGACTCAGTCGAACTTGAAGTTTCTTCAGTGTCGTCACATATGCATCAGAATTTATGGTAGTTCGACTTGGCATGATGTCCACAAGCATGAGTCCTTCGGAATCGAAGAACACCGTAGCCATAACTTTTCCAGCAGAAAGTGTGATTTTGAATTTTTTTTTTCCTTGAGTGAATTTGCATGATGCCCCTC
The DNA here is from genome assembly GCF_023897955.1 of Schistocerca gregaria. Classification (NCBI taxonomy): domain Eukaryota; kingdom Metazoa; phylum Arthropoda; class Insecta; order Orthoptera; family Acrididae; genus Schistocerca; species Schistocerca gregaria. Next base: position 426,717,279 of record NC_064926.1, read on the forward strand.
CATTGATTGCCTCTTTGTCTCTGTTGAAAAATGATGGAGTCATGTGCCATCACCTGTCACAATTCTTCTAAGAAATTCATTTCCACCATTCTTGTACTGTCCCAAAAGTCCGCTGCATACCGTTTTTCTTGTTTCTTTGTGAGCCACTGTCAACATCCTGAGAACCCACCTGGCACAAACATTTCTTAACGCCAACACTTTCAGTATTCTGCAAATACTTCCTTCCCCTATCCCAACGCAGTGTGACAATTCCTTCACTGTGATGCGTCTGTCAGCAGTCACCAATTCGTTAACTCTCTGCACATTGTCTGGAGTGTATGAAATACGAGGTCTGCCGCTGCGAGGACAATCCTCAATATTGCCGTGCCCGCTTTCGTCACGTAACCTGCTTGCCCACCGACTAACTGTACTGAGATCGATAGCAGCATCTCCATACACCTTTTTCAACTTCTTGTGGATGTTTCCCACTGTCTCATTTCCACAGCCCGGGAATTCTGTGACAGCACGTTGCTTCTGACGAACGTTAAGTGTAGCAGCCCCCTTGAGGATATGCTGTGACGGAGCCACTTATGGGAACAGGTTGAACTAAGTTTGAAAACAAGCGGGAAGGATGTATCTACACACTGTAAAACTTTCACACATGCAGAATGAAAACTGAACTTTTACAAAAATAGAGTGCATTTGTTTTGGAGTGACCCTCGTAGATTCCTGCTGGAGGTTGAACGAAATTGTGAATCCGCATTGAAGGTTGTAGATTCATTGCCCATCGAGGCGAATCAATTATGTAAATGATTGAAATGATTGTGCAAACTGAGTAGGTAAATTGAAGGAATTATATGACTGATTCGCCTCGATGGGCAATGAATCACAGTCTTTAGTGCGGATGCACAATATCGTTCAACCTCCAGCGGGAGTCTAAAATTGCATTTACGATAAGTTACTTTCCATTCTCTCCATGCATCTCCAATTTACACAATCAGTTACCTTTGTTTCTGTGAAAATACCTTCGCAACAGAGAAAAAAAAAAACCTGTGGTCATATGCAATCACCAAAACTCAGCTAAGACGCATACGTACAGATGCAACAGTGCTTGCCGTGGTTGCCTAACTATGGGAAAATCCCAGCACAGCTTCATCCTGGAGCATTTCCATTGCATTCAGTGAACCCACAAGTTGCAGCGGACAACCCTTCATCAGTAGAACTACCTAAACTGCTGTGTATCCCTATTAAAGCACAGGTAATACTGTTGTTGTTGTTGTGGTCTTCAGTCCTGAGACTGGTTTGACGCAGCTCTTCATGCTACTCTATCCTGTGCAAGCTTCTTCATCTCCCAACACCTACTGCAACCTACATCCTTCTGAATCTGCTTAGTGTATACATCTCTCGGTCTCCCTCTACGATTTTTACCCTCCACACTGCCCTCCAATACTAAATTGGTGATCCCTTGATGCCTCAGAACATCTCCTATCAACCGATCCCTTTTTTCTAGTCAAGTTGTGCCACAAACTCCTCTTCTCTCCAATTCTATTCAATACCTCATCATTAGTTATGTGATCTACTCATGTAATCTTCAGCATTCTTCTGTAGCACCACGTTTCGAAAGCTTCAATTCTCTTCTTGTCCAAACTATTTATCGTCCATGTTTCACTTTCATACATGGCTAGACTCCATACAAATACTTTCAGAAACGACTTCCTGACACTTAAATCTATACTCAGTGTTAACAAATTTCTCTTCTTCAGAAACGCTTCCCTTTCCATTGCCAGTCTACGTTTTATATCCTCTCTACTTCGACCATCATAAGTTATTTTGCTCCCCAAATAGCAGAACTCCTTTACTATTTTAAGTGTCTCATTTCCTAATCTAATTCCCTCAGCATCACCCGAATTAATTCGACTACATTGCATTATCCTCGTTTTGCTTTTGTTGATGTTCATCTTATATCCTCCTTTCAAGACATTGTCCATTCCGTTCGACTGCACTTCCAAGTTCTTTGCTGTCTGACAGAATTACAATGTCATCGGCGAACCTCAACATTTTTATTTCTTCTCCATGGATTTTAATACCTACTCCGAATTTTTCTTTTGTTTCCTTTACTGCTTGCTCAATATACAGATTGAATAACATCGGGGAGAGACTACAACCCTGTCTCACTCCCTTCTCGACCACTGCTTCCCTTTCATGTCACTCGCCTCTTATAACTGCCATCTGATTTCTGTACAAATTGTAAATAGCCTTTCGCTCCCTGTATTTTACCCCTGCCACCTTCAGAATTTGAGAGAGAGTATTCCAGTCAACTTTTGTCAAAAGCTTTCTCTAGACCTACAAATGCTAGAAAAGTAGGCTTGCCTTTCCTTAATCTTCCTTCTAAGATAAGTCGTAAGGTCAGTATTAAGTCAGAACTTGGTAGAAGCTTGAGAGCGAGGAGTAAAATGAGCATTATTAATGTCAACAGCAAGTACTGTCAGTGAATGGGTCAAGCTTGTTTCCAACAAGACACGCAGCGCATACTGTCGACATTTGAAATGTGCAAATGTCTTCAGCACACCAGAGACACACAGATAAACGAGGATAAGAAATCAAACGAAATGCAACTACTCTGTAACGAGCCACCGGAGGCCACGGACCCCTATAGCGAAACGCTCAAAAAATATCCCCCAACAAAAAAACACTTACAAATACCCATGGAAAACCACCGAAACTTTGTCGGTGGAGTTAGGTTCACACTGTAGAATATGTGCTCGATTACTTACACGTTTTAGCCGGCCGCGGTGGTCTCGCGGTTCTAGGCGCGCAGTCCGGAACCGTGCGACTGCTACGGTCGCAGGTTCGAATCCTGCCTCGGGCATGGATGTGTGTGCTGTCCTTAGGTTAGTTAGGTTTAAGTAGTTCTAAGTTCTAGGGGACTGATGACCACAGCAGTTGAGTCCCATAGTGCTCAGAGCCATTTGAACCATTTGAACTTACACGTTTTATCTCTCAGAATGTAGATAGAGCTTTGACAAAAAATGGCAATGTAAGTCAACTTGCCATTTGATCCGTTACTAATGAGAGTGAATTTGATAATTTATGTAGATGTGGCTTATTGACAGTTGTCAAAATGGTTCAAATGGCTCTGAGCACTATGGGACTTAACATCTGAGGTCATCAGTCCCTTAGACTTAGAACTACTTAAACCTAACTAACCTAGGGACATCACACACATCCATGCCCGATTCAGGATTCGAACCTGCGACCGTAGCAGCAGCGAGGTTCCGGACTGAAACGCCTAGAACCGCTACGGTCACAGCGGCCTTCTGACAGTTGTCATCAACTGATTTTTCACCGATGCAGATTTTTTTGGAAATGGTATGAGTGTGCACTGATAGTGGAAATAAAGGTTACCTTTTGTGGCAGAGATGTTACTTCATCATCAGTAATACTGGTTGCAGTCTGCTATGCATATGTTTTAACGCGAAGAAAATGATGCTTTCTCAAACTAATCACAACTGATTCTTGCCTTTTGGCATGTCTCTCAGCCATCCTTGAAATTCTTTTGTGGATGGAATTCATATTATCGATCATGGGCTACTCCTGCAATAACCAAATGAACATAAGGTATCGTCTCAGTGACTATTCAAGTACCATTGGAAGATCTAATTGTGGTGCGAAAATGAGGTTTTAGTCGTCAGCCAGAACGCCTTGCTCAGTAGCCCTTTCCACGCAAATCTCTTCATCTCTGTACTGTCTACTAGAATCGACATCCATTTGACTCTGGATACAGCATTCAGGCATGTTGTCTAAATTACCAAAATGATTCCAACATTCCTCGCTGCAATTTGAATGGCACCAGATATTTTTCTTTGTTCTAAAGATGTCCTACAGAGTACTCTCTGTATGGGGATCCAGATAAGGGACTATTTTACCTCCGGAATATTTTACACGGGAGGGTGTCATCATCATGAAACCATGTCCTGCATATCCTCAGGGAATACTATGGCAGTAGTGAATTAACGTCGATCGACTGCAAGCTCTAAATTTCTTTGAACACTCAATTCACCGGGAAATTTTTAAGTACATATCAGACGCCTTTACTTTGAGGAAATGGCCTCACGTATCCGAATTTGCGACATGCTACATGGTAAGAGAGCAAGACTTTTAAGTTCTTTAAACTTTTTATTGAGATGATGTGGCCATGGAATAATACCAAAGTGTGTCTGAGTGTCACATTTTATTCAGATTGCTGCTGCACGAAACATTACACACAAGGCCAGACACGCTACTGTCATAGAGAGGATTTACTATACGAGGCGAAGGTAGGCCATCTCAGAAGAGCTGTACGACCTACATTAAGGTTACAGCTCATCTGTCACCAGTATCGTGGGGTTGGGTTGTTGGAGTTTCTTAGAATGTGTGATTAGAGCACAGCATTGTATGGTAATGAAACATGGATGGCGGGGAGTCCAGAAGAGAAAAGAATCAAGACATTTGAGAAGAGGTGCTTCAGACGAATTTTGAAAATTAGATAGACTGTTAAGGTAAGGAATGGGGAGATTCTGCGTAGAATCGGCGAGGAAAGGAATATATGGAAAACACTGATAAGAAGAAGGTACAGGATGAGGGGATATCTGTTGAGACACCAGGGATTAACTTTTTTCTTGGCAATGGAGTGAACTGTGGAGGGTAAAATTTGTAGAGGAAGACAGAGCTTGGAATACATACAGTAGGTAATTGAGGATGTAAGTTGCAGTTGCTACTCCGAGATTAAAAGGTTGGCACAGAAAAGAAATTCGTGGTGTGTCGCAATAAACCAGTCAGAAAACAGATGGCTCAAAAACAATCAGTGTAAATCAGCATGGTGGAAAATCTGAGGAATAATGATAGTGTCCACCAGTTGGTAAATGCGTGAAACCTATCATTTCCATAATTTTCTCTAATCGAATACGAAATAGCATGTTGATGGCCGCGGTGAATGACATTACTGAGGGTAGCTTGTTCTGCAATTTCACCAGCGGGGAGGGGGGGGGGGGGGTCGGGGCTGCCTGCCGGGTAAAACAATGGTTCAAATTGCTCTGAGCACTATCTGACTTAACACTGAGGTCATCAATCCCCTAGAAATGGCTCTGAGCACTATGGGACTTCACGGATGAGGTTATCAATCCCCTAGAACTCAGAACTACTTAAACCTAACTAACCTAAGGACATCACACACATCCATGACCGACGCAGGATTCGAACCTGCGACCGGAGCGGTCACGCGGTTCCAGACTGTTGCGCCTAGAACCGCTCGTCCACTCTGGCCGGCCCGCCAGATAATGTGGTCAGTCCGTCACCACGATCTTCATGAATGCACGGAATACAGGCAGTGCGCTAAATTGCGGAAAAGGGGAAGTCTTGTCAGTCTTCGATTACCTCACCTGAGTACGAATAGTAGATCGCCAGCTGGAATGTTATGGAGTGTTGTTAAATACGACTGGGTACAGGTCCGAAATTTCGGAGAACATAACAGCTATGATTTCCACTTTCTTTCACCCATGCAGCACTACTAACGTAGACAAGTCACTTTGCCTAATGTTACAAGACTGGATGTAGACCATTGTTCCTGAAATTACTGAAATATCTACTTCCCTTCTTCAGGAAACACTTGTTCGTCTGAAAGCGGCAGAGATGTTCTTCTTTCCAATGTGATTGCACCTACATTATCTGCATCGGAGACATGAAAACCTCCCCATCGCGGTGGGGTTCATGATTCTCTCATCAAGCTGAATGCTTCCCTGCTCAAGTTCTCCAACAAAGGGAAACTCCTTGTCAGTATGGAAAATAGAATACCGGTGGCCTGCAAGGGATTCAGACAAATTGACCTTCAGTTACATTGCCAGACTGTTGTATTATAACTCAGTTGGTTAAAAATGACAATGGCTGTATCCTGTTTAAATTATACTTCCCAGCATTAGCCTCAAATGGTTTAGGAAAATAGCGACTACAAAGAATCTAGAATGTGGGATGGTGATTTTAATCCTGTTCCTGCCGTATGCAGTCCAGTGCCGTCCCACCGTTACGTAGATATGTTGCTGCGCAAAACTCGTGAGTGTAGATAGTTTGTGACGCAAATCTACCTAATAATCGTCACGAATTATTTTGTTTAGATGTCGGTGTCGAACTGTCAATCAGAAGCACTGTAAGTAGGCTGTTTAGTTTTTCTTATTGGAAACGCCACGTAGCGCTCTGTATGAAAATCTCTGGCTGTGCTGTGTGCAGTCTGTGGCTAGTTTGCATTGTTGCCCGCCATTGCAGTGTTGGGCAGTTGGCTGTTAACAGTGCGTAGCGTTGCGTAGTTGGAGGTGAGCCGGCAGCAGTGGTGGATGTGGGGAAGTGAGATGGCGGATTTTTGAGAGCGGATGATCTGGACGTATGTCCATCAGAAACAGTTCATTTGTAAGAATGGATGTCGTGAACTGCTATATATATTATGTCTTTTGACCACTATTAAGGTAAATATATTGTTTGTTCAAAAATGGTTCAAATGGCTCTGAGCACTATGGGACTTAACAGCTGTGGTCATCAGTCTCCTAGAACTAAGAACTACTTAAACCTAACTAACCTAAGGACATCACACACATCTATGCCCGAGGCAGGATTCGAACCTGCGACCGTAGCAGTCACGCAGTTCCGGACTGAGCGCCTTAACCGCGAGACCACCGCGGCCGGCTATTGTTTGTTCTCTATCAAAATCTCTCATTTGCTAACTATGCCTATCAGTAGTTAGTGCCTTCAGTAGTTTGAATCTTTTATTTAGCTGGCAGTATTGGCGCTCGCTGTATTGCAGTAGTTCGAGTAACGAAGATTTTTGTGATGTAAGTGATTTGTGAAAGGTATAGGTTAATGTTAGTCAGGGCCATTCTTTTGTAGGGATTTTTTTTAAAGTCAGATTGCGTTGCGCTAAAAATATTTTGTGTCAGTTTAGTGTTGATCAGAATAGGTAAAGAGTGAAAGTCAGTACGTTCAGTTCTGCTCAGCTGTTTGAAAATCAAATAACGTAAGGGATTTACCAGCACAGTAATTCACAGATTTTTCTAAGGGGACGTTTCAGCACCTACTGTGTACTCCATGGTCGGATATTAAGTGTTACAGTTTGACCCTTCGTTATACTAACTCCTCTTTAAATTGGCGCCATTTAGTATTTCGTTATGTTGCGTGATAACAGGCACAGCGAGGTTCCGCGAAATATCAAATACAACGCCAGTTATTTGTAATGTTATATCTTTTTGATGGGATAGTGCTATTTGGAAAATAAAAAAAAGTCTCTTTATACACAGTCTGACATGAAAAGTGAAGCAGCTGGATGAGGAGGAGAAGCGAAGTGAACTTAACGAGTTGAGAGGGTATGAGATGTTATGTCAGTGCTTCCAAAATCGAATCGCATTTACAAAGTACTTGGCAGTACGACAAGACCACTTATTACGGCGTTGCACCCCCTCTGGCATGGCTGCTTACGCTAATTCGGTTCAAATGGCTCTGAAGTCATTATTCCCCTAGAACTTAGAACTACTTAAACCTAATTAACCTAAGGACATCACACACATCCATACCTGAGGCAGGATTCGAACCTGCGACGGTAGCGGTCACGCGGTTCCAGACTGAAGCGCCTAGAACCGCTCGGCCACACCGGCCGGCCGCTAATTCGGTTGGTAAGGGTGTTATACAGTTGTTGAATACCCTCCTGAGGCAAGATGGCCGGTTACTGTTGTAATTAGTCACTGATACCTTGGATACTGACACTGAGACAAAGTTGACGTCCAATCACTTCCAACATCTGTTCTGTCAAGGAATCATCTTGTGATCTTGCTGGCCAAGGGAGTACCTCAATATCACGCAGACAGTTCATAGAGACACGTGCCATGTGTGGACGAGCATATGATACTGTCACATGAGAAGTAACACGTAAGGACGCATGAAGTCGGAGACGCACTGTTGTGCCTCGACAGTTCTCGTAGCCACGTGGGGTAGCCGTGCGATCTGATGGGGTCTTGTCAAGATTCGTGCGGCTGCCCCCGTCGAAGGTTCCAGTCCTCCCTCGGGCATGGGTGTGTATGGTGTCCTTAGCGTAAGTTAATTTAAATTAGATTAAGTAGTGCGTAAGCCTAGGAACCGATGACCTCAGCAGTTTAGTCCCATAGTTCTTACCATAAATTTCAAAAATTTACAGCTCCCTTAATCACTACAAGCCTGAAGTCATATCATGACGCCAAGAATAACACCGCCGTACTTCACCGGAACATTGGTACAATCATGCTCATAAATGAAGGAATAATGCTGATACATCGTGAAATAACGCTCTGGTGGGCGGTTTGCGGGTTTAAATCACCTCGGAGTATGAGCATGCGGTGCATTTGACCTGGGGTCGTCGCACGGTGGCGCTGGCAGCAGTCCACATAAGCAGATGTGTGTTGGTGCATGTCAGAGTACGGTGCAGATAGTAAGTGTGCAGACGTTTTCAGACGTGCTAATGGTCACTGTGTGTTGAAAATGGCTCATAGAACACATTTTGATGACGTTATGAGGGGTAGAATATTAGGGCGACTAGAAGCTGGTCAAACACAGCAGATTGTAGCATGGGCCCTCTGTGAGCCACAAAGTGTTATCTCAAGATTATGGCAACGACTCCAGGAGACACGAAACATGTCCAGGCGCTACAGTACGGGTCGTCCACAGTGCACAACACCACACGAAGAGCGATATCTCACCATCAGTGCCCGCAGACGGCCACGGAGTACTGCAGGTAGCCTTGCTCGGGACCTTACCGCAGCCACTGGAAGGGTTGTCTCCAGATACAGAGTCTACAGGAGACTGAGCAGACATAGTTTATTCGCCCGGAGACCTGCAAGGTGCATTCGCCTGACCCCTGGTCACAGGAGAGACCGTAAAGCCTGGTATCAAGAACACAGTACATGGACATTGGAACAGTGGTCCCAGGTTATGTTCACAGACGAGTCCAGGTATAGTCTGAACAGTGATTATCGCCGGGTTTTCATCTGTCGTGAACCAGGAACCAGATACCAACCCCTTAATGTCCTTGAAAGGGACTTGTATGGAGGTGGTGGTTTGATGGTGTGGGGCGGGATTATGATTGGTGCACGTACACCCCTGCATGTCTTTGACAGAGGAACTGTAACAGGTCAGGTGTATCAGGACGTCATTTTTCAACAGTATGTCCCCATTTTCAGGGGTGCAATGGGTGCCACCTTCCTCCTGATGTATGATAACGCACGATTCCAACGAGCTGCCATCGTGGACGAGTACCTTGAAACAGAAGTTATCAGGCGAATGGAGTGGCCTGCCTGTTCTCCAGAGCTAAACTCCATCGAGCACGTCTGGGATGTTCTTGGTCGATGTTTCGCTACATGTCTTCAAACCCCTAGGACACTTCAGGAGCTCCGACAGGCACTGGTGGAAGAATGGGAGACTATACCCCAGCAGCTGCTCGACCATCTGATCCAGTGTATGCCAACCCGTTGTGCGGCCTACGTACGTGTGCATGGTGATCATACCCCATATTGAAGTCGGGGTACATGCGCAGGAAACAGTGGCGTTTTGTAGCACATGTGTTTCGGGGCAGTTATCTAAACTTATCACCAATACCGTGGACTTACAGATCTGTGTCGTGTGTGTTCTCTATGTCCCTATGCTATTAGCGCCAGTTTTGTGTAATGCCACGTTGTGTGGCACCACTTTCTGCAATTATTATCCTTAATTTATGAGCATGAGTGTAGAATGACGCCTCTCCCCAAATACGACGCCATTCGGCAACAGTCCATTTTTTCCCGGACACGGCTCCGATCCAACAGCCTTTTGTATTGCAGCAGGCTACATATGGAAAGACAATTCCCTGGTTCAGCTGCCGCTAGTCTCCGACAAATAGTGCGAGAAGATACAGAATGTTTGCAAGGAGTCCATTACTTACTCTCGGATGACAGGCACAGATGTGAGGATGTTACGATTTGCTTGGAGCATAATACGGCGATTCACTGTTGTGGTCGTCAGTTTCAAACTGTGTTTGGTAGCGGTAAGAGGGGCTCACACGTGTACGCGTCATCTCCGTGTCTTTCACAGTAACTGCTCTACTTCCGATTATGTTACCTCACATACCCTACCAGGCCTTGTAACAACACTAGACACGATCTACACAAACGCATTCTGGCGGCGGTTCTACTAGCCACAGAGAAATGCAAATCTAATCATTTACATACCCGCCGATAGCGTGTAAATGTACGAAGTTACATTGACATCCGGCCATATCTTCTGGGTTCTCTCCTTTTTTTGCTAGGCAGAGTAATTATTGGTCTTTTTTCGTTAAATGATCGATTCCTCGACTGGGTGTTCATGCTGTCCTCCATTTTTCCTGCTTTATGGTAGCCTTTTCAAATCTATTTAATTATTATATCCTCTGTAATTGGTTTTGAATATCCTATTCTTTATGTTGTAGCCCCCCCCCCCCCCCCCCCATCCCCACGACTAAAATCGGTTAATGCAATTATATTGATAGTGATCGCTTGAGCCTAATCGTAACAAGTAAATTATAGGGAAATCGTTTCCGACGTGGATAGCTAATATGTTGGGAGAAATGTACAAGAAGTTATTCTTGGAAATGATTTCCTGTACTATCTGCTTAAATGAATTTTGAATAACGCATGTAAAACATTGCTGCCATACACGGTAAAGTACGAAACGAAAGGGGGTACCACGAAATTTTGAATAACCCGCAGCAAATCAAATGAAATAATTTGTAAAACGATGTAATACCTATCAATCCAACTTAAGATCACCTGTTGTTGCCTAATGCTTTATTGAGAGCAATAACAATTACGTATTTGTCTAGAATGAGATTTTCACTATGCAGCGAAGTGTGCGCTGATATGAAACTTCCTGGCAGATTAAAACTGTGTGCCGGACCGAGATTCGAACTCGGGACCTTTGCCTTTCGCGGGCAAGTGGAAGGTAGGAGACGAGGTACTGGCGGAATTAAAGCTGTGAGGACGGGTCGTGAGTCGCGCTTGGATAGCTCAGTTGGTAGAGCACTTGCCCGCGAAAGGCAAAGGTCCCGAGTTCGGATCTCGGCCCGGCACACAGTTTTAATCTGCCAGGAAGTTTCACGTATTTGTCTAAACAGATGTCTGGATACATAATGTTCTTACGCACGTAACCACCATAAAAAGCACAAAATAACAGTTATAAATAATTAGCCATTGTTTTAAAATTATTAGTAAATCAAAAGTAATAATTTGGAATAAGTAAGTGCTCATTACTAAAATGAATGATAAGCAACAACTCTCTGCGATAACGAGAATTACGTAACCTCACGCTGACGTTTACTTACATGCACAGGACTCATGAATTTTGCAAATGAGGCTGACTGAAATATCTTTAATACCTAAGAAATTGCTCGCCTGAATGAAGAATAATTAATCTTAAGCACAGATAAAATGCTGGAATATGAACCAGTTAAGGCAGCACAAAGTAACACTCGGATGAACAACAAGAAAGAAAACTGTAAAAATTATCTATATCTTGAATTTGAGCCTTAATTTTCCAGTAATAATTCAATGAAATTTACTTCAATGTAAGTTCTATTACATTGTAATAGCGTACGTCGTCTCTGGTTATTATGGAACAGAATATCTAACTTCTTGACGCATTATTAATGATCAGTCATATATTCAACAAGAAATAAAACCTGATAGTTTTACGCTTTTTAATTAAATCAGGGAGCTGAAGTTCTAACAAACAACTGTTATTATTTCGAAAAGTTCACTGAAAGTCACCGGACATGCCTCACATTATATCTAGTTTGGACGAAAATGAGCAGTCTCACAGTTGTTCGGAGAAGTTACAACGATGTCCTAGGTGTCTGCGACAATGCTCCTTTTACTCCATACACACTCTACGGAAAGATAAAGACGCGCCACGAAGGAATTATTCGAATCAGGCGGAAATAAGCAGATGTGACGTACATGTATGAAGACACAAAAAGTTACAATTTCAGAAAAATTTGATGATTTATTGTAGATAAAAGCTTCACAAATTGAGCAAGTCCATAACGCATTGATCCACCTCTGGCCCCTATACAAGCAGTTGTTAGTCTTGGTACTGATTGACAGAGTTGTTGGATGTGCTCCTGAGGGATATTGTGCCAAATTCTGTCCAATTGGCACTTTAGCTAGTCAAAATCCCGAGCTGATGAAAGGGCCTTGTCCATAATGCTCCAGACGTTCTTAATTGGGGAGAGATCCGACGACCTTGCTGGCCAAGACAGAGTTTAGCAAGCACGATGACAGGCAGTAGAAACTCTCGCCATGTGCGGGTGGGCATTATCTTGCTGAAGCCCAGGATAGCGTGCCATGTAGAGCAACGAAACTGGGGATGACAACCAAAAGCGTCTTGAAATGGCACTCCAGAGCCATCAGTCCTGGTTGTTGGGCCGTAGGGTGGCTGACAGGTTGGTATCCCACCGCTCTCTGGAGCGTCTCAGGACACGTGTTTGCTGGTCATTGCAGTTCAGCCCGAAGCAGGGCTCATCACTGTAGAGAATCTACTCCAGTTAATGAGATTCCAGGCCCCGATGACCAGCGAAGAAGGGACTGGAGACGCCCCAGACAGCGGTGGAATACCAACCTGACTGTCAACCACCATACAGCCTGGAAACCAGAAGTGATGGTGTTGGACGTCGTTTCATTTTGTAGCAGGACCGCTTTGGTTGTCATCCGCGGCACCCTTACAGCACACAGTAACGTCGACGATATTCAACGCATCGTTTTGTTGCCTTTCGTGCCAAGCCATCCTTAGATCACATTTCAGCAAGGTGATGCCCGCCCTCATACGGTGAGAGTTTCTACTGCCTGTCTTCGAGCTTGTCAAATCCTACCTTGGCCAGCAAGATCGCCGGACCTCTCCCCAATGGAGAACGTTTAGAGCAGGGGTCTCCAGACTTTTTAGTCTGCGGGCCACATTGACTCGTCCACGAAGTCATAAGGGCCAAAATCTACCTAGTGGGATTAAAGCACCCTAGCCTGGATCGAAGTCTACGTTCACCGTAATGTAAGGCTAAAGGAAAGATGAAATTGCAAAAATCTAAGGTTGTGGGAATAGCTAGCACTGCAACGAACTACGATTCTTATTTAATTACATAATTTTGATTGGTGGACGTACTTGACCGAAATTCTGGCGTATTTTATTCTGGCGGATTTCACCGACAAAAAAGTATGTCACTGCACATTCTTCGCGAAAGCGTCCTGCAAAGTTAACGAAATCTCAAAATCATTGTTGGCAACACTATTACTGCAAGACGTAGCAGAGTTAGAGTATGTCAACGCATTGTTATTTCAAGCGTCGCAACAATAAGTTTAGTTATGTAGTGTTGTAGCGAGTAGCAGAGCCAGAGCATATATTTGATAGTTCTGCTACGTGTTTGTATCTATGTTGCAAATGATTGCTTACTAAGGCTAGTCGCCAAAGTGGCGTCCATTTGAAAGACTTGCACCAGACTCTTGAGTAGAATCAAATACAAAGAATTTTTTTACTTACAATGTTTTCGCCAAACTAGTCTGTTAACCGTTCTTTTTTTCGCTATCGCACGAAGAATGGTCTGTCTGTTTATTGTGGATAGCCACAAGTTTAACCATGACCTTCCGCTTTGTAAAGATAGAGCTCCGACAATGTCGCGGTGTGTTGTTGGCAGTATAGGTACCACCTCAAATATTTGGCGGGCCGGATACCGGGGATGTCCGGCCAGCGGGACATAGTTTGGAGTCCCCTGATTTAGAGCATTACAGGCAGGCCCCTCCAACCAGCTAGGGGTTTTGACGATGTAACTCGGCAATTGGACAGAATTTGGCACGATATTCTTCAGGACATCCAACAACTCCGTCAATCAACGCCAAGCCGAATAACTGCTTGCATAAGGGTCTGAGATGGGCCAATACATTATTGACTTTGCCCGATTTGTTGAACTCAGGCCCTTCAATAAATCATCCAGTTTTTCTGAAATTGTAATCATTTCCTGTCTGTACACAGATGTCACGTCTATCGAATTACGTTCCATTAGTATAATTCCTTTATTGTGCACCTTTTCTTTTCTTTTTTTCCCTTAGAGTGTATTAAGGGCATACTGATTAGCAATGACCAGTTGTGGGGCATGATGTTGATGTTCCTGGAGCCTTATACATCTACCCACACCTGTCACGTCCGTTATACCTCGTAATTAACAATTTGGTCTCACATGGACCTAATTTTCCATTCAGTACGCAACTCATTCGTCCACACAATTACAATTCAAAAAATAACACTGGAGTGCCGCACACTCTCTTTGAACCACACAACAGCGTCCAGAGACGGCGCTAGCATTTTACTTTACATTTTGACAAACAGTACAGAATTTCCGTTTTCCTATTAGTTTCCTGTCGGTACTGACTCAGTGTGATATTTGCATTAGCTACGAAACATATTCCATTTTCAGCTCCAGATGACAGTTTAAAATTTACAAAAAACTGATTTACAGTATAAAAATGAAAAATAAATTAGGTTGTACATCTGTATTAAAGTGTTATAGCTGCTGAGAATTCTTCTGGGTTGTATGGCCGTGGTCCATGGAACTCTTCAGTCCCTGACGTTTCGTCCAAAGCTACGTTGGACATCTTCGGAGGTGCTCCTGGTTGTGCTGAGTCTTGTCGACTAACGAGTCGGACGTCGTAGAGCGGCCTAAATACCGTGGAAAAAAAGAAGCCTTGAAACTCAGTGATATATGGACTGTGGCGCTACAGAATCGATGAGCAGGTTTTATCTTTGACGTACTATGATCGAAAGTTAAAAAAATTATCTTTGACAAGGTTTATCTTTGCTATCACGTGGAATCCAGACCACACCCACTTTCCACGGTATTTAGGCCGCTCTTCGACTTCCGACTCGTCAGTCGACAAGACAGCACAACCAGGAGCATCTCTAGAGACGTCCAACGTAACCTTGGACGAAACGTCAGGGATTGAAGAGTTCCATGGACAACGGCCGTATAACCCAGAAGAATTCTTAGCAGCCGAAACATACTGTCGTGAAAGCCTTCATTTCATGATACAGTGCTATCGTCTGTACTCTGTACTTATTATTTTTAACCTCTACCCACTCTATCCAGTATGAAGTTACTACTCCTCGATGCTGTAGGAGATGTTCCATTCGTTCTGGAAAAGATCTTCTGTACACTTCTTTCTTAGCGTGTTCCTTCCATTACTTCATTTCGTACTTGATCCACCCAACTAATTGTTAACATCCATCGATAGCATCAAGTTTTTCTTCAATAATTTCTTCATAATGTGGGGCCACGGTCGTAATATATTTCTTTAAAGTCGGTATCGCCATTACACTGGTTTTTATCTGCAGTGCTGGCCGGAGTGGCCGAGAGGTTCTAGGCGCTACAGTCTGGAACCGCGCGAACGCTATAGTCGCAGGTTCGAATCCTGCCTCGGGGCCGGCCAAGGTGCCGAGCTATTCTAGGCGCTACAGTCTGGAACCGCGCGACCGCTATGGTCGCAGGTTCGAATCCTGCCTCGGGCATGGATGTGTGTGATGTCCTTAGGTTAGTTAGATTTAAGTAGTTCTAAGTTCTAGGGGACTGATGACCTCAGAAATTGAGTCCCATAGTGCTAAGAGCCATTTGAACCATTTTATTTGCAGTGTTACATTTACACGATCATGATTTCGGCTTTAAAGTGCCATTATCAAGAGTTTTAATGTTATGCAGCGTCTAATGGCGATACCGACTTTAAAGAAATTTTTCCTCCATTCTGGATTCCATGCCGGTATCGATGGAAGATCTCACAACGTAAGGTTACAGTTCAAATCAGAAAACCAGATGCTTCAAGCAATATCAGCAATCCTGTTTCTTTTGTATTGAAGAGGTACTGAGTAACGTCTTACATTAAATTCCTGAATCGCTCTTGTTGTCAGGCTGAGTAAACCGACTGCAGACGTTACTCTGTGTTGCAGGCACTGTCGGCATCACGCTCAACACAGACTGGTACGAGCCCTTGAGCGACTCAGAGGAAGACCGGGCTGCCTCCGAGCGGATGCTACAGTTTCAGGTAACTGCGGCGAGCCTCACCTCCACACCACGGCTGGGACAAGCGTCTAAACTGCAGGCTCCAGTTTTAAATGCTCCATCCTGATTCTGTTTTAACCATTCAGAGAGTGATTTCTCAGGGTTTCGACTGCATAAGAGAAATGAGTTCAGACACTATGAACTACCTGTAATAAAATAACTTCTCCATGCAAATCAACGTAGTTTAAGCATCACTCACAGAAACTGACTTCGTGCTGTTTCCACATGATGTCATACGTGGCACGGTAAGAGGAAATCACATCTATTCGGGGTTTCTAAACTTTCAAAAAGCGTTTCATTCAGTACCACATGAACACCATCTAAAGGAAATACATTCTTATGTGATATCTGAACGAATTTACAACTAGGTCTAAAATTTCATCACAGGGAGAAAGCATCACTCTATCCCGGATGGAAAGTCGTCTACTAAACTCCGAAGTAACGTCTGCTGTGTCTGAGGGATGTGTGCGAAAGATGTAAGCCACCCCTTATTTTGCCCGCCCGGTTAGCCGAGCGCTGTAACGCACGGCTTTCCGGAGCGAGAAGGAGCGCCTGGTCCCCGCCACGAATACACCCGGCGGGCTTCTGTCGAGGTCCGGTGAGCCAGCCAGTCTTTGGATGGTTTTTAGGCTGTTTTCCATATGTCTCGGCCAATGCGGGCTGGTTACCCTTATTCCGCCTCTGCTACACTATGTCGGCGACTGCTGCGCAATCAAGTTCTCCACGTACGCGTGCACCAACCTTACTCTACCACCCAAACATAGGGGTTACACTCGTCTGGTGTGAGACGTTCCCAGTTGGGGGGGGGGGGGGGGGGAGGGTCTAGAGGGGGCCGAACCGCACAATAACCTCGGGTTCGGTGTGGGGCGGCAGAGGGATGAAGTGGACTGCAGCAGTCGTCGTGGGGTTGTGGAACACTGCTGCTGCATTGGGGACGGAGCCTCTCCGTCGTTTCTAGGTCCCCGGTTAACATACAACAACCCCTTATTTGCAGATAAGAGGGCTTTTTTTCTTTTTTTTTTTTTTTTTTTTTTTGCTATTTCACATACGTGAAGTGAATGTATCAGCGGTGCACTACGTACAGAGTAAGGAGCGAACGGCAGGTTGGCCATTTTAGAGTCTGTGGGAAATGGCGATACAGAAACCATTCGTGAGATCAGCAATGAGTTCCGTAGGGAAAGAATGTTTATTTTATATGAAGTAATTGTTATTAATAAATATTTGCTAATAAAAGTTGGCTTTTGCTACTCAGACATTAGGAGCCGTCTGCAGATCATAAGTATTGTATTTCAATAATTTCAAAGTGCCTGAAACGTTGATATTTATAAATAAATGAATAACTTTGAGATAACCGAAGATGTACGATCTTATACGAACTATACCGATTGTACGCTCAAGTTCCAGACTGTGCGTCATAGTCGGCAGTTGTCGATAGCATGCCTTTCGACCTAGTCATGTGATAGACGGTGCTCTTGTGCCATTAATAGTTAGCCTATAATAAGTGTGAACAAGTTCATTTTACGGTGTTTCTCAAACGAACACCCAATAATGGCTTTCCGTATATAAATTATTTGCTCAAAACTTCTTCCTGCCTCGTTACGTAAAACATGCACTGTAGTTTTGCACTTTCAGAATCCAATGCCGCTGCTACGGCTCTGCAAGGGAACAGAAAACTACGAGAGCATCTTCACACAGCAGATAGGAAGAATTCCTAAGCGGCGTCTCACTAAGTCAGTTCAAAAAAATGATTCAAATGTCTCTGAGCACTATGGTATTTAACATCTGAGGTCATCAGTCCCCTAGAACATAGAACTACTTAAACCTAACTAACCTAAGGACATCACACACATCCATGCCCGAGGCAGGATTCGAACCAGTGACCGTAGCAGTCTCGCGGTTCCGGACTGAAGCGCCTAGAACCGCACGGTCACCGCGGCCGGCTAAGTCAGTTCAAGGACAGACTGACTTAATTATCGCAAAACTCGGGTAGGAAAGCGTTGCCAGTTATACTGTACGCCCCTTACACCATCATCTTCGGATCCACGCCTAAACTGAGACATTTCAGTAGGTTTAGTACGAGAGCGGGGGGGGGGGGGGGGTGACTAAGTTACTTTTCCTCCAAAAATTTTGGTGTATCCAGTCAAATGCGTCAAGAATGGGACGTTTCTACTGCGTTCCCCTCTACTTTCGTTAAATAAGCGGTATTTTCGTCCGTCACACTGGCAACATCACTGAATTGTTCCCTGCATGTAGAGTATTTTGAACGTAGAAAGTTGAGGAGGGAGATGGTCACAGTCTGCTGCTGATGGATGCAGCTTTGCTGATTTTGAGGAAATGTAAATGACGCAATCCATGGATGCGCGATCCATATTGTGAGCAGTTCGCTACTTACTTGTTCTGGTACGTAACTTGAGCTGGCGATTTGACGTTCAGTTTATGATTTTGTCTCATTAACTTTGAAGGTGAAACTTGTAAGGATACCTTGTTGTGTTTTTTCCATTCAGTCTTCAAATACGTTTGTACCCCCCTCCCATTCCCCCACCCACTCTCACAATGTTAGCGTCATTTTGTGTACATTCACTCCAGAAAATAACATTCCTCTCTGTCCATGCCCATCAGAAAAACTGTGTATAAAGCACAGGTAAGGCTTATGCTTGAGTGGTAGTCAGACAAACGAGACTGATAAGGAAGATCGATCGTACACAAATGAAGATAGAAAGAATGGTCAAAAGCTTGACCGATAAGTGAATCTAACAGAAATATTGTCAAGAGTCAGCTGGCAGGGACTCTAACGCTGTACATCTTGGAAAAATGCACCTAACTATAGACTTCCGTCGCTGAAGTCAGCGTATATTATTATGGAGCACTTTTTATGCTCACGTATGTGTTTGTAATCTCCTCTGTAGGCTTTAACATAAATTCTGGAAATAGCGATCTTGTGCAACTCAACTCACTCATTCAGCTCACGAGATACAGAACGCAGTGGACAGTGGCGCTCAAGTTGGTATCTTGTCTGAAAGCGTTCGATACAGTTTTTCACTGCCAACCAATGACCACATAGTGAAACTTCCTGGCAGATTAAAACTGTATGCCGGACCGAGACTCAAACTCGTGATCTTTGTCTTTCACGGAGAAGTGTTCTACCGACTGACCTACCCGAACACGACTCACGATCCGTCCTCACAGTTTTACTTCAACCAGTACCTTGTTCCTACCTTCCAAACTTCACAGAAGCTCTCCTGAAAAACTTGCACTCTACAGCAGAGTATGCGCTGATATGAAACTTCTTTGCTGATGAAAACCGTGTGCCAGACAGAGACTCGAACTCCGGACCTTTGCCTTTCGCGGGCAAGTGTTCTATCGACTGAGCTACCCAAGCAAGACTTACGACTCTTTGTCACAGCTTTATTTCCGCCAGTGCCGTAGGAGAGCTTCTGTGAAGTTTGGAAGGTAGGAGGCGCGGTACTCGCGTAAGTGAAGTTGTGAGCAAGGGTCCCGAGTCGTGCTTAGATAGCTCAGTTGGTAGAGCACTTGTCAGCGAAAGGTCCTCAGTACGCATCTCGGTCTGCAATGGATATATCGCACCACCACTGTGTCACATTTGTAGCTATCTGGTCGGCATGAGTTACCTGTTGGATGTCCTACCGACCTCGCTGGCTCCTAGAACCAATGACTTCTACCGTTACTTTCAATCGACACTGCCTGGTAATGTGATTGAGCGCTGACATCCGGCGGTTGGCTGGAAGCGGGTATGGAGTAACATACACTCACCTTTCCTTCCCCCCGCGGTGAGGGCTCTGTCGTATGTGACAGCGACTGAAAAATTCTCCATCCGACAACGTTTATACACTTTGTGTCTGGCCGAGGACCCTCCCTGCTCCAGATGCGCCGCTGTCGACATGCACCGTTTCGTTTGTGATACGGCTGCCGACTGCTGGATCCTCACACGTCGTACGTTGTCATTGTTGCTGCGACGGACGCCTCAGTCCGTAGAGACCATCAAACTGATCCAACCCGTCACTTGCTATCCTGCTACTTGTCATAAGGCACGGTATGGGTTAAAGGTATGCCGTTGTCATACTTTTTTAGTGAGAGCGTTACAGAGTTTTTTAGATTTTTGGCACTATTTAACGAGTAACTACACGGTTTTACGGCGCAAGGTGTCGTATGGTTCGCTCTTCGTGAGTTACTTGGGGTCGTTGTTTACGCACCCTCCAGACCATTAGGATGTACCAGGTGTGAAAAGAGATTGAAGGTATGACACAGGATGGACGGATGAGGGACACTGTAATTACAGGGTGTTTCACCCTCTCTGAAGGAGAAGCCGACCTGGACACCCCACCGTCTGCTTGCTGTGGAATCCTCCGGAAGAAGATTTAAAAAAAAATGCATAAAAATGGAACAAATAAGATATAATAGAAATATTGTGCCCTTTCTGTTATCCCTCTTTTTTAACAAAACTATAAAAGGCGTATTTCGGTTCTGTTCGTGAGCGGAGCCTGAAGTGGTGGCAAACATCCGTCCTAGTAAGATTTTAGGATAAAGTGGCGGTGGTACTAACTATTGTTTTTGTTTGTAGGCTAGATAGGTTTTTGGGGATAGTAGGGGTGTTAGGAGTCAACGCGTGAAGTGTAAGAGGTCTAGGGAAAAAAGTTCGCGAAAGGCAAAAGTCCCCAGTTTGAGTCTCGGTCTCGTTTTAATCTGTCAGAAAGTTTCATATTAGCGTGCACAGTGAAAATTTCGTTCTGGATTACATAGTCAGCTTACTGGATTCCTGAGCAGCTCTCTGTGAATAGATTGAAGACTTACTAACTGTGTTATTAATGGGGAGAAATCGTTAGACTGTTACTGTTTACGATATGCAGGGTGTAACAAAACAATCATGCCAAGCTCTGAAGAGTTGTGGGGGGTGTCAGGAGGAATACATTGAAGATAAGGAGCAATATTTGGAAACGTCATCCAAGGACGCTATGGAGAGCCAGATTATAAAAGATTATTCATATAGTTTTAGATGATGACTGCGAAACAACCACAAGACATAGAAAAGAATGGCACATAAGTGACTACAGTATCTATAACTTTCTACTCGTAATACGCGCCGTAAGATAGTCTCAGAGCGTATTAATATGGGATAGGCGTGTCAGAACATGCAGAAAAAGCGTCTGCGTATTGTAGCGCCGAATTAGATCGTGAACATTCGAACGGATTCAAAAACAGGCTTCTCTCCGTGTCCGTTGCTCTACAGCAACAGTGACTTCTGGATTTGTACACACGTACTGACATTCTCACTACATAAACGCTGATAATATTGAGAAACTGTAAAGTGTGTTAAAAACTTGTACAGATGTTCTATCCACAGTTGTGTGCTTGTTTTCTGTTTGTCTTTCAGTTTTCACACAGTCGTCTTCCGAAAGCCTGTAGGTACTTCTGAATAAACATGCAGAGACCGTGCTGCTACGCGTCCCTTTCAACAGCAGCGTTGAGTTTGTACACAGAAGGACCAAAGGCTGAAGACTGTAAGCGGAGCACACGATCCTGAGAGCATTCAGGACGTTAGCCTTCCGCGTGTAAATGCTCTATTGACTGAGCTATCCAGGCACTGCTGACGACTCTCAACACGCTGCTTTATTTCTGACATTACCTCATCTCTTTCTTTTCAAACTTCACAGATATGCTGCATACGATCTCCTTCTTTCCAAACTTCACATTTCTGCTGCATACTTCGTGGGACTAGGACTCTTGGATAAAAAGGTCATCTCAGAGAAACGGCTTGGCCATAATCTGGGGGTTGTTTACAGAGTGAATGTTCGCTCTGTACCGAATGCAGGCTTATTTGATACCTACACAGATTAAAACTGTGTACTAGACTGGATTAACTCAGCTGGAAGACCATTTCTTATTTTGAAGAGAACGCCATGCAGAAGCGTTTGAGGATGGTAACTGATATCCTTCACATTTAGTAATTGCTTACAGGAACTCCCCTGCTCTCCCTTCTCCCCTCTGGTGACGGGAAGGAAACACAGAATTTCTCCAAGAATTTTATTCGAGCGGGACGCAATAATTCGGTACATTATAATAAACTTGACATTTTTGTCAGTGAAAATTTAGGTTTTACCACCAGAGGAGAGCTGGGCAAGTGGCAATATAATTTTGACTTCTTTTAGATTCCACTGTTCTCTTGCTGTACGAGTGTTGCTTCCAAGTTGCGCTTATCACTGAGCAGGATTCCTGGTTTTCAGCTGGGGCTGTTCGCGCACCCAATCTTCAGCTCCTCTGGTGACTACCCAGCCGTGGTGCGCGAGAGGGTGGACGCAAACAGCATAGCGGAGGGTAGGCCGCGCTCCAGGCTGCCCAGCTTCACGCCGGAGGAGGTTGAAAGCATAAGGGGTAAGTGAGGTTTACATCGCTTTA
Source organism: Schistocerca gregaria (assembly GCF_023897955.1). Classification (NCBI taxonomy): domain Eukaryota; kingdom Metazoa; phylum Arthropoda; class Insecta; order Orthoptera; family Acrididae; genus Schistocerca; species Schistocerca gregaria. The sequence goes on from NC_064926.1 coordinate 426,739,810, forward strand.
AGTGTGCCAGACCGCTGAACAGAGCAAAGGCGACTGGACCTCATGGCACATCTACGCTATCTAATTACAAGTAGCCAGTCACCTATTAGTGGATACTAACACGGGTGTAGCCAACCTTCGCCGTTATGACATCTTGAATTCTGCTGGGTTACTTTCCTTGGTGTGTCTGAGTGTCTGTGGAGGAATGAAACTCCATTATTTCTCAAGAAACGGAACCAGAGGAGGTTGTGATGCGCAACGCCGGAATCTGGAGCAAAGTCGACTTTCCGCGGCATCCCAAAGGTGTTCCATTGGGTTCAGGTGGAGACTCTGGACAGGCCAGTCCATTTCAGCAATGTTATTGTCCGCAAATATTGCTTCACAGAAGCTCTTTAGGACAGTGCGCATTTTCATGTTGCTACAAGCAGTCATATTCATCGAACTGTTCCTCTACTGTATATAGTGCACAATGCTGTTAAAAGTGTCAGAAGCCTTCCCCATTTAGTGTTTTCTTAAACACAGTAAGGAAGCGACATCGTAACCACAAGAAACATCTCTACAGTATAACGCCACCTTCTCCGTACTTCACTGTTGGCACTACATATGCTGACAAGTAACGTTCTCCAGGAATTCGCCAAACCTACACCCTTCCATTCGATTACCACAGGATATAGCGGGACACCTCACTCCAAATCACACGTTCACTCGTTTCCATAAATCTACCGTCCAGCGGTGTCGCACTTTACACCATCTCAAACGTCGCTCAGCATTGGCTTCAGAAATGTGTAGGATATGAGGAGCTCCTCGACCGTCGTACTCCATTCTTTTTAATTCCGTCCACACAGTCATTGTGCTATCTGGACTGCCCGTAGCACTTTGGAACCCCTAGTGACTCCTTCCGCTTTACAACCAACCTTCAGAATGTTCGACACTCACTGTTCGGCAGTACATGAGGTCAGCCTGGGGTTTGTTTAGCTCTGGCTGTTTCTTTGTGTTTCCACTTCACAGTCACATCACCAATTTCAGAATGACTGAAATGTCCCAAATGAATTTCTTATTAAAGTGACGAAAATGAAATGGCGTGTACCGAGGGCCTCCCAGCGGGTAGACCCTATCGCCTGGTGCAAATCTTTTGAGGTGACGCCACTTCGGCGACTTGCAAGTCGATGAGGAGCAAATGATGATGATGAAGACGACACAAAAACCCAGTCCCTGAGCGGAGAAAATCTCTAACCAGCCGGGAATCGAACATGCCCCCCCCCCCCCCCCCCCCGGCATGACAAGCCGGTGCACCATCCACTGAGCTACGGTGGCGGACATTCAAGTGATATATAATGATTATTCCAGATTGGAAGTCGCTGAACCGGCCGCGGTGGTCGTGCGGTTCTAGCGCTGCAGTCCGGAACCGCGGGACTGCTACGGTCGCAGGTTCGAATCCTGCCTCGGGCATGGATGTGTGTGATGTCCTTAGGTTAGTTAGGTTTAAGTAGTTCTAAGTTCTAGGGGACTGATGACCTAGTGCTCAGAGCCATTTTTTGGAAGTCGCTGAGCTCTCCTACAGACCCATTCTGCTGTTACTGCTTCTTAAGCGACAACACACAACTCCCCTACTCCATTTATTCTGGCGCGTTCGCCTCTCGTGACATCTAGTGGTCAATTCCGCATTACAGAGGGGTATCCGCATACTTTTGGTCAGGTAGTGCACGCCATTCTACACACAGTATGCGAAAGAAATTGGTCGACTTGAAGCTGTCTACCACAGGTCGTTGGAGGAACGAAGGTTTTAACAGACTGAAAATAGGTACAAGTCATTCCCGTTTTAAAGAAGGGTCGTCAAACAGGCATGCACAGCTATAGGCATATATTACCGACAGCATCATGTTGTAAAACATTGAATAACGCTTTATGCTTGCGTCTTATGGCCTTTATGGAGACCGAAACTCTCTTCTCTAGGAATGCAAATGGGTTCCGAAAACAACGATCGTGTGAAACCCAGTTCACTCTACTCACCCACGAAACTCAAAAGGCGGTAGTTACTAAAGCCCAGGTTGAGGCTGTGTTCCTTAATTCCTGGAATGCGTTTGACGCAGTTCTGTAGCGTTGCAGAATGAACAAAGTGCGGTATGTCGCATTAGTTTTGAGATTGGATTAAGATTTTCTAGCAAATAGAACTCAGAATATCATTCTTAAAGGGGAGACATCGTAACACGCAAAATTAATTTAGGGTGTGTCCCTAGGACGTCTTACAGTACTGTTGCTGTCCACAGTATATGTATATAATCTAGTGCATAACGGCAAAGGCCCGTGAAGCTGTTGACGGTCAACGCTGTTGTGTATAGACAAGTCTTGGAGTTAGCAAATTGTAGCGAAATGCAGAAAGATATGCAGAGGATTTACGCTTGGAGCGGGGACGGGCAGTTGACCCAGATCATAACAAACGTGACGTATTGCTCATTAAGAGGCAGCAAACACTTGTTATTGCATGATTGCACGATTGCAGAGCAGTTTCTAGCAGTCAAATCTATTAAATATCTAGAAGTATGCAAATGGAGCGATTTAAAATGGAACTACCACTCAAACTAATCGTGGGAACGGCACATCATAGATTGAGATTCATTGGGAGGATTTTTCAGGGATCCACACACAAAGGAAGTAGCCTGAAAAACTCTCGTTCGACTGATACTTGAGTATTGCTGCTCAGTCTGTGAGCGCTCCTAGATACGATTGATAGAGGCACCGGAGAAGATCCAAAGACAAGCAGCGTGATAAGCCAAAGGATCAGTCAGATGCCATCCAGTTTCAGTGGCTGATGTTACTAGAGACACGTTGTGCGTCAAGGAGTGGTTTACTGTTAAAAGTCCGAGTGCGTACGTTCCTAGAAGAGCGGACCAATATATTACTTCCTCCCACGTATGTCTCGGGAGCATACCACGAAAGTAATATTAGACAGATTTGAGCTCACAGAAAGGCTTAACAACAATCGATCTTCCTGTGCGATCATTCGCTACTGGAACGGGGAAGGGGGAAATGCTTAGTGGTACACACAAGTAGCTTGTTACACAGCATAAGGTGGCCTGCGGAGTGCGAATATAGTTGTAGATATGAAAGGTTCGTACCAGAAGTTTGTGACTAATTTGCATGGGCGTACGCAGTACATAGTGAGATTGAAGTTGGAAGCAAGCAAAGGTATTAGTGTTTAACGCTCCGTCGAAGAAGACGTCATTAGGCTGATGACATTGATTTAGAGAATTGGTGGTTCCCATAAAATCCTATGCTTCTGAAATTATTGTAGTCACAGTCTGCAGCAGAAACTGACGATTTCAAGGTGAACTCGTAACTTAGAAATTCTTTAAACAGTGAGTTACCGAGAAATCCCCCAGATGAGAACACATTACAATTATGGTATTAGTAATATCATTTTGAAAACGTATGCATTCTGAGTACCACATCAACTCAACAATATACCACAAGCTTGGAGTCATTATATAAATTAACGAGTGATAAAACTGCGTAGCTGACGTATTAGAACGAAGAGATTGCTCTATCTCAACCCCAAATTGTTCACATTTTCACGAGACTGCGATGTCGTCAGACCTCGTACAGCATGTCAGCGTGACAGTTGACTGTTGGGGCTTCAACTCCGAGATTGTTCGGGCACTGGGACTTATAACACACCACTGTGTCTAGTAGCAGCGGCTTCAGTGTGCTAATTCGACAACGGCCGGGAGAGCGCAGCGCTTCGGCCCTACATATCGTATCTCGATTAACCCACTGGCTGAGGAAGACTCGGCAGTCAGTCGGGGCCAAATGACCCGTCTATGGCCAGGACGTCGGTGTTGTCCTTCCCCTTCCTTTCACTTTGCCTGGCCTAAAGCGTGCCGTCAGTATCGACGCTGGGGAAAGTCGACGTTACCAGAGTCAGTTGCCATGTGTCACAACTAGATTACAGCTATCGCCGTGGACTATAGAGCTTTGTAAAAATGGAATAACAGCCACAGAGCAACAAGTTACTCTCCAGTTCAGCGCTGGCCAACCCAAACCAGCCTGCTCCAGATTCTTTCTGTTATGTGCAGGACTGGGGCCTGCAGGTGCGTGGACAATCTGAGTGCTCTGCAAGCAGTTGCATGTATGAGAGAGAGAGAGAGAGAGAGAGAGAGAGAGAGAGAGACAGAGACAGAGACAGAGAGAGAGAGAGAGAGAGAGAGAGAGAAAGGGAAGTTTTAGCTGCCTGTGTCGACTGAAAACTAACTTACGCTCGATAATGGAAGAATAGAGGCAGCATAGATTGGCACACCTGTCCATTAACCACCATATTAATATGAACCCCATCGCCGGCCGCGGTGGTCGAGCGGTTCTAGGCGCTTCAGTCCGGAACCGCGCGACTGTTACGGTCGCAGGTTCGAATCCTGCCTTGGGCATGGGTGTGTGTGATGCCTTTAGGTTAGTTAGGTTTAAGTAGTTCTAAGTTCTAGGGGACTGATGGCCTCAGCTGTTAAGTCTCATAGTGCTCAGAGCCATTTGAACCATTTGAACACCATCGCTATAACTGACAGTTTCATTCGACCCCCACGATGACCTGATTTTACTTCGTTAACTTCTAGTATTTCCATTGAATTTTTCGAAGTATTTACTTTTCTACTGCGTTTTGCACTGAAGCGCTGAAGAAATAACGGGGGGAGGGGGAAGGTACCCCAGGGATCAGTGTTGGGGCTATTCATGTTCCTTATTTATATAAACGGTATGCCCTCTAGTATTACAGGTAACTCTAAAATATTTCCGTTTGCTGATGACGCTAGCTTGGTAGTAAGAGTGTTGTGTGCAACGCTGGCTCGGTTTCAAACAGTGCAGTTCGTGACATAAGTTCATGGCTTGTAGAAAATAAACTAACGCTAAATGACATAAGACTTAGTTTGTAAAGTTTCTAACACATAATTCAACGAAAACCGACGTTTTAATTTCACAAAATGGGCATATGATTAGTGAAGCTGAACAGTTCAGATTTCTAGGTGTTCAGATAGATAGTAAACTGTCGTGGAAAGCACATGTTCAGGATCTTGTTCAAAGACTTAATGGTGCCATTTTTACTATTGGAAGGATATCTGAAGTAAGTGGTCGTTCGACGCGAAAGTTTGCCTACTTTGCTTATTTTCATTCGTTTATGTCGTATGGTATTATATTTTAGGGTAACTCTTCCCACTTTAAAAGGATATTTTTGGCTCAGAAAAGGGCGGATCGGGCAATAAGTGGTGTTAAGTTCGCAAATCTCTTGTCGACCCCTGTTCACTAGTCTGGGTATTTTGACACTGGCCTCTCCGTGTATATATTCTTTACTGTCATTTCTTGTTAACAATATCAGCTTATTCCAAAGAATAAGCAGCTTTCACTCAGTTAATACTCAGCAGAAATCCAACCTGCATTTGGATCGAACTTTGTTAACTCTTTGCAGAAAGTTGTACAATATACTGCTGCATCCATTTTCGATAAGCTACCACAAGAATTCAAAAATCTTAGCAATAATCCACGCGTTTTCAAATTTAAACTGCAGAGTTTCCTCAGGGGTCACTCCTTCTATTCTGTTGAGGAGTTCCTTCAAAAATTAAGCTGATTCTTATATTATATTGTTGACTCTTTTTACTGAAACTTAAGGCTTGACTTTTTTTGGGTTCATAAATATTTTATTTTTATCTGTTATTACTTTTATGTTGTAATTTCATGTACTGACACGTTCCATGACCTTGGAGATTTATTCCTCAATTTGGACCTACGAAACTTGACGTGTAAATAAATAAAAAACTGATATGGGCTTGCGTATTCAAATACAGAGATATGTAAATAGGCAGAATACGGCACTGCGGTCGGCAAAGCCTATATACGACAAAGAGTGCCTGGCGCAGTTGTCAAATCGGTTATTGCTGCTAGAATGGCGGGTTATGAAGATGTGAGTGAGTTTGACCGTGGCGTTATACTCGGCGCACGGTCAATGAGACACAGCATCTCCGAGGTAGCGATGAAATGGGGATTTTCCCGTACGGTCATTACAAGAGTGTACCATGAATATTAGAAATCCGGTAAAACATCAGATCTCCGACACCGCTGGGGCAGGAAAAAGATGCTGCAAGAACGGGACCAACGACGCCTGAAGAGAAACATTGAGGTGACAGAAGTGCAACCTTCCGCAAATTGCTGCAGATTTCAGTGTTTGGCCATCAACAAGTGTCAGCCTGCGAACCATTCAACGAAACATCATCGATATGGGCTTTCGGAGCCGAATGCCCACTCGTGTCTTCTTGATGACTGCGCGACACAAAGCTTTACGCCTCGTCTGGGCCCGTCAACCCGACATTAGACTGTTGATGACTGGAAACATGTTGCCAGGTCGGACGAGTCTTGTTTCAAACTGTATCAAGAGGATGGATGTGTACGGGTATGGAGACACCCTCATTAATCCATGGACCCTACATGTCAGCAGGGAACTGTTCAAGCTGGTGGAGGCTCTGTAATGGTGTGGGACTTGTGCAGCTGTAATGATACGTGACTCATGATACGTCTAGATACGACTCTGACAGGTTACACATACGTAAGCATCCTCTCTGATCGCCTGAATCCAGTTATGTCTATTGTGCGTTCCGACAGAGCTGGGCAATTCCAACAGGACAATGCGTCACCCCACACTTCCAGAATTGGCACAGAATGGCTCCAGGAACACTCTTCCGAGCTTAAACACTTCCGATGGCCACCAAACTCCCAAGACATGAACATTATTGAGCATATCTGGGATGCCTTGCAACGTGCTGTTCAGGAGAGATTTCTTCCCCCTCGTACGCTTACGAATTTACGCACAGCCATGCAGGATTCATGGTTTCAGTTTCCTGCAGCACTACTTCAGGCATTAGTCGAGTCCATGCCACGTCGTGTTTCGGCACTTCTGCCTGCTCGCGGGGGCCCTACGTGATATTAGGCAGCTGTACCAGTTTCTTTGGCTCTCCATTGTGTGTTAGACTGATACTTCAGTAACCATGCTGTAAATTAAATAAACATTCATGTAGTAGTTTTCGGAAATGTGAGTTAGTGATGAGTTTGTAGATCATTTAAGGCAAATGAAAACAGCAAATCAATTCTTGTCCGACTGTGTGATCGATTAAAAGGTTTATTCGAATCTGTATTTACACTCCTGGAAATGGAAAAAAGAACACATTGACACCGGTGTGTCAGACCCACCATAATTGCTCCGGACACTGCGAGAGGGCTGTACAATCAATGATCACACGCACGGCACAGCGGACACACCGGGAACCGCGGTGTTGGCCGTCGAATGGCGCTAGCTGCGCAGCATTTGTGCACCGCCGCCGTCCGTGTCAGCCAGTTTACCGAGGCATAAGGAGCTCCATCGCAGTCTTTAACACTGGTAGCATGCCGCGACAGCGTGGACGTGAACCGTATGTGCAGTTGACGGACTTTGAGCGAGGGCGTATAGTGGGCATGAGGGAGGCCGGGTGGACGTACCGCCAAATTGCTCAACACGTGGGGCGTGAGGTCTCCACAGTACATCGATGTTGTCGCCAGTGGTCGGTGGAAGGTGCACTTGCCCGTCGACCTGGGACCGGACCCCAGCGACGCACGGATGCACGCCAAGACCGTAGGATCCTACGCAGTGCCATAGGGGACCGCACCGCCACTTCCCAGCAAATTAGGGACACTGTTGCTCCTGGGGTATCGGCGTGGACCATTCGCAACCGTCTCCATGAAGCTGGGCTACGGTCCCGCACACCGTTAGGCCGTCTTCCGCTCACGCCCCAACATCGTGCAGCCCGCCTCCAGTGGTGTCACGACAGGCGTGAATGGAGGGACGAATGGAGACGTGTCGTCTTCAGCGATGAGAGTCGTTTCTTCCTTGGTGCCAATGATGGTCGTATGCGTGTTTGGCGCCGTGCAGGTGAGCGCCACAATCAGGACTGCATACGACCGAGACACACAGGGCCAACACCCGGCATCCTGGTGTGGGGAGCGATGTCCTACACTGGCCGTACACGTCTGGTGATCGTCGAGGGAACACTGAATAGTGCACGGTACATCCAAACCGTCAACGAACCCATCGTTCTACCATTCCTAGACCGGCAAGGGAACTTGCTGTTCCAACAGGACAATGCACGTCCGCATGTATCCCGTGCCACCCAACGTGCTCTAGAAGGTGTAAGTCAACTACCGTGGCCAGCAAGATCTCCGGATCTGTCCCCCATTGAGCATGTTTGGGACTGGATGAAGCGTCGTCTCACGCGGTCTGCATGTCCAGCACGAACGCTGGTCCAACTGAGGCGCCAGGTGGAAATGGCATTGCAAGCCGTTCCACAGGACTATATCCAGCATCTCTACGATCGTCTCCATGGGAGACTAGCAGCCTGCATTGCTGCGAAAGGTGGATATACACTGTACTAGTGCCGACATTATGCATGCTCTGTTGCCTGTGTCTATGTGCCTGTGGTTCTGTCAGTGTGATCATGTGATGTATCTGACCCCAGGAATGTGTCAATAAAGTTTCCCCTTCCTGGGACAATGAATTCACGGTGTTCTTATTTCAATTTCCAGGAGTGTATATTATAATACAAAAAGTAACCCCCCCAAATTAATCCTGTGTGCGGTCCTATACATGGTAAGTCACTTTTACTAAGTTCAGTTGACAGAGTACGCCCGTGTACATTGTTTACAATGTGCGGCTGCAACAGTGCTGCGTTGTTGGCTGGGAGTTCCCGATGGGCGGTTTGAGCCGCATTCCCGCATAACTGGCTTTCTCTCAGTGAGTTTTGTGCTTCAAGTGTATATCAGTAAACCCCAGATTCTGTAAAATAATCCAATTCTTACGTATAAAACTGCTTCAAACGTCGATTACAGATGAATTCATGTGTTTGACATGAAGCATGTAAGCGAGAAAAGTTAAGAAAGTTTTGAAATTGTGCGTGTTAGAAGTCGCGAAGTGCTCCCATTATGAAACACTGGATGAGTATAATCTGGGTAATTTGCTCTCCATTTTAAGTAAAAGCTACTTTTTCATGCATTTCAATATGTATGACGTCATATTTCCCGAATTATGTGTCGTATATTAATACAGTGGTACATGTGGATGTTGTCTGCAAACTGTGTTGAGAACAGAGTCGGCAGTAGAAGTAATAAACCAAAATGTCACGCCTGACGATGAAGTATGATAGCATAACAGTGAAAATGTACAAGGGGAAACCAAAACGTTTCCGTTCGAAGGCCGTACAGCACAGAATCGATACGCCGATAAGGCAAAATCGCCGCGAGCATTGAAACAACCATCCCACCGACACACCAGATTGAAGACAACCGTTTAGTAAACGTCTATGTCCTGCTGCATGAAGAAGTCCGTAACTACCTGCTACACATCCTCGTCCAACAGGAATCGTCGACCTTTGAAGGCCTTTCTCGAGGGACCGAGGGCGTGGTAATCACATGGGGGGAGAGTAGAACTATAGGGCTGGCGGTCGACTGTCTCCCACTTGAGTTGGCCTCCCAGATCGATCAGCGTCTTGTGTCGAATTGCGACCAGCACGGAATCTGATTCACCACTTGACAACGCTGGTTTTGGACAGATATGTTGCCCCATAGACATTCTTCACTCGCTGTTGGATATCTGTTGGTGGTTGTCCTGTGGTGGCCAGGAAGAAGAATAACATATCTTCATTCATCATTCTCCTTTGGATGTCAACTCGTGTATGTCCACCGGCAGCCAAGGAAAAGATAACAGCACATTGCTTTTGTTTGGTAGCATTTGACAAAAACGTCGTCATACTTAACGTCTCACATGCACGTCGGAATGAAAGAAATGGCACAGTAATCCCTTGCCTGCAAGTCGGTGCTTATGTACCCACAGCAGGGACGCGCTACATTGCATACAGGATGTAACAAAATTGGAGACTACTGAGAGACGGGATACAACCCGATGGCTTTGACCAATGACGTCAGAATTGGCAAGAGATGAGTTATTACTCAGATTTAACAGAAAAGACGAGTGTTCATAAACAAAGGAATGCATCAGAGAGATGACTGGTGGTGGAGATAGAGTGGTACATTGATAGTGACCGGGCCAAGTATCTCACGAAATAAGCATCAAACGGGCCCGCAGCTCGTGGTCGTGCGGTAGCGTTCTCGCTTCCCGCGCCCGGGTTCCCGGGTTCGATTCCCGGCGGGGTCAGGGATTTTCTCTGCCTCGTGATGGCTGGGTGTTGTGTGATGTCCTTAGGTTAGTTAGGTTTAAGTAGTTCTAAGTTCTAGGGGACTGATGACCATAGATGTTAAGTCCCATGGTGCTCAGAGCCATTTGCACCAAACGAAAAAACTACAAAGAAGGAAACTCGTCTAGCTTGAAGGGAGAAACAAGATGGAGCTATGTTTGGCCCGCTAGATGGCGCTCCCATAGATCAAACGGATATCGACTGCGTTTTTTAAAATAGGAACCCCCAATTTTTTTATTACATATTCGTGTTGTACGTAAAGAAATATGAATGTTTTAGTTGGACCACTTTTTTCGCTTTGTGATAGATGGCGCTTGTAATAGTCACAAACGTATAACTACGTGGTATCACGTAACCGTTCGCCAGTGCGGACGGTATTTGCTTCGTGATACATGACCCGTGTTAAAATGGACCGTTTACCACTTGCGGAAAAGGCCGATGTCGTGTTGATGTATGGCTATTGTGATCAAAATGCCCAACGGGCGTGTGCTATGAATGCTGCTCGGTGTCCTGGTCGACATCATCCAAGTATCCGGACGGGTCACGTTATTTAAGGAAACAGGAAGTGTTCAGCCACATGTGAAACGTCAACCACGACCTGCAGCAAATGATGATGCCCGAGCAGGTGTTTTAGCTGCTGTCGCGGCTAATCCGCACATCAGTAGCAGACAAATTGCGCGAGAATCGGGAATCTGAAAAACGTCGATATTGAGAATGCTACATCAACATCGATTGCACCCGTACCATATTTCTATGCACCAGGAATTGCATGGCGACGACTTTGAACGTCGTGTACAGTTCTGCCACTGGGCACAGGAGAAATTACGGGATGATGACAGATTTTTTGCACGCCTTCTATTTAGCGACGAAGCGTCCTTCACAACCGCGGTAACCTAAACCGGCATAATATGCACTATTGGGCAACGGAAAATCCACGATGGCTGTGACAAGTGGAACATCAGCAACCTTGGCGGGTTAAAAAATATGGTGCGGCATTATGGGAGGAAGGATAATTGGCCCCCATTTTATCGATGGCAATCTAAATGGTGCAATGTATGCTGATTTCCTACGTAATGTTCTACCGATGTTACTACAACATGTTTCACTGCATGACAGAATGGCGATGTACTTCCAACATGATGGATGTCGGGCACATAGCTCGCGTATGGTTTTAGCGTATTGAATAGCATATTTCATGACAGGTGGATTGGTCGTCGAAGCACCATGGCCCGCGCGTTCACCGGATCTGACGTCCCCGGATTTCTTTCTCTGGGGAAGTTGAAGGATATTTGCTATCGTGATCCGCCGACAACGCCTGAGAACATGCGTCAGCGCATTGTCAATGAATGTGCGAACATTACGGAAGGTGAACTACTCGCTGTTGAGAGGAATGTCGTTCACGTATTTCCAAATGCATTGAGGTCGACGGACATCATTTTGAGTATTTATTGCATTAATGTGGTATTTACAGGTAATCACGCTGTAAAGGGATGCGTTCTCAGAAATGATAAGTTCACAAAGGTACATGTATCACATTGGAACAACCGAAATAAAATGTTCATACGTACCTACGTTCTGTATTTTAATTTAAAAAACCTACCTGTTCCCAACTGTTCGTCTGAAATTGTGAGACATATGTTTGTGACTATTACAGCGCCATCTATCAGAAATCGAAAAAAGTGGTCCAACTAAAACATTCATATTTCTTTACGTACTACACCAATATGTAATAAAAATGGGGGTTTCTATTTTGAAAAACGCAGTTGATATCCGTTTGACCTATGGCAACTGCAGCATTTGTATTCTGTACTGCACCTGACTAACCCATACTTAACGCAGAACGATATAATGCAACAAATAAATGCAAGAAAATAGTCAAATTCAGCACAACATAAAAATAAAAGACTAAACTTACCGTACACAAACTCCTCCGCAAGAAACCAAAGCTAGCCTTCAAAGACGTCAAGAAGAATCACATACCCACATAAAAAGAAACACAACTTCACAAAAGAATACATTCACACATACGTACAAATATATAAACCCTGAAGTTCACATCTACTAAATGAAGTAAAATAATTAAAGAAATGTGCACAGAAGGAAATTACCTGAAAATGAAGAATGATGGAGCAACCACAAAAAATCCAAATCAATATTTTATTCATCCCGAGCAAACCCACCCTTCTCCTTAATTATCAGTTATCCCCTCCCCCCCCCCTCCCTATCCCAACTTGAAATTAACTAACAAATTTTGGAGGATACATTTGCCCAACACGTTTAAGGAAACAAACGAGCGGTATGTATCGGGTACACTACGCCTCCATGAATATTCATCTAAACGGCTCTGTAGTGTCGAAATGCGTCGTTTCCCCCTCCTTACCACAGATTTTATGACTGACCAAGAACCTTATGATTGACAACAAGATGCTGAAAATCCCTGTTCCCCAAATCCTTACATGAAGGAAAACTATTGGAAATAACTACAGAACCCTGTGGCACATGATCTTCAATTAATTTCACTAAAACTTTCTTCGTTCGATTAGACTTTAAAAGCTACATCATCACATCATGGATCTGAAATTACAGCCCACCAAACCCATAATCCCACCACATATCCCCTCCTCCCCCTGTTGTACTTGGTTTTGCCAAAATTAGACTCATCGATTTCGAGTATGTAACCCCCCGCTCCTCCCCCCTCCCCCGCCCCCAAGGTCCTCTTTACTCTATATATTCCCCACAAACTTCCCTACAAAACGAATACCAGTCTAAAATGGTATGCTCACTCACACGACATTCATGCTCACACAACCACACAGGTTATATCAAACACAACAGTATATAATTTCTATTATACCCCTCAAGGCCAGATTCGATTTCTCAACCCATATTCCTCGTGTAATTGAGCGCCATATTCGATCCTTGCTACGCCTCCATAGAATAAATCGTGAGTACTACGAGCAGACAACTTATCAGGCCCATATGTTCGCCGTAGTCACGACATCGAACGTAATCAGCAAGAAGACCAGACATTTGCTAAAATCGAATGGTTCCCATCATGTCTACCCCAAAACCCGCTTTAAGTCTTACATATTAATGGGAATAGAGGAATTCATACCTACAAACAAAAATCAAAAACTAAAAGTCGTTCTAAATGAAAAACCATTCTCTAAAATTATCTCAAACTCACTAAGAACTAAATTAAATACCGAATGAATTGGAAAGACCCAATATTTAAATTAACTCAAACGAAAAAATCTTACGCAATATCTAGCGCTGTCTTTAACACATTTATTTCAGTATACAATGGCGCTTATCCACGGCAGAGAACCGATTTATTATTATGGCTCGAAAGTAAAAACATCGAGGGGGGATTCTGTTTGTGTGTGTTTCCCATGATTAATGAATTGGAGAAAATGTGCTGTAACATGGAAACAACGCGTTTTCGTACCCTTGTTCATTAACATAATTTCTTCATCTACTTGTGAGGAATGTGTCCTGCAATTTGTGCCTACATTTTTGTTACACCCTGTATGCACTGTGTCAAAACCATCAACTGGAAACTTTTTGATCGTCCTTTCTGGTAAACGATAAACTTTTTTCTTTTCATTATTTTGTAGAATTTTCAGCGAGAAAATGTTTCGTAAAGATTTGAAATTATGTGTAAAGTCTGCTGGAACTCGCTAAGTGCTCTCATTCTCAAATACTACCTGAATACTTTCTGGGTATTGGTGGGCTACCACTTTCGTTGTCTCAAGACAAACGTACAGTATCTAACTGTAACATTTGTACTATTTTGTTGAATCAATAGATTATGACAACATTTTAAATTTTTAAATTCTACATCTACCTCTACATATGTACTCCGCTAGGCACCAAGCGGTGAGTGGCGGAGGAGACAATTCGCACCAAAGTCATATTTCCCCTCCTCTGTTCCACTCGCGGATCGCGCGAGGAGAAAACGACTGTCTGAACGCCTGAGTACGAGCTGTAATTTCCCTTATCTTTGAATGGTGCTCATTGCTTGATTTGAAAGTTGGTGGTAATAATTTATGCTCTACATCCTCGGCGAAGATCGGATTTTGGAATTTAGTGAGCAGCCCCTTCCGTTTAGCGCGTCGTCTATCTGCAAGTGTGTCCCACTTCAAACTTTCTATGAGATTTGTAACGCTATCTCGATGGCTAAATATACCAGTCACGAATCTTTCCTGTCTTCGTTGGACCCTCTCAATCTCTTGAATCAGTCCCAATTGGTAAGGGTCCCATACAGACGAACAATACTCTTAAGACTCGACGAACTAACGTATTGTAAACAATTTCCTTTCTTGAAGGACTGCATCGCTTCAGTATTCTACCAATAAACCACAATCTAGATTTCGCCTTGCCCGTCACTTGTGTACTATGATTATTCCATTTGAGATCATTTCGAATAGTCACACCCAGATACTCGACGGTTGTTACCGCTTCCAAAGACTGGGCATTTATTTTGTACTCGTACATTAATGGGGATTTTCGCCTTGTTATACGCAGTAGGTTACACTTACTCTCTCAATAGAGATAACTGCTAGTCATTACAACAGGCATTTATTTTCTGCAATCCTTATTTATTTGTTCACAACTTTCGTGTTATACTACTTTCCTGTAGGCTACAGCATAATCGGCAAACAGTCTAATGCAGCTGCCAATACCATCAACCATATCGTTTATGTAAATCGTAAAAAGAAGCGGACCTATTACGCTGCCCTGGGGCACACCTGAAGTTACGCTTATTTCTGTTGAAGTCACCGCATTCAGGACGACATACTGCTCTCTGTCTGTTATAAAACTTTCTATCCATCCGCATATGTCATCGGATAGACCGTAAGCGCGAACTTTTTGGAGCAAGCGAGTGCGGAACTGAGTCGAACGCCTTTCGAAAGTCGAGATATATGGCATCAACCTGGGAGCCGGTGTCTAGAGCCTAGAGCCTGTTGTATATCATGCACAAAGAGGGCCAGTTGAGTCTCGCATGACCGCCTTTTCCTAAAACCGTGCTGCTTTCTGCAGATGAGCTTCTCAGAATCTAGAAAGGGCATTAAGTCTGAACACAAAATACACTCCTGGAAATTGAAATAAGAACACCGTGAATTTTTTGTCCCAGGAAGGGGAAACTTTATTGACACATTCCTGGGGTCAGATACATCACATGATCACACTGACAGAACCACAGGCACATAGACACAGGCAACAGAGCATGCAAAATGTCAGCACTAGTACAGTGTATATCCACCTTTCGCAGCAATGCAGGCTGCTATTCTCCCATGGAGACGATCGTAGAGATGCTAGATGTAGTCCTGTGGAACGGCTTGCCATGCCATTTCCACCTGGCGCCTCAGTTGGACCAGCGTTCGTGCTGGACGTGCAGACCGCGTGAGACGACGCTTCATCCAGTCCCAGACATGCTCAATGGGGGACAGATCCGGAGATCTTGCTGGCCAGGGTAGCTGACTTACACCTTCTAGACCACGGAATACATGCGGACGTGCATTGTCCTGTTGGAACAGCAAGTTCCCTTGCCGGTCTAGGAATGGTAGAACGATGGGTTCGATGACGGTTTGGATGTACCGTGCACTATTCAGTGTGCCCTCGACGATCACCAGAGGTGTATGGCCAGTGTAGGAGATCGCTCCCCACACCATGATGCCGGGTGTTGGCCCAGTGTGCCTCGGTCGTATGCAGTCCTGATTGTGGCGCTCACCTGCACGGCGCCAAACACGCATACGACCATCATTGGCACCAAGGCAGAAGCGACTCTCATCGCTGAAGACGACACGTCTCCATTCGTCCCCCCATTCACGCCTGTCGCGACACCACTGGATGTGGGGGCGTGAGCGGAAGACGGCCTAACGGTGTGCGGGACCGTAGCCCAGCTTCATGGAGACGGTTGCGAATGGTCCTCGCCGATACCCCAGGAGCAACAGTGTCCCTAATTTGCTAGGAAGTGGCGGTGCGGTCCCCTACGACACTGCGTAGGATCCTACGGTCTTGGCGTGCATCCGTGCGTCGCTGCGGTCCGGTCCCAGGTCGACGGGCACGTGCACCTTCCACCGACCACTGGCGACAACATCGATGTACTGTGGAGATCTCACGCCCCACGTGCTGAGCAATTCGGCGGTACGTCCACCCGGCCTTCCGCATGCCCACTATACGTCCTCGCTCAAAGTCCGTCAACTGCACATACGGTTCACGTCCACGCTGTCGCGGCATGCTACCAGTGTTAAAGACTGCGATGGAGCTCCGTATGCCACGGCAAACTGGGTGACACTGACGGCGGCGGTGCACAAATGCTGCGCAGCTAGCGCCATTCGACGGCCAACAGCGCGGTTCCTGGTGTGTCCGCTGTGCCGTGCGTGTGATCATTGCTTGTACAGCCCTCTCGCAGTGTCCGGAGCAAGTATGGTGGGTCTGACACACCGGTGTCAATGTGTTCTTTTTCCATTTCCAGGAGTGTATGTTCCAAGATTTTACAAGAAATCGATGTCAGTGAAATTGGCCAGTAATTATGTGCATCCGATTTTCTACCCTTTTTATAGATTGCTATGACCTGGACCTTCTTCCAGTCCCGTGGAACTTTCCGCTGTCCCAGTGATCTCTGACAGACGATGGATAAGAATGGTGCTATATTTGTAGCATAATCAACATATAATCTTACAGGGATACCGTCTGGGCCAGATGCCTTGCTGGCGTCTAAGGATCTTAACTGTTTTACAATCCCAGATACATTAAACACTATGTCAGCCATCCTTGCGTTTGTTCGACAAATGAAAGGGTGAATGATGCTGCAGTCCTCTAGCGTAAACGAGTCATATCTCAATAGTTATACGAAATACTATGAATCAACTTTTTGTTTTCCTTGCAGACCATTAGATAGGTACCATCAACTAGTACTGTATTCCCGATTTATGGTTCAGTGATATAGATGTTGAGTCTAGGTGTGGCTTTATGTTTTTGTTATTTCGTGCTGAGAAAAGCGAGAGCATGAAATACTCTGCTGTTACATAATCTGTTGCTCTCGAATAGCACCAAGGGGGCTGCTTAGCTTAATGACATCATCTGATGGATGGATCATCAAGAGTGCCACGTCACTCCATGAGACATTGTACAAACGTTTGTAATTTAATTCAGGATTTCGACTCAAAGCCTGGTGATCGGGAACTCAACAACACTACCTCTTCTCCCCTAGCCAGCCAAATATTGGTGGTGAGAAATTTTTTTACTAGTAGTATTACGACGACTAATCTCCGAGGTGTGCACCACTGCCCAGGAGTATGTTAACGCAATCTCTTTAATTCCATCAATGTATACTTGATTTGCATTATTTGGAAATTAAAAATCTATAAACATTTATTGCTGTCATGCACTCTTCTAATCATAAAAGTACCTTTGTGGATACAGTGGCTGGGTGGAGGCAACATGAATGAAAAAACTGGCACTACAGTGAGGCTCAAGTGTCCATTGACAACGTTGCATCCTACCCCTTCATACATATGCTAAGAACAGTAATGAATAAAAAATACGGATTTGGGAGGATGTAACACGGGTACTTGAATGAAGGAACAGGAGATAGAATATTGGGAGAATATGGGCTTCATAGTTGAAATAAGAAAGACTATTTGAGTTATGCAATAATGTCGAGCTAGTAACAGCGAACACAACGATAAAAAATCACAAGAGGCGGAGACATACTTGGAAAAGATCTGGAAACATGGGAAGGAAGTACTTTTATTATATCATGGACAGAGATGCTGTAATCATATATTGGATTTTAAAGCATACTCAGGAACAGATATTTCCTCAGACCAAAATTTAGTTATGATTAAGTATAGTCTGAAGTTTGAAGTGATAGTCAGGAAGAATGAATATGGAAAGAAATGAGATGCTGAGGTACTGAGGAATGATGAGAGGCATTTAAAATTATCTAAGGTTACAGATACAGCAATAATGAATACGACAGCAGGAAGATCAGTTGAAGACGAATGGACACTATCAAAAACGACCATCACAGAAATTGGACAAACATGTGTGGGTAGCAGAAGAAATACTTCAACTGAATGACGAAAGAAGGAAGTGTAAAAATGTTCAGGGGAAGACAGGAATACACATCTGTTATATATGTAAAGCGGAGTGTATGTGTTTATGTCTGGGATTTGGTACAGAAACAGCAAGCTTTATGAGTATTAGTACTAGGGGATTTATAACAAACTAGCTCCAATAGGAGCAGAGATACAGGTCAAAACTAGTTTTTTTTCTAGCTCCTGGCATATAGGCTGCCCTGCAAGACAGGCATTTTTCGTGGGAACATAGACCTGTCAAATCAACCTGTTTTGCAGGGCAGCCTACATGCCAAAGGTCAAGAAACGATTTACTGGGCCCAAAAATGCAGGCTGCCCTGTGTGTTATGTGTGTTTGAGTACTATTGGTGTGCTCTGTTCAGCTGCTTTGCATGGCAGCCAAATGATTTTCAAACCCCTAATAAGTTGCCTCCTTTGCATAACTGGTGTGATACGTGAGTAGAATTGGCCTGCTTTATTGAACTATATTGCAAGGGATACATGCGCCAATGAGCATGGCTGGAGCAGGTTGGGATGGACAGAATATGGATAGATGGGGAGGAGGAAATGGACAGAGAGAGGGGAAGAGGGGGAGATGCAAGGGCTACACATATCAGTGATTATGGCTGGAGACAGGTTGAGATGGATCAGAGAGGGAATGGAGAGAGTGAGGGGGAGGAGGGAATGGGCAGAGCGAGGGAAGGAGGGGGAAATGCATGAGGCAGGTGTAAGGTGTAGAGGGTAGTGGGTAAGTGGAGAAGGAAGAGGAAGAGGTGGAGGTGGAAAGAGAGAGGGAGGAATATACGTCAGAGGGAGGAGGAGGAAGATATGGTCAGAGAGAGAGAGGGTGGAGACGTAAAAGGAGATGAAAGGGCAGGGAGAGTGGAGGTAGATCGCGATAGACAGATAGACGTGGGAGAATGAAGTGGAGAGATGGAAGGAGGAAGAAGTGGATACAGAGAGGATGAGGAGGAGGTGTGTTCCATACATGTGTGAAACGCATAAGTGGGTGTAGCCACGGGAACAAAGGCTATAACAATGTAAGTCGCCCAGGAATGAAATAAACAGGAAGTGTAGGGTAGAAAACGCGAAATGGCTACATGAAAAATATGAAGATATCGAAAAAGAAATTATCGTCAGGAGTACTGATTCAGCTTATAGAAAAATCAAAACAATCTTTGGTGGAATTAAAAGCAATGGCGTCAACATTAAGAACGAAGCGAACATTCCAATATTCAACGCAGAGGAGAGAGAGGATAGGAGGAAAGAATACAATGAAGGCCTCTATAAGGGGGACGGCTCGTCTCATGAAGTCACTGAAGAGGAAATGGGTGTCGATATGGACGACATAGGGGTTCCAGGATTAGAGTCAGGCTTTAATAGAGCTTTGGAAGAAATAGTATCCAATAAAGCAGAAAGTACAGACAACATTCCCACGGAATTTCTCGAAACATTGGGGGAAGCTGTAACCAAACTTCCATTCAAGCTGATGTATAGAATCTATGAGCCTGGAGACGCACCATCAGACGTTCGGAAAAACAGCATTCATGGAATTCAGGAAATGGCAAGGGTACTTAAGTGTGAGAAATATCGCAGTCAGCTACGCAGTAGACGCAGACACATTATGCATTCAAGTAGTTAACAAGCATATCATACAGAACAATGGAAACCAAAACTGAGGATCGGTCAGTTTGCCTTTAGGAAACATAAAAACACAAAAGAGGCATTTCATAACGGAAGCAAGAGTTAGGAAGAATCAAGACACTGTCATACAATTTGTCGATTTATAATAAGTGTACGAGAATGTAAAATGGTGCAAAAAGCTCTAAATTCTGAAAAAATGGGAATAAGCCATAGGGAAAGACGGGTACTATACAACCTGAACAAAGACCAAGAGGAAACAATAAAAACGAAAAATCAAGAGCGAAATGCCCGGACTATAAACGGTGTAACACAGGAATGCAACTTCAGCCTTTGCTGTTCAAGAAATAATAACGGAAATGAAAGGAAGTTTAAACAGTGGGATTAAAATTGAGAGTAAGTGGACATTAAAGGTAAGTGAAAGTGAAGAAGAATTGTAGGACCAGCTGAATGGATTGAACAGTGTAATGAGTGCAGAATACGGATTGAGAGTAAACTGAAGAAAGACGAAAGTAATGAGGAGTAGCAGAAATGAGATTAGTGATAAACTGAACATCAAAATTGTTGACAATGAAGTAATCGAATTTAAGGACTTGTTCTATCTTAGAAGCAAAATAACACATGATGAATCATACAACGAGGTCATAGTAAACAGACAGTCAGAAATAAAGAGGGCATTTGTGGCCAAAAGAAGTCTGTTAGTATCAAACATGTATCTTAACTAGCTCAAACTCCTGCTGCTTCCCTCGCGTGGACTGCAAAGACATTCTTTTCCTTTTCTTTAATCGAATTTGTATGTTATTATGCCCATTGCTCAGATGAAAATCTATAAACTATAAAAGACTGTACATTTACATCGCTCCCAGTCTTTGCGTAATTAAAGTATTCCATGGGTTTAATTTAACTTCATATAACGAGTTAAAAAAAGAAAGAGGTGAAACGAATAAGTGGTTCTATAGTAATTATTGGCGTCAGTACAGCCTGTACTGATTTCTCTCATTTCAAACGGGCATTCTTGAACATGGAATCGAATTTAAACGTTATATCTATCTTGTCTTCAGTAATGGTTAGTTTGTGTAGTAACTGGAACAAAAATAATTTTATTGCCATATATTATGTCTACTTAAAATTAGTGTATTAAAGATACATTTCTTTTTCTAGGCAATTCTGATAAAGCTGACTTGTCGAGCTGATTGTTAGACACCTTTCTTTGACTTAGTTCACAAATTGCAAGCCACGCGGGATTAGCCGAGCGGTCGGGGGCGCGCTACAGTCATGGTCTGTGCGGCTAGGCCCGGCGGAGGTTCGAGTCTTCCCTCGGGCATGGGAGTGTGTGTTTGTCCTTAGGATAATTTAGGTCAAGTAGTGTGTAAGCTTAGCAGTTAAGTCCCATAAGATTTCACACACACAAATTGCAACATTTTCTAAACTTTTCACGTTAATTAAGGGCATGGTAGCGTGATCTTTTCGAATGTACGAGTACTTCTAACCAAAAAGCGATTCCTCTTTCTTAATGAAATATTTTCGTCAAACTTTTAGTCTCATATTTCACTTACTTAGGGAAGAATTTCCAAAAACGCTGAAAGACATACTGTTTTATTTCTGTCCGAGAAATAAAATATCAATTTTCGTTGTTCTAGCTTAAAATTCCTCTTAATAGTGACAAATATTTAAAAAAACTGTTCATCCCCTATTTCGAAAAATGTCTTCTTAAACGATGCCTACAGCATAAGGTCCAACAACCTCTCCAGATTTAAAGTTCCTATCCTAAACAGTTTAGACTGGGTGGTGATGGGTCAGTAAATCAGTCAGGACATTTCCTTTTATGTATAGAGATTTGAGGAAGAAATTTCTAAGAACTTATGCTTGGAACACAATACTGTACAGAAGTGAATCACTGACTGGGGGAAACGATGCCTACAGCACAAGGTCAACACCTTCTACAAATTTCGAATTTCTTTCCTTAGCAGTCCGGTCTGGGCAGTGATGCGTCAATGAATCAGCCAGGACATTTCCTTTTATGTATAGAGATTTGAGGAAGAAATTTCTAAAGCTATACGTTTGGAGCACAATATTGCAAAGTAGCGAATCACTGCTGTGGTAAACGTGAAAAGAAGAGAACAGAAGCATTTGAGATGTGGGACTATAGAAGGATGATGAAAATGAAGTTGACTGATAAGACAAGAAGCATCGAAGTTCTCTGCAGAAAAGGCGAGGAGCAGAACAATTGGACATTTTTGACAAGAAGAAGCCAGAGGATGGCAGGACATGCCTGAATACTTCAAGAAATAACATCTATGGTAGTTGAGGGAGCTGTAGAAGGTAAAAAATTGTAGGGGGAAGACAGAGATTGGAAAATAATTGGGATTGTGGGTGCAACTACTACTGGCAGTTGAAGAGGTTGTTAACACAAGAGCAGAATTCCTGGAGGGCCTTATAAAATCAGCGAGAAGACCGGTCACAAAAAATTAAATAACACACAATAAACCTCATCAGGCAGGCTCGGCGAGTAGCCTCGACGGGAAACCATGCAAGCTGGTGAAACGACGGGCTGGCCCATCGCGTTGCGCAAAGCTGCAGTCTGGTAGTCGAGACAAGCTGGCCTGTGTATTGGATGGGTCAGGCCACAACACACGGGTTGCCCGGGCTCAAACCTGCAACATGCGGGACTCTAGACTCGATAGTGTGACACTGGACTCGCATTCAGGATCAGTAGTTTCAATACCCCGCCTGGCCACTCAGCTTTTTGTTACCAATGGTGTCTCTGTATCGATGAAGAAAATTCATGGGGCAGTTCGTTTGAAAGAAGCACAGTCGAATTTCTTCCCTACCATTGACCTGTCCAAATTTGTGTTCCGTTTTTAACAACTTCGACGGGACAATAAACTCTACTCTTCGTTTTTTTTCTTTCGCCATTTGGGTACTTCTACCTAAAATGCGCAGCGAGCGAACATGCCAGTGATCAGAACGCATTGCTTCAGGCAAGGTTTCGTCTCATTCACTCTTCACATTATTCAGGAATCAGACGGTACGTTAAACGATCTTGGAGCTTCTAAGCCTTGAAATTGAGCGTTCTAAACACAAGCCAACCAATCTGGGAGCTTTTTACTTGTAGTTAATACTACGGTCAAGCCTTGAGATGTGTGCTGTGAGAGAGGCGATGGCTACGGTAAGAGGAAAGTGCCCTACGTGCATGCGCAACACGACGAGCAAAGTCGTAACGGCAAAAATCACGTGTTTCACTGTTAGTGTGGTAAGTGGGCAATGGTGGTAGTTCAGGCTGTTCTGCCTTCAAGCTGCTGCCACTTTTCCTGGCGTGTGTGTGGTACATTCACTCAAACACTCTGATGAACAAAAACATTATGACACCTCCTCAATAACTTGTTGTGTCCGTCTTTGGAACGAAATACATCACTGATTCGGCATATCAGGGATCCGACATTTGTTCGTAGGTTTTTGGAGGTTTGTGGCATTATACGTCGTCGTACATTCGCTATTTACGCACGCGGTGATGGTGCTCGACAGTGATCCCGATGGATTGCATACGATGCGATGAAGTGGGGATTTTCCCCTACGACCATTTCACGAGTGTACCTTGAATCCGGTAAAACATCAAATCTCCGACATCCCTGCGGCCATAAAAAGACCCTGCAAGAACGGGACCTATGGCGACTGAAGAGAGTCGTTCAACGTAACAGAAGTGCAACCATTCCGCAAATTGCTGTAGAATTCAATGCTGGGCCATCAGCAAGTGGCAGCATGCGAACCATTCAACGAAACATCACCAGGATTGGCTTTCGGAGCCGAAGGCCCGCTCGTGTCCCCTTGATGACTTCACGACACAAAGCTTTACGCCTCGCCTGGGCCCGTCAACACCGACATTGGACTGTTGATGACTGGAAACATGTTGCCTGGTCGGACGGGTCTCGTTTCAAATCGTATCGAGTGAATGGATGTGTACAGGTATGGAGACAACCTCATGAATCCATGGTCCCTGCATGTCAGCAAGGGACTGTTCATGCTAGTGGAGGCCATGGAGTGGTGTGGAGCGTGTGCAGTTGGAGAGACACGGGACCCCTGATACGTCTAGATACGACTCTGACAGGTGACACATATGTAAGCATCCTATCTGATCACCTGCATCCATTCATATCCATTGTGCATTCTGACGGACTTGGGCAATTCCAGCAGGACAATGCGACATACCACAAGTTCAGAATTGCTACAGAGTGGCTCCAGGAAAACTCTTCTGAGTTTAAACACTTCCGCTGACCACAAATTTCCCCAGACATGAACATTATCCAGCATATCTGGGATGCCTTGCAACGTGCTGTTCAGAAGAGATCCCCACCCCGTCGTACTGTTGGGGATTTATGGACTACCCTGTAGGACTCATGACGTCAGTTGACTCCAGCTTTACTTCAGACATTAGTTGAGTCCATACGACTTCGTGTACCGACACTTCTGCGTGCTCGCGGGGGCCCTACACGATATTAGGCAGG
Source organism: Schistocerca gregaria (assembly GCF_023897955.1). NCBI lineage: Eukaryota > Metazoa > Arthropoda > Insecta > Orthoptera > Acrididae > Schistocerca > Schistocerca gregaria. The sequence goes on from NC_064926.1 coordinate 426,764,266, forward strand.
TGTACCAGTTTATTTGGCTCTTCAGTGTACTACTAAAATATGACATCGCTGTCAGGAGTGACATCTAGCATGGAGTGATGCAGGCGATTCGCAGCTGTCAACGTCTCTTCGATTACTACCACAGGTCATATGCAAGCACAGGAGAATGTCTCCCACAGCATAATACTGATCCTACCAGCCTGCGTCAGTGGCGCGCTACTCGTTTCCAACAGCCCATTCACCTCCATAATGGCGTTTGTTCAAATGGCTCTGAGCACTATGGGACTTAACTTCTGAGGTCATCAGTCCCATAGAACTTAGAAATACTTAAACCTAACTAACCTAAGGACATCACACGCATCCATGCCCGAGGCAGGATTCGAACCTGCTACCGTAGCGGTTGCGCGGTTCCAGACTTGAAGCGCCTAGAACCGCTAGGCCACAACGGCCGGCACAACGTTTGTGGAGACGACTATCGACCTATTGTATCAAAAATGTGATTCATCTGAAGAGTCGACATGATTCCATTGATCGACGGTCGAATCTCGATGGTCCCGTGCCCACTGGAATCGTAATTGACCATGTTGTTGGGTTAACATGTGACCACGTAGCGGTGGTCTGCTGCTGAGCTCCGTATTCTCCAATGTACAATGAACATTGTTCTTCAAACACATATGCGTTCACCAGTATTGTGCTCTGTCGGCAGAGATGCCACAGATCACCATCTATCCTACTTTACAGAGCAAACAAGCCTCCAAAGGCCACGTTCTGTGAAGAGTCGTGGACTACCAACAATTTAGCGCCTAGTGGTATTTCACCGTCCTTCGCCTCTTTCCATTGATGCTCACGACAGTAGCACGTGAACATTCGACCAGTTTCGCCGTTTCCATGATAAGCCTTCACAGGCTCTGCGTAATAATAATCAACTCTTTGTCAAAATCGCTTACTTCAGTGAATTTCTCCATTTGCAGCCCATATCTTCGCTAGGCTGGTCCCTCGTGCTCTGCTTTCATACTTTTGTCACCGTGTCACGTGCCCTCAGAGCCACCAGGGAGCATCCAACGTCGCGGTGGGTAGTGCTCATAATATTTGGCTTGTCGATGTGTACTTTAACCAGTTCCCAGTTGTTTTCCGTGTAATGACTTGCCTATTCCGTCCTATGTTGAACTGACCCAGTAGAGCACGTTGTCCGGCTGTAGTAATCGGGTTGGGAAAAAAAGGAAAAGGGTTATGCCATTTCGAAGGTCCCACTTTTTATTTCCAGCTCTCCTTGACTGCTAAATGCTTGAGCGCATGCACGAGGATGTAAAGAATTAAAGTGCTATTGGTAGAGAAGCGCCTTCGTTGTGCATTTCAGTTCTGCAGGGTGGGCCAAAAGTCACATTTCGAAAGATATTCAAGTAACTTAACATATAATTTCGTGGTTATGGATGTGGAAATGTATTCTGGGTTGAAAATAATTCTCTTCGTCCTTAGCACATTTATCTTCAGGAAAAGGTCACTCAAACTGCAATGCAACCGTCATCCCGTGAAAACACGACATGTGTTCGTGTTGTTTCGCCTTGTGTTGCCGGCGAATGCTACGCCACGTGATCGTGTTTTTCTTTTCTTGTTTTCTGCTACCAATGTGATACTCTTGTAAATATTCTTGTTACAATGGCGGATACAAGGAGATTTACAATTGAAAAACGTCTTCTTCTTAGCATGGACAGAAGCGAACGATTGAGACGTATGATGAAATTAGGGAAATCCTTTTTAATTACCTCAATGCCTCAAGGAATAAGTCTCCAATCTTCGGAAACTGAAAAGAAAGGCCTTTGCAGCTGAGCCTGTGGCAGACGCAACCATGCACTGAAAGAACCGAGAATTATGACAACGATAATGAAGTCACTGAAGGCTTAAATGCGTCATTATTCCGTTCGCTAGCAAAATCGAGAAGGCAGTGGAGATGAAGATCCCCCACCGCTTCCTTGCGTCGTTGGACAAGAAAGAAGGTTACCGTTCATTAAGGCCCGGTGGCATCAAAGAATTAAATGATCACGACATGAATACGCGACGTGATTCATGCGAATAGTTACATGCACCTTTTCAAATACAAGCGACTCGCCTTAAGGATGTGGTTACATATAAATGTGTAGATTATCTTAGTCCGTGGTCTCTAGATGTTTATATATGGGCGAAAGACAACCCTAGGATGATCACTTCGGAAATACTGTGCCAGGAAAGTAGTGGCAGATGGCAGCAAATCCAACACTGCGCCGAGAATGCAGAATGCATGCAGAGAGAGAGTGCGAAATATGGAAGAGTATGTAAGAACATTCGTTTCTGTGTTATTCCATTCCTGCATGTATCATTTTCCTGTTTGTCTTTCATGATGCTTCTTCCTTCAGTGCAATAACATTAAACATTTCCGATCGCAACTTCTGGCCCATCCTGCACAAACAGTTTGTGAGTTTTGCTACATAAACTACAAGAATAACGTCCGTAATCTCGTTATTAAACTATGTAGTCTCTGCTCACTGGATACCTTCATTTGCAAATACGTACCAAAATTAACTTGTGTGAAATAGCTTCAGAATTAACTTGTGAAATAAATAGGTGAGGCAGAGTTTTTTGTCCCATACATGCATTAAGCACTTGAGACAAATTATGAGTCTGTTCTTGTGAGAAGGTAACGACCGTTTTTCATCGTCACTGCTTTCAAATCCGAATCTTACGCACCTTTTGTAATGACTTCATCGAGAACGAGACATGAATACTCATCCTTCGTGTCTCTCCTCATCAGCTTGTGTAGTTGATCTGGTAACAGCGCGCACCCAATGTTTGAAGGTCGGCTGTGGCTGCGTCACGCATCGATCAGTTCTCAGTTGGGAGATCGCGCTTATTCGTGTGTAGAGAATTTCAGCGCTTTTAATGCCGCGCCGTTCTTGTGTACCAACTAAAAATAGTAGTTGCCTTATTGATATCAGGTAAAGATCTCAACGTGCGCAGTAGGTACACACAGACGCAGGTTTCCAAAACAAACTCGTTACCGGTTTTACAACGGTGGAACTGGCGGCCGCATCTATATTATCAAAGGCCTAACGCGATTCATGGTTCATGTTTTATGCTTCGTGATTGAAAGATTCAGTTCCATGTTGTCTAATAGTTTCCACTGGCAACAAAAAGTTGATTTTCAGTATTTCACGTAACTATTGAACGAATTTAAAAATTTAAAATGCTATCGTAAACTACTCGTTAAGAGGTATGCTCTTCTGTTAAAAGTTTAACACAAAACTATGAAAAGAAAAAAGTTTTCGCTTACTACTTATTAGTTGTTCATGCAGTAAAATTTCAGCATTATCTATGATGTTTTAATTTATTGCTTCCTTTCTAATAACCCTATTCGCAACACATTTGCAAAGAGTAGCCACATATATCACTGAAGGTACCAGCAAAATTATATTATTGTTAGACACATAGTTCAGAGGATAACACGTCATAAACATTGAAATACGCAGAAAACTAGACAGATAGACACGATGGTTTTTTATAAATCTTTAAATCACGACATTGTGTTTTCGTTACCCGATTTTGATTAAGTAAAGCCTGTACGTTCCCCCAAGCTACGCTCAAGTTGCCTGTGAAAAGCTTACGAAATTTCGTCTAGTAGTTTTCGAGATTAGCGAGTTCAAACAGACAAAAAGACACGACACTTTTAGGTAAAACTTTAAATGCCATCTTTTTCTTGCTTGATCCAATTTTGATGAAATAAAGTTTTTTCATTGTCTTAAGCTATGCTCAATCTACCTGTCAAATCCTCATGACAATTCGTCTAGCAGTTTTGGAGATTATCGAGTTCGAAGAATGAGACAGACAGACACGACAGTTTTACAGTTTTGTTATTAGTATATAAGAGATGAAAATAGCTGAGTCACCATAATACCCGGTCAACATGTCTTTATGACTGGTAGCTGGAGTGGTCTGGATTAGGTGAGTTAGACAACGCACTGTCACACATTTGATACTAATTTGTTTTTCAAACTCTGCGCCTTTCGAAAGCTTGTCTTACGCCACTTACTCTGAAACTTTCGACTGCACGTACTGGTGCAGGTATGGGCGGCTAGAAACACACGTAGCTGCACTGTTTCATAGCCATGTACAATGTACTATACTGTTGCACAATATTTGGTATTTAAAGCACTTTCCCACATGCGTAGCGTACATTAATGTTTCTCAACTGTGACTTGAATACAAAGCTCTGTCCTTCGGTGGTTATGTACCAGTATCCCCCATAAAAACTCGCCTGTACACTTCCATACGTATGCACATTTCTCGGCGCACTTGAGGGCGACTCCACGACAGTTCACTCTCACATATCAACACTTAATTACTCGTAGTATCATGTGACACGTTCGTCTGTGCTCGCTAAAGATACTCAGTCATTTAAACCTCTACAAAAGCATCCTGAAACGCTACTATAAATATTTTCACAAGCAATACTGCGCGTTATACTTATCTAAGCCTGTTAAACATACTGATTTCGTACACTGACATTCTGTTTGTAATTGAGTGCAATCTTCTTTACATATTTCTGTAGCCGCTATACGTCATACCTATAAACAGATGGTCATAGTTGCCATATTCGCCAACAGATGACATATATTGTGATCCCAGCAACTACATTATTTGTCTGCACAACATCAATACGGAAAATTTAGCATATAGTAACTGCCACATTACCATAGTGAACTTAGGTCTATGTTACACTGCACAGCATCAATACGGAAAATTAAGCATATAGTAACTGCCACATTACCATAGTGAACTGAAGTCTATGTTACACTGCAAACGAAATCAGTATTCAAGTAGTCTACTTGGTTTTTCAGAATTTTATTATTTGATATGAATGTACCTACTCGTGTATTACTTCGTCTTCATGCTTCTTCTTATAATATTGCCCAGACTGTTATACTCTTCTCCAGTGGCAATCGTAATATTCTACACTCATATTTCTTGGCTTTCCAGTCTCAGTGTTTCTCTGCTTCTTTGGCTTATTTCGTGTGTTTCAGTCTATTATTTAAGGCTTTTGCTTGTTTTTCGGCCATTCTTCTAGTACCTTCACCACATTCACTTATGTCTATTTTAACTCTTTTAAGTTCACTCTCAGCTTCTTGCTATTAGAAGGATATCCATCTTCGATGACTCAATGTGAACAATAGAAACGTTTGAAATGTGATGTTACAGAGTAATGCTGAAGGTCTGGTAGTTAGATCGAGCAACTAACGACAAGGTGCTGATTCGTATCAGAGAGAAAACAGCTTCAAAGTGCAATTTGACTAAAAAAGGAATAGGTCGACAGAGTTATCTCGAGGCATAAAGGAATATTTAATTTGTTAATTGAGGGTTTGGGAGGGGGCGGAGAGGTTGGGGGAGGAGGAGCAAGGCAGGTAAAAATTGCAGGTGATGACCGAGGCTTGAAAGCATTTTGCAGACCGAGGCTTCAAAGTCAGGTTCAAATGAACATAGACTGCACTTTATTATCTATTAATTTATCGTATGGAAATATGCAATAGCTGTATGGTTCAAATGGCTCTGAGCACTATGGGACTTAACATCTGAGGTCATCAGTCCCCTAGATCTTAGAACTACTTAAACCTAACTAACCTAAGGACATCACACACATCCATGCCCGAGCCAGGATTCGAACCTGCGACTGTAGCGGTCGCGCGGTTCCAGACTGCAGCGCCTAGAACCGCTCGGCCACTCAGGCCGGCTGCAATAGCTATATGCAGAGTTTGAAAATATACTATAAAATTACAGAAATATAACATATATTATTTTTAGTTGTGTAACGTTATATTAGATTTGTAAGTCCAATACCGTAAATTAAGTAATTGCAGGATGGGTTGCTTCGATCATGTCTCTCATAGGTCTTCGATATTTCCTAGCTGGGCAGTCTTACAGTCTGTAGTCTGCTGTGTGCTTAGGCTCTGCACAGTCACAACCCACTTTTTCTTCAGGGAGTTGCAGCTCGCATAGTCTGTTATTCTGTTCAGCCTTGTCCAACCGTTCTTGGGAAGATTCAGTCCCAGAATTTACTACAAATGCAAGACTTCCGGTATTGAAACCTCCCAGGAACGATATCCCAGTTTGTTTTCCGAAATTTCGATCGATCTTGAGGTACATTGCTTGTGCTCATAAGGTCACGACATGTCCGCCTCCTTAGCTGAGTGGTCAGCGCATCTGACCGCCATGCAGCGGGCCCTCGTTCTGTTCCCAGCCGGGTCGGAGATTTTATCGCCCAATATAGCGTCAACTGATAAGACGTGCAACTCGGCGACCAAACTTCTTCAGGTAGGAACTTCCAGCTATCAGTGCGCAGACGATCATTTAATTTTTTTAGCTCACGAAATTTCTTCGAATAGCGCGAAAATTCCTCTTCGCATCTTGTTCAGAGTTGCAGAGCACAGGTAACCTCGGTGTAGGATGGATGTTAAAGTATTAGTTATTTTCCTCATGGTTTTATTGAATTGGTACACCAGTTTTCTAACGATTGCGCTTTTGAACCACTCGGGAGCACAATATCCTCCCCTCCTCCCGGCATGTTGTCTCAGCAAGTTTCCTAACGATATTGTTTCTGCTTTTTATTTTTTGACTTGTATGTTCAAGGTGTAGCTATTCAGTATGGAAAGGCCTACAGAAGCAAGTATGGTGATTTGCATCAAACCATATGATCCACATCTATAATAAAGTTGTTTTTTGGGGATACGCCGGCCGGAGTGGCCGAGCGGTTCTAGGCGCTACAGTCTGGAACCACGCGACCGCTACGGTCGCAGGTTCGAATCCTGCCTCGGGCATGGATGTGTGTGATGTCCTTAGGTTAGTTAGCTTTAAGTAGTTCTAAGTTCTAGGGGACTGATGACCTCAGAAGTTAAGTCCCATACTGGTCAGAGCCATTTGCTCCATTTTGGGAATACGTGTAAAATATAAACAACAATAATTTCCTTCTCTATCTCTAGGAAGTGCTGACTTTCTCGGCATTAACCACTACAGATCGTATTATACAACAAGTGGTGAAAGTGGGCTCTCTCCCTCTTTAGACAGAGACTCTGGAGTCATCAGGTCACAACTTGGGGTAAGATTACCAACATATTATGTATTATGTATTATTATTATTATTTCTATTATCACTAACGTATGAATAATTTTGGTATCCACTGGCTGTTTTTGAACAGGAAGCCATACTGTGCTGATAATTTGTAGGATACTCTAAAAAAAAACTTCAGTCACTTGTGATTAGTTCGTACTAATTCTTATTATTTTCTGGTAATTCCTCTTAAAAAATTAAGTCTCCTTAATTTTGGGAATATTTCACATGCTTGTATTTAAAAACTCATATTTCAGTCCAATACAGAAGAATAAATAGCAACTGATAGCGTTGTTTCTCTCTCTCTCCATTTTATTTATTTATTTTGAGAATTAGCTACTCTTTAAAAACAGTCATTTACTGTCCACAGAATGAAATATTTTTATTGTCAAATACAGACATATAAATACAAAAGCAGCAGCATATAATATTTGTAACTCTACTGATATTATCAATTACTGAAGTTTAATGCATTAAGAACCAGTTATCATAAGTGCTTTGCTAAGGTAATGTAATATCTCAATTCCTTGAAGAAATCTTTTGGTTTAAAATGGAATCTACAAAAAATGTATTTATAAATGGACATATTTTCTGCCCGTTAACATCATTTTACAAAAATATATATGAGTGAAAAATTCTCCAGTATTCATTGTCATTGTTTACTAACGATCCACCACAGCTTCGTACAGGTAACGCTCATTATCTATGGCTGGACAGCTTTTCTGGTGTAGTAGTGATAAATTATATGCGCAAACTTTCCTCGTAAATCAGTCTATTGGTGGAAACCCTATCAAAGTCCCTAAACTAGCTCCTGAGATGAATCTTCACATACAGACCGAAAAATGAGGTAGAGAACCTTAAGTCATAATAGTTCAGCCAATTTCAGTGAAATACCTGTACCTGTAAATTATGTATGCTCTAAGACAAGAAAGGAACGACGCACAATGAAGGCATTATCCGAATGGAAAGGACATCAGTAGGTTTCATGTCCATGTACAGACAAAAAATGATTACAATCAGAGAAAAATTGGATGGTTCAAGAGAAAGAGCAACAAAGTCAGTAGCGTGTTGGCCCATCTTTGACACTTATGCAAGCAGATAGTCGGCGTGGCATTGACTGACAGAGATGTTGGCTTTCAAATAACTTCCGGGAATTCAGCCAGGTAACGCTTTCAGCGACCGCCGATATTTCGGCGGGAGAACACCCCGCCATTTTCAAGGCAAACTGCAACGGACAGGCGATGTACATGCAAATTTAAAACCTCGGTTCTCGGACTGAAGCAGGAAAGATAACACACACACTGAACACTAGTGCCACCAAAGATGACAAAAGTCAGAGCTATCGATAGTGAGACTATGAATTCGCAAGTGAGGTAGCATTGACCCTGTCTATCTGCTTTTTGACGAGGGAGAGAGCCGGATTCCAAACAGAGTTTAAACAGAAACCTCCATCCCTGTTAACGAGGTTGCTCGCTAATTTAATCTCAACTGCCTCCTTAATAACACTCTCCCTATAGCTGGACGTGCATGCCAATATCTCGGTGTTATTATATAACATGGGGTGCCCAGTATCCAAGAAATGTTCGGCAATAACAGATCTACTTGGCTGCTGTAATCCTGTGTGCCGTTTATGCTCAGTACATCCGTCCTGATAGTCTGACCAATATATGCCATGCCGCAGCTACAAGGAATACGATATACACCCGCCTTACGCAGACCAAGATCGTCCTTAACAGAACTCAAAAGATCACTAATTTTAGATTGAGGTCGAAAAACACATTTGGCATCGTATTTCCGTAAAATACGACCGATCTTGTTGGAAGTGTTTCCTACGTAAGGCAAAAAGGCAGTAGACTTAGGTGTTGACTCAGAATTATCATCAATCACCCGATGTTCTGTTGGTCGATAGCGCAACGCACGTTCAATCTGTCTATCACTATAACCATTTTGACGAAATGTAACTTGAAGATGGGACAGCTCAGCTGGCAAAGTCTCAGCGTCAGAAACGACATGTTCCCTTTGTACCAAGGGGCAAAGTACCCCTTCACGCTGAGCCGGATGGTGACAACTATTAGTCTGTAAGTACAAGTCGGTGTGGGTACGTTTCCTGTAGACTGCGTGTCCCAATGATCCATCATCCTTCCTCCTAACCAACACGTCAAGAAAGGGAGGGCAACCATCCTCTTCCACCTCCATCGTAAAACGAATCTTCGGGTGGATCGAGTTCAAATGTTCTAGAAAGGCATTTAAATTATCCCACCATGAGGCCAAACAACAAAGGTATCTAAAGAAACAGGCGGGTTTTTCAAAGGCGCCGACTCCAATGCACGTTCCTCGAAGTCTTCCATAAACAAATTTGCGATCACAGGAGACAAAGGACTACCCATCGCAACTCCATCTGTCTGCTCGTAATACTGGTCATTGAATAAAAAGTAGATGGATGTCAACACATGCCAAAGAGAGTAGTTAATTCAGCACCAAACCTGGCCTCAATTAACCGCAACGAAATAAGACAGAGGAACATGAGTGGAGAGAGAAACCACATCGAAACTCACTAAAATATCAGAGCCATTCAGCCGCAGTCCCTTCAAATGACGTAAAAATCAGCTGATCTGCTATTGCCTAACATTGCTTGGATACTGCTCACCCCATGTTATTCACTCCTGGAAATGGAAAAAAGAACACATTGACACCGGTGTGTCAGACCCACCATACTTGCTCCGGACACTGCGAGAGGGCTGTACAAGCAATGATCACACGCACGGCACAGCGAACACACAGGGAACCGTGGTGTTGGCCGTCGAATGGCGCTAGCTGCGCAGCATTTGTGCACCGCCGCCGTCAGTGTTAGCCAGTTTGCCGTGGCATGCGGAGCTCCATCGCAGTCTTTAACACTGGTAGCATGCCGCGACAGCGTGGACGTGAACCGTATGTGCAGTTGACGGACTTTGAGCGAGGGCGTATAGTGGGCATGCGGGAGGCCGGGTGGACGTACCGCCGAATTGCTCAACACGTGGGGCGTGAGGTCTCCACAGTACATCGATGTTGTCGCCAGTGGTCGGCGGAAGGTGCACGTGCCCGTCGACCTGGGACCGGACCGCAGCGACGCACGGATGCACGCCAAGACCGTAGGATCCTACGCAGTGCCGTAGGGGACCACACCGCCACTTCCCAGCAAATTAGGGACACTGTTGCTCCTGGTGTATCGGCGAGGACCATTCGCTACCGTCTCCATGAAGCTGGGCTACGGTCCCGCACACCGCTAGGCAGTCTTCCGCTCACGCCCCAATATCGTGCAGCCCGCCTCCAGTGGTGTCGCTACAGGCGTGAATGGAGGGACGAATGGAGACGTGTCGTCTTCAGCGATGAGAGTCGCTTCTGCCTTGGTGCCAATGATGGCCGTATGCATGTTTGGCGCCGTGCAGGTGAGCGCCACAATCAGGACTGCATACGACCGAGGCACACAGGGCCAACACCCGGCATCATGGGGTGGGGAGCGATCTCCTACACTGGCCACACACCTCTGGTGATCGTCGAGGGGACACTGAATAGTGCACAGTACATCCAAACCGTCATCGAACCCATCGTTCTACCATTCCTAGACCGGCAAGGGAACTTGCTGTTCCAACAGGACAATGCACGTCCGCATGTATCCCGTGCCACCCAACGTGCTCTAGAAGGTGTAAGTCAACTACCCTGGCCAGCAAGATCTCCGGATCTGTCCCCCATTGAGCATGTTTGGGACTGGATGAAGCGTCGTCTCACGTCCAGCATGAACGCTGGTCCAACTGAGGCGCCAGGTGGAAATGGCATGGCAAGCCGTTCCACAGGACTACATCCAGCATCTCTACGATCGTCTCCATGGGAGAATAGCAGCCTGCATTGCTGCGAAAGGTGGATATACACTGTACTAGTGCCGACATTGTGCATGCTCTGTTGCCTGTGTCTATGTGCCTGTAGTTCTGTCAGTGTGATCATGTTATGAATCTGACCCCAGGAATGTGTCAATAAAGTTTCCCCTTCCTGGGACAATGAATTCACGGTGTTCTTATTTCAATTTCCAGGAGTGTATAATAACACCCAGATATTGGCATGTACATCCAGCTATTGGGACAGTGTTATTAAGGAGGCAATTGAGATTAAATTAGCGAGCAACCTCGTTAACAGGGATGGAAGTTTTTGTTTAAACTCTGTTTGGAATCCGGCTCTCTCCCTTGTCAAAAAACATAGAGACGGAGTCAACGCTACCTGACCTGCGAATTCTTAGTCTCACTATCGACCGCTCTGACTCTGGTCATTTTAGTGGCACTAGTGTTCAGTGTGTGTGTTATCTTTACTGCTTCAGTCCGAGAACCGAGGTTTTAAATTGGCATGTACGTCACCTGTCCTTGCCTTGAAAATGGCGGGGTGTTCTCTCGCCGAAATATCGGCGGTCGCTGAAAGTGTTACCTGGCTGAATTCCCGGAAGTTATTTGAAAGTTGTATACGCCAGGAGAAACTCAGGTCTCACAGAGATGTTGGCTGGCTTCCTGAGGGTATCGTACCAAACTCTGTCCAATTGGCACATTAGATCATCAGAATCATGAACTGGTCAGTGTGTCCTGTCCATAATTCCTCAAACATTCTCAATTTGGGAGAGATACTGCGACCTTGCTGACCAATTTAGGGCTTTGCATGCACGAAGACAAGCATTAAAAACTCTCTTCGTGTGTATGTGTGTGTGTGGGGGGGGGGGGGGCGACATTATCTGGCTGAAATATAAGCCCAGGAAGGCCTACTGTGAAGAACAGCAAAACGGGGCTTAGAATATCGTCGACGAACTACTGTGCTGTATGAGTGCCGCGGATGACAACCCAAGAGGTCCTGATTATGGAATGAAATAGCAACTAGACCATCGCTCTAGGTTGTCGGGCCATATCGTTGGCGACAGTTAGGGTGGTATCCCAGCTCTGTCTGAGGCGTTTTCAGACACGTCTTCTCTGGTCATCTGAGCTCAGTTCTAAGCGAGACTTATGACTAAAGACAATTCTTTTCCATTCAATGATATTACAGGCGAAAGATGTGTCTAGAGATGCCCCGGACAGCAGTGGGATACCAACTTGACTGTCACCCGCCATAAGGCCTGAAAAACAGGAGTGATGGTCTGGGTGCCATTTCTTTTGGGGGAGGATCCCTTTGGTTGTCATCTGCGGCACCCTTACAGCAGGGCAGTACGTCGACTATAATCTATGGCCTGTTTCGTTGCCCTTCATGACAAGCAAACTTGGGCTTACATTTCAGCAAGATAACGCCCACTCGCACATGGCGAGATTTTCTATTGCATCTCTTCGTTCATCCAAAACCCTACGCTGGCCAGGAGTGTCGCTGTATCTCTTCCCAGTTAAGAACGTTTGTAACATTATGGTCAGGGCCCTCCAATCAGCTCATGATTTTGATGATCTAACGTGCCAACTGGGCAGGATTTGGCACGATACCCCTCAGGAGGACATCCAGCAATTTTATCAATCAATGCCATGCCAAATATCTACTCGCATAAGTGTAAAACGTGGACCAACGCGTTACTGACTCACTCAATTTGTGAAGCTCTTTCTCTTGAATAAATCATCCAATTTTTCTGAAACCGTAATCATTTGTTTGTCTGTACGTGCGCCGCACATCTATCAATTTCCGTCACATTCGGATAATTCCTTCGTGATGGGCTCTTTTTTTTTGTCTTCGAGGATATACAAACCGCCCTCACGAATCAGTCTGTCTATTCAAGAAAATCCTATCAAAATCCCCATAGTAGTTTCTGATAATAACCTTCAGATACAGACAGAAAACATGAAGGATGACTTTAATTTATAAGAATTGTAACTGGACTTTTCAGATCCTACTCACCCTTTTGAGAAATTAGTGCTCATGAAATATCTCACTAACATAAACACATAAGTATATCGTGACACTATATATCCCTCGTCCCAACACACACACTGTTCAAAGTATGAATATAATACTACGACCATTAAAAATCTGCACAAAAACGTAAAGGGGCTAAAGCTGAGTACAGGGGAGCAGAGACGTGGGCACACATGAGTTCAACAAAATACTGTAGCATGTTAAATGTCTCATGGTTGAAATTAAGGGCTTTGGATTAGGGAACGTCTTCTACGGCAACGAAAAGGTCTTGACAGAACGTCTTAAAATTAACATTTTAGATTATTTTATTACGTAAAATTAGCGCTGTAATAAAATTATATTTCATAATGTTGTCATTTCACTATGTTGCACTAGAAAATGCACGTTCTTGACGTTCTTACTCAAACCAGTGACGCCTATTTGAGGCAGCCTTGGAACACGGGTAATGTAAAGCTCTATAACAATCTCATAAGAACAGTGACAATGAAAGGAAAGGCTGCATTTCAAATTGATTCTATTTTTCGTAAAGAAAACGTATAGAGTGTTCTCTTTTTGCCTAGAAACTGTTAGGGAGCAATCCTACAGAGACCATTCATGAGCATCAGAAAGGTTTTCAGTTGAATTCGAATAGTGTCAAGGTTGCCTTTATTTGTAATGGATGTTACAAGATGCTTCAAAAAGTTTATTAAAAAACTTGAAAATGCGAGAAAAGGAATTACAACGAAAGGATGTAAACTACTACGAGGGACCCCTGTGAATAATGAAAGGAGCCTGTCAGAAGAAAGTCATAACCTTAGAATAATCATTCAAATTTATCAGTGTTACAGGAAATCTCTTGAAAATGAATAGTGTACCACATTGTACACCATGTTTAAGATGTTCTTCATGGGTGAACAGTTTTTCTGTGTTGGTTAAGGTGTTTTCCCGTCAAGAGTTCACTGAGTAAAGTGTCGTGTATGTTTCCAATAAAAATGCTGTGTGGCATTGTTGGCTGGGATATCCCATGGGTGGGTTCAGCAATTTATAGGGAAGGGTACTCTTCCTCTGCACACATTGTCCTCTTTGCTTGCAGATATGTGGAGTTGTGTCATATGTATATTGTGGGGTGTAGCTGAGTGCTATTTATGCGTAAATAGGGTTGTGTTTTATGTTTACTTTGGATTGCAATAATCAGCGAAGGGAGATGGTGAAACTTGTAGCTGACACATAGCCTAGACCTCTCGAGTAGCACCAAGAGGGCTATTGAGCTCAACATCCCCATTCAATGTCAACATACACTCAGTTCATGAGACTCTACAGAGAGATTTGGCGCAAAGAATAGTGATCAGGACTTTATGCTGCCACCTCTCCTCCCCATGCTAGTCAAATACTGACAGCAAAAATCTCATCCACAACCACGTTTCGAACTCACATATTTATGAATCAAGTACCACAGCACAGGCGTGCTTTAGCAACATTGTCTATGGTCTTGAACTAACCCAACTCTTCTCTAACCACATCTTCCTACCCATCACTCTGTCTGTTCTCTCCTCCCCTCTTTCTCTTTCCATCTTCACCTTCTGTTCTTCCTTTTCTATCTGCCAACTGCCGGTTTACACCTTCCACCTGCCTCATGCATCTCCCCCTCTCCCTCTCTCTCTGTCCGTTTACTCCTTTCCCTAACTCTATCTTCCATACCTCTATACACCTCAGTCTGTTCCCAGCCATTATTTTCACTATGTGTAGCTCCTGTAGTACAGTTCAATAAAGCAGATCTACTCCCACAAAACATTTGTGATGCGGGGCAGACTACACATCGGGAACTTGAAAATCATTTGTTTGCCCCTGAGGTAGAGGCCACCATACAGAGGAGGCTGACACAATGTTCAAATGGCTCTGAGCACTATGGGACTTAACATCTATGGTCATCAGTCCCCTAGAACTTAGAACTACTTAAACCTATCTAACCGAAGGACAACACACAACACCCAGCCATCACGAGGGCCCGCATCTCGCTTCCCACACCCGGGTTCCCGGGTTCGATTCCCGGCGGGGTCAGGGATTTTCTCTGCCTCGTGATCTCTGGGTGTTGTGTGATATTCTTAGGTTAGTTAGGTTTAAGTAGTTCTAAGTTCTAGGGGGCTGATGACCATAGATGTTAAGTCCCATAGTGCTCAGAGCCATTTGAACCATTACGAGGCAGAGAAAATCCCTGACCCCACCGCGACACAATGTGCTCTTATATGTAGGCTGCCCTGCAAAGCTGATTGATTTGGCAGGTTGATATTGTTCCCATACAATATGCCTGTCATGCAGGACAGTGTATTTGTTAGGGGCTTGAAAAAGACCATGTTTTACCTTTATCTGCGCTATAAACACCACCGTAGTGATACTCATCAAGCCTGCTGTTTATGTGGCAAATTTGACTGAAATCTATCCAGGGATTTGGAAGGGCATCCCAGGCACACATACACTCTGCTTTACATCTGTATCACATATGGTGAAGATAATAACATTCAGTTTCTGCACAAGATCTTAAGTGTGATACTTCGAAGAAAGTTTCCAATCTAGCTACAGTCCTAATAATTTAATATGCTCAACACCAGTGTTCATTTGATATTGTTGTTGCTGTGGTCTTCAGTCCAGAGACTGGTTTGATGCAGCTCTCCATGCTGCTCTATCCTGTGCAAGCTACTTAATCTCCCAGTAACTACTGCAACCTACATCCTTCTGAATCTGTTAAGTGTATTTGTCTCTTGGTCTCCCTCTACGATTGTTACCCTCCACACTGCCCTCCAATACTAAATTGGTGATCGCTTGATGCCTCAGAATATGTCCTACCAACCGATCCCTTCTTCTAGTCAAGCTGTGCCACAAATTTCTCTTCTCCTCCATTCTATTCAATACCTCCTCTTTAGTTATGTGATCTACCAATCTAATCCTCCGCATTCTTCTATAACATCACATTTCTAAAGCTTCTATTCTCTTCTTGTCTAAACTATTTATCGTCCACATTTCACTTCCACACATGGCTTCACTCCATACAAATACTTTCAGAAACGTCTTCCTGACACTTAAATCTACACTCGATGTTAACAAATTTCTCTTATTCAGAAACGCTTTCCTTGCCATAGCCAGTCTACATTTTACATCCTCTCTACTTCGACCAACATCAGTGATTTTGCTTCACAGACGGAAAAACTCATTTACTGTTTTAAATGTCTCGTTTTGCTTTTGTTGATGTTCATTTTATATCTTCTTTTCAAAACACTCTCCATTCCGTTCAATTGCTTTGCCAGGTCCTTTGCTGTCTCTGATAAGATTACAATGTCGTCGGCAAACCTCAAATTCTTTATTTCTGCTCCATGGATTTTAATTCCTACTCAAAATTTGTCTTTTGTTTCCTTTACTTTTTGCTCAATATACAGATTGAATAACGTCGGAGATAGGCTACAACCCTGTCTCACTCCCTTCCCAACCACTGCTTCCCTTTCATGTCCCTCGACTCTGCCATCTGGTTTCTGTACAAATTGTAAATAGCCTTTTACTCCCTGTATTTTACCCCTGCCACCTTCAGAATTTGACATTGCCAAAAGCTTTCTCTAAGTCTACAAATGCTAGAAACGTAGGTTTGCCTTTTCTTAATCTATTTTCTAAGATAAGTCGTAGGGTCAGTATTGCCTCAGGTGTTTCGATATTTCTACGGAATCCAAAGTGATCTTCCCCCGAGGTCGGCTTCTACCAGTTTTTCTATTCGTCTGTAAACAATTCGTGTTAGTATCTTGCAGCCGTGGCTTATTAAACTGATAGTTGGGCAATTTTCCCATCTGTCAACACCTGCTTTCTTTGGGATTGGAATTATTATATTCTTCTTGAAGTCTGAAGGTATTTCGCCTGTCTCATATATCTTGCTCACTAGTTGGTAGAGTTTTGTCAGTGCTGGATCTCCCAAGGCTATCAGTAGTTCTAATGGGATGTTGTCTACTCCCTGGGCCTTGTTTCGACTTAGGTCTTTCTGTGCTCTGTCAAACTCTTCACGCAGTATCATATCTCCCATTTCATCTTCATCTACATCTTCTTCCATTTCCATAATATTGTCCTCAAGAACATCGCCCTTGTATGGATCCTCTATATTCTCCTTACACCTTTCTGCTTTCTCTTTTTTGCTTAGAATTGGGTTTCCATCTGAGCTCTCGATATTCATGCAAGTGGTTCTATTTCTCCAAAGCTCTCTTCAACTTTCCTGTAGGCAGTATCTATCTTAACCCTAGTGATATACTCCTCTACATCATTACTTTCGTCCTCTAGACATCCCTGTTTAGCCATTTTGCACTTCCTCCTTTTTGCCTGCTTCATTTACTGCATTATTGTGTATATCCTTCCATCAATTAAATTCAACATCTCTTCAGTTACCCAAGAATTTCTATTGGCCCTCATTTTTTTACGTGCTTGGGCCTCTTCTACCTTCACTATTTCATCTCTCAAAGCTACCCATTCTTCTTCTACTGTAATTCTTTCCCCCATTCTTGTCAATTATTCACTAATGCTCTCCCTGAAACCCTCTACAACCTTTGGTCCTGTCAGTTTATCCAGGTCCCATCTCCTTAAATTCCCACCTTTTTGCAGTTTATTCAGTTTTAATCTAAAGTTCATAATCAACAGATTGTGTTCAGAATCCACATCTGCCCCTGGAAATGTCTTACAATTTAAAACCTGGTTCCTAAATCTCTGTTTTACCATTATATGGTCTATTTGATACCTTTTAGTATCTCCAGGATTCTTCCATGTATACAACCTTCTTTTATGAACCAAGTGTTAGCTATGATTAAGTTATGCTCTGTGCAAAATTCTACCAGACGGCTTCCTCTTTCATTTCTTAGCCCCAATCCATAATCACCTACTATGTTTCCTTATCTCCATTTTCCTACTGACGAATTCCAGTTACCCATGACTATTAAATTTTCGTCACCCTTCACTACCTGAATAATTTTTTTTATCTCATCATACATTTCTACAATTTCTTCATCATCTGCTGAGCTAGTTGGCATATAAACTTGTACCACTATAGAAGGCATGGGCTTTGTGTCTATCTTGGCCACAATAATGCGTTCACTATGCTCTTTGTAGTAGCTTACCCGCACTCCTATTTTTTTATTCATTATTAAACCTACTCCTGCATTACCCCTATTTGATTTTGTATTTATAACCCTGTATTCACCTGACCAAAAGTCTTGTTCCTCCTGCCACCGAACTTCACTAATTCCCACTATATCTAACTTTAACCTATCCATTTCCCTTTTTAAATTTTCTAACCTACCTGCCCGATTAAGGGATCTGACATTCCACGCTCCGATCCGTAGAACGCCAGTTTTCTTTATCCTGATAACGACGTCCTCCTGAGTAGTCCCCACCCGGAGATCCGAATGGGGGACTATTTTACCTCCGGAATATTTTACCCAAGAGGACGCCATCATCATTTAATCATACAGTAAAGGTGCATGTCCTCGGGAAAAATTACGGCTGAAGTTTCCCCTTGCTTTCAGCCGTTCGCAGTACGAGCACAGCAAGGCCGTTTTGGTTAGTGTTACAAGGCCAGATCAGTCAATCATCCAGACTGTTGCCCCTGCAACTACTGAAAAGGCTGCTGCCCCTCTTCAGGAACCACAGGTTTGTCTGGCCTCTCAATAAATATCCCTCCGTTGTGGTTGCACCTACGGTACGGCTATCTGTATCGCTGAGGCACACAAGCCTCCCCGCCAACGGCAGGATCCATGGTTCATAGGAGGATTCATTTGATAATCCTGAATTAATAAAACATCACTTAGGTTATGAGGTGAGATAGTTTACACATTTACAAATGTGCAGACAAAGGTACTTTTCTGCTTGGTAATAGAGTTGGCATATATTGTGCTGTGCTGGTTACAAAAATTGTTTGCCAGTCCACGAATTAAAGTTTGGAGACACTGAAATGGGTCAGCTAAATCTGTTTCGTAAGTGTTAAGAGTTTTTCGAGTCGTAATATGCGGGTAGTGTCTGGTTCTCTGCCATTTTTACGCTGCTGCAATCACACAGAGCCCCTGGAGGAGGGACAAGCAATCTTTGTTTGTTGACTTACGTGTACAGAGCCCGCTTTGTATCTATTTTTCCTAATATGTGTCTGTGTGTGTATGAACGCGTGCGTGAAGATGTTTTTTGCAGTTGCCTCTGCATGGCGCGTAGACGACTTTCTAGTGCTTGGTTAAGCTGGATATGCAAACCTTGGATTCTGCAAACTCTGGCCATGCAGTCCAACTCGAAACACCCTCAAGCACGCGTTCATCCTTTCATCCTTTCCTATTTGTTGTGTTTTTAAATAAACCCCTCTTCCAATAATATTTGTTCCTAACACGAAAAGTTCACTACAGTCGATATGATCGTCTTGAGAGATTCAGGAACTGTATAGATGTTAAAAATAATTCTCATTTACTGTTCCAGCCCAGTTGCACATATTTAATTAGATTACATGTGTCTCTGGTCCTTCTTCTAATGGAAGTAGTTGCGTCACAACCCGTCTTGTTTACTCAGAGTACTACCACATTTCGGAGTTTCCAGTGTGTGGTTCTGAGTAGACAAGATAGGTGGTTGACGCAAATACTTTGGTCTGAAGATGACCAAAAGTGATCGAAACATGTAATCTAATTAAAAATGTGCAGCTGAAACGCAACAAAAAAACTTCTCATTCGAGGGTTAGCTGTTCCTAATCCCTAATCTACCAAAAGAGAGGTTTTGTGAAGTGATAAAATTTCTGCTGGTTTTCTCGTATCGTTAAGTCCTTTTGTTATGCCACTCTAGAAGGATCGTGGGGGCTGAAGGACAAGGAGTAATATCCATAACACGTAGATGTTTCCATACTGAACTTCCACTCTGCAACGGTGCGTGTGCTGGTTTGAAACTTCTTTACAGGTTAACTTATATGTTTTTGACTGTGAACGCCTATGCGAGTACGTCCGTTATTATGCAGCACTGTGGTACTGAGTTCCCCAAGTTGAAATGGCAATTTAACCTTTTCAGTAAAGCTAGTGTGATCTCTCTGTGTTCAGTACATGTCGCACCACAGAGGCACTGCTAGTTTCAACAGTATTAACTGATCTGCGTTGGACACAACTGGTCTTCTATGTGTTTCGTCCGCTGTAGCACCAACCACTGGTCTAGTTAATGGGGAATGCAGCTGCAGACTGAAAGGTGGAGTGTGTGTCTGGATACCATTACGTACATGTCTATCTAAATACCTCGCCGATAACCGCAAGACGAGGTCAACAAGCTTCTGAACAAGCGCTCTCATCTTGTGCGAGGTTGGGCGGTATGGCGATTCTTGGACAATTTATTTCAGCCTTTCCGTTCTTTTACTTAGTTCACCTAAATCACTACGTTCAGATGGTGAACTATTTGCTATTACCACAGAAAACAGGCTTTCAGAACTGAGAAGTAATTCCCTGTCCAACCAATTCTTCAGTATTCAGCTCCTCATAAGCCACACACTGTTATATACAGAAACCGCAGAATGAATATGCGGACACCCCACACAGTGTGGAATGCGGACACTCAAAGCAATAGAGAATTGACCGCTAGACGTAACGTGAGGCTACCAGTCAGTATTACAGGTGGCAGGGAGTGTCCAATTGCCAGTAGAGAGAACCAGTAACAGCAGAGTGGGTCGGTAAGGATAGCTTAGTGACTTCGAACGTAGGCTAGTCAATTTACGACATCTGAGTAATCGATCCATCAGGGACACCTCATTCTTTTAATGTTCCCCAAGATTGTGAGATGGAAGTGCGAAGGAACAACTGCAACTAAAGCAAGATCAGGCACACCTTAGGTATTGACGGACAGGGACCGTTGGGTATTGTGGAGGTCTGTTGTAGAAAAACGCATCACATCAGCGGGAGGAATCAAACGTGCGTTCTAAAGTGCTATCAACAGTGCAGCAAGCAAATTGACTGTGCGTAGGAAATAATAGAAAAATGAGTATCTAGTTGAGCAGCTCCTCGTAAACCACATACAGTAGAGCGTCGATTATCTGAACGTCGGTCAACCGAACGACCGCTTAACCGAACTGTGTACTCGCTCGCACCTGTTACTCTCCCACCCTGCCATCCATCATCCCCCTCACTCCCAAACCAAGTTTTCCACAATAGTCGCCGCACTGGGCGACCGCTGGCGGAACACTGCTTCTAATGGGGCCTTCACAAGGCGCTCCTGACCGGCCCATGGATCAAGGCGTTATTGAGACTCAAACGATATTACAGGAAAGAATGGTTGCGTAAGTTATTGTTAGAAAGAGAAGAGGATGTAGAAGAAAGTCTCTTAAGAAATCATAAGAATATTGACTTGAAAGACGCTTCCTACATGATCAGCGCAGCATGGAATAGTGCAAAGGAAGAGAATCTGAAGAAAGCCTGGAATAAAATTTTGGACACAGAAGAAAATTCAAAAGGTATGATTGAAAATGACGACCAGAATGATATGTCCGCAGTTCTCGGTGTGCTAAAAGAAACAGATTGCCACGAATGTGATGAAGAAGATGTTCATGAATGGATGAATATCGATGATGCACATCCAGGACACCAAATCATGCAGGACAGCGAGATTGTAAACGTCGTCACTGATAAAGATGATGCCGCCAGTATCTCATCAATCAGTGCTCCAGAAAGTGAAGATGAAAGTATACCAACAGCTTCTGAGGCGTTCACTTGTTTAGATACTGCCTTGCGATGGTTTGAAGCCCAAGATGAAAGTGACCAGTTTAAGATATCTGTAATGAAAAAAAGTACGTAACTTGGCTGCTCGTAAGCGTCTAGGCTTGCTTAGATAGACCAAAATAGAGGATTTTTTTAAACGTTAATTTTGTATACTGTATGTATTGTTCATGCAAAATGCGTATGTAATATGTATATATTTTTGTTTAATAAACTGTGCCACATACTATATATTCCTACTGAAGTTGTCTATGTATGTTACTTTGTTATACTAAAAGAGATGCCTGTTTTTATGAATAAATTTACTGTACAGTACTTCTTTTTGGCAAATAAACATGTACAGTTCGATTATCCGGACAAACCAGTTTTCCGAACACCCATGTCCCCCAATTACTTCGGAAAATCGACGCTCTACTGTATTTCTGTAGTCAGTGCTAAGCGAGGCTGGAGGTTGCGAAAATAGCGACACCACTGGACAGTGAATGCCTGAAAACGAGTGATTTGGGGTCATGACTCAGGCAATACACAGTCTCAATCCAATGGAAGGGTTTGGGTTTGTTGAATGCCAGGAGAGAAGTAAGTACGTGGTTGAGCAGCTCCTCTTAAACCACACATTTCTGTAGTCAGTGAAAATCGACGCTTGAGTTGCGGTAAAAAGCGACGTCACTGGAGAGCGAATGCCTGGAAACGAGTGAAGAACCACGCAATACCCTGTGGCAATGCGCTTGGAGGGTTTGGTTATGAAGAATGCCTGGAGGACGTTACCTGCCATCTTGTGTAGTGCCAATAGTGATATATGGGGAAAATAGTCTTACGGTACAGGAGTGTTTTTCGTGGTTTCATTGTGGTCCCCTAAAATAAGTAAAATCGTATGGCATGAATAGCTGGAGACTCCGAAGGGCTGCCTCAGTCGCCTAATTGGAAAGGTTTTTCCTATTCTCCGCGCCCTCAGGCACCTTTCCACCGCGAATAATGAAAGCTGTGGATACAGCTGTAGTCAGTTAAGTATAGATGACCATAATGGCATGTGTGTGTAATGTACTGTCATGTACGTGTTGGAAATGATGAGAGGAGTGAGAGGTTGAAACCCAGTGCCCGCACCACACTTAGCCGTCTCCTCTCGAAAAGCAGCAAGGGGCCCTCCGAATCTAACGTCCACATCCGACAGACCATCAACAATTTACTTGCCATCACTTCATAAGGCTCTGCAAAGTGGTTTGGACTTCAACCCAGGAAACTCGCACAAGGACTAGTGATGAGAAACTTTACACCAGTACTTCCTCCCCATTGCCGGCCGAATACTGGCAGTGAAAATCTCATCCACCATCAGCCTTCTAACTGGCTTACCTCCATTTACAGCGCTGCGTGCTGCAATGGTAGAAGAACAGAGCAGAGATGATGATTTTATTAGCGTGTTAATGCGCACTGTTATAAAGTCACATCTGTGAGGCAATAGTTTGTGGGCCGTAACTTTCTTGAAGTGAACTGCCCTGCCCAAAATCCCAACCTGCACCAAAAGGAACCCTTGGGGATGAGTCAGAATGTCTCTACGCTCTAGATCTCAGCTTCCAACATCAGTACTCCCTCTGGTTTCGGCTTCTGGGGAAGAGTGGACTACCATTCTTGCAAAGACATTCAGACATTCAGTGTTTCCAGCGGACTTCAAGCCTTAATGAACGTGAAGGGTGGACACACCCCATTTCAGTGGCGACTAATAGGTGTTCGGATTATTTTGATTAGATAGTTGACTGTTACAGTGTATAGTCGAGGTTACTGAGTTAATTTAAAAAGCTGAAAATATTCACTTTTACTGGCTACTATTGTCTCCAAATTATAAAGTTCCCAGTCTTACATTCTATGCTTCATTTAATTATTTTTTTTTTCAAAAAATACATCTCCATTTGACTGTATATTTATGTAAATTTGTTGTGTACAATCTAGATTTTGTCTTCCACGCCATTATCGAGTACAGTGTTCTTAGACCATTAACATCATTTTGCAATGTGTTCTGCAGGATAACAAACACACAGTTCAACAGATTTGCTTAACATGTGCTTAACATTGAATCTGTTGAACTGTGTATTTGTTATCCTGCTCAGTATCTAGCAACATTATCTTAATGCTCTAAGAACATCGTACTTGATAATGGCATGAAAGCCGAAATCTACACTGTACACAAGAAATATTCAGAAATATGCGGTCAAACGACGGCATATCCTTTTAAAAATGCTGTATGCTTGTGGCTCAGAACCACCGAAAATTTTCATTTAATTTACTTACTTGTTGTATCGTATTGTTATTAACAATCCGAACTAATTCAAAAGTAATAGTACTGTACATGGCTACAACACTAGGAGAAAGGATGATCTTCACTACTCAAGGTTAAATCTAACTTTGGCTCAGAAGGGGGTAAATTATGCTACCACAAAAGTCTTTGGTCACTTACCTAATAGCATCAAAAGTCTGACCGAAAGCCACATAGCATTTAAAAGGAAATTAAAAGAATTTCTTAATGGCAACTCCTTCTACTCATTAGATGAATTTTTGGATATAGTAAGTGGGTAATTTCCCAACCTCAAAATATATATACACTCCTGGAAATGGAAAAAAGAAGACATTGACACCGGTGTGTCAGACCCACCATACTTGCTCCGGACACTGCGAGAGGGCTGTACAAGCAATGATCACACGCACGGCACAGCGGACACACCAGGAACCGCGCTGTTGGCCGTCGAATGGCGCTAGCTGCGCAGCATTTGTGCACCGCCGCCGTCAGTGTCAGCCAGTTTGCCGTGGCATACGGAGCTCCATCGCAGTCTTTAACACTGGTAGCATGCCGCGACAGCGTGGACGTGAACCGTATGTGCAGTTGACGGACTTTGAGCGAGGGCGTATAGTGGGCATGCGGGAGGCCGGGTGGACGTACCGCCGAATTGCTCAACACGTGGGGCGTGAGGTCTCCACAGTACATCGATGTTGTCGCCAGTGGTCGGCGGAAGGTGCACGTGTCCGTCGACCTGGGACCGGACCGCAGCGACGCACGGATGCACGCCAAGATCGTAGGATCCTACGCAGTGCCGTAGGGGACCGCACCGCCACTTCCCAGCAAATTAGGGACACTGTTGCTCCTGGGGTATCGGCGAGGACCATTCGCAACCGTCTCCATGAAGCTGGGCTACGGTCCCGCACACCGTTAGGCCGTCTTCCGCTCACGCCCCAAAATCGTGCAGCCCACCTCCAGTGGTGTCGTGACAGGCGTCAATGGAGGGACGAATGGAGACGTGTCGTCTTCAGCGATGAGAGTCGTTTCTTCCTTGGTGCCAATGATGGTCGTATGCGTGTTTGGCGCCGTGCAGGTGAGCGCCACAATCAGGACTGCCTACGACCGAGGCACACAGGGCCAACACCCGGCATCATGGTGTAGGGAGCGATTTCCTACACTGGCCGTACACATCTGGTGATCGTCGAGGGGCCACTGAATAGTGCACGGTACATCCAAACCGTCATCGAACCCATCGTTCTACCATTCCTAGACCGGCAAGGGAACTTGCTGTTCCAACAGGACAATGCGCGTCCGCATGTATCCCGTGCCACCCAACGTGCTCTAGAAGGTATAAGTCAACTACCCTGGCCAGCAAGATCTCCGGATCTGTCCCCCATTGAGCATGTTTTGGACTGGATGAAGCGTCGTCTCACGCGGTCTGCACGTCCAGCACGAACGCTGGTCCAACTGAGGCGCCAGGTGGAAATGGCATGGCAAGCCGTTCCACAGGACTACATCCAGCATCTCTACGATCGTCTCCATGGGAGAATAGCAGCCTGCATTGCTGCGAAAGGTGGATATACACTGTACTAGTGCCGACATTGTGCATGCTCTGTTGCCTGTGTCTATGTGCCTGTGGTTCTGTCAGTGTGATCATGTGATGTATCTGACCCCAGGAATGTGTCAATAAAGTTTCCCCTTCCTGGGACAATGAATTCACGGTGTTCTTATTTCAATTTCCAGGAGTATATATATATATATAGTGTCATGTAATATTTTGTCTAAGGTAATATCTTGTATAAACACCTTTTATTAACCTGACACGTTCCACATCATTACGAAGTGTCGTATTCATGATCTATGGAACAAGTACTAATCTAATCTAATCTCTAATTTGTAGGAGGTGGCGTGGGGAATGCGTAAACTTCTGAACTGGATAAAAGCGGAATACGAGGATTATCCGGTCTTCATTACTGAAAATGGTCACGAATCGTCAGACCTTGGGCTGAACGATACTGCTCGTGTTGAGTACTACAAGGTAAGTTACATAATAAAGATTGTAATTCAGTTTCTCAAGGTGTAACATGTTATAAACGCCTTTGTTTACTAATTGTATCATAAGCTACCTGTATTTTAACCCAAGATCAATGCATTCTTTCCACAAAAAGCGTGAACTGGGGTCAAACAGGGTTATGAAGTCAGCATTGTTCTTTATTCAGCTAAAATGTCTGGGAAATGATCTTAACGTCTCGAAGCAGTAGTAGTAACTGGGATAGTTACTGGTTTGGCTGGAACAAGTAGCCAATAAGAGTCACAAAATATAATACGAATAGTTCCATTTTTAACTAATTATGATGCATATAAATTAGAAACAAAGGTATTTTAATGAATAGATTTAATTGCTGCATTGACAAAGCACAGAAGCTGCATGAGTTGTATAGTTAGCTCTTCACCAGGCAAACATAGTTCTACGTATACACACACGCTCCACAAGCCTCATTAAGAGCGTGGCTGAGGGTGCTTTGTACTAATATTGTAATAATTTAGCTATTATCTGTCTTAATCCATTGGCATATTGAGAGAGTAAGAAATGACTATCTACTTAATTCCATAGACGCCCCAATCTCGTACCTTTTCTCATATTCACTGCGCGACATATACCGCTATGCCAGCAGATTGTAGAGCAGTATTTCCTGACTATCGGTTGTCTAAACTTACCACGTTTTCAGTACCGTGGAGATTTCTTCTAAAGAGTCTTATTTAATGTTTCCGAGCATCTCTGTTACACTTTCGTAAGGGCTATGCCAAAACGAGACTATGGTAGCAGAGCGTGGCTGAATTCGGTCAACTTCAGCTGTTATGCCTGTCTGTTGATGACTGCAAACTATAAGGCAGTATTCTAGAATTGGTCACACTAGCTCCCTGCACGTGATTTCCTGTGTGGATGTAGTGTACTTCCCAGAATACTTCCAATAAATGTAATCTTCCATTTGCCTTAGAGGTTTTATGTGTTCGTCTCATTATACACTGATCAGCCAAAACATTATGGCCTCTGACCTATTACCGGTATAAATCCGTGCAAGCGATAACAGCATCACCTGGTGAGGAATGTCTGCCAGTCAGACACAGGCACAGTGCAGTGAGGGTGCTGACAGTGTATCATAGGGAAGGCGCGCGATCCATCTGGATTTGAACGAGGGCAGACTGTGATGGCCCAGAGGTTCGGTAGGGGCATTTTAGAAACTGCGCGACTTGTCGGGTGTTTAAGGACTGCTGTAGCGAGTGTCTTCAAGTCGTGGTGACACTAAGGTGAAACAATGTTCAGATGTCGTGGGATTGGTCAGTTACCCCTCATTACGGATTTCGGATGTTGTAATCTGGGCAGAGTGGTAAAACAGGACAGGCGGTGAACTGTGGCGAAACTAACACCAGACTTTAATGCTTGGCAGAGTACAAGTGTGTTTGAACAAACAGTGCCAACATTCCTAACGATGGGCCTCTGCAGTCGACACCCATGTATGTGCCAATGTTAACACCATGATATTGGCAACTACGACTGAAATGGGCATGTTACCATCGGTACTGGATGTTTGCGCAGTGGCAGAGCATTACATTGTCTGATGAATTCCGTCACGTTCTTCATTATACCGACGGGACGGCACGAATCTGTCTCCTTCCAGGGGAACAGCTCCTTGACACCTGTATGTCGGGACGGAGACAAGCTGGCGGCAGTAGCATTATGCTCTGAGGAACTTTAACGTGGACATCCATTGGTCCAGTGGAGTTCATGCAAGTCAACATGAAGGCCAAAGAGTATCTTACACTGGGTACAGGCCATGTACACACTCCCCTTCATGACGATCATATTTCTCGACGGTAGTGGCATTTTCAACAAAATGATGCTCCATTTCAGAGGGCCAGGAGTGGGATGGAATGGTTAGAGGAACACATTGGCTTATTCCAGTTGATGTGCTGGACCCAGCTCGCCAGATCTGAATCCTATCAAACACATCTGAGATGTGGTGCAGTGGCAGAGCGTTACATAGTCTGATGAATCCGGATACCTTTTTCATCATGCTGATGGGAAGGCACAGATCCATCGTCTTCCAGGAGGACAGCTCCTTGACACCTGTATGTCGGAATAGAGACAAGCTGGTGGCGGCTCCATTATACTCTGGGGAACATTCACGTGAGCATATATGGGTCCAGTGGAGCTCGTGCAATGTGACGGCCAAGGACTATGGTGTACTGGTTACGAACCCCTTCATGACGATCATGTTTCCCAACGGTAGTGGCAATTTTCAGCAAAGTAATGCGTCATGTTATAAGACCAGGAGTGTGATGGAGTGTTTCGACGAACACAATGGCGAGTACCGATCGTACAAATATGGGATGTGATTGAATGTGTCATCAGAGCTCATCACTCCGCTCACAGAAATTTACGGATTTAGATGACTTGTGTCTACAGATGTGGTGTCAATTCCCTCTAACGACCTATCAAGCCCTCATTGCTTCCACGCCATGACGTGCGCCGCTGTTATCTGTGGCAAAGGTGGACATACCGGCTATTATGTAGGTGCCCATATTGTTCTGGTTGGTCAGTGTTCATTGTTATTTGGCACGGTCCCATATATGTTTGCAAATTCTTATCATGCTGTTTTATGCACTCACATGCAAATAATTAGCACTGCTTACCCGAACCTGCTTGCTCTTTACAGGGCAGATGACTTGAACGCCTCCCTCCCCCCTCTCCCTCCCCTTTCTTCCTATTTCATTAGTCTTATACAGCTTTAATTTCACCTAGTAACTATTTAATTTGCTAAATCAGCCACTGGCTGCTCAGTTCTGTTGTGCACGCACTTATTCACGCAGTAAGTACCAACTATTATAATTTATCTATTGTTGGTGCCTGCACAGCCTAAGTCAGTTAGGTCATGTCACTAGCCAAGTTTGTGCCATACTAAATGCCAGCTGAATCCAGTGCCACGTGTGTTTTATTTTAAAAGTTTTTGACAAAGCTCTGCATCATTGAGGTACTACCTTCAGTCTTGCTTTTTAACTGTTCATATTTGTGGTTCAGTCTTGCTTTTTAACTGTTCATATTTGTGGTTGACTTGCACATTGCACTAGACAAGAGCCTGTTGCCACACCACCACTTTTTATGAATATGTGATTCTACGAGTGAATGTACTCTTCTGAAAAAAATTGTAATTTACTGTTTATCAATTTTACTCCCTTTTCTAGTTGACAGTTGTAACTCTTTTGTAATAGTTTGTTTGTTTCTGAAGAAGACAAACCTATATTTGTCGAAATCATGGTAAAGGGCTAATAAACCTTTAATTCTGTTAATGGCTGGCTGCTATTTTCCAACCGTATCAAAATAAGTTACTGATCTTTTATAAAAGGTTCTTTAAATTGAAAACCATTACAAATTAAGTTATCCTGGTGTATTTTACGCTTCATGGAAATGTTCATGGAAGGTGCACATTTATTTAAAATTTTAACAAGGGAAGGTGGCAAAACCTGAGCCACAGACATCGTAGGCTAGCATTCTACCACACAGCCACACGACCTGTCAAGAAAAACTGACCTTGTTTCAGCATACTGCAGAGGGTCAGAAATCTTCAAAGTCGATTCTTTAGAGAAATTTTGGGAGTAGAATTAAACTGCTTTTGTTAATTGATGTGTGAGTCCTGAACTTCATGTACCGTGTGGCCCCTTTGCTAGTTCCAAAAATAGATAAGGTAGTACACTAAGTACTGGCCGATATAGTGTTGTGTGTAATAGAACGTAATTATATTTAGTAGCTAAAAGAAAGCAGTTTCATCCCAGTCTTCTTTCACTCAGTGTGGTCTCGGGTAGGCTGCGAGATGAAAACGAACCACTGAAAATTATTTATAATTGATTGTTTTACTGTCAACAGAATTACCTTACCGCCTTGCTGGATTCCATTAACATTGATGGGTGTCGAGTTATTGGATATACTGCGTGGACTCTCATGGACAACTACGAATGGGGCAGAGGACTGTCGTAAGTAATACACAGCATTGCCGCAGAACGCTTAACAGAAGCGACTGGTTCACTATTAATTGTAACTGCAACGCTGCACTGACTTTCTGGGCATGTTTCGTATTACTGGGCGACATTCTGTTCACATCACATTGAAAAGTAGGTCAATTTCGAAGCGTTCTACGCGTTGTAACCACCCCTGCTGTGTCCTTTAAACGCCAGGCAGGCGCTCTTAAACAGATCACTACAGAGTACTCAGGTAGTGTCAATTAAGTAGAGACTTAGTAAGCTGGAGAGGGTATGCAATTCTAATTAAAACAGATTAAATTTTATCAGTGGATTATATTCTCCTAGAATTTATGGACGTATAATAGAGAGCAGCCTCCACTGACAAGATAAGCTGCGGACATATACAGACAGTAATCAATGAGCGCAGGATCAACATACATCTACATCAGTACTCTGCAAACCACTTAACGATGTTTAGCGGAGAACACTTTTGGTACCACTAACCGATCCACCTGCCCCTGTTCTGTTCGTGAATGGTGCGTAGGAAAAATAACTGTTGGTAATCGTCTGTATTATCTCTAAATTCTCAAATTTTCTCGTTGTGATCATATCATGAGACGTATGTGGGAGGAATTATACGGTCCAGCCACATTAATGTGACTCCCGCTTATGTTCGACGTCAATGTGAGATAACTACTCGCAGACATTAGGTGGCAGCGCTAGCAGTGGAGGTGTATAAAGTGTGTCGAGGGGACGTGGTAAACTGTGCAGTCGTTGTTGTAATGTAGAAAAACTGGCTCTGAGCACTATAGGACTTGATGGGACTTAACATCTGTGGTCATCAGTCCCCTAGAACTTAGAACTACTTAAACCCAACTAGCCTAAGGAAATCACACACATCCATGCCCGAGGCAGGATTGGAACCTGCGACCGTAGCAGTCGCGCGGTTCCGGACTGAGCGCCTAGAACCGCTCGACCATCGCGGCCGGCGTTGTAATGTAAAAACGGAGTGATTTATCTGACGTTCAGTAGTATGATCATTGGCTCTCTGGCCGAGGGTGGAATTATTTCTAAAACAGCTAAGTTTGTAGACTGTTCGCATCTGCACTACCCAAAGCTGTCACTGAGGCAAGTGTGGTGCACAACGAGTCATAGATGACAGGGCTGAACGACTGCTGCATGTGTATGGACGAACAGATGTACAACTGTTGAGCAACTGGACGCCCAGATGAACAAAGGGGCTACCATCAGTATCTGCTCAGCGACCATTCAGCGATAGTTGCTGCGTATGAACCTCTGCAGTAGGCGCCTGGTTCATGCACCCATGCTGATTGCTGTTTATTGGCGACAGAACCTGCAATTCCCATGCCAATACCCCAACTGGACGCCCACTGATTGGCGACAGCAGACCTTCTCAGATGAATCTGGTTTTATGCTCCATCGTACAGATGCCCCTGAAATACTCGTCAGAAGAATCCAGTCTGGACGGAAGGGCGTTAAGGTCTAGGGAATGTTTTCGTGACATACCCTGGATGACGTCGGCATTCTACAAACCAGAATGGAGCGACACAAGTGTGCCTCTATCATTAGGGACCATGTGCACCCCTGCATGTTGTCTGTTTTTCCTTGGCGCGGTGGTATCTACCATCAGGGCAATGCAACATGTCGCATAGCTCACAGTGTATGTGTGTGTTTCAGAGAGCTCCAGAATGAGTTTGCTGTACACCCCAGGCGACCAATCCCCAGAGTTAAACCCAATCGAGAATCTGTGGCACCATCTTGATCAGGCAGTTCGTGCCATGGATCCTCAGTCGTCAAAACCAGCACAGCTGGCCACAGCCCTGGAGTCGTAGCTTCACGTCCCTGTCGGTACCTTCCAGAACCTGATTGAATCTCTTTCTGAGTGTCCGCGCCGGAAAAGTTGCTTATTCAGATTTTTGACAGATTGTCACATTAATGTGAGTGGACCGTGTAATATGTTGTCCGACTCTTCCTGGAACGCACCCTCTCTGCATTTATGTAGTAAACTTTTCCGTGAAACACTCTCCCTTTTTTTAGTCCTATCTGGTAAGGATCCCAATGTGAGGAGCATTATACAAGAATAGGTCGAACAAGTGTTTTGTAAGCTACTTCTTTCGTGGATGATGATGGTGTTTATTTGTGGGGCGCTCAACTGCGCGCTTATCAGCGCCCTTGCAAGTTCCCAATCTTTACTCAGTCCTATCTCGCCACTTTCATGAATGATGATGAAATGATGAGGACAACACAAACACCCAGTCCCCTGACAGAGCAAAACCCCAACCCGGCCGGGAATCGAATCCGGGACCCCGTGATCCAGAGGCTAGCTACTACACGACGAGATGCGGACTCTTTCGTGGATGAGCCACATTTCCTTAAGATTCGTCCTATGAATCAGTCTGGCACCTGTTTTTCCTAAAGTTTGTTTTATGTGGTCGTTTCACTCAAGGTCGCACCTGCTGCTTACTCCTACGCATTTATCAAACGAACGTACAGGATCCCTGAATTTGAAAGGGCTAGAGAGAGCTGAGTTCATGTGAGGAGACTCATAATATACTACAGAGATAGTGAACCCACGAGGTGACAGGTTTCGATGATGGCTTACTACATAACAAGAGGACGTCGTCTCACTGCACCAGTGCGACATAGTCAGCCTCACCGATTTCAAAAGGTGGCCCCTGTATACATTCACCGTTTCTATCTTATGCCCAAGCTAATGAGCAGGCAAACATTTTCTGACTCAAGATGACAAGTGTTCAAACTTAATCGCGTGTGCGGCAAAGCCGTATTGGTGCTAGTGTTGATCTGAAGAGAAGCTGGCTAACTGTGCTGTAGTTGCTACGCTGGTTTTATGACTTCTGAACTCTCATACAGGAGTTAGCTTCTGAGTAAAAAGAAGTAGGTGTAGTACCAACTTGCGGAGTGGGGCGGTAATCAAGAACTAGCTTCTGAAACTTAAGAAAACACACAAAAATCTTTTGCCCACGGAGATCTTACCTTGACTCCAGCCATAGACACATAGTCGTTATTGTAGCTCTACGCCTCTTTTAGGAGGAAGAAGATCCGTTTGAATTTTTGTTTCACTTTAACGGATGTCACAATCTTGAACAAATAATCAAATCCTGTCAAATTTATCTCATCTGAATTCAGATTCCGGCGTACTGTTCCACAATATGTTGGGGGAACTCTCAGTTACGACTTCTCTTCTCTCTTGATTTTTAATCAGAGGCAAATTTGCATTTAGTATTTGGGAAACTTTGAAATAAAATTAATAGTATGATATAATATATACCGTATCTGGTTTTTAATTATCTGGAGTTTCTTTCTTTGTTGAGGCCTCACACGAACGCTTACGAGCATGTCACGTTGCGTGACAAGCCTTCTTTTGGCTCTGGCCTTAAGGCATTCACGTTTTAACATTCCCGCTCACCTCTCTTTCTATTTCCCTAATGATCGCTGGAAACATCGCCTGTAACCGTGATAAATAATATGAACTCCCTCGAAGATCTGGATGATTACCACAAGGTTTTTCTTGAATCATGAGCACAATTTGGACCCACCCTGACAACCGTGTGCGATAGCATGTCGCCGATGGGATTCGGGATGGTGTGCTGTCTCAGGATCGAATTCGTCTGACGGATAAACAACGAGGACATGTGTGCCGACCGGCCTAGATGTCATTTTTAGGCGGTTTCCCTCATGCGGCTAGGTCAGTAACTCCTAGCCCACGGACAATTACCCTCTGAGGAGTAAAACTGAATTGTCTAAGAAAAAGAGTGCCGCTGAGTTTCGGTCACCAAACTATATTATCTTTAAAAGATCATTACTGTTATAACTATTGCGTAAGCTGGTAATACTGATTACATTAATTACGAATAATTACATTTTTTTTAAGTACTAGCATTAACGTGTGACACATGGTGGTGGAGGTTATAGCTTCTGAAAGGAGTACATGAACAACAGCTTCTTCACATGTTCCACCCACTACACACATACATTGTAGTTTGGACGATGCATTTATGACAGTAGAATTGAGATATATGCTTAAATATCTCATGAAAAGGCCTACTCACAATTGTGCATAGTTCCCACAATGGTCCCGGAATTGCTTCATTTTTCATTAGATAAAAAAACTAATTGACAGCACAACACAACAGTAACGTCCGCTTCCGGTAGCTGAGTGGTCAACGCGACAGAATGTCAATCCTAAGGGGCCGGGTTTCATTCCCGGCTGGGTCGGAGATTTTCTCCGCTCAGGGACTGGGCGTTGTGTTGTGCTACTCATCATCATTTCATCTCCATCGACGCGCAAGTCGCCGACGTGGCGTCAAATCGAAAGACGAGCACCAGGCGAACGGTCTACCCGACGGCAGGCCCTAGTCACACGACATTTTATTTACAACGGTAACTGCATTGCTGTCGGGCTTACACAACATTAATATTATTATTGTTATTTATTACGATTGTTATTATTAGTGACAGTGACCAGACACAAAGTATTGGCAACCTGAAATGTTCCAGTTTCTGTCATTTCAGAAGTAAGGAACCAAGAATCAATTGATTAACAAACAATAAGTGTAGCGCACGCATTTTAACTTGGTCATTCTAAATGGGGGTGCAGGGTGTGGGTGAAGTAATGTCGCTAGGGAGAGGATTGATGCAGAGGGAGCAAGTTTTGTAACAAGTTTCCACACTAAACGTCGATAGCATTCTTTTCTGAAAATGAGTTGTAGGTATCACTCGCTACGAACTGAGAATTGCTTCATAACTGTGTAAAAAAAACGCTATCCGAAATGAGCTGTATCAGTTGGTTCATTGACTAATTAGTTTGTGGTTTAATGAAACACATACAAAAACCAATCATCATGTACGTTTCGTTATTTTGTTATTTTAGAAATAAAAGTGTACATATATTATTCTTTTTCATTTTAACATTTAGTTAGGCGCTAATGTTATGATTGGGGAGGGGGGTGGTTATTAGCTAATGTGTTATTTCTCTCAGGAATAGGCCTAATAGTCTCAGAAAGATTGGGAACCAACGGACTAGATGAATACCCGTATGGCAACTACATCCTGTCTCAGTTACATGATTCACTAACATTTCGAAAACAGCCACTTCCAGGGTTTTAACCGTCTGTCACCCTGGCTACTGGAGAGGCCCAAACTGATTTTAGATTCGGTGCGGTACTGAAGAGCACTCCTGCTTTCGTTTTTAATGCGATATTTACTGACATTTTATCTGAGCACCACAACCATGTACCTGTTTATACAGATGGGTCTAAGCAGGGGGACTCCACTGGGTGCTCTGTCGTCTTCCCGGATCATGTCCTCAAAGTTAGACTGCCTCCAGAATTTACTACCTTCGACGCAGAATTTTATGCGATCTTTCGGGCTCTGGAGCAGTGTCAGATTTCTCGCCTGTTCAGATTCTCTGAGCGCCTTTCACTCTCTCCAACGTTCGTACTCAGCAGATAAAATAACCCAGAATACCATGGATGCCAACTACAACGACTGGGGAAGGATGTCTTTCTGCTGGGTACCAGGGCACATGGGAACTGCAGGTAACGAAAGGGCGGATCGAGCAGCCAAGCAGCCATGTCTTGACCCTCAGGTGATTGGGTGTGCTATCCTCCTGCACACTCTCACCTCGCTGTTGAGGTATAAAGACATGTGTTGATGGGAAGACGATTGGCTGAAAGTGACCGACACAAAGCGCCATTTCGTAAAACCCACAACTCGGCCGTGGCATACTTCCTTCCAGCCAAGCCGACGGGACGAGGTCCTTCTTACTCGTCTTCACTGAGGCCACAGCCCTATGACGCACGGAGTCAAACTCCAGCGAG
The DNA here is from genome assembly GCF_023897955.1 of Schistocerca gregaria. NCBI lineage: Eukaryota > Metazoa > Arthropoda > Insecta > Orthoptera > Acrididae > Schistocerca > Schistocerca gregaria. The sequence continues at coordinate 426,800,128 of NC_064926.1, forward strand.
AGAATCCTCCAGTGTGTGGTGCTTGTGGCCTGCAGATCACGGTGCGCCACATTTTATTGGACTGCATTTTATTTACCTACCGACGGACTGCGGCGGATTTGCCGGCGGATCTGCGGTATATTTTATATAATGGTCAAACTAACGTGGTTCGAGTTTTTCGTGTTTTAAAGTTTTGTGAATTGTCCCACATTTTTAACAAGATTTTAGGTAGATGTTTTCAATGAGTCAACAGGGTGGCTGGCTCACCCAAGGTTTTGTAAGTGGTCAGCCAGTCATATTTCCCTGTGCTTTTCCTTTAGCTCGTCTGTATTTTGTTCTCTATCAACAAAAGCTAAACGAGTCTAATGGAATGCAGTCGAATTAAGTCAGGTGATGCTGAGGGAATTAGATTAGGAAATGAGACACTTAAAATAGTAAAGGAGTTTTGCTATTTGGGGAGCAAAATAACTGATGACGGTCGAAGTAGAGAGGATATAAAATATAGACTGGCAATAGTGAGGAAAGCGTTTCTGAAGAAGAGAAATTTGTTAACATCGAGTATAGATTTAAGTGTCAGGAATTCGTTTCTGAAAGTATTTGTATGGAGTGTAGCCATGTATGGAAGTGAAACATGGACGATAAGTAGTTTGGACAAGAAGAGAATAGAAGCTTTCGAAATGTGGTGCTACAGAATAATGATGAGGATTAGATGGGTAAATCACATAACTAATGATGAGGTATTGAAAAGAATTGGGGAGAAGAGGAGTTTGTGGCACAACTTGACAAGAAGAAGGGACCGGTTAGTAGGACATGTTCTGAGGCATCAAGGGGTCACAAATTTAGTATTGGAGGGCAGCGTGGAGGGTAAAAATCGTAGAGGGAGACCAAGAGATGAATACACTAAGCAGATTCAGAAGGATGTAGGTTGCAGTAAGTACTGGGAGATGAAGAAGCTTACACAGGATAGAGTGGCATGGAGAGGTGCATCAAACCAGTCTCAGGACTGAAGACCACAACAACAACAACAACTATGTTTTAATTTCTTGATTACCTATCTTTCCCCCTAACTGGTTTTAGTGTATGTGGAAGTCCATGTGAGATATAGTGACTGTGTGGTCATTTTGAGTGCATGCATGCGTGTACAACAAATTTAGTTTATCTCCACTTCCCTTTGGTTTAATAAGTGTAAGGGCGCTGATGACCCTGCTGTTGGGTGCCCATAAGATCCAAAAACACACACACACACACACACACACACACAAGCTTTCACTTGGCATGACACTTAGGCAGATAGGGAATGCACAGAATCTGTGGGTGCTAAAAGACGATCCACTCGCTATACAATTGATTATATACTTCCTGGAATACATACAGTAACTCCCAGTTATTGGAATCACGTAAAAAAATTCTCTTTCAGTTGCATCATTTTGTAATTGGTTGGATGGTTGTACAAATACCGTACTGGAACAGGAAGGCTTGCAATCGTCTAATGTCTGCATTGTTGAATATCTCTCAAAAGCTAAAATTGTGTGCTGGATTAGGCCTTGGTCCTTTACATCTGCACAGCGGTGCTGTATCTCAGCCTACGCTACCACTTCAGCTGAGTTGGTTCTTAGAGGCATGAAGTGCTGTCTGGAAATTTCTGGCAAAGCCAGAGTGGGGCTGTACGCAGTTTAGTAGCGATAAAACAGGATGTTTCTGAGTGCGTCACGACAATGACTGAGTGTTTGCATTTTGTGCAATGCCAGGAACTGCATAGCAGCAAGCTTACCACATGAACGTGCTGTGAAAAAAAAAGAAAAAAAATGGTTCAAATGGCTCTGAGCACTGTGGGACTTAACTTCTGAGGTCATCAGTCCCCTAGAACTTAGAACTACGTAAACCTAACTAACCTAAGGACATTACGCACATCCATGCCCGAGGCAGGATTCGAACCTGCGACCGTAGCGGTCGCGCGGTTCCAGACTGTAGCGCCTAGAACCGCTCGGCCACACAGGCCTGCGAACGTGCTGTGAAGATTCAGGCGCTTTTTGGTGCGGACACCTGGGAAGTGGCATGCAATTGTGAGTTTACTTAATTGCGATGAAAGCAGTGAGAGGAATGGGGCAAGTTGACGTTTAATAATGTTCTAAATTTAATACTGATGTCACTGCAAACTACGGACACACAACCAGCAGTTGGTAACAGATTTCTGATGCATGATGTAATGGCTCTGAGCACTATGGGACCTAACTTTTGAGGTCATCAGTCCCCTAGAACTTAGAACTACTCAAACCTAACTAACCTAAGGACATCACACACATCCTCGCGCGGTTCCAGACTGTAGCACCTAGAAGCGCTCGTCCACTCCGGGCATGATGCAAGCACTCCAGATTAACAAGTGGTGACCGTAATACTCTTAACTGTAAAACATCCCTCTCATAAATAATGTCAATATGAGTCATCGTATACTCTAGTAGGTAGTCTGTTCTACCTAATAACAGCTACTGTAGCCTTTCCTTGGGATATCATTTATGAATCAATAAATAATAGTCAGCAGTCTTTTCAAGTAAATTGTAATTGAAGTCAGTCAGATGTTTAATAATTAGTCCTTTCAATAAAGCAAGTTCAAATGGCTCTGAGCGCTATGGGACTCAACTGCTGTAGTCATTAGTCCCCTAGAACTTAGAATTACTTAAACCTAACTAACCTAAGGACATCACACATATCCATGCCCGAGGCAGGATTCGAACCTGCGACCGTAGCAGTCGCACGGTTCCGGACTGTGCGCCTAGAATCGCGAGACCACCGCGGCCGGCAATAAAGCAAGTAAATTGTAATTGAAGTCAGTTAGAAGTTTAATAATTAGTCTTTTCCTTATTGGTAATCAGCAACTCTATGTAATGCTTTCTGTATTGTGTACACCATAGTAACGTTGCATGTCACAGATTAATTAGTAAAGGTGATATACCAGATCGTATTCAAAATCAGAGTCTGTAATGACTGACCGTGGACCACGAATAATTATCAAAACACGTAAAAGAGACGTTCCGACGATGAAATTAAATCTCGGAAAAGCAAGATTACTTGAAACTGCCTCACCCTGTACGAGGTGGATACTTGATTCTTCTTGGTACTATCCAGAGTTGATCATGAAACCCCACGTTTCACGTCGGACATCGAACAACGAATAAGAGCAGAGAGGAAATAACCTCTGATCGGCTAGCGCACACTATTGTTGCGGCACTGACTATGTAGTCGCTGGCTTATGAAATTTCTGTAAAATCTTCAGGTGCAGAAAAAAGCAGTTGAGGCTATCTGCAACATAGGTAAATAAACTGGAACCTTGAAGGCCAGACTTCATTCAACAGGAAATAATGAGCCCACCAAGCCTTTACATGTGTGAGTGTATCCTGCGTGCAAATGAATGTCTTTCAAACAAAATTGGAGAGCTGCAACAACATAAACATGTCCATAGCCATAACACAATTAACGTCGCCAATACCAGTGACCACATGTCAGTCTAGAATAGGGGGTGTCTCACATGTTAAGTTATTCAACTACCTAACTAGTGATTTAAAACAACATCGAGGTAAAAGTGCATTTGAATACAACCTTCACTCGTTTCTGATGGAAAAGTGTTTTCACTCAATAAAAGAATTCTGGAATTATAAAATATAGCTTTTGTGAACTGCATTTGTAAGTACTGATAATTTCTACGAATGAAATTGTGTTGTTTGTTACTTGTGATTTATGATTACAATTTGTAAATTGAAAGTTGTTCTCTCTCTCTCTCTCTCTCTCTCTCTCTCTCTCTCTCTCTCTCTCTCTCTCTCTCTCTCTCTCTCTCTGTTTCTCAGTTTTGACTTGTCCTATATTCAGTTTACTATTCAATTATGTAATGGATCACAAATGATGATTATGACGATGATGATGATGATGATGATAACTATTGTGTGTGAGGTAAGTATCTTCTGAGCTGGAGATGTGCTTGTACCTAAAAGACAATACCTTACAAACCTGGTTATCCTTTGCACTCTGCAATACACATTTATTCGAGTTAGCGATTTTTCATTTATTGTTAAAATGCACAAAAGATTTCATTGTTCATTTACACAGAGCTGCTTGTATTTCGATCGTTCACTTGCAATTTGCCATATTACTGCCCTCTACTTGCAATGACAAACTGGAAGCAGCAATGCTGTATTGGAATGCGACAACGAAGCTGCTTATTGTGCGTAGAAACGACGTCGGTGCGCTAGTATGATAACTACGCTTAACCACAATCGCGCATACATTGCAACTACCAACGCAGTTACTTTACAGACTCTTAAATGACAATCACAGGAAGTATTAATTAGTAATGACATATGTTATAACCAACGAAAGTTCAAACTTCCTGGCAGATTAAAACTGTGTGCCCGACCGAGACTCGAACTCGGGACCTTTGCCTTTCACGGGCAAGCGCTCTACCAAGTGAGCTACCGAAGCACGACTCACGCCCGGTACTCACAGCTTTACTTCTGCCATTATCCGTCTCCTACCTTCCAAACTTTACAGAAGCTCTTCTGCGAACCTTGCAGAACTAGCACTCCTGAAAGAAAGGATACTGCGGAGACATGGCTTAGCCACAGCCTGGGGGATGTTTCCAGAATGAGATTTTCACTCTGCAGCGGAGTGTGCGCTGATATGAAACTTCCTGGCAGATTAAAACTGTGTGCTCGACCGAGACTCGAACTCGGGACCTTTGCCTTTCGCGGGCAAGTGCTCTACCAACTGAGCTACCGAGCTCGCGAAAGGCAAAGGTCCCGAGTTCGAGTCTCGGTCGGGCACACAGTTTTAATCTGCCAGGAAGTTTCATATCAGCGCACACTCCGCTGCAGAGTGAAAATCTCATTCTGGAAACGAAAGTTCAAGTTTTGCACCAATGCTTCATCCACCGCAATAGCTACAATGATAAGCAGCCTCTTTTGTTTGATATTATAGGGATGAAATGACTATCAGAAGATACGAAAATCCGCCTGCAAATAAAAGAAGATTGTATCTTTAAATTTTGCAGAGAAAATATTTGTGCTTATTACGATATGGCTTCTTTGACTCTTTAAAAAGTTGACACTCGCCAAAAATTGCTCGACAAAGCAAACTCTCTCTCAAATATTACCGCGTATGTCGCCCCCATTTCAACTAAAATGCGATATTCATACACTGGATAAAAGCAGAATTTCTCATAATTTCGACAAAGTACAACACATCGAAGTTTGTCATGCGATATAACCAGAATATGAGCTCACAGTCAGGGGTCAATCTTTATGAAGTGGATAATAGTCCACAATTTTCTGCATATTTTATTTCTTGTAGGCAGCAGTAGGCCTACACACAGAATTGTAATTGGTTTCTTACCTACTGAGCATATGCAAAACGGTATCTGTGATTTACTTTTTTACCGCTAAAAGTGCTGTTTCAATAACATATTGTTAAAAGAAAAGAAAAAAATTCCTTGAGGTCTATGTTTATGTGCTGCTCCTGGACTCTGCTGTCAATATCTTTATTCTTTGCTTTTGTGTAACTTCTGTGTTTTTTTTTCAGTAAATGTGTTTTTTTCGTATCCAGGGTGTAATTATAAAGTTAATAAAATGTTTTCTTGCCTTTAAAATAATATTTTTCATCAGGTTATGGGCCCAGTACACATGTAAAGGCAAACAACATAGTTTAATTAAAATAATATTTGAAATGAGCCTATGTCTGTAAAGAAACATGATTGCTAGCAGCGATTATAAGGTCAGCATTGATAAGCTTGAAGGACCTGAGGACTGGGCCAAATGGAAATGGCATATTTCTATGGTGCTGCGTTCATATGGAGTAGAAGATATTAACGGTAGCGTGAACGTGTGGAGTTGCCGCAAGATGCGGCAAGCGCACAAAAAGATGCGTATGTGGAATGGCACAACGACGACGCAAAGGCAGCAAGTCTTATATAGCAAGTGCGCTAAGTAAACCTGTTGCAGAACTCGTCTTAACGTGCAAGAATGCTAAAGAAATCTGGGACAAATTACGAGCCCGATTTGAACGTAGCAGTACTCAGCGTTTGAATATGTTGATTGAAACATTTTCCCGTGTTAAACGTGATGAAACGGAAGATATTAGTGCACATGTGGCCAAACTGCAAAAGTTATTTTTGGACCTGAACGATGAATTAGCAAAACATGAAGAAAATACGCTATCTGAAATAATCTTAAACGGTCGAATTTTGTCTACACTGGGAAAAGACAACGACAATTTTAAGGATCTCTGGGATACGATACCGACAGAAAAGCAAAGCTTGAATTGATTAATTGAAAAACTCTGTACTATTGAACTGCGGGAACAAGACATTAATGGAAGTGCAGCTTTCGTCGTTTCTAAGACAAGAAAACGGCAAACAAGTAATCAGCAAATAAAGATGACGAAGTCATAATTAAAACAGAAGTTTCCGTGTAATATATCTAAACAATTAGGTCACTGGGCAGCAGAGTGTCCACAGAACACTCGTGACAGCAATAAAAGAAAAGAGAAGCAGCAAGAAAGTGAACACGCTGCATTTACTTCATACACTATGGGTGTGTGTACCAGTAATCACAGTGACCGAAATAAATGGTATTGCAGTAGTGGCGCTACAAATCATATCACTCCCAACGAACAGTATTTTGTTTCGTATAGTGAATTTGCTCCCCCTCAAGTAATTTCATTAGGAAAACAAGATGTCAAAATGTGTGCGTACGGTCAAGGAACAGTTTACATCCAAATTCGAGGAAACAATAAATGGTACAATACTAGAATGGACAATGTTTTGTACGTCCCTGATGCAAGTGCTAATCTGTTCTCTTTGAGAGCCATTGCCTGCAGAGGCTACAGTACTAATTTTAGTTGTAATAATGTCTGTGTTCGAAAACAAGTCAATGGCAATATTGTTATGACAGGTTACGTAAAAAATGGACTTTATGTGTTGAACATGCGTGTTGTGAGAAATGCAAAAATGAATCATGTGAACTTGATGACTTCATCCGAAACATTGCAAGTGAGCCACGAAAGGGTTTGTCATCAAAATAAACAACATGTGAAGAATATTTTAAAATGAATGAACATTAATGTGGAAGATGCCAAGAGTGAATTTTGTGCGGTTGGAAAGATGCATAGGCTACCATTCAAAACACAAACAATACACTCTACTGATACTGGTGAATTAATCCACGCGGATGTCAGTGGACCAATGATCACGAAATCTTTTGGAGGTAAACATTATTATGTATGTTTCAAAGACGATTTTAGTAAATTTCGTCGAATTTTCTTTTTAAGACACAAAAGTGAAGTGTGTACTGTGCTTAAGCAGTTTTTAAATGAAGCACAAACTAAGGGACATGTTGTCAAACAATTTAGATGTTATGGTGGCAAAGAATTTAACAATAAGAATGCCAGTGAACTGCTCGCAGACAGGAGAATAGAGCCTCTGATTCCTCCTCCTTACACTCCTGAACAAAATGGTGTGACTGAACGGGAAAATAGGACCATTGTTGAAGCTGCCCGGTCAATGTTAAATCCGAGTAAATTACCTAAAGGGCTGTGGGCAGAGGCATGTAACACAGCAGTCTACCTAATAAATCGTACTGGAAAATCTTCAGTTGAAAATAAAACCCCTTATGAACTATGGTTTAGTCGAGCAGTAGGACGACTTGATCATCTCAGAATTTTTGGCACAGGCTGCTATGTTCACATAAACAAACAATTCCGTTCCAAGTTTGATGATAAGGCAGTTTTTGGACGACTTGTTGGATATGTTAATGACAAGGATGGGTTTAGAGTTTGGATTCCATCTAAAAGAAAAGTGGTGTCGAATCACGATGTGAAATTTAAGCCAGAAATTGTTTGTGATTCACGTAGTGATCATGTTGAATTTGAAGTTCCTCAGGAAGAATTTATTGATCCGAATTCATCTAAAGATGAGCAATGTAAATCTCTTAGGCTGTACACTTCTGGATGAAGTCAAACTCAAGAAAAAATTGGCACTCTCGATTCTAGAGAAAGTCAAGAGTTGAGTGAATCTGATGAAAATAAAGAATTAACAGAATTTCTAAAAGCAGAAGCTGCTGAATCTTCTAATGAAGAGAAACAGAAGAATAAAAGACAACGAAGAAAACCACCCTGGATAAAAGGTGGTGAATTTTGTATGGCAACAAAAGTTGATGCACTTGAATACAAAGATACAAACTGTTTTTCAGCAATATTGCAGTCAAACTAGAAGGGAGAATGGATGCAAGAAGCTATCAGTGAAGAACTTCAATCACTAACGAAAACAATACGTGGGTGCTGGTTGACCGTCCTAAGAATGCCAAAGTTTTCCAAAACCGCTGGGTTCTACGGCGAAAGGTCGCTGTCAATGGAGGTACTCGTTTTAAAGCCAGATTGGTTGCAAAAGGCTGTATTTAGAAAACAGGAATTGATTATGATGACGCCTTTAGTCATGTGGAACCATACGAACTCTGTTGGCTGTAGCTGCTTCAAAGAAAATGCAATAATTTCATGATTTTTTCTTTTGGAGGGAGTGTTAAAAGAAAAGAAAAAAATTCCTTGAGGGCTATGTTTATGTGCTGTTCCATGACTCTGCTGTCAGTATCTTTATTCTTTGCTTTTGTGTAACTTCTGTGTTTTTTCAGTAAATGTGTTTTTTTCGTATCCAGGGTGTAATTATAAAGTTAATAAAATGTTTTCTTGCATTTAAAATAATATTTTTCATCACATATAAATCAATACTTTCTATTTGTTTCTGTGTTTGCGAAGTACTTTAGTGATGCATAATGAATATAATATACATTCATCCTGAACACATTTACTTCTCGTGAAATTTGTCGACGATATAATGTAGTTACATGTTGTAATTGTAATTTCTTTTGTATAGGATGAGATTAGGCCTGCACTACGTGGATTTTGAAGACCCAGAGCGCCCAAGAACGGCTAGAGATTCTGCCAAGTACCTGTCAACTGTGTACAAGTCGAAGCGTTTATAGCTAAGCCATTCGTCGCCAAGTCTGAGAAGACTTGGGCTCTAGTGTCGTTGTAGACGCCAGTAAAGCCTATTTCAAGGGGTATTCGGCGATCATACAATTTTTTTAATTATTCAGCACTGTAAAAAATAAAACATTTGCAATCAGTTCCAGGGAATGAATGTGACAAGTCACTGTTAGCGTAATAACGACATCTCCTTCAAGTGCAATGAAAGCAAGAAATTTTAAACCTTCAACATGTACTACCTCAACCATACTAATTAAATTTGCACGACTAATTGAAAAATAATGACATTATTCTGCTATTTTTATGTAAAATGTGATTTGACATTTAAAATTTTCAATCCCGTCTTGTTACTTCGTTTTTTTAAAATTATTATTATTATTATTATCATAACTTCATTGAGAACATTTTACCTTGCATATTTCGAAAATCTTTTCATTTGCGTTTTCACTCTTCTTCGACTTTCCTCTCAATATTTAATTTTTTTCATTATTTCAGTTTCATATTACCGTGTTTGTCTCGTTAAATGTATGTGTAATGGTGTTATAGGAATGGTAAAATTTGCAATAGTCGTGTGTTTGCTCTGCAAAGACCTTGTCAGCAAAATGGGAATTAGAAAACTGCTTCTCTCCTAAAATCTCTTTTCCTGTAGAAAGACTTTTCAGGCTAGGTTGGATATGAATAAGTCGTATCTAAGTTGTAACAGGCTACCTCGCATTTCCCACATGTTTTCTTTGGAACAATTTCTGCAAGATTTATCAGTTTTGTCGGACTTCTGGTCTGTTGAATTCCCTGTTACCTACTAGGACTATACATTTAGCTATTAGAAACCTCTGCTAGAAGAGTTGGGTCCTATGCTGGCTGCAGTCGAGACAACAGTAAATTAACAGGTAAGGCCAAATGTGCCCATTAATTGGAAATCAGAGGTGAAGCAGTTTGTCATCAATTTTATTACCAGTATCGTCATGTTCTTTTAACAGAACACAGCAAACACCAGCATCATTACTCTTTCTCTCAAAATGTTAACTACCAGAACTGGAGATATCAATATTCCTACCATAGCCTCTAACCTCTATACTCCATCCCCTGCATCCATCTTTTCCAGTGAACTCCTGATCTCAGTGCTAAGGGAGGCTTGGCAGCCAAAAACAAGTGTGTAATGTTTTTTATGTACAGTAAAACCGCTGCGAAATAAACAGGTAGTTATGTCCTTTCAAATCTTTCCGAAAATGCCCCTACACGATTTGCCTTTTTTATCCCTATATTATTCAACACAGAACAAGTTCTGTTTCTCTTAATATCATATAATTTTGTATGATTTGTTCCACACAGGTTGAGGAAAGATCTCTGGGTAGCTGCTTACTGTGGCAATAGTATAGCCTACTCACATAAACACCCAGAGAGCCTTAATATGCGCATCTCCATCTACATTCACATCTAATGATTACTCTGAAATTCACAGTTAAGTACCTGGCAGAGAGTTCATCGAACCACCTTCATGCTTTTTTCTACTATTCGATTCGAAACGTACGCAGAAAAACGAACACTTGAATATTTCTGTGCGGCACTCCAATTTTATTTTATTTCTAACTGGGGTAACTGGCTTTGCTTAAGGAGTTGATATGAGATTGTGTTGTAGTTGGAAGAAAAGGATAAACTTTAACGTATACGAGGTAAAAGAAATTATTGAAAAAATATTCAAACTATTTACAATACTTTTTAAAGTATAAGATTTAAAACTTTTTTATTTAAAATGTATTTTAATTGCCTACAATACTTGATTATAAACAATATTTTTCATTTTGTTATCCATATATAAAAATTCCTTGAATTTCCTACTTGAGAGCAAGTTAAGTATAGTAGACCGTGAGAGGAGAAGGAGTTTTGACATTGATGGCACAATATTTTAAAGTTTGTCCTTGTACTTTGTTATTTCTAAAACTGTAGGCTAATCTCATTGGAAATTGCGGTCTTTGAAATTGGAATGTAGTTCAGTAGAAATCAGTGGTATTCTGGGGATAAATAGGGAGTGTCCTTTATATTTTCCAGTCATAAGCTAGGCTACATAATTTTGGTGAGTTGAGATTCCTGAGTAGTATGATCGGAGATCGAGTTTTAAGTCGAAGGTAATGTAATGGCATTACTGGTAGTTGCAAAGAGTTTAGAAATTCTGGAGGAATGTTCACACTTTCTTCAACGTTTACCATTGTGTCGATCGAGTTGCACATTTTCACTCTGGAAATTTTATTTTCAGTAGCACAATTCACAAAAACTGTTTTAGAAGCACTAGATGAGAACAGCTATGTAACTGGCCTTTTCCTAGACCTGTCGAAGGCATTTGATACAGCTGTTGCACAAGTTAGAGGCACTAGGAGTAAGGGGACTGGTTACCAAATGGTTTAGATCATATCTAGAAGTCAGAGTGCAGTCGGCAGCGATGACACATGTCTCCAGTGGATCCAAGTACATTGAGAAACATATATCAGATCCACAATATACCAATACTTGGGCCCAGTATTGTTTCTGGTATATATGATTTCCCACAACATATTAGACATGGAGAGAAGATATTGTTTGCTAATGACAGCAACGTATTAATCACCAGTAAGAGACCAGCACACTGCTGGAAAACTCTACTGAAGTGCTAAGGGATGTCTACAGATGGTCACAGGAAAACAAAGTAATTCTCAACGTAAAGCAAACAAATACAATATATTTTAGAATGAATAGGAAACAGAGTCCTTTAAATTTAAAACTGGGTAACATCTCCTTAGATTATGTAACTGCAACAAAGGTCTTAACGTTGCACATTGACAGCCAAATTAAGTGAGTGAACATGCTGTGAAACTCTCAGAAAAGATGTTCACAACATGTTGTGCACTTAAAGTCCTTCAGCCGCATGCAATGATGAATGTCTGAGAATGGTACACGTCAGTTATGTTCATTCAGTAATCAGTTATGGTATAATTTTTTGGGGAAAGACTGGTCAGAATTTACAAACAATATTTGAAATGCAACACAGAGCAGTAAATGGGCCACTGTAGAGAACTTTTCAGAACGGCAGAAATTCTAACTATTCCTAGTGAATTTATACGCCAAGAAAATCAAGAACATACAGAAAATGTCATTGTCTTCACCTAGACAGGAAAAATAAACGTAAGACTCAAAACAGTTTCTTGTACAAAAATGTAAAACTGTATAATAAACTACCACAGAAATGGGTAAGACATAGTGCATTAGGAAAAATCTTAAATTGTATTAGCAAGAACCTTGTTTTTACACCATAAGTGAATGTCTTAGGAAAAATTATTGTGAATAACTTTCGTCTCACAATGTTTAACTATATGCAATGTTTTGATAAGGATCAAAAACGATTGAAAATAACTTATGTCTCAGAATGTTTAACTACATGTAACGACCAACTGTATAAATAAGTGAATGAACACGAACTGATAACATCCATACATTTTAAAATGTCTACAGCTGGCTAAATAAATAAATATTAAATTTGATATCGTCGACAATATTAATTGCCCGTGAAAGGCAAAGTCCTGAGTTCGAGTCTCGGTCCAGCACACAGTTGTAATCTGCCAGGAAGTTTTATATCAGCGCACACACTGCTGCAGAGTGAAAATCTCATTCTTAATATTATTTTTAGTTGCCGAAATTGCCATTTCAAACAGCCAATCCGGATTGGTATAATTTTGAACAACGTTTGTATAAATTAGGTCGAGGAGTTCGTTTTCAGCAGCCACTATGTTGCAGAAATCACTGTTGAGTTTAACGAGGCCAGTCATGTGTTCAGTAGGATATGTGCCTTCACCTATTTATGAAAGTTGTTGAGCAAAATGTGCTGTTGTTTCGTCTTTCGATAGTTCAACCTTTGCATTGTTTGTTAGTCGCAGTATTTGTATATGTGACCAGAGATGTAATATTTTTAAGTATGCACTGATCTCGTCTGCTGGTGCTGACTTGGGTATAACCGGAAACTTTTCCTGAAAATCTCCTGAGAGTATAAGAATAGCTCCTCCCATCACTTTCAAGTTTCTTCGCAAGTCTTCTATTGTTCTGTCCATAGCTTCGAGTGATTTTTTTTAATGTGCCATTGTCCCAGGAGATAATTTTATCCTGCTTTAGAACGTCAGATCCTCTTAAGTTTTTACATATTGGGAATTGTTCTTCAGCTACATTCAACTGTAACTGTAGGGCGAAATGGGCAGTTTGTCCTTATTCCATAAATGTGGCTGCAATGCAGGATGATGCAAGTGCAATGCATTGTTTAGCAAATATTTCCGCCAGAAACTTATTACAAACGTTTTCCCAGTGTTGCTTGGTATGTCCAAGTAGATAATACCACAGCGTTGTTGTCGATCCCATCCATGATAATGTTGTAAATTTCCTTCCGATTGTCAGTGAGGAGTGGTTTGTTGTGAGCAATGTACTGAGGTCAAGTTTTTTGGCATATGGCTTGAAGAAAATCTTAAGTGGGAGGATCACAAAAACTATATTTATATTTTAAAAAAAGCTATCAAGTGTGTGTTACATTTTTAGGATGCTCAAAAACTCTATCACAAAATCTGTTCTCATACATGTACATTATGCTTAGTTCCATTCTACATTACAGTATGGAATCATATTTTGGAGAAACTCACCTGGAGGCAGATATATTTTCAAAATGCAAAAAAAAGGCAATACGCATAATATGCAAACTAAGACATAACGAATCATGCAGACAACATTTCAAAACAAATGGCATTATGACACTGCCCTCTGCTTACATTTATAATATCGTCTCATTAGTCAAGTCATAACTGTTAAACAATGACTGCACACTAAAATTCAATGAAGATATTCATAACTATGCAACAAGGCAGGAATCTGACGCACATATGATTCAGTCCAGAACTACCTGCTACCAAAAAAGTGTTTCAAATGTTGGGATACAAATGTATAATAATTTACCAAATGAACTCAAAGCAACAAAGAACCCAAGAGCCTTCACACATAAATTAAAAAAAATATGTCTTGGACCATTGCTTTTATGCAGTTGATCATTTTTTTGAAAGGGTTTAAAATTGCAAACAATTTTATGATAAATGTTCAATTAGGTCTGAAAATTATATACTGTGCATGTCTATGAAATACACTGGACTACTTTACTATTACATTTGTATTGGCTGTTTGTATTTTACCATACAACATTTGTATTTACTGTTTTGTTAAAGATAGCTAACTTCCTCATTACAAAATAATGCAAAATCAATTTATTAAAAATTACTTGCAAATATATTCTCCTGATCTGTCCAATATCGTATGTACAACCTTACAATTCTATTATTTGTATTAACTGTTTTGTTTAAGATAGATAATTTCCTTGCTACAAAATAATGTAAAAATCTATTTGTAAAAATTACTTGTAAACAGCTCTCTTGACCTGTCCAATATCATATGTACAGCTGTACAATACTATGATTGCCTGGATCAATAAAAATACAACACAATACAGGTAGATTGTTCATGTTTTAGCTTTCTTCTTTTGTGATTTCGAAGTTTAGCACACTGATAGCATCATTTCGTGGTGCTTGCATCCCAAGTTGTACTGAGTTCTGGTTGTTTACTGCTAAATATTTATCTTCTATGCGAATGAGTGTTTCATTGAAGATGTCGTCTATGAATTCGATGGTCAGTTGAGGAAGAGCTTATCGGAATTTTTTTAATTTTCTTTGAAGCAGTCCCACAGCTGTTTTGGATTCTATGAGTAACATGTTGTTAGAATTATGGCGAATAAGTCTCTCATTTGTACAGATGAGACTGTGAGTGATGCTTCTTGTAGTATTCATCCCCAGGGGTTATCGATTTCCAGTAGTCCTAAGCACTGGCATGCTTCTCTGTATATCTGGCATAGGTAACCGTCAACAGTCGTGAGACCTCTGAAATTTTTTGGTTCCCATATTTCATGTAGCAACATCCAGAGATAAAAAGCATTCGGCGTTGATTGGATGTATGGTGTATACTCGGCCTAGTGCGCCAGTTTCCATGATTCCTGGACGATCTTCTTCTGGAATTCCTTGTTTTCGTCGTTCAAAAATTTTTTTGCTGTGTTCCAAGTCTAATACGTAGGGACGTTGACATGTAGTAATGTTTTCAAGAGTGAATCCGTTTGGCACAGATGGTAAAAAGCTTTTAATGTTGAGTTCTGAGGTAGTTCGCTGCAATTTTTCTGGCGGTGTTTTTCGTGAAGTCAATTCTCTCTCCATTCTCCCAACGTACTGTTAAAATGTTGCACAGTTGCTTCAAGTTCATGCATAGGAAAATCAAAAATCTTCCACGTCGCTTCGTTACCGTTTATGTATCTTCCCATTTGGTACACCGGAATCTCATCGCTTCTGTTTTGTTGTTCACTGTCTTTGGCTATTTGAAGTATTGCCATGTCACTGCCTTTGTTTACATATTTACAAGAATATTTGATGGCTTTCATTGAATTGCAGTATTCTGCGTTTGTGTGTGCTTTGTGTTATAAGGTACAACCCATCGATTATTTACTTCCAGTTCGTTGCTGCCTGGCATTCGTAATTTTGCTGTGAAGCCACCTTTTTTGTGTGATCGTTTGCTGTATTTGGGATAGCCATCATCTCCGGTTTGTGTGTCATCCAAGTATGGTGGCTTTTTTTGTGTTTTTTTTTTACGTTACTCAAACATAGCGAATTGAGGATTAATGGCCCTCATGGTCCGTGAATCATGTTTTTTTTCTCACTATTATCTCATATAGTTCTGAATCTTCTTGTAGATTGGGAAATTCAGCTTGGATGATTTTTTCGATATACGTGGGATCAATTCTGTCATGTAGCCATATGAGTGGGTGAGTGAGGCAGTCCTCGTTTTTGCCATTCAGTGGTCTACCTCGAGCATCTCATTATTTCAAAGATATGGTATTTTGTGATGACTTCAACAAATATCTTTTCTTTTCTCGGAATACTGGGGCTATTACCACGTCTAACAAATACAGTTCAAGACACTGTCTGGTGTGAAAGTTGTTACCGTTTGACAGCTGGAGCGACAAAAGCGCTCCAGGTGGTAAGAAAACTGATACTCACTTGTGCCACAAGGATAATGTTTGTTTTTCATTATTTTCCGCTTAATCAACGGAGTAGTAGTTATATTTTTGCGTTGTATGTCTTAGTAAGCTACGAAGAAACGTGAATTATCGTGAAATATACCCAAAAACAGCTGAATCATACTGATTCAGCGACGTGAGCAACAACTCATTCATGAGGAAATACTTTCGAATATGTCTATATTTGCAGTATATTCCGCTGAAAGCAAGATGATATAGACACATTTAATACAACAGAAGTAAATATTTCTGTCGTCTGTTGTTATTGCCAGTGACACTTGCTTTGACACTTAAAATTTTTTGGTAAGGTCCAATGATTCGTCCTTTCTTACAATTTACTTGACTTTCTAATACAAAAATATATTTGTAAATGTAATTAGTTTTGCTTCAAAAGCGAATGTGTTGAAGATGCTTGCTGTTTGTGACTCAGATTTAGCAACATTTGTTGAAGTGGTTTCTCCTGTGATGGGAAATAGTTTTATTCCTTTTAATTATTTATTATCATATTTGTGTGGTTTTTCCTTAAGCTACAGTTATGAGGCTTATTTGATTTGTTGAATAATGCAGGTATTACATTCCATATAGGTTTACTGCGATCCATGTCCACTGATTTAGCTGGAAGATTAGTGAACAGTATTCTGCTTTTTGGATAGATATATGACGTCTTTCTGTAAAATATCAAGCCTTGTGGTGTTGACCAGCGATGTTTTTGTTATTAAAGGAAAACATTATTCCGTAAACGTCTGTATGTTACAAGAGAATATCGTGAATAAACTGTCGTGTAATGCACCGTTTCGTCTCTCCCAGGGTCCTTTGGAAACTAAATAATCACATATGTGATTAAAATTTTTAGTTATTGTCGATTTTTATAGCACTAGATACGCATACTATTGTAAAAACTATGTTCCAAATCAATGTAAACGTAAGTATTCGCTCTCATCCGATAACATGTTCAGATGTTTCGCTTGTTGGCCGCTTGGGACACTGCTTTTGCTGGGGTAACAAAAAAAAAGAGACGGAATGTCGCGACTTTTATGTTACACTGTGCTATTATGTCGTGCTCATGATGGGGGCTAGTCCATATGTTAGTTGTTCTTTGATTTCTGGCCAAGATGAGTTGCATGTGAATGTTATGAAGAGGCCAGGTCGTCCATATGTTCTTAGATAGGTCCTGGCATCTTGAGTGTATTCGCGCGCCTGTCTCGGACTTCCTATGTTTGATAAGGGTCAGATTACCATTGTTACAATGTCGTCATGTTCAGTCATTTATGATTGTGTCTCACAGGCGGATGTACTCTTCCATGTGTAGCTTCTTCTCATTCAGTCTTACGCAAAGTATCTGTTCCGCTTCTATTTTCGCTTACATATCTACCAGGAATAAATGGCGAGTGTTGATAATGTGATTGTATGTTTCATTGTCTCTGACCATTAAGCGTTAAGCATAGAAGTCCTTGGAAGTGACCTATGTTTTCTTTCAGTACCTGTTTCATGTTGGATTTGTTTCACGTTAAAATGATATCTGTCCTCTCCATGCAGAAATATTAATGGATATTGGAGGGCATCATATGGATGGTGTGTCTCTGCAATGCGCTGTAGCCTTTCTCTTCTTCATTATACAATTATGTTATGTCATGGCTTGTGTTCTCATTGTCCACAGTTACGATGGCAACTTCGTCTAACTGAGGTGCATTAAACTGCTGTTCGTGTTCTACACATTCTTTTTTTGTCGGCTCTGAATATAACCTTATAATTATTAGAAATCATTCGGTCTAGTGCTGTTTTGAATGTGTGAATCAATTGATTGTATTTGTGTTAGATCCTCTGTACATCTCAGACTAATTGTCATTTCAATCAACTGATATCTGTGCATTGTGTATCAATTTCTGTTTCTTCATTTCCAATCAAATATTTTTGCAGAAATTTGTGGTCTTTGTTGGTTAGTGATAGTAATGATCCCATGTTCTGTCAGATTTGTCCTTGGATGGAGAATAATGTAATCGATTTCATCTCTGTCAGTGCTGACTGAAGGGGCACACACCAAAAGAGTTCATTTGGAAGCAGACATTGTACACTTTTATATTTTGAAAAAAGCGTTTTGACAATAGATATTCCTAGGTCACGTAAAAAAAATTCCTGTGGAGGTGGTTCCAATGGTTGTAATCGAATTTTTCCATTCGTGCAACAAAGCCCTTGTGTTCCTCTACAGAATTATTTCACGTTGCAGAATTGGCAGATATCCACTTTTCCTATATGATGTTTTTGTGATTTTTATATTCTTTTGTCAAGTAATAGTGGAATGATTCATTTGATAGGCTCTACTGTTTACTTGTCCTCGTTGACGCTTTTCGAAGAGTGATATTTTCATGGCTGTCTTGAATTCGCTGTCTTTTGTTTTAAGACCGTGTGGCACTGTTTGATTCTTCAATGTGTTGATTTCATCGTTCTTTGGTTTCTCTGATTGTCACGGTGCTCATTCTCATTCGTTGGGAGCTTAAACATGCTTTGCATTCTTATTCTGCTTCGTTTCTTCGCTGCTCACTTTGTTTACGCCATTTTGCTTCAGAACTGGCAAGATCACCTCCTCTTTTTCGTTTGGGCATTGTCTGAAATATAAATCAAATAAACTTTTTATTAACAAATACACTGAGCACAGTTTATACATTTTCCACACTTTATTTTCAATTTCAGTCAATGTCTACTCACACTTCACTCTTTGCTTATATGCACTCACTGCACTACATTTTCCTCCCTTCATCACTGATACGCAACTAACATTTCACATTTCAACCTACGGCTGATCTTGCTTTATATACACATCAAAAAAAGGTTTTGCATCACCCTGGTTCCTAGAATTCTGAAGACAGACATTGACTGTGGATATTGTACCACAGATACAGTCCATTTGACTGTTCAGAGATGTCACTAAACTCGCCTAAAGAAGTAAATAACCATGCATGAGCCGCATCTATCAGACGGAGGGGGTCTGACAGCCGATCAGTTCCAGTCATTCCGCCAGGAAGTAGGTACACGGCTCCTCTTGCCTGTAGTTCAAACATGCTTAGATGGTCAATACCGCAGTTCGAATGCATTCGCATTGTTACTTCATGCCAGAAAGGACTCTGTGAAGGGAAATGTCCAGATGTGTCATAGTAAACCAAAGTGCTGATGTTTGGACATGGAGGAGATACAAGGAGACAGGAACTGTCGATGACATACCTCGCTCAGACCGTCCAAGGGCTACTACTACAATGGATGACCACTGCCTACGAATTATGGCTCGTAGGGACCCTGACAGCAACGCCACCATGTTGAATAATGCTTTTTGTGCAGCCACAGGATGTCGTGTTACGACTCAAACTGTGTGCAACAGGGAGCATGATGCGCAAGTTCACTCCCAACGTCCATGTCGAGGTCCATCTTTGCAACCACGACACCAAGCATTGGATTACAGATGGGCCCAACAACATGCAGAATGGACCACTCAGGACTGGAGTCACTTTCTCTTCAACGATGAGTGTTGCATATGCTTTCACCCAGACAATCGTTGGAGATGTGCTTGGAGGCAACCTGGTCAGGCTCAACGCCTTAGACACATTGCCCATTGAGTGTAGCAGGGTGGAGGTTCCCTGCGGTTTTGGGGTGGTATGATGTGGGACCTAAGTATGCCGCTGGTGGTCACGTAAGACGCTGTAATGGGTGTATGATACATGAATGCCATCCTCCAACCGATAGTGCGACCATATCAGCAGCATATTAGCGAGGCATTCGTCTTCATGGACGACAGTTCGCACCCCCATCGTGCACATCTTATGAATGACTTCCTTCAGGTTATGACATCGCAAGAAGATTGAGAAGGGCTGTTTATTATCGACCTGATCCACCAACAACTCTGAAGGATCTATGCCGAAACTGCCGTCGAGGAGTGGGACAATCTGGACCAACAGTGCCTTGATGAACTTTTGGATAGTATGCCATGACGAATACAGGCATGCATTAATGCAAGAGGACGTGCTACTGGGTATTAGAGGTACTGGTGTGTACAGCAATCTGGACCACTACCTCTGAAGATCTCACTAATGGTGATACAACATGCAATGTATGATTTTCATGAACAATGAAAAGGGAGAAAATGATGTTTATGTTGATCACTATTCCAATTTTCTGTACAGTTTCCGGAACTCTCAGAATCGAGGTGATAAAAAACTATTTTTGATGTGTGTATTATACATATGAGTGTAGTAAGCATGCAAAAAGTAAATGGAGACTATGAGGTTACAATTAGTGAGGATAACTTTGGTGGAAAAAACGTGGCTCTACCAAAGGGTTTACTGATTGCCAGTTAAGACATCCTGGATGAGGAGATTTGGAAAGGTCAAGTTTGGATCTTCACCACATGCAAACAGTGAATGCACCTCCGTCACACAGAAAGAAAAGGCATTTTAAGAGGAAGGATAGGGAGGCTATGGAAGAGCTACCAATACAATTTGTCGATTTGTTCAGTCTTAAATAACCATTACAGGCAGCACCTGTGAAACAATACAGAATCTCGTTGGGGGACAACCATGCAGTTTATAAGAAGCTGTACAGAATACCTCATCATCTGCAGCCAGTAATGGAGGAGTTTATAAGTCAGCAGCTGAATGATGGCATTATTGAAGAGAATAGCCCCTAGGAAGCACCAGTTGTCATCATGGCCAAAAAGATCATTGGACTGGATGAAAAAATATGAGCTGCTGTTGTGATTATCACTATGTAAACGAAAGAAAGATACAGATGTGTATTGTATACCGAATGTAATGAAAACAATGGGCAACCTGTGTTAATGCACGAGTTTGAAGTAGTTCCTCAAGACCAGTCAAAGATCACATTCAGCTTCCCATGGGTAATTACCAATATCAATGGATGTCATTTGGACTTACAAATGCACATTTCAGTGATAATTACATGCAGTATTGAGGGGATGGAAACCTAATCAGTATATGAAATACTTAGATGGTATTACTGTTTTTTCTAAAGATCCGAAGGAGAATGCACCACTGCTGGAAGAAGTGTTAAAATAGTTATGTTCTGCTCGCTTAACGTTAAGTATTGAAAAGTGTCACTTTACACTGACAGAAGTAAACTATCTGCACCATGTGAAGACTGGCTCAAAATTTATGTGTGCAACCCATGATTTTTTACTACCACAAATTAAAAAACAAATACAGCCTCATTTTTAGGGTCATGCAGTTACCTCACAAAATTTGTCAAAGGACTTTCTGAAATTGCTAGAACATTAACGTATTTATTAAAGAAGGGTGTAAAATTCCAGTGAACAGCTTACTGTCAAGCCACATTCGAGAAACTGAAAGAAGCATTAACTAGCTCTATATTAATATTTCAAAATTACAAAAAAATTATCCTGTCCTTTGACACAAGCAACCAACCAATAGGATGCACTCTAAAGTCAGGATACGATTGGCAAAGAGCACCTGGGAGCATTAACATTGAGGGAATTAAAGTTGCAGGATGCTTTGGGCTGATTGACTCTACATACATCACAGTTGAGCGAATTTGATTACGAATTTTTGCAAAAATCAGGCAGAAAGTATGCAGTGCACACAGATTAAGCACAAAGTTTGGGATCATACAAGCACTTGGCTTGAACGTTGCACAGTGGCAAATGGTGCAGACTGCTTATGTGAACTGACAGTTATTCAGGACTCAGTTGAAGTTCACTATCCACAATGTGCTGCTACATAGAAACACGGAATTAGAACCATGTGTCAGATAGTACCAGCAGCATCGAAGAACAAAGTATTAAAATAAGCTCATGATCATATATTATCAGGAGCAGAGGATGAAAGCATGGGTTGTAGGATAGCTGCACAAAATAGTGGAGGACATGAATACAGGACGTTCATGACTATTTGAGGAAATGGGTGCTATGAGCACAGTGCACTGACCTAAACCATCATCAGTCACCACTTCAAAAATTACTGGAGGCTTCCAAGCCACTAGAAATAGTGCAAATGGATATTTTGGTTCCATTTTACTTAACACTGGAACATAAACACTATGTATTAACCATCATAGGTCACTCTTCACATTAAGTTGTGATGACTGCCATACTGAATGAACAAACAGGTGATGAATAACTGATTATTTACGTTTAGCATAACGAAAACAGTAATTACATATCAGGGCACCAACTTCATGTCTGAACTAATTAAGCCACTATGTCATCTATTGCAAACCTGTAAGCTAAGAACCAGTCCCTTATACACTCCTGGAAATGGAAAAAAGAACACATTGACACCGGTGTGCCAGACCCAACATACTTGCTCCGGACACTGCGAGAGGGCTGTACAAGCAATGATCACACGCACGGCACAACGGACGCACCAGGAACCGCGGTGTTGGCCGTCGAATGGCGCTAGCTGCGCAGCATTTGTGCACCGCCGCCGTCAGTGTCAGCCAGTTTGCCGTGGCATACGGAGCTCCATCGCAGTCTTTAACACTGGTAGCACGCCGCGACAGCGTGGACGTGAACCATATGTGCAGTTGACGGACTTTGAGCGAGGGCGTATAGTGGGCATGCGGGAGGCCGGGTGGAATTGCTCAACACGTGGGGCGTGAGGTCTCCACAGTACATCGATGTTGTCGCCAGTGGTCAGCGGAAGGTGCACGTGCCCGTCGACCTGGGACTGGACTGCAGCGACGCACGGATGCACGCCAAGACCGTAGGATCCTACGCAGTGCCGTAGGGGACCGCACCGCCACTTCCCAGCAAATTAGGGACACTGTTGCTCCTGGGGTATCGGCGAGGACCATTCGCAACCGTCTCCATCAAGCTGGGCTACGGTCCCGCACACCGTTAGGCCGTCTTCCGCTCACGCCCCAACATCGTGCAGCCCGCCTCCAGTGGTGTCGCGACAGGCGTGAATGGAGGGACGAATGGAGACGTGTCGTCTTCAGCGATGAGAGTCGCTTCTGCCTTGGTGCCAATGATGGTCGTATGCGTGTTTGGCGCCGTGCAGGTGAGCGCCACAATCAGGACTGCATACGACCGAGGCACACAGGGCCAACACCCGGCATCATGGTGTGGGGAGCGATCTCCTACACTGGCCATACACCTCTGTTGATCGTCGAGGGGACACTGAATAGTGCACGGTACATCCAAACCGTCATCGAACCCATCGTTCTACCATTCCTAGACCGGCAAGGGAACTTGCTGTTCCAACAGGACAATGCACGTCCGCATGTATTCCGTGCCACCCAACGTGCTCTAGAAGGTGTAAATCAACTACCCTGGCCAGCATGATCTCCGGATCTGTCCCCCATTGAGCATGTTTGGGACTGGATGAAGCGTCGTCTCACGCGGTCTGCACGTCCAGCACGAACGCTGGTCCAACTGAGGCGCCAGGTGGAAATGGCATGGCAAGCCGTTCCACAGGACTACATCCAGCATCTCTATGATCGTCTCCATGGGAGAATAGCAGCCTGCATTGCTGCGAAAGGTCAATATACACTGTACTAGTGCCGACATTGTGCATGCTCTGTTGCCTGTGTCTATGTGCCTGTGGTTCTGTCAGTGTCATCATGTGATGTATCTGACCCCATGAATGTGTCAATAAAGTTTCCCCTTCCTGGGACAATGACTTCACGGTGTTCTTATTTCAAATTCCAGGAGTGTATATCAATCGAGAACTGAGCATGTTCACAGTACATACAGTTCAAAGGTGAATAGGTTTTCACATTGAGTTCCTGCTCTACAGGGTAGCACATAGTAGGAAGATACCATACCTTTTGTAGTTATTAATCTAAAATTGGAAAAAAATGGGGAATTAATGCGAAATTTTGCAGAATTTTGTGGGACGTCAGGAAATGAGTAAAAACAGCAAAATATGAAAGCACTCGAGCAGCAAGAAAGAATGGAATGACATGCTTTTAATTTACATGAATACAGGATTGGCAGATGGGTTATGTTAGCAAGTACCTGAACACCAATTGAAAAACATAAAAATTTATTACATGTTATCAAGGGCCATACCATGCCACAGAGCTGACATCGCCCATAAAAGGATACCTGTAATTACTATTGCAAGCAACCACTGTCCATATAGGATGTGTTAAACTTTTTATTTGTACCCTCGTCACTTTATCACAGGTGCCAGTGTCGTTAGTTATGAAGAAAGTGAAGACTAAACAAGGAAACTAGGAGACAGAAGCTAGTGCATAGGATGTGCAGGAAGTGCCTTATGAATTCAGAATAGCACCAATAGGTACTGGGTCTTATGAGATAGATGGAATGGCTTTGAACAAACGTTTATTACAGTTATATCTTTCTCTTATTTTTGATGGTGTTGTTATAATTTATCAGTGTAAGGAAATTTATTTTGCATTTGTTGTATTGTTTCTATCTGTAATGGGGCGATAGATAGCCAATAAATGAATGGAAGCATGCTATTCCTGTATTCCAGTGGAGTGGATCGTGTCATAGTGAAACATATACACTTGCCCTTGTGAGAATGGAAAGGACAAGAATACAGAACATGACCAAGGTATATACCCACACCAAAATAAGTTTTGCATCACCACAGTTTCCAGAACTCCTGAAGATAGACATTGAATGTGGATATTGTATCACAGATACAGTCCCTTTGAATGTTCAGAGATGTCACTAAACCCACCCAAACATGTAAACAACCCTGCATGAGCGGCGTCTATTAGACAGACGGAATCCGATAGCTGATCAGGTTCCAGTAATTTCACCAGGAAGGAGGTACACAGCTCGTGTTGTCTGTACTTCAACCATGCCTAGACGGTCAAAACCGCGGTCTGATCGGGTCCGCATTCTTAGTTTCGGCCAGGAAGGCCTCTCAACAAGGGAAGTGTCCAGGCATCTCGGAGTGAACCAAAGCGATGTTGTTTGGACATGGAAGAGATACAGAAACTGCCTATGACGTCCCTTGCTCAGGCTGCGCAAAGGCTAATACTGCAGTGAATGACCACTATCTACGGATTATGGCTCAGAGGAACACTGACAGCAAAGCCACCACACTTTTAATGCAGCCACAAGATGTCGTGTTACAACTCAAACTGTGTGCAATAGGCTGCATCATGCTCAACTTCACTCCCGACGTATGTGGCGA
Organism: Schistocerca gregaria; assembly: GCF_023897955.1. Taxonomy (NCBI): domain Eukaryota; kingdom Metazoa; phylum Arthropoda; class Insecta; order Orthoptera; family Acrididae; genus Schistocerca; species Schistocerca gregaria. Next base: position 426,825,373 of record NC_064926.1, read on the forward strand.
GGTCCATCTTTGCAACCTTGATACCATGCAGCATGGTACAGATGGGCCCACCAACGTGCCGAATGGACCGCTCAAAATTGACATAACATTCTATTCATCGATGAGTGCCGCATAAGCCTTCACCCAGACTATCATTGGAGATGTGTTTGGAGGCAACCCAGCTAGGCTGAACGCCTTCAACACACTGTCCAGTGAGTGCAGCAAGGTGAAGGCTCCCTGCTGTTTCGGGGTGGCATTATGTGGGGATGATGCACGCCGCTGGTGGTCATGGAAGGCATCGTAACGGATGTAAGATACCTGAATGCCATTCTCCAATCAATAGTGCAACCATATCGGCAGCATATTGGCGAGGCATTCGTCTTCATGGACGACAATTCGTGCCCCCATTGTGCACATCTTGTGAATGACTTCCTTTAGGATAATGACATCACTCGACTAGAGTGGCCAGCATTTTCTCCAGACACGCACCCTATCACACATGCCTGGAATAGATTGAAAAGGGCTTTTTATGAATGTGATCCACCAACCACTCTGAGGGATCTACGCCAAATCGCCATTGAGGAGTGGGGCAATCTGTACCAACGGTGCCTTGATGAACTTGTGAACAGTATCCCATGACGAATACAGGCATGCATCAATGCAAAAGGACCACAACCTCTGAGGGTCTCGCCGTATGGTTGTACAACAAGCAATGTGTGGTTTTCATGAGCAATAAAAAGGGCGGAAATGATGTTTATGTTGATCTCTATTCCAGTTTTCTGTACAGGTTCCGGAACTCTCGGAACTGAGGTGATGCAAAACTTTTTTTTGATGTGTGTATGATAGTTCTTGTGATAATACACCTGCTCCAGTCAGAAGTGGCGGCTGCGCTATGGAATCTGCAACTCGGTGGAGCAGTGCTGTTCTCCAAGCAGGAATATGTCACACTAACCAGACACCAGTGGACACTAAGATTAATTTACAGCACATGGGATGTAAAAGATAAGGAACAGACATTAGAGGAGAGATATGCTAGATTACATGATCAACACAAAAAGAAAGAAATATTAAAACAGATTTCAAGAGAGTATCATGGTTAGCGGCTTTCATATGAACAGCGATGGAAGCAGATGTGCCAAGTAATGGACGTAGCACCATTCACATTGCTGCAACTGAGAGGAGGATGGCCAGACACATGAAAATTACTGAAGACAGTTTTTGGTACAGCATACATCGACAATAACCAAGAACTGAATGACATGTTGGAACAAGTGCAAGATAGCAAATAACAACAGAATTGCTATAGAGTGGAATATCACACAACTGACACATATAGAGCAAGACATCTTAAATAAAACTCAAGTGGTACAGGAATTATCTGCTGATCTAACAGGATACATGAAGACAAATGTGGGCACAGCTAATCAAGATCTGCATATGATACAAACCCAACTGAATCTACTAGATGTGAGAAGTGACATAGTGAAACTTCTGAAGTCATAAATGGATAGCATAGGGGAAGCAAGAGTGAAAGTCACAGCATTACAGGTGGTGCACCATCCATTACATGGAAAATTGAGTCAAAGACTATAATTCCAAGGCAGTTGCTAGCTGCCCTCCGAAAGGTGCATCAAGAACAAATGCTGAACTACAGCATATAGTGAAATGAACAGAACAAGTTTTCATTGTTTTACCATATGACAACATTTGAAATTAACACTGACAGAGCTAAAGTACACATATTACATTGTTCAATACCCTGTAGCAAGCGATGCCACACATTTTATGTTAACCCTGAAAAATGGGACGCTATGGGAAAATGTGTACAGGTGAAAATGCATGAGATATTGGAAATCTTCAAGGAGAAGAGTAGCTAAACACTGATGTTGATGAGTGAGCTCCATTGATGCCAAAGGAAAAGGAATACTTTATGTCCAATCACAATGGCACAAACTGATGAACAAGATATACAATTATTTTTAGGTGAAACAGATGCAGCAGGATGCCAAACAGATGAACTGACACTTCACCCTTGCTTTCAATGGTTGAGTGTTCACTCGATTTTTTCCAAGTTTACTCCAGAGGCAGCGACTGTAAAACGTTTCAAATAGGGTTGGCCCACAGGTGCAACAAAGTTGGAACTGCAAAATAGAGGGATATTAGTTAATCATATAACCTGTGATGTAGAAGACACTACATTCTGTCTCCCAGGTAGTATTACTATAATAAAACTGACATCTTGAGATGATGGGTATTCTGCTGGGTATCAGCATTGTCCAGACACAATATTTAGACACTGCGACTTGTTATCTTCATCATGTGCTACCTGAGACTGCTTGTCAAGTGGAACGGCTCCAATATTTATACCTATAGCCTTACACCTTTGTGGTCAGTTATAGGCGATTTGTCTGCAATCATCTCCAGCTAGTAGCATCCTTAGGTGCTACCTCTCCAGTCCAGTGCACCTGTCTGTATACTGGTGTTGTCTTTTCTGCCTGGTGTGTTTCCAGGTGTCCCTTTTGCGATCCGCTCCCGCTATCAACGTTCTTAGGCGTTCCCTCTTCTGTGCAGTGTAAGAGGCTGAGTGCTGGTGTTACATCTTCCAGTCCGGTGCACTCATCTGTGTGCTTGTGTTCTGTTTTCAGTCCATTGTGGCTCTAGGTGTTTCCTTTGCAGTCCACTCCCACTAGAAGCATCCTGCAATGCTCTGTATTCGGTGCAGTATGCCTGGTATTCTGTCAAAGGTTCGTTTCATATGTTCACAACTTAAGTTTCTTTTGAGCTCTGCTGCTGCCCTCGTTGTTGTTTTTCGAACAGCTCCAGTGCAGGATCCAAGGCAAAACTGAATTGGTACCATTGTCACGATTCATAAGATTTTTGGTCACCTTTATCTCTATAGTCTCTCTTACAATACTGTCCCAGAATATGAGGGGTGTGCCGAAAGCCTCATTTCATCATACTTTATGGAATGATTGAGTTCCAGACAGTGCTCAGTGACAGCTGAATTAGTTACCCATCTTTGTCAGGTGTGCCTCTGATGTTCTTTGCAGCTGATGTCCACTATCCTAGTTGTTTGACCAATGTGTGACAAGGCCCACTGGCAAGATATATGATAAATGCCTGGTTTTTATTGTACCAGGTCATCTTTCACGTTTCCCCATAGTCATCTCATTTTGGTAGGTGGGCAGAACATATATATGGTGTTATGCTACCTGAGAATCCTCCTGATTTTGGTACAAATAGATCTATATTGTGCAAATACATCACAATCATTGCCTTATCTTGGTCTTCTTCTAGAATGTGTGGTGGGGTGGTTGGTTGATGACCTTCTGATCTTTTTGGCTGTGTATCCATTCTTGCAGAAAACTAATCATAGAGGCTCTATTTCTGCTGCCAAAATATCGGGGTCTCACACAGTGTGTGTGCCCTGTGAACCAATGTCTTCAGTACTCCATTCTTCTTCACTAGTTTGTGACATTACCTGGCTTGCAGGTATACAAGTAAATCAGTGTGTGTGGGTTTGTGATACAAAGTGTGGCCAAGTGACCATTTGCTCTTCTTTTGACAAATATATTCAGAAATGGAAACTGCTGTCCTTTTCCAGTTCCATGGTGAACTTAATAGTTGGGTGGCATGAGTTATGATGCTCCAGAAACACATACAGCCTCTTCCTATCATAAGATGAGATCTTAAAGGTGTCATCCACAAACCTGAAGAAGCATGTGGGTTTGTATCCAGCCATTTCTAATGCCTCTTCTCCATATCTCTCCACGAATATATAGGCAACCACTGGAGGTAGAGGGCTGCCATGGCTACATATTCTGTCTGCTCATAATGCTGGCCCCATACAGAAAATAAGTTGATGTCAGCATATGCCTGAACATGTCCAGCAGAGCATTGTCGAATTTCTCTGCATTTATTGTCCCACTGCTCTCTCAAGGCAGTTTTCAGTTCTTGCACCGTTCATTCAGGGAGGGGGCATTCATTGAGAAACGCATCTGCCAAGCGCATCCCAGGCATACTCTACATTATTTATATACAGGGCAAATGTTCTTTCGCAAAGTACAAATGTTTCTGTAGAGTTTACCCTCTCTTCTCTTCCTTGCAATAACATGTATTCTTTCAGACTTGCATCATATTTTCTCAAAGCCATTGTACCTCTCAGCACACAGCTTTTCTTTCAAGTCTTCCACTACTTTGCTGCAAAATGTTATGTCTTAGGATTCCGACTGTACAGTGTAACATTTATCAGTGAAAACATTTCTTGAAATAGACACGAAAGGAAGCTGAATACAAAGTGTAACATCATGAAAAATCCACATGCTTCATTAACAGCAGTTGTAACCCAATCTTGTGCATTTTCCAAACTGTACTTATGTATCTTCAGGGCCACAGTTCGTACCAAGTGACTTGAATAACTCCACCTTGTTGCTGCAAGTTTTGGAAATCTATTCTTCACTATTGTAGCTAATGAGTTATTTCTTTCTGAGGAGTGGGCAAAAAGGTTACAAAACCACCAAGATCAGCAAAAAATTCTGTAAATGCACTCATACACATTACTGCCTGTGATAGAACCAAATTCAATAAGTGTTCGTAACAGTGCAAATATATGGCATTTGGCATATTGTGGTGAAACAAGCACTGTATCACTTGAGAGGTACAGAGGCAAGCAAGTGTGCTGGGACTTAACCCAGTTCACTGCTATTGGTGCCACGTCGTCATAATGTGTCTGTGTGTGGCATAAAAATATTGCATCATAATCTAAAGAAGAAATTAAAAATTAAAGTAGCTTTCCCAAAGTTTGTCAATATAGCCCTTAGTGTATCAATGTTTAAATTGTTAAGTCTCAGAGTGATCAGATGAACATGTTTCCCTATTTAAATTGTTTTAAGAAAGAAATAAGTGGTGCTAAATAATAAAGCTACAAAGACAAAAATTGTTCAGAATGTGCATGTGTATGTCAAAATCAACTGTTACAAGTCTCAATTTGATCAGTGCAATATTTTGGTCAAAATCATCAGTTTTCTGAAAAACTGAAGGTGCTAAATATTAGAATTATAAATACGAAAATTTGTATGATATAAAAACCTTAACTATGTGACCCCATTAAGCTACCTCTTACAGTTTTAGAATAATTTACTAATAACTAAATTTGAAACAAAAATAGCCTTATTTGTAATAGATTAAGTATCATTTATATTAATGATAGAAAGTTTTGATTACAGCACCTGCTGAAACCCATCAAATAATAGAGCTATAACAAGTTTCAAGGTGTTGATGCAAATACTAACCAATACAAGGTCTCTTAAAGATGTAGTTCAGAGGCCATTTTCTACTGTCAGTTCCATTCTAAAAATTCTAGACTGCAGAGTTTAAATGCAGGCAAGCTAAAGCTTTTTCTGTGATTAAAGCCAATCTAACACAATTCATTAAAAAATTATGAAGATTGTAAATTGATACATGACAGTGTGTCTGTGGAAGCGGCCATTTAGATGCTGCTACCTGGGCATACAGCAGATGACAACAGATGTTCCCTTCAGCCACCCACTGTGCCCGTATATAAACATGGCCAGAGAGGCAGTAGCTTCCTGACAAGCAGTTTGGCTTTTGACGTGGTCACTCAACACAACACCGACTTCTGTGACTGGTGGAGCAGGCAATCCAGGCCTTGGAACATCATGAATACCTTGGGGTGGTACTCCTTGACATTTTGAAGGCCTTCAACAGTGTAGGGCCCGATGGCTTCCTGTACAAGCTGCTGGTACTGGGGGTACCCATGCTGCACGCCCACTAGCTTCAGCCCTATCTGAGTGGGTGCACATTCCATGTGCGAGCTGATGGTGGTGTGACAACAGCATGCCACATCCGAGCTGGTGTACCGCAGCGGTCTGTGCTTGGCCCCCTGCTGTACTCTCTTTTGCACCACCAATGTCCTGAAGATGATGCCAAGAGTTCATTTTGCATTCTATACAGACAACATCAGGCTTTACACACGAAGTATGGGTGCGCAGCTGATGTACAGCTGCCTGCAACTCACCTGCAATGAGAGCAGAGCTTAGGCCAGCAAATGGCGTCTGAAGTTCAGTGCAGGAAGAGCCAAGCTGTGGTGTTTGTGCGCAGGCACATTCCTCATGTGCTGCAGCATGTGTGGATCATGGGAGGCCCCATTCCATTGTCTTGCACTGAAAAGTACCTCTGTGTCACCTTGGACTGGCGCCTGATGTGGGGAGCACACATCCGGGAGCTGAATGGCTGAGCAATCGGAAGGATGTGCTTGCTGTATCCTCTACTCAACCCCACAACTTCTCTGTCCGCACACTGTGGCATCTCACTGTACTTAGCATTCTTCAAGCTGGTGCTCAAGTATGTGGCTGTTGTGTGGTGAAATGTGGCAGCAACCCATCTGCAGACACTGCAAAGAGAGCAGAATAAAGCCCTCCGGCTGGCACTTCTGCCTCAAGACTTTGGCACAAGGCACCTACACGACATCAGGGTATCCTGACATTGAAGTGATGCTTCTGCGAGCTTGCATCGAAATTCTATGCAATGGCATGGACATTGACAAACCTGCTGGTCAGTGGACTGGGCAACTGACTTTACTGGTGCCCAGCTACCAGATGGTTGGATCTGCTCCTGGGATGATAACCTAGCAGCAAGAGAATAAGAATATAACCAAGAAGACGAGTCAAAAAGAGAAGAAAACAAACTGTGATTCACTGAAGCAGGAACAGCAGGCTCTGCTTAAACTGTGACTGCATCAATCAAGCATGGAATGCACGTGTGTTACATCTGTCTGTCTGTCTGTCTGCCACATCTATCTATCTCTCTGCCTGTCTGTCTATACACCGACTCCCCCCCCCCCCCCCCCCCCCCCTCTCTCTCTCTCTCTCTCTCTCTCTCTCTCTCTCTCTCTCTCTCTCTCTCTCTCTCTCTCTCTTTCTGCACCCAGCTATCAGTCTGTCCCCGTCAGTCAAACAGCTGCTTATGTACTGTCTCAGATGATGTCCAGTTATGCTGCTACTTTGCTACTTAACACATGTTTTCGGAACAAATAGGAAGTGAACTCACAAAGACTGTACACCAACCTGGATCACTATGATTTCGCGGGAGTAACTTTTTGTGTCACCCAAAATGTCAATAAAGCCATGTGGCAAGTGGTGATATTATTTACCACTTTTGTGGCAAACAGTTAACTCTGATTATTAAATGTCAGGGCAAAAGACCGTTTACCATAGAGATCGCTTCATTACTGCTCATAGTGCTGTTTCTGATAGAGTCATCATCATCATAATCATCATCATCATTAGGAATATTGCTATGTTTGTGCATGTGAATTTTGACTAAATACATTAATCAGTTAGAACTCAAAACTTTCATTTATGATCACATAGTTCCTGGGCCTGTTGAGTAAGTGGAGAGTAGAAACATTTATTTCAGTGAATACAAGAATGTGGACTTGCAGATTGGCAATTATGGTCAATGTATTTTTCATCACTTTCTGGTTGATCGCAAAAAATAGTTTTTAGGCTCTCATAACAGTCTTATTATTCAACCTGCCACCACACAATATCTTGTCTAAATTTTGTTTGCACACCTTTTGAAACTCCTGCCATGACAGCTGCTCCATCGTACGTCTGCACAACCAACTTATTTTTGCATTCAAATTCTCCAACACAGTTTATTGCAACCATTGCTATGGCCTCTGCCAGTCTATCACAAAAACCTACAACATTTTGATAAATCTGTCCCTTGTATGTATAAGACCTCTTTCGTAAGTGTCATCAGGCACATTTTCTCTGTTTCGTTTTTGTAATGTGTAGCTGCACTTCGCCCAAACAAATACTGCTCATAAAGTCTTTCATGCAACATCAGTGTCAACAGAAAATGTCAGTTTGTTCCCTGTTACAATCAAGAAGATTTTTAAAGCAGAATTTTATGTGCCAAGTTGATACAGTGGTCTCATGTTAGTCTAGTGTGATATTCAGTTTATAGATTTGCATTAACAGGGACAATAAACATGAAGAATAACCACTATTCTAATACTGACAGAGCAATGCTTCTGCATGATGGTAGCAGTCAGCAAAGGCCAGGTGGTGCTGTCACTGCTGCACTACCAATTACACTTCGTTTTTTAATGTCCCTGTTAATGTATATCAATAAAACAACTAATTTCTGACTGCTCTATCAACTGGGCACATAAAATTCCACTTTAAAAACCATTTTATTGATAACATAAACTGAACTGACACTTTCCTTTGACACTGAGTGTCGTATGAAAGACATGGTGAGCAGTATTTGTTTGGACTGGCTCCCGCTACACATTGCAAAAACGGAACTGCAAATATCTGCCGAAGCACATGAGAAAAGGCAGCTGACGACTCTTAACAGAGACACCTTGTATATCTGAATACACTTGATCGTTGCCAAACATCTGTGACATCCAATGTATCATCTAGTAAAATAGCAACAAACGTTGCTTCTTTCATTCTATTTTTTATTTCGGAGTCCGTAACACAATGTGCACTTTGAATTAAATCATTTTGAATGAGAGGAGATAATCCAGTGAATACAAAGCCAGTAGGTAAGTGAGTTCTCAATTTGTCATCAAACTCAGTCAACATATGAATTAACTCCATGTAACTGCCTTGAATAATGGATTTGCAGCTTTCCCTGTGCCCTCAACATGGTAATTCTTGCTGTACTAAAAAGTAGGTTGCTGCTACTAATCTATTAAGTATTTCTCTGTTCTGCTTCACTGCTTCATTGTACTTTAAGGTGCTTAGCATTTCTGTTCATCTCATTGCAAATCAATTCTGCTCCTACCAAATGTGCCCCTGGCTACTGTAATACACTTCTTTCTCTGGGGGACAAATATTAATTATTATCAGTAGTAGTATATTAAGCTACAAATTATCATTTTAAACCTGTGTCGTCTCCCTGGTGTGCCTAGTCGACCACAAGTCCCCGTCACATTGCTCACTCTAACAACAGAGTACATACAGGGTTGAAGACATGGAGAAAGAAAGGTAGAATCACAATTTGAATTTAGAGTAATATAACTTTCTTACCTTGATTGGTCGTTGTTGCAGTCGTTGTTGCACGCTCATGGTCCAGTGATGAATCTCACCATTCGCTGTTTGTTAAATCCATTTGAGGTCCAGAGTGTGTATTCTGCTGCGTAAGAACTGACACATATTTAAACTTCCAACTTTTATTTTATAAATGCTGATCATGACAATATTCAATAATTTTCAATGTAATAGCTTTTCCAATACATCAATTCGTTCCCTCTATCCTTGACCTCAAAGCAAGCGCATTACAAGACATCTCAACACCAACTGCCCATTGTCTCTACACCCCGCTAACCACTGGCTCCTGTTCACAGAGATTACAAACTGTGCAGTACTGCCAACCTTGGTTGTATACCGATATTTTACATATCGCACATATACATATACGAAAAACATAGTATGAAAAATGAAAAGTGTTTATAATATAGCTCTGTGGCAATATACCTCATATTAACAGTTTTGAAGTTGATTGATGGCACCGCACACCTCACCAGCTGGTGGTATCCGTAGTTTCAGTAGTCTGTTACATTATACTATCCACACATGGATATAAGTTTCTTATTTGTCAACCTCTTGATATTGCAGTGTGCAGATTATTAAGGTCCAAATAACCATTGTCTTTACTGTTCTAGGTAGATTTGCAGTTTTGCCCTTTACGAGCAACAAACATGGCCAACAGACAAGTTTACACAATGTTTCAGGTCCTTGTAACCAAACTATTTTGTTGTAAATATAAGAATTAAATGCTTGTGTGAAATTTCTGGATATGTTCTGTCTTTACATTGTTGTACATGGAGAAGGTCAACCATTTTTAACAAGTTCTAACCTTCCACTGAACGATCGTGAGTGAAGAATGTCATTAAAAACACTTGCTACAACATCAGTATTACAATCACTCATTTTGCAAAGCTGCTTACTGAAATATTATTCAGACAAATTAAGCACAATGCTTTCCATCTGTGACAGAATTCACTAATTCATGTTAACATAAGATAAAACATACTAAATGCAATCTTCCTATTGCATGTTTCATGCAAGCTGAGTTTGATATCATAAAGGTCAAATTGAAATGGGAGTCGAGACTACCACAGCACATTGGTGATATGTTTCAAGAACTACAAGGACGCACCCACACAGAAGCACCATCTCTTGTGCAGCAGAGAAACTAGCTATCATTTCAAAGCAAAGACAATGTAGACTGTGAAACAGGATCATATTATGATTTGATTATTACAAATAGATATAATGAATATACAACTTAATGAGTCATATATTTCACAGACCATACAATGCATCAGTACATTGCACGGATTTATATATAGAGCATGGCATGTGCACAGAAAGAGAATGAGCGCTATATGTTTCTGGTTCGTGTGGATAATTTTGGTGCCGATGAAATGGATCTGTCAGAAGTATTCTCATTGCCAGTTCAGATGTCATAGATGAGGATGATTTGGATAGGTCAAATGTGGACATTAGCCATATGTAAACAGTGAGTGCATATGCATTATGCAAAACAGTACACCATTTGAACGAAAATGAAAAGGTAGCTATTGAAGAGCTATCAATACAATTTGCAAATTTGTTCAGTCTTAGTGGTTTACTACCAGCAACACTCCTATTACAAGATTGAATCTTGATGGACAACAACCCTCCAGTTTATAAGAAGCCATACAAATACCTTGTCTTCTGCAATCAATAATGGAGGAGTCCATCAACCACCATTGAATGGTGGCAGGATTGAAAGGAGAGGTACCTCTGCGGAACATTCATTGTCATTGTGCCCAAAAAATCATTAGACGGTGTAATGGGACACCCACCTCTAACATGACTTTTTTTTTATAGAAGTAGCTAATATCAGGGTTAATCCAGAATCTGGTATAGGTGAACATTCTCAGCTGTTTCCTTGAATAAACTTCATATGATTTTGTATATGATGTGTGTTTTGGGCTAAAATATGTAAAAAGAAATTAATTTGTTAGTACTCTGTACGTACAGTTAAAATTACTCTTCTTTTAAAAATATTTGAAATTACGAAATTTCATGCATACTTAAAATTCATATTGTTAATTGCACAATCTACTGGTAATTATTAAACTTATTTCTGGATTCATTTATAAAATAATAATATACCTGTATGATAATTCATCTTTTGTCAAGAAAGTTTGTAAACGTTTTGATTTGTAAACTCTTTGGAATATAGTGAGTACCGCAAAGTGTAGGGAGCGGTGGGCATGCCTCTGACGGAGACAGACATATTTATGTGATTGACACTAACAATGTAATTTGGAATATTAAGTGGAAATTGTAAAAACGGTGTGATATTTAATAATGTGACAAAGTTTACAATTCAAGAAATATACAGGCAAATCTTAATCAGTAACTTAGTAATCAGGAACCCACAATGTAAAATCAAAATTTCAGCCACAAGAATGTACCCCTAGATGTGAGACTCCGTGCCAACAACAAGAACAGAAAATGAAGATAAGTTTTTTTTTTTATCTTACACCTCTCGAAGCTTTTGAAACTAATGAAGACACTAATAGTGATGTGTGGAAGGGTAAGATTACAACGGGATGAAAAAATACAGGTTCTGTTGCAATTACTGCTCACTAAATGCAAGAACCGTTGCACATGCATATCCTATATTGATTGTAGTGGGAACACTGGACAAACTGCATTAAAGCAAATACTTTTCCATAATGGATCTAAAAAAGTGGGTACCACAGTTGGAAATGGTGCCAGCATTTCAGATACAGACTGCATTCATAGCCCAATCGAGGCATTAACAATATCGATCTATACCATCTGGACTAAAGAATGTGGATTTCAGCAGTTATTAGATGGAGTGTTAAGGGTATTTAAACTGTCACTGCTTGGTATACTTGGAGAACATTACTGATTTTCTTTTCTCTAAAGATCAGAAGGCGCATGCACCGCAGCTGAAAGAAGTAAGTATTGAAGTAAGTATTGAAAAATGTCACTTTGCGTTGACAGAAGTAAACTATTTGAGCCATGTGATGAGCCAAGACAGCAGGAAGACTGAGACAAGATTTATACGTGGTGTCCATGATTTCTCATCACCAGAGAGCATGAAACATCTTGAATCATTTTTAGGGTTATCCAATTGTTTTAAAAAAATTGTCAAATGATTTTCTGAAATTGCTAGACCATTAATGCATTTATTAAAGATGGGTGTAAAATATCAGTGGTCAGCTGACTGTTAAGCCACTTTTGAGGAACTGAAAGACGTACTACCAACTAGCCCTATATTAGTACTTCCAAATTACAAAAAAGTATTTGTTCTGTCCTGTGACACAAGCACCTATTCAATAGGAGCACTCTAATTCAGGATATGAATGGCAAAGAGCACCTGGTAGCACATGCATTCATACAGGTAAATAAAGCCGAACAAAATTACCCAACCACAGACCATCAGTTGTTGAGTCTAATATAAGGTATTACTAAATGTTCTTGTTACTTGTAAGGCAGGACACTCTGAACCATAACAAATCATGTAGCATTAAAGTGTCTGTCTTAACTGAAAGATCTTTCAAGCTGACTGACTTGATAGAAATTAAAACTGAGTGAATTTGATTATGAAGTACTGCACATATCAGGCAAGAATCACGACAGTGCAGATGGATTAATCACAAATACTGAGATCATTTGAGCTCTTAGTCAAAACCTGGCAGAGTGGTCTAAGATGCAAACTGCTGATGTGACTGTCAGTTAGTCACAAGAAAGCCGCTGTTCACTATTTGCAATGGGCTGCTACAAAGGACGATGAAGTTTGGACCATGTGTTGTGATACCTGCAGCCTGAAGCACATGGTAGGGAAGCAGCTCACATTCACATATTAGCAGGACATGGATGACAAAAAACAATGGATCATATAACAGTTGAACAATATAGATAAGTCGTTTGAGCACGGAACTTGTCACAAGTAGTAGTGGAAGTATTTATGATGGATTCAGATTATGAGGTAGGTACATGGAAGTTCATGATGATGTGGCCAGAAACATGAACAGCTCCTGTTTTTGCATTATTAGTACTAGTGACGGAAAAACACAATGAAAAAAGTTTCAAGAAAAAGGGAATTTGAAAGGAATCATATTGGTATAATGGAAAATGTTAGTGAAGTAGATAGTAAAGTGAATAAATTAAAGCTTGTGGCTGTGATATCAAAGAAAATCAAGAACATAGGGTCAAATGTAGCTAAGATGGAACATGGAAATGTTAGCAAAATTGTAAATATGCTGTCCATACATAATATTCAGAATATTAGATGTTTTAATAATGATAGAAAATGTCAACCTGTTGATTTTCTTGCATGTTGTAGACACCTATTTGTGGCTGGAATGACTGATTTACAAAAGATTAAGTTTATGAGAGGGGCTTTAGAAGAGGAAGCTTTGTCATGAGCAAACCAAAATAGGAACTATTTTGTGACTTATGAATTTGATAAGGGATTGTTAAATAAATACTGGGGAGAAGCAAACAATAAAGAATAAATATATATACTTTTTAATGGGACTGTATATAGATGAGGGAAGGGAAATACGAGAGATTTATGTATGAGGAAAATAGAAAAATTTGCACTTTTGGACAAGCCAAGAGGGGACTACCTGAATATGTACACAGGGATCTCATAAATGCTCCAGGAGATGATGTACACTTATTCCTTGATTATGTTGTGAATATGGATACTGCATTACCACTCACAAACAGAAAACATTTCCAAAATGACAGAAGTCATGATGGAGAGACAAGAGGAATTACAGGGATGACAACATTTCTGTTGAGATTCCAGGAATGATGGTAGGAGAAATTCAGGCTCAAATGATAGAAGGGATTACAATAGGCCACAATGTAATCATGTTGAAGGGACAGCTGGGGGGCGGCGATCAGACACATCTAACAACTGGGGAAACAATCAGGTACCCCACTGAGGTCCAAGTTGGTATAAAGACTGACAATGCTTGGAAAAGGACCAAGAGAGAAAGGCTGGCTAAGGAACCTGTGTGTAGGCAGTTTAATTCATTCCATATGGAGAGGATTTTGAGTGAAGTTGAATTTGAGGAGAATTTTTTGAAAGAGCTGAGAGGAAAAGGAAGGGGGAGAGAAAATTCAAAGAGAGGAGTATCAATGAAAATGTAAGTAATTTGTTTCAATGAGCTGAATCTAGTGATGGAATGAATGGTGAAGATTCAAATATTTATGACAATGGATATGCTAGTCCAGCAATTTTGAGGTATCAAAGTGCTGTTTGTCTAATAGTGTAGATGACAAGTTGAGAGTGTGTGTATTAATACTACTGAGCAGCAGGAGAAAATTGTAAATGACGTAACTGGCGGTTGTCTTTCTATGCATGCAAATGTTAGAAGAGTGGATCCTTTATGTGCTAATATTCCTTGTGCTGGTTCTATATGTGATATCAAATGATGTTGATGGTGGCGTGAATTTTGAATCTTGGGTCAAGAAAATTGCTGATGTTGCATGTGCTATTGCTGATGTTGATGCTAGTGTAGAGGATGCAGTGAGTGGGGTAGTGGAAGCAGATCCACCTAATGATATTAATAGTGTAAGTGGTATTACTAGAGATCTTTGTGAAGGCATTATTGGGAGCATTGCCTCAGATGTCTTTGTTGTAACCAATAGAGCTGCAGAGGCAGTTCCTGTGTGCAATGTAGATGTTATTGGCATAAATAGTTCTTCATGCACAGGAGACAAAATTTATTGCAGAGAGGGGGCACTAGTAGAGGTATCTAATAGAAATGTAGGGGTAGCAATAAGTAAGGATATGAAAGAAAATTGTAAACAAAATGGAATTTCATCTTTTTGAGTACCAAAGTCAGAGCTAGACGAAATTAGTCAGCAATTTAGAGCAACAAGAAAAGACTAGGTCACCAGGAATACTAAAGCATAGTGGAGAAAAAAAATTATCATGGGGAAAATGAAATAAATATGAAATTATTGGCAGCTACGGAGGAACTTTTTGATGAAACTGTTGTGGTAGACGGTGAGTGTTGGAGGGTTTTAGACTGATGAACTTCTTGATTCAGGCAGTGACATTAGTGGGGTCTCTGAAATGTTTTATGAACATCTGAAATCCATTATACAAGTTATGGAATTGCCAGTCATTGGAATGTGGATTAGGGGTGCAACTAACATGTTAAGCAAACCTGTTAGTACCCAGGTAATGCTGTGTTTTAAGATAGGTGTTATATAAGTTTAGTCATAACTGTATGGTTATTCCTGAACTCTGTATGAATTATATTATTGGGGTAGATTGGGTGACCGATGTAGGAGCTGTTCTAGACTGTAAAAGAAACCAATTAAAGATAGATGAAAGTGAGGCTAATTTAGTTATAGACAACAAGAAGTCACTGACGGGGAAAACGATGATAGCATCATTTTAGTGGATCAAAGGACAAGAGAAAACAATGAACAGAGGGGGGGAAATCCCACAGAGATCTGAAGACAAGCATATCAGAAATTTAACACAAAATTGATAATATTGAAGGGATAAGTGAAGGACAAAGGAATGCAATGCATGATCTACTGTGTGAATGTAATGTATTTTCTGATGTGCCAGGAAGGGCGAAAGACTTTGAATATGTTATAAATGTTACACCACATGAACCATTCATGGAGAGACCGTAACATATAAGTGTTGCACCAAGGAAGCAGTTGAAATTGAACTACAAAGAATGCTGCAGATAGGGATAGTAGAGAGAAGCAATAGTCAATACAATAATCCACTAGTTGTTGTCAAGAAGAGCGAAAAATCAGTGAGGCTTGTGTTAGATGCTAGAAAACTGAATACCATAATCTGCAGGGAAACAGATCATCCAGAAAATATGGATGATCTGCTCTATCAGTTCCACCATGCCGAAATAATGTCAGGTGTGGATCTGACATCTGGTCTCTGGCAAATCCCTTATCCAAGAAGAGTAGGCAGTCTACTGCTTTCTTATATGGTGACAGATGCTACCAATTCAATTTAAGGTAGTTTCTTTTGTCCGAATAATTCTGCAGCTATTTTTATAAGAGCATTAGATCATGTTTTATGTAGAGAGTTTTAGAGCAAACTGACAATCTATGTGGACAACATATTGATGGTATCTGTTGATTGAGAAGGTTGCTGCCATCTACTGAGGTTAGTGTTAGGTGCCCTTAGAAGGGATGGCATGAATCTAGAACTAAGCAAGTGTGAGTTTGCCAGGAGGAAATAGAATTCTGGGTACATGTTATCACACCCACAGGAAAGATACCGAAGAAAGACAGGACAGAAGCTATAGCTAACTGCACAATTCCTAATAACAAGAATAATTAAAGCCCTTTTTAGGAATGTGCAGTTTCTATCAAAAGGTTATCAGGAATCAGAGTCTAGTAACCAAATCTAACCAAGTTACTAAGGAAACCTGCAACTTTGATGTGGACACAGGATTGTTCCAAAGAATATCAGGAGATAAAGAATAGTTTAAGTAACATTGGATTACTATACCACCAAGATCCAACCCTGCCTTACTGTTTGCATGCTGACAGCAGTGATTGTAGTTTGGGAGTGGCACTGTCACAGAAAAAAAATGGTAGTTGGACACGAAGAACTCAGGAGTACAGCTTTTGCATCAAGAAATCTTTCTAAACATGAGCAGAGTTACAGAATCACTGAAAAGGAGTTGTTAGCAGTTGTGGGAGCATTCGCCAAGTTCAGAAATTATCCACTGGGTCATGAAGTGATTGTTCTCACTCATCATAAAGCATTGAGCTATTTATGTGAATGTAAATTGTTGAATAGCAGAATAATGATGTGTGTTACATTCCTGCAGCAATGAAATACAGCATCCAGTACACAAAGGGAACTGAAAATGTTGTGGCTGATGCTTTTTCAAGATTACCAGTGGGAACAGGGAATATGTTAAAAGAGGAAGAGGGTGGGAACAAAGAATTTAAAATGCTATGCATAAAGTGTTTACTGAGCAAAGAGAAATATCAGCGGAGTATGTAGGGACATGAGAAGATCACAGGATCAAGATCCAAAGCTACAACAGATAAAGAGCCACCTGGGCTCTAGAGATGAGAAAAAATTGAATAAATATTAGAAAATACATAAGGGAATTTTGTTCGGAAGGGCAAATGAAAATAGTGATGAATGGAAGTTATGTTTTCCAGAGGACTACGTCAATGATTTAGTTCAGCATGTGCATCTGAGCTGTGGACACTATGGACCTCAAAAATGCACTGAAATAAACAGAAGATGTTGTGTTCAATAGTTAGATGGGTACAGAAACAACTTGAGAGCTGTGACACCTGTCAGAGGGTTAAGCCAAGCCAGATGCGCAGTCAGGGACACATGCAGCATATAATACCAGAGGTCTGAGATCTAGTATCCATAGATCTTTTGGGCCATTGCCAAGTGGAAGAAGTGGATGCAAATACATATTTGTAATAGTGTATGTATTCAATCAAATGGACAACCAGTAAGAGTCTGATTTCCATGTTGTAATCTAACCCTCCCTCACACCACTTAGTTGATTGTCACTCTTCAAAATAAAATCATTTAATAAGCTTTGGGATGAATAAGATTTTCAATAAATGTTTTACTTATCTTCTTTTCTCTTAGTTGGCTCCAGTACTTCATGTCTAGGGACCGATTCTTGTGGCTGGAATTTTTGATAATATTGATTCTCAAGGTTCCAACTGGCATAATAACCACTGAAGAATTGCCTGTTTTTATCCTGATTTTTATTTTTTGACATTTTTCTATATCACACTGTCTTTACAATTTCCACTTCAGTATCAAAAATTACATTATTACTGCCAAACTTAAAACATGTCCGATCACATCAGAAGCATGCCCATTACTACTTCATTCAGCGGTACTAGCAATATTCCAAAGAGTTTACAAATGTTGTTGACAAATGACTTTCTATTATTATTTTATAAATGAATCGAGAAATAAATTAAATACTTAGCATCAGATTGTACAATTAATAATAGGAATTTTAAGTGTGGCAGATATTTTGTAATTTCAAATTTTTCTTAAAGAAGAGTAATGTTAACTGTTCATAAAGAGTTAGTACGTATCAATCACAACAAAGAAAATAAAGTGATGTATTTTTATAAATTTTAGCCTGAAATATAACACATCATACACAAAAATCATATGAAATTCTTTTAGTTAAACAGCTGAGATAATATTAACCTGCTTAAAAGGTAGAAAGTACTTTTGGTATCAATAACTTCTGTTGAAGAAAGGTAATGTTAGAGGAGAGTGTCCCTTTACAAAGTTCACACAAGAGTATTTTTTATTATTATTAATGTACCAAAAGCTATTTTAAGTGTCAATGGATCCCAGTTTACTAGTAATGATTGGATTAAGTTTACAGACACTACGGGGATAAAGCATATAGGAACTTCAGTGTATCATCCCTCGAGCAATCTGGCAGAATGATGTATGTGAGAACTGGGATGGCTCTGCAGGACATACTGTAGCAATAAACATAGCTCTTGGGTGCAATATCTAAAAGATTTTGAAACTGAAATGAACTGTATGAAGCATAGCTCAACAGGGTTTCCACCATGGGAGGTGATGTTAAACACAAAGCCACCAAATATGATCTCAGAACACATCAATGACCCTCCGCCAAATGAGATGAGAAGAGAAGAGAAGAGAAGAGTTGGAAACTTTTGTAAACGAGAACATAGAGAGAAGAGCAACACAGAGAAAGCAAAGACATGACAGAAAGGAGAGAGTGACAGAGATAAAAGTCGGGATCTGGTGTTACTGAGGACAAAGGAGAAGTCAAATGAGAACATCAAGGAGATAAAGAAATTTTTTGAATTGTATTATGGGCCTTTTGAGGTGATGGTAATTCCACATCCAAATGTGTACTGTTTGGTTGGCCCACAGGCAAACAAAATATTGGGCTGACAAATATAAATAAGATAAAGTTGTACAAGTAAGGAGGATCATGATGGAATATGTTGGAGTGAGTGAGACTGAAGAAGAGTGGTGTGTGTGTGTGTGTGTGTGTGTGTGTGTGTGTGTGTGTGTGTGTTTTTAATAGTTTAATTTTTTTTAATAGTTAGTTTCAAGTTTACATGTGAGTGTGTGTATTTATGTAGTGCTGAAGGGTAAAGATTCAGTATTAATAATTACAAAATGAGTATTACTTGATCAGTGACTTTGTAATAACACTGTGTGATTTTATCGAGTGAACATTTAAAGAGTTTGTTATTGCTTAGATTTGAAGTTACACATGGTTGTTACACAGAAGCAGGATTGTCAGATATGGAGTTGGACTTCATTTCAAACGGCTCTGAGCACTATGGGACTTAACCGATGTGGTCATCAGTCCCCTAGAACTTAGAACTACTTAAACCTAACTAACCTAAGGACATCACCTACATCCATGCCCGAGGCAGAATTCGAACCTGCGACCGTAGCGGCCGCGCGGTCCCAGAACTGTAGCTCCTAGAACCGCTTGGCCACTCCGGCTGGCGGACTTCATTTCATTGATGCTGAGAGGACTGCTATGATATCACAGCTGGGAATTATTTTGCATTTTTCATGTTACTTTGAGGATTGAATCCCAAACTGAAGGTTTAATTTGTGCATTTATTAAACTTTGTTTTGTTTTCTTTGATTACTTATCACAGTAACATTTCAGTGAATGTTATATTCATCAGAATATTTTCGCTTGTTTCACATTTGGGAGTCTAAGAATGTGTACGAAGGAGGATGGGTGGGGCACAGACTGAAACTAATACTGTGCGCTCTCTCTCTCTCTCTCTCTCTCTCTCTTGTGGATGCACAGGTTGATACTTGGACTGTCAGTGAAATGGACTCTGGATTCATTGGACAGACAACTGTTGCAAGAGACAAGACTGATGAAACCTAATGTATCAATGAGTGTTGAAAGTTTGCGCTGTAGATAATGGAAGTGAAAGCAGAGTACACAATATAGTGCAAAATATGGTTCAGAACTCACTTGATGAAATTGACAAGTCACACACTGTTGTTGGAGAAATTCTGTGTGGCATAAGAGTAAATTAATTTTAAAGCAATTCATTATATATTTGAAAATTTTAAGTCTTTTAAATATAAATTTGGATGTTTATGTTTAACATGGAATGGAAAATAATTTTAAGCATCCTCCACATTTCTGGAATATACATAATATTACATGTATTTTTTGCAAATACTGGACTTCTATTTGTCACTTGTAGCCTTATGTATTGTTTACTATTTATTTATTTAATGCTGGAATGCCCACTGGGAACATATGTTTTCATTCAATGGGATAGTTTAAGTATTGTTTTGAAATATAAGTAAATCTAACCACTAAGAGATTTTGTCTTTCATTTGTGACTTGGCCGAAATCTCTAGGGGGGGATTATAACATTACAATAACATCGATGGTCAGTGGCAGACATCACAGAAGCTCTTTGAAATAATGCAAAGACACTACTTCCACATGTTGGTTATTTTCACAGAAAATCAGTATGCTTACATAGTGCACCCATGTGCCATATGTATTACGAGAACTTTGTGTAGAATTAAAATACAATAATTATATTTGCTCAAGAACAGTGACATTTAGCCATAGGAAATAGTTTTAGAATGCCAGAATTTTGGTAAGTTGTAAAATCTTTGTTATTTTGGACGGACTACTTTCTGTGTTGCAATGTGGCAGAAGCAGTGCAAGTGGTGAGGGACCCAGACACATGTTGCTTGAGGTCTTTACCATTGGGGCAGCACTGGAGTGCAGACGTGCCCACTTAGCTGGAATAAAGTAATATGTTTTAAAACAGTGATTTTTTTTTATTTAACCCAGCCAGCTGCATTAAATGAACAAATATCATGCAACACTATTATTGGCAAGATGCTAAGCGAAATCGTCAATAGAGAGAGCCAATAAGTTAACAGAAAACAACAACGAGATTTTTCGCACTGAGCAGAGCAATTTAGAATTACAGTATGTAGGTACAAACCCAGATGATGGATTATTTCAAAGGGGAGAGTAATGAACTGCCTAGTGTCAATGAAATGGCCAAAGAGTTGCTATCATCCGGATGGCAGAGCACTACGGAGTAGGAAGGCTCATTCAGAGCGTAAGAGCACTCACTCATTCAGTATGCTGATGCTGCAAAATATTTCCGCCAGCACTACTGAAAGCCAAAGTTGGGAAATCTTACAGCAGAGTCAGGGCATACAGAAAAGTTGATTCAGTGAGAAAATCAGGCTGTATAATGTCACTGTTCCTTAATGGTAGTAGCTGAGCACACTAACAGGTTTTAGGGCCAAAGCACTGCCAAAGGAAAACACTAGCAAGCCTGGCTCCAAATACTACTCAATTTAGACACACTGTCTTAATTGTTCTGTCAATATCCAATCCACATGTGTCTGCGATGACGAACGACACAGCCCGCACCAGCCACTAACTTCGAGAGGTAGACAACTTGCAGTACAAGATGATGCAGCCAGCCACCTACTTTAGACTTTGACTCCGAAAGCTCCAGGCATCCACCTGAACAGAAGACTGCATGCAGACTGTTTGGTGATTTCGCACCACATGTCACCTGCTGGGTGACTTACTGCTGGTGAGTGACTACTTCCCTGTGGTCATCGGGGTAGAAGGGGGAGGGGGTGGGCAACAGTCTCCATTCCAGTGGCAACCTTATTTCTGTATCTAACATCAACACGGACTATTACATTCAGGGATGTTGTACTAGCAGCCCACAATAAGTTTCCAGTCACTAACACCACTTTCAACACACTGTCAGGAGGAGGAGGTGGTTCCTCATCCTGGCCTACAAACGGACAATTCCTCTGCCACTGTTGGAGCCAACTACCAGCCCCAATAGAACTATAATTTATTTTACTCAGTCTCTTGAACAAGGTGCATCAGTTACAAAGTGAATGTTGCATTCTGATACATTTTTTGTAATGTCACTCCTCACATAACCAGACTATATCTGCTAGACAGTTCATAAACCATCAGCTCTGGTAGACCAACACCTCCAACCTATCACCCGCAGACTCCCATCCTACATCAAAGACACAAACCACTTCCTAGAACACCTCAAATCCATTCCCACTCCCCTCCCACCTGAAACCTTTCTTGTCACCATAGATGCTACATCCCTTTCCACAAAAAAAATCCCACATACCCATGGTGTCTCTGCCCTTGAACACTATCTCTCCCGAAGATCTTCCAGAAACCTTGTTCCTTATCACACTTACGAATTTCATCCTCACCCATAACTACTTCACTTTTGAAGGCCAGACCTACAAACAAATCAGGGGTACAGCCATGGGACTCAGGATGGCTCCGTCCTATGCCAACCTCTTCATGGCCATATGTAAGAGGCTTTCCTGAAGACCCAACAGCTGCTTCCCCTGGCCTGGTATAGGTTTATAGATGACATCTTTGTGGTCTGGACTCAAGGTGAAGAGCGACTCCTTAATTTCCTCAAACAAAAGAAAAATTTGGAGTATGCATTAAAATTCATGGAGAAGAAATAAAAACTTTGAGGTTTGCCAGTGACATTGTAATTCTGTCAGAGACAGCAAAGGACTTGGAAGAGCAGTTGAACGGAATGGACAGTGTCTTGAAAGGAGGATATAAGATGAACATCAACAAAAGCAAAACAAGGATAATGGAATGCAGTCAAATTAAATTGGGTGATGCTGAGGGAATTAGATTAGGAAATGAGACACTTAAAGTAGTAAAGGAGTTTTGCTATTTGGGGAGTAAAATAACTGATGATGGTCGAAGTAGAGAGGATATAAAATGTAGACTGGCAATGGCAAGGAAATCGTTTCTGAAGAAGAGAAATTTGTTAACATCGAGTATAGATTTAAGTGTCAGGAAGTCGTTTCTGAAAGTATTTGTATGGAGTATAGCCATGAATGGAAGTGAAACGTGGACGATAAATAGTTTGGACAAGAAGAGAATAGAAGCTTTCGAAATATGGTGCTACAGAAGAATGCTGAAGATTAGATGGGTAGATCACATAACTAATGAGGAGGTATTGAATAGAATTGGGGAGAAGAGGAGTTTGTGGCACAACTTGACAAGAAGAAGGGACCGGTTGGTAGGACATGTTTTGAGGCATCAAGGGATCACAAATTTAGCATTGGAGGGCAGCATGGAAGGTAAAAATCATAGAGGGAGACCAAGAGATGAATACACTAAGCAGATTCAGAAGGATGTAGCTTGCAGTAAGTATTGGGAGATGAAGAAGCTTGAACAGGATAGAGTAGCATGGGGAGTTGTATCAAACCAGTCTCAGGACTGAAGACCACAACAACAACAACCTCAACTCCTTTTTGAATCTGAATTTCACCTGGTACTTCTCCGAAACCCAAGCCAGCTTCCTAGATGTTGACATTCATCCTGTTGAAGCTCACATCCACACCTCTGTCCACATCAGACCCACAAACAAACAACAGTACCTTCACTTTGATAGCTGCCATCCATTCCACATCAAACGCTCCCTTCCCTACAGCCTAGGTATTCATGGCAAACGTATCTGCTCCAGTGACGAATCCCTCAACAATAACACCAATCAGTTCTTTCCTCTCCCGCAACTATCCTGCAGGCCCTTGTCCACAAACAGATGTCCTGAGCAATACATTCCTCCCGTCCAACAACAATGTTCCTACCCCCGGACCACACAGAAGCATCCCCCTTGTTACCCAATATTATCCTGGCCTCGAATACATCAACAAATTACTCTGCCAGGGTTATGACTTTCTCAAGTAAAGCCCTGAAATGAGATCATCCCTTGACAATATTCTCCCCACACCGTCCAGAGTTGCCTTTTGTCACCCCCCTAACCTCCCTAATATCCTTGTTGACCCTACAATATTCCCAGACCACCTTCTCTATTCAGCGGTTCCTACCCCTGTAACCGACCCCGCTGCAAAAGCTGCCCCATGCATCCCCCCCCCCCCCCCCCCCCATAACCGCCTACTCCAGCCCCACTATAGGTAAAACATACAAAATTCAAGGCAGCGCCACATGTGAAACAACACATCATTTATCAGCTGACATGCCTGCACTGCACAGCCTTTTACATTGGTGTGATGACAACTAAACTGGCTGAGAGAATGAACGGGCACAAACGAACTGTTCACCTAGGAGATGTCCAATACCCAGTAGCAGAGCATGCCCTCCAGCATAATTCTAGGGACCTAGGAACCTGCTACACCGTACTTGCCATTTGGCTTCTCCCACCCAACACCAGTCCCTCGGAACTGCAGTGATGGGAACTTGCGCTACAACACATCCTTTCATCCCGCCATCCCTGTGGACTGAACCTATGTTAACCAACCTCACTCCCATTTACACTTCAGTCTTCTCCTCTTTCCCTTTCCTCTTTAGCTATTCATGCATCTTTTCATCCTACATAGTTGTGTTTATCTTTATACTATATACCTCTTTACTTCTGTATGCATCCTCTTTGGTTTGAAGCTGACACAGTACTTACAGTAGAATATCTTTGGCTTCCCTCTGACACCCATGGCTCCTTCCTTGCTACCCTCCCTGTTTACCTTTCCTCTGTTGCTTCATAACCGAGGTTGTGAGTAACTGAATCCACTTTCCCTTCTTCCCCTTTCTCCTCCCTGACGAAGGAACAAAGTTCCGAAAGCTAGGATACGTAAATTTTCTGTTCTGTTTTGTGTATCTATTGGCTGTACTGAGCTGTACTGGCCAGCCCCTTTATTTCTTTGTTAGTATTTGTTTCACAGTTCATAAACAGTAAGAGAAATAAGAATTTCATTCTTTCTTTAGCATACATAAGATTATTTCACTGCCACAATATCTAAGAGCTTACCACACAACATGATGCACAGAATTTCATGTATTCATTGTGATTTTGGGAATATCAAATCACCACAATGGAATTTTAATTAATTAAATGTTGCCAATTTTTCTAGATATGCATGAAATAAAGAGCGACACAACTTTTAATTAAAATATAATTTATTTTATTCAGTCTGATGAGGCAGAAGTACCTGATACACTGTGAATGTTGCTTCCATCTGAACTTTGCAGCAAAGCCTTTTTTTGAGAAATTAAGTAGTTTATTATTTCAGCCTGGCAGTCCAATGCAACATCATCTGGCATTTTTCTGAGATACGCTACTACTGTTTTCCCAAATGCATCCAGTTCGTCCTGCTTCAGTTCTTCCACTTTTTCAGTTATTTCTCTTAATACTGCAACAGCTTCTTTAACAGCTTCCACTTTCTGATTGCTCTTGGGTCTTTTCTCTGGTTCTTTGCTGTGGAAAGGATACTTTCTTTTTATACAGCTCTGAGGTTCCTGTTGTGGCTGTTCTGTCATGGGTAATCCTGGTGAATGAACAGAAATATTGTCTTCTTTTATATCAATTGATTCCTCATTTTCCTGAAATCAAAAGGAATTCAACATAATACAACACACAGAGAATACAAATCATTTTTGAAATAATGTGATAATGAACATCTCGCTACAGCCACGTCATCACAACAAGAGACCAGGATGATGCTGAGTACATGCTTCGAAAGTTAAAAGAGGAGTCTGAAAGAAGACTCCTTCCAATCAGCATGACAAAAATCAAATATCTGAAGGTTGTCAACAATACTATAGAAGATCTGGATGTTGGAGACAGTAAAATCAGGGGATGTAAGTCTTAAGTATCTGGTAGTTACGATGACATCAACTGGAAACAGTGAAGATGATGTATAAAATAGTGTGGAGCAGGTAGGCCATATGACAACTGGATTCAGTCCTTTGTAAAAACAAAGTAACAAAAAGGACCAAACATGTGAGGTATCATCCACTTGTTGAAAACACTGCTATATATGGAGCAGAAATGGGGGTAGTAAAAAAATGTGAGAGGAACGACATAAGAGAGGCTAGGGGCACTTATAAATCAATAATAGACAAAACAGAGATGAAACATCTAAAATAGTATGGACATCTGGAAAATAAGGACAATAGCCAATAGCCAAGAGAAGCGCAGCATTTGAACGGAGCAAAGAGAGGAAAGTGTGAGAGGCCTAGGATGTGCTGGACTTGAGAGGTCTGGGATGTGATGGCTGCCAGAGGACTATAAGAAGGAGACTGGTAGGATACAAAGAAGTGTAAAACAGGAAGCAATTAGTAGTGCCAACTGTAGAGTAGTTGAAAAATGATAATGAACCTCTTATATTTAAGTTTTGATATAAAAGCGACAATAAAATAAAATCTACATTATATATCTAAAAATAAAGATGCTGTTACTTACCAAATGGAAGCATTGGTATGTTGACAGGAGACAATAAAAAACACACAAACACACACACAAATTTCAAGGAGTCACTCCAATCCCGGGAGCGGGTTAACACATGTAAAATGGTATATACGAAGGCACAAACTATGTCACAGGCAAAAACGTAAATAATCAAATTCAGTTACCTACTTTTAAGATACAGTTATAATAAGTTATGAAATACTATTGAAGCTTTTGGCAGTAACAGAAGTCACAATGTCAATTAATTCTAAGAAATTTTCCTGCTGTAAAACATTAATGTACACGTCTGCTGAAATATGTTATTTCATAAGGTTTTTTTTCTTTTTCCTTTTAGGGTACCCTACACTGAGAGTGAATAGAAGGAGATAGAAAAGGGACCTGAATCAAGATAGAATTTTTGAGGATACATTGGAGCAATAGGTGGCGAATGTAGTGATACAGTATCCAACAAAAACAGGCTCCACACTTTTCAGTTACAAAGGAACTTTTAGCATTATCTTGCTGACATTAGTTTAGAGCAACTACTGTTTCCAATGCATTCCCCCACGACCACTCACATAAGTCAACTTACTTGTGGAAACACCTATCTTGCACACTGACATGACAGCCTACCAACAAATAATGAAACTTAAAAGGCGTTCTACTTCTTGAATCATGTCACTTCCCCCACCGTCACCTATGAACTTCAGCAGCTGCCACTAGGTGCATTTGCATTCATTCTGCTCGAATTCATTTGAGAGCACTGATCTAAAATTATTTGTTTCTGTTCGCAAAAAGTTAGTGTCACGGCAAAGTAATGTTCTTAGTCCTCAACTAAGTAAACAAATGCTTTCTAAAGTGGCAAAATGTTCTTAAACAGTGTGGTAGAATATCCCTCTAGTACACACACACACACACACACACACACACACACACACACACACACACACACACACAACACACACACACACACAGCAAATGTTGCATGATTGCCTCCATTGTAGCTTTGATTTTTACAAGGTAATTTATTTATTCCTCTTCTAAAGACCTATTCAAAACTGTATCACAGTGTACCATTCACTGAAACACAACGTTATTCATTACATAACACAACACTGACTTTGAGCCTGGGATCACAAACTCGTTCACTTGCTGGAGTTGTCAGAAAACAAATGAAAAACAAGTAAAAACATAACACAAAATTGACTTTGACTCTCCTGTACCATTGCCCGGGAGTATAACATTTAAAGGTGCTCAGAGAAGTGACCCTGGACACAGATACACTGGTGCACTCGTTGAATGAAAGAATTATTTACTGCTTCCAGTGTTGCCTGCTGAAGAGAATTACAAGCAAGCAGGATATGTTCCTGCATGTCTTCTGGAGTTGTTAGAATATCGCAATAGACAACGTACTTAACACATCCCCAAAGAAAAAAGTCCTGAGGATTTAAATCAGGAGACCTAGCAGGCCAAGTAACTGTTCCTCCTCGAGCAATCCACATGACAGGAAACCTTTGGTTCAGAATACCACATGCACGCAAGGCATTATGTGCTGGACATCTGTCGTGTTGATGCCACATAAGCATTTTGGTTCTTAGTGGCACTTTATCCAGAAGAGGAGGAAGAATTCATCTCAGAAAGTTGGCATACACTGTGCCGTTTAGACTTCATTGATGAAATAAGGGCCAATAATTGTAGTACCGAGCATTCCACACCAAATGTTAACTCTCTATTGACACTGATGTTCCACGTGTCTAAGCTATCGTGGGTTGTCGCTGGACCAATAATGCATGTTCTTTGTATTTACCTGGCCTTAGTTTGAGAAGGAACATTCATCGGTAAATAGAACATTGGAGAAGTAGTTCGGGTTGGCGAGGATTTGCTGCTGTGTCCACTGACAGAACTGTACACAATTCTGGAAATCATTCCCATGCAATTCTTGATGTAGTTGCGCATGGTAAGAATGGAACCAGTGACATGTAAGAATACGATGTACACTGGTTTTAGGTATGCCAATTTCATGTTCAAGCTGTAGTGTGCTCACAAGTGGATTCATAGTAACGGAAGTGAGAACAGTAACTTTGGCATCTTTGTCTGTGCGAGTACTATGACGATTGCGTTATCGTGGGTTGAAACTTCCTGCTTCCTGAAGCATTGCAACAAGATGAGAAAACATCCGTTGGGAAGGTGGGTTCTCATCAGGATCTCTCTCTCTGTACAGTTCTGCTGCCTGTATAGCATTTTGCCTACCTTCAAAAACAAGAAATGTTATGTCGATGCAGTTTGTAGGAAGGACAGCATTTACTGTATGCCTAATCTACACAACAGTATTTAAAAGGACTAAAGTACTGTTCTAAATGCACCCGTACATAAGAAAAAAGTATTGCAATCATTGTTCTGCGAACTTACATTCCCCATAGATGAGTAGCGTTTCTACCTTCTCTTCATTGGTGTACATTCTACTCACACAACTCTTCAACTGACTATGGTTAACGGAATGACGGGTGTGCATTCTACATATGTTTACATTTATCCTCTGTCAACTTTAGCACATGGATGTGTTCCATTACCCCAAGTACCTGCAATAAGTGCTCGGAGCATCAATGTCAATTTTGTTTTATGTAATTAATAACATTGTGTTTCAGTAAATGGTACACTGCGATACATTTTTGATTAGGTCTTTAGGAGAGGAAATGAATTACTGAATAAAAACTACAGGGCACCATTTAAAAAAGTCATACTGCTGTTCATATCTTTGTAAGAAACAAAGCTACAATGAAGGCAATCATGCTGATTGATGTTCCCCTGGCGATTAAAGAACATTTGCTTGAAACATTTTGTAATTTGAATCTGGACAAACAATTATTTAGGGTGGTGAAGATAAATGGGACACCCTGTATAGAAATGAAAAACCAAGTTTCATTTCCCCACAAGAACTGCAAGGAAACTCCCATAAGGAGAGCTTCACAAAAGAGCATATTAAAATCCTGGCATGACACAGCCACATAACTAGACAAATTCATGGATAAAATACCAGTAAAGACAAGTTGAAAAGGGGACAGAAGACTGTGGCTGGATGAGAACTTATAAATAATGAGTGACTGAGCCACGCTCCGATACATTAAAATCTCACACCCAATATATTGAGAAGAATTCCAGACATCATACAAAATTTTAAAACACAAACTACACTTGTCTCATTATCATTTAAAATAGAGGGCAGGTTCTGTGGGAGACTCAGATCAACCATTAGGTCACCATATAAAACACACTCCTTTAAAATATGTCATACTGACAGCTGTTTCCCTTATCTGTGGCATACTAAGAAGCCATGTATCAATGGATAACGTCTCACTCTAAGCTGCTTAATGGCAACTCCCACAGACTGTCATGGGTGAAAGCAGATAACCACAACTGCACTGAAGGTCTTGTGGAACATAGTTTATTCTTCCTCACATCCAGCCACTGAGCCTCCCACCAACACGTAGCCCTCCTGGTCACAAATGAAGTGACAGCCTGTAGGGAGACTTGACAGTGAGCAGTAGGAGGAAGGGAGCAAGCCTCCTTGGCAATTGCATCAGCGAGCTTGTTTCCCTGTATCCCTATGTGCCTTGGAACCCAGCATAAAATGATTTCCTATCTTGCTTCACAAGAGAAGGAAAGCGTCCAGCACTTCTTGCACAGTCAGATCTGCTGGGTACATCTGGCCAGCAGTGAGAAGGGCACTTTGAGAACCTGAGCAAGTGAGATATTTCTTGTCACTGCACTGTCATCTGCGCCACTGCCCTCAGGACTGCAAACAATTCTGTGTAATAAACTGAAAACTGCTCTGGGAGTCTTGTTCTGAGGACAATATCAGGGAACATGACATAACAACTGAGAAAATCACCCTGCTTAGACCCATCCATGTAAACGGTAATAAAATCTGGGTGGTGACATAATTGTAAAAATATAGACTGGGGTACAACGCTTCCTGTAAGCAGTCAGTTCGAATAGTAATTTATGCATTACTAATGGCCAGGAGGATGCTCCATTCCACCCCTGGCTTTGGACCTTAATACCCCCTACCCATAACAACTCAAGGCTCTGGCTTACATGGATCCCAAATGGCCTCATTGCTTGTGGCTGATGACTGAACACCCGTTCCAGTTGCACTTGCATAATGTAGCTGGATGTGGGTGATGTAGGAATGGAGAAAGCCCTATAAGCTTGGCACACCACAGGAAGAAGACATTGAATAGACAACAGAGTCTTGCCAACCTCCGCACACCCACACAGGCTAGCAACAGGACTTGGACAATAGACCCAAGGTGACAGCCTAATACCCTCGTGGTGAACCACATTCAGCATTTTGAGGTATGAAGGCCTTGACAATCCATAAACTTGGAATCTTTATTCAAGCCTGGTCACACGAAGGCATTATAAAGTTGGAGCAGACGTGCCCTCTCAGTGTCCCAAGACCTATGACTGATGCATAAAGGATGTTTAGGGCCTTGAGGAATCTCTCATTCAGTTCTTTAAGGTGTGAGAGCCACATTAGCTTCTCATCAAAAGTAAGGCCCAGATATTTCACATTTCCTTAAAAATGAACAAGGTACCCCCCAGTTTTAAAATGGGTGAATTAAAAAGAGAGCAGGAGTGATCAAAATCAACACAAACAGTTTTCTCTAAAGACAATTTAAAACTTGTGGTGTTAGACCATTCCTCCAACTGCCTGATCATCAGTTGCAATTGCTGAGCAGCCATTACAAGGTTGTAGGATGCACAGAAGATGGAGAAGTCATCCACAAACAAGGAACACAGTACAAGGCATCACACTGTGGACATACTACTGTTTATTGCAACGGCGAATACTGTGGCACTGAAAACACTCCCTTGATGGGCACCATTCTCATGTTTAAAATGGTCAGACAGAACATTCACAGTCTTGTATCTAAAACACCTGTCCAAGAGGAAGGGCCAAATGAGGTTGCATCTGGGTAGTATCATAGGCCTTTTCCAAAACAAAGAAAACACTGATAAGGTGTTGCTTACAAAAGAAAGCTTGTAGAATTGAAGCTCTGAGCAGTGTCAGATTATTTAGTGTTGATTGATACCATATTGGGAGCAACTTAGTAGGGACCTGGTTTTGAGAACCTATATTAGATGTCAGTTGACCATACACTGCAGTGTCTTTCCTATGCAGCTTCTCAGGCTATTGTTACAATAAATAAAAGGCTTGTCTGATCCTTCCCTGGTTTTAAAACTGAAATTAAAATAAATCCTTACCACGAGTTGGGAATGTCTCCCATCATCCACATTTCATTGAAGACATGGAGGAGGACCTCCTCCAACTGTAGGTCCAACAGTTTCAACCCATTTTATTTGATAAGGTCTTTTCTTCACATCATATCACAAGCTACTGACAATGCAGAATCCTACGGTCATGGAAAGAAAGTCTGGTTGCATTCCTCCTTGTTGGCGGAAAGGAAACCAAAATCGTCCTTCACATGTGTCTCATGATATTGATGGAAAGCTGAAGCCCAGCTAGACTTGACCCTAAGGGACTTACATAATTTAGAAATTGTCTGAGCTATGTCCCTCAACAATGTTAGGAGACACTCCTGTATTTGTACAGTTGCTATAAGTGGCTTTGAGTAGCATGTCGAGATTCTCCTGATGGCATCCCATATTTTACTTGTGGGTGTGGACCTATTGATGGAGTTCAGGAACTCTTGCTTACTCTCCCGAGTTATTCTCCTCACCTTCGCATGTAACATTTGAAAGGTTGTAAGATTCACACCTACAGGCCGTCAACTGAATCTGCGCATAGCCGCCCTCCTGTCCCTGCATGCAGAATGACACTTGTCATTCCACCAAGGGACAGGTCACTTCCTAGGTATTCCCGTTCACTTTGTGATGGATGCATCAGCAGCATGGGGAGCCACAGCTGTAATGTGAACCACCCAGTCCTTGATGCCATCACACTGCTCAAAAACAGCTCACTGCCTGTAAAGCATGTAGTTAGCCAGTTTGAAGAACCATCTCAGTGGCTTCATGTTTCACAATCTGCTCCATATGGCAGATAGATCCGGATAGGGTAGTGGGTACTACGGCTCCCATTGAGCAGTATCTGCAAGGGCAGGCGAGCAGAAGGAAAGGTCTATGGCTGTAGATGAACCTGTAGTAGTGCTAAAATGTGTAGTTTGACACACATTCATCAGTATGATATCAGTAGGGCATATCAGATTCTCAAGTATCTGCTTGAGGAAAGTGATGTTAGAACCCCACAGCACACTGATGTCACCTAAAAGGAGAAAGGGACAGGGTAGTTCATCAAGAAGATGTAACAGGACCACACTGCCAACGGGCTCAAGGGGCGGTAGGTACACACAGTACACTGTGACAGCAATATACATCAACTGCTTGTAGCATTGTGGTTAAAACACAAGTGAAGAATGAAAAGCGTTCTTGACAAACACTGACATCCCATCTTTGACCATGTCACCATTATGGTCGCCTTTTCTATTGAGGTATAGGTCCATCAGCCTGTTTAAAATGAGTCTCCTGAAGACAGAGGCAAAAGCATCTGTCCTGTACAAGGAGTCTCAATTCCTGCAGATGAGTTCTCTATCAATTTATGTTCCACTGGAGTATGGAGAGGAATTTCCTCAGTTTCGTCTTGATTTATCTTGTCCTTACACAGGGGTTGTGAGGTACTTGTAGAATGAGGGGGAGGAGGGAGGGGGGTGTAGGTGTTCAGTGATGAGGCATCAAAATTCATGATATCATCAACATTCAAATTTGCGAATTGATGTCTTATGGCACCTGGGAAAGCTTTTGACCTGAATGCTGAGACTCTATCCCTGCTCCCTTTAACAGCAAGTATGAGCATGAAAGTGAGCAGTGAGAGCTGTCTTCTTTGAGGAAAGTGGGCACTGAGAGGCACTCTGCTGTTGGGGTGCCTTTGTGATGGTCACTGTGAAAGGATTGCTGATCACTTCTGTCATAGCTGCCTAGATCATTATATCTTTACTAAATTTGGTTTAGTATGTATAGGTGCCAATATAGGTGCTGATCGTGGAGAGTGGTATGGTGGACATCATTTGTGTCAAAGTGTCAACATTGGGAATATATTTCTGCACCATGGAAGCATATGAAGTGGCAAAGACAGGGGGTTTTGTCACTTGATATTAATTTTTGGTTCTGCAAAGGGGATCCGCTTGGTCACTTTTATTTCCTGAATTCTACATACCTCAACAGAAATGGTGCAGTCTCAGCTCCAGACTGGGTGGTTCCAGAGCAGTTAATGCAGACTGCTGGAAATGGACAGTCAGTCCCAGCTTCATGGGCTGCCTTTACACACTTCTCACAGGTCACTTTGCCTCTGCAACCTAGCATTGTATGGCCAAAATGCTGGCATCTCTAGCATCACATAGGGTTAGGTATACAGGCCTAACCTTAAGTCGGAGGATACTTGTCATGATGTGTTCAGAAAGTGTTGGAGACTTTAAGGTTACAATGAAGGTTGCGGTCTTCTCAATTTCTCCATTATTACTATGCGTCCTTTACTAGATATCTGCTGTCCCCAATGATGTTTGTTCTTGTTTCAGTTTGGCAATGTCTATGTCCATAATATCACAGCATGTGACCACATCCTTCCTGGAACTAAGGGAGTTATGCAACTCAACAAGTATGCATAATCATCCAATTTTCATTACTTTCTAAATAATTTCACTTGCTTTGCATGTTAGTCTCAACCAGCACAGAACTGTTTCGCAACTGCTTGATAGACTTAAAGATACCAGCAAGCCCCTCTAAGCCTTTATGTAGATAGAAGTGGGACACTCCTTGAATCTCATTACTAAAGACAAACTGATTGTCAGGACAACTAACCTCCCTAATGCATTTGGATGAACGGGTGTGAGTACACCCAGGCAGTATGCTCGAAGGAGGAGAAGATTTTGAGGGTTCCAGCTTGGTGCCACGAGCAGCTAGGGAAACAAGGGTCCACTCAGGCATAGCCCCTCATGCCTGAGTAAGCCATATACAACTGAGGTGTGGCAGGTACCCCCGAGATTGCCTGATATGACAGTTCCACCTCAACAGCCATTCATCTCATCACTGAACAGCACATCTGGAGATTGAGGATGGTTTTTTTTTTTTTTTTTTTTTTTTTTTTTTTTTTTTTTTTTTTTTTTTTAACCATCCTCATGATCAAGCCAAGATCGTCATTCCCTGTGACACACAATATTCCACTGCTGTGTCACAGGGTGGTCACTGAACCATGCCCAGAGTTTATCTTGACAGGAGATTGGCAGCACTTACGTCACCAGCTCAAGAAATCCGGCTCACCTAGCCTGTACCCAGCTAACAAGTGTTGAGCCCCTGATGGTGGACTTTAGGAGAGGTAGTGTTTCATAGCAGCAAGTGTATGGGCATGAGGGATGTTGGTTTATAGGGAGGTGGTATCAACAGTGACAAGTAAGGATCCAGGGGGTAAAAGGTTGGGGATGATGGAAAGTGAGTGAAGGAAGTGGTTAATATCTTTGATGTGGAAGGCTAGGTTTCAGGCAATTTGTTGGAGATGTTGGCCAACAAGGGTGGGAATACTTTCAGTTGGAGCAGTGGGCATATAGAATTGTTGGGTTTGTGGTTTTTAGGGAGCATTAGAAGGGGTGTGTGTGTGTGTGTGTGTGTGTGTGTGTGTGTGTGTGTGTGTGTGTGTGTGTGTGTGTGTGTGTGGTGTGTTGTTGGGGAGAGGAAGGAGATGGACTCAGTTAAGAGGTTCTAGGAAGGACCTATGAATTTCATTAGGGATTGGAGGTTATGTTTGACTACCAGGATGGGATCACCCTGGAAGAGCAGGTGGAGAAGTCGGATATTTGGTGGAGACCTTCCATCAAGTAATCATTGCAACTCATCACAACAATGATGGAGTCTTTGTCTGCAGGGAGAATAATTAGGTCTGGATCTTTTTTCAGGTTGTATATGGCTGTCTTTTCTTCTGCCAAAAGGTTAGTATTCTTAGGAACAGAACTTCCAGGAATTCCTTATTCCAACTTGGCCTCACCATTCTGTCCCAAGTTATGAACTTCATAATGTAACCATGCATTACCAAGCCAATGCAGATAATGGCAGTAACATTGTTGCATAACAGATGCAGCAGACATAGTATAAATAGTCTGTAGGATTTACATCACCATCACATTGTCCCCCCATGAGGCTTGTCACTCTTTGGCAGATTCATGATTGGCTACCAAGGGGCCCTAACCTTTGCAGCATCTTTTCCCTACTGTGTTGCATGTATATCCTCTTGATATTCTTTTTCCCCTCCCTTGGGGCACATGTCTGGGGTGTTATTGGGAATGTTCCACATTGTCCAACACTGACATGAGAACAGTCTCACCACTGTTTTTCGTTCCTTTTTCCTTTCTTTGTTTCTCTTTTCCTATCTTTCCTCCATTTCGGCATTTGATGTTCCTCTTTTTCTTCTTCCTCCCTGTGCACTCCTGAAGGCCGCCCTACATGTCTGACTGGGTAATGTGTAATTCTTAGCCGCAGGTCGACAGGTAGGGCTCACACGTACCCACTGGTACGAGCCAGAAGGCCCAGGGAGGAGTGATTGGCTAAGCTGTTACCTTTTCAAATTGCCGATTGGTACCTCTGTCAGGTGTTTGGGAGGTGTGAACAATCACCTAACGTGAGTGCACTCCCTTATGCAGGGGGCCCCCAGTTGGAAGCAGCATGCCATCGGAGATGTTGGCAATCATGGGGGATTTTCTTGCAATGAGCCAATCATCTTCACAATCAATGTCCATGAAACATAAACAGAATGAGGTTAATGATTCAAAGACCCTCCTAGCTGCGCCAGAGTTCCTCATGGCTGCACCACAGTTCCTCATGGTTTCACATACTGAAGACGGTCAAACCTCCACAAAGGTAAATCTTTTTATTATTCAGAAAGGTGTTGATGCAATTGTCGGCCCTGTGAAATCCTGCTCTCATTTACGGAATGGCACTTTGCTTTTGGAGACTACTATTGATTCTCAAGCACAAAAACTGCTTGCCACCTCACTTTTCCACGGCTATCCTGTTCGAGTCAAGGCCCACAGACCTTTGAATTCTTCCCATGGTGTTATTTACAGTAGGCTGCTCAACGGTCTGACCAAGGCCGAAATCCAATCATACCTCTATGATCAGGGTGTCTTTGCCATCTATCGTGTGATGAAAAAGGCAGATTCCTCCTTAGTGCCCACATGCGCTCTTTTTCTCACCTTCAATAGAGTGGTGCTTTCATCCAAGATCAAAGCAGGCTATGAAATTATCACAGTCTGACCATACATTCTAAACCCGATGTGCTGATACCAGTGTCATCATTTCAACCACATTAGATTATATTGTCGACACCCAGCCAAATGTGTAACCTGTGGTAAGGATGCACACGAGGGTGACTGTCTGCCTCCTCCTCCATGCTGTATCAACTGCAATCACAGCCATATCACCTCCTATCAAGATTATCCCATGTATTTTGATGACCAGGCTGTCCAGGACATCCGGGTAAAGGAAAAAGTGCCTTACCTGGTCACTCGCAAGTTATTGGCTAGTCGCAAACCCTGTGTTCTACCGTATGGCACTTATAGAACTTCCTGTTCTTGCTACATCTCAGTCCATGAAGGACATGGCCACACAGATATGCAACCTCAAATTCAGCTCTGAGATTGTGAAATCAACCAGTGTCAGGGCAGTATCACCGTCCCCTCGTCCAGCTGTGCAACAAGCCTTCAAACTCTCTCTCAAGGGACGAAGCCACCAGCTACACAACCGGCAGGCCGGAAAGGATAGAAGGAGTACACCCCTGAAGACTTCCTATGTTCCTCCAGTCAACCAACACCAGAGTCTTAATATGCTAACCGGAAAGGCTTGAAGAAGTCCTACATAGGCAAATGGTCTTCTCCTTCGTCAACTCAAAGATCCTCTTCGACGGTGTTTCTACGTGATACCTTCACCCAGCTGGTGTCCATGTCACCAGTGAGCACCACCAATCGTGTTTCTGTGTTGGATGCCACAGAGTGATGCACAAGAAAGCCAATGTTTCTGTGGACCTCATGGAGCAGGATCCTTTTGTCTCCATGTCATGTAGCAGCGAGTCTTCAAAGGCTGGCACTTGGCAGGTGACACCCCTCCACCTTTTCCTCATCATGACTCTCCTCCAATGGAATGTTCACGATCTTTGATCCCACAAAGAGAATTTATGCTTTTAGAATCACAGCATCCCCTTCAGGAAACAAAATTATGTCCCCACAACCACTCTAAGCTTTCGCATTTCTTCCCCGTCCATTTTGACCTTCCCCCTGAGGTCGGCATTCCATCTCATGGGGAAGTCATGCTGCTCATACAGGATGATGATCATAGTAAACCCATCTTCTTGACTACCTGTCTTCAAGCTGTTGCAGTTCACCTTTTCCTTCCTCACCTGACTTTTTCCCTTTGTACCATTTATATCCCTTCATCATCCTATGGCCCCAGGGCAGGCTTCCTCCAGCTTATTGGGCAGCTACCTCACCCATTTCTGCTATTTGGTGACTTTAACGCACATCATCCCCTTTAGGATTCTCCCTTAACCTGTCACAGAGGTGCCCTCTTATTTGACCTTCTTAATAAACTTAACCTCTTCTGCCTTAACACAGGAGCACCCACATCCTTTCTGGCTCCTTGCACACACATTCCCATTTGAACATATCCTTCTGCACTCTCCAGCTGCCTATTGCCTTGAGTCGTCCGTTCTTTCTGACACCTACTCGAGCGTCCATTTCCCAAGTGCTACCCATTTGCTGACTCCTACCCCACCTGCATGCACTTGTTAGTTTGATAAGGCTGATTGGTGGCTTTACTCCTCCATGGTGATCTTCGAAGAACAAGATTTCCCCATTTGTGATGACCAGGTGGACTATTTGACAAATGTTGTCCTTACCACTGCAGAATGTTCCATTCCTTGGACTTCCTCTTTACCATGCTCTATCCCAGTCCCTTGGTGGATTGAGGCATGCTGAGATGTAATTCCTGTGCGGAGATGTGCTCTTTGCATTTTAACTGTCATTCTATAACAGCAAACTGCATTCATTATAAACAGATGCACGCACAGTGTCACCACATTCTTTAGGATAGCAAAAAAGCTAGCTGGATTTTACTCACAAGTTCTTTTAACCTTCCCCCCCTTCCTGTGTCATGTGGGCCAACTTCTGACTCTCTGGGACGAAGATCCATTCCTCAAGTTCCCACCTGACAGTAGTAGACAATGTCATCATGGACTCTATTGCTATCTCCAACACCCTGGGCCACCATTTTACGGACATTTTGAGTGGAGGTGGTTCAAGTGATACCCTTCTCTTCTCAGAACCGTGAGTGTTATAATGCCGCCTTTACTGTGAGATAGCTAGGTCATGCTCTCAGTTCATCCAGATACTCCGTCCCAGGGCCACATGCTCGCCACATTCAGATGTTGAAGCACCTTTCTCTTGTGGGCAAGCATTTTCTGCTTAATACGTACAACCACATCTGGGCAGAGGGCATGTTTCCCGGATACTGGCGTGAAGCCACCGTCACACCAATACCTAAGCCCAGTAAGGACAAACACCTTCCTTCTTGCTACCATCCTATCTCTCTCACCAGCTGTGTTTGCAAGGTGATGGAACGTATGATTCACGCCCGGCTGGTATGGTGGCTCAAGTCTCACAATTTGCTAACCACTGCACAGCGTGGATTTCGAATGCAGCATTCTGCAGTTGACCATCTTGTCACTTTGTCCACCTATGTCATGAATGGTTTTCTGTGGAAATGCCAGACTGCGGCCATGTTTTTCGATGTGGAGAAGGCCTACGACACCTGCTGGGAAACTGGAATCCTCTGTACTCTTTACATATGGGGCTTCTGTGGCCACCTGCCCAATTTCCTTGAGGAATTTTTAAAAAACAGAGTTTTTAATATGCATGTGGGTTCTGCTTTGTCATACACCTTTATCCAGGTAAATGGTATGCCTCAGGGTTCCGTAATGCGCGTCATCCTCTTTGGTATCACCATTAACCCTATAATGGCCTGCCTACGCCGAGCATCTTCGGCTCTTTTTCGCTGACAATTTTGCCATTTATTGCAGTTCTCCATGGACCTGTCTCATTGAGCAACATCTTCAGCGATGTCTTGATCGCCTTTACTCATGGACACAGAGTATTGACAATGGCTTTCGTTTTTCCACTGACAAAACAGTTTCAATGAATTTCTGGCGGCACAACTGGTTCCTCCCACCATCTTTACATCTTGGGCCTGCTCCT
Organism: Schistocerca gregaria; assembly: GCF_023897955.1. Taxonomy (NCBI): domain Eukaryota; kingdom Metazoa; phylum Arthropoda; class Insecta; order Orthoptera; family Acrididae; genus Schistocerca; species Schistocerca gregaria. The sequence continues at coordinate 426,865,004 of NC_064926.1, forward strand.
CTTCCTTTTGTTGAAACTATGAAATTCCTGGGGCTCATGCTCAATAGGAAAATTTGTGTCCTCCCATGTGTCTTACCAGGCAGCCCACTGTACATGGTCCCTCAATGTCCTCTGTGCCCTCAATGGCACTTCCTGGTGTGGAGATTGCACCACCCTCCTCCATTTGTACTGGTCCCTTGTCCATTTGAAACTAGGCTCTGGGTGCTTTGTTTATGCATCTGCATGTCCATTTCTCTTATGTTGTCCAACACTATCCACCATCGTAGCATCTATTTGGCCACTGGCACCTTTTACACTAGCCCGATTGAGTGTATGTATGTCAAAGCTGCTGAACTACCACTGCTGTGACTTTCTCCTCAGCAGGTTGGTTGGTTTAAAAGAGGGGTGAAGAGACCAAACTATGAGGTCATCGGTCCCTTGTTGCAAAGGGTGAAAATAAGACAATGAGACAGCACTAAACAGAATGAAAGGAAAAACCACAGCAACAACTGAAGGCCAACAAACACTTAAATGGACAAAAGGGGAAATGAAAACCACAAAGATGCAAGAAACAGGTAAAAGAAGTTAAAACAAGAAAGCTGGTGACCATGGCTGGCTAACCATGAGGATATAAAGGAAAAGCTAGCCACTCTGCAACACATAAAAAACCCCACCCTGAAAGCACTGGGGTTGAGGAGACACAGGGACAAAGGACCTGTGCTAAAACTTAGAGCAAATGATAAAACTTACACTCACGAATAAAACGTAAAATTAAAGCTGCTGTTGAGGCATTGTCACCCAACACCGAAGGTAGGGTGCTGGGAAGGTTAAAAGTCTGCCGCAGAGTAGCTAAAAGTGGGCAGTCCAGCAAGAGGTGGATGATCGTCATTTGTGAGCCACAGCAACACTGAGATGGGTCTCCACGACAGAGGAGGTAACCATGCGTCAGCCATGTATGGCCAATGCAGATGTGACAAAGAACCACAGAGTCCCTGCGAGAGGTGCGCAAAGAGGTCTTCCGCACATTCGTAGTTTCATTAATGGCACACACCTTGTTGTGCGTACTGAGATTATACCATTCCATCTCCCAAAGCCGCAAAACCTTGTGACATAATACTGAATGCTGGTCAGTTTCAGAAAAGATAATCTCCATAAGTCGTTTCTGTGTAGCCTGTTTGGCCAGCCTTTCAGCAAGTTAATTGCCTGGGATTCCTACATGACATGGGGTCCGGACAAACACCACTGAATGACTGGACCATTTCAGGGCATAGATGGACTCCTGGATGGTCGCTAGCAAAGGATGATGAGGGTAGCACTGGTTGATAGCATGTAGGCTGCTCAAGGAGTCAGTACACAGGAGAAATGACTCACCTGGGCATGAGTGGATGTGCTCAAGAGCACGAGATATGGCCGCCAGCCCTGCAGTGAAGACACTGCAGCCATCTGGCAAGGAATACTGTTCTATATGTCTGCCATGAACACAAGAAAAGTTAACATGACCATCAGCCATCGAGCCATGGATGTAAACCACTTTACGGTCCCAGTACATGTCGAGAATCGAGAGGAAGTGACAGTGGAGAGTCGCAGGGTTAACTGAGTCCTTAGGGCCATGTGAAAGGTCCAAGCCTTCCCACAGCCTAGGTGTACACCACGGAGATGTTCGTGAATGAACCTCAAGTATAGGTGGCAAAGGCAAGGACTCCAGTTCAGAGAGAAGGGATCACACATGAACTGTAAGATCAGTGTCCAGTGGGAAACTCAGCCAGGCAAGTACTAAAGATGTTGAAAAAGTTCAAGATACTCACAAAAGTAAAGTGAAAAATAATGTTGGTATATTTCATCAAAATATTGGGGGATTGAAGAATAAAATTGATGAGCTTCTGCTTTGTTTACAAGATATAGAAACTGAGAATGTAATAGATGTACTATGTCTGTCTGAGCATCACTTTGTCACTGATATGCAAAAGGTTAGAATCAATGGGTACAAATTAGCTGCACATGTAATTAGAGATAATTTGATGAGAGGAGTTGCCATATATGTCAGTGTAAAAAAATTATAAACTAAAAAAATTTGTGTAGAGCAACATATGGAAGCATGTGCCACTGAACTTAAACTAAATGATGGCACTTTCGTAATTGTAACAGTATATAGATCCCCCTCAGGGAATTTCCAGCTATTTCTAGAAAACTTGGATGCTTTGTTGTGCTATCTGTCAGACAGGGGGAAGCAAATTATCATCTGTGGGGATTTCAATGTTGATTCCCTCAAAGAGTGTAATAGGAAGAATGACCTTGTAGTATTACTCAGTTCTTTCAATTTGAGCTCCGTCATTGATTTTCCTACTCGGATAACAAAGAAAAGCAGTACATTGATAGATAACTTTTTTTATAGACCAAGATAAGTTGAAGGACATAAATGCTTATCCTTTTGAGAATGGTCTTTCAGATCATGGTGCACAGCTAGTTACAGTACATGACATAGTTCCATGCAGTATATCAAATCAGACTTTCAAAGCAGTGCGTTCAAGTAACAATATAAATATTGCAAACTTTAGGGAGAGCCTGCAGCAGCTAGACAGGGATGAAGTGTATAAGGAAACTGATGCAAACTTGAAATATAACTTATTTCACAATACATTTTTAAGAGTATTTGAAAATTGTTTTCCCAAGAAAACAGTTAAACATGATTCCAAGAAAACATATAAAAAACCTTGGCTAACTAAAGGAATAAGAATATCTTGCAACCATAAAAGAGAACTGCATCTTACAGCAAGAGGGAGTACTGACCCTGAAATTGTTCAATATTATAAAAACTATTATTATTATTATTATTATTATTATTATTATTATTAAAAAGTCCAGAAGCATGTGTACCATGTCTGAGATCAGTAACTCTGATAATAAAATTAAAGCAATTTGGAATATTATTGAAAGGGAAACAGGGCAACCAAGAGCACAGGAAGACTTTAGTGCCATAAAACTGAATGACAAGTGTACTAACAATCAGAAATTGAAAATATTTTCAATAATCATTTTTTAAATGTTGTGGAGAAAACAGGATCTAGATCTTCACTAGAAGAGGCAAGGCTACTAATAGAAGAGGCCATACCTGTGCAGTTTGAAACAACTGTAATTCCACCAACCTCTCCCTCTGAAATCAGTAAAATAATAAACTCACTGAAAAGTAAAAGCTCTTACGGAATTGATGGCATTTCCAGAAAGGTACTTAAAGCTTATTCCCCATGGATAAGTAGGATTCTCAGCTACGTATGTAATAGCTCTTTGGAGAAGGGTGTTTTCCCCAATAGACTGAAATATGCATAAAAAGGGGGATACGTCGGATGTCAGCAACTACCGCCCAATCTCTCTTCTTACAGCTCTATCAAAAATGTTTGAGAAAGTAATGTATTCAAGAGTAGCATCCCATATTTGTAAAAATAAAGTACTAACAAAATGTCAGTTTGGTTTTTTCAGAAAGGCTTTTCAACAGAAAATGCTATATACGCTTTCACTGATCAAATATTAAATGCTCTGAATAACCGGACATCGCCCATTGGTATTTTTTGTGATCTCTCAAAGGCCTTTGATTGTGTAAATCATGAAATTCTTTTAGATAAGCTAAATCATTATGGTTTGAGTGGGGCAGTGCACAAATGGTTTAATTCATACTTAACTGGAAGAATGCAGAAACTTGAAATAAGTGGTTCATGTAATGTTAAAACAACAGCTGATTCATCAAACTGGGGGGGCTATCAAGTTCAGGGTCCCACAGGGTTCGGTCTTACGTCCTTTACTGTTCTTGATATACATTAATGACTTACCATTCCACATTGATGAAGATGCAAAGTTAGTTCTTTTTGCTGATGATACAAGTATAAAAATAACATCCAAAAACCAAGAACTAAGTGATGTAATTGTAAATGATGTTTTTCACAAAATTATTAAGTGGCTCTCAGCAAACAAACTGTCTTTAAATTTAGATAAAACACAGTATATACAGTTCCGTATAGTAAATGGCACAACTCCAGTAATAAATATAGACTTTGAACATAAGTCTGTAGCTAAGGTAGAATTTTCAAAATTTTTAGGTGTGTCCACTGATGAGAAGTTAAACTGGAAGCAACACACTGATGGGCTGCTGAAACGTCCGAGTTCAGCTACGTATGCTATTAGGGTTATTGCAAATTTTGGTGATAAGAATCTCAGTAAATTAGCTTACTATGCCTACTTTCATTCACTGCTTTCGTATGGCATCATATTCTGGGGTACTTCATCGTTGAGTAGAAAAGTATTCATTGCTCAAAAACATGTAATTAGAATAATTGCTGGAGCCCACCCATTGTCATCCTGCAGAGATATATATATATATATTAAAAACAAAGATTCCAAGACTTACCAAGCGGGAAAGCGCCGGCAGACAGGCACATGAACAAAACACACAAACACACACACAGAATTACTAGCTTTCGCAACCGATGGTTGCTTCTTCAGGAAGGAGAGGGAAAGATGAAAGGAAGTGGGTTTTAAGGGAGAGGGTAAGGAGTCATTCCAATCCCGGGAGGGGAAAGACTTCCCTTAGGGAAAAAAAAGGACAGATGTACACTCGCGCACACACACACACACACACACACACACACACACACACACACATATCCATCCGCACATACACAGACACAAGCAGACATATTTAAAGGCAAAGAGTAAGGGCAGAGATGTCAGTCGAGGCGGAAGTACAGAGGCAAAGAAGTTGTTGAAAGACAGGTGAGGTATGAGCGGCGGCAACTTGAAATTAGCGGAGGTTGAGGCCTGGCGGATATCGAGAAGAGAGGATATACTGAAGGGCGAGTTCCCATCTCCGGAGTTCGGATAGGTTGGGTTGGTGGGAAGTATCCAGATAACTCGGACGGTGTAACACTGTGCCAAGATGTGCTGGCCGTGCATCAAGGCATGTTTAGCCACAGGGTGATCCTCATTACCAACAAACACTGCCTGCCTGTGTCCATTCATGCGAATGGACAGTTTGTTGCTGGTCATTCCCACATAGAAAGCGTCACAGTGCAGGCAGGTCAGTTGGTAAATCACGTGGGTGCTTTCACACGTGGCTCTCCCTTTGATCATGTACACCTTCCGGGTTACAGGACTGGAGTAAGTGGTGGTGGGAGGGTGCATAGGACAGGTTTTACACCGGGGGCGGTTGCAAGGGTAGGAGCCAGAGGGTAGGAAAGGTGGTTTGGGGATTTCATAGGGATGAACCAAGAGGTTACGAAGGTTAGGTGGACGGCGGAAAGACACTCTTGGTGGAGTGGGGAGGATTTCATGAAGGATTGATCTCATTTCGGGGCAGGATTTTAGGAAGTCGTATCCCTGCTGGAGAGCCACATTCAAGGTCTGATCCAGTCCCGGGAAGTATTCTGTCACAAGTGGGGCACTTTTGGGGTTCTTCTGTGTATGTGCGGATGGATATGTGTGTGTGTGTGTGTGTGTGTGTGTGTGTGTGTGTGTGTGTGTGTGTGTGTGTGTGTGTGTGTGTGTGCGAGTGTACATCTGTCCTTTTTTTCCCCTAAGGGAAGTCTTTCCGCTCCCGGGATTGGAATGACTCCTTACCCTCTCCCTTAAAACCCACATCCTTTCGTCTTTCCCTCTACTTCCTGAAGAAGCAACCATCGGTTGCGAAAGCTAGTAATTCTGTGTGTGTGTTTGTGTGTTTTGTTCACGTGCCTGTCTGCCGGCGCTTTCCCGCTTGGTAAGTCTTGGAATCTTTGTTTTTAATATATTTTTCCCATGTGGAAGTTTCTTTCTATTTTATATACATCATCATCATCATATATATATATATATATATATATATATATATATATATATATATATATATATATATATATATATATATTCACTTATGAAATTTGTTGTTAATAATTCAACCCAGTTCAAAAGTAATAGCAGTGTGCATAGCTATAACCCCAGGAGAAGGGATGATCTTCACTATGCAAGGTTAAATCTGACTTTGGCAGGGAAAGGGGTAAATTATGCTGCCACAAAAGTCTTTAGTCACCTACCAAACAGCATCAAAAGCCTGACAGATAGCCAAATAACATTTAAAAATAAATTAAAAGAATTTCTAGATGACAACTCCTTCTACTCACTGGCTGAATTTTTAGATATAAATTAAGGGGAAAAAAACTTAAACATTAATGTCATGCAATATTTTGTGTAATGTAATAATCTTGTACAGACATCTTTTATTAACCTGACACGTTCCACATGATTACGAAGTGTCGTATTCATGATCTATGGAACAAGTATTAATCTAATCTAATCTAATCTAATCTAATCCGCAATTGTAAGCCCTGACCTGGGCCGCCAATGCAGGAGATGAACCGCCATGGGTGGGAAAAGGAGATGGTAATTTGGATGCGCAGGAGAACTACGAACATGTGCAACATACGGGAGAGCAATTGCGCACACCTAACCTGCAATGGAGGGACTCCGGCCTCCACCAGGGTGCTGGTCACTGGAGTCGTCCTAAAAGTTCCTGTCGCTAGGTGAATGCCGCAGTGGTGCACCGGGTTGAGTAAACACAACGCTGATGGTGCCACCGAACCGTAAGCCAGACTCCCATAGACAAGGCGGGATTGAACAAGGTCTCTGTACTGCTGCAGCAGCATAGAACGATCTGCACCACAGTTAGTGTTGCTCAGGCAGCAGAGGGCATTGAGGTGCTGCCAGCACTTCTGCTTAAGCTGATGGAGGTGAGGAAGCAAAGTCAATCGGACGTCGAAAACCAGTCCTAAGAATTTATATGTCTCCACTACAGTGAGTGGATCATCATTAAGGTAAAGTTCCGGTTCCATATGAATGGTACAACGCCGACAGAAGTGCATAACACATGACTTTGCAGCCGAAAACTGGAAAGCGTGGGCTAGAGCCCATGATTGTGCCTTGTGGATGGCTCCCTGTAGGCGCTGCTCAGCAACACCAGTACTGGTGGAGCAGTACAAAAGGCAGAAGTCATCTGCGTACAGAGAAGTTGAGATGGACGGCCCTACAGCTGCTGCTAGACCATTAATGGCTACTAAAAACAGAGAGAGACTCAATACAGAGCCATGCGGGACCCCATCCTCCTGGATATGAGGGGAACTATGGGAGGTGCCAACATTGACACAGAAAATACGAAGTGACAGGAAATTTTGGATAAAATTGGGAGCTGGTCTCCGAGACCCTACTCGTATAATGTGGCAAGGATGTGATGTCACCAGGTGGTGTCATACACTTTTCAGAAGTCAAAAAAAGGCAGCAACCAGGTGTTGGCATCTGGGAAAGGCTGTTTGGATGGCAGACTCGAGGGACACAAGATTATCAGTGGTACAGCGACCCTGGTGGAAGCCGCCCTGACATGGAGCCAGTAGGCCACGTGACTCCAGGACTCAACCCGACTGCCGACACACCGTATGTTCTAGCAGCTTACAAGGAATGTCGGTGAGACTTATGGGCCAGTAGCCATCCACATCAAGTGTGTTTTTACCAGGTTTAAGCACCGGAATGATGGTGCTGTCCCACCATTGCGATGGAAAGATACCATTGAACCAGATCGAGTTGAAGATGATGAGGAGGTGTCACTTGTAGTCAGATAAGAGATGTTTAATCATCTGACCATGGATCCGATCTGGCCCTGGAGCTGTGTTGAGACAATGTGCAAGGGCACTGGGGAGCTATCACCCTGTAAATTGAGCATTATAGGGTTCACTGTGGTGTGTAGCAAACGAGAGGACTTTCCATTCCATCCGTCGTCTGAGGTTGTGAAAGGCTGATGGGTAGTTCTCCAATGCAGAGGCTCAAACATAGTGCTCAGCAATTGCATTTGCATCAGTAGACACACACCATAGATGTTAATGCAAGGAACACCTTTTGGGGTTTGGTACCCTAAAAGATGTCTGATCTCCGTCCAGACTTGGGAAGGTGACTTATGGCATCTAATGGTCAAGACGTATCTCCCCCAACACTCCTGCTTCCGTCTTTTGATAAGCTGGCTAATGCGGGCATGAAGCCGCTTAAAGGCTATGAGGCACTCCAGGGAAGGGTGCTGCTTAAGCCACTGTAGAGCTCGCTGACACTCATGAATTGCCTCAGCGACTTCCAGTGACCACAAAGGGACTGCCTTTTGCTGGGAGCACCCTGAAGAGCGAGGGATCGCGTTTTCCGCTGCATTACCGATTGTTGTAGTCACCTGCTCAACCATCACATCGATGTTACCATGTGGGGGAGAGTCAATGATGACCACAGAGGTAAACGTTTCCCAGTCTCCCTTGTTTAAAGCCCATCTGCGCAAGCGTCCGTGGGCCTGATGCCAGGGCAGTGACACGAAGATGACGAAGTGTTCACTACCACACAGATTGTCATGTTCTCTTCAGTGGATAGACAGGAGAAGTCCTCGGCTGCAAATGGATAGATCAATGGCCGAGTAGCTACCAGGAGCTTCAGTGCAATGTGTGGTGGTCCAAGTATTTAAGAGGCAGAGGTCGAACTGAGACAGTAAAGTTTTGAAATCTCTGCCTCGGCCAGTAAGCACAGTGCCACCCAACAAAGGGTTATGGCCGTTAAAATCTCCCAAAAGTGGGAAAGGTTTAGGGAGTTGATATATCAGTGCAGCTAATACATTCAGGGGTACTGCACCATCTGGAGGAAGATATACGCTGCAGACAGTTATTTCCTGTGTCGTTCTTATTCTGACAGCCACAGCTTCAAGAGGGGTTTGAAGGGGAACAGTTGCACTACAGACTGAGTTTAGGACATAAACGCAAACTCCACCTGACACTCAATTACAGTCGCTACGGTTCCTGTAATATCCCTTACAGCCATGGAGGGCAATGGTCTGCACTGCCGGGAACTAGGTTTCCTGGAGGGCAATGCAGAAAGCAGATGTAAAGCTCAACAGTTGCCATTGCTCAGCCAGGCGGATGACATCATGAGACTGGGAAGCCATGGAACTTTTAATGAAGCAGTTTATGCCCCAGGGTCACCTGCTGCCACCAAGTTATTGCCTGAACAGTCTATGTCCATGGTGTCTAAGTGTCCGGCTAGGTCCTCAGCAGATGGCAGAATTTCCACCTCATCCCCAGATGCAGAGCTTGTAGGCAGCGGTGGTGTGGGTGACACCACAATTTCATTGGAGTTAGAGGTCTTCTTTTTGGACTTTTCTTGCTGCTCCTTTGGTTTCTCTTGCTGAGAGGGCTTCACTTATTCAGTCTCCGGGACTGAGGAGGATCATGAAGCCCTTCGACCAGCTGCTTTTGAGCACTTCAGCCACTGGCTGGCGCCAACATTCCCATTAGCAGAAACCTGGGAAGGGAGTGACACAAGGGATCCCTTCCTGGGGAGAGGAGCTGAAGAAAACTTACATGCCTCCGGCTCAGAAGTGGAGAAGTGGGGACTGCTGTCCCCGATGGTTGGGGGAGGGGGGGGGGGGGGAGGCAGTGCTCCTGAGACAGGTGGTGCAGGAACAACAGGGGAGTTGCCCCCCCCCCCCCCCCCTCACCACAAGGGGACAGCTGTAGCCTGCTGATCCTGAGAACCCATTGGAATTCACAGAACTGATGGGGCTACAACTGTTCTTGTAGCGGTGGCATAAAGAGGTGCTCATGGTCACAGGATGCACGCGCTCATATTTTCTCTTAGCCTCAGTGTAGGTCAGTTGGACCAGAGTCTTGGATTCCATGATGCTCTACCAAAAACTGTGGCTCCATTGAAATAAATGAGTCGCCTTCAGTTCTTGTACATATGAGGTATCGGGATGAATAAGGTTCGCTGCCATCCTTAGCCTGGCATTCCTCCCATGGTGTGACCAGGGAGGGGAATGATTTAGGGTCACACTTCCTTGCATTGTACAGAGACTTAGAATGCTTAGAGACTGCTGTTGTTTGATCACCAGCAAGTGATGTTTTGGTACACTTCATTGCACGTCATCCTCCCTGATGCCACCCACTCCGACCAGGGGCCTCCCCACGGGCACTGCCCAGCCACAGCAAAGGCCACCTGGCAGGAAGGCCATTGCCGGGAGTCCTGATGCCCCAGGGTGCCAGGCATCTAGAGCGATCCCTTTGTTGTCAAGGGGCTCCAACCAACAGGGTACATGGTGGCCTCACCACAACGGACTGGCTACTGTGCTGGATATCAGATACAAACAAGTCCATGGTCGTCATCAACGCAGAAAGTGAAACTCCATAGTGCATGGTGAAAAATGCACCCAGGAAGGTGTACTCACCCAAGAGATGGAGAATGAGTGGGACTGCAATGCGGCGATGAGAAAGTGGGCTACAAATCTCAAGGCACGATGCACCATGTAAGGCACCCTTCCCTAACTGGCTCGCTCTTTGGAAAAATTTTGAAGAATGGAGTTCAAATCCTACAGGGGACCTTCACATTAAGGTCGAAATGTGTGAGACTCCTTTTAGTCACCTCTTACGACAGGCAGGAATACCTCGGGCCTATTCTAAGCCCAGGACCTGCAGAGAGTTCCTCAGCAGCTATGCATGCCATTTGTCTGCCATATGTGGCCACCCATTCTATGCCTCCTCCTTCGAAGACTCGTTTGATCGCCAGTATGGGGACGCATCCCTCTTTTCTGGTACCTCCTTGTGTCTGCTTGGGCACTTGCTCCGGCAGTTTAACTTCACACTACCTGCGACTTTCCTAGTGGTGCAGTGGCCTGTATTCACCTTGGCCTTCATTCCCTTCCTAAGGACACTACTCCAGCCTCGTTCTATTGCCTTTAGTTTCACGACCTTCACAAGGAACTTTGCAATAGTACCTTTGTGTACACTGATGGCTCTTGGACTGATTATGGTGTCGGGTGTGCCTTCGTCATTGGTGTTGAAATTTTTTGGTATTTACAGCCAAGCTCTTCACCCTGTATTAGACCGTGGAGCACATCTGATGACATAGGCTTTTCAATTGCGTTCTCTGCTCAGACTCTCTCAGCGCCCTTCAAAGTTTCTTGGTGCTGTACACTGCCCATTCCTTAATACAATGGGTCTAGGAAAACTGTCACTTGCTCACTCTTGATGGAGCCACTGTGATGTTTATGTGGATTCCTGATCATGTCGGTCTTCCAGGAAATGAGGCTGCTGATGCTGCTGCCAATGCTGCAGTCCTCATACCTCAGCCCACTAGTTCCTATATTCCCTCCCATCATCTCTGTGTTGCCATCTGTCAGAAAGTGGTGTCACTATGACATCTCCATTGGTCCTCCTTTCATGGGAATAAGCTCCAGATTAGTAGGTCTCTCCCGGCAGCTTGGACAACCACCTCTTGGCCATCTCAACGGGGGAGGGGTCATTTTAACTAGGCTGCATGTAGGGCACTGCTGTTTTAGCCATCGTCATTTGATAAGTGGCACTCCCCACTACTTTGTGCACATTGCGCCCAAGTTTTAACTGTCTGCCATTTCCTGACGGAATGCCCATTTTTTAACCATTGACGTAACCACTTGAATTTGCTGTCTGAGGTATTGGCCATTTTAGCGAATGACATGCGGGCTGTCTAGTGTGTTTTATTTTTTTTACTGTTGTAGCGATATAGCGAAGGCCATTTAATTTTTAGTTCTGGACCACCATTTTTCTATGGTGTACTTCATAGCCCTTTCTCCTCATCCCTGTTTTTAGCTGTCTTCTCTTACGTTGATTGGGATTGCTGTGTAGTCGTTTTTTAACTCCTCTCTGTTTTCATGTCCTACAGTTTTGACTCAGGCGCATATGACCCCAGTTGTTTTTGCGCCCTAAAACAGAACAAACAGACCACCACATTGTGTAAATTTTGGTGAAGTTCACAGCAGTTTTCCTCACTTTTTTGGAATGGATTCATGTTATAGAGTGTCATTTGTATGTCTTTTTACTGTGTAATGCTATTGTGTGCTAGTTTAATTTTGGTTAAGAAAGTAATGTATTTTGTGGTTCATATGGAACATTAGTGTACACATGAAAATTTTTATAAACATGTTTGTATGGCCCACAGTGACTTAAGCACCTATGGTTCTTTTTAAAGTGAGAAAACTAACATCCCCATCACTATACGGGCCACGCCTGGCATCTGTGCAACAGCAGCTACAGGTGTGTTTCTTTACTATGTTTTCTCAAACCTGACAGGGTTTGTTTTTTAACACAGTACCCAAAGCTGATGATATGTTCTTATAAGTGTCCGAGGTCAAAACTAGAAGATGTCTCTTTTATGAGCCTAAGCTTATGTTTATTTGAAGTACCTGACTTTGTTACCGATTCATTAATTTGCTGTAGAATGTCATGAGGAAAACTATATTGCCAGTTAGATGGTGTCACTGAAGGGACTATTTGGGAATAAATTTTGATAAGACAAGAACTCCACCGAACTCATAGTGGAGAGCCTGTGACCATCGTATGTTGGCTGGGGCTAGGCAGCGCACACAGGGTTGAGATAAGTAATATTGACTTGGTACATATGTACCGTGTATCTGTAAAAAAAATTTATGGGGTCTTGCCGCTGTAGGTGTTAATTTTAGCCTTTGACTAGGCCTATTGAGGCAAACTATTTTATATTTGTTCTGAAGAAGGTGTGGTTACCCATGCTGAAACATAGGAAAACACCAGGTAATTTGTGTAATCAAGGTGGATTTTTCATAATTATTTTGATACTTACGATTGCTGACACGCTGCAATGCTGAAAATCCTTCCTAGCATATCAATGTTCCCAAACAATTCCTACAAGATGCCCATTTCCATACACGGCATTTTGTCAGTCTTTTTTACTTTGTCAATGTCACTATAAACTCTTAGGCTAAAAGTTGAGCAACTCCCATATGCTGAATTATGCTTGCCGCCATATTAAAAATCATGTAAGTAGCATTCTTAACTTCGGTGTGGGGAAACACTGGTGTGAATTTTAGGGTATTTGTGGGATAGGGGCCGGCCGCGATGGTCTAGCGGTTATAGGCGCTCAGTCCGGAACCGCGGGGCTGCTACGGTCGCAGGTTCGAATCCTGCCTCGGGCATGGCTGTGTGTGATGTCCTTAGGTTAGTTAGGTTTAAGTAGTTCTAAGTTCTAGGGGACTGATGACCACAGATGTTAAGTCCCATAGTGCTCAGAGCCATTTGAACCATTTGTGGGATAGGGTTGCCATCCAACCCAATATATGGGGATCATCACCATTATGGACCTTCTTGTCCCAATATCCCAACAAGATCCAGTTTACATAGAATTTTGCAAAATGCATTTACAAGCTTGGTTCATGTACTGATATAACACCGTCTGTTAGCACAATAAGCAAATGCAACATCCGTTAGTTATTTATGTCAACATGGTTACATTGACAAGCTTGTCTAATAGGTGGCGTTACACACTGTATATCCTGTATCAATGATGCAAGCACCTTCTAGATACAGTGCCATCATTCGAGAAAACACCAGACTTTTCCAGTAGTACGAGGCTGGAACTACCTAAGCAGTTCCATGAGGAAGAATCGGGCAGTTCCCATTGGAATTGTGAACTGATAAGTTGATTCTTTCTAAACATAATACAAACAAGGTGTGCAAGTTTGTAACGTTTACTGCAGGTATATAGGGAGTGAAATGTATAGTGACATGTACTTCGATGACTAAAGTGTTATTATTGTCTGTTTACCATCTAATATCACAGCTTATGAAAATGCCTAAGTACGGCAAGAGAAAGTTTCACTTTTCGGGTGATTACACAAAAGGGCGGTCTTTTGTCAAGAAAGGCCTTATGGATCAGGAAGAATTATGTGATATTTGTAGCTGTTTCATCTCTCTAACTTACAGAGGTAAGGCAGATGTGAGGCATCACATTTCTATGAAGAATCATACAAATAGATTTGTGGTAGCATCAATATGAATGCCTATTTCTACATTCATCATTTAAAGAAGATATGCATGAAAATTGCTTGTTGCTGCTGCAGAACAAACAACAGCTTATAGAGTTGTCAAGTATCATCAGTCCTTCATTTCTCTTGACTGTACCATAAAACTGAATGTTGCAATGTAACCCAACTCCAAAGTTACCGCAAAGTAGTCTCTGACCAGGACCAAAGCTACAGCGATTGTTAAAAACATTCTTGCACCAAACTCCATGCCTGAATGCATAAAACAACTGCAAGGAGTTTCTTTCTATGGCTTAGGCCTGATGCATCAAACCACAAGGCTGAGAAGATGTTACCTTTAGTTGTTCAATACTTTAGTGAAACTGACAGAATCCAACAGAAGCTGTTGAAGTTTGATCCACCGAATAATGAAACATCATAAACAATTGCAAAGTTTTGTGTAGGCGCTTTGGGACAACTGCAAATTCCATCGGATAAGTGAATCACTTTTTGCAGAGACACTACCAATACCAACTTCGGAGAGCTTCACTGAGACGGTCAGCAATTTGCATTTCACGTAATTAAAGAAGAACTAGGAATTGGATGCCCTGCCCATATTCTCCACAATATAATATGAAGCACTTCTGCAGTCTTAACTATTGACATTGAAATAATAATCATGAAAATATTTAATTATTTTTCAATGTGCACCATATGGCCGGGTCGACAGAAGTGTCTGATCCCACGAGTCAGCTTTGACCCGGGATGCAAGGGTGTTGTGTGTGACGTCATGATGGCGCGGAGTTCGGTTTGTGAGTGTGGCATGTTTGTAGATGTCATGTTGTGGTTTGTTGTGCTCTCTGGTGGTATGTTCAGGGTTTTCGTTTGTGTGGTGTAATGGGCTCAGTTTGCTTTTGCTCATTATCCAGAATTGTTAGAGTGTCGGCTATGTTTGTAGTGGAATTCGTTTCAGTCAGTTAACGATTTTGTGTGAAGGTTAATTTAGTGTTCTTCACCGTACAGTGTGTGGTAATTTTAGTAAAATTAGTCGGTTATTGTTTTTGTTCAGGAATGGATATGACGAATAAAATTAACAGTGCGCAGGTCAAAGGAAGTGTTCGATCCCAATGTGTGGCTGTGTAAGTTGATAGTGGTATCGGGGTATGTTTTTGAGCTATATAGCACAAGAGAAGTGTTTGATCCTAATTTATGGGATTGGGAGCTGCTGTTGAGCTTTCAAGGGCAGTGTCCGATTCCAGATGATATAGTGTTGGGGACTTTTGTGATATCGGCTTTTTTTTCGTCATTTTGTGGGCTTTTATATGGGGATGGATGTCTAAATTTGTTTATATTTAGTTTGCCCCCACCCAAAAACACCACATTTCCCGCGCTTGTCCCGTTAGTGTCATTAGGCTTTCTGTGGAAAGTGTGTGTGTTTGTTTTTCGATGTATTTTCGTCCCCATAATGTGTACGTACTACGTACCGACTTTATATGCGCCATATTGGAACCGTGGTTTATAGTCAGTTCCGCCACGTTTGTGACGTCATGGGGTCAAAGCAGACGGGCGGGATCGCACGATTCTGTATTTCCGTATGGCCAGAGAAGCTGAGAGAGTTCGCTTGTATGTGGACGTCATCATCACTCTTCTATCTCACCACAAATCAAGATGGACGTCGGTAATGTCCGCAGATGAGAGAATTCGTAAGTTTTTTTTGACACTGAAGAAAGGCCACCTAAAATAATCAGATTTATTCAGTAGACCAATCAGTGAAATTTACTACATGTTTCTGCAGTCAAACTTAGTTCTGGCATGGAAAAAATATATAAAAAGCGTGGAGAAAAATAAAGTCTCAATAACTGAAATAAGAAATACGTTAATTGACACTCAAAGATGTCCAAAGCAAAGGAAGACTGCCAATTTTATTGGCATGCAAACCAAGATGGATTTGAACAAATTAAAGAATGAAAACCCTAACCAAGAAATAATATGATTTCAAAATCTGAAGAGAAGAATGGTTTTCTATACCACACATTTAAATACTCAGAGAAATGACTTATTTCATTTAATAAATATCAAGTTTTTGAGTGAATGACGCTATACGAAACCCCAGATTGGGCGATGGTTGAAAATACTACTACACACCTAACTAAAAATGGCATGAGGATTTCGGGCAACAATTGTTTTCAAAGTCTAAACAATCAATGGAAGAAAGGTGGATTTTATTTCCTAAGGAAATCGAAAATCCAGAACGCAAATGCCAAATTTATGCATTTGATTTCTATTCCTGCACACAAAGCCACTGGCAAAGAATATTTTCGCTAATGTCGGCCCACTGAACTGATGAAAGAAATCGACTGCCGCCAGGAACTCTTACAATTAATATTACAGTGCCCGTTTAACTATAAGCTGAGTTTTGAGTTCTACAAACACGGAAAAGGGGAAAAATACTGGCTGAAAAAGGTGAAATCTTACGAAAAATATGATGTACAAACTACTTCTGCCGCAACAAGTCCCATGTCACTGTGTTCTAAGTGGAAAGTAATTACAATAATTTTTTTACTTAATTTCTACAACCCCATCTCAGTGTCCCGGCGGGGTCAAACATATGCTAATGCTAGGGGAAGGCAGGAGGAGAGGGGGGGGGGGGACGCTCATGAAAAGCCGGATTCGAAAACGCAACAAAAGTGTCGCCACTGCTTCTGCCACATTTCACTTGCAAGTGTTTTCTGTGGCGAACCTCTTTAGACGCAACTTTGCTCATGCCACAAAAAGTTCAGCTTGGTTGTGCTTTTTTCAGCCACTTTCCTTCCACCACTGCTCCTCGATGTCTGCATTTCTAAACACGAACATTCTGTCGCAGATATCGTGGAATAATTACCGATGTATCTTATTCGATATCAGTGTGTTTTCATTTTACTACCGAAAAAATTCAAAACCCAGCATGTATACTTTCGGAGCTTCTGGAATTATAAAAGCAACAAGAGGAAGAGCCTATGCTCATTTGTGTGTGTGTGTGTGTGTGTGTGTGTGTGTGTGTGTGTGTGTGTGTGTGTGTGTGTGCGCAATATTTGCAAGGCAATGATTAGACCTATTCCACCAATGATTAGACCTATTCCACAATCTAGAAAAATTAATGGATGAATAAATAAACAGTTAATACGTAACCAAACAAACTAATTGTTTCTACTTTATGATTGCAAAACAAATTGAAGTTGTGGATTATATGCAAGGATGTAGCATCCGACTGTGATGTGGCAACTGTTAATCTGAAATTAATTGTTCGAAATGCCTTCATCAACGAATACAACGATATTCAAAAATTTAGTAAGAGTGGGGTGTTTGCATATTTTTCCAGTCGATGGTTAGTTTGCTTATCATTTTCATCTTCGAATGTGATTTCTTTTATAAAATGTGTTAATGAGCTGATTTATCCCTGCGTCAAATCTGTTTTCATATGTAACATTTGGGTTTGTATTTCCTTTTATCTAACTCTTGCCACAGCTCTAATACCTTAACCTGCACTATAACATTAATACCCGCCCACTTTAGATCAGTTGACGCCATGTTGATGGCTGTGCAATAATGTGGCGTCCTGTACGAACTCCCGGCGCAACTAAAGAAACCTGGATAAGTCATGCCTACGGAGACCCGCCTTAAATGGAATTCAGGAAGTAACTTATGTCGGAAGCCACAGTCACACGGGGAAAGCAGGACTGGTGAAAAGAGTGAGATAGCTAATACTTTATTACAACTGGAAGTTTTCCGTGGCACGACAGTGATTTTAGCTGAGTTATTTTCTGTAACAACTAAATAAAATTTATTCAGATTATAATAAAGGACGACATTACTCACCAGAGTGTCCTTTGCTTCTCGTGTTTCCACGACATATTTCAGGAACCTGTCTGCTGTAGCGTACCAACCAACAGTTGGTTTATACACATCATCTGCAGACGCACCATTCTTCCGAGATTTTAAAATTTTATTATATTCGTTAATATATGCATTTCTAATACTCCTAATTTTTGCTTTAACAAGTGCCAAGTTGCAGTCGGGGACTATTTTCCGCATATGTTTTACAATTTCTAAAAGGGCATACTCTCTCATATTACGATCTTTGTACGATTCATATTTGTGATTCCATAAACATGGTCGCTCTTCGTATAGTTCTAAAAAATGCACAATTGTTACTGTAGACCACTTTTTTAACATTTTGCAAATAAATTGGAAAAATAACTTTGAAGTCGAACGACACACATCAACAGTCACTAGCACAACACGAAAACTGCTTCGAAATACAGCCACCAGGGTGCACTCGAATGATGCTGTTTAGTGGTGGGAGGAGACTAGTGGCGTCACCGAGGTGTATAACTGACAAAGAGGTAGCTTCTAGTTGCATGGCAGCTAGTAGTGTCACTGTAAAGACGCCACCTGGGGAAGGATCCTGACATATGCAGCCGAGTTGCCACTGCTGTATGCCTCTAGTAGTGGCATCAATCTTTTGTGTTTGTGAACGCGTTATTAGCAACTCGCTGGTTATTACTGTCAATTACATTTCGATTGTCGTGTCAAAGTTACTGTGCTAACCAAAGATGCAGTAAAGAATCTGCAAAGTGCAATGTTTCGTGCGTTTTAGTTGTAAAGAGTGGTGTGTGTGTGTGTTTCCGTATTGAAGAATTACGATAACTTTAGAACTGAAAATGCCGTTAATAATTATAACAGGCTATCCGCGCAGCGGTAAAACTACTAGGGCCACACAGTTGAAAGAATACTTCGAAGAACGTATGAAAAAAACAGTCCACACAGTAAATGAAGAAACTGTTATGAAAACCATGGGTGAAGATAGAAATTCGTTGTTCACCGGTATGTGAAACAAACCCAAATGATTATAATTTCAAATAGAATATGCTGAGTTTGATTTGGTAGTCGTAGTAGATCATATTCACTGATGTCATAAAATGATGAGTATGTTAATTTTGTAAATAGTTATTTCACGTTGAAACTTACAGAATCGACTGTAATAATTTACAACCCACGTTTATTGAAGAGAAAAACCACATTTCAGAACAATTTTGTGCTACTTCTCTTCATAAAGATTCTTTATTTAGCACGGAACTAATTTACGTTCAGTATTGTACATTTTCATCACGACTGCTTACAGAAAGGTTTCATCATTCTACGAGAAAGCCAGTTTCCATAAAGCTTCAAGTAAATTAATGGTTAATATCAAAATTTATGGAAGAAAGGTCAGATTATACATGCAGTATAGTAGTTTGAAGTTTTGTCCTCTAAGCCTTCCGCGGCGGCATGTCTGAGTAAAATCTTATCGGTTTTCAAGCCGCGTCATTGGAATAAAATTCTCGAGCTTTCGGTGGCAACCGCCGACGTCGTCAGGAGTAAAACTGCTAATTTTAAGTTATTTCTTGTACTACTAATTAATTAGGGGACAGATTGCCAAAGTTTATTTATAGTGTTTTACAAACACATGACACGTAAAGTTCATGCGTCATGTAAACAGATAACCCCTACCATTATGTAGTTTATTTTCACATGAGCTTCAGATACAGAAATAAAGGTAAAAAAGTTTTTAAGTGAAAAATGTCTGTTCACACGGGTAAATACTAAAGCAACATCAGTACCACCTGATATTAGGGACAAAAGAGAAGTAAACAAGAAATACTTGCAGGCTTTATTACAGAAACACCAAGAAGCACTTTTGTATGAAATGGAAACACTAATTTATTTAAGTAAGCACAAATAGACCATGCCAGAAACACTTTTTCTACTCGAAACCGTTTGTTACTTTTGATACTATCAGTATGTATCTTGATCTTCTTTCTGCCCTCCCGAGAATGTTTGTTTCCGTTGAAGCACGAGGGGAAAATAGCACACACCAGAAAATATTCTCACTCACAAATAAAAACATGGGAACACAAGTGAAATATTACACTTAAGTTGGTTTCATAAGATTGTGCCTCTGCTACAAATTGCTTTTAGTTGTTGATCAACCACAAGCCATATGTAAGTCTTTGTTATAATGGATTGCTTGCTCCCATCAAAATTATTTCATATGATCGCTGATTTTGACTTCACCTCATGTACATGCTGCATTTTTTAAAAGGGGTGTTTGAACTGTAGGCGACAGGTAGTGCTTCACACTCTTTGATTGTGGATGTAGCAGCAGTGCTGTATCCAAACCTGTGATTGCCTCCATGCAGGCTGTTTCTTCATAGTGCTTCCTGATCTTATTGAAACATGTAACATAACATAGTTTTCCTATCCTTCAGTTGTGATGTGGAAGTGTTCCAGTGAGTCAGTTGTTTACTGCATGTACAGACTCATTGAATATGAAATTGCATTTACAAAAGCAAACTATCTGATCTTATTACGCTTTCAGATGGGTGACTGTTGATCGGCTGATTAAAAACACTGTAACAGAGGCACTTGGCAGAAGGATTTGCTGCCACTGCCCTTCAGTATGCAGGAAAAGAATTCTAGTTACTTACGGGTCTCCATTTATTTGTCACTTCCCTAGACTAGTTGGCTAACGGTTGTTTTAAAGCAAACTCGTTGCTGGAGGTGGAAGTTATCTTGCACTTCATATGTGATTAGAATGATGAGATATTACATAATGTTTCTGCACATCTGAAGAAATCAGTTTTTCAGAGATTGTTCTTGCCACCCATTCATATTATTATCTCACGTTCTTACAGGAGACTGTAGGCTAATTCTGTAAATATAGTCCTGAAAGAAATATTTATTGAGGTACAGGGATTTCTTTCATATAATTGCCATGTGTCTGGTGACACTACAGGAGGTGCTCCGTGCTGGGACCATTCATTCTTATGCAGCTTTCAACCCTTTCTCCCCAAGACTCACAAGCTTGTGTAGGTGCACCTTTATGTGATTATGTGCCTGGTGCATGCACTTGTAGCTGTACTTAATGTCAGAACATTTCCACTGGGGGGGGGGGGGGGGTCCATGCTACTGCTCCTGACCAATCTATCCATCATTTAACTTCTGTATTAGGTACTGGTGTGTACGGAGGTTAGAAATTGGATTGATGTTCCTCATGGATGAACCAGAGATTTGACACCAATTTTTAGCTTTGGTCATTGATGACATCACAAGTCCCATATACAACATAAATGTTATTTCAAGATGGTGATGCTGATTTCACAATCACCTTTTTCAGTGCTGTGAAAGTATGATCATCAATTACAGAACCATAGAAATTGTTAATAAGAAATATTGAACCTATTGAAGGAAAAAAAAAAACCATGAAAACCTTGAGATAGTGTGTGCTATCACACTTCACGTCTGCCGTAAAACACTTCTTGACTCAAGTAAACTGCTGTTTAAAACTGCAGCAAAATGCCTAATGCCAGTATAGAATGCCAAAAACCATGACAGCTAATAAAATGTGGTATCAAAAACATCATTTGGCTTATATAGGCCTAACCCATCTGAAAAACCTGAGGTTCGTACAGAAAACCAATATCATGTAGCCAAAAATCACAGCAGTTAGCTAAATGTAGTACCTGTATGGACCGAATGAAAATCCAGTAGCAATACAAAAATCAAAAAACATGTCAGTTAAACAAAACAATTACATCATGAAACAGATATTGGAATGTAAAAAAAAAAGTATAAACACCAAATGAAAAAATAAACAAAAAATAGTGAGGAAAAAATACAATAAATGATCAAAATAAAATTAATTAAATAAAACAAATCAATTTAAAAATAATGGTAATAATAAAAACCTGTCAGAATGACTAAAAAGAAACAAAAGCCAATGCCTTGCATGATACAAACCTTTTACTTGCTATACTGCTGATATGTTTCATGGTGAGGTACCTGAGAGAAGATTAGCCGTAGAAATAATATGTCAGCATAACTAACAGATGAACTTTGCCTCAGATTTTTGAACGAGATCCATCAGTGGATTGAGCACTGCAAATTGTCATGCCGAAACAAGTATCTGTCAGTAGAATTACTGGTAGACACTTAAGTCAGCCACGTGTTGTGGCTACATGTACACCTATTACTTTTGTAGTAATAACTGATCATACCTAACTTCCGTTGAAATGTAACAGTGGACTGCAAATCTTCAGTTTCCTTCCACAGCATATGACTGGTGAACTGAATTGACAGATTCATTTCAGAACCAACACTGCATGAGCACAAAGACGAAGCAAACTGGCCAGAGCACAAACAAAATTAATGATCACACATACTTATCCCATATGCTCACATCCAAGGAAATCCCACCACCTTCTACAAGTCCAGTATACTACAGACACAGCATAATCCAACATTGCTAGTACCTCTAAACAATACAATGCATGTAAAATATCATGTTGTCCCAACACGACTGCATCACATTTCAATGCCGATGGCTATTTATCAGAGGCTCAAGCTCAAGCTGTTCCATTGTGCATAAACTACTGTCATTTTCTTTCGGTTAAGATGACATTCCTTAATACTTTGGATAATTTGCTGCACTAAATTTGGTGATAAACAGCACCTGTTGATTTTCCCATTACAGTTTTAGGTTCAGTGACCATGTCAATGACAGTTCTTGCCCACACATTGATGATACTAATGTGAATCTCATGGCTTGCTTCTGTCATTGCTCAAGGATTTTCATGTGCTTGTTTGTTGTTATGGTAATTTGATACCCTACTGTATCTGAAACCCATCTCATCTGTAAATAAAATGCTGCCTGCGAATTGCAGATCTTCAGTGACGATATTAGAATCAATTGACAGTATTGTAATCATGCGTAATGGTCTTTTGACCTGAGAACTTGTACATATTTAAAATAATTTGAATGAAGTAAATATTCAAGCAGTATTTATCATACAAGAGGGTGATTTTGTCTTCAGCAGCCCCATTTATTGACACACTTGTTTCAGATGACTATTCTATTCATTGCAACACTTGCTCCTCCATATCCAGCATGCAAACTGGATGGGGTTTGCTATGGAACCTTGTTTTTGTTATGAATGGGCAAATGATGGCAGATTACCATGTCTTTCATTCTTGAGTGGAGGACTAAGCGCGAGGACAAAAATAGACCAATATGAAATGAGCAATGAACCTCTACAAAAAGACAGCCTACACCAGTACATGTTTCCATATACCTACATCTATACTCTGCAAACCACCGTGATTTTTATTTAAAATTCTATTTATTGATTGCAAGTAATTTGATTTGCGTATAGTGTGTGTCTTGATTGCACATTCAATGAAAGCGAAGGCTCTATAATTTAATTTCGTAATTTTCCTTGATTGCAGATTCAGCGAAAGAAAAAGCACTTCGTGGTGCAGTCAAGTCGGAAGTGCAAAGGTAAGGAAGATTTTATCTTCATTGCTCTTTTGTTTATATGTTTATGTTGCTGCTGATAGTAATTATAATGTAATTTATAACTTCAGTAGTGGAAACAAGTTACTGTAGATATTAGACATCCCTTGTATTATCAAACTGTCAGTAGGCCTATATTATCACAAGGTGTAAGAATAGAATTTTGAATTTGCATTTAAAATTTGAGCTGGACATTAATTTTTAAATTTTTTAGTGTCTACGACTGCCTTTATTAATATTTTCTCTGTATCCTGTCGGGTGTCGGCAAATTTCCTGACTGTAGCAACTTTATATTTAAGGGATGGTGGAAGAGGTAGCAACTGTCACATCTTCCGTGTTTCTTCTAGCCTATGTGTCAGTGATAAATGACTTTGCTGTATCATGCAATCACTGAAAAACTACAACAAATAAGGTCTCCTATACTTTACCACAACTATGACAGTAATCTTGTCCACAAACAAATCATTGACTGTGTTGCCCTCTATATCTCCAAGCAGTGTGGCTCCTACTTCCAGTAAAGTTGAAAGCCTCCTGCTCATTTCTGTTACCACTTAGGCCTTAAATGCTTCAGTAGATTACTTTGTCAGGTCTACATCTTTCTCAAGTTAAACCCATAAATGAGACGACCTCACCCTCACCAATCAGTGTCACTTTCATTCTAATGTCAACAACAGCAATTGGCTACTGGCAAACCATGCTCCATATCAACTATGAAAGGCTGAATAATGGACCGCGAAAACATATTTTCAAACTTTGTCTCAGTTTGTGAATGCTAGTCCTTTAACTGAGGTAATAGCACAACTGTGTTGCAGGTGCACAAACTTTTTAGAGTGAGCTTGTAAATCTGCCATAAGTCAGCATGTTGACATTATATTTAAACTCAGCAACACTGTCAGTTGGTCATCCAGTGACTAATCATTCATGTGTTGCTTAGGGCCACACACTTCTGTTAGAGAGCAGAGCATGCTCGAGCAGTTGTTTGTGCAGTATACGGGTGCTCAAGCTACATTTCACATCACAGATGTTGAAATAAAGTAAAATTTAACAGACTTAATTCTGGCAAGTGCCTGTGCACATCTGCTTGAGCATCTGTTTTGATGCTCTCGGAGACTAGGGTTAAGTTAGTTTATTTTTTACTTTATTTCAATGTCAGCAGTGTTGAAATTTATTTGGTACTGAAAACTGCACTGCTCTGATATCCGCGAGTGATCTTCAGTCAATGAAAGTGTATATTGTTTTGTGGATGGTAGTGGGCTGCCTGGCAGGAGGGATGATAGTGGGCCAACATTCATGTTGCAATTTCGTGCAACTTGAGCTTTCGCTCATTTATGTTGTTTATGATTTGCTAATGATGCTTTGTGCATCAGGCAATACAAGTCCTAAGAAGTGTAAATTTGACAGTGACAGCCTGAGTGGACTGAATGTTGTTGTTTTACACTGCCTGTTAGGACTAAAGCTGTTTCAGTTTGCCCTGCATGAAAGAAATTATCCATAATATTAAAATTTTTAGTGTAAAGACACCCTATGAAACAACTCATTAGCAGCTGCATAAAGACTTTCTCTGTGATATGCAGCCCGTAATGATAAACTTGAGGCATATTTAACATTTTACAGAGAAAGCTCAGTGCATGAGTCAGCTAGGGAAATCTACAGAAGCAGCAGTGCTTGTGTGCTGAAAGCTTGACAAGAACCAGAAGCCATTTTCAGATTTCGAGATAGTTGAAGAATATATGATTTAAGTGTCCATGGTCACTTTTTTAAGAAGAAGAAGAAGAAGAAAAGAACGAGGAGTAGGGAGAAAATATCGTTTGAATGTTTCAAGGTATTCCATTGTATGCAAAAAACAACACAAGAACAGCAGAAATTTCCGCTGCTGACAACTAAAGTAGCTTTCTCAAATTTTACAGAAAGTTCCTTCCTATGCCACTGCTCTTGATCAATTAATGTCAAGTTTTGTAAGATTTTTTACTTTGGAATCGAAGTATTTAGGAATGAACTGTTAGTATTATTGCCAATTAAAGGCAAGACTGATGGCGACACTATGTTTTGATGAATTCATGACCAAATCAAATGTTAGTCGTGATAAAATGTTTTCCCTTTCAACACATAGGGCTTCAGTGATGATTTGCAGAGAAAATGTCTTGGTAAAGAGAAACATGAATAAGGATGTCGTTTTACATTTTTTCAGCACATAAGTTCACCAGATAGCCCTTTATGGCAAACTCGGCAGTATGCCGAAAGGCATAACGGACAGTTTGGTTAAGTTGAACAGTCTCATTAGGTTGTTCAGTACAGGAAGTTCAAGGCGTTTTTGTCTGATTCTGATTCAATGCATCCTGACTTATTGTAATACAATAATGTTACATCTACAGCAAATAAAGGAACAAGTAACCTTGTCCTTGGAAAACTTGGAGACCCAGGAAGCAAACAAAATGCATTATGCTTGCTTGAATTTCCTGAAAGACATTCAGAAATATTTTAAAGCACTCAACACAGAATAACAAGGAAAAGGAAAGTCGGTATTTGACCTGACACAAAGTGTGTCTACTCTCTGTTGCAAGCTGGATACATTTGAAAAAGATATTAGAAATAAAGAGTTTATTCCAACAATACATCAGCATAAAAAGAAGTATTCCAAAATAGACACTACAGTATTCTTAAGTTTTGTATCAGACCTTCAGTAGGATTTTTCAGAAAGACTCCAAGACTTTGCAGAAATAGGGAAGCTCTCCTAATTCTTAAAATCACCATATGAAGTTTCTCCAGTGGCGGAATGGACTGATTTATGGATGACAATCTTATTGCTTTGCCGAAAGACAATGATAAGTTTGCTGTAAATAATCCGCTACATTTCAAAAGGAACAATGGTGTGCATAATCACAATATCAGAAGGAAAAATGATGTTAATTACTCCACACTAATGTTGCCTTTAGTATAAAAAGGGGTGCACAATGCTTCAACAAAACTTTTTGTTATATCTTAGAAATGTTCAGAATGTAACCGTTTGTATGAATTAATTTGCAAAATAGTCATGGAACATGGAACTAAGTATTTCCACTTCTTTATATTCTTAATTGTATTATTCCTTCCCTTTGCTTTTTTAAATTACTCTTTTTAAAAAATATATAGTCAGTTTCTGTACTGTAGCTGTTATCTCCCTTCCCCCTTGCAGCAAGAGAGGCCCTTTCGGCCTAGTGTCAGACTGACCTGTAGACCTCCACCTCTACCTTTCCCAACCAGTTGCACTGTATACCGTGAAGAAGGCACATATGGTTCTGAAAACTGGTGCTGGTTTAATAGTTTCCATTGGCAGAGATGGGAATTTCCTGTCTCGGGAGTAAATTATGTGGCAGATAATGGAGGGTGTCTCATTTGGAAGGTGGTCATGATATATTTAAGAACAGGAAAGTAAACAATGAGAAGTTAGAAGTGGTAATGGTAGGACGTGCAATTATACCATATTGTACAAAATTAGGAGAGAGCATCCAGTAAGTGAGAGCCAAATGAGGAACTGTGTGAAGATTATGGTCTAGAATAGGAGCAGTGGCATACTTACATGTTTTGTGCAGGAAAGTTTTCAGCACTTACCCTGAGGTACGATGAGAACAAAAGAAGGGCTGTCAGCTGTTTGTGTTAAGCAGCCAATGAGAAAGCAGCAGGTAGACAACATGTTTTGAAGTAATACATGCAGAAGAAAGTGTGAAATTGCTGGAAACAGGGATTATAAATGTAATTGCTCTTTGTTCAAGTTAGAGTTATTTAAACTGTGCTAGTATCTGAAAACCAAGGACACCGTGAAATATTTCTCTGCTCTGTGTTGCTACGCAATTCATATGCATGAACTCGCTGAGTAAGTGGTTCAGTGTTTTCTAATTAAATCATGAGAAATGGTAAGTTGATCAATGTTCATTAATATATTGAACTTGCAACTCTATTTTTAATAAATATTGATCCAAATAGCTTCCCCAGAATATAATTAAAAAGCATTTATCCACTTACTGAAACATGTGCATTTTGCTGCAATTCCAAATGATTCGATCCACCACTAAATCTGATACATGTTAGTGTCCGCAGTTAATCCATAAACATGTACCAAAGGATAATGTTGCTGTGCAGAACTAAATTACTTAAATCAATCCACTTCATAGTGCTCACTGCCATAATCACAAAGTATTTCTCTGGAAACTCACTAATACAGTAAAAAACAATGAAGAAGACAACGGTTTCAATTTCAGCGCTAAAAATACATTACCTCTGTTCTTGCTTCTCGTTGATTATGTCATATAATCATCCCATTGGCTACACAAAACTGACATTGCCAACCTTTGAGCAATAAATAAGCATGACTGTGAGAGCCATTGGCCCTGATTTAGATTTTAAGCTTGTGCAAATCATGAAAACAGAACAAAAGTAGGATTCATAAGAAGAAACAGGAAGGGAAGAAGGGTTAGATTGTCACAGAAATTAGAGGTTAGGTTGAGCAGGATTAGGAATCACAAGGGAGGGGAGACAGTTATAGACAAGAGAGGTTGGATCAAGTTGGTGCTGGCTGAACACTGAACAGGCTATGCATGCAGAACATTTGGTGCTGGACTAGCTCCTGTCTGTGGAGATTATAATTATGCGTGACTGTCCATACAGTATGGGTGATCTGATAGGTGCTATGGTTATTAAGGCAAAACTGCAGGTTCTATTGTATCACAAAATAGTTAACTTTATTGGTAGTACCCTTTCTCATTAGCTTGAGGACTTAGTTTTTCAGAGATTGTTTCTCATATTATCGCAGATTTTGGTTCACTTGATGTTAAAAGTTTCAAAGTGTATTGCCATGTGGTATATGATTCATGTTGAAGCTATGATGTCAGCAGGTAAATTAAGTTGTGTTTTATGTCATTGTTGTTCCTTGAGGCTACAGCTCAGACGTGTCTGCACAATCCCCTCTTCCATTTAGTTTTGTGAATGCATATGACACTTCCTGGAATTTAAGGAAGGAATGCATTTCATGCATGTGTGGTTTCTCTTAATTTGTTGATGTACGTAGCGTTCCACTTGTGATGGGAAACTGGTGTGTTAATTGATGGCAGTGGCCAAGTGTGATCAATTTGTTAAATTGATCTTTGGTAAAAACTGGCTTACATCTGTTCATAAAAACTGGCCTGATAAAAGTAGAGTAAGGCTGGTGGCATACTTGTGTGTTTTGTGCAGGAATATTGTCAGTGCTTGCCCTGAGGTATGATGGGACCAAAGATGATATGTCAGCTGTTTGTGATATGCAGGCAGTGTGAGAGCATCAGGCAGACAATGTGTTTTGAAGTAATACATTAAAAAGAAATGGTGAAAAATTACTTTAAACAAGGATTATAAATCTCCTTGTTTTATTTGCAGCTGTTTAAGCTGCAGTAGTGTCTGCAAATAAAGTACAATGTCACAACCCATTACAGGGTGCTCCATTGATAGTTACTGGGCCAAATATCTCATGAAATAAGCATCAAATGAAAAAACTACAAAGAACGAAACTCATCTAGCTTGAAGGAGGAAACCAGATGGTGCTATGGTTGGCCCACTAGATGGCGCTGCCATAGGTCAAATGTATATCAACTGTGTTTTTTAAAATAAGAACCCCCAATTTTTATTACTTATTTGTGTAGTATGTAAAGAAATATGAATGTTTTAGTTGGACCACTTGTTTCGCTTTGTGATAGATGGCGCTGTAATAGTCACAAACATATAAGTATATGGTATCACGTAACATTCAGCCAGTGTGGACGGTATTTGCTTCGTGATGCATTACCCATGTTAAAATGGACCGTTTACCAATTGCGGAAAAGGTCGATATTGTGTTGATGTATGGCTATTGTGATCAAAATGCTCAATGGGCATGTGCTATGTATACTGCTCAGTATCATCATCCAAGTGTTCACCGGATAGTTACGTTATTTAAGGAAACAGGAAGTTTTGAGCCACATGTGAAGAGTCAACCATGACCTGCAACAAATGATGATGCCCAAGTAGATGTTTTAGCTGCTGTCACGACTAATCCACACATCAGTAGCAGACAAATTGCGCGAGAATTGGGAATCTCCAAAATGTTGGTGTTGAGAATGCTACATCAAAATTGATTGCACCCATACCATATTTCTATGCACCAGGAATTGCATGGTGACCACTTTGAATGTCATGTACAGCTCTGCCACTGGGCACAAGAGAAATTACAGGACGGTGGCAGATTTTTTGCACATGTTCTATTTAGCGTTGAAGTGTCATTCACCAACAGTGGTAATGTAAACTGGCATAATAAGCACTATTGAGCAATGGAAAATCCACTGTGGCTGCAACAAGTGGAACATCAGCACCCTTGGTGGGTTAATGTATGGTGCGGCATTATGGGAGGGAGGATAATTGGCCCCCATTTTATCGATGGCAATCTAAATGGTGCAATGTATGCCGATTTCCTATGTACTGTTCTACCGATGTTACTACAAGATGTTTCACTGCATTATAGAATGGCGATGTACTTCCAACATGATGGATGCCCGGCACATAGCTCGTGTGCGGTTGAAGCGGTATTGAATAGCATATTTTAAGAGAGGTGGATTGGTCGTTGAAGCACCATACCATGACCCGCACGTTCACCAGATCTGACTTTCCCGGATTTCTTTCTGTGGGGAAAGTTGAAGGATACATGCTATCGTGATCAGCCGACAACGCCTGACTGCATGCGCCAGCGCATTGTCAATGAATGTGTGAACATTACGGAAGGTGAAATACTCGCTGTTGAGAGGAATGTCATTACACATATTGCCAAATGCATTGAGGTTGATGGACATCATTTTGAGCATTTATTGTATTAATGTGGTATTTGCAGGTAATCACACTGCAACAGCATGCGTGCTCAGCGATAAGTTCGCAAAGGTACATGTATCACATTGGAACAACCAAAATAAAATGTTCAAACGTACCTACGTTCTGTATTTTAATTTAGAAAACTAACCTGTTACCAACTGTTTGTCTAAAATTGTGAGCCATATGTTTGTGCCTATTAGACCGCCATATATCACAAAGCGAAAAAAGTGGTCCAACTAAAACATTCATATTTCTTTACGTACTACACGAATGTGTAATAAAAAATGAGGGTTCCTATTTAAAAAAAAGCAGTTGATATCCGTTGGACCTATGGCAGCGCCATCTAGTGGGCCAACCATAGCGCCAACTGGTTTCCCCCTTCAAGCTAGACAAGTTTCGTTCTTCATAGTTTTTTCGTTTGACGCTTATTTCGTGATATATTTGGCCCAGCCACGATCAGTGAACCACACAAAATAGCAGTGAAATATTTCTCTGCTCTATGTTGCTATGCAATCAGTCTGCATGAGCACACTAAGTAGATCTGTTTTTTTTTTTAATTAAATCATAGGAGGAATTAAGTGGATCAATGTTTTAATTAAATCGTGGGAGAAGGAGGTGGATCAATGTCTTTAATTAAATTGTTGGAAAAGGAGGTGGCTCAGTGTCTAATTAAATCATTGGAGGAGGTAGGTGGATCAATGCTTTTTAATTAAATCGTGGGAGAAGGTAGGTGGATCAGTGTTCATTAATATGTTGAATATATAACTCTTGTTATGAATAAACGTTAATCCACCTGCCTTCTTCCATGATGTAGTTAAAAAAAAAAAAAAAAAGATTCATATACTCATTCATGCAGATCGATTGCGTATTCATTTCAACATCACATTCGACACATTTTCATGTTTGTGAAATTAATCCATGAGACATGCACCAGCATCCATTCATTTTATGGCAGTCTCTGCCATAATCACAAAATATTGCTCTTGTAACTCGACAACACACAGAAAAACAGCAAACAAGACAATGGTTTTGATTTTGATGCTAGAAATACGTCACCTTTCTTTTCGCATCTAAGTAGTTATTTCAAAGAATCATTCCATTGATTACATGAAACTAACATGTTGCCAATCTATGTGCATTAGTTAAGCACCATCATGACTGCCGCTGGCCCTGATCTCGACTTACGGCAACTGGCTGAATTTCATACAGCACTGCATGGTTATTCTAGAAGTTCATTTCAGAAGTTTACCTTAGTGTAAATATGAGATAAGAAGGTGGAATAATCTATAAACTAATAAATTTGAAGTGTAATAAACTGTAAGAGCTAGCATAAATTGAATTTTTAATTAAAATCTTTGACATTTGAATGCTTTACAGTGAGAATGAATTTTATTGTTAGTTTGTATGGGGGCAGTTGTCTACAGTGTACCAGAAGTTTTACAAGTATTGCACATTCCCAATTATTTTATTTTTTATTTTTGTGGAATGATTATATTACAAAAGAATTGTGAAAAAAAAATGCACTTCACATTCAGTTCAAGAAATACTAGTTTTCACACTTGAAATTAAAGGCTAAAATTTTTATGTGAATGGGCAGTTCCAGGTAACTAAGTTTTATTGTTAGCCTTAACTTCTATTGCATTATGTATAATTGTACCTTCTGGAGAGATACAAATTATTAGTTTCTCGAGCAGAACACAGGAATCGTGCAGTGGTATACAGTTTAAAGGTCCCTGAGGTAACATGTGGATGCCATAATGCCTATGTACTCATTGCATGCATGTAGTTTTGACACACACACACACACACACACACACACACACACACACACACAACTGAGAATTCAGATGGGGTTCCTTATCTTTCATAAAACCAAGGGTTACTTTCCTTTGACTTTTCTCTGCTAAACAGAAAACTTTTCAAACTTATTTTTTTCTAGGTTTATAGACAAAGAATCTGTCATTATCATAGATGCTGGAAATTACATTAAAGGTAAGAAAGATTAATTAACTTTCATGAATATAAGATAAAATTTTTGTAATTTTCAGTCATTACTGAACTTTACTCGCTGTGTAGCACCATCATTTTATTTATTGTCTTGTTTCCTCACTTCTTGAAATAGTCTGAGATGGTGAAAGCAGTTCAGCTGATACAATTTTGCATATAATATGTATTCTTGGGTCTTAAGAATCATATACACTATGTGATCAAAAGTATCCAGATACCACCAAAAACGTACGTTTTTCATATTAGGTTCATTGTGGTTGCACCTACTGCCAGGTACTCCATATCAGCGATCTTAGTAGTCATTGGAAATAGTAAAAAGCAGAATGGGGTGAACTGCGGAACTCGTGGACTTCAAACCTGGTCATGTGATTGGGTGTCACTTGTGTCATACGTCTGTACACGAGGTTTCCACTCTTCTAAAAATCTCTAGGTCTACTGTTTCCAATGTGATAGTGAAGTGGAAATGTGAAGGGACACATACAGCGCAAAAGCGTACAGGCCGACCTCGTCTGTTGACTGACAGAGACAGCCGACAATTGAAGAGAGTCGTAATGCGTAACAGGCAGATATCTATCCAGACCATCATGCAGGGATTCCAAACTGCATCAGGATCCATTGCAAGTACTATGACAGGCGGGAGGTGAGAAAACATGAAAACTTGTATTTCATGGTCAAATGGCTGCTCATAAGTCACACATCATGCTGGTAAATACCGAACGACACTTCGCACGGCGTAAGGGGCATACACATTGGACGATTGACCAGTGGAAAAATGTTGCGTGGAGGGACGAATCATTGTACACAATGTGGTGGTCTGATGGCAGGATGTGCGTATGATGAATGTCCAGTGAACGTCATCTGCCGGCATGTGTAGTGCCAACAGTAAAATTCTGAACTGGTTGTTTTATGGTGTGGTCATGTTTTTCATGGAGGGTGCTTGCATGCCTCTTTGTTTTTCATGGCACAATCAGAGCACAGGCCTACATTGATGTTTTAAGCACCTTGCTTCCCTCTGTTGAAGAACAATTCAGGGATGGCGATTGCATCTTTCAACACTATCGAGCACCTGTTCCTAATGCATGGCCTGTAGCGGAGTGGTTACACGACACTAACATCCCTGTAATGGACTGGCCTTCAGAGTCCTTACCTGAATCGTATAGTACACCTTTGGGGTGTTCTGGAATGCCGACTTCGTGCCAGGCCTCACTGACCGACATTGATACAGTGCAGCACTCCATGAAGAATGGACTGCCATTCCCCATGACACCTTCCAGCACCTGATTGAACATATGCTTGCAAGAGTGGAAGCTGTCATCAAGGTTAAGGGTGGGCTGACACCATATTGAATTCCATCATTACTGATGGAGGGTGTTGTCGACTTTTAAGTCTTTTTCAACCTGGTGTCTGGATGATTTTGATCACATAGTGTATATTCAAAAATTTTCTGTTCACTTGCAGTATGTTCTTCTGAAAAATGTAATTCATGATTAACTTTTAATTTTCATTGTAGGTTATCGGTATGAACTATACTGCATCTCAAAAGGTGCAGGAACAACACAATGCACTATT
The DNA here is from genome assembly GCF_023897955.1 of Schistocerca gregaria. NCBI lineage: Eukaryota > Metazoa > Arthropoda > Insecta > Orthoptera > Acrididae > Schistocerca > Schistocerca gregaria. The sequence continues at coordinate 426,898,612 of NC_064926.1, forward strand.
CACTGTGGAGTGGATGAAGATACAGTGCACAGGTGGAATTCTGAGAGGGAATGTGGCTATAAGGAAGATGTTTTAAGAGCTTTAATCATGCGCTATGAAGCCCCAGACAGCAGAAATCGATGGGATTACCCACTCTTCACAGCACTGTTCACTGATGATTTGAAGTATGATGAGATATACAGCTCATTATTTGAGAGGAAACCGCCACCACCTAATCAGTCAACGCAGTGTGTAAGTATAAATACAGACAGTAAATGATATTTTTTTGGACATAGTATACTGTGTATTGTTAGTGCCTTTTCTGTGTAACATTAGTCATGTGAGTGGCACATATGCTTCACCTTAGCACTGAGTTATTGACTTTTATTTTCATATGTATATGTTGTGATAAGAAGGAACAAATATGCTAATGCTCCTTCCACAGATTTTAACTAAAATGGTCCTCAAGGATGTAGAATAAGTAATAATATGTGATTTTTTTCCATTTGAAAATTGATATCAAACTTGACACTAACATTCAAATGTATATACACTGAAGGGCACAGGTTAATTCTTAGTGTATTACAGCCATGTGTCATTGAATAGAAAACAGCATTACTGTAAATATTATGTATATTCTGTTGCTGGTTATCCAAACCTGTTACCAGCTCTGGTGCCCTTACTGGCAAGTGTTTTGACTTTCAGTAGGGGTATTTTGAACTCAAGTTCTGTAATTTTATTGTTACTTTTGTTTCTGTCGTCATGCTCAAGCTCATCCAATTGAGAAAAGTTTCAACAAAAATTGATAGGATGTTATTTTAGAAATTAATTTGCATAATTTCCCCATAAAATTAGAATATAGATTAGACCCACAAAGAAAACCAAGAAGTATGTAAAGAAAGAAATTATTCCTACCAGTGAACAAGTATAGATGTCCAGAGGAAGGCTAACACAACTGCCAGTTTTTGATAGTAGATTCTATACCAAGCTAATAAAAATGGAAAAGGTTTATTGGAATAGGTTTAATCTCTCTTTCCTGTACTACTTTGTCTCTTGTAGCCCAACTTTCAGGGAATTTTCCTACTGAAATGCCTGTCACCCATTTTTCTCCTATCATTAGTTTCCAAAGACGGTGTTAGTGTCATCATTTTCAGTATGTAATTAGAAAAGATCTCCCTACCTTTACTTTATCATAGTGTAAGTTCTGAGATCCTGTTGTTCCTGAATATATGTGTAATCACCTGCCACTTCCATTACAGCTCATTTCTAAGTCTATTTTTTGTTGTTACATATCTGTTTATTGGGAAACTAGAAAGACAGTGAAACAGCTCATTTGTGAACTCTTGAAAATAAGTTTAGTTGCTACAATATATTTTGAACTGAAGACTGAGAAGAAAACTGACAGTAACTCCAGAGAGTTACAGACAACCCTTGCTTGGCCCTAGAATTTTTCTATTAAATGTGGCGTCCTTTTTGCACCTCTGGCAATGTTTTGGGGAATTGGGTAAATGAGAAATTGCTTTGTGATTCAGAGGTTGAGTCAGTTTGTAGCCAGTCGGAAATCAAATCGAAAAGAGGCGCGAGTGTCATTTACAGCTGGAAATGCCCCGTAAAACACTGTGTTCTTCAAACTGCTTTTTGGGTTGAGGACACTTAACTGTGTTTGAAGGTTTCAGTTAGTTTGCAGATATATATTTTTTCATCAGTAAAAAAGATGGGTAATGCTGTCCACTTAAGAGATTGTCTTTTACATGACTTATATTTTTACCATTAAAAAAGAAGAAATACACTTGCACATGCATGCCCTCCCTCCCTCCCTCCCCCCCTCCCCCCTCCCCCCCACAGTGTGAGTGCTAGTGGCGTTCAGACAAAACTATTTTAGGTGTGTGTGTGTGTGTGTGTGTGTGTGTGTGTGTGTGTGTGTGTGTGTGTGTGTGTGTGTGTGTGTGTGTGTGTGTGGGGAGGGGGGGAGGGGTCGCATGGGTGTGGGTGTGTGCATGCAAGAGTGAACATTGTCATTTACAAAGGTTGGACAATTGTCTTGTGTTTCAGGCTCCTCTTTCCTCAACAAATTTTCTGTATGAGCTGGACAAAGTGACCCAAGAGATACTATCTGTAAGTAACAATAGTTTTCCTTCATTTCTCATTATTTCATGTGACACGATATTATAGATAAAGTATACAAACAACTCATACTATTGTTTCATAAAAGTAGTATTGATTGCTGTTTTCACATGCACCACAACGTGCTGTAAATATTTATGGAATCTGATATTTGAAGCCTTTTTCATTAAGAAAGTAACAATTGTTATCAGTTATCAGAACACTTTGTCTTTCTGTCTGTTTGTCGAGAAGTGATTCATCCTACCAGATCCTTCCTTGAATTTGTGTGGAACTGATTGACAATAAATTGTTGGTGTTTGCCAGTCCAACTCCCTTTCTTCACATTTGTTTCTGCACTTCACAAGCTGATGATAAAATAGAAATGTTCGGAAACTGAGGAATTTTAAAATATTTTTACTTATTTGGAGGTTCAAACTGTAGTAAGCTTATGGAAAGAGTGATAGAAAAATGTGAAATATGGGGGGGTACCCAAAAGAAACTAGATTGTTGTCATAAAAAATTTATTGATGAACCTTTTTACAAAATTACTTCAGTCACCTTCAAAATACTCTCCATTACATGCAATGCACTTGTCAAGTCTCTCTTCCCACTGTTGAAAGCATGTTTGGAACTCATCAAGTTTGATATTGTCCAGTGCTCTTTGCGAAACTGTTTTTACAGCCTCCACATCGTCATAACGCTCCCCTTTTAGCGTTTTTTTCATTCATGGAAATAGGAAAAAGTAGTCGCACGGGGCTAGGTCCGGCTAATACGGAGCGTGGGGAACAACAGAGAACCTCTGAGATGCCAAATAGTGGGTCTCTTGTACGGTCGTGTGTGCTGGAGCGTTGTGATGCAGAAACCAGTCGCCTGATCGCCAAAGTTCCAGATGTTTCCTCCGCACATCCTCTTGCAGATGCCTTAAACATTCAAGTAAAAGTGCTGGTTAACAGTCTGGCCAGGGGGTACAAATTCCCGATGCACAATTTCACGAACATCAAAAAAGACAATGATCACTTTCTTCACATTTGACCTCACTTCCATTGCGCCTTGCTTTTTTTGGTCTGGGAGAGTTGGGAGTCCTCCACTGGCTTGACAGTTGCTTGATTTATGGATCATACCTGTAACACCAACTCTCATCCCCTCTAATGACTTTGTTCAAGAAGTTTGGTTCACGCACAATCTCTGTTTCTAAGTCCTGACACACATTCATGCGGATGGTTTTTTGCTCCTTTGTGAGAAGGCGCGGAACAAATTTAGCAGCAACACGTCTCATGTGCAAATCCTCACTCAAAATCCGCTGACACGAGCTCCAACTGATTACTGTCTCTGCTGAAATTTGGTCAATAGTTTGGCGGTGATTCTCATTGATCTTTTGGCGGGCCTTTTCAAAGTTCTCCTCATTTCGCTATGTTGAAGGGCGTCCAGAACGAGCTTGGTCTTCAACACACATCTTATCACGTTTAAAGCGCCCAAACCACTCGAAAACCTGTGTGCAGCTCATAGCATCCTCCTGGAAAGCTTTCTGAAGCATTTGGTGTGTCTCCGTTGCAGTTTTTTTAAAGCAGGAAACAAAATTTCACACACACACTTTGTTCTTTTACAGTTGCCATAACGACTTCGCAGAGGTAACTCGCCAACAGTCAGAGAAACACAATACCACACTTGCATGCACCACCTAGTGTGAGAACCCTGCAATACGTCTACGAGTGGCAGCGCCCTTGGAATCCAATTTCTTTTGGGTCCCCCCTCGTAAGAGAAAGAACAGTAGAAAAAGGCTTTTGGAATTCTGTTGTGTCATTGGTTTCTGTAGTGATCATCTTGTTTGAACATGAAAGTACAAGGGTAGGAACTGAAATAGTGGCAACTATTTATTGACAACTGATACAAAAGAATTATATGTTTGCACTTGTTACTATCCTTCAAAATCACCACCAGAATTTTGTAGAACCTGTTGCCAGTGATGTGGAAGGCATAGTATACCATTAGCAGAGCCTGTTCTGTTGCTGGTGCCAATGGAGCAGTCTAAAGTTACGGTGATCCTCGTGTACGACTGTGATGGTGTTATCCTAACACATTACATTCCCCTCATGGCAGACCATCAATGCGCAGTATTACTGTTCGTTTTTGGAGCATCACCTGCAACAAGTTTTGCGAAAGAAGCGGCGACACTTTCTGTGCAACCCGTCCATCATTGTGCACGACGATGCTTGGGCGCATACAGTGCAAGCTGTGGCTGCTCTGTTCAGTCGATGGGACTGGGAAGTACTGCACCATCCACCATACTCTCCGTACATTAAGTCCTTGTGACTTTGATTTGATTCAGAAGATGAAGGAACCACTTCGTGGCATACACTTCAGAACTGTTCCAGAGATTCGACAGGCAGTAGACTGCTCCATTCACACCATCAACAGAACAGGCTCAGCTAACAGTATACTATGCCTTCCATATCATTGGCAATGGGTTCTACTCAACGCTTGTGACTACTTTGGAGGACAGTAACAGGTGCAAACATGTAACTCTTTTGTATCAGTTGTGAATAAATAGTTGCCACTATTTAAGTTCCAACTGTTGTATTAGAAAGTGTACTTGGAAAAGACAGGGAAACAATGGAAGATAGTGACTGTGTAACACTGGCTAGATGAAGAGTCAGGAATTAGGTACTGGGCTGCGGTGTGTAGTGTATTAGGATGCAAATATGGAGTTGGATCATAACCTGACATGACTAAATAGTAGGCTGAAAAACAGAAGACACTAAAGAAAACTAATTTTAAATTGAAAATAGTAATTTGTGCTTATGAGCGAGGCTGCATACTCTTAATGAAGCTGTTGCCTTTCACAAGAACACCAGCTGTGAACGAATCTATCATGAATATTTCTTTTCAAATTTCTGCCCATGTTTATCAGTTACAAAATTTAGTATCATGCTTATGAGTCTGTGATGGTGGCGTAATTGTTTTTAGACCATTAGTTGTTCATATTACTTTCATTGAAGGTTCACAGATATCCTCTCGTCTGACAGCTTTACTTCTAGGGCACAGAATGTCTTCCCAGTACTTACTTTAGAGTAACAAAGCTCTAAATGTTATTAGTACACTGATAAAAAGTAGAAAAAATGTTTTCTAGCTTTTGGAACAGTTGGTTCTTTACACTGGGGGAAAGGGGATGGATTGTGGAAGGTTGGAACAGAGCAGCAAATCACTAATATTTCTGCTCTGCTCTGGTACTAGAACAGGAGCACATAGAGATTACAGTATTATAAAGTGAAATTTCAATTTTGATACAGTTTCACATTTAGCTTTTTTTTTTTTACAATTGTATTGACCAACTCAAGTTAACAACTTAAGTTCCTCTTCTTCCTTTGTTGTTGTTTTTCCTATTTTTCCAGTATTCCCTCATTTTCTCACCGTGAAGTCTCTTCCTTTCTTCTTTCCATTTTGTTCCCGATTTTAGAGAAGGAAAGTTGCTACTCACCATATAGCGGAGATGCTGAGTCGCGATAGGCACAATAAAAAGATTCACACACTCATAGCTTTTGGCCATTAAGGCTTGTCAGCAGTAGACACACATACACACATGCCCCCCCCCCCCCCCCCCCCCACACACACACACATTCACACAAACGCAACTTGTACACGTCTGCAGTCTTAGAACTTGAAACTACACTGCGACCAGCAGCACCAGTGCATGATGGGAGTGGCGACTGGGTGGGGGTAAGGGGAAGGCTGAGGAGGGGAGGGGGAGGGATAGTATGGTGGGAGTGGCAGACAGTGAAGTGTTGCATTTTAGACAGAGGGCAGGCGAGAAGGGTTTGGAAGGGGGGGGGGGCGGGGGGTGTAAGTAGCGGAAAGGAGAGAAATAAAAATAAATTAAAAGACTGGGTGTGGCAGTGAAATGCCCCCTCCCCACCCCAGCCTCCTCCTTACCCCCACCCGGTTGCCACTCCCATTATGCACTGGTGCTGCTGCTCGCAGTGTACTTTCAGGTCTCTGATACTGCAGATGTGGGTGCAAGTTGCGTTTGCGTGAGTATTTGTGTGTGTGTGTGTGTGTGTGTGTGTGTGTGTGTGTGTGTGTCTACTGCTGACAGAGGCCTAATGGTGAAAGCTGTGAGTGTGTGAATCTTTTTATTGTGCCTATCACGACTCGGAAACTCCGCTATATGGTGAGTAGCAACTTTCTTTCTCTGGTATTGTTACATTCCATCCTGGATTTTCCATTGTTTGATTGTTCTTGTTTTTTGTTTCTTCTGCTTTGAAAGCCTTCCAAATTTAATATTTTATTTTTTAAACAGGTTTCTTTCTGTTATTTATAATTCTTTGATGTTGTTTCTTTCTAGATCTTTCCTTACTTCTGTAATCCATGCTATTGTCGATTTCTTCTTCCAGAAATACAGGAGTATTCATTTTGTTAGTCTATTTCCATCCATTCTGTAGAGTTGTCCGAAAAAGGTTAATCTTCATTTGGCCATTACTTCAGATATTTTCTCTATAATTTTTAGATTTCCTCATTACTTCTTATTTTCCAACTATCTGCAGTTTTTATTGTGCCGATTATTTTTCTTATAATCCTTTACGGTACTTCTAGTCTGCCCATCTTATAGTTCATCATTAGGCATTCAGATCCACATAAACATTCTGGTTGTACCACTTTGGTGTAGTGTTTTAGTTTAGTTTTTCTAGATATACATTTCTTGTTGTAAATATTTTTGGTCAAACCATATGCTCTTTCCGTTTTATTAATTTATTGCAGATTCTTCTAGTCCATTCTGTTGTGTGGTCTCTCCAAGATATTTGAATTTATTTGCTGGCTCTATTTTACCTATTTGTGTTTCTATGAATTTTGGCGCATTTTTTATATTTGTCATGAATTTTGTTTTTCTGCTGAAATTTTGAGACCAGATCTGTTTGCTGTTTTTTCCAGAAGGTTTATCTGAATAACTACTTCCGTCAGGTTTTCTGAAAGTATTGCAAAATCATCTGCAAAAGCCAAGCAGTTTACCTTAATTTCATTTGTTTTCCTTCCCAGAGTTATAGGTTCAGTTTTGTGATTTTTTAGCTCCAAATTCCAGATCCTTACAGGTTTTTCTAAAACACAGTTAAACAGTAAACCATCACCTTGGCTAACACCAATTTTTATTTCAAATGGCTAAGATACTTCTTCCATAAATTTGACTTTAGATATTGTACCTGTTACTATTTTACGAATTATATTTGCTGATTCTGATATAACACCAAATTCTCTAATGACCTTATCTATTTGTTTTTATGTCTATACAATCAAATGCTTTTTTATGTAGCGGGTGGATTAATGCTGTTTTCCATTCAACTTGAATCTTTTTAGTTTTCCAAATGTGCTCAAGAAGCAGTTGTAGATCCTTTATGATTTTGATTCTGTCCACTTCAATAATTCTGCTGTAATGGAGTCTTCACCACTTGCTTTATTGCTTTTGAGGTTTTTGATGGCTTCTTAATTTTCTAATTCTGTTTGTGGGAAATCTTCCTCTAGATTTTGAGATGTCACTGGAAATTCTAATTTATCTGTTGGAACTGGACAGTTTAATAGCTTTCAAAAAAATTTGCTAAAATTTCACAGTTTTCTTTGTTGTTTAATCCCATTTTGCCATTTTCATCTTTGAAACCAATACTTGGTGCATGATATCTTTTAAGTATGTGTTTAAAGATTGGTAAAAATTTCTAGTATTATTTTTAGTGAAATTTTCTTCTATTTCAATAAGCTGAGAATTTCTTTTGATTTTCCGGATTATTTTTGATGTTTCTTTTCTTTGTTGTCTGAATTGTTCAAGGTCTACCTCTTTTCTCAATCATCTCCATTTTTGAGCTCTTTGTATTGGTGCTTCTTCACACTCCTCATGCCACCATGTCTTCTTTTTATTCTTGGCCAATCCTAAAGTTTTCTCTGCTGCTTGAGTTATTTGGATCCGGAGTTCACACCAATCACCTTCTTTATTTGTCTCAAATTCTTCTCTAAATTTTTCTATATTTTATTTTGTAATATTAACTGTAGTGGTGTTGTATCTGATTTGGTCACATTTTTTGTTTTAGACAGGAGAAATTTTATTTTAATCCTACAGAGATAATGATCTGAGTCTAATTCCCCATTTCTGACTATTTTAACATTCATAATTTCGGTAATACACCTTTTAGATATGGCTACATAACCCAGTTGAAATTCTCCTAGGTATGGATTTGGATGTCTCCAAGTTTTGGCTGTTCTTAGTAGTTTGCGGAAATGTGTAGACGTGAGTTGTAACTGGCACATTTTACACATATTGATCAGCCTTTCACCGTTTCTGTTTGTTCCTGAGTGTGTTGGATATTCACCTACAATAGTCCTAAATTTCTTTTACTTTCCAATTTGCACATTGAAGTCACCAACAAGTATTTTAACATTCTTCTAAGGTATTATAGAAATTTCAGATTCTAAAAGATCCCAGAATTAATATACTTTCTCCATATTTCTTCTTTAGCCTGCATTTATAGGTGCATGACAGTTTACAAGGGTGTAACTTTTATTCTTGCACTTCATTGTTAACATGATTATTCTTTCTCAATTCGATCTAAATTCTGTTTCACTGTCTACGATTTCTTTGTTTACATAAAATGTTGTTCCAAACATCTGCGTGTTTTCAATTATTCTCACTGCTAGTTTCCCTTTATAAATTCTATAATATTGTGTATCGGCTTCATTCTCATCTAAGAATCGTGTTTCCTGGACTGCTATAATTAGTATATTGTTCGTCTGCAGAAATAATTCTAATTACTTTTGTTTGTAAATTTTCAGAAGAGAATTTACAGTTAATGTTCCAAAGTAGTACTTCTTCAACTGAAACTTGGAAGGCTTTTCAGTGTATTTCATCTCTCTTCATCGCAGTCCGCAACTCGTGGTCTTGCAGTAGCATTCTCGCTTCCCGAGCACGGGGTCTTGGGTTCGATTCCCAGCGGAGTCAGTGATTTTTCACTTCGAGGTGTCTGGGTGTTGTCATCTTCAACATCATCATTCATCAGCATTACTGTCAGAGGAAGAAAATGGCAAACCACCTCCACTAGGACCTTCCCTAGTACGGCGGTGTGGGTCTCCCGCATTGTTCGCCTATGCTTTGGCGAGGAGTATGGGACTTCATCGTCATCATCATCATCATCATCATCATCATCATCATCTTCTTCATTACAAATGTTGGGACTCCGCAGAGTATTGTGGCCAAGATAGATACGAAGCCCACACCTACTACAGTAGTACAAGTTTATATGCCAACTAGCTCTGCAGATGACGAAGAAATTGAAGAAATGTATGGTCAAATAAAAGAAATTATTCAGATAGTGAAGGGTGACGAAAATTTAATAGTCATGGGTGACTGGAATTCCCTAGTAGGAAAAGGGACAGAAGGAAACGTAGTAGGTCAATATGGACTGGGGCAAAGAAATGAAAGAGGAAGCCGCCTGGTAGAATTTTGCACAGAGCACAACGTAATCATAGGTAACACTTGGTTCAAGAATCATAAAAGAAGGCTGTATACATGGAAGAAGCCTGGAGATACTGACAGGTTTCAGATAGATTATGTAATGGTACGACAGAGATTTAGGAACCAGGTTTTAAATTGTAAGACATTTCCAGGGGCAGATGTGGACTCTGACCACAATCTATTGGTTATGACCTGTAGATTAAAACTGAAGAAACTGCAAAAAGGTGGGAATTTAAGGAGATGGGACCTGGATAAACTAAAAGAACCAGTGGTTGTACGGAGTTTCAAGGAGAACATAAGGGAGCAATTGACAGGAATGGGGGAAAGAAATACAATAGAAGAAGAATGGGTAGCTTTGAGGGATGAAGTAGTGAAGGCAGCAGAGGATCAAATAGGTAAAAAGACTAGGGCTAGTAGAAATCCTTGGGTAACAGAAGAAATATTGAATTTAATTGATGAAAGGAGAATATACAAAAATGCAGTAAATGAAGCAGGCAAAAAGGAATACAAACGTCTCAAAAATGAGATCGACAGGAAGTGCAAAATGGCTAAGCAGGGATGGCTAGAGGACAAATGTAAGGATGTAGAGGCTTATCTCACTAGAGGTAAGATAGAAACTGCCTACAGGAAAATTAAAGAGACCTTTGGAGAAAAGAGGACCACTTGTATGAATATTAAGAGCTCAGATGGAAACCCAGTTCTAACCAAAGAAGGGAAAGCAGAAAGGTGGAAGGAGTATATAGAGGGTCTATACAAGGGCGATGTACTTGAGGACAATATTATGGAAATGGAAGAGGATGTAGATGAAGATGAAATGGGAGATACGATACTGCGTGAAGAGTTTGACAGAGCACTGAAAGACCTGAGTCGAAACAAGGCCCCCGGAGTCGACAACATTCCATTGGAACTACTGACGGCCTTGGGAGAGCCAGTCCTGACAAAACTCTACCATCTGGTGAGCAAGATGTATGAGACAGGTGAAATACCCTCAGACTTCAGGAAGAAAGCAGATGTTGACAGATGTGAAAATTACCGAACTATCAGTTTAATAAGTCACAGCTGTAAAATACTAACGCGAGTTCTTTACAGACGAATGGAAAAACTGGTAGAAGCCGACCTCGGGGAAGATCAGTTTGGATTCCATAGAAATGTTGGAACACGTGAGGCAATACTGACCCTATGGCTTATCTTAGAAGCTAGATTAAGAAAAGGCAAAACGAGGATAATGGAATGTAGTCGAATTAAGTCGGGTGATGCTGAGGTAATTAGATTAGGAAGTGAGACACTTAAAGTAGTAAAGGAGTTTTGCTATTTGGAGAGCAAAATAACTGATGATGGTCGAAGTAGAGATGATATAAAATGTAGACTGGCAATGGCAAGAAAAGCGTTTCTGAAGAAGAGAAGTTTGTTAACATCGAGTATAGAGTTAAGTGTCAGGAAGTCATTTCTGAAAGTATTTGTATGGAGTGTAGCCATGTATGGAAGTGAATCATGGACGATAAATAGTTTGGACAAGAAGAGAATAGAAGCTTTCGAAATGTGGTGCTACAGAAGAATGCTGAAGATTAGATGGGTAGATCACATAACTATTGAGGAAGTATTGACTCGGATTGGGGAGAAGAGAAGTTTGTGGCACAACTTGACTAGAAGAAGGGATCGGTTGGTAGGACATGTTCTGAGGCATCAAGGGACCACCAATTTAGTATTGGAGGGCAGCGTGGAGGGTAAAAATCGTAGAGGGAGACCAAGAGATGACTACACTAAGCAGATTCAGAAGGACGTAGGTTGCAGTAGGTACTTATGCTGCAAAATACTGTACCTTTAGCCACTTATTCACATTCTAAAGCCCATGTGATGCATAAATGACGGAAAATGCTATTTTTTAATTTATTTATTTTTATTTATTTATTTATTTATTTATTTATTTTTATTTATTTATTTATTTTTATTTATTTATTTATTTTTACATGTCACAAATATAACTTGTAAACAAATTTGTTAACTATGTACAGATGGAACAAAACTATTGTGTTATAATTCACACCAAATCTCATACACACACACACACACACACACACACACACACACACACACACACACACACACACACATACACACAAAACCACAACTTGACACCACTATACTCGCACCATATCACATGTGAAGCAGAAACATACCTGTGACAATGTGAATAATTTATATACAAGGTATGTCCACAAAGTAAATTCCTTGTGGTTATATAAAACAAACGTGTACAGATACAGAAAAAATATTTCTTGTACAAATATCTACAACTATTAAACTACTTCTCTACATAGTTTCCGAAATGTTGTGGGCGCTTGTCATAGCATGGCACAAGTTTTTGTATGCCTTCTTCTTAGAAGGTTGCCGCCTGTGTATTCTACCATGTGATAACTTTTTCTTTCAGCTCGTCCTTGGCCACTAAGGACAGATTTTAGGTGTAAGAAGAGATGAAAGTTGCTAGGAGCGAGGTCCGGGCTGTACGGAGGATGATCAAACATGTCCCAATGAAATTCCTGTAAGAGTTGTTTGGTCACATTCTTTGCCATGTGAGGTCGGCCATTATCGTGGAAAAAACACCTTTTGACAGTAATCCTTGGCGCTTGTTCTGTATTGCACAGCCCAATTACTTAATGGTCTCACAGTAACCATGTGCATTGATTGTTTGGCCTTGTTGTAAGAAATCAGTCAGCAAAATACTTTTTCTGTCCCAAAAAACAATGCACATGACTTTTCAAGGTGTCAAGATTTGCTTAGACTTAACCTTTGTCGGGGATGAAATGTGCTTCCATTCCATTGATTGCTGTTTTGTTTCAGGGGTGTCATACAATACCCAAGTTTCATCCCCCATGACTTTCCGAGAAAGAAAACCATCGCCTTCTTCATTGTAGCATGTCAAAAACTGAAGTGCATGCCGATATGTTGGTTTTTGTGTTGTTCAGTAAGCATTTTGGGTACCCGATGTGAGCAAAGTTCTTTGGAATTTCAATTTTTCATTAACAATTCCATGAAGTAGTGATTGTGAGATTTGCAGAACTTCCATAGGACACTAAGTGTAAACTCACATTGTGCTTAATCTTTCCTTCAAATGTGTGAACCAGTTCATCAGTAACCACAGACGGGCGTATACTTCGTTCTTCATCATGCACTTGATCACGTCCTTCATTGAATAATCTGACCCATCTTATAACCATTGAATCACTCATAGCATTTTGTTCATATACCTCTCAGATTTGCCGATGAATTTCCTTTGGTTTAACTTTCTTTGCATTTAGAAAACAAATCACAGATCTGATTTCACACATGGTGGCATTTTCAATTATGGCTGACATTATATACTACAAAGCACACATCGGCAGCAGCAATTGGAAAATGGCGTACATATCTTCTCCTTGAGTCAGTATAAGTGGCATGCATGCTCGGAACTGCGATTGTAGTGCTGCCATGGATAGAAATAGAAATGGAGCTTCCTTTTGGATGACCCACATATTTCTCAATGCTGTGCAAACTATTAGTTATTTGAATATTTTTGCAAATCCTTCTTAAATGAACCAAATGTTTTATGTGCTGCTTTGCTATGTACTTCTCTTTGAAAATCAACCGTTCTTTTAGTTTTGTAATTATGAAAAGATTGTTAGTAAAAAATATTATGTGGGAGGCAGGTGTTACATGTACATTGATTTGAAGAGATTATAATTTTGTTTTCCGCCTGTTTCAGCAGACTAATGTGATGTAATTCTCTTACAGGCAATACTCTCAGCTCAGAAACTAGGTGTCGATTCAGAAATAAAAATACCTGGTTTTATGGATTCTGTCAGAACAAATGGTGTGAAACTCTCTGTCCCTCAACTAAGCAGGCTACGAAGACAATTTCTGAGTTATACCAAACTGCATCCATCAAATGACATTTCTAAAATAGGCCCATTGTTCATACAGTTTCTTAATAGCAACATAACATAAATGTTTTACCCATATTTGTATGTATGTTGGTACCAAAACATTTTGCTTATGTATGTATATGTTTTACAGTAAATTGTTATATCTATATTGAATTTGTAGTTGTTTTTTATTGTATTGAATGAATAGCTTCATCTTGCTGCACCACTTATGCTAATTGTTACCAACCCGTGCAAGATACTCTCTTGCAGTAAACCTCGATAAAGTCTTTGTCAGAATATGCACGAGTCCATAGGTGACATAGGCTACAAGTGCTTTTTACGTGCTGTGTTATGAGACAAGTAATTTAGCTGGTAATTGTTTTTGCTGTATATTCTATAGTATTTATGTACATTAGTGTCAGATAGACTTGATAAATGGAAGGTTTCAGTTTTTATTTGCATCTGAATAGGAAAAGCAAAGTTTCTGTTTAGGACAGTTTCGCTTGTAAGCAAACATTTGTTTACATTTTTAACTGACTGTAAGTATGCGGGATTATCACATAAATCAGTGTACAATACTCAGTATTTACATTTATTAGTATCATTTAGACTTGATACATTGAAGGTAGCAGTTTTTATGGTTTTACTGGGTTATTTTCGCATGTACAAAAATTTTTGTTTACATTATAAATATGAGGGATAATCAGTAGGTGTACCTTACTGTAGTTACTGTTTAATTTTTTAATAATATTCACTAGATAGTCCCCTAGCAGTTTACTGTAGGTCACTGGTTTTTTTAAGTATCCACTATATACATTTTTATTGTTTTTCATTGTTGTGTGTCCTTTCTGCCACTAGTGTGTAGCTGTTAACCTCGTGTGGTCCTAGATTTCCTTAAGTTTCGTATAGTAAATCACTTATTAGCTAGATGGATAGAGACTTTGTCTCTTGTGTGCGGATGCAGGAGGAGTTGGCCACAGCCCAAACTCAGCTGGAAGCTTTGTTGAGCACAGTCAACAGGCTCCAGAGTGTCACCTTGAGGTGCGATGGGAATGGTGTGCCTGGGGCAGCCTCTGCTATACTAGATGTGCAGGGAGGGATGTCACAGCTCTCTGTCAGTGAGCCGACCTCAGGTGCAACTGAGCTGGCCAGCCCACTCTCACCTCACTGTGAGTGGCAGACTGTGTCGAGGTCTGGAGCCTCAAGGCGAAGGCTGCATGGCGGACACAGGCTCCTGCCTAATCCCATGCACTTTGCTGATAGATTCAGTGTGCTGTCTGATGCTGGCGGGGAGGCTGAGATGGATCAGAGTGCACCTTCTGTCAGGATAGTGGCCGCTCCTTCAGCAAGGTTTGGACAGGCACGGGGGAATAGGGGTTTGTTATTTATTGAGAGCTCCAATGCTAGGCAGGTCATGGAGCCCCTCAGGAACATGGCGGCTAGGGTGGGGAAGAAGTCCAAAGTTCACTCGGTGTGCTTGCTGGGTGTGGGGGGAGGGGGGGGGGGGGAAGGCTCATCCGGGATGTGGAAGAGGCTCTTCCAGCAGCTATCCAGTGTGTGGGTTGCAGCCAGCTGCAGATTGTTGCACATGTTGACACCAACAATGCCAGTCACCAACAATGCCAGTCATCGGGGATCCAAGGAAATCCTTGGGTCCTTTCGATGGCTGGTCCTCATCTCTTGAGGAGTGGAAGCCAAGCTGACGATTGGCGGCATCGTACCCAAGTTGGACTGGGGTCCTCTGGTTTGGAGTCGACTGCAGAATCTAAACCAGAGGCTACATTGACTCTGTGATGAAAGTGGTTGTAGATTCCTTGTTGTAGGACACCCCTCAATAGATCAGGGATGCACTACACACAGGAAGCAGCTACATGGGTAGCACAGTACTTGCGGCATGCACATGGGGGTTTTTAGTTTGTGGTCCTCCCCACAGGAAACAAGCCTTTGGCCTGAATAATTACCAGTTCATGACACTGATGTGGGTGTGCTAAGTGTAAAAATTGGTAGTCAGCCTAAACAGGTCATTTCAAAGGATTTAAATATGCTAAATCTCATGTTAGGAAATTGTCAAAGTGCCTGTAGCAAGATCCCCAAGTTACTGTCCGAAATAAACAATAGTAATGCCAATATTGCATTAGATAGCGAAAGCTGGTTGAAACCAGACATAAATAGCAGTGAAATTTTGGACTTGGATTGGACAATATTTAGGAAGGATAGGAGGTGGTGTGTTAATTGCAGTTAAAAGCTGTTTAAATGCAGTTGAGATCAATACTGTGTCGGACTGTGAGAGTCTGGATAAAGCTGTCAATCAGATAAGGAGTGACCATTGTATTAGGATGTTTTTATAGACCACCAGCATCCGCAACAGATGTCACAGAATATTTCAGGGAAGGTCTTTGAGTACGTAGGAAATAAATATTCAAATTATCCATTAGTTATAGGTGGAGACTTTAATCTGGCACCCATTGATTGGGAAAGTTACACGTTTATCACAGGGGGCAGAAGCAAAGACTCATGTGAATTTATTCTAGGTGTAGTCTCAACATACAACCTTGATCAACTGGTCAGGAAACCAACTAGAGATGGGAACATATTAGATACCCTGGTGACAAACAGACTTGATCTTTTTGAGGAAGTTAATCTAGTTTTCTTGTTTGGGAAAGGAAATAAGTGTCATTAATGAATATCTTCATAGTCAGCTCCAAGCATTCACTGCGGGACACAAAGATATTGAGCACTTTTGACCGAAATTTAAAGGTAGAGAAATATGTGCCTAGCAAAAATATATGGGAAGGAAAGGATACACCTTGGTTCAACAAACACATTGGGAAGTTGCTGAGAAAACAGGGAATTTTGCACAGTCATTTTAAACTTAGTCACTGCCCCACTGACAAACAGAAATTATGCGAAATGGAAGCAGCTGTCAAAAGGTCAATGAGAGATCCTTTTAATGAATTTGAAAGCAATATTTTATCTGTTGATTCAAAAAATAACCCCAAAAAATTACGGTCGTACGTAAAATCTATGAACGCTACAAATAAGACAATACCTTCTCTTGGTGACAGTACGGGTAATGTAAAGAATTATCATAAACAGAAGACCAAAATTCTAAACCTAGCTTTCAAAAGCTGCAGCACCATTCCCCCTTCAATTATCGAACAAACATAAGGATGTCTGGTGCGAATAGTGCACTCTGCCACACACCGATTGGTGGCTAGCAGAGTATATACGTAGATGTAGAAGTGATGCACAGTTAAACAGATCATTAACTGATCTTTCTTTTTCACCTGAGACTGCAAGGAAAAGATAAACTGTTCGTGGCTTACCTCTGTGAATACACACCCGCAACTTCCTCGTACCTGTTCTGTGTAGAACTCACATTGATGCCATCCCTAGCAGCAGATTTTGCAGTGTGATGGAAAAGTTCTGAGTTACAAAAATTCTTATTCTGTGTACATGATGTGTGTGCAGTGCATTTATTAATAAACACTGAAAAGTAATACACAAATACTCAGTTTTCTTTTATTGGATAGACAAAACAACTAATCACCAAGCAACGGCAGAACACACCCATAAGGTGGTTTTAATTGGCAAGCTTTCGGAGCCAGTGGCTTCTTCTTCAGGCAGAGGGGTTGAAGGGGAAGGAAGAAGGGTGAAGGAATAGGACTGGGGAGATCTAGAAAAAGGGGTAGATTTTGGGAAAGTCACCCAGAACCGTGTGTCAGGGAACACTTACCATATGGGATGAGAAGGAAATACTGTTTGTTGGGGACTGCATCAGACAAGATTTGAAAACCTGAGAGGTTAAAGGTGGAAGACAGGGTAATATGCAAAACAGAGATTACTACTAAAACATCGTGTATGAGCTAATAAGGGTGAGACGCTAAGTGCATTGTACATAAAGAGGTGGGAGGGGGGCAGTAAAAAGTAGATGGAAAGACAATGAAAATTGCAGAAAACTAAAACAGAGTGAAGCAAAGAGTAGTTACAGTGAAGAAATGTTGAGATGGAGGAAACTAATGTAAATTAAAGCCAGGTGGGTGGCAAGAACCAAGGATATGTTGTAGTGATAGTTCCCATCTGTGGAATTCTGAGAAACTGGTGTCTGGGGGAAGAAAACAGATGGCGCTTGTGGTGAAACAGGCGCCGAGCTCACAAATGTAATGTTGTAAAACATGCATGGCAACAGGATATTGCAAGTTGCCAGTATACACCCTCTACATATGCCCACTCATCCTAATTGATGATTTAGTGGTAGTCATGCTGATATAGAAGGCTGAACAGTGTTTACATAATAGCCGGTATATGACTTGTCATTTCACAGGTGGCTCTCCCTTTGGTAGGATATGTTTTGCCAGTTACAGGTCTATTGTAGGTGGTGGTAGGAGGGTGCATATGGCAAGTCTTGCAGTGGGGACAGTCACAGGAGTAGGAGCCATAGGGTAGGGAGATGGGTGCAGGAGGAGCATAGGGTCTGACAGGAGTATTGCAGAGATTGGGATGGCGACAGAAAGCTTTTCTAGGTGTGATGGACAAAATATCAGACAGAATGGATCTCATTTTGGGGGATGATTTTAGGAAGTCACGGCCGTGTCAAAGTACCTGATTAACACATTCCAGACCAGGATAATACTGAGTCACCAATGGTGTGCTCCGAAGCTGTTTTGTGGAGGAATCAGCAGTACCCAGGATTGAATGTGATCAGCTTTTTAACTAGGCTGATGGAGTTTTTACGTGCAGTGAAGGTTGAGGTGAGATCGGTGGTGTATTGCTGTAAAGAGTCTGCATCCAAACAAATACGTTTGCCTAGGCTGACAATACTGTATGGGAGGAAACGTTTGACATGGAAAGGACGGCAACTGTCAAAATGTAAGTTCTGTTGTTGGAAATGGAAATGCCGTGTGGCTAGGGCCTCCCATCAAGTAGACCATTTGCCTGGTGCAAGTCTTTAGAGTTCATGCCACTTTGGCGACTTGCATGTCAATGGGGATGAAATTATGGTGATAGGGACAACACAACCCCAATTCCTGAGCGGAGAAAATCTCCGACCCAGCCGGGAATCAAACCCGGGGCATTAGGTACAACATTCCATTGCTCTGACCACTCAGCTACCAGGGGCGGATAGTACTGTTGTTTGTTGATAGGTTTAATGTGGAAGGAAGTGTGTAGTCAGTCTTAACAGATTAGGAAATGGTTGGTATCTTTGATGTAGTGGGGGAGTCTTTGAACTATGGGTTGCAGGTGTTGATCAAATAAGACAGACATACATTTGGTGGGTGCTTTGAAGCCGGCATCTATAGGACGGACAGGCTGATTGGATTTGTGATCTTAGGAAGAAGGTAAAAGGCGGGTGTGTGTGGTTTGGGTGGGGTGAGAAATTC
The DNA here is from genome assembly GCF_023897955.1 of Schistocerca gregaria. NCBI lineage: Eukaryota > Metazoa > Arthropoda > Insecta > Orthoptera > Acrididae > Schistocerca > Schistocerca gregaria. Next base: position 426,917,457 of record NC_064926.1, read on the forward strand.
TGTGGTTGAGGTGTTAGTCCTTGTGAGGGGCCTGAGGTTTTAAGTAAGGACTGGAGGTCAGTTTGAATCTCAGGGATGGGACCTTGATGCCAAGTGCTGTATGTTGAGGTGTCAGACAGCTGGCATAGACCTACAGTAACATTCTCCTTTCAGTCAAGTACTACAGTGGTAAATTCTTTGTGTGCTGGGAGGATAATTATGGAGTCATCAGCTTTTAGGTAACATAGAGCCTGGAGTTTTGCAGAGGACAGGTTAAGGTCATGTTATATACGGCAATGAGGAAGGGTTTTGCCGCAATGTGTGGAATACTTGGAAGGCTTATAAGAGATGATTTTGAAGTAGTGGTGGAGGATCAAGTTGGGATCGTAGTCTGAAATTTTCAAAGCAGGATTCAATGTCATGTTTGCTGTTGGAAAGGCTTTAGGATTGGGTTGCAAAGTGATATTTCCAATGGATATTCCTTGTGAGGTAAAGTAGGTCATCCACCAAAGTAGCATGATCAAATGCAGGTTTAGTAATACTGATAATTCAGGAGGGGAAAGTGCTTCAGATGAGAGGTTAAGAACACTGTACTGGTGTGGCTGGTTCTTGGGATTATGGGTTATTCTTGGTCTGGTAGGCAGTAGTGAAGGCTGTGGGATGTTAAGGAGGTTGGCCAAGCTCGGTTTGTGGGAGAGGAGTGGCGGCTGATGGTGTGGCTGATTACGGAGCTGCAGAGGAACAGGAAGGTAAATACCACTGTTCAAATATTTTAGTAGAAGGTGGGATAGTTTTTTGAGGTGAAGTCTGGCATGTTGTTGCAGTTTGAAATTGGCTTGGCAGATGATACAATTCAAGGAAACATGAGGGGCAGATAACTGCAGGATTTTGTAGAAGGAGAGAAGTCTGGTGGAGTGGAAATTTGCTGATGAGGTATACAGGTCACAGATTAGCTGGGTAAGAGCAAGAGATTGCTGTATTCGAAACTGTAAAAGAGCCTGATGGACAAACAGGTTTGTAGAAACAATGTGGGACCTTAGTTTTGATAGTGCAAAGACATATTTTTGAAAAGAACGGATGTAATATGAGATGGGATTCATCATTGCAAGAGAGGACAGTTTGGAGAGTTAGAAATTGTGGGGGTGGCAGTAATAGGTAATGAGTGGGTGATGTGTATGATACAAAAAAAAATGATAAAAGGAAAAAATCGGCTGGGAAAATCATAAAAACAAACAAAATTTTAGAAACTGAGTTAACAGAAAGCAAAACTCATAGTAGAAAATGTAAACTACTTGGCCTGGCAATTAAAGTGACGTAAGAGACGGCAAAATAAAAAACGGTTGATCAGAGCGGTTTACAGAAAAATAAATGCACAAAACATGGAAGTATTACGTATAAACAAGGTAAATGAATGGTCAGAAAGAAAATAGCAGTCAGATATGTGAATAAGTCAGCGCAAGGTGATCAGGAGAAGGCCATGCAGTGTAGTGAACCATAAATTCTTGTACCCCAATTTGTAAATAACAATGAAATTGTGTAAGCAAATAAAAATGGACCTGTCCACAAGCACGGAAATCAGTATTAGAAAAGATGTAGGGGCATAGTGTTGATTAATCTTGCTAATACAAATAAATAAATGAATGGAATAGCACATAAGGTAGAAAACAGATGACAGTTTGAACAAGGCAGACGATAACGAAGACTGACACATGGGTTTTGAATAAGAAGGAATGATGGCCACATGGACTACTATAACAGCGAAAACAATCAGTGACTGACAAAATTATATGACTGGATAGATAAAAATCTAGTCACCAAATGGCGGCAGAACACACACATGAGATGGTTGTAATTTGCAAGTTTTTAGAGCCAGTGGCTTCTTGAGGCAGAAGGGTTGATGGGGAGAGGAGGAGGGTGAAGGAAAAGGACTGGGGAGGTCTAGGAAAAGGGGTAGATTTTGGGAAAGTCTCCCAGAACTGTGGGTCAGGTGAGACTTACTGTATGGGGTGAGAAGGAAAGATTGATTTTTGGGGACTGCATTGACGAGATTTGAAAACTTGAGAGCTTAAAGGTGGAAGACAGGGTAATATGCAAGACAGTGATTAGTACTGAAACATTGTGCTTGAGCTAATAAGGGTAAGACGCTAAGTGCATTGTACATAGAAGAGGTGGGAGGGGGGCAGTGAAAAGTAAATGGGAAAGACAATGAAAGGTGCAGAATAGTAAAAAGGAGTGAAGCAAGGAGTAGATGCAGTGAGGAAAATCTAAGAAAAAGAAATTAACATAAATTACGGCCAGGTGGGCGGTGATAACAAAGGACTTCTTGTTGTGTTAGTTTCTCTCCACCTGCAGAGTTCTGAGAAACTTGTATTTGGGGGAAGAATCCAGATGCCATGTGTGGTGAAACACGTGCTGATGTCACGAATGTAATGTAGAAGTATGAAACCAGAATTTAGTTGAAACAGGATATTGCAAGTTACCAGTATACAACCCCTGCCTACGCTCATTCGTCCTAAATTTGGTGGTAGTCATGCTGATGTAGAAGGCCGAACAGTGTTTACATAATAGCTGGTATATGACTTGTAATTTCGCAGGTGGTTCTCCCTTTGATAGTATGTGTTTTGCCAGTTACAGGACTTTTATAGGTGGCAGTAGTAGGGTGCATATGGCAAGTCTTGCTGTGGGCACGGTCACAGGTGTAGAAGCCATAGAGTAGGGAGATGGGTGCAGAAGGAGCAGCGGGTCTGACAAGAATATTTCGGAGATTGGGAGGGTGATGGAAAGCTATTCTAGGTGTGGTGGACAAAATATCAGACAGAATGGATATCATTTCAGGGGGTGATTTTTAGGAAGTCATGGCCATGTCAAAGTACCTGATTAACACATTCCAGACCAAGATAATACTGAGTCACCAATGGTGAGCTCCAAAGCTGTTTTGTGGAGGGATCAGCAGTTCCAGAAATTTGCTTTTTAACTACTCTGCTGGGGTAATTATGTGCAGTGAAGGCTGACGTGAGAATGATGGTTTATTGCTGTACAGATTGTGCATCTGAACAAATACATTTGCCTTGGATGCCAAGACTATATGGGAGGGTATGTTTGACATGGGAAGGATGGCAACTGTCAAAATGTAAGTACTGTTGTTTGTTGATAGTTTTAATGTAGACAGAAGTGTGTAGCTGGCCTTAGGTGAGGACGAGATCAACATCAAAGAAAGTTGCGTGGGATTTGGATTAGGACCATGTGAAATTTAATTGGGAGAAGGTGTTCAGAGATTCAAGGAATTTTAGCAAGTCAGCCTCGTGATTCCATATGGTAAAGATGTCATCAAATTCTGTCACCAATTGATGCATAAATTTTTTATTTATCCAATTAAATAATTTTCTCAATAATTGATTGTTTTTGTTGTTACAATTACTCAGCTATGTACATTTCATTTTATAGATTGCTGAAAACTGAATGCAAGGCTGATGTGACAGTTCAGACCAGGAGTATGTCGTAACATAGACTGATGTGCTAGGTACCCAACAAAAAGCTCTGGTTGTAATAGTTTACGGCAAAATGTAATAATAGTAAAGGAGCTTCATTGACTTTTAGACTGCTGCTAGCATTTACTATGTTAAATGTAGAGTCTAATAATTAATATTTCATAAGGATGTCTATGCCCAGGGAAATCTGGGAAAAACATGGGAATTTTTTCATCCTAGAAAAAGCATGGAATTTTTTAGAATTGTGGTAATTTTTCATTGTTGTAGTTTTCACTTAAGTTTTTTGTAATTTTGACTAGTAGCAACTGATAATCTAACAAAGAATTTTACTTTAGCCCACTACTACAAAATAATACTGGAGCAATAAAACATAAACAAGAGACTAGCATCAAAATAAAACTTGATGAATTCTTCTCGGGTTATCAGCCGAGTGATGGCGTCATCTTGTTGCAACGTTTCAATGAGTTTTGTATCCATCCCATCTTCTGGCGGAGTCAGAAGATGATGGGTACGAAACTCATTGAAACACTGCGACAAGACGATGCCACCACTCGACTGGTAACCCGAGAAGAATTCATCAGTGGAATACACCAAGAAAAACTGCAATTGCACAAAATATAATTTTAACTATGTGCCATTTGCAACTACAAAATGTAGTACACACACAAGCATCTGCCAACATCGAAATGTGTCAAAGACTTTAGGAGGAAGACTACCAGGTGTAGAAGTATGAAACCAGAATTTGGTTGCAATAGTTACATGTTTGTTGTTAGAAACTGATAAACAATATTTTATTCAAGATAATTTGCTATTTATACGTTTCCCCCACCTCTCCGGCAGGTTATGAATGCCACCCCCCCCCCCCCCCCCCAAAAAAAAAAAAAAAAAAAAACAGTTCTCCTTTTGAAGTGAACTAGGCAGTGAGCCTTTTTCGTACATTTTCATACAAATTGAAGCATCGTTCAGCGAGAGCGTGTCCCAGTGATGCAAATAGATGATAATCAGGTGGAGCCAAATATGGAGAATAAGCTGTATGCCCTAGTATTTCCGAACTGAACACTTCGATCGTATCCCTGACCCATTTTGCTGTGTGTGACGGTGCATTATTATAGAGCAATATGACTTTGTGTTGCCATTTTCCTTATTCTGCTCGTTTTTCATGTAACGCTCAATTTAAATTGATCATTTGCTGTTGGTAATGATCAGTGTTAATGGTTTCACCAAGTTTTAGCAGCTGATAATTGATGACACCCTTCTGATCCCACTAAACGCAGAGCATTGTCTTCTTTCCAAATTGATTTGATCTTGCAGTGGATGTCAATGGTTTGCCTGAATTCACAATGCTTAGGATCTCAAAATATCTCTCTTCTTCATCACTTGTCACTATTCGATGGAGAAACAACTTTCTCTTGCAATTGGCAAGCAGCATTTCACAAGAGGTCTTCAGATTTGCTCGCTGTCTTTCATTTAGTTCATGCAGAACCCATTTTCCCACTTTCTGCAGCTTTTACATACACGGCTTTTCAAGTTACAGTCAATTGTTCTGCAAGTTCCTGTTGAGTTTGAGTATCATCTTCATCCAATAAGACCTGTAAATCATTGTCTTTTAACTTTTTTGGTGTTTCCCCGTGCTCATTGTTCTCACATCAGAATCACCAATTTTGAAGTTTTTTAACTACTTGAAAACTGTGTTTTCCCAGGAGCATGGTCATCAAAAGCTTTGACAAGCATTCGATGCAGTTCTGCAGCAGTTTTCTTCAAAGGATAACAGAAAAACAATACTGTCCACAAATCATAGTTCGTAGATCCAAATCTTGGTATGTTTATGGGTTTGAAAGAGATACTGATGTATGGAACTTGAGGTACTGTGTGTTGACATTTCTCGTCAGCTGGTACAGGAAGCAGATGGCGCTGCAGACGTGCTCTCATGGGCTAACACCTTCTATAGAGAAAGTCCGGTTTCAAACTTCCACATCTGATGTACAATACTTTGTTATAACAAACTGCTTTAGGTGAGCGTGACGTCACAACTGTGTGTGTTTCTGGCAGATTGTGGGAAATATTGTTATTGGTTGTTTGAGAAGCATTACTATCAAAGTAAATTTACTTTTACACAAGATGAATTATGTTACTTGTAAGAATGTTTGATGAATTTCTTAAATTATGGAGTGTTTGACTCTCATTCAAAACTTAACAGTTTGAGTACCAGCTGCTTCGAAAAATTTTGCACCCAGAACACCAGCCATTCATTGTTTAAAATTTTACTAGCACATGTGTGCGTGATATAAGTTAAAGGGTAACATATACCAAAAAAGACCAATATTTCATGTGGAATCTCAGCTTTTCTTATAGCTGTACTGAATGTATATTAATTTGAACCATTATATTTCCTATTTGTGCAGTTGTCCTACTTAACTGGGATGTTGCTACAAAAGTGCTTTGCAATCTCGATTTCAGGTATTCAGTGCTTTGGAAGCTACTGTTCTGTATTTGACCTAATTCATATTTATACCTCCGTAATACAGAACTGCAGTGTACATGAAATCTGGGAAAAATCTGGTAACCTTAACCTTATTTCTTCTTCCACTTTTACACTCTGTTGATGCAGAAAAAGTAGTTGTTTCATGCCTTAATTTCAGGTGGTCCATAGCATCAGTGATTCCTACAATCTCAACATGTTTTTCTCACACCACCCCCAGTGTACCTACTGTGGTATACACTGTGCTCGCTATCTGACTGCTAATTGTGGGAACTGCCTCCTGGTGCATTGCAGTATTGCTGTTTTACTGCTCATTATAGCTAATTACCCATTTTTCTGTATCATTCAAATGTAATGTGATAATGGCAAATAAATGGGGCTTGAAACAAGGAACATCACACCCTTTATTACTTATAGTTATTTAACTGAGAAAAATACTAAATGCCATTTTAATTCCAGTTCTTTTGTTAAATTGTGTTTGGCTTCTGACAAGAAACACATATGAGGGTAATACCAAAAGTAAGGTCTCCTATTTTTTTATAAGTACAGAACTCTATTTGTGTGGCAGTTGTTAACACTGCTATGAAGAGTGCTTCATGCGCTGTGTGTAAACGTGTGCATGTCATGCTGAGGAGCTCAGTCTTGGCTTGGCAGCGATTGAGAATGGAGCTCCTGTTGGATGTTACTGCCAAGTGTGAATTGCGCGCAGTTATTCAGTTTTTGAATGCAAAGGGCACTGTGCCAATTGAACTCCACTGCCAGTTGATGGAAGTGTATGGTGTGTCGTGCATGGATGTCAAAAATGTTTGTAAGTGGTGTAGAGATTTTGCAGCTGGTCGGACCAAAATTCACAATGAACAAAGGAGCGGGAGACCGTCAATTTCTGAGGAGACAGTGTTGAAGGTTGAGAAAAGCATGTGTGAAGATTGGCGGAACACCCTGGATGATCTCTGCATGTTGATTCCTGAGGTTTCCCGAAGCACCGCTCACAGAATTTTAACGGAAACATTGAACTACTGGAAGGTGTGCGCAAGATGGGTGTTGCCATGCATGCTGACTGAGGACCACATGCAGCAACGAGTTGCTGCTTCCTGCGCATTTCTTCACTGCATTGCAGCCGAACAGGACAACTTTCTGGACTCAATTGTCATGGGTGACGAAACCTGGGCTTACCACTTTACACTTGAGACCAACAACTGTTGCTCTCAGTATTAACTCGAATTTCTCTGGTTTTAACAAGATGCTCAAATAATCTGTCTACATCCCAACTCCTCAAACCACTAGGAGTGGGTGCTTCCCACTTTATCGTACATTGTTTTCTTCCAGTTCCATTCACATACGGGATGTGGAAAGACTGACTGCCTGACTGCCTTTGTGTATCATATAATTAGTAATTAGTCCAGTTCCCTCCCTCCCCCCCGCCCTCCCCCCCCTCCGGTGCAGACTCAGTTGTGTGCTGGGTCTATTCCAGTATCAGTTTTTCCGTAAAATTTTCACCCTCTATAGCTCGCTCTTATACCATACAAGTTATTCCTTGATATCTTAACACATGTTCTATCATCATTTATTCTTGTCAATGTTTTCCACGTATTTCTTTCTCTGCCCATTCTGTGGATCTTTCAGAATCGGCAACTTCCTCATTTCTAATGTTATCAGTCCACCTACTTTTCAGCATCCTTCTACAGCATCACATCTCATGTTTTAGTTCTGTTCTCCTCAGGTTCTCTTCCTGTTTCTTCACATTTTTCACGCAGTTGTTTCACTGTGGCATCCCTGCAGTTCCTGTTCATTATAACAGTATCAACTGCCTTAGAGAACAATAAAAACACCACACACACACACACACACACACACACACACACACACACACACACAATTATCGTCATCCCTCAATACTTAAGTACGTCACTTATTTCCATTGATTCTTTCTGATGATTCTGCTACACTTAAGCCCATTCTTCTGCTCCTAACAGTCCCCTATTTGATTTTGAAATATCTGTCTGACCATAGCGTAATCCAGTGAAGTGGCTCTTCGGGAGTAGTATATTTATTTATATTTTTCTCATTTATTCACTGTCTTTAAAACCACTCGCAAGTGTAATTGTGTCGTCCAATATGCAAAATTTGTTAAATGTTTTTTACTTGAAACCTATCATTCAAAGAGATTTGAAAATACACTTCGATTTTTGAGTCATTTAACTATTTTAGAAAATCATTTCAAAATTGGTTTTACTTTTACGTAACTCGCAGCTTAGCAGTAAAATCATCAAACAATGGACTGATTTACTTCCAAGAATATTACTTGAAAATGAAAATATGACGGTATTGTAATTAGTCTCAGCGTATTTGTGCTTTAAAAGCATGGACTCAAATATTGAAATTATTGTGGACCCACACAGCACTTGAAGAATACTCCTCTTATCATCGTATTCAGGCTGTGGTAGTCAAATCCTGGCTCTAGGCATAAGCTGAAAAGTAAAATCTTAAAACTGATGTAGCTCCCCACTATGGCTCATTGCTGTGGGGAGGAAAAAAAAAAATATTTGTTAAATGTTGAAGTGGACGATCTCTGTGCTTCCACTTTGATTTTGCTTTATAGGTTGACGCGTAATGGCATCCGTTGAAACAGTGGCCACTAAAATTGTGGAGCTGTAAACGTCTTAAGAAAAATTAATTCAGTGCAAGGAATATGACAGAGGGCACACTGTACATCGAAATAACTCACATATGAACTTTAACTTACTATATTAACAACCTCTAACTTATGTGGTCAATAGGTCTGCTTCCTATTACTAGAAGCAAGGGGGGGGGGGGGGAGGAGAGGGAGAGAAAAATAATGTACGAGTGTTCTTCTCCCTTATTAAATGCATAGAAATTACTACATTTAAGGAGTTTACTCCTTGATACTAAGATTAAATTTGATATTTGCTATAAAAAAAGGAGTATTTTACACTGCCTATGCTGTCGGTGAAATTCATAAGGTTCATGTACATTTATTTCTTTGTGAGATATACTTCTGAAGAGGGGCAGCAGCCTTTTCAGTAGTTGCAGGGGCAACAGTCTGGATGATTGACTGATCTGGCCCTGTAACGCTAACCAAAACGGCCTTGCTGTTGATGTGGTACTGCAAATGGCTGAAAGCAAGGGGAAACTACAGCCATAATTTTTCCCGCTGGCGTGCAGCTTTACTGTATGATTAAATGATGATGGCGATCTCTTGGGTTAAATATTCCAGAGGTAAAATAGTCCCCCACTTGGATCTCCAGGCGGCGACTACTCAAGAGAATGTCGTTATCAGGATAAATAAAACTGGCGTTCTACGGATCGGAGCGTGGAATGTCAGATCCCTTAATTGGGCAGGTAGGTTAGAAAATTTAAAAAGGGAAATGGATAGGTTAAAGTTAGATATAGTGGGAATTAGTGAAGTTCGGTGGCAGGAGGAACAAGACTTTTGGTCAGGTGAATACAAGGTTATAAATACAAAATCAAATAGGGGTAATGCAGGAGTAGGTTTAATAATGAATAAAAAAAATAGGTCTGCAGGTAAGCTACTACAAACAGCATAGTGAACGCATTATTGTGGCCAAGATAGACACGAAGCCCACGCCTCCTACAGTAGTAAGATTGTAAATTGTAAGACATTTCCAGGGGCAGATGTGGACTCTGACCACAATCTATTGGTTATGAACTGTAGATTAAAACTGAAGAAACTGCAAAAAGGTGGGAATTTAAGGAGATGGGACCTGGATAAACTGAAAGAACTAGAGGTTGTACAGTGTTTCAGGCAGAGCATAAGGGAGGGTAGCTTTGAGGAATGAAATAGTGAAGGCAGCAGAGGATCAAGTAGGTAAAAAGACGAGTGCTAGTAGAAATCCTTGGGTAGCAGAAGAGATACTGAATTTAATTGATGAAAGGAGAAAATACAAAAATGCAGTAAATGAAGCAGGCAAAAAGGAATACAAACGTCTCAAAAATGAGATCAACAGGAAATGCAAAATGGCTAAGCAGGGATGGCTAGAGGACAAATGTAAGGATGTGTAGAAGCTTATCTCACGAGGGGTAAGATAGTTACTGCCTACAGGAAAATTAAAGAGACCTTTGGAGAAAAGGGAACCACTTGCATGAATATTAAGAGCTCAGATGGAAACCCAGTTGTAAGCAATGAAGGGAAAGCAGAAAGCTGGAAGAAGTATATAGAGGGTCTATACAGGGGCGATGTTGTTGAGGACAATATTATGGAAATGGAAGAGAAGGTAGATGAAGATGAAATAGGGGAAATGATACTGCATGAAGAGTTTGACAGAGTACTGAAAGAACCAAGTCGAAACGAGGCCTCGGGAGTAGACAACATTCCATTAGAACTGCTGACAGCATCCTTGGGAGAGCCAGTCCTGACAAAACTCTACCATCTGGTGAGCAAGATGTATGAGACAGGCAAAATTCCCTCGTACTTCAAGAAGAATATAATAATTGCAGTCCAAAAGAGAGCAGGTGTTGACAGATGTGAAAATTACCGAACAATCAGTGTAATAAGTCAGAGCTGCAAAATACTAACACGAATTCTTTACAGACGAATGGAAAAACTGGTAGAAGCAGACCTCGGGGAAGATCAGTTTGGATTCCGTAGAAATGTTGGAACACATGAAGTAATACTGACCCTACGACTTATCTAAGAAGAAAGATTAAGGAAAGGCAAACCTACGTTTCTAGCATTTGTAGACTTAGAGAAAGTTTTTGACAATGTTGACTGGAATACTCTTTCAAATTCTGAAGGTGGCAGGGGTAAAATATAGGGAGTGAAAGGCTATTTACAATTTGTACAGAAACCAGATGGCAGAGTCGAGGGACATGAAAGGGAACAGTGATTGGGAAGGGAGTGAGACAGGGTTGTAGCCTCTCCCCAATGTTATTCAGTCTGTATATTGAGCAAACAGTGAAGGAAACAAAAGAAAAATTCAGAGTAGGAATTAAAATACATGGAGAAGAAATAAAAACTTTGGGGTTCGCCTATGACATTGTAATTCTGTCAGAGACAGCAAAGGACTTCTGAGAGCAGTTGAACAGAATGGGCAGTGTCTTGAAAGGAGGGTATAAGATGAACATCAACAAAAGTAAAACAAGGGTAATGGAATGTAGTCGAATTAATTCGGGTGATGCTGAGGGAATTAGATTAGGAAATGAGACACTTAAAGTAGTAAAGGAGTTTTGCTATTCAGGAAGTAAAATAACTGATGATGGTCGAAGTAAAGAGGATATAAAATGTAGACTGGCAATGGCGAGGAAAGCGTTTCTGAAGTAGAAAAATTTGTTAACATAGAGTATTGAGTTAAGTGTCAGGAAATCATTTCTGAAAGTATTTGTATGGAGTGTAGCCATGTATGGAAGTGAAATGTGGACGATAAATAGTTTAGACAAGAAGGGAATAGAAGCTTTCGAAATGTGGTGCTACAGAAGAATGCTGAAGATTAGATGGGTAGAGCACATAACTAATGAGGAGGTATTGAATAGAATTGAGGAGAAGTGGAGTTTGTGACACAACTTGACAAGAAGAAGGGACCGGTTGGTAGGACATGTTATGAGGCATCAAGGGATCACCAATTGAGCACTGGGGGGCAGCGTGGAGGGTAAAAACGATAGAGGGAGACCAAGAGATGAATACACTAAGCAGATTCAGAAGGATGTAGGCTGCAGTAGGTACTGAGGGATGAAGAAGCTTGCACAGGATAGGGTAGAATGGGGAGCTGCATCAAACCAGTCTCAGGTCTGAAGACCACAACATTGGCACTTCTCGTTCCAGGATTTTTTTGTTTTTAATGTCTTTCTAACGCAATTGTCACTGGGACGACACACCAGCAGGTATCTCCCTATGTCTCCAGGCTTTTTCCTAGTTAGTGGCTCCTCTTGCGATTTTTGACAAGTGTATTCGCTATTACCAGTTGAAGTTTGATGCACTATTCTATTAGTCCTCTTCTTCTTTCATTTGTGCTACAGAGTCCATATTCCCCTGTAATCTGCCCTCTATTCCTTCTTTTATTATTGCCTTCTAATCATAGATTTTCATCTCCATTTATATACTGAATTACTTATTCAATATTTTCAGGATTTAACTGTTACAATCTTTCGAGCCAGTGGCTCATCCTCCTGGCAGAAAATTTGAAGAGGAAGGAAGAGGGGTAATGGAAAAGGACTGGAAAGGTTTAGTGAAAGGGGTTCTGCAGATTTCCTTCTATATTGCTATGATTTTCTGTCCTTGAGGCTTCCCTATATATTGCAGCAACATCTGCACCTAACTCTTGTAGCATCTGACATCCAAAAAAATTCATTTATACCTTTCAAGAAAAAGAACAGTACCATAACATTCTCTTGGGCTACACCCATTTTTCCCTGTAAAAACATTATTTTGAGTTTTTTTTTGTAAGGAATCGCCTTAATCAAGTTACAAAGTTTGCTGAAGATTCTGTAAGTTAATATTTCGTTCACTGGAGGCACTACACTATGGCATCAAATACTTTCTAAAAGTAAAGAATAAACCATAAACTGGATGGCACTCACTGATAAATGCCAGGATGACTTCCCATTGTATAAATTTCAGAAAGTGTAAATGAGTACTTCAGTCTTCATCTGTATCATCCTTTGTTTTGGTGCCAGTGTAGTCATTGAGTTGCTAGATGACTTTTGTGTCTTTATGGACTTTATGTAAGACCAAAACTTCTTATGATTTATTGGTCGATCAATAGACAAAATATGACTTTTTAATTCATTGACTCCTTCTCACATTGTTCCCCTTATTCTTATTGGCTTCACTCAGTTTTTGTTTGTAAATGCTTTGATAACACTTACGTGTGTGATGAAGCACGCTTTACTTTTGCACTGATTAAGGCGGTATTGGATTAAGACACTGGGCTCACACTTGGGAGGGCGAAGTTGCCAAAATTACCAACCAGTGTAAGGCAGTTGCTATAGCAAGAACAAACACGATTTATGAAACATAGTACTTTATAGAGCAACATATTAGATACAATGAAGTACATGTCATGTGTAACACAGAACACATTGACTGAACAACAGTAATATGGGTTATAGAATAGGCCGAGCATTCATTTGCGATTGCTTAAACAATTCTGCAGCTCACCAGAGCATGCCAAGGGGTCGACCCAGGTTTCCTCTGTAATCTGGCCTGTGAACTGATGGACACGCTATCTTTGAAATCATGCATGTCATGAGTGATGGTACATCACTCCTTCCTTTTAGGGGTTGGGAAAAGCAAATACATACATACATACATACATACATACATACATACATACATAAAAATACTAGGCACAGAAAAAAAAAATGCATGGTACGGAAAAATGCACTGATACTGGATAAGCACTGATAGTGTGAAAGAAAAGCACTTATCTCTCAAGACACTGATTTTATTAGTCACGGAAAACACCAATGATGATGCTGATGTCCATTCATTTCATTGCCTGACAACGGCAGCTGCTGCAGTGTGTAGTCACTGGTAAGCAGGGGCATAAGTGATGATGAGGTGGATTGGTGCACCGTCCCCCCTCTCATGAGAGGCCATAGGGCAGAAATGGGTATGGCATCTCCACAGTGACATCCTCATCGGTGCTCAGCACTGGAGGCGTCAGCAGGGGCTTAGGAGATGACAGCTGCACAGCACCCAGCAAGAGAAGTGGGCGTAGCTGTGGTGTCAGTGCAGCAGGGGCTGCACTGGTGATAGCAGTCAAGGAATGGGAGTGGAGGTAGGAACACCAGACAGCGATATGAGAGGTTGCAGCCCCCGCTGCAGCGCCAACTGGAATGTCTACAAGACAAGAACAGGCATACAACCCTCCAGAACAGCCCCCTCTGTTGCAGCCGCAGCTGATCAAAGTGATGGGATGTCCGCTCATCAGGAGTGCGGATGGCACTCGGGCACCAGCCCAGCAGTGCTCGATGACGGCAGGAATTCAGTTTAGTTGTTGGATGAAACCATGAGTCTGACAGGTGCACCCAGCTGGAACAGTCATGGAGCCAGCGACATCAGTGGACACTGAATCGAACGCAGTTGAAGAAGGCTCCATGGTTGGCGTCCATGTAGCGGGTTCCTCGCCTCCATCAGACTGAAACAGTAAGAACTTAAAAAAATGTTCAAATGCAGCTCCAGGGGGCCTGCCAGATACATTCTGCATCTAGTTTTAAAACGTCTGAATCATGTGTTTGGCCTCACCTTAGATTGAAGGCAAAACAGGGAGGCTTTCGGGTGGCAAACACCACTAGCTTGGCAAAATTATTCAAATTCTAAGGAACAAACTGGGGACCATAATCAGTAATTCAGTTGCAAAAATTTTAGACAGGGCTGAAACAGCAGCTGCCACAGGCATGGATGGACAATGCGCCATGTAGGGAAACTTGGAATAGGTGTCCACCATAATTAACCAATACTGATTTAAGAAGGGCCCAGTAAAATCAACATGTAGACACTTCCACAGGTACTGCGGTGTCAGCCAGATGGAAAAAGATGCCTGCAGGGCTGCCTGTAGCTGAACAGTTAGTGCAAGTGGCTATAAGCTGCATAATGTCCCCATCTATGCCCAGCTAATATGAGTGCCGGCCAAAGCTTTGGTGTGAGAGGTCCCACAATGATTGACATGCAGAAACCATCATACGTTATGGTGTAATGAAGTGGCAGTCACAACCCAGGGAGCAGCTATGTCAAACACAAAAAGACAGTGCCGGAGGGAGAAGTAATTATGCAAGGGATGCGAGGCACGATCGGGGATTTTTTCCAGCCAACTGTGCTGCACAAAAGGGAAGACTCAATTAAGCACAGGATCCATGGTGATGGCTGATCTATTGTGGCACTTGTGATGGGAAAATCATCAACCATGTTGTGGTTATCAATATCTAAACAGAATCGAAGCAACTTATTCTGATCAAACACTGGGTCCAGCCTGATCAGAAGATGAGATGAGGCATCAGTGTTGGTGTGTTGTGCCGTTGGCTGGTAATGGATCTGATAACGGTAACGAGAGGAAGAGATTCCACCAATGCAAATGTTGTGCTGCCTTGTCTGGCATGGACACTGCTCTTTTTGAGCAACCGGTAGGGTAACCCTTGCCAGACAGGTCAGTTGGTGAGATTCCAGACAGAGTAGTCCCCCTATGGGGCTCCTGTCTTGGGAGTATGTGGGTGGCAACCACATGGGCCCTTAGCTAAGTGTGACATTACTTCCACTTACTTGTGTCAGGCTTCTTCTGTTTTCTTCCCTATTGGCCTCCCTTGGCCAACTCTTACTATGTCAACCCAAATGGTATTAGGTTTTGAGGCCTGAGGGTGACTTCCATTTCTCTTTTCTATTCTCCAACAATCAAAGGTTGGCAAAGGACCCCGGAGTCTCCTGAGGCCACCAATACTTGTTTGCAGAAACAAAACTCTGGGAAATGCCCAGTGAAATTTGAGAAATCAGTCAGACCTAAAGGATTTCAATGCAGCTCTGCAACAGACCCTACACTCACATCCTAGAAGGCATGAGTTGTGAGATCCCTAGACAATGTATGACACACAGTGGATACAGACTACAAAGCCAAGGGGAGAGGATGAAAGGCGAACTTATTTTGGGTGCCTTTAAATAACCGGAAAATATCGGCTAAGGGAGAGAACCCCAAAAGAAAATCCTGGTCCTCGTAGAAGGGGGTTGAGCAGATGGCTGGTAACCAACTCTCAGAAAACACAGACTACTCCCAGTACCCAAACGAGCCTCAGAAACAGGATGGTCTCAAAGGTACATGACAAGCCTATGGAAAAGGAAAAACGAAAAGGGATAAATGGAAACATCAAAGTAGCAATCTGGAATGTGAGAGGAATTTCCCAAAAGGAAGTCGAACTAGTAAATATGCTAAGCAATATTATTATCAATGCTGTAGCAGTCACAGAAACTAAAGAGAAATTAAGAGGAAATAAATATGTAGGATTACATTATGTTCTTTAGTGGTGTTGAACAACATAAATGAGCAATCAAAAGTGTACCACTACTACTGCCATAAAAATGGGAAAAATACATTCTAGATTGTACATACGTGAGTGAAATAATACTTACAGTCAGGTTGAAACTGATAAGGGGTAACACCACCTTTATAAGTATGTATGCACCTGAAGAAGGGAAAAAAGACTAATCTGAAAGCTTCTATGAAGAACTACAGAAGACTGAGTACATACAGAGCTACTGATCAGATTAATGATGGGAGATTTCAATGCCAGAATAGGAAATAATCCCAGTAACAAATGTTATAGGTCCGTTTGGAGAACCAATATGTAATGGAAATTCAGAATTACTAAGAGATTTTGCCACTTACAATAATTTAAAAATCACAAATTCAGTTTTTTAAAAAAAGGATATAAACAAGTATACTTGGACCAACAGAGGTCTTAGATCAATAATTGACTACATCTTAGTAAATAATAGGCTTGCGGGCCAAGTAAGGGATACAAAGAGTTTATAGAGGACAAGATATTTCTTGCTAATCTCCAGAGTAGATCTTTTTACAAAATTGAAGAAAATTACAAGTAACAAACCAACAAGATCAAAGCATTTATAAGGTATACTTGCTTGGGGAGCGGGAGAGGGAGAGGGGGCCTAAAAATTTGGAATGAGGATATAATGAAAGCTGTCAAAGAAAAAGAGGATGCATATATAAAATAGTTAAGCAACCTGACTATTGAGAACAACCAATACTGCAAGGAGAAAAGAAATAACACTAAATGCATAGTAAGAAAAGCATATCAGGAACACTAGGATAGATTTATTGCTAATATCGAGCATGATATCCATGGAAGATGACAAATGGCATATAACATTTTAAAAAATTTTAAACACAGCAGAAAGAGAAAAGATACAAATAAATAATACTGAAGAAGAACAGTGGATAAATTATTACATCGAATTGTGGTATGATCATACAGCACAAGAAACTGAAATTGAACAAGTAGACAAGAAAGGATCAGATGAAATTAACATCTGCACTAACATCAATTAGCCGGCCACGGTGGCGGAGCAATTCTAGGCACTTCAGTCTGGAACTGCGCGACTACTACAGTCGCTGGTTTGAATCCTGTCTCAGGCCTGGATGTGTGTGATGTCCTTAGGTTAGTTAGGTTTAAGTAGTTCTAAGTTCTAGTGGACTGATGTCCTCAGATGTTAAGTCCCACAGTGCTCAGAGGCATTTGAACTAACATCACTCAAGAACAGGAAAGCAACAGGAAAAAATGTCATTAATGCTGAATTATTAAAGTATGGCGGAATGATGGTACACCGACGACTGCTAATTCTCTTCAGTGAATGTTGGAAGAAGAAGAGTATTACCAAAGACTGGAAAAGAGCTAGAGTGATATCCATTTTTTAAAAAAAGGAGATAAAAGCCTATGCAGTAATTAGAGAGGAATAAGTTTGCTGGACTCGGCATACAAGGCATAGGCTAAGATTATAAATACAAGACTTAAAGACATAGCAGAAGCAGTACAGCATGAGGAGCAAATGAGTTTTAGGAAAGGATACTCCACAATAGATGCAGTTTTTATCCTACAGCAAATAACAGAGAAACAGAGTATAATGAATGAACACACATTACTTTTATTGACTTTAAAAATGCTTTTGACAATGTCAGTAGATAGAAACTTTGGGAAATAACTACGAATCACAGTTATCCATAGCATCTAGTAAATGCGATTAAAAGATTATATCAAGACACAAATATCACTCAGGATCTCAATGGGAAAACAATTAGATACCAACTAACAAAGGGGCACGACAAGGCTGCTGCATCTCTCCAACTTTGTTCAGCATCTACATTAATGAAATGATACATACATGGAAATCAGAATTTCAGAAAGGCATCTACCTAGACAGGAACATTCTTTTAAATAATTTACTATATGTTGATGATGCAGTGATCCTAGCAGACAAAGATGATGACCTTCAAAAAGGAATCTACTTGATAAAAATTTAACATGGAAATTTCAAAAGAAAAAAATTAAGACAATGGCCTTCATGGGGAAAGAAGTAGTCAGGAACAAAATAGATATAAATCAGAAGATTTTAGAGCAAGTAAAACATTTCAATTAGCTTCATATGAAATGACATATGGCTACAGCAGAGATATTGAAATTAAGATTAGTAAATTCAGACAGGTATGCGGAACAATTAACACAAACCTATAAAACAAAACAAGGAAAGACACTCAAATTAAATTTTACAAAACTGTTGCAGTTCCCACACTGCTCTATGGATGTGAGACCTGGGTGATTACCCAGATTCTAGAAAGCCAGATTCAGCCACAAGAAATGAAATTCATTAGAGGTGTTAAAGGTTGCACAAGAGAAGATGGGCTAAGAAATCAAGCTATTAGAGAAGAACTGCAAATCTTTAGCCTCTATTATAAAATTCGAGATTACAGAAGAAAATGGAACAAACATCTACAAAGAATGGAGAGTGAGTGAGTGAGTGAGTGAGTGAGTGAGTCAGGCAGCAAGCATTTCACGGTATCGTAAATAACTGGCATCTTTTTGCAAATACTTTCGGGTACAAAAATTTAGGAAAGATTTGTTTGAAATTTTTGATCTCTTGTATGATGTTGATCAAAGGTTCAACCAAGATGATCTAAAGAGATTATCCCATCTTGAAGAGATACTTATTACATCCTCTCAAACACATCCTCCATCCACAAGACGTTTGGAATAATTTCTTGGAGTACAAACAACAGACTTTAACCTGGACAGGCTTCATACACAGCTTGAAATAGTTTGAACCATTACAACTGGTATACAACAATGCAATGTATCTTCTATTGGAAGAAAACTTATTGCTGAACCTGGTAAGGTTAAAGAACTCTTTCAGGAAGTCATTCGCCTCATCATTCTGATTCTGACCGTTCCAGTATCGTTAGCATCCTCTTGGGTGTCTTTCAGTACCTTGAGATGACTTAAAAGTGGCCTCAGATCAACAGTGACTCATTTGAGACTCACCCATCTGCTCCTCCATGTTCATCAAAACAGGGCTGAAAAAATTAATTTTATGGATGTCGTGAAATAATTTATTTGCCAAATTGTCAAAAGGAACATTACATTTGGAAATGGTAGATAAAATTTGTTAGTCTAAATAAAACAAAATAAATGCCTTCTTCCTTTTCAAACAAATTACCTTTTCTTTTTTCATTAAGATGTGATGCACAGTGTTTGTAAAATAGTAATAATAACAGAAGGTTTCTCTCTGGCCAATTGACATTGTAGTCCACATTAAGTATGAACTCCTTTTTGTAAATGGTCTCAGAACAAAATAGGACCATTGTCTTCTCAGATAAATGATATCTTTTTTTAAAATTAAAGGTACGAGATTGTTTTCAAGAGCACAACTTATAAAACTGGGTTCATATTCGTATTAATAAGCTGTTTCTCTCTGTAGATCAACATATCACTGATTACCTAACACATCTTCCCACACTATCTGTATGCATGTGTTCTTAACAATTCTACTGAAAGATGAAATCAGTAAATGCATTTGCTTCCCCCTTCCCCCCAGTAAAGAAATAGTTGGTACATCACTGATTCATATCAATATATTTTGTTCTCTCTCTCTCTCTCTCTCTCTCTCTCTCTCTCTCTCTCTCTCTCTCTCTCTCTCTCTCTCTCTCTGGATTGGTCTTTATACTGAAGACATTGTTTATGAATTTTCGTTCTCCTGACTTGTCCTACGGTAAGGCAGCTGCTTTATTGTGAGTGATTAATTTGGCAATTTGTGACAGGACTACCTTTCATTTTCATGTGTCCATTTGTGGATAAATGCATTGTGAGACAACACTGACTTTCATTGGTCTGTAGCTTCCCAGCTGTCCCTTTAATAAATTCTTTACTAGGCGGTGAAATACCTTCTGTAAGAAATGAAGTCTGATGCCTGGGGCAGAAGATCTGCAGGTGAATGATCTGCTAGGGAACAGTGATGGATGGTACAATTAATTAAGACTATTTAAGAGGATAGGTGACAGACACCCCAGTCAAAGCTACAACTATTCTCTCAACCAATACACATGATACACCATCTCTCAAGATTTAGGTGTTTTGTTATTTCACCAAATTGTTTAAGGCAAAGGCCAGGATGATTTATTGTATTTGGAAAAGACATTCTGATTTTCTTCTGCAGTCAAAGCTTGTGCCCTGCCCTCAATTACCTTGTATGGGGACACACACTACTCTTGCTCTTGAAACTTCCTGGCAGATTAAAACTGTGTCCCCGACCGAGACTCGAACTCGGGACCTTTGCCTTTCGTGGGCAAGTGCTCTACCATCTGAGCTACCGAAGCACGACTCACGCCCGGTACTCACAGGAGGTTTCATATCAGTGCACACTCCACTGCAGAGTGAAAATCTCATTCTGGAAACATCCCCCAGGCTGTGGCTAAGCCATGTCTCCGCAGTATCCTTTCTTTCAGGAGTGCTAGTTCTGCAAGGTAAGCAGGAGAGCTTCTGTAAAGTTTGGAAGGTAGGAGACGAGATACTGGCAGAAGTAAAGCTGTGAGTACCGGGTGTGAGCCGTGCTTCGGTAGCTCAGATGGTAGAGCAGTTGCCCACAGAAGGCAAAGGTCCCGAGTTCGAGTCTGTCGGGCACACAGTTTTAATCTGCCAGGAAGTTTCATATCAGCGCACACTTCGCTGTAGAGTGAAAATCTCATTCTGGATACTCTTGCTCTTATTTATTGATGCCACATGTTTTCAGCCCTGGAGACCAATATTCAATGTTGACTGCTCAGATAATCTGCAGTACTGGAATTTTATTGCTTTTCTTAACAGCCATAATGGTTGAGCCTATAACAGCATTTTGGGCACTGATTTCTTCCTCTATACTCGCGCACGCGCACGCGCACGCGCACACACACACACACACACACACACACACACACACACACACACACACACACACACACACACACACACACACACACACACACACACACAAAATTTCGAGCTTTCGCAACCAACGGCTGCTTCGTCAGGAAAGAGGGAAAGGAAAGCAAAGATGTTTGAAAATATCTGTGAAACTGCTATTTTATATTTTCATATGGTCCGACCACAACATTTGAGTAAACATACATGTAATTGGCATTTATGATTAAAAATCATAATCCTCACCAGTTCAGTGCAAAACTGTATATATATAGAGAAAGAAACTTCCACATGGGAAAAATATATTAAAAACAAAGATTCCAAGACTTACTAAGCGGGAAAGTGCCGGCAGACAGGCACAATGAACAAAACACACAAACACACACACACAGAATTACTAGCTTGGTTGCTTCTTCAGGAAGGAGAGGGAAAGACGAAAGGATGTGGGTTTTAAGGGAGAGGGTAGGGAGTCATTCCATCCCGGGAGCGAAAAGACTTCCCTTAGGGGGAAAAAAAGGACAGGTGTACACTCGAGCGCGCGCACACACACACACACACACACACACACACACACACACACACACACACACACACAAGCAGACATATTTA
The DNA here is from genome assembly GCF_023897955.1 of Schistocerca gregaria. Taxonomy (NCBI): domain Eukaryota; kingdom Metazoa; phylum Arthropoda; class Insecta; order Orthoptera; family Acrididae; genus Schistocerca; species Schistocerca gregaria. The sequence goes on from NC_064926.1 coordinate 426,938,934, forward strand.
GGCAAAGAGTAAGGGCAGAGATGTCAGTCGAGGCGGAAGTACAGAGGCAAAAAAGTTGTTGAAAGACAGGTGAGGTATGAGCGGCGGCAACTTGAAATTAGCGGAGGTTGACGCCTGGTGGATATCGAGAAGAGAGGATATACTGAAGGGCGAGTTCCCATCTCCGGAGTTCAGATAGGTTGGTGTTGGCGGGAAGTATCCAGATAACTCGGACGGTGTAACACTGTGCCAAGATGTGCTGGCCGTGCACCAAGGCATGTTTAGCCACAGGGTGATCCTCATTACCAACAAACACCGTCTGCCTGTGTCCATTCATGCGAATGGACAGTTTGTTGCTGGTCATTCCCACATAGAAAGCGTCACAGTGCAGGCAGGTCAGTTGGTAAATCACGTGAGTGCTTTCACATGTGGCTCTCCCTTTGATCGTGTACACCTTCCGGGTTACAGGACTGGAGTAGGTGGTGGTGGGAGGGTGCATAGGACAGGTTTTACACCGGGGGCGGTTGCAAGGGTAGGAGCCAGAGGGTAGGGAAGGAGGTTTGGGGATTTCATAGGGATGAACCAAGAGGTTACGAAGGTTAGGTGGACGGCGGAAAGACACTCTTGGTGGAGTGGGGAGGATTTCATTAAGGATGGATCTCATTTCGGGGCAGGATTTTAGGAAGTCGTATCCCTGCTGGAGAGCCACATTCAAGGTCTGATCCAGTCCCGGGAAGTATTCTGTCACAAGTGGGACACTTTTGGGGTTCTTCTGTGAGAGGTTCTGGGTTTGAGGGGATGAGGAAGTGGCTCTGGTTATCTGCTTCTTTACCAGGTCGGGAGGGTAGTTGCGGGATGCGAAAGCTGTTTTCAGGTTGTTGGTGTAATGGTCGAGGGATTCAGGACTGGAGCAGATTCGTTTGCCACGAAGGCCTAGGCTGTAGGGAAGGGACCTTTTGATATGGAATGGGTGGCAGCTGTCATAATGGAGGTACTGTTGCTTGTTGGTGGGTTTGATGTGGAAGGATGTGTGAAGCTGGCCATTGGACAGATGGAGGTCAACGTCTAGGAAAGTGGCATGGGATTTGGAGTAGGACCAGGTGAATCTGATGGAACCAAAGGAGTTGAGGTTGGAGAGGAAATTCTGGAGTTGTTCTTCACTGTGAGTCCTGTTCATGAAGATGTCATCAATAAATCTGTACCAAACTTTGGGTTGGCAGGCTTGGGTAACCAAGAAGGCTTCCTCTAAGTGACCCATAAATAGGTTGGCATACGAGGGGGCCATCCTGGTACCCATGTCTGTTCCCTTTAATTGTTGGTATGTCTGGCCTTCAAAAGTGAAGAAGTTGTGGGTCAGGATGAAGCTGGCCAAGGTGACGAGGAAAGAGGTTTTAGGTGGGTGGCAGGTGATCGGCTAGAAATGAAGTGCTCCATTGCAGCGAGGCCCTGGACGAGCGGGATATTCGTGTATAGGGAAGTGTCATCAATGGTTACAAGGATGGTTTCCGGGGGTAACAGACTGGGTACGGATTCCAGGCATTCGAGAAAGTGGTTGGTGTCTTTGATGAAGGATGGGAGACTGCATGTAATGGGTTGAAGGTGTTGATCTACGTAGGCAGAGATACGTTCTGTGGGGGCTTGGTAACCAGCTACAATGGGATTGCCAGGATGTTTGGGTTTGTGAATTTTAGGAAGTAGGTAGAAGGTAGGAGTGCGAGGTGTCGGTGGGGTCAGGAGTTTGATGGAGTCAGGTGAAAGGTTTTGTAGGGGGCCTAAGGTTCTGAGGATTCCTTGAAGCTCCGCCTGGACATCAGGAATGGGATTACCTTGGCAAACTTTGTATGTAGAGTTGTCTGAAAGCTGACGCAGTCCCTCAGCCACATACTCCCGACGATCAAGTACCACGGTCGTGGAACCCTTGTCAGCCGGAAGAATGATGATGGATCGGTCAGCTTTCAGATCACGGATAGCCTGGGCTTCGGCTGTGGTGATGTTTGGAGTAGGATTAAGGTTTTTCAAGAAAGACTGAGAGGCAAGACTGGAAGTGAGAAATTCGTGGAAGGTTTGGAGAGGGTGATTTTGAGGAAGAGGAGGTGGGTCCCGCTGTGATGGAGGACGGAATTGTTGCAGGCAGGGTTCAATTTGGATAGTGTCTTGGGGAGTTGGATCATTAGGAGTGGGATCAGGATTATTTTTCTTCGTGGCAAAGTGGTATTTCCAGCAGAGACTAAGAGGGTAGGACAGTAAATCTTTGACAAGGGCAGTTTGGTTGAAACTGGGAGTGGGGCTGAAGGTGAGGCCTTTGGATAGGACAGAGGTTTCGGATTGGGAGAGGGATTTGGAGGAAAGGTTAACTACTGAATTGGGGTGTTGTGGTTCCAGATTGTGTTGACTAGAATTTTGAGGTGTTGGGGGGACTGGAGCTGGAAGTGGGAGATTGAGTAGATGGGAGAGACTGGGTCTGTGTGCAATGAGAGGAGGTTGAGGTTTGTTGGAAAGGTTGTGGAGGGTGAGTGAGTTGCCTTTCCGGAGGTGGGAAACCAGGAGATTGGATAGTTTTTTGAGGTGGAGGGTGGCATGCTGTTCTAATTTTGCGGTTGGCCTGTAGGAGGATGCTATGTACAGCCGGTGTGGATGTGGGAGAGGAAAGATTGAGGACTTTGATTTGGGATAGGAGTTGACGGGTTTGTTCATTGGCAGAGTCGATGTATAGGTGAAGGATTAGGCGGGTGAGGGCTATGGATTGTGCTGTTTGGAACTGGTATAAGGACTGACGGAAAGAAGGATTGCAGCCAGAGATGGGAACTTTAAGTGTGAGGCCTTTGGGAGTAATGCCAAATGTCAGACAAGCCTGAGTAAATAAAATATGGGAGCGTAATCTGGCTAGGGTGAAGGCATGTTTGCGGAGGGAATGTAAATAAAATTTAATGGGGTCGTTGTAGGGATGTTGTAGGGATGTTGTGAGGTTGACATGGTATTAGAAGGTGGAAAGGGTAATATGAGGTTAAAGTGAAAGTAAATAGAAATTTATGTAGGGAGAGATAAAGGTGTGAAAAAAGTCGAAAAAGTGTTGGTTTGAGATGAGCTATGTTGGTCCTGTGTTGAACTTAGGTTGGTGAACAACAATGGGTGCAAAGGTTAGGTAGTTATGTTGTCTCCAGATCACGTTAAAGGGTGGGGAAATTCAAGAAAAATTCGAAAAACATTTTTCGAAAAAAGTTTCGAAAGAAAAAAAGTTTCGAAAGAAAAAAGGTTTCGAAACGGAAAAAAAAATTCGAAAAAATAATTTCCTAAAAAATAAAATTCGAAAAAATTTTTCGAGTAAAATCTCGACAAATATGTGTGTAAATGTATACAAAGGACTGGTTGTGGACTGGCAGGTTATGAGAATGAGGCTAACAATTGTTTGATGGAAAAATAACAATGTGTAAACCTGTGGGAAGCTGCTAAAAAATGATCGGTTATGTGGGAAAAACGGGAATGGAAATAAAACGAAAGTTGTTGGAAATAACTGTGATGGTTGTTTAATGGGTGAAAGGAACTGAAGCTGTGAAATAGTATTCACGAGTTTACACGAAATGTTTGTAAACTTGGAACAGTGGATTTTATAGCAGCGGTTATGTTGAAAGCGTTAAAAAATTTTTAGGTTATGGTTTGGAAGTAAATTACGTATTATTGAGGATCACCCTGTGGCTAAACATGCCTTGGTGCACGGCCAGCACATCTTGGCACAGTGTTTCACCGTCCGAGTTATCTGGATACTTCCTGCCAACACCAACCTATCCGAACTCCAGAGATGGGAACTCGCCCTTCAGTATATCCTCTCTTCTCGATATCGCCAGGCTTCAACCTCCGTTAATTTCAAGTTGCCGCCGCTCATACCTCACCTGTCTTTCAACAACTTCTTTGCCTCTGTACTTCCGCCTCCACTGACATCTCTGCACTTACTCTTTGCCTAAATATGTCTGCTTGTGTCTGCATATGTGCGGATGGATATGTGTGCGTGTGTGTGTGCGCGCGCGAGTGTACACCTGTCCTTTTTTTCCCCCTAAGGGAAGTCTTTCCGCTCCCGGGATTGGAATGACTCCTTACCCTCTCCCTTAAAACCCACATCCTTCCGTCTTTCCCTCTCCTTCCTGAAGAAGCAACCATCGGTTGCGAAAGCTAGTAATTCTGTGTGTGTGTGTTTGTGTGTTTTGTTCATTGTGCCTGTCTGCCCGCGCTTTCCCGCTTGGTAAGTCTTGGAATCTTTGTTTTTAATATATATATAGTCTCCTTTCGGCATTGCAAGAGTTTTCTTTAAAGTTAGCACATGAAAGTTGGGAAGGGAAGGAGTAGACATAGAAACTAATGTGAATAGTAAGTTCTCCAATTTTATGTCTGAGTTTAAATTAAAATTTGAAGAAACATTCCCCAAAGCATTAACTCCCAATGGAACACCCACCAACAATAAATGGATTACTAAAGGAATTAGAAAAAGTGCTCAAATATGTAAATACCTAAACTCCATTAAAAAGGACAATAGTGATCCAGCTTTTTGCACTACTACAAAAACTACAAAAGTTTCTACAGGAAGGTACTCAACACTGCATAAAATCAGCTAACGATAGGTTCATAAATTTAGCCAATAATAAAAGTAAAGCTACATGGGCTGTAGTGAAACAAGAAACAGGAATTGTGAAGTAGAGAGGTACAAACGCACAAATCAGGAACAAGGAAAACTTAGAAAGTAACTCAAAAGAATTAGCAAATTATGTAAATACCTACTTTAGCAGCATTGCAACGAACTTACAGAAAATTTTTACAAAAGGTGCTAATCAACCAATACAGAAGCATGTAGCAAACTCAATGGTATTGCTTCCAACTACTGAGGAGGATGTATGCAATGTTGTAAGGCAATTAAAGAACAAAAACTTGGCAGGTTTAGATGAAATCCCAATGTGTTTGCTGAAAAAATGCATTAATGGTATCAAAGTTCCACCAACAGAAATCATAAATGAATCCTTCAAAACTGGTTGCTTCCCTGACTATCTGAAGCATACCAAAACTTTACCATTTCACAAGAAAGGTGACAGAAAACGTTGAGAACTACAGACCAATAGCCCTATTGTGATGTTTTCCCAAAGTGATAGAAACAATAATGAAAAACAGGCTTTTGAGCTATCTAAGTAAATTCAACCTCCACTGCAATGACCAGCATGGTTTCAGGCCTGGTAGAGGTACAGAATCTGCAATAGCACAGTTTACAAAAACAGTTTTAGAAGCACTAGATAAGAACAGATATGTAACTGGCCTTTTCCTAGACCTGTCTAAGGCATTTGATACAGTTGACCACCAGAAGCTGCCACATAAATTAGAGGCACTAGGAGTAAGGGAAGTGGTTCTCAAATGGTTTCGTTCATATCTAGAAAACAGAGTACAGTCAGTAGAGATCACACATGTCTCCAGTGGATCAAAGTACATTGAGAAACATAAATCTGATCCACAATATATCAATAGTGGGGTCCCTCAAGGAAGTGTACTAGGCCCTGTATTATTTCAGGTGTATATAAATGATTTCCCGCAACATATCAATCGTGGAGAGAAGATATTGTTTGCAGATGACAGCAACATAGTAATCACCAATAAGACACAAGCACAAATGTTGAAAAATTCTACTGAAGTGCTGAGGGATGTTCATAAATGGTCTCAGGAAAACAAAGTAACTCTCAACGTAAAGAAAACAAATACAATATGCTTTAGAATGAACAAAAAACAAAGTCCCTTAAATTTAAAACTAGGTAACATCTCCATAGATGATGTACCTACAACAAAATTCTTAGGGTTGCACATTGACAGCCAAATGAAATGGAATGAATATACTCTGAAACTCTCGAAAAAGATATCCACAACATGTTACGCACTTAGAGTCCTTGTATCCGCATGCAGTAGTGAATGTTTGAGAATTGTATACTTTACTAACAAAGAGATAGAGGGGCTGGCCAGTACTTACCTCAGATCAGTACAGCTGATAGATACACAAAATACAAACGAAAATTTACGTTCCTAGCTTTCGGAATAAATGTTCCTTCTTCAGGGAGGAGAGAGGGGAAAGACAGGGAAGAAGAGAAAGTGGATTTAGTTACTCACAACCCACGTTATGAAGCAACAGGGAAAGGAAAACTGGGAGGGTAGCAAGGATGAAGGCATGGTTGTCAGAGGGAAGCCAAAGATATTCTACTGTAAGTACTGTGCCAGCTTCAAACCAAAGAGGATGCATACAGAAGTAAAGAGGTATATAGTATAAAGATGTAGGATGAAAAGATGCATGAATGGCTAAAGAGGAAAGGGAAAAAGGAGAAGACTGAAGAGTAAATGGGAGTGAGGTTGTTTAATGTAGGTTCAGTCCAGGGGGATGGCAGGATGAAAGGATGTGTTGGAGTGCAAGTTCCCATTTCCGCAGTTCAGAGGGACTGGTGTTGGGTGGGAGAAGCCAAATGGCACATATGGTGTAGCAGGTTCCTAGGTCCCTAGAATTATGCTGGAGGGCATGCTCCGCTACTGCGTATTGGATATCTCCTAGGCAGACAGTTCGTCTGTGTCCGTTCATGCGCTCAGCCAGTTTAGTTGTTGTCATGCCAATGTAAAAGGCTGTGCAGTGTAGGCATGTCAGCTGATAAATGACATGTGTAGTTTCACATGTGGCCCTGCCTTGAATTGTGTATGTTTTACCAGTAGCGGGGCTGGAGTAGGTGGTTGTGGGGGGATGCATGGGGCAGGTTTTGCAGTGGGGTCGGTTACAGAGGTAGGAACTGCTGGGTAGAGAAGGTAGTCTAGGAATATTGTAGGGTTTAACAAGGATGTTATGGAGGTTGGGGGGGGGGGGGGGTGATAAAAGGCAACTCTGGGTGGTGTGGGGAGAATTTTGTCAAGGGATGATCTCATTTCAGGGGTTGACGTTAAACAACCTCACTCCCATTTACTCTTCAGTCTTCTCCTCTTTCCCTTTCCTCTTTAGCCATTCATGCATCTTTTCATCCTACATCTTTATACTATATACTTCTTTACTTCTGTATGCATCCTCTTTGGTTTGAAGCTGGCACAGTACTTACAGTAGAATATCTTTGGCTTCCCTCTGACAACCATGCCTCCATCCTTGCTACCCTCCCAGTTTTCCTTCCCCTGTTGCTTCATAACCTGGGTTGTGAGTAACTAAATCCACTTCGCCTTCTTCCCTTTCAACCCCTCTCTCCTCCCGGATGAAGGAACATTTATTCCGAAAGCTAGGAACGTAAATTTTCGGTTGTTTTTTGTGTATCTATCGGCTGTACTGAGCTGAGGTAAGTACTGGCCAGCCCCTCTATCTCTTTGTTAGTATTTGTTTCACATCTTTATATAAGATTTTCCATTAATTGTATACTTTAGTTATGTTCATTCAGTAATCAGTTATGGTATATTTTCAGGGGAAACAGTGCTCAGAATTTACATGTAGTATTTAAAGTGCAAAAGAGAGCAGTAAGAATTATAACAAAAAGCAGTAAGTGGGCCCACTGCAGAAAACTTTTCAAAATGTTAGAAATTCTAACTGTTCCTTGTGAATTTATATTCCAAACCTTAGTGTACATCAAGAAAAATATAGAAAATTATAGCACAATTAGCAGTTTTCATAACTATAGTACAAGAACAAGTCTTTTCTTCACCTAGACAGGAAGAATAAACATAAGACTCAAAATAGCTTCTTGCATGAAGGTGTAAAACTGTATAATAAACTGCCACAGAAAATAAAAGAAGCAGATAACATGTACTGCTTTAGGAAAAATCTTAAATTGCTTTTGCAGGAACACTGCTTTTACACTATAAGTGAATTCCTTAGTACAAAATGATTGTAAATAGCTTTTGTAAAATATGGCTTTTCAGTCTTCGATCACTATTCTTTATTATCAATCAATTAGTAATTGATTGATAATAAAGAATACCGATCGAAGACTGAAACGCCATATTTTATTTAATGAACGATCGCAGAACTCCCAAATAACACTCTCATGTCTAATTTTGATAAAATACCTTTTGTTTCACAATATTTTGATAAGGATCAAAAATGGTTGTAAATAACTTATATGTCACAATGTTTAACTACATGTAACAACAAACTGTATAAATATATGAATGTACACAACTGACAACATCCATACATTTTAAAATGTCCACGGATGGCTAAATAAAATAAATAAATAAATATAGGGTATAAATTTGTGCTATTTTTGAGGTGAATGTAAAGTGAAAAAGACTGCATGTTTTAAGACATAACTTGTGGCAGTAGTGTGTTTGGAAATGGCTCAATTACTTGTATATTACTAAAAAAAGTTATAGTCTTTTCAATTATGTATTCTACAGTATTAGTAGAGCAAGACTTTACTGGTTTACTGTAGCACTTTTCTCCCTATTAGGTCTATTATGTATAATGTAAAATTTTGAAATTTCTGTCTTGTGTGTTTATGGGTTTGCTGTTTGGTTATGTCATTTGATTTTTGTTATGGTTTTAGGGTGCAAAACTGCTATGGCCATAAGCGCCCATTGTGTAGCTTAGGAAAGGGTAAAAAATGAATGTTAAATCAGCAGCAATGGGAGCGAAACTCAAAAAGAAGGGAAACTAAAAACAGAAGGAAGTCTTAGAAAATTGCTATTGAAGGAGGGGGTTGTTGTCCCCAAAAAAGAGCTTCAAATTACTGACATGGATAAACTTAAGGACGTGATCGGCTGAGCACATGTCATCTGCTAAAAGGGAAGATATATCAGGTGACAGCTGTAACCGGGAGTGTAGCGGATTAAAATAGGGGCACTGAAGTAGAAGGTGTATCACTATCCATGGTTGAGAGCAGTAGGGACAAAGTGGGGGAAGATTGTCACTTAAAAGATGTCGATGGCTAAAAAGACAGTGCCTTATCCAGAGGCTAGTTAAAATTACCTCCTCCCAATGATGAGGCCCAGAGGAAGAGGTCCAAGCACAGGGAAGAGGTTTTATGTCTCGCAGTTTATTATCGGGAAGTGTAGACCAACATATGTGCCATAAAAGGACAACACAATGACATAAAATGCTCTGTAGGTCGGGTAAGGGAACCATGCAAACAGCGGACCAAGGAAGAGATACTGCTGCCTTGGCCGCTATATCGGCTGCCTTGTTTCTGCAGATTCCAACGTGCCCTGGGATCCAGAGGAATGCCACGGAGATGGCCCCCCCCCCCCCCCCCCCACAAGTGGAGCAAGTGGAGACAGTCCTGAATTCGGTGGACCAGAGGGTGGACAGGATGAAGAGCTTGGAGGTTGAGGAGAGAGCTGAGTGAATCTGAGCTGCTTATGGTGATGGGTTATGAGTGTTGGTAAAATTGCTACCTAGTAGAAGAGGTGTTGTTTTAGGCTTGATGAGAGAAAAGGACATGAAAAAATGAATTAACTTCTCCAATTGATATCACAAGCTTTTTAGAAGTCAGCTCAGTGAATTTACGCATGCTGTTTTGAAGAAAACTCAGGTGCTACAGTTTCACTTCATGCCTTCTATCACTGCTTTAGGATCTACAGCGTGTGGTGCAATGTATACACATGTATAGTGTATGTAGTTGTTGCAGCTGTTATCATGTCAGGTCTGAACACGAAAATCTTTAAAATGTACTGTTGCAAAATTAATCAGTCTGGACACACAAATTTTCAGCAGCTACAAGCTAAAGTATCTTTTATTTTATGCACCTTTCCTGACTGAGATAAAGTAGCAAGGAAAAATATGAAATATCACAGCAGCCAAGTGACTAGTGTAAGCGCGGAGATCAGTTTAATGACAAACTTGGTCACCACTGTTGTTATTAAAACTTCATATTCTTGCACCAACTTTGGTTTATAGCTTCTGTGCCTGTTTATACTTTATAATCCAGTACTTTAGGAATTTCCCTCTCCACACATCCAGCAGGTGAGCTCATTTTATGTGAATTAGTGTGGTTTCGTGGCTGTGCTGGCTGTTGGGTGACAAAACAAGTCGCCAGCCAATAAGAGCTCACTGCCCAGAAATGGCTGACACGTTTCCTTGATTCTGACCGATCATATTGTTTGAGACCGAGTGCTTGAATTTAAAAGGTTGACGAAGTCAAGCAAGACATTGAGTAAGAACATGGCACTGAGGGACACCTTTCTAGGAAGAAATATGAAATTGTGGAATTTTTAGCATTTATCCTCTTGATTTTCACAGGGGCTACAAACTTATGACTAGTTTACATTGTCTTCCAATCATAGCTGAAAATGACTGGTAGAAAGGAATTTGAAACTGCACATTTTCACAGAATAGCATGGAATTTTCTTTCTCACAGTCCATTAAAAAATAACCACTTGTACATTATCATTTAAAAATATATATAGCCTTTGTCCATCTGAATGTTCATTAGAATATTGTGTAAAAATCTGAAATAAAGAGTTCAAGAACTTTTTGAAATTATTGATGACAATGTTAAATGATAACTTGTCTTTATGTAGTAGTATTGATTGTCTTTATGAATCTGTCTCTTAACTAAAGGCTAATTTTTGGATATTTTGCTGCAATGTTGCATGAAACGCTTTTTCTGGAAAATGACCTAATAACAGAAGTGTTGTAGTGTATAGGTGGTAAGTTGAAATCTCCTCATATTAGTAATTATGGAATTTAAGTGTGACAGAGTGCCACATTTTGTCTTAAGTATTCTGCTATTACAGGTTCTGAGGCTGGTGGACCATAAAAGCATCCAATTACAGTGTTTGTCTCATGTTTGGCAATTATTTTCATCCAGATTATTTCACATTCAAAATCTTCTATGATCTCACTAGGTACTGTTTACTTCTTTGCAGCAATAAGTACACTGCCACCATTGAAACTGTGAATATGCTTGTGGTATCCAAATTCAGTTTCACAGAGAGTACTCTGTCCCTTACTTAGCTTCAATTTATTGTGAATCTCTCACCTGATGCAAATTCTCACCTGACTCCTATATATAAGAAAGGTAAAACAATTGATCTGCATAATTAAGACCAGTAATATCCTTAACACTGGTTTGCTGCAAAATTTATGAACATATTCTGAGCTGGAATATAATAAATTTCCTTGAGACAGAAAGATTCTGTCCACAAATCAGCACAGATTTAGAAATAATCACTCATGTGAAACTCAGCTTGCCCTTTTCTCTCAATTTCCTACAAACCATGGATGGAGGTCAACAGGCAAATTCCATATCATAGATGTCCAGAAAATATTTGACAAGGTGCTGCACTGCGACTGTTGATGAAGGTCTGAGCATATAGCTTAGGTTCCAAGATACACAAGTTGCTTGCACGCTTTTCAAGTAATAAAACCCAGTACATTGTTTTTGACAGGGAGTGTTCATCAGAGACAAGGGTATTGTCAGGAGTGCTCTAGGGAAGTGTAGTAAGACTGTTATTATTTTCTGTATGCATAAATGGTCTGGCAGGGAGGGTGAGCAGCAGTCTGTGGCTGTTTGCTGAAAATGCTATGGTGTACAGGGAAATGTCATCATTGAGTGACTATATGAGTAAACACGATGACTTGGACAGAATTTCTAGCTGGGGTGACGAATGGCAGCTAGCCCCAAATAAAGAAAAATTTAAGTTATTGCAAGGCGCTTTTGTGGAAATTTAGAGGCCCTTCATTTGAGGCCAACTGCAGAATGATTCTACTTCTGCCAATGTGTATTTTGCCTAAGGTTCATGAAGATAAGCTACGAGAAATTAAGGCTCATACAGAGGCTTTTAGACACTCATTTCCCCTGTGATCCATTTGCAAGTGGAACAGGAAAAAACAGCTAGTACTGGTACATGTTACTCTCCACCATGCACTATGCAATGGCTTGTAGAGTATGTCTGTTGACGCAGATATTACATAAATTATAATTCACTCTCACCTTTGGCTTGATGTATGCCCAGAACAATGGATCCAATGTTGAATATTGGCTGCCTGAGGCTGAGAAAGATGGCATAGCAGGTGGTGCACATCATCTGGTAGTGAACCAAGTTGTTAGACTGCCTCCCAATGGCAAACTCAATTTTGACTCTGGTTGAGCAGATCACTTGCAGTATTGGGGGAAAAGTGATGTAGACAGTGACAACAATACACCATAGCTTGTGCCAGAAAATGTGAGCCAGGCTGTGACCTAGCAACTACAATGCAGCTTTTGTGACAGTAGTATGGTAATAGCAGCTCAGCAATATATTTGAAGCATGAAGCTACTGGATTCAACTAGGGAACCATCTGTCAATGTGTTTTACTTTGTAGCCAAGTACCTAAGTGGCCACCTGAAAAAGCTGTTGCAGACATTGTTTTCACCACACTCATAATTTGCCTCATTAAATGGTGAGAACACTGCAGTGGTAGATGGTTTGATGCCCTTTCTTCTCTCTACAACATCTGATCTACAATGCTAACTGCTGCTCCAAATAGTTCTGCCACCTCTTCCACACCTAGAATTCTGGTATGATGACAGATGAAATTGTGTGTAGTTAATTAAATACTTTTCCCTCTCAGTTTTTCTGTCTACATTCTCTGCCTAGGCCATTGTCATAAAAAATTAAACACTGCCCATGTCCAAATTAGTAACTAAGTTTCATTACTAATAGAATGGTGTGAATTCCTGAATATATAACCAAATTTAAATGTGAGTGAGAGCATCTAGTCATAGATGTCACACAACACAATCTTTCTTACCATTCACCCTGATGTACAGGATGTGCTGTTTTATTATGTCACCATAATTCCATTTTCTCACTGTTCTTGACATCTTTGGGTTTTAAACCAACATCATGCATGTTGGGAGTTGAGATTGTTAGCTGAGAGCTTTGTTCCTTCTTCATATGGTCGTATGCCTCATGGATCAAATCGGAGAGCTGCTGTTGTGACTGAATTGTCTTACCTTCTCATTAAATCACCAAATCAACAAAGCTGGGCTTCTCTCATGTCACCCACAATTGGAGAGAGCCCAAGTCTTTGTTAAACAGTCTCATTTTTTGTAAGGCCATATTGAATCAGTGTGTTCATTGAAGCAGTTTCTTCTCCATTGTATGAAGAATTCATTGATGCTCTTTCATCATTCTGCACCATAAATGGTGGTTGAGTTAACTAGAATCTCGTAAATTGTCTTTTGATGTTGGGGCATTGTTTTTTTCACAGAAGGAACTTGTGACTTGTCTCCATTTTAGTCGAGCTGCCTTTACCCTTGCCCAGGCATCAGACGTGGCACCCCAGTTTGAAGTGCCAATGGAGCCAATGTAGTTGAAATGTGTGGTCATCTGCAGGTCTTGATCACTGTTATGACAGTGGTATTGCTATGGGGGCCACAGTCCAGGTATTGAGTCTGTGGTGTATTAAATTGCAGCCCATTCTCAATGTGTCTCACCGGCCAAATTTGTAACTGATTTTGGAGTTCAGAGCATATTTCTTGGGCCAGGATCACATCATCCACTTAAAGAATTGTCAAGGGGTGTTGTGCCAGTATGCCAGCCTTGCTGCACTCAGAAAGAGGATGAATGATGGTGGTAATAGGACAGTGCCTTGATGGACACTGGCAGTGAAATAAATGTTGGCAAAATTCCACTTGAGATTCAGGCCATACTAGAGTATTGTGATACAGAAGCTGTACTAACTCATCATAGACATCTGGGTTTTAATAAGAACAAAGAGCTCACCAGATGAGATTGTGTGGGATGTTGCTGAATGTCAGCCATAGTCATCTGTTTCTCTTTATTATTTTCCGCCATCTGGTGTGTGGCATGGATTGTATTGATGGTGTTACAATCCTGAATAAATCCACACTGGTTGAGTGTTACTGTGGCAGTGTTACTGAGCCTGCTGATTCAAAGAGGAGTCAAACTGAGTGGTAAATTGAGCAGTTACTCACATCTCCTGTCTCTTCTGGACAAGAGCTGTCTTGCTAGCTGTTTGTATAAGAGGATTTTTGTTCTTTGTGATGATATGTTTGATAAATGTGGCAAGGAATTGTGATCTCGATGTTGCAAGCATTTTCCAAATTTCCATTGCTACATCATCTAGACAAGTTGCTTCACCACTTTTCATTTTCTCATTGGCATTCATTACTTGCTGAGCAGCAATTAAGGGCACTGACCCAAAATTGGAATCAGAACTTGCAATTGGTGTATGTGCATTCTCTTTGTCGCTAATATATCAGCAAAATAGTTGGATCATTATGATCTTGTAACAGTTTGTTTCCGATTCCCTTGACATGCATGACACCGCCACTGTCCTGGCTTGAATGGTTTTGGGACTTTGCAAAGAAGTAAATGTGGTTTTCTCCAAATTGCATGTCAAGCTAATCATACAGATCCTGCTAGTGTTTGTCTTTGGAACAACCAGTGTTCTTTTCAGTGCTAATTTCAGGACTCATTATTGCTGAAGGTAAGCACTGAGATATATGTTTCACAAGGTCTTAAAGGCTATTCTTTTTGTTTTCTTCATTGGTCACCTGCTGCACTTCATCATCCCAGCACCATGTCAGTTTATCAACATACTTTTGCCCCAGTATTGTCATTCTTTTTTACCGATTAATCAAGCTTAACCAGGAAGTTGGTTAAGGAATCACCAATTTGTTCCATTAATCATTTATTCTTCAACATCGGATCCTCTCAGGCCCCAGTCCTATGTGGTTTTCATCTTGTGTCATTTCGGAGATAGGTAAATGGTGTTAGGCAACACAGTCACATGGAATTACTTTGTATCTGTCCTCATATTGAGATCTTGATGCTGAACCATCCACTAATCGAGAAGAGTAACACGACCACCACTGGTGTAGGTAACTAAAAGTGTTAGTCTTCTTCTTCCCTAATCCAAGCTTGTGCCCCGTCTCTAATGACCTCATTGTTGAGGGAATGTTAAACACTAATCTCCTCCTCCTCCTCCTCCTCCTCCTCCTCCTCTTCCATTACATCACTCATATTCTTTCTGCATGGATCCAGCATGTTCATTTAATTCACATCAGGGGAATCAGTTGTAGATGACATAAGACTGTTAGAGAATTCACCTAGTCTGATGTGTAGCAAGAAATGGTGTGGGTAATTATTGATGCTGAACAATTTTGACAGATGTGAACTTATTTGACACTCTCTGGACAGATGCACTGTTTTGGTAGTCTGAGCCATTCCTTGTTGCACTAGACCATGGTAGGTGACTTTTTAGCCACTCCAGCATCTTTCTATTTTGAATCTTTCTACTTCATACGCAGACAATGTCAATGCATCTGAGTGTTTATATTCTCACATTATTTGGCCTTAAGTGGTGCACCTCACTTTGGGGAGTTAGTTGACGTAGCATGATCAGATTTTCAGAGAGGTATACATTAGTCATAACTGCAACAAAGAGTACCTCAAATGGCTGGTTATGCAGTCCACTGCTAAGGGAATTTAATACAAACTGCCAGGACTAGAACGGGACTCCCCAAACAATAAGAAAACAGCTGCACTTTGCAGCCCCCCCGCCCCCAAAACATGGAGTACAAATGCTATAGCAGTTTTTACTCCTTAATCCCCAAAAACAGGACTGCCCCTTCCACCATCTACACCTTGCAAAAATCCACTTTTGCTGCTGCAGATGTCTTAGAGATCTATTCTTATAATCCTGTGGCATGGGTTCCATGTTGTACCTTGCACAACTGGTTCCTTTTCCTGCATTCAACTGCCTCTTCACTCTGGTTTAATATAGTATCAGCTGTGGCAGTGTTGTCTGATCTAAATCACTTTTGAACCAGGACACTAGTTCAGTCATGTCATTACGTGGATTCTAGGATTTCAAAAATTGACTCCAGGCTGGGTTCATAGGTTATTTCCATACCTGAATCTCCTGGACCCATAGAATCACAAGGCTTTTGAACACAAGCAACTCTACTTTTTACTCTGAAAAAATTGAAACCACTTGGTACCACACATCATTACCCAACAGCTCCATGAGCATGGCATTTGTGACTACTTGAAATGTAATTTATGATAATTTCTCACTAATCAGTATTTCATCTGCAGTATTTCAGGCATTTTCACAGACTCAAGAGAGCATCATCCCACAAGGAAATGTACAGAGGGTGAGTTTTTATTAGCTTTTTTGATTTACAGTATAATTTCCATACTGCATGCACTAATTCACTGTCCATTTCCCTCCTTGTTTAAAATGCATTTTCAGTTTGTATTTTCTCTAGCTTCATAACTTTATTTTATTAATGAAAGGCTTTAAAGTGTTGACACATGGTAAAGGATTTAGTCTCTTGATACAGAAATCTATTTATACATGAATAGTCATTTTAACTTCATTTCTAATGTGTCTGAATTACTGCAAAAGTCACCATCTTTCATTTTCAAAATTCTGTGGAATTTTTCAATCTCACATTACACGAGTGTGGGACGAGCCTCCACATCTAACAGGTTTAACAATGACAGTCATTCTTCCCGCAAACCATACGTGACTGGAACAGGAAAGGGAGGTAACGACAGTGGCACAATAAGTGCCCTCTGCCACACACCGTTGGGTGGCTTGCGGAGTATAGATGTAGATTTAGAATTATTTTGCTGTTATTTAGAGGGAGGTTGTGTGGTGTAGAGTTGTTCAGTGTTGTACAGTTTTATGACTTCTGTGTGGGTAGTTCCTTCCTGCCCTCCCATGTGTAGTGAGGAGGAATGACTGTAAGAATGCTACAATATGCACCTTAATATTTATTATCTTATTCACATCATTCATGTGCAAGACATACATCTATACTTTGCAAACCAGTGTGAAGTGCATGGTAGAGGGTACGTCCCATTGTACCTGTTATTTGGGTTTCTTACCATTTCATTCATGTATGGAGCACGGGAAGAATGATTGATTGAATGCCTCTGTGCATGCAGTAATTAGTCTAATGTTATTCTCACAATCCATTTGTGAGCAATATATAGGGGGTTGTAGTATATTCCTATAGTCATCATTCAAAGCCAGTTCTTGAAACTTTTTTAATAGACTTTCTCAGCATAGTTTGTCTGTCTTCAGGAGTCTTCCAGTTCTGTTTCTTCAGTATCTCTTTGACAGTTCCCATGGATCAAACAAACCTGGGACCATTTGTGCTGCCCTTCTCAGTATACGTTCAATATCCCCTGTTAGTCCTATTTGGTAAGGGTTCCACCTACTTGAGCAAAATTCTACAACTATTCACACGAGTGATGTGTAAGCAATCTCCTTTGTAGATTGATTACACTTTCTCCATCTTCTACCAATAAACTGAAGTCTGCCATCTGCTTTACCCATGACTGAGCTTATGTAATCATTCCATCTCAAATCCCTGCAAAATGTTACAAATACCTGGGTGTATGAGTTGACCGATTCCAACAGTGCTTCAATGATATTACAGTCATAGGATACTATGTTTTTTTTTTGTGAAGTGCACAATTTTACATTTCCAGACATTTAAGGCTAGTTCCCAATCATTGCACCACTTTGAAATCTTATCAAGACCTGACTGAATATTTATGAAGCTTCTTTTGCACAGTACTTCTGGGGCCCACCTGCAGTTACTTCTACATCAGACGATGACTCTCCATCCAAGATAACATGCTGCATCCTCCCTATCAAAAAAAATTATCAATACAGTCACAAATTTTGCTTGATTCCCCCATAACACTGTACTTTTGACAATAAGTGTAGGTCGGGTACTGAGTCAAATGCTTTTCAGAACTCAAGAAATACTATATCTATCTGACTGCCTTGATCCAAAGCTTTCAGTACCAGTACATCATGTGAGTAAACTGTGAGTTGAGTTTCATGTGATTGATGTTTTTGGAATGCATGCTGGTTGGCATTAAGGAGATCATTCTGTTCAAGACACCTCAGTATGTTTGAGGTGAAATACGTTCTAAGATTCTACAACAAATCGATGTCAAGGATACTGGATCACTTCTACTACCCTTCTTCTAGATAGGTGCGACACTGTGCATTTTTCCAAGGACTGTACATGGATTTTTGTTTGAGGGATATACAATAGATTATAATTAGGAGAAGGGCTAACTCAGCCACAAGTTCAATATAGAATCTGATAGGAATTCCATCATGCCCTGGAAGTTTGTACAGTTTTAAAAATTTCAACTGGTTCTCAACACCACTGATGCTAACACTTACTTCATTCATCTTTTCAGTGGTACAAGAATTAATTCAGGGCAGTCCTCATAAACATTTCAGCTTTTGCTGTGCTACCCTTAGTTTCAGCTCTTGTCTCATTTGCTAGGGACTGGACACTAACTTTGGTGCTACTAACTGCCTCTACAAATGATCAGAATTTCTTTGGTTTTGCAAAATATCATTTGACAGTATTCTGCTACAGTAGTCACTGGAGGCATCACACATCGCTCTCTTGACAACCAAATGTGTTTCATTCAGCATCTCTCTATCTATAGCCCTAAGCTTTGTTTTACACATATTATGCTGCAGTTTCTGTTTGTTTAGAAGCTTCTTTAAAGTGACTGTATACCATGGAGAGTTCCTCCCATTATAAACTGTTCTGCTGGGTATGTATGTATCCAGTCCATGGTCAACTATTCTTTTATACCCGAGCAAGAGTTCCTCTACATGCTCCTGCCCTGTATGTTTTAAGTTCCTCATTGAGATATGACACTACTGATTTTTTATCTAGTTTGCTGATCATATAAATCTTTCTGATTGTGCTAGTATCCTTTGTACTTCGGTAAACATTGTTGCCACAACTGCATCACGGTCACTGATATCAGTTTCAGTGTGGACATCCTCAAAGAGGTCAGGTGTGTTTATTGCCATTAGGTCCACTATATTTCCATGACAAGTGGGGTTTTGAACTATCTGTTCTAGGTGGTTTTCAGAGGAGCCATTTAGTAATGATTTACATGATGTCTCAGCACATCTGCCACTAACAAAACTGTAATTTTCCCAATTAATTGTTGTATGGTCAATGTTTCCACCAATGATTATAGTATGACTGGGGAACTTATGTACAAGTGAACCAAGGTTTTTCTCTGAAGTTTTTGGTTAAATCAGCAGGCAAGTCTTGTGGGCAATAGAACGATCCAATTATATCATTTTATGCCCACCTCTGATATTGAGCCTTGCTCAAACAATCTCTCACACAACTTCAATTTCTCTCTCGATGGATCTGAGTTTCTTGTCTGTTGTGACAAATACACTTAAATTTTCCCCCAAAATTCCACTGCTATGAATTTCAGGTTTCAACCAGCTTTCTGTACCTATTATTATGTGAGCTTCACTGTTTCTTAGGAGTGCTTCAAACTCTGGCATTTGTTTTGAATGATTCAGCAATTAATCATTACAATTTTAATACTCTTACCTGTGGGAGGCACATCTTTTGATCTTACACTGATACTTCTGGGTTTCCTACAGCTATCACTATCAGGACTTGATGGAGAGTTGCTTAATCTAAAAAAACCTTATGTGCACGCCACACACAGTCAGCTATATGAGTAGCAGCCTCTGATGTGTAGTGCACACCTGCCCCTTTTAGGGAGGGGGCGGGGCTACAATTATCAACTGTGTGGTACAGCTCCAGCAATTTGCAGCTAAGCTGCCACAGAACCTTCAAAGTCTCTGGTTCAGCTCTTCCACTTGACTCAGAATCAAAAGGCCATTATCAGTTCTGGGGATGACGCTGCAAATTGTGAGCTTCATTGAAACTTCATGTGCAAGGCTTATCTTCTCAACCTTCTCTGCCAGTCATTGGAATGACCCAAGTATGACCTTTGAGCCCTGTCATTTCCTGCCATTTCTGCCATTACCGTAAGGGATACCATCATTTGTCGTACGTTTGAACTGCTGATGATTAATAGACCCCTACGCTTTTGTGTTTTGCCTCCTCTTGATATCAGATAAAACAGGTTTCCCCAGAACAGGAGAAGTGAGTCCCAATGGCTCAGTTTTATTCAGTGAAAGACAGCACCTCAGACTTGTTGCTTAGGGGAATCATTACAACACCCTTAGCCCTCTCTGGTCGCTGTCCACCCTGTACAGTGCTATTACATCTACCATTGACACACTACTTGCAGTCAAGTGGATGAGTAATAGCAGATACTGTATTTTGTGTAGAGGAAACAGGATCCACAAGAGACGATAGCACTTGAGCTACCTCTGGTCCTGGTATCATGACTCCTAGGAGCTCTTCCAACACACTGATTCATAGCAGCTGCCAGTCATTTGACAGTAACCAGCATGATTTCCAGCTACTTACAAATGACAAATTACTCATCCCATGTTCAAGAACAGCATTCACAATGAGGCTGCATTTTAGATCGTACAGTGTATTACAGAACAGTGAACAAAAAACTTTAAATTAAGCTTGCTGATTACCTTTTAATCTGTTAAGCTAAAAAGTTGCTAATTCTCTACAAGAATTGAAGCAAATCCACAACACAAGCTTTCTATTAAGGCAATACAAAAACCTGTGGTAAAATATACTAGTTTCCTAAAATATTTTGAGGTTGATTATAATTGTTAATAAACTTTAAAACAGGATTAATTTACAATATATGTAGATAATGTATAGGGCCACTCCCCTTTAAGGGAAAACTAAATATAACACAATATGTTGGTTAGAATATCTGCTACAGTAGCTAAATCACAAATGCCATATGACAGAGTCTGGAAAACTATGCTGCTAGTGGAGCCAAAACAATATGGCACAGTCCATTTCCACTTTATCAGTGGACTGCTTCTGGAGGGGCACTAAGGTACTGAAACATGGATTTCAATGTGTTTGAGGACTGCAGATACTGACTTCCAAGAAAAAAAGTAAATTTATGTTTTTAGATAATAATTAAAACTTAGTGACTATCCCTCACAATTTAGGCTTTCTGTTGTTTTCCTAAACCATTTGATAAAATTGTTGAAAGATCAAGAGCACCAATGGAACTTATATATTTTATGTATCACAGTGAATAATAACCAACTCTGATTCAAAGAAAGTGATGTGTGAATCTAAGTTTTCTGTTATAGCGCGAAGAAACGTATTTACCAACGAATTTATGAAAAGGATAGTTGCTACTCGCCATATAATGGAGATATTTGAGTCACAGATAGGCACAACAAAAAACTGTCACAAAATAAGTTTTCAGCCAACAATACCTGTGTCAAAAATAGACCACACACGCACCAATGACTGCAGTGGCTGACATCTCTGCTATATGGTGAGTAGCAACTATCCTTTTCATAATATTGTTACATTCCATCCTGGATTTTCCATTGGTTGTTTGATTTGCCAACTAATAGTATTTTAAATCTTTGCTAAATATGTAGAAAGGTGAGTTGAGAGGATCCTCCAACCTAAATATATTTTTTGTAAGCTGTAATATGTTTTCTTGAGAGAATATGAAGCACTGTGCTACATAACCACAAGAACAAGAAATATTATATATAATTTGCGTAAGCTGATCAACTGAAAATTATCACTTTCTATAAGTATACACGTTTTCTAGCTGAAACAAATTTTAAATATTTGTTCAGGGTTCAGATGTTACAGTTGATATCACTATGTTGGTTTGTATTTCTGAGAAATGAAAACATATTTCAATCTGTGAAAATGTTAATTAGTTGAGAACTATGAGAACTAATTGTAACAATAATATGATCAGCAGGCCAGAGTGGTCGAGCACTACAGTCTGGAATCATGCGACCGCTACGGTCGCAGGTTCGAATCCTGCCTCGGGCATGGATGTGTGTGATGTCCTTAGGTTAGTT
This sequence comes from Schistocerca gregaria, assembly GCF_023897955.1. Lineage (NCBI taxonomy): Eukaryota > Metazoa > Arthropoda > Insecta > Orthoptera > Acrididae > Schistocerca > Schistocerca gregaria. Next base: position 426,960,652 of record NC_064926.1, read on the forward strand.
TGGTTTAAGCAGTTCTAAGTTCTAGGGGACTGATGACCTCAGAAGTTAAGTCCCATAGTGCTCAGAGCCATTTGAATCATTTGAACCAATAATATGATCACATATTAAAAATAAACATTTTATTTCTGTGTTTTGTACATTTAAACTAGGAAATGTCTTTTTGGACAAAGTCTCATCTTTGGTGTTTCACATACACATAAGCATGTCTTATTTCAACGTTTCACTCAGTTTTCAGAACTTTTAACATAAATGGTGCATTACAGGCAAATAGGAAGTTCAGCCTATTGTCTATTTAGAGAGATGTTAACTGCTAAAACTGCTGTAACAGCTTCCATTACAAATGCAAGCAAGCAATTGTTGATAAGCATTATCTATGCCAGTTTACAAAAATATTTTATAGCTATTTAGCATATCATATTAATATAATCTCAGATGTACATTCAAGAACAACCACTTGTAGAGTTTAAGTGACTTCTACAAACTATGTTTGTAACTACTAATAATGTACACAAAAGTCCTTGGGACAGCTCTTCATTACATAAGAGATATAAATTCTATTTTTTCCCTCTGATTGTAACAGCAGCCAAAATCTTTCTCAGAGCCACACATTAGTTGGGTTTGCTCTTATGTTCCAAAACAGCACATTATTGCTAGGCTGCATAAATACATGGTTGATTTGTCAATTGTCTCATTATGACTCATGCAAAAATAACTATAAGAGTGAGAGCGCTTTACAGTGTATGTAATGTATGGTACTTCAGGCAACACTGAATCTCATTTGCAAACTACCCCATCTTTACAAAGTTTCAAATGATTTCATTTTTTATATGAATAATATACGATACAGCACTTTTACTGAGAAATAAATAATGATAATCTCACTTGTTTGTATTTGAGTAAGATGAATAATGGACTAGCACAAAAAAGTGCCCAACTGGATGAATATCAGCATCTTACAAGAGCAGTTCTCACACTAACAATATTATACCATTAGTGTAAAAACATAATACAGGAAGTAACACAAATCTGCTTCCTGTTGTGGAAACTATATTTTGAATTATGAAGTCCAGTACTAAGAATAAAAAGTCAGAACTGAAGTGTGGTTTCCTCTCACTAGTAGGAATGGTGGCATGTCCTTCGTAAGTACTTCAAGCCATGCCATATAGAGAGGTGCAGACACCACACCCACTCTTGGCATTGGCAGAGACCTGAAATGCAAGAACAAATTGATTGTAAATATGTCCGACTTGTTGTTCATGTAAAAGATATGTTTTCATGAAATAAATATGATCTCTTATTCATATAGCTGAAAATAAATTAACGTCACAGCAACTTCCTGTCAGATTAAAACTGATGGCATGTATTTTGACCCAGACCTCATTACTAACTGCAATGCTATTGCACTTTTTGATGCTGTTCTGTCATAAAGTTACTTGAATAGTTCTAGGGTATGTGGTTTGGTGCTGTCATAACTATGTAATATTTCAGTGAACAGAATCCAACACTACAGCTGGAAACATTTCAAGTTTTCATATCCTTCTTTACTCATCATTCTCACCGTGTAAAAGTTGTATACACTTGAACAGTAACTGGAACGTATTTAACATAATTACACCACAGATCATATCCAAGAAATTAAAACTTTTAATTTCCATTTTCTGTTGATCAACTTACATTATAGTTTCAAGTTCTTTCTTAATATTTCTTCATATAAAGGAAACAGAAATTCCAGGAAAGAAATACTACACAAAAATGAAGCTAGGCAACACCTCACATGTAGATGTCTAATGCATGACTCATACTTTTTCTTAATTTTAATGTTTATTCAAACTGGTATTCAGCTTGAGTTTTTTTATGCCTTGCTGAAGCTGTCTTAAATTCCATGGCTGTTCTCAGATAACACACTGTCAACTGGGGTTGAACAGAAATGCTGGAGTTTATACAAAATGGCAGTTCAATCAAGCTTTGTTATCGTTTACTGTTTCACATATCTTAATTTGCTATTGAGTACATTCTCTACTATGTATATGAATAGTACTTAGTACTCCTACTGCACTGAATACATACGCATTAGTTGTTAAAATCTAATCACACTATATAATAAATTCAGTGACTGTATATCTGAAGGATATGGGGAAAGGGTACATTATTGGAAATTTCTTTAAAGCCACAAGAATCTAACTGCTCATTACAATGTCATTAGAAATTACTACCTTCAGAGATCTGAAAGTAAGACAGGTATCAATCTTGCTATGTAACAAAGTTGCCATGATCTGTAAGATTTAGCTACGTTTAATAATCATGACAATAACAATGATGATGATGATGATGATTGATGATAATAATAATAATAATAATAATAATAATAATAATAATAATAATACACTTACATGACAACAAGTGATGCATCATGGGAATGTTTTAAGAGCATTTCACGTAGTCTAAGTTGACGGTAAGTTTTCTCTTCTTGTGCTGCCAAGTCTTCTTCAGTCATGCCACTGTGAGATGCTGCAACAGTGAGCAATATTGTAAGATATAAAACTTGTAGCTGTGTTGTGTCTTGAAGTCTGAGAAGCATGTGAAAATTAAAGTTTGTTATGAAGCTATAGTTTAGCAATTTCTTAACATCGAAGTTTACCAAAAATGTGTTGTACAAAATAAAAGTTGTATGAGGTCATCAGTTTAAGGAGGGTACATAGTAGGAAACAAAGATTAGGCACCAAGAGATTGCCCTTATGGAGAAGAAATGAACACGAAACTATTGTTCTGTTCTGACAAGTCCTCAGTTACAATTTTTTCATTTTCCTCTGGAAAATGTTCATAGAATTGGTTAAATTTATCAGGGTTTTCATCTGGGTCCTCCTCAGCCATTGTATAATACTGATTGCTGGCCACACAGTCATTTCCAAATGTATAATGGCTGATTGTATTAATTTCTATTGCCATGAGACAGTTTCTTCAAATAATACAACCACTGTGCTTAACAACAGAACATCAATTACATGAATCTGGAAAAATCAGTGGTGGCTGAACAGAGCCTTATGGACAAGCACAAGATATTTTTGGAGCCGATATGTATTCTGTCTCTTGTCTCACATGAATGGGACTACATCATCTGGCATGCCATGGAAATTACAATTTGATTTAACTTCTGTAATTGAATCATAGGGTACATACTCAGCATTGCGTGGAAATTGGCACTAGCTGCTGAGTACTCTCCACATGTTACATCATGACGACAACTGTAATGCTATGCATTGAAGTATCATCATGTAATCTCTGGTTCTAGAGGGCCCCTCTGTGCCTTTTGTATTTGTGAATCTGTGCAACAGTTGATTTTACTTACAACAGAGGATATTGTTGAATACTTGGTATTTTATCAAACTAAGAATAGTACATGTAAATAAAATAGAAAGAAACTTCCACATGGGAAAAATATATTAAAAACAAAGATTCCAAGACTTACCAAGCGGGAAAGCGCTGGTAGATAGGCACAATAAATAAAACACACAAACACACACACAGAATTTCGAGCTTTCGCAACCAGCGGCTGCTTCGTCAGGAAAGAGGGAAGGAAAAGGAAAGATGAAATGATGTGGGTTTTAAGGGAGAGGGTAAGGAGTCATTACAATCCAGGGAGTGAAAAGACTTACCTCAGGGGGAAAAAAACCACCTTCCCTACCCTCTGGCTCCTACCCTTGCAACCGCCCCCAGTGTAAAACCTGTCCTATGCACCCTCCCACCACCACCTACTCCAGTCCTGTAACCCGGAAGGTGTACACGATCAAAGGCAGAGCCACGTGTGAAAGCACTCACGTGATTTACCAACTGACCTGCCTACACTGTGACGCTTTCTATGTGGGAATGACCAGCAACAAACTGTCCATTCGCATGAATGGATACAGGCAGACAGTGTTTGTTGGTAATGAGGATCACCCTGTGGCTAAACATGCCTTGGTGCACGGCCAGCACATCTTGGCACAGTGTTACACCGTCCGAGTTATCTGGATACTTCCCACCAACACCAACCTATCCGAACTCTGGAGATGGGAACTCGCCCTTCAGTATATCCTCTTTTCTCGATATCCGCCAGGCCTCAACCTCCGCTAATTTCAAGTTGCCACCACTCATACCTCACCTGTCATTCAACATCATCGCGAGTATAATATACCTATCCTTTTTTCCCCCTAAGGTAAGTCTTTCCGCTCCTGGGATTGGAATGACTCCTTACCCTCTCCCTTAAAACCCACATCCTTTCATCTTTCCTTTTCCTTCCCTCATTCCTGACGAAGCAGCCGCCGGTTGCGAAACCTTGAAATTCTGTGTGTGTGTTTGTGTGTTTTATTTATTGTGCCTATCTACCGGCACTTTCCTGCTCGGTAAGTCTTGGAATCTTTGTTTTTAATATAAGAATAGTACATTTTAGTTGTTGCAGGAATGGTGACAGAACTGTTTTGACAAGGCCAAGACCAACATTGCATGAAACTGATATTTGGACAAAAGTGCTTCATGTGCTCTAATCAGTAGTTGAGGGAAAAGATGCCATCCTATAGTGCCATTGATGAGTCCAGTTTGTGGGAGAGTTTGCAGCAACAGAAACAGTGAGTGAAAATTAATATCTAATGAATTCTTAAATATAATTTAAAAATGCAAAAGGAACCACATACAAGGTAGAATGGCCAACAATAGGAAAGAAGAAGCAAATGATAGAAGAGTGAAACCAAGGAATGATAATCTTAAAACAAAAGTTACAAAATATAAGAGAGAGATAGTAAACACTAAAACAATGGCTGAAACAATAGTTAGTTAGGTAGTAGATGCAGGGCAGAGCAGTGCAGTGCATTGTAGTGCAGTGAAGCAGACCATGACTGTTGTGATATAGATCATACTCTGCAGCATGATATTGCATTTTACCAATACAGAAAATCAGTGTATGTTCATTTATCCACACTGAAAGCTTTTTTGTTGTCATGCAGATGTAGAAAGCCAGACAGTGATTGCACTTCAGCTAGTATGATATACATTGTGTTGTATGTGACCAAATCTAACCAGCACCCACATTATTTTTTTAAAACCTAAATCTTCTTACTCGCCTTAATTACCTACATACTTGTCAAATAGCTGTTGTAACCCTGTACTTCTGATGAGCAAATCACAATCAAATTAAATGTTGAACTGTGGGCACCAAGCTGCCTTGGTGTTATGACACTTGTAATTTAGTGATCATCACCCCCTGTTCTTGTTCCTATACGTTGATAGTTCCGTCAGCTGGGCACTTGTGAAGCGTTACTAGCTGTATAGTTCACTCAGTAGATAAATTAATTTTGTTCATTAATGAATCTTGTATATCTCCTTCAGTGTTGACATCCATCTCACTGACAAACATTACCATACTTCAGTACATGTAAAATGTACCAACTAATGACAATACTTGTCTTCAAAAGTGTCTATTCTTTTTCAACTGAAATAATCACTCTTACATGCCTTTAGATTTACAGTAAGCTTGTTTGTTAGGACACTAATTAGCTGCACCAAGGTATTCATTTCTCATGATTATCAGACCATTCTTGTTCACAAGAGGATTTTTATCCACTCATACTACTAATGGTTTATCTCCAAGAGAACAAAGAAATTCATCTGTTGTCATACAATAATATACTCTGGACTTCATTAAACAACTTCTTCACCTGATATTAGATTTGTCTGAATGAGTTCTTCCCACAATAGCTACTGGAACTTATCTGTACAATTTCTGCTCTTCTCAACTTACTTACCAGACCAGTGCTTTCCTCCTATTCTCTTTCCACATGATTTATATTCTCATTAATGGCCCCCACTTAAAATATGCCCTGTGCACTCTCCTACCACCACTTAATCTAGGTACATAAGAGCAGTTACATCACAGGAACAGATACTTAATAGCCAACAAAGTCATGTACCGCATTATGTGCAACCACAGTTGAACTTTCTAAATCAACCTATTGGTCTCTAAGCTGTCAATAATAGTCTACAGTGATGGGACAGCAGTGGAAGTAAGTGCACCAACTTATTCTGAACTCTGCATGACTTTCATTGTATTAAATGTTGTTAACTTTTTTACATTTTATGAATATGTCTTATAACCAAAAATAAATCTTAGAGATGGCAGTACTCTTATGAATGTGGTAGTTTCCTGAGATAAGAATTTCTTAACAGCAAAATAAGGAGCTGCACAAAAATATTTTGGAAACAGTGTACATACCTTTCAGACCTTCAATTAATTTTTCAAAAAATGCCAATGTATCAGGCTGTGGCTTTTCTGTAATGCCAGAGACCATTGTGAGACTGGAATACTCAATACGGAACTTCGTCAACAAGTTTGCCATACTGAAATGCAAGAGAGAAATGCTGAGTTTTATAACAATCAAGTAACACATTGAAAATAAAATACTGTCTAATTTTTGTATCACATATGTGTATCCACACTTAAAATTTCTGCTCTCTAGATATTGATAAATTTCCATACAACTATGTTTGTTACTTAGGCATAACAACACATTGTGTTCACCATTATTAAATATTAACTGTAGTGTATACAAATTTACTTTTACTAGTTGACCCAGATTTCCATATTGTTTGTAAACAAATATGAGCAAGAAATGTTTAGGTGGAAGTAGTAAAGTTTTATCATTACACAAAAAATAGCTCCATTCTGCTACCTCTGAGAGAAACAGTCTCCAGTTGATGTTGTTGTAGCAAAGACACAGCAGGCTTGTAACAGGAACCATTGGTTCCAAAGAAAATATGAAAGACGGTAAATGTCCTGCTGTTAGGTAGTAGTCATGGAAGAGGTGTTGTTTATTTGTTACAGCAAGAATTAAAAAGCAAATATTAGACCACAAACTTGTTCAGCCAAGTGCATGTCTTAGACAAGTAGTAGATGATATACGTTTAAATGTGTAAAGGGTATGGAAAAGAAAATCCTGATATGATGGTATGTGGGACAGGAAACAGTACTGACAGCCTGAGGGCTACAGTATAAAGATAGAGAGATCTGGTAAACTTCAACAATAAAACATACAAATATTTCGTTTGTTCGTGTTTTGAGATGTTACAATTGATTACAGATCGGTGGGTCACGTCAATAGAAAGTTAGAAAGAATTCTAAGCTGCATACACTGGTGAGCCAGAACACTATGACCACTGACCTACTATCAGTATAAACTCATACAGGTGATAGCAGCACCACCTGGTGAGGAATGTCTGCTAGTCAGACACGTGCATGGTGCATGTAGTATCAGTGAGTCTGCTGTCCTTGTATAGAATGAGGAAGGTGCACAATCTACCTGAGTTTGACCAAGGGCAGAGTGTGATGGCCCAGAGGCTTGGCACAAGCGTTTCAGAATCTGCACAACTAGTTGGGTGTTTGAGGAGTGCTGTGGTGATTGTCTTCAACAGCTGGTGAAGCAAAAGTGGTACCACGTCCAGACACCATGGGGTTGGATGGCCACCTGTCATTACAGATGTTGGATGTCATAGGCTGGGCAGACATAAAACAGGACAAGTGGCAAACTGTGGTGGAACTAACATCAGACTTTAATGCTGGGCAGAGTACAAGTGTTTCTGAACGCACAGTTCCCTGAAGTCTTCTAACGATGGGCCTTCCCATACATGTGCTAATGTTACCGTAACACTAAAACTTTGGCAACCACTACTGAAATGGGGCATGATCATTGGTGCTTGACATTGGCCTAGTGGCAGAGCATTGCATGGTCTAATGAATCCCAAAATCTGTCATCTTCCAGGGGAACTGTTCCTTGACACATGTAATGCTGGGTAGGACCAGCTGGCGGTGGCTCCATTATGCTTTGGGGAACATTCACGAGGGCATCCATGGGTCCACGGGATCTCATGCAAGGCACCATGAAGGCCAATGATGTACTCTGGTTGCAGACCACATAAACCCCTTCATGACGATCATGTTTTCTGAAGGCAGTGGAAGCAAGATGATGCACGCTGTCACAAGCCCCTGAACATGATTGAAGAAGTCAGTGGCAAGTTTCAGTTGATGTGCTGGCTCCTCAACTCACCAGATCTGAACCAGATTGAACACATATGGGATATAATTGAACATGACATGAGAGCTCTTCACCCCCTGCCCTCCCCCTCCCCAGAATTTACAGGAATTAGGTGACTTGTGTGTGCAGATGTGGTGCCAGATTCCTCCAGTGACCTACCACAATACTGTTTCCTTGAAATTCAAGGTCCAGTTTTTGACTAGATATTTTTCACTGACTTGACACACCCATTGTCATGAAACAACAGAAAATTTGCATTGATCAAGTGGACTTGGTGAGAATTATGCTAGACTTTTATCATCTGCTACTGATTCGGAATTTTTTTCGTCTTTTTCTCCACAAAACTCAATTTTTTATCATCACTCTTTTGGACTGGATCACCACCACTATCACCACCCCCATCATCATCATAATCCTCTTCACATTCTATGTAACTATTAATTTCCAATAAATATTTTTTATGTTGGACAAAACAATAACAAATGTCAGTGCTCATTGCAGTTTGGTCCCAGAATCTATGCACAATAAATTGTACATTTCTCCTAACCCTGTTTCTGAAAATGACTCTTTGAATAAATGTTGTCTTACTAGATGTTTATTAGTTTTTACTGAAAAGTAAAGCCACAGGTTCACAGACACATTTTTGGGTATTTTCTGTAATTTGGAATTTTCAAAAATTAACCTACATAAAAACTGAATGGCTTTAACTGGCCCCATAGACTATATTTTTATCTGCTTTTCCATGTTTGTGGAACAATTCCTTTACTTGATATATTATCAGCATGATTCTCCTCTCAACAATATTGCAGAATAGCACAAACGAATATGTTATGAATTTTCAGAAGTAATGCATAGATACACTTGTCATTATGAGTTACACGTTGGTCTTTCATGTTATAACTTGTTTATCTAACAGCTTTTTTTATTCAATATTTTGCTCTTCTTTCATCATCATGTCTAAAATTATTGTTCTGCTACTACTAATAGCTATCAGTATGTGAACCTTCGTGGTAGATCCAAAATAAAAAGAATCATATCACATTACACCACTGCAGACAAAAATGATGCTCAATAAAACTCATCGTAGATAGACAGCCAAAAATTTGTCACCATTGTTCAGATGATTGTGGTAGAGCCCCAGAAACGTCTAGGAATAATTCCAGCTTTCACACAAACTATTTATTATTACCACAGTTGCAAATTATGACAAATAAAACAAAAGAACAGGAAAATGTGGCGCACATCTTTACCACGAACATACCAACTCGACTCGACATCATTTGGCTTCTCTGGTGTGCCAAATGGGTCAGCAACAGGAAAATCTTTAGCTGTCTATCCTCCCTCTAAATCTCACAATAATACATTCATTAACAGTCTAGTCAACTACGTTATTCATATGTACTCTATGAAAGTATTTTGTGACTGTAATTAACACCTCCCACATTCAGGGTGTCTGGAACTCATATATAATAAATAAATAAAAACTACTGCAAAGAAAACCTACTTTTTTTGCTCGAGGTCAAGATCAGTTTTGTGATTGGCAAGGGCAAACACCCTCAACCTACAGCTTGACCAGTTGCTTCTTGTGCTGATTATGTATGGCAGCAGGATTGTAAGACCTAAGAGCAAGAATGAAAATGTTATTACAAATCTCCACCTCTAAATTTTTTTAAATATTGAGTTACATCTAATGATTAGCATTGTAAGGAAAAACTCATTAAAAAAAGCTGTCTGGCTTATTTACAAACATGCCAGTAAGGATGTGAAAAGAAATAAATGTAAATTATGGAAAATATCTCTAAAATCCAGTCTCCCTGTGTAGTAATATCAGTCAAGCATGGGATTTTAAAATCTCAAGAAAGATGAAAAGATCTGCTTATTGAACTAACTGAAAATAAAAGTTAAACTTTGTGTGGAAGAATAGTAGTATAGATGAAAGAAAATGCTACAGCTTCTGAGAGAGAGATTAAGCTGCCTCAACAAAAGTGCATAAACTTCACTATTGAAAGCCGGGAAGCTCCAATAAGTATTGGCCAATTGTAACTGCTAAAGTATTTCATGAAAACACCCTGAAGTAGCACCTACAACAGAACACTGAAAGAACATAACTAGTGAAATAACTCATATATATTTATCTACACCGGGAGACTGCATCAACTCCAAAAAGCCAAGCAAAAGAGCAGCCAAAACACAATTTACATTTATGCATGTAGGCAAAAGATTTATTTATTTTGAATGGAAGCTAGTGAGTTACGTCCATTGGTTTTGCAGGATCTTTGAAATAAATCACTCTGCTGTTTAAATACTTGAAGAGACAATTCAACATCTGACTTACCTCCATCATCATACAGCCACCATACATCAATTGTGCCCTTTGGTTGCTTTGTGTCAAATTTGGTCATGCTGGTGAGTAGGTCAAGTGGGATTTCCTTGCCACTGTCTGCCCTAAAACAAATACATTGGTGCTTGTTTATTTAAGAAATAAAGATATAATTTTAGTAGCTAAAACTATTTTCAGGTTATTGAGAAGAAGTCAACAATAGAGGGAGCATTCAACTAACAGTTAAAGAAACACCAATACTTATTTTCAAACAGTGATGTATAAGTATATTTTTCAGTAAATAATACAGCTGAATTAAGTGGTTGACAAATAAGATATTACTACTGTACTGACAGTACTTATGGAGAGAAACAATGTACACTCCTGGAAATTGAAATAAGAACACCGTGAATTCATCGTCCCAGGAAGGGGAAACTTTATTGACACATTCCTGGGGTCAGATACATCACATGATCACACTGACAGAACCACAGGCACATAGACACAGGCAATAGAGCAAGCACAATGTCGGCACTAGTACAGTGTATATCCACCTTTCGCAGCAATGCAGGCTGCTATTCTCCCATGGAGACGATTGTAGAGATGCTGGATGTAGTCCTGTGGAATGGCTTGCCATGCCATTTCCACCTGGTGCCTCAGTTGGACCAGCATTCGTGCTGGACGTGCAGACCGCGTGAGACGACGCTTCATCCAGTCCCAAACATGCTCAATGGGGGACAGATCCGGAGATCTTGCTGGCCAGGGTAGTTGACTTACACCTTCTAGAGCACGTTGGGTGGCACGGGATACATGCGGACGTGCATTGTCCTGTTGGAACAGCAAGTTCCCTTGCCGGTCTAGGAATGGTGGAACGATGGGTTCGATGACAGTTTGGATGTACCGTGCACTATTCAGTGTCCCCTCGACGATCACCAGAGGTGTACGGCCAGTGTAGGAGATCCCTCCCCACACCATGATGCCGGGTGTTGGCCCTGTGTGCCTCGGTCGTGTGCAGTCCTGATTGTGGCGCTCACCTGCATGGTGCCAAACACGCATACGACCATCATTGGCACCAAGGCAGAAGCGACTCTCATCGCTGAAGACGACACGTCTCCATTCGACCCTCCATTCACGCCTGTCGCGACACCACTGGAGGCGGGCTGCACGATGTTTGGGCATGAGCGGAAGACGGCCTAACGGTGTGCGGGACCGTAGCCCAGCTTCATGGACACGGTTGCGAATGGTCCTCACCGATACCCCAGGAGCAACAGTGTCCCTAATTTGCTGCGAAGTGGCGGTGCGGTCCCCTACGGCACTGCGTAGGATCCTACGGTCTTGGCGTGCATCCATGCATCGCTGCGGTCCGGTCCCAGGTCGATGGGCACGTGCACCTTCCGCCGATCACTGGCAACAACATCGATGTACTGTGGAGACCTCACGCCCCACGTGTCGAGAAATTCGGCGGCACGTCCACCCGGCCTCCCGCATGCCCACTATACGCCCTCGCTCAAAATCCGTCAACTGCACATACGTTTCACGTCCACGCTGTCGCGGCATGCTACCAGTGTTAAAGACTGCGATGGAGCTCCGTATGCCACGGCAAACTGGCTGACACTGACGGCGGCGGTGCACAAATGCTGCGCAGCTAGCGTCATTCGACGGCCAACACCGCGGTTCCTGGTGTGTCCTCTGTGCCGTGCGTGTGATCATTGCTTGTACAGCCCTCTCGCAGTGTCCGGAGCAAGTATGGTGGGTCTGACACACCGGTGACAATGTGTTCTTTTTTCCATTTCCAGTAGGGTATTAAACAATGGAAAATCCAGGATGGAATCTAACAGTATTATGAAAAAGACAGCTGCTACTCACCATATAGTGGAGATGCTGAGTTGCAGATAGACACAATAAAATGACTGTCAGAAAGTGAGCTTTCAGCGAACAAGGCATTTGTCAAAAATAGACAAAAAACATGCACATGTGATCACAATCTCTGGCAGCTGGAGTTGGACTGTGAGCAGCAGTGCATGATGGAAGAGGCAGCTGGGTGGCGGGGGTGAGAAGGAGGCTGGGGCAGAGGAGGGGGTGAGGAGGGAGGGGGAGAGATAGCAGGGTAAGGGTGGGGAATGGTAAAGTGCTGCTTGTGGGAGTGAGCAGGGATGAGATGGAGAGAGGGTAGGGCATTTAGGTGCAGTGGGGGAGAGGGGTTGTGGAAAAGGAGAGATGTAAAAGGAATGGGTGCACTGCTGAAATAGAGGGCTGGGTACTTCTGGAATTGGAACAGGGAAGGGGCTAGGGGGGTAAGGACAATGACTAACGAAGGTTGAGGCCAGGAGGGTTACAGGAATGTAGGGTATATTGCAGGGAGAGTTCCCACCTGTGCAATGCAGAAAAGCTGTTGTTGGTGGGAAGGAACCAGCGGCACAGGTTGTGTAGCAGTCACTGAAATGAAGAGTGTCATGTTGGCTGGTGTGCTCAACAACAGGGTGATCCAGGTGTTTCTTGGCCGCAGTTTGTTGGTGGCCATTCATGCAGACAGCTAGCTTGTTGGTTGTGTTGCCTACATATAGAATTTAGCACAGTGGTTGTAGGTTAACTTGTAGATCACATGACTTGTTCCGCAGGTAGCCCTATATTTGATGGGATAGGTGATGTTTTTTAGCAGACTGGAGTAGGTGGTGGTGGGAGGATGTATGGGACAGATCTTGCACCTACATCTGTTACAGGGATATGAGCCATGAGGCTAGGGATTGGGAGCAGGAGTTTTGTAGCGGTGGACAAGGATGTTGTGTTGGTTCAGTGGGAGGTGGAAAATGGTATGGGCGGGGGGGAGGGAGGGGGGGAGTTTAGTAGGTAGGACATATTTCAGGGCATCACAAGAGGTAGTTGAAGCCCTGGTGGAGAATGTAATTCAGTTGCTCCAGTTTTTGGTGGTACTGAATCACAAGGGGAATGCTGCTCTGTGGCCAGACAGTGGGACTTTGGGAGGTGGTGGGTAACTGGAAGGACAAGGCACAGGAGATCTGATTTGCAGCAAGCTGCCCAATGTGACATTCTTCATTTCAATGACTGCTTTGCAGCCTTTGCCTTCTGAATCCTTCCCACTAACACCTGCTTTCTGAACTGTGTAGGCGGGAACTCTCCATCTCCCTGCAATATACCCTACATTCATGTAACCCTCCTGGCCTCAGCCTTCATTAGTCATTGTCATCATCCATCTAGCCCCTTACATGCTTCAATTACATCATTATAGAGCCCTCTATTCCACCAATGCACCCAGTCTTTTTACTTCTTTCCTTCTCCACAACCCCCCCCCCCACCCCCACCCCACTGCATCTAGCTGCTCCACCCTCTCCACATCATCCCTGCTCACTCCCACAAGCAGCACTTTACCATCCACCACTTTTACCCTGCTATCCCTCTCCCTCCCCGTCGCAGCATCCTCCTTACCCCCACCACCCAATTGCCTCTCCAATCAAGTGCTGTTGCATGCAGTCTGTCGTCAGCTGCCAAAGATTGTTGTCATCTGTGTGAGTTGTGTGTGCGTATTTTGTTTTTGTCTATTTTCGACAAGGCCTTGGTGGCCAAAAGCTCACTTTCTAACAGTCTTTCTGTTGTGCCTACCTGCGATTCAGCGTCTCTGCTCTATGATGAGCAGCAATTGTCCTTTTCATAAGAGTGAAACAATGTATTAATTCCATGAAGATGTAATAAAATCTTCATGTTTTTGTCACATCAGTTTCCAATAAATAATGATGTTTTGGAAGGCATGATACCCTCATTTCATCTTCTGGTCAGAAGGTGCACTGCAGATTGACAAAACATTTATAAAGATGATTAATCTAGCTCAGTGATGGGAATAATTTACTTTATTCATTTCATTTTTTCATTAGATGGTTCATGTTTCAGAGATATCATTATGAAGGACACACTTCAGGGATGTGAAACACAGGTCAAGGCGTACATTAACAGCAAGAATCAACTATTAGAAACTGACATTGACCAATACCAAATTTATATGTACTATTTATGTTTGTTGAGGTAAAAATGACATAATAAAATTGAAGTGGCTGGTGGAAGAAAGTGCTAGGGCTCAGTTTAGTTCAGACCTATCTGATAACTTAATCGGTTGTGTTTCTGAAGCACCACTTGATGATAATAAATTGTTCCCTATGTACTGCTAGAAAGCACTGTGTACTATATAAACTGCTTTATCTTGTTGTATTAAAGTTCTTTTATATCACTCTAACCAAACGTATAATGTGTAATAACTCAGTATATGTTCTTTTGGATTAGCACTTTTTCTTTTGCAGGCCTCTTCAGTTACCACAAAAACTGCTGCTTACTCAATTATAGTGAGTAGCAGCTGTTTATCTACAACTGTGTGTAACTTTCATATTATTAAATATTTAATAAGGGGAACAGTTATTTACAATATGTCAAATGGAATGTGAATTTAATCATATTTGGAGACAAGAATACAGTTAATAGTGAATGTGGGGAACAACAGAGAATGGGGAAGTTTGGTGCAGACAGATAAAATGAGACAAGTGAAAAATTGAATTGTATGGTTGACATGAGTTAAGCCATTGCAAATATGCTTTTAGATGACTCTTGAAGAAGAAAGTGTAAATTAAATGTAAACTGAAATTAACAATAACATAGAAAAGATACATTGCTACTCACCTCATAGAAGAGGCAGAGTTGCAGACAGGCCCAATGAGAAATATTTCAGAGAAAGTCTTTCCTCAGAAGTAAAACTCTCACTCATTCACACAACAACAACAACAACAACAACAATAATAATAACAATAACAATAACAACAACTTACAAACATGGTTACTATCTCTGGGCACTAGGCAGGGAGGACAGGGGCAAGGTTAGGACCAGTAGTGTTACAAAAACGAAGAATTTGTTATAGGGAGGGTTCCCATAATCCAGAAAAGCTAGTGTCTGTGGAAAGAATACAGATGGCACAAGCTGTGTAGCAGTCATTCAAATAAGTACTTTATGCTGGGTGACATGTTCTGCAACTGGGTGCTCCAGCTATCTCTTGGCCACAGTTTGGTGGTGGCCATTCATGTGGACAGACAGCTTGTTAGTTGTCATACCAACGTAAAATGTGGTCCAGTAGTAGCAGCTAAGTTCATAAATCATAAGAATGCTGCATTTGAAAGGGTAGGAGATGCCAGTTGCTGGACTCTAGCAGATGATAGTGGGAAGATCCATGGGACAAAAAATGCCGTCTACCTCAGTGCAATGAAAAATGACAGGTAAACCACATCATATTGACTACTTCTGATTTTCATCTATCCTTGAGGCAATGCATTATTGAAAATGGGTGCTGTGCAAGGCAAACCACACACTTTATAGTCATTCTATCATATGACAACATCTAATTCAAAATTTTCAAATAATTTTGAAAGACATAATTTTTTTGTTTTAGTGTATGAGTGTTGGTACATCAGAGATGTTGATACTGTTAGTTTAAGGAGCAGTCCATTTTGAGAACAGGATGCACATACTAGACTACCAGAAGTGAAACCCTTCTCACAATTTAGCAATATAGCCAGAGACAACAGGATAGGTTTCAGAATTCCATCAACTGTCCCATAACATCCACAAGGGTACAAGATTCCACTAGGAGTTCAGAAAAGAGCTAGCCTTATACTTTGAAAACTAGTGAAAATTATGTTTCCACTATTAAGCTGTGATAGAACCCTTTTTGGAGATAAAACATACAACCACTTAAAATTTGTGGCTTTGACGTTAAATGGATTTAGTTATTTTTTGGTATCAACTTACAAAGCAGTAGCGAACTGTGATGCTAGGTTCCTTTTCTTCGATTTGAGTACAGAGCGTGGGCTGTGGTTGTTGACATTAAAACGGCGGTTTGGTGTGATGCTGTCAGTTGGCAGATAAGCTGTGGAGTCTGCAACACAGGATAAAGCAAATTATTTCATTGGTTTCCATCCATTGTGTAGGACTTTGAATGGAAATAACATTTATGGACTATGAGACAGCAGGAATTTCTACCCTCTGTTAAAAAATAAATTGACTGCCTTATCTCTTACACTAACACAAACATGATCCCTGAAAAGTACTTACCACTCTAATAAACGGAAATATACAATATAATTTCCTTCTTAGTTTCAATCATCATGGCTGCTGGGCTTAACTTACTTTTGGGAGGTAAAATTTCAGTACTGCCAATACATGCATACAAAAGTACACAATATTTCTGGAGGCTAGGATGATTTATGAACTTTCATTTGTGTCTATTCACAGTAGTGAATTTCTGCATCCTTTAGTTACCATATTCAGACACCCTGTTGGCAAGTGGCCAGTATGATTTACTGAAGTCAGCATGATTATGGCTTTTGGTAAATTTTTCTATGGCTATACTGACTGACAAAAAAACTGAAGCACCCAGAAGACATTGTTAGAGTCAATGCAACTTCATGCACGAACACACTATCAGCAGGTATCTAAATAATTAGAGTTGCAATTCTCTGTAACAGGTACTACAGACACGAGAGTGAGTTGTTGTTGCTATTTACTGTTGCTACCAGGCCTGGTAGGGCATA
Organism: Schistocerca gregaria; assembly: GCF_023897955.1. Classification (NCBI taxonomy): domain Eukaryota; kingdom Metazoa; phylum Arthropoda; class Insecta; order Orthoptera; family Acrididae; genus Schistocerca; species Schistocerca gregaria. Next base: position 426,977,611 of record NC_064926.1, read on the forward strand.
TAAGGGACATGAACAGTGTCAGACATTGAGTGGTCACTGTGAAGGACATGAAGATGCTGTATACTTATATGAGACAGCATTATCAGTGCTTGAAAGAGTTTGAACAGGGCCTTATTGTTGGTCTCCACTAGGTCAGCTGCCTAAATTGTGCAATATCCAGATTTGTGGTGCTTTCAGATGTGACATTGTTGGGTTGAATGGGAACGTGATGGACGGCACACTCGTCAACAAGATTCCAACTGACCACATCTGACTACTTCTAGGGATGATCAATGTATTGAGTACCAAGCACATTGTTCCCACTTCACATCTGTGCCTGCCATCCAAGAACAAGGTACGGACTTCCTGCAAAATGCTGCATCATCCCACACCTTTGGATGGAGACAAGCAGCAACCAGACTAGAAAATTTGTATCCTATGTGTAGGCTGGCAGCCGGCCGGTGTGGCCGAGCAGTTCTAGGGGCTCCAGTCCGGAACTGCGAGACCACTACGGTCGCAGGTTCGAATCCTGCCTCGAGCATGGATGTGTGTGATGTCTTTAGGTTAGTTAGGTTTAAGTAGTTCTAAGTTCTATGGGACTTATGACCTCAGATGTTAAGTCCGATAGTGCTCAGAGCCATTTGAACCATTTTGTAGGGTGGCATTTAAACCACAACAAAAAAATACTGCATTTGGAATGGTGCTGTAACTGGGAATAATGGACAGCTAATGAGTGGAGTTGCACTGTGTTGTGTTCACTGGTGAATCATGGTTTTGCACTACCCCAGCAAGCACCAGTGGTGACCTGGTGAGAGGTCCCTTTCTTCCACTATTTTTGGCAAGGCACAGCAGTGTTACTCCTGACAACATAGTGTGGGGAACCATTGAGTATGACTGAGGGAGCTCTGATGGCATAATGGTGCATTGTGGACATCATATGTCCTTGTGTATTACCTACCTCTCATGTGACAATATCTTGGTGCCATTTTGCAAAAAGGAAAATGCATGTTCACACATAGAAAATGTCACTATGAACTGTCTGTATCATTTTGAATTTGTTCCATGTCCAGTAAAATCCTCAAATATGTCCCCAAAAGAATATGTATGGGGGCAACTTGGACATCATTTTCATCCTGGTGCCAGTATCCAGAATGTTAAGGACCAGTTAAACACACCGAGTGAGACGGCGCAGTGGTTATCACACTGGACTCACATCTGGGACGACAATGTTTCATCCTGATTTAGGTTTTCTGATTTAGGGAAATCACTTCAGACAAATGCTGGTATAGTTTCTTTGAAAGGGCACGGCTGAATTGCTTCCAAATCTGATGGGACTAATGGCCTCGCTGTTCGGTTCCCTTCCCACCAAATCAACCAACCAGTCAGCCAGTTACAACAGTTGTGTGCCAGCTTGCCTCAGGAGAAGATACAATACTTTATGACACCCTTCCCAACTGAATCAGTGCATGCATCCTTTCCAGGTGAGTTGCAATGTCATTCTGCTAATGGACTCATACTACTAAGTTCTTTGTAAATTTGACTTGATTTCATGATCACTGAAATAACATCACATACCCTCTCAGCCAATGAAGTATCATTTTGTTTCCCCCTCCACTTCTGGGTGCTTCATGCTTTTTGTCAGGTAGTGTGTTTGAGTGCATTCAAGACATTATCTCTCTTAATCCATTATGTAAATTTCACAAACAAAATAGCATATCATGACCTTACAACCAGTTATGGATTGCATTGCTACATTCCTCCCTTTTAATGTAAACTAAAAAGAATTAACTTTTAAAGCTATGAGGAAACCTAAAAATTAGAAAACTAGACACCTGTCTGATGTGGCAGCTTATTAACAGTAATGTGCAAATAATGAAGCCATTCATACTAAATGAAGTGCACAACAGGAGCAAATATGAGAAAGTGCCAGATGAATAGTGGCCAGGATGCCAGCAACATTGACTGCACACACAAAATGAAATGTGTGAATTCCAAGACTGTTGCTCTTTGGTAAGTCATCATAACTAATGCTGCCCAAGTCTGTCCTCCAGTGCACTACATTATTGAGGACATTATCCACCACCACATGCTGACAGTACAGTGAGTGCATCAACTTACAACTCCCTATCATGTTTCTTAAAATATTAGCATCAGTCTATATTACCTCTATCACAATAGGGAGGATTTAAATGGATTTTTGTTGTATATTGTGATGGGGACAAGAAATGGGTTGATCACTACACCCCGGAGACAAAGTCTGTCTCTGTGGAATAAACATATCCAAGTTTCTAGGTTCCCCTGGCAAGAAGATCAAACAAACCTTATGTTCCACAATGATCATGTTGGCTGTTCTTTCAGATGGCCTGGGGATTATGCTACTCAAAGCCTTACATAATTGGGTGTTGAATTCCCAACAATATTGTAATGTGCTGTAAATTGAAAGGTGCTATTTGACAACAGATATGGAGACTGTTGTTCTGCACACTGCAGCAATAGCTGGTCTTATACATGCATTCAGTGGGAAAGTGTGAATCATTTCCTGCAAATTCTTGTTCTTGTGGTTGCTGACTTATTAGTGTCCAACAATCAAAGAGGGACTTTGTGGCTGAGTGATTACCAATCCCAGACTTCCTGCAGAAGACATGTTTATTTATGTGGTAAACTCATCAAGAAATTGAACCTATACCTTTATTCAGTTGGATTTTGACAGAATATGAAACTGATACTGATTAGAACTAGCACTTAATCTAGAAAAAAGTGAAGGTGTGCATTTCATGACACATAAAAATGTCTTGTGCTTTGACTGTAGATTAGTGAGTCACATTTGGAATTGGTGTACTCACACAAATATCTACAATTGGAATTATGAAATGAAACAATCATGTACATTGAATCATAAATCATGGATAAAGCAAATGGCGGGCTTCTGTTTATTGCTATTCATGGTAAGATACCAGGAAACTAGAATGTCTCTCCAAGAGAGGTTTTCAATAAAATATTTGTGGACTAATTATAAAGTATGGAATCAACACTAGGTGTGATTAAAAGAGGGCATCAAATCCATACAAAGATGAGCAGTGCAAATGATGAAAAGTCTGTTTGCCTTATGGGAGAGAGTAGTGTAACTGACAGGCAGTCAACAAGGCACTTTCATACGTAATTTAAAAATGCTAAGCACATTTTTTTTTTTTAGAATGGAATCTACAAAGTTTCTTTAGTCACATTTACTGTATATCATTCCTGCAGATACCACGGGGGGGGGGGGGGGGGACGTAGACTGATTACAGCTCATACAGAGGCACACAACCAGCCACACTCCCCACTCTGCATGCATGAATGAAGCTGGAAGAAACCCAATATATGACAACATAAAGTTCTCCTGTCACTTACTTTACAGGCATTAAAGAGTAAGCTCCTTTGTCACAAAATGTGTATGAAAAAGTGATTGGTGATGTTAGTAATGAGCTATTTGTCATAGTATACATTTTTAGTCCTTGAACTGTGTACTTATTCTGTGACAGTTTTGATAAAACTCATTGTGTGATGAGTGCTCTGTTGCCGATTCCAGAAGTAGTGGCATGGAATTTTGTGAAGGTGTATTACTAGACCTAATCATGAGTACTGATTCTGTCTAATAATTCATGAAAACTACATGAAATAGAAAATGATTGATATAAGTTGTGCAAATATATTTGAACTTAATCAATAAGGCTCTTGGACATAACTTTTTGCTGGTTACAGGCTTGGAGCACCCAGTGTAGTGAGCTGTTACCTCTGCTGTCAGCATCCAACTCTCTGACTCCATTATAAACTTCAACAACAAAATATTCCTCTATTAACTAACAGCAGCTAATGCTATTTAGTCTTCTTCTGGAAGCTGGCTGTGAGTAACGTTGTATCATGTATTTCAATGACAGTTCTCCTAAAGTCTATGACATGGTTCTATTTCAGGGGCAATACAGTTTTATCCATTGTCTACAGCAATACTTTGTAATGAGTTGCAACATCCCTCTGTGCTGCCATGTGTAGACATTCCCAGCACAAAAGCTCATCACACAATAAGACCACAGAATATGTTTTACAGCACATACAGCTTAAGTCAGTTGACAGACTTTTTGGGAAAAGTCGTTCGTCATTGGAAGAATAATGTAAGTGCTGTTATGGTACACATATTACACTTGTCAGTGACACATATTTGGCACTCCAAGCATACTAGACAAGTGAGGGAACTTTTCTCACTATTTACTATACTACTATTGACAGCTGTACCTAAATTTATTTCCAGAAATAATCACACCAAAGATGGTGAAGTGGTTCACTAACCAGCACTGGAGATGACTGACAGTTGTGAGGCAGATGCAGCAAGGACTCTTGTATTGCTGAGGTCTGAGTCGGAGCCATGGGATGGCAAGTAGACAAGTGAAGAGTCAGCACGCCGCAGAACTGTTGCCGGAAGGCTGCTGTGATCCTTGTCCTTCTCTTCAATCTCTTCTATCAGTCGTGAGTAGTCCAGACCAGCGCGCATGCGCAGAATTGTTGCTGCCATGCGGTTGTCGAAAGCATGGCTGTGAGGAGAACAATTATTTCTTAAGTTGACAGTTATCAGATGTAAAAGAGCAGATGTTAAAGAATTCCTGCAGTTATCAACAAATAAGTATGTCATCCAGAAGACTATGGAAGGACTTGTGCCTAATAAAATGAGGTAACAACATTTATATTATTGACTGTTGTGATAATATAGTCTTGACAACCATGATAGACAATAGGTGGTACCAACATGATTATTGGGGTGGAATTCTATTTGTCACAATTTGCTTGATACAGAGAGAGAGAGAGAGAGAGAGAGAGAGAGAGAGAGAGAGAGAGAGAGAGAGAGAGAGAGCAAGAAAACATTTTTTAAGTAGTTTGATCTTTTGAAAGCTTACTATCCAATACCACTAGCAGAAGAAGATATACAAAAACGGCAATTATCATTCCATTTAGCCTTTATGAACTTAAGTTTGTGCTATTTGGACTTGGGAATGCACCTAGCACTTTCCAAAGATTCATTAATGAAGTACTGTAAGGATTAGATTTCTGTTTTGCGTGCATAAATGACTTACTGATGGCATCTAGTTCAGAAGAACACTTGTAGCATGTAACAGGTAGAAGGATTAATATTGGCAAATCTATGTTTTGCACTCAGAAAATAAGCTCTTTGGGATACATCTGAAGTGACCGTGCACCACATTGTCAAACATGCTTATTCTTTATTTACACAAGTATTCCTTGGTTTTGTTTTTGATGTTTTCTCAGGCTATTGTGTGTCCTTGTACCTTATATTATTAAATGTTTCCAATAATATGAGCATATTTAAACCCCAATTTTTTGGTGACCCCAGTTCAATCTTTGTCATTAACTGACACTTTGTACAGTGTCGCTTCAAATGTCAAACATGAAACAACCACAGCAACTATACCAAACACCTTCCTTATACTGAATCATAATTTTGCAATTCAGGATCTGCCACCAACTGTTGACATGCCTTTGAGCACACTAATTACCCAAGTGACATCAAAGCACCACCACTCTGGCTGCAAAACACAGTCTTGTGGTTTGCACAAGTTGACAGCCAGTTTGCACTAACTCACATGGCTGCCAATGAAGCTAAGTACAGATATGGTGTCACTGCATTGAATGAAGATATGGCTACAGAAGTACAGGACATGTCGGATTCACTGCTGAGCACTGATTGTTACTCATCCATTAAAATCACCTTAATCATCCACCGTACAGTCCAAAACAAAATGTCTAGGCAAGATACTTCATACTGAGGAGTTAGGTGGTGCACCCGTTCACAGTTACTGCATCAACCGTGGAATCGAGCAAGTAACACTGTCAATGAAGACATTCTATGGAATGTCTGGCTGTCACACCTACCACCAGATGCGCAGAACATAATGACAGTACACATCAGTGATCTTGGCACATTGAAAACTACAGACTGCATCACAGAGATGTACCCATCCACATGTGCAGCAGCTGTATGCCCACAGTCAGACAATACTGATGACTCACTGCAGGCACAAATCACTCAACTAACTGTGCAAGTCACTGTTCTGCAAACAAAGCATTAGAGTCACCAGCCACAGTGTCACTGCTAACCGAGGAAATGCAGCCAACCATCTTCAGATTTGTAGGTACCATAGGTGGTTTGGTTCTGATGCTTGGAAATGCAGTTCCCTGTGAGAGATGGGAAATGTGCATGGTAGTCAGTAATGACAGTGACTGGCTCTCCAAACAGTAGCAATCAACTGCCATAGAGCACTACACAAAACTGCAATTTCTAGTGGACACAAGTGATGACATATCAGTGTACCCATCTTTTCATCTGCCTCACTGCATCAGTGATGAGTGTTGCCTCTTTGACATCAATGTTCTACAGTCCAGATGTGACAGTGTCACTAAACTTAGGCCTCTGTCAGATGTTTGAGTGGCAGATGTTGTGCTCCATATCCTCAGAGCCGACTTTTTGTCAATTTAGGGAGTGCTGCTGGGCCTTTATCATTGTCACCTCCTCGACATTACCAGTAATTTAGCCAGCTATGGATAATTATGCTGTGTGGATGACACTGTTGCACAAATGATCACAGGTGATTTTCTGTATTTAGAACTCCTTAAACAGTTCTCAGAGATTGCACAGCATCTGCCCGCATTAGCACTGGTACAGCATTCAATAATGCAATACATTCTAACAATGCCAGCTCTGCCTATTCACGCTTGATCTCATTGCTTAACACTGGAGAAACTGAAAGAAGCAAAGCAAGTGTTTTCTTCATGCTTGTTCAAGGAAGCTATCACATGTCAATCAGTAGCTGGTAATAATTATCCAATCCCACTCACTGAAGATTTTAATTTTAATATCCATAGCAAGCATGTCTTTTCACATTAGACTTAGTACATGCATTTTATCAAATACCTGTTGCTCCAGAAGATATACACTATGTGATCAAAAATATCTGGACACCTGGCTGAAAATGACTTACAAGTTCGTGGCGCCCTCCATCAGTAACGCTGGAATTCAATATGGTGTTAGCCTTGATGACAGCTTCCACTCTCACAGGCATATATGTTCAATCAGGTGCGGGAATTGCAGCCCATTCTTCATGGAGTCCTGCACTGAGGAGAGGTATCGATGTTGGTCGGTGAGGCCTGGCACGAAGTCGGCATTCCAAAACATCCGAAAGGTTTTCTATAGGATTTAGGTCAGGACACTGTGCAGGCCTGTCCATTACAGGGACATTATTGTCATGTAACCGTTCCACCACAGGCTGTGCATTATGAACAAGTGCTCGATCATGTTGAAAGATGCAATTGCCATCCCCAAATTGCTCTTCAACAGTGGGAAGCAAGAAGGTGCTTAAAACATCAATGCAGACCTGTGCTGTGATAGTGCCTTGTAAAACAACAAGGGTGCAAGCCCCCTCCATGAAATACATGACCACACCATAATACCACCACCTCCGAATTTTACTGTTGGCACTATACATGCTGGCAGATGACGTTCACTGGGCATTTGCCATAATCACACCATGCCATTGGATCACCACATTGTGTACCTTGATTTGTCACTCCACACAACATTTTTCCACTGTTCAATCATCCAATGTTTATGCTCCTCATGCCAAGTGAGGTGTCATTTGCCATTTACCGGCATGATGTGTGGCTTATGAGCAGCTGCTCAACTATGAAATCCAAGTTTTCTCGCCTCCCACCTAACTGTCATAGTACTTGAACTGGATCCTGATGCAGTTTGGAATTCCTGTGTGATGGCCTGGGTAGATGTTTGCCTATTACACATTATGACTCTCTTCAACTGTTGGTGGTCTCTATCAGTCAACAGACAAGGTCGGCCAGTATGATTTTGTGCTGTATGTGTCCCTTCCTGTTTCCACTTCACTACCACATCAGAAACAGAGGACCTAGGAATTTTTAGGAGTATGGAAATCTCACATACAGATGTGTGACACAGGTGACACCCAATCACCTGACCACGTTCGAAGTCCATCAGTTCCTCAGAGTGCCCCATTCTGCTCTTTCACAATATCTAATGACTACTGACGTTGCTGATATGGAGTAGCTGGCAGCAGGTGGCATCACAATGCACCTAATATGAAAAACATGTTTTTGGAGTGTGCGGATACTTTTGATCACATAGTGTAGTTAAAAACCACTGTTGGTACTCAATTTGGTCACTTTGAATTTACTAGGATGCCTTTTGGGCTATGGAATGTTGCACAATGCTTTCAGAGCTTTATCAACAAAGTTATGGATGCTTTCAACTTCTTCTGTATCTAGACTGATGACATCTAGCCTTGAATTGGAAAACCAGGAACATTTATCTCAAATCTGTACTGGCCTCTGTTCATACGGATTATTCACAAATCCATTGGAATGCGTGTTTGAAGCAGCAGAAGTCAAATTCTGGGGTTGCATCAGCTACACACCCAAGCAATATGGCCATCAAGGGAGAAATCAGAAGCCATAACTAACTTCCCACTACCTGCAACAGTTCATGAGTTGTGACGAATCCTCATCATCACTAATGTCTATTACCATTTCCTGTGCAATCATACACTCTTGGTCATTCCACTGAATAAACTCTTGTGAACTTCACCGATACTGAATGACAAACTGACGTGGAATATTGAGGCTGAGAAAGCCTTTATCAAACTGAAGACCGCTATCACTGAGGCTGCATTATCACACCCTCTTCCACAAGCGCTTCTCACTCTAATGGTTGATGCGTCTGTGACTACAATAGGTGCTGTACTTCAGAAACGAATAGATCAAGACAGAAGGCCTGAGCATTCTTCAGCCAGAAGAGACATTGTGGCAGCAGAGCTAGTCAATGTATGATCACAAGTTGTATGCAGTGTATGCTTCCATTAAGAGAGTCTGTCATATTCTCATAGGTCAACAGTTTACGATGGTCACTGACCACATGCTATTGATGTATGCTTTCCATCAGAGACCAGACAAAGTATTGGATGTCAAATGCCCCTTTTGGACTACATGGGGCAATTCATGACTCACAGTCCACATTACGGAAGAGTTGAATATACCGGCAGATGCTCCCTCTCTCCCATGCAAAAGCAATTACGTGCACAACAGTTCAACAATGAGCTGCAAGATTTACTGGCAGCCTTTTGGTATACAGTTGCATTATGTCCTACCACTGTCAATCTTGTTGTATTGTGATGTTTCTACATCAAAGGCATGACCATTTGTGATAACTAACTTTTTACACCAGGCAATCACATAGTTTGCATGATTTGTCTCAGCCAAGGGTCCGTGGTGCGACAAACCTGGCTAAGCGAGTTTTTGTGTGGCCAAACATAGACAAAGACTGTAAGGCACTCGTACACCAGTGTGTGGGCTGTCAGTGAAATAAAATCACTCATCATGTCAGTGCACCTCTTGGCACATTCATCCCACCAAACCAATGATTCAACTATACATACCTGGATATTATTGGACCTTTACCACATTTTGAAGGGTACACTTACTGCCTAACTGGCATTGACTGCTTCACTCCTTTTTCCCATGGTTGACATCACCACTGAACCAATGACAACCACATTCTTTCACAGACAGATTTATCATTTTAGAGTACCCTTTTGTATAACCACTGACCAAGGCAGGCAATTTGAATCTTACCTGTTTAAAGTTCTCGATGTCTTAATAAGCATGAAACATACCCACACTACAGTGTATCACTTGGCAGCAAACGGTGTAACTGAATGTCTGCACCAACAATTAAAAGTATCCCTTCAGTGCCTGAGTCACAGCTTTGGAAACACTGCCAATTGTCTTCCTGGTCCTCCATGTGTCCACCTAGGAGGATCTAAAACCTGAAGCTGCAGATCTCACAGATGGTCAACCAATTCTACTACCTAGTGAGTTCCTCGGCAACATTCCAAATGACTTTATAAGGGTATTAGACTTTATCCACAATCTGCATTCACAAATGTGGCAACTACATACTGTTACAATGAGAGACCAACAGTCCCGCCGCCATTTTATCTTCACTGACCTTTGGAAATGTAACAGTCTTTGTTTGACATGACACTGTGCGCAAGCCTCTATCGCCACTGCAGGATGGACTTCATGCAGTTCTCAGCTGGGATGAGACTATGTTTAAGATTGGTTTTATTGGTAATCCAGCTACAGTCTTTGTTGACTGCCTTAAACCAACTTTCTGCACTTCCTAAGCTGTTACAAACAGATTGCATGGTGGATCTACCACAGAAATGGCAGAATTGTCCGCCACTCCACTGCCCGTCATGAACAAGCCACAAGAGACATCGGACAACAAACCTGATGAGTCAAGAGCAATTTTGTCCAGATTGCGTGACAACAGGTTTTGCCATCACGTGTGCTTCAACAGAATATTTTGTTAGAACTTGTGAGGGGGGGGGGGGGGGGGGTGATGGTGATGGAGTGATTGTGCACCACAATGTCCAATGTGATGAAGACACAAAGCCTTTGCCCTTCACAGCATGACTACTGATGCATTTTTATTCTTTGTATTATATAATTCTTCCTTGATTTTGCCTTTGTTGTGAATAAAATGAACATATTTAAAATGCAACACTTCATTATGCCAGAAGGCATGAAACCAGGCTTTGATAGAATAACAACCATAGTAAAGACACCTTGTCCAGAAACATTGAAACAATTGCAATTCTTGGCTAGTTCAACTTATATGTCTGTCAACTACAATAAGTTGCATAAAACCAAGCTCTTCTAAATGGCTATCTGATGTGAATTAAGAAAAATGGCAGAAGGGGTGTCAACTGGTATCCAGAAGCAACAGAACAATTTGAAAAATGCAAGGAAAATCTGACACAAGCTACACTATTAAGTTTCCCAAATGTGAAGCATGAACTTGCATTGTTTATGGGTGTATCAAAGTGAACTACAACTGAAACAAGGTGGGATCTGTAAACCTGTTGATTTCTTTTCAAAGAAATTTCCTCTTAACCAAACTAATTATTCCACTTAGGACAGGAAACCTCTCAGTATTTATTTTGGAAGAAAGGAAATGAGATTAAAGTTTTACATCCCATTACAGATGGAGCATAAGATCTAATTACAAAAGGGTGGAGATGGAAATCCGCCATGTCCTTTACAAAGGGAGCATCCCAACATTTGCCTGGCATTTAGATTTATCATGGAAAACCTAAATTTGAATGGCGAGACAGAAATTTCAAATGTTGTCCTCCCAGCTGCAAGTCTAGTGTGTTAACTTCTGTGCCACTCTGCTCAGTCAGTATTTATTTAGCAATAAATTATTTCCAATATCTGCTTGGAGGAAAAACATATTCTGTCTACACAGGTCATGCCACATTAACTTACATACCCAAACAGAAGAATGAGAAGGTTTCAATATTGCAACTCCATTATCTCCACTACATTTCTGAGTTCACAACTAATTTGTATCCTGTATCTGGTACAGCAAATGTAGTGGCAGATCATCTGTTAAGATTGGAAGAATTAAACCTGATGGGCTACAATGATATACCTATTCCATGATAGAAACACGAAGAACTTCAAGATCTCAAGTCAACTGGCACTGCCTCACCAAAATTTAAGCAGTTCTCTACTCTTAGTGGATCAAGATTATGGTGTGGTATATAAATTGAAACTATTTCCTAAATATTTTCAACCAATGTAGGGTCAAAGTTTTTATGCATTAAAATAAGGTGGCTCATGTAAGAGTGAGATCTTCAGTGACGCTTATATAGTCCAAATCTGTCTGGCCAAACTTGAAGGTAGGTGTGTAGCAATGGAATAAGGCATGTACTGCTTGCCAGAAGAGCAAAATTATAAGGCATACTAAATCACCTATTGGAAAATTCTCCATTGTTGATGAACATTTTGTAACATATTTAATCTTAGATATCACATTGTCAGTATACAATGGACAGGAGGAAGAAGCCTGACCACCTCCAGGACCTGGCTGCCCCTGGTGAAATGAACATGCCTGATGCTCTCACCTAGCTGCTATTGTATGTCAGAAGAGTAAAAATTCCTGACATACTGCAAGTGATGTGTCCACTATTGAGAAGTGTGAAAGGAGCTCAGACTCACACTGTCAAACTGAATATATGATTGACACATGCCGTCTGCTCAGCTAAGGAATTCCAGCTACAATAAAATCTGTGTGTGATCTAGCTTTAGTACTGTGAGTATTGTGGGCAGTACAAAATGTTTCACAAGGATATTAACAATTATTTGACTGGCCAGATGAAGAACATTAGCTGGCCTACCAGCTGTATGAACACACACAAGGAGAGATTGCTGGAGGATGAGATGATATCACTCTGGAAAGGGACCTGTCATTGAGACAGCAAAGCGGATATTTTCTGGTTGAGTTCTGAGACCATCCAGCTTTGCCCATTGCCAGAGGACACACATTCTGTTTTGCAGACTCCACAGCCTCCGCTGGTAAATATGGGAAGCCAATACTAGTGTGTTGTTAGTTTCACTAACAACACCCTGACCATTCCCTGGTAAATGCACTACAGTCTCTCATCAAACTATGCCTGCTAATTTCATTTGTTTTGTAGCAACAATGACTGAAAACCTTGGCAATGACTTTGACAATTTTGTTATTGATAGCAGGCAAGTCATTATTTTTCCATGAGTAATAGTAATTTGTAGATTGTATTTGTATAACCATAGTCCACAAAACCTTTATTTTTAGAAACAAATGTTTTGGACTTATCTCTATAGACTTTTGTGGCTGTTGATCCCAATCCTTTTATTTAAATTGAAAATGCTACTCTCAAGTGCAATTTAATATATTCTGCAATATACTGCAATAAAATGGTGTTTGGTTTAATTATATTTTGTACATAAATATGGAGTAAGCCCCACACTCTTCAATATGGGGGCAAGTCACTCAGTAAAGGCATTGTTTTGTGCTCCATATGTTGACAGCACCATGAACCACATAGTAAGTGGCAGAATGTGATTGGAAACATCTTTCTATGGGCATGGCAAACAGTTAAAAAGACAAACTTCACTGCTGATTCAGTACACACCAATACATTGGAGAGTAAATAGTGGTAGCTTCTGTCAGCTACTGCAAGTTCTGATGCTAAAATGAAGAGGTGAAGGAAGCTTTCAAAACACAAGATTTTGGATCAGAAAAATGCCTACCCTTATGAAGTTTGAAAAACAGTCCAGCACATTAAGATTTGTTTCTGAGATGCTATAGTGCCACCTTACAGTCCTGACCTGTAAAATAAAACCAGTGTGAACCCAAGTTTTTGTTGGATGAAAATGTTGCAAGGTGCTGCAAAAATGGATGTGCACAAAGCCACAAAGCTTTTTCCTTTATGAAATCAGAATGCTTATTATGAAATGAACCAGGTACATTGAGGTTGATTGATATGATGTAGAGAAATAATGTCAGTTGTGATGTTGTCTTAGCAATGAAACAGTCTTCTTCTTATTTTCTTTTCTTCTCTCTCTTTCTTCCTTTTTTTTTCAAAAAAATTCCTGTACTTGTTGACTTGGGTTAGTTCTTGTCAGAGGTGAACTAGTGAACTAGGGTTAGGGTAATTGGTGGGAAGATTTAAACTTTGTACCCTCACCCCTCCTCCCTCTCTCATCTTGTCCCCCATGCCTCCATCTTAACTGTTTATTCACTTATTATGATCAACCCAACATTACCACGAAGTAAAAGATACATATTTCAGTTATCCTTTTTGTATGTTACTACTGAAAATTCTGTGGGTTGAATCACAAGCATAAGTGTGAATTACAGATACAGACAGTCAACATGGGTCTGTTCAAAGTGAGCAGGGTTTACCTGTAAAGCTCTTTTATGGAAGCAACAGCAATATTGTTGTTGCTCTTCGCTAGTATCAATGCATTAATAGAATATGGAGGGTTCTCTTATCACACTGGGGTGAAGAACATGGTCTGAAAGTCTGAATAAACTCATGATTTTGGAATTGCTCCTGGGAGAGGCTGATGACCAACTGTGCCACAAATTGCTGCAATGCACAATCTTAAAGCAATGCACAAGCTGTATCACGACTGCTGAACATTTCATAGTCCGCCATTTGAAAAGTGCTGTGAACAACTGTGAAATGGTGGTTCCAGGCTGCTGTGGATGCAGGTGGTCATCACACTGAGCAGAGTTTGTAACCTGGAATATAAACATGGCACACAGTTAACAAATATACCATTTCATGTGGAAATTAAAATGTTTCTTTCAATGGTTTATTTTGTTATTTGTCTTCTGCATGTCCTTACAAATGTATCCACAAAATTTCATTGTCCTACAATCACTTGATTTTCATGGGAACCCTTTCACATAGAGAAACCACTCTGTAAGGCAGTATCTGTGAGATGATGTTCATGGACAGTGACATTACAGAAGTGGACTGGCCTGCTAAAAGTACTGACACAAACCCAGTGGCAAAACTTTGGGATGAGTTATAAAGTCGACTTTGCTCCAGACCCCAGGATCCAACATCAGTACCTTCTCTGTTCTCAGCTATTGAGTAAGAATGGGATGCCATTCCTCCACAGACATTCAGATACCTCACTGAAAATGTCTTTAGCAGAGTACAAGCGGTCATAAAGGTGAAGGGTAGACACATCCATATAATGTCCACTCATTTTTATCAGGATATTTTTGATCAGTTAGTGTACTGTCTGCAGGCAGCAATGGAATATAATTTTAAAATCTCTGTCTACTACAAAAATCACATATAATAATAGAAATTCACGAATTGTATGTCATCTCTGTATCCGCTCTTAAATTTAATTAAGGTCAAAGTTATATTAAATGTTTTGGAAGATGATAAGTTTCAAATTTGTCATGCCATATCCTGGAATTCCTAAACTCGCTGCAGTACTTCTTTATGTTCATATATAAAGGACATTCAAATAAATCTGGTCACTCGTGTAAAGTAATGGTAATAATTTTATTAACTCAAAAATGTAGCTATACACAGTACACATACTCAAAAATAGTCACCAAAACTGTTGGGACATTTATCCCATTGCTACACTAGACAGTCTATTCCATCCCTGAAGAAGCTAGTAGGCTGCTGTTGGATCCAGGCCTGGGCTCAGTCACATACTTTGTTGTCTGTTGTGAATCGATGTCCGTGAATAGCTTGTTTTAGAGAGCCAAACACAAGAAAGTCATGCAGTGAAAGGTTGGGACTATATGGTGGATGTTCCAGCATTTCCACCGAAACTACTACAATGTCGTCTTCACCACATTGGCCATTGCAGGCGGATAACATGACTGGACAACATGCCTCTGCGTTTCGACTTGATGGCTC
Source organism: Schistocerca gregaria (assembly GCF_023897955.1). Taxonomy (NCBI): domain Eukaryota; kingdom Metazoa; phylum Arthropoda; class Insecta; order Orthoptera; family Acrididae; genus Schistocerca; species Schistocerca gregaria. The sequence goes on from NC_064926.1 coordinate 426,992,946, forward strand.
GGCTAAGGTTCTGTAAAGTGGCTTGAAAACACTGGGCATTGATGGTGGTTCCTCATTCCAGGAACTTGACAAGCAGTTGACCCTTGTGGTCAAAAAAGGACATCATGACCTTACCAGAACTGATATGCTTGGCCTTTGATTTCTTTGGAGGTGGTGAGGTTGGATGTTTCCACTGCTTGTTCTGACACTTGCTTTCTGGTTCAAAATGGTGACACCATCTTTCACCACCTGTGATAATACATGGCAGAAAGCCATGTTCCTCATCATGATAACATTGCAGGTGACTCAAAGACAGCGTCATTTGATATTGCACTGTTCGATGGTCAGTTGGTGGGAAACCCACTGCACACAGATTTTTTAAAAGTTCAAGTGTTGATGCATTATGGTGTTGGCAGTGCCCACACTAATACCCAGTAAATGATGGACCTCATCCACGGTGATTCTGCGGTTGTCCAAGGCTAAAGCATTCACTTTCGAACCCATTTGCAGTGTGACAACACAATGAGCCTCCCCAGGATGTGCATCTTCTTCTAATGAATCATTTGTGCCATTCCACAACACTTGAATGATTCAGACTGTACACAGTACAGAGCCTTCAACTGTCAATACATTTCACAGCCGCCAACTCCCTCCGCTGCCAAAAACCGAATCACTCCTTGTTATTCCTGCTTACTTTCCTGTATGTTTGGTAGTGGACAATAACTTGTGTGACCACCTCCTCTTTGGCATAAAACTACACTGGTGCTATGCAACATAAAATTTTGCACACATGTCAGTCCCTCTACCAATAGATTGCACCACCATACCCGCAGTTACGTGGTGCCACCTTACTTGTAAGGCAAAGGTACACACACCGACAAGGTTTCATTTGAATAAACCTCATATTATCAAATTATCTAGCTACCTAATGTATATTTTCAAAGATGAATATCTTATTAGTCATTGACCTTGTCACAGTGGTAACACCACTTCCCGTTAGACCACTGAAGTTGGATGGGTGACCATTTGCGTCTGCCAAGTGCTGTTGGCAAGTGGGGTGCTTGCAGCCCTTGTGAGCCAGTTGAGGAGATAGTGGACTGAGCAGCCCCAGTCACAAAAAGTGACAATGTTTGGGAGAATGGGTTGTTGACCTCATATCCCTCCATATCTGTATCCACTGATGTCTATCAGCTGAGTATGACAAGTGGTCGGTCAGTACCGCTGGGTCTTTTGAGGCCTGTTCGAATGAACTTCAGTTCAGTTCAGTTAATATCTTATTGCATTTCTTATTTACACAGGCTTACAATAAAAGTGAAGCATCCAGAATACATGGTTGGATGTTAATATAACTTCATTGATGTACACACCATCAGTGGTTACATAAATAATTAGAGTTGTAATTCTCTGTGACAGTCAGGATGGCTACAAGAGTGTATTATTGTCGTTTTTGTTGTTTATGTTTAGCATTGTTACCTGGCCTGTCAGGGTATATAAGGGGCATGAACAGTGTCAGCTGTTGAGTAGTCATCGCAAAGGAGACGGAGATGCCACATACATGTGTGAGGCAGCATTACTGGCACCTGGCAGAGTTTGAAAGGGGCCTCATTATGGGTCTCCATTTGGTCAGAAGGTTGAAGTGTGCAATATTCAGATTTGACAGGCAATTGTATGTGACCGTGGCCAGCTGTTGGAGTGCAGGGGCACATGAGGCCAGTCAAACACATCTGACTAGCACATGGTAGGTTTGCCATATTGTGCAACTAGCAGTGTGTGATCCCCCATTTTACCTGTGTGCCTGCCATCTGACGACAAGTAATAGGCTCGCTTCAACATTTTGTGTCATCGTGCACCACTGGTCGGAGACCAGCAGCCAAACTAGTGCATTTCCACCACATGCGTAGGTTGCCATTAACAATATACCAGAAATGGCTGTGTTTGGAGTTGAGTCATGGAATGCTGATGAATGGCATCGCTTTTTATTTGGTGACAAATCATGGTTCTGCACTGCCATAGATGACCGTCATAAGTGAGAATGGTGATAGCCTGAGGAAAGGTCCTGTTCATCCAATGTTTTGGAGACTCAGCTGTGTTACCTCCTGCCTCACGGTGCAGGGAACCAACAGATATGACTTAAGGTCGTGGATAGTATGAATGAGGGGACTGATGACACAACAGTATGTCGTGGACATATTGCTTCCTCACGCATTATCCCTTGTGTGGGATTATCTTGATGCCATTTTTCAACAGAGCAATGCATGTTTGCACTTAGAACATGTCACTAAGAACTTTTGGCGACATGGTGAAGTTCTCCTGTGGCCAGCAAAACCGCCAAGTCTGTCTCCAATAGCATGTGTGGGGGATCAGCTCAGGTGTCTACTTTATTTGAGTGCTGGTATCCAGGACATCAAGGGCCAGTTACAGCAGTTGTGGGCCAGTTTGCCTCAGGGGCCGATACAGAGACTTTTTGTCACTCTTTCCAACCAAATCAGTGTGTGCATACATGCCACATTGGTGAAAAAGTCATAGTGATAAATGGGCCCATACTACCAAGTGCTTCATAAATTTGATTCAAATTTGTAATCACTGAAATAGCATTAGATACATACCTTCTCAACCCATGATGTTTCATTTAGTTTCATCCTTACTGTTCTGGGTATTTATTTTTTTGTCAGGCAGTATAGAAATGGCTATTTTTGTCAATACTAAACAAGTATGAATGTCAAAGTTTGTATCCGATGAAAAAAAAGATGTAAAATTGTGTTGATTCAGATATGGTATGGATCTTTGCAAACATATCATAGAGCCAGAATTAGGGTTTTTCTTGAAATAGCTGAAAATTTTGCATCAACATAAGTTTCCTACTTGAGAAGCCATAGTCACAATGGTTTTTTGCAATGGAAGCGGCAAGACAGAGGGAGCAGACAACTCAAAGTTTCCATTGGCATGCTGCTAGCAAGAGTAGTCAAGCCCACTAGCTGCTATATGGCAACTACTTTAACCTTTTCAACTTGAATTTTTTCACTCATAATGCCACTGCACTTGTGATATTTGCACTAAAAAGAACCTCTGTTAACAGGTAATGAAATACGCTGAGGCTATCTAATAACTACACACTAAAACAAATTATACATACATTATAACAATGAACATGCCATTTTTGTCTTTCATTTCATGTGTATCATCATTTAGGCCCTACATTTCTTCAACATGTGGTACATTTCAAAGCTTTCACCAGGATGGAGTCCTGGTTTTCTGGAATGTGTTGCAATAGTAAACAGTTTCCCTTCTACCACTTTTCATCTCCCTGTTATGCAAACAGCACAATCCTTACTGTTACTCTTTTCATTGGAGTAAATGGAGTGTGGTTGCTTTGATAGCCTCTCCTCATCATCAAAAGTAGATGGTCCTTCTGTGTTTCTTCCAGTTGTGTTCTGTACTAGCTCAACCACAGCTTCCAGAAGTGACACTGTATTTCTTGTGGCTCAACTTGGGTTTCTCGTTGGAAGCAGTATCCAGGTTGTACAAAGTACACCTACTGACTACTTTTGTCTCCAGTAGCCAGAAAAACATCTTATGCTGCCAATTTATTGATTTCCTGATAAAGCTGTAGGATACACAGTTCTGGTCAGATATATCCACTCCATCCATGTTTTTATTACAGTCACAAATGACTTCAGGCTCTAGGAATCTCTTGTTATTCTTGGCCCCTCTTGTCATTGGCAGTATGTACGTGTTGCACCAAGTACTTAGAGTGACAACGTTGTGTTTACTTTCTTCTGCCAATGACATTACTTTCTCATCTTTCCTGTAGGCAGCAACTTCATGCTGTTTCAATTTCAATTTATTGGTCAATTCAACTGGTAGTCCTTTCCTGTTCTGTTGACTTGTACTAGTTATGTAAGCAGCTGCACAGTGAAATCATACCCAGTGTAAAATCTGTCACATAGAGATGGTAACAACTCGCATTACCAGTAGCATTTGTAAGTTTGTCACACAAATGTATAACTATTCCACTTGTACATGGGGTTTGTGGTGTTGGCAATGCCTGTGTAGTAGTCACTCTAAACTAAAGTATGGTCCAAATACCACTGCATATGCTGTTCGACTCCCAGCCAAAGCCTATATGATCATGCCCAACTTCGTTAGCTTGTTCGGATTGTTTAACATTTAAAAATGACACGTCCCTTGAACCAAACAGTGCCCTCATAAATGGTTGTGTGCCTACTTGGAATGTAAAATTATCTGAAATTTTTGTCAAAGAACTCCACTATCATTTCATTGTAGACCCCCCTTATGACAGTTCCAGTTGGACAATGTCCTGCAAGGGGCCAGCATGGAACATCCAAGAAATATAAAAATAATATCTTTCTGAACTGAATACTTCTTTATAAAATGGGCACTTTTGTGTCCATTCTTCAGTGAAGTAATTCTGAATAACAGGCTTAGGATTCAATACCTTATCAGTATTTTTTTTTTAGCTTCAGCATACTCATTTGTATTTTTTGTTATCTCAGTTATCAGTTCATGCGTAAAAAAAACAACATAAAAACATCCAGTATCTCATTAGGGTGTTGATGAGATGTTTGAATCCATTTACAACAGTGAAATTGGTTTTTGCGAAGTCTGGTTTATTTCCACATTTTCGTCATCCATTAAAATTAGGCGCGTCATTGTCAACACTACTTGTAGACTCTGTGTGTTCATCTCTATAAATTTCTGATTTTTATTGTCACTGTTCCGCTTTTGCGAACTATAATTACTGTTGTCATAGCTCAAATCACTCACATGTTTCAACCAGTACTTCCAACATCGCTTTAGGATTATCATATAAATTCGGTATTTTTGTTGCCACGATTATGAACACCACCTTCTGGGTGATCTACAAGCGTGAAAATAAAACAACAGCGGGATGCTTTCGACAAACACGTTTCCTCATAATTAGATTGTTTCCTCGTAGTTAGATTGCTTGCCGACAGATGTCAGAACACTACAGTACAATACAGCGGAGAGACATATAAGTTAATGAAATGAAGTTCAAAGGCGCAACATGCGAGTCTAATGCGATATTTACGCGGTCGGGGCTGCCCCGTCAGTCGAGCACTAACGGGCTAAATCGGACAAAATAGTAGCCGACAGCAAGATAAAAGGGTCTTTGCACCATGGATAGGTAGACGGTGTGAAAACGTTGCTCAAGATACCCCAACCTGAACCTCCACATGATTCCTCCTGATACAACTCCACGTCAGTCATATTTTAATGCCCTCCAACCCCTTCCCCCCCTTCTTCCCCTTTTCTTGTTTCCACCATCATTTCTTCCGCCCGCCACAAACCTGCCACACCGCTGGCAGCAGTACTCACTGCAGGACATTGAAGTAGGCGACCAGGTCGTCCGCGGGGCAGCTCTGCCAGTCCTGCTTGTAGCCCATGAGCAGCACATTGGGTCGCAGCTTGCCGATGCCGGCGCTCTGCATGAGTGCCCGAGCTCCCTGTTCGAAGGGCAGCCCATCCACGACGGCATAGAACGCCTTCGTGCGCCGCGCGCGCAGCGTCGCAGATCCTGCGCGTAGTCGCCTCTCCCTCGCACGGTGCGTCAGCTGCGTCTGTCGACAGAACAGCTGCCTGCTTCAGCGGTGCCGTCGTATTGAAATATCCAACACTGTTACTGAATTGTACTTATTAACCCTCGAAAATATTGTAATCTAGTTAGTTACTTATATTTTAAAATTTCGAGAAAAAACAGTTATTGTTTTTAATGAAGCGTTCTTCCAGATTCTATAAATGATTTTAATTTTCCAGTTAAATTTAACCAAAAAATTTAAGTCTTAGTAGTAGCTGTCACTTTCCCAAATGAATTTAATATTTGGTTGGCTCACGTTCAAGACCCCATTTACACATCAACGTCTCTGTAAAAAGCGTGTTGTGAGTAAAAGTTAACAACAATTACCCTAACGAAATTTTCATTTTTAATTTTATGTGGTGGTCATAAAGTACCCCCACTCCAAAAAATGGTTCAAATGGCTCTGAGCACTATGGGACTTAACTTCTGTGGTCATCAGTCCCCTAGAACTTAGAACTACTTAAAACTAACTAACCTAAGGACATCACACATCCATGCCCAAGGCAGGATTCGAACCTGCGACCGTAGCGGTCGCGTGGTTCCAGACTGTAGCGCCTAGAAACGCTCGGCCACTTCGGCCGGCACCCCCACTTCCCTGGTAGTACACGTTACTGAAAGAGTCTCAGTATTGTTAAAAGTGTGCTAAAAGATATTTTCAGGTTCTGGATCCTATTTGCACATCAGTAAATATACTGAGAGGCAGTAGTTAGTATACCCAGTTCCTGTAGAAATCTCTTCGAAGAACTGGGTATAGTAACTACTGCCTCTCAGTATATTTACTCCTTAATGAAATTTGTCCTAAATAATATATCTATTTTTCCAACAAACAGCTCAGTTCATACATACGATACCAGGAACAAAAATGATCTGTACAAGGACTTAAAAGCACTTACTTTAGTTCAAAAAGGGGTCCACTACTCAGGAACAATGATCTTCAATAATTTGCCAGCACACACAAAAATTTTTGTTACAAATAAAGATCAGTTTAAAAGGAGTCTGAAAGACTTACTAGTGGCCAACTGCTTCTACTCCATTGACGCATTTTTTAATGGAAACAAACGATGTATTGTGTATACTCAAACCACTAGTATTGTTATTTCAGCTTAAAAATGATGTATTGTATATACTCATACTATTATTTCAGCTTAAAAAAATGACATGTTCCACATCTACGAGGATCTCCTCAGCACGGAGCTATGGCACGAAAAACTAATCTAATCTAATCTAACAAGTATGTTGTTAATATAAGTCAACAACAATTACGTAATTTTGTCTTCTTTCAAATTTTTTTGGTGGGCATAAAGTTACCATCCTCTTCCGCCCGGCAATGCGCGTTAAAGAAAATACATTGGTATTGCTAGGGTTAAGCAGATAAAGCATTCCATCAAATCAGCCAGAATCACAAAGTCGACGTAACTCCAGTTGTGAAAATCACCTAATACAGGTATTAAAAAGACTTTGTAAAAATACTCGAACTGTAATAAACACAGGCAGGAATCGATCACAAGAAATAGTTATTAACCAACGTGTAATACAAGGGTGTAGACTGACATCTACTGTTTTTAATACATACACTGATTTCATTCTTCATACACAGAGCAGTAAAAAAACATAGAAATTAGCGAATGATGAGTGCCTGAAATTGCTTCTGTTTGCAGATGGCTCTGAGCACTATGGGACTCAACTGCTTTGGTCATTAGTCCCCTAGAACTTAGAACTACTTAAACCTAACTAACCTAAGGACATCACACACATCCATGCCCGAGGCAGGATTCGAACCTGCGACCGTAGCAGTCGCACGGTTCCGGACTGCGCGTCTAGAACCGCGAGACCACCGCGGCCGGCTGTTTGCAGATTATGTCGTTATTATTCGAAGAATAAGGATTACCTCCAGAGATAGCACACCAGCTGAACAAAGTATGCAAAGAATACAATTTAAAAATTTGTAGTTGTATGATGAAAATAATGTCAATCCAGATCAAAAATCAGTTTAGATAATACAGTTTTAGAACGTGTCTCGAATCTCTTACTTAGGCTACGGTATGTTTCCATTTTGCCTCCGATATCCACACATAATGTAAAAATGTATTTACGTATGTAGAGTGGTTGGAAACAGTCTGAAAAGCTTGTAAGGATGTTGCAGGATAGGTTTTACTGAAAATCAACTGCCACGAGAAAAAATTTGACACGTTGCGCCATTTCCGATTTCATTAGTATTGAAGTTATCCCATCAGGCCGTTAACGCCCGCAGATTTCAAAGGTGCTGCCAGATATGACTAGTGTCAGTTATTCTCAAAGTGTAGATGACAGTGCACAAGACTACTCAGCCTTTGGCTTGGATTCGATTCTTAATATCGCCTCACGTTCAATTTTTGTATCCCTATCTCGTTCGGTCTTAGGGAACCAAATGAAGACAACGTTTGGCGACACCGTCTCCGGTGGACCCCTTGAATTTGCACACGCAACGGCTTCATGACTATCTTCATTACTAATTAACTCGGAAATTTTGCGACGTATCGAATTCTTTTCTTAACAGTTATTTTTGAACAAAGCCTACCCTGCAACATCCTTACCAGCTTTACTGACTGTTTCTAATCATACTGTGCGCGCATCTGTATATGTTCAACATCTCCAGATAAGCAAACGGGAAGAATCGCTTGGGGGGGTGGGGGGGGGGGGGGGGCAGGCAAGAACCGTCGACTGGTCAAAGGGGTGGGGGTGAAAAAGCATTGTAGCTCACGACATGTGAATACCTATGCTTTGTATTGTATTGAATTGTATGTTTACTGGGGGCTTAGAAATGACGGAGAGGCTCCGTTCCTGCCGCAGCCGCAGTGATCCACAACCCGACGACGACTTATGAACTGTTTCGTTTTGCTTGCATTTAAATTGTATATACCGAAGGACACTGATTGTTTGCCTGTCGCCATTTGCTTGCGACACAACTTTGCGAACACGCAAAGTTAAGTATTGTCAATTTAACTTACTATAATAAACTCCATTAATAAGATCTGCTTGAATTGTTGTCCAACGATCCGAGGAAACAGTTTCCTAGGCTCCCTATATTAGACGAGTGAGCAGTATACTACACATAGTACATCGCTACAGATGAGGAGATTATAGGAAGTGGATGCAAGAGCATCTGTAGCACATCAACGCAGATGAGCAGGGTATTGGATGCAAGTGCTAAATATCAGCAACTCATCGCTGGAGATTAGATGGGTACTGGACATGAGGGCCAGAAAAACTGCAGCATATTGAGAGACGAAATAGTGAAGCTAGCAGAGGATGAAGTAGGTAAAAAGAAGAGGGATAATAGATATCCTTGGGTAATAGAAGAGATATTGAATTTAATTGATGAAAGGACAAAATATAAAAATGCATTAAATGAAGCAGGCAAAAAGGAATACAAACGTCTCAAAAATGAGATCGACAGGAAGCGCAAAATGACTAAGCAAGGATAGCTAGAGGACAAATGTAAAGGTGTAGTGGGTTATCTCACTAGGGGTAAGATAGATATTGCCTACAGGAAAATTAAAGAGACTTTTGGAGAAAAGAGAACCACTTGCATGAATATCAAGAGCTCAGATGGAAACTCAGTTCTAAGCAAAGAAGGGAAAGCAGAAAGGTGGATGGAGTATACAGAGGGTCTATACAAGGGCGATGTTCTTAAGGACAATATTATAGAAATGGAAGAGAATGTAAATGAAATGGGAGATATGATACTGCGTGAAAAGTTTGACCTAAGTCGAAACAAGGCCCCGGGAGTAGCCAACATTCCATTAGAACTACTGACGACCTTGGGAGAGCTAGTTCTGACAAAACTCTACCATACAGTGAGCAAGATGTATGGGACAGGTGAAATACCCTCAGACTTAAAGAAGAATATAATACCAAAGAAAGCAGGCGTTGACAGATGTGAAAATTATCGAACTATCAGTTTAATAAGTCACAGCTGCAAAATACTAACGCAAATTCTTTACAGACGAATGGAAAAAACTGGTAGAAGCCGACCTCGGGGAAGATCAGTTTGGATTCCGTAGAAATGTTGGGACACGTGAGGCAATACTGAACCTACGACTTATCTTAGAAAATAGATTAAGGAAAGGCAAACCTACGTTTCTAGCATTTGTAGACTTAGAGAAAGCATTTGACAATGTTGACTGGAATACTCTCTTTCAAATTCTGAAGGTGGCAGAGGTAAAATACAGGGAGCGAAAGGCTATTTACACTTTGTACAGGAACCAGATGGCAGTTATAAGAGTCGAGGGACATGAAAGGGAAGCAGTGGTTGGGAAGGGAGTGAGACAGGGTTGTAGCCTCTCCCTGATGTTATTCAATCTGTATATTGAGCAAGCAGTAAAGGAAACAAAAGAAAAATTCGGAGTAGGTATTAAAATCCAGGGAGAAGAAATAAAAATGCTGAGGTTCGCCGATGACATTGTAATTCTGTCAGAGGCAGCAAAGGACCTGAAAGAGCAGCTGAAAGGAATGGACATGGTGTTGAAAGGAGGATATAAGATGAACATCAACAAAAACAAAACGAGAATAATGGAATGTAGTCGAATAAATCGGGTGATGCTGCGGGAATTAGATTAGGAAATGAGACACTTAAAGTAGTAAAGGAGTTTTGCTATTTGGGGAGCAAAATAACTGATGATGGTCGAAGTAGAGAAGGTATAAAATGTAGACTGGCAATGGCAAGGAAAGCATTTCTGTAGGAGAGAAATTTGTTAACATCGAGTATAGATTTAAGTGTCAGGAAGTCATTTCTGAAAGTATTTGTATGGAGTGTAGCCATGTATGGAAGTGAAACATGGACGATAAATAGTTTGGACAAGAAGAGAATAGAAGCTTTCGAAATGTGGTGCTACAGAAGAATGCTGAAGATTAGATGGGTAGATCACATAACTAATGAGGAAATATTGAACAGGATTAGGGAGAAGAGAAGTTTGCGGCACAACTTGACCAGAAGAAGGGATCGGTTGGTAGGACATGTTCTGAGGCATCAAGGGATCACCAATTTAGTATTGGAGGGCAGCGTGGAGGGTAAAAATCGTAGAGGGAGACCAAGAGATGAATACACTAAACAGATTCAGAAGGATGTAGGTTGCAGTAGGTACTGGGAGATGAAGAAGCTTGCACAGGATAGAGTAGCGTGGAGAGCTGTATCCAACCAGTCTCTGGACTGAAGACCGCTACAACAGCATTGGCGTCAATGAGCAGGGTATTTGACGCACGTGCTAGAATACTTGTAGCTTGTCGCTGACGATGAGTGGGTTGTTGTATTTGGGTGCTAGAATACACGCAGCGTGTTGCCACAGATGAGCAGAGCAGGTTGCTGTATGTAGGTACTAGAATACCTGCAGCACATCGCCACAGATGAGCAGTGCGTGGCCCTTGGTAATGAGCGAGGCGAGCCCCAGCAGTGGGGGTCGGTCCTGGGGCCGGCCCGTGAGCGCCAGCAACTGCGGTCGGTAGTTCTTCACGTGGTCGCCCACACTGGACAGCTTGTACGCGCTGTGCAGTGCCGTCTTATACGTCTGCGCCTGTGTTGAGCTGCCCCAGTTTGCGTCTGTAACAAAAGGAATGGACAATATACAGGACTTCTTCTCACTATGTACTGAAACGCCATTTTCTCTTTTGCCAACAGTTAAGTAAAAAATGAACAAAAACGTTTTTTTGCAACGGGAACGATCTTCGGAAACTGTGGCTGTAACAGCAGCCACAAGGGGGATACTCTGGTTTTTGCTGACAACATTGTATAGGAAATTGAAATAAGAACACCGTGAATTCATTGTCCCAGGAAGGGGAAACTTTATTGACACATTCCTGGGGTCAGATACATCACATGATCACACTGACAGAACCACAGGCACATAGACACAGGCAAAAGAGCATGCACAATGTCGGCACTAGTACAGTGTATATCCACCTTTCGCAGCAATGCAGGCTGCTATTCTCCCATGGAGACGATTGTAGAGATGCTGGATCTAGTCCTGTGGAACGGCTTGCCATGCCATTTCCACCTGGCGCCTCAGTTGGACCAGCGTTCGTGCTGGACGTGCAGACCGCGTGAGACGACGCTTCATCCAGTCCCAAACATGCTCAATGGGGGACAGATACGGAGATCTTGCTGGCCAGGGTAGTTGACTTACACCTTCTAGAGCACGTTGGGTAGCACGGGATACATGCGGACGTGCATTGTCCTGTTGGAACAGCAAGTTCCCTTGCCGGTCTAGGAATGATAGAACGATGGGTTCGATGACGGTTTGGATGTACCATGCACTATTCAGTGTCCCCTCGACGTTCACCACAGGTGTACGGCCAGTGTAGGAGATCGCTCCCCACACCATGATGCCGGGTGTTGGCCCTGTGTGCCTCGGTCGTATGCAGTCCTGATTGTGGCGCTCACCTGCACGGCGCCAAACACGCATACGACCATCATTGGCACCAAGGCAGAAGCGACTCTCATCGCTGAAGACGACACGTCTCCATTCGTCCCTCCATTTACGCCTGTCGCGACACCACTGGAGGCGGGCTGCACGATGTTGGGGCGTGAGCGGAAGACGGCCTAACGGTGTGCTGGACCGTAGCCCAGCTTCATGGAGACGGTTGCGAATGGTCCTCGCCGATACCCCAGGAGCAACAGTGTCCCTAATTTGCTGGGAAGTGGCGGTGCGGTCCCCTACGGCACTGCGTAGGATCCTACGGTCTTGGCGTGCATCCGTGCGTCGCTGCGGTCCGGTCCTAGGTCGACGGGCACGTGCACCTTCCGCCGACCACTGGCGACAACATCGATGTACTGTGGAGACCTCACGCCCCACGTGTTGAGCAATTCGGCGGTACGTCCACCCGGCCTCCCGCATGCCCACTATACGCCCTCGCTCAAAGTCCGTCAACTGCACATATGGTTGACGTCCACGCTGTCGCGGCATGCTACCAGTGTTAAAGATTGCGGTGGAGCTCCGTATACCACGGCAAACTGGCTGAAACTGACTGCGGCGGTGCACAAATGCTGCGCAGCTAGCGCCATTCGACGGCCAACACCGCGGTTCCTGGTGTGTCCGCTGTGCCGTGCGTGTGATCATTGCTTGTACAGCCCTCTCGCAGTGTCCGGAGCAAGTATGGTGGGTCTGACACACCGGTGACAATGTGTTCTTTTTTCCATTTCCAGTAGGGTATTAAACAATATATATATATACCACAATTTTCAAATACAGTACTGACCATTAAAATTGCTACACCACGAAGATGACGCGCTACACACGCGAAATTTAACCTACAGAAAGAAGATGCTGTGATATGCAAATGATTAGCTTTTCAGAGCATTCACACAAGGTTGTCGCCGGTGGCGTTTCCGACTTCGATAAAGGTCGGATTGTAGCCTATCCAGATTGCGGTTTATCGTATCGCGACATTGCTGCTCGCGTTGGTCGAGATCCAATGACTGTTAGCAGAATATGGAATCGGTGGGTTCAGGAGGGTAATACGGAACGCCGTGCTGGATCCCAACAGCCTCGTATCACTAGCAGTCGAGATGACAGGCATCTTACCCGCATGGCTGTCACGGATCGTGCAGCCGCGTCTCGATCCCTGAGTTTGCAAGACAACAACCATCTTCACGAACATTTCGACGACGTTTGCAGCAGCATGGACTATCAGCTCGGAGACCATGGCTGCGGTTACTCTTGACGCTGCATCACAGACAGGAGCGCCTGCGATAATGTACTCGACGACGAACCTGGGTGCACGAATAGCAAAACGTTATTTTTTCGGATGAATCCAGGTTCTGTTTACAGCATCATGATGGTCGCATCCGTGTTTGGCGACATCGCATGAACACACATTGGAAGCGTGTATTCGTCATCGCCATACTGGAGTATCACCCAGCGTGATCGTATGGAGTGCCATTGGTTACACGTCTCGGTCGCCTCTTGTTTGCATTGACGGCACTCTGAACAGTGGACGTTAAATTTCAGATGTGTTACGACCCGTGGTTCTACCCTTCATTCGATCCCTGCGAAACCCTACATTTCAGCAGGATAATGCACGAGCGCATGTTGCAGGTCCTGTACGGGACTTTCTGGATACAGAAAATGTTCGACTGCTGCCCTGGCCAGCACATTCTCTAGATCTATCACCAATTGAAAACGTCTGGTCAATGGTGGCCGAGCAACTGGCTCGTCACAACACGCCAGTCAGTACTCTTTAACTGTGGTATCACGTTGAAGCTGAATGGGCGGCTGTACCTGTACACGCCATCCAAGTTCTGTTTGACTCAATGCCCAGGCGTATCAGGGCCGTTATTACGGCCACAGGCGGTTGGTCGGGACACTGATTTCTCGGGATCGATGCACCCAAATTTTGTGAAAATGTAATCACATGTCAGTTCTAGTATAATATGTTTGTCCAACGAATACCCGTTTGTCATCTGCATTTCTTCTTGGTGTAGCAATTTTAATGGCCAGTAGTGTATATTTGCCTGGTAAGTCCTGAGGTAGAGCTCATTTCATTTTTCAAATAGTTTGCAGCCAACATGCTCTGTTTAGAGTTCAGTGGTTGTCCAAGTTTTTTGCTTAAGAGCCAATGTTAACATTGTGGGGCGGCACATCGGGCCATATATGCGCCTATCTTAGTATTAATTAATAACCTACGTAAATGTCCGCCCCTGGTAGCTGAGTGGTCAGCGCGACAGAATGTCATGCCTAACGGCCCGGGTTCGATTCCTGGCTGGGTCGGAGATTTTCTCCGCTCAAGGACTGGGTGTTGTGTTGTCTTTATCATCATCATTTCATCCCCATCGACATGCAAGTCGCCAAAGTGGCGTCCAATCGGAAGACTTGCACCGGCTAACGGTCTCCCCGACGAGAGGTCCTAGCCACATGGTATTTCCATACCTACGTAAGTTAATAGGTGAGGAACCCCTAATAGACTAGCTATACTAATGGCGCAACAAGATGACTACAAGTCATCAAGTACTGATAGTTAAAATTTGGTATTCGGTACACTCCGTGATGGCTGTACTCTCTTCTACACTCCTGGAAATGGAAAAAAAGAACACATTGACACCGGTGTGTCAGACCCACCATACTTGCTCCGGACACTGCGAGAGGGCTGTACAAGCAATGATCACACGCACGGCACAGCGGTCACACCAGGAACCGCGGTGTTGGCCGTCGAATGGCGCTAGCTGCGCAGCATTTGTGCACCGCCGCCGTCAGTGTCAGCCAGTTTGCCGTGGCATACGGAGCTCCATCGCAGTCTTTAACACTGGTAGCATGCCGCGACAGCGTGGACGTGAACCGTATGTGCAGTTGACGGACTTTGAGCGAGGGCGTATAGTGGGCATGCGGGAGGCCGGGTGGACGTACCGCCGAATTGCTCAACACGTGGGGCGTGAGGTCTCCACAGTACATCGATGTTGTCGCCAGTGGTCGGCGGAAGGTGCACGTGCCCGTCGACCTGGGACCGGACCGCAGTGACGCACGGATGCACGCCAAGACCGTAGGATCCTACGCAGTGCCGTAGGGGACCGCACCGCCACTTCCCAGCAAATTAGGGACACTGTTGCTCCTGGGGTATGGGCGAGGACCATTCGCAACCGTCTCCATGAAGCTGGGCTACGGTCCCGCACACCGTTAGGCCGTCTTCCGCTCACGCCCCAACATCGTGCAGCCCGCCTCCAGTGGTGTCGCGACAGGCGTGAACGGAGGGACGAATGGAGACGTGTCGTCTTCAGCGATGAGAGTCGCTTCTGTCTTGGTGCCAATGATGGTCGTATGCGTGTTTGGCGCCGTGCAGGTGAGCGCCACAATCAGGACTGCATACGACCGAGGCACACAGGGCCAACAGCCGGTATCATGGTGTGGGGAGCGATCTCCTACACTGGCCGTACACCTCTGGTGATCGTCGAGGGGACACTGAATACTGCATGGTACATCCAAACCGTCATCGAACCCATCGTTCTACCATTCCTAGACCGGCAAGGGAACTTGCTGTTCCAACAGGACAATGCACGTCCGCATGTATCCCGTGCTACCCAACGTGCTCTAGAAGGTGTAAGTCAACTACCCTGGCCAGCAAGATCTCCGGATCTGTCCCCCATTGAGCATGTTTGGGACTGGATGAAGCGTCGTCTTACGCGGTCTGCACGTCCAGCACGAACGCTGGTCCAACTGAGGCGCCAGGTGGAAATGGCATGGCAAGCCGTTCCACAGGACTACATCCAGCATCTCTACCATCGTCTCCATGGGAGAATAGCAGCCTACATTGCTGCGAAAGGTGGATATACACTGCACTAGTGCCGACATTGTGCATGCTCTGTTGCCTGTGTCTATGTGCCTGTGGTTCTGTCAGTGTGATCATGTGATGTATCTGACCCCAGGAATGTGTCAATAAAGTTTCCCCTTCCCGGGAAATGAATTCACGGTGTTCTTATTTCAATTTCCAGGAGTGTAGATAGCAACCACCCTCTGTGGCTCCAAAGCTATGACCCTAGTTTCTCTTGATTACAGGCAACTGATTGTAAGGAACAACTTGCATTTGATATCGAGGTTGACCGCGTTGCTCAGTAGGTTACCTGTGCTCTTAACATCAAAATCCTACAGTGAGTGCTGTTGAAGCTCTTATGGTGATATATCAGCGTTAGGGCGCTCACTTTAGTAAGGCATATTTCCATATGCTGATTTTATGCAGCTAGTGTTGATTGGGTAACGCTTATTGTATGAGGTTTCGGGATTGCAGCCGAATCATGTTCACTTCTTGCCACAACATTTCAGCTGGCAACTGTTCAGCCATCTTCAAGTGATTGTTCATCTCTCGAGAGCTTTATAGCAAAAATTGACGTAGAGACACAGGCGCACTGGCGGCCATCACCGGATCATCCGAGATCGACATCCATGCCATCTGCAAATATTGTTCCATCTGTGGTGCGGAGGCGCATGCGTAAAGGTGACACTACGTGTCCGCCCCTTGTCGGAAAGCGCGCTCGAGACGTGTCACTATGAATATAATGCTTTCTCTCAGAAGAAATTAAAGAAATCATCGGCCCCTAAGCCTTGTCTAGCTGTAAGCCATTGTCACGATTTACGACACTGTCAACTAGCAGTCTCCAGTGGCGGGCATTCATCTGAAGATGGCTCACCGATTGCTAGCTAAAGTGTTGTGGCAAGAAGTCAACAAGATCCGGCTGCAGTCAGGAAACCTCACAGAATATTCAGTATACGGGAAAAACTTCGAGGTTAATGCCTGACTGTCTATAAAAGGTCAAAGACTACACTCTAAATTGAACATCCATATTATGATACACTAGTGCCGCTTAGTGAAAGAGGGTTATAACCCAATAGTTGAGTGATGTGATAAATGGCTACTGGCACTCATGCTCTTAAATTAAGGATAATGCTGATACATGGTGAAACAACGCTTTGGTGGGCGGTTTGCGTGTTTAAATCACCTCGGAGTGTGACCATGCAGTGTATTTGATCTGCGGTCGTCGCACGGTGGCGCTGGCAGCAAATCCACATACGCAGAGGTGTGTTGGTGCTTGTCAGAGTACGGTGCAGTGAGTAAGTGTGCAGACGTTTTCAGACGTGATAATGGCGACTGTGTGTTGAAAATGGCTCAAAAAATACATATTGATGATGTTATGAGGGGTAGAATATTAGGGCGACTAGAAGCTGATCAAACACAGCAGATCGTAGCACGGGCCCTACATGTGCCACAAAGTGTGATCTCACGATTATGGCAACGATTCCAGCAGACAGGAAACGAGTCCAAGCGCTACAGTACGGGACGTCCACAGTGTACAACACCACAAGGAGACCGATATCTCACAATCAGTGCCCGCAGACGGCCACGGAGTACTGCAGGCAGCCTTGCTCGAGACCTTACCGCTGCCACTGGAACAGTTGTCTTCAGACACACAGTCTACAGACGACTGAACAGACATGGTTTTTATTCGTCCAGAGACCTGCAGATGCATTCCACTGACCCCTGGTCACAAGAGAGCCCGTAAAGTCTGCTGTCAAGAATACAGTACATGGTCATTGGAACAGTGGTCCCAGGTTATGTTCACAGACTAGTACAGGTGTAGTCTGAACAGTGATTCTCGCCGGGTTTTCATCTGGCGTGATCCAGGAACCTGATACCACCCCTTAATGTCCTCGAAAGGGATCTGTATGGAGGTCGTGGTTTGACGGTGTGGTGTGGGATTATGATCGGTGGACGTACAACCCTGCATGTGTTTGACAGAGGAATTGTAACAGGTCAGGTGCATCGGGACTTTTTTGCACCAGTGTGTCCGCCTTTTCAGGGGTGCAGTGGGTCCCACCTTCTTCCTGATGGATGATAACGCACGGCCCCACCGAGATGCCATCGTGAAGGAGTGCCTTGAAACAGAAGATATCAGGCGAATGGAGTGGCCTGCCTGTTCTCCAGACCTAAACTATATCGAGCACGTTTGGGATGCTCTCGGTCGATGTATTGCTACATGTCTTCAAATCCCTTCGACACTTCAGGAACTCCGACAGGCATTGGTGCAAGAATGGGAGGCTATACCCCAGCATCTGCTCGACCACCTGATCCAGAGTATGTCAACCTGTTGTGAGGCCTGTGTACGTGTGCATGGTAATCATACCCCATATTTATGTTGGGACACATGCGCAGGAAACAGTGGCGTTTTGTAGCACGTGTGTTTCGGGACGGTTTTCTCAACTTATCATCAATACCGTGGACTTGCGGATCTGTGGCGTGTGTGTTCCCCATGTGCCCATGTTATTAGAGCCAGTTTTGTGTAGTGCCACGTTGTGTGGCACCACATTCTGCAGTTATCCTTAATTTATGAGCATGGGTGTAGTTAACTAGTATTAAGTGAGCACTCCAGCTTAAGAAGCAGTTTGGGAGTAGCTAAGTGAGCTGCTGCCAGTTAATGTACGCTGAAGTGACAAAAGCCGTGGAATAGCGATATGCACGAATACAGGCGGCGGTAGTATCGAGTACGCAAGGGTATCGGAATTCCATTTCGGAAATCTTTAGGGAATTCAATATTCTGAAATCAATAGTGTCGAGAGCGTTCAGAGAATACCAAATTTCAGGCATTATCTCTCATCACGGCAACACAATGGCCAACAGCCTTCATTTAACAATCGATAATAGCAGCACCTGGGTTGAGTTGTCAGTGCTAATAGACGAGCAACACTGCGAGAAATAAATGCAAAAATCAATGTTGCACGTACAACGAACGTATCCGTTAGGACAGCGCAGCGAAATCTGGCGTTAATGGACTATGGCAGCCGGCCGCTGTGGCCGAGTGGTTCTAGGCGCTTCAGTCTGGAATCACACTGCTGCTACAGTCTCAGCTTCGAATCCTGCCTCAGGCATGGATGCGTGTGATGTCCTTAGGTTAGTTAGGTTTAAGTAGTTCTAAGTCTAGGGGACTGATGATCTCAGATGGTAAGTCCCATAGTGTTTAGAGCCATTTGAACCATTTTGGATTGTGACAGCAGACGACTGACAAGAGTTCCTTTGCTAACAGCATGACATCGCCGGCAGAGACACTCCTGAGCTCGTGACCATATCAGCTGGACCATAGACGACTGGAAAACCGTGGTCTGATCATACAAGACCCGATTCCAGTTGGTAAGCGCTGACGGTAAGGTCTGAGTGTAGCGCAAACTTCAAGAGGCCATGGATGCAAGTTGTCAACAAGGCACTGGGCAAGCTTCGTAATAGTGTGGACTGTGCTTACATAGAATAAACTGGGTCCCATGGTCCAACTGAACCGATCTTAGACTGGAAACGGTTATGTTCGGCAAACAAGAGTCCATTTGCAGCCATTCATGTTTCCAACAATGATGGAATTTTTACGGATGACAATGCGGCATGCCGCCGGAGAACAATTGTTTGCGATTGTGTTTGAAGAACATTCTCGACTGCTCGAGCGAATGATTTGGCAACTCAGATCACCTGGCATGAACCCTTTGAACATTTATGGGACGTAATCGAGAGGCTAGTTCGTGCACAAAATACTGTACCATGAACACTTTCGCAATTATGGATGGCTGTAGAGGCAGCATGGCTCAATATTTCTGGAGTGGACTTTCTACGACTTTTTGAGTCCATGCTGTGTCGAGTTGCTGCACAACACTGGGAAAATGGAGGTCCGAAACGATATTGGGGGGTATTCCATGACTTTTGTCATCTCAGTGTGTAGCAACTATTATTACTAACTGGGTACATGTAAAATATTATATACAAGCGATGTTCAATAAGTAATGCAACACATTTTTTTCTTTGGCCAATTTGGGTTGAAATAATGTGAAATTTGTCGTGGGACATCAGCCCCTATAGTTTCTTGAAGCTCCAGTAGTTGGCGGTACTGTATGTAGCCTTCAAAGTGAGGTTTGTAATGGAGATATGTCTCAAGCAAAGAGCTGTCATTGAGCTTCTGTTGGCGGAAACCTAGAGCATCGCAGATATTCATAGGAGCTTGCAGAATGTATACAGAGATCTAGCAGTGAAGAAAAACACCGTGAGTCGTTGGACGAGGCGTCTCATCATTTCAACAGGGTCCCGCAAACATGTCCGATCTTCTGCGTGCTGGCCGGCGGCACACACCTGTGACTCCCGCAGTGAGTCGCGCGAAGACTCTCATTCGACGTGATTGATGGATCACAATCGAACACCTCCCTGCTCAACTGGACGTCTCTTTTGGTAGTGGTGACACACTTGTCCATCAGCTGGGCTACTCAAAAGTGTGTGCCTGCTGCATTTCTCGCCGCCTAACAGGAGACCATTACGAGAAACGAAGAACCATCTGTGCGGAATCGCTTGCGCGTTACGAGGCTATTCGCAACAATTTTTTGTCGAACACCGTCACAGGTGTTGAGACACGGGTTCATCACTCTGAACTGAAAGCAAAAAGGCAATCCATGGAGTGCGCCACGCCATCTCTCCTTCAAAGAAAAAGTTCAAAGCCGCACTGAGCTGGTTAAGTCATGCCGATGGTCTCCTGGGACTATTGTGCTACCCTCAGGAAATTGAAGAAACTACTTCAGGGTGTCCGTCGGCACAAAAATGCAAACGACCTCTCTCTGCGTGAGAACATAAGGGCCTCACATGTCTGCACATCCGAGAGGAGCTCACAGAACTTCATAGGACTGTTCTTACTCGTCCATTCTATAGCTCGGATCTCAAATCTTCCAACTTCCATCTGTTTGGCCCAGTCAAGATCCACTCCATGGGAAGCAGTACGTGGATGGTGGGGAGGTTATTGATGCAGCAAGACGCTTGCCCCGACGTTTACCAGTAGAATGTACCAAAAATGGTTCAAATGGCTCTGAGCACTATGGGACTTAACATCTGAGGTAACCAGTCCCCTAGAACATAGAACTACTTAAAATAACCTAAGGACATCACACACATCCATGCCCGAGGCAGGATTCGAACCTGCGACCGTAGCTAGAATGTACCATATGGGCATACAGGGCGTCCCATTAACGTGGCGTAAGGCCGTCGCACTGAACGGAGATTATGGTGAAAAATAGAGTTTTGTAGCTGAAAGAGTGGAGAATAATGTTATGTATTGCAAGTCTGAATAAAACCAATCCGCTCTCAGAAAAAAAGCCTTGCATGACGTACTGAATGCCGTTGGTACATTACCATTCTGCTGTAAATATTTGTTATGCGTGAGTGCATTGTCGCCTTCCCATCTTTCTGGACAACCCTCGTATTTCAGCAAAGTTCTGTATAGGTTTACATCCACCATAACAAAATAGCAACGAAACCGGTTCCGCACCAAGGATATGCTGTAATTTACCGTGAACGTCCAGACATTCTAATGAACCCAAGACACATAGTACTTGGTAAAGCTGTAGGGTTTACCGTCCCGCCCATCATTGCTAAATGTGGAATTTAGTAGCATCACAATCATTTCTTGACAATGTTTGGACTTCTGCAGGACGACCCAGGAATAATGGTCATTTTTGAATGATAGGTATGACTATTTGAAGCAAAAAATTCTAATAAACATGGGATCTAAAACATATATGTTAAAAGCTATGAGCACTAGTTCATCTTTCCCACTGTGAAATACATCTCAGCTACTAAACAAGTGCTCATAGCTCTTAACCCTTGGAGTCTCAACAATGTAAAAACAAATATAATTTTGAAATTGTTCACAAAGTACTTTTATTATCATAGTAAGCAACTAATATAAGAAGAAAGTGACAAAAAGTAAACACTCAATTTTTGTATGGAGATGTTTTGACTATGAAATATAATTTTAAAATGTCTAAAAAAATTAAACTTTTGTTATCACAGTAAGAAGAAATTGGCAAAAAGTAAAAAATCAGTTCTTTTAAGGAGGTTATTTCACTTTGGAACCACTGGGACCTACGGTTTTCAACCACCCATCATTTCATATAATGTATTTGAAAGCAAATGCGCAGTTTTCCAAGACATCACACTACATATCGAAACTTCCATGAACTCACACTACCTAAAAAGATTGTAGTCCTAAATAACAAGCAAAAATGGGCCTAAAATTTAATAAATCTTGTATGAAAACTATGTATTGTCCCAGTGGTTTCATTTCAAAACCATTCATAAAAGCAGTATTACAAACTCAAATTCACATTACAATTACTCAAAGTATACTTACTTTCACAGTCAGTGATCTCCTCATTGTGGCCCCAATAAAAAAAAAGTCCGTAGGGGCCAGGTCTGGAGAATACGGAGGATGAGGCAGGACAGTGATTTCGTTTTTTGTGCAATAGTCGTACACTAACAGGGATGAATATGCTGGTGGGTTATCGTGATGCAAGAGCCATGAATTGTCTAGCCACATTTCAGGCTGTTTCCTAGTCACATTTTCTCGCAGCCATCGCAATATGTCCCCATGCTATATACGCTTTCACTGATCAAATATTAAATGCTCTGAATAACCAGACATCACCCATTGGTATTTTTTGTGATCTCTCAAAGGCCTTTGACTGTGTAAATCATGGAATTCTTTTAGATAAGCTAAATCATTATGGTTTGAGGGGGGGGGGGCAGTGCACAAATGGTTTTTGATACTTAACTGGAAGAATGCAGAAAGTTGAAATAAGTGGTTCATGTAATGTTAATACAACAGCTGATTCCTCAAACTGGGGGGCTATCAAGTACAGGGTCCCACAGGGTTCGGTCTTAGGTCCTTTACTGTTCTTGATATACATCAATGACTTACCATTCCATATTGATGAAGATGCAAAGTTAGTTCTTTTTGCTGATGATACAAGTATAGTAATAACATCCAAAAACCAAGAACTAAGTGATGTAATTGTAAATGATGTTTTTCACAAAATTATTAAGTGGTTCTCAGCAAACGGACTCTCTTTAAATTTTGATAAAACACAGTATATACAGTTCCGTACAGTAAATGGCACAACTCCAGTAATAAATATAGACTTTGAACAGAAGTCTGTAGCTAAGGTAGAATTTTCAAAATTTTTAGGTGTGTCCATTGATGAAAGGTTAAATTGGAAGCAACACATTGATGGTCTGCTGAAACGTCTGAGTTCGGCTACGTATGCTATTAGGGTTTTTGCGAATTTTGGTGATAAGAATCTCAGTAAATTAGCTTACTATGCCTACTTTCATTCACCGCTTTCGTATGGTATCATATTCTGGGGTAATTCATCGTTGAGTAGAAAAGTATTCATTGCTCAAAAACGTGTAATCAGAATAATTGCTGGAGTCTACCCATTGTCATCCTGCAGACATCTATTGAAGGTTCTAGGGATCCTCACAGTATATATATTCACTTACGAAATTTGTTGTTAATAATCCAGCCCAGTTCAAGAGTAATAGCAGTGTGCACAGCTATAACACCAGGAGAAAGGATGATCTTCACTGTGCAGGGTTAAATCTGACCTTGGCACAGAAGGGGGTAAATTTTTCTGCCACAAAAGTCTTTGGTCACCTACCAAACAGCATCAAAAGCCTGACAGATAGTCAACCAACATTTAAAAATAAATTAAAAGAATTTCTTGATAACAACTCCTTCTACTCATTGGCTGAATTTTTAGATATAAATTAAGGGAGGGAAAAACATTAGTGTCATGCAATATTTTGTGTAATGTAATATCTTGTACAGACATCGTTCTTTAATCTGACACGTTCCACATCATTACGAAGTGTCGTATTCATGATCTGTGGAACAAGTATTAATCTAATCTAATCTAATCTAATCTAATCTAATCTAATCTACTCCATAGTACCATCTATTAATAGTTTGTCCCTGCCAAATAAAACTATCAGCATGGCTTTGACATTTGACTTGACCTGACGAGCTTGTTTTGGTCTTGGCGAACCTTTTCCGATTCTTTGTGAAGACTGAACCTTGGTCTTAACATAATCACTAGTTATGATTCTCTTAAGGAAAATCTCGTTCTCATGTACGCGTTCCAAAAGCTCTTCACAGACTGAGGTGAAGGTCTTTCTGGTGTTCACTCATGAGCCGTGGGACTAACTTGGCGGTAACACGATGCATTCGAAGATGCTGTGCCAGAGTTTTATGGCATGATCCAACTAAAATATTAAATTCTTCTGTAGACTCTCGGATAGTCGGTATTCGATTGGCACGCACAACTTTGTTGACGTTCCTGACATTATCGCCATCGGTAAACGTCGAAATACGTCCTGAATGAGGGTCATCTTTAACCTCAGTCTGGCCATGTGATCCAATCGTACGAAGTAAGTACTCATCACTGGAGGCTTCCAGCATCATTTGATGTGCCACTGAAAAGGTTTTCTTGAGTTTCACGCAAAATTTAATGCAGACTTGTTGCTTCTCTAGCTTTGCCATATTGAAATTCGCAATCTGTGCAATACAACGCTATACTCAATACAGCACTGAACAATAACTAACAGACGTGCAACAATGAAACTTCCGGCAGTTACACAGTAAACACAGGCGTGTGCAGGGATGCCAACCGTATTTCGCTCCAATACACCAATGGTGCGAATTTACAAATATTTCGGAATCTTTTGAACAGGCCTTGTAAAATAAAATGGTGGTTTTAGGCAGAAACCACTGCCACTCCAAGGATTAAGGTAGCCCATATGTACAGTGTGTTAACTGTAAGACGGTAGAGCTGTGAGGGGAGTGCGGGGAGAGGAGGAAGCAAGCATTGGCTGGCGTGGGGAGCGGAGCCGTTGGGAGGGGGGGGGGGGGGGGGAGGACAAGGCACCCCTACCAGTTGCAGTGCTGGCACTACAAATTGCGCGTCTTGCTTACACGAAAGCTGACGAAAGGCTTGGAAGTAAAACTCGCTTTAAACGTTGTTCGTAAACGAAACTGAAATCGTCATGTATATATAATACTATGCGCTCACATACCATTCATCCTATTGCAATGAAAACTGTTTGACTCTTTCAATGCTACACATGCTTTGTCCTGTGTATGTAGCAGCTCTCACTGAAGATTTGTAAATGGGGTGAAGCAATTTTTTCTGCTCCCTTTCCCTTTCGCAGCATTCAATCACATGCAATATAATTTTGCGAGCACCGCTATGTAATACTGGTTTCCTTCTTACCGTAGGGCTACCGGTAGGGGTTGTTAGCGACTACTGAGATTGGCCACCAACTGCCTCTTCACTCATTTTGATAATGTTTAGCACAACTGCACAATAAAAACACGCAGAACAGTACAGCGCAAAACAATAACGAAGCAGACGACAATGGCTACCTTGTACAACACAGTCAGCTACGTAATGTTGGCAGCAGTCGAAACTGCGTGCCTACCGAAGTCTCCCGACGTTTACCGACTTCTACCGATTCAGGACTAGGGAGAGGTCTGCCATCTAAAAGTTTACACACTGTACTTGACAATTTCTCTCTTTTTTTGGTCCAGGTACTTCCTCCCAAAACATGTCCAATATCGTTTTCTACATTGACGATGATAATGGACTTGTTTGCTTGGTTGCACCTGATATCCAGCATGGTAACCAGTTTGTTGTGGTGGGGCCACCATTTACCCTGGTGACTGTAGCCCTTTGACCACACAGGGATCGCTTCTGATGCCTGCGCCGTTAACTCCCCACTTATGCTGAGGAGTAGATGCCTGTCACCCTGGGGCATCGGGACTCCCGGCAATGGCCATCTTGCCAGATGGCCTTTGCTGCAGCTGGGTGGCGCCCAAGGGGAGAGCTCCTGGTCAGAGTGGGTGGCATCAGAGCGAATGACACATGATGAAGCGTAGTACATCATCTCTTGCTGGTGATCAAACACCAGCAGTCTCTAAGTGTTCACTGGCTCAATTCCCCTCCCTGGGCACACCATTGGAGGAATGTCCGGCTAAGGATGGCAGTGGCTCTTATTCGCCCTGGTACCTCTCTTCGCAGTATCGAAGGTGAAAAAGTGCTCATAGCTCTTAAGGCATGTGTTTTAGATTTCATGTTTACTAGACTTTATTTCAAATAGTCGTCCTTGACACAGTCTTGAATACTAATCATCCTCCTAGAACAGACTGTATAACAGATGATACTGCGACCAGGATTCCAGGAGGTTTCAAGTGTCTTCTCCTGCGGACACCTTTGGTTGTATACTTTACAGAGGTAGCCTGCAGTGTCTGCTTCCACCTCTTGATGTATTGCTTAATTCGTTCCACATCCCAAATGATTATCTTCCTAGATGGTGCGGAACAAAATGCTTGAGTGCTCAAGTTAAAATGCGTTTCATCTTGCTAGGGGTGATCGCAATCACAATCGAATTTAATTTATTGTTGCTAATCGTGATTATCCTTCAGAACATCTAAACCGACTCCAGATGCCATCGTTTAATTGAAAGTACGTGTTAAAGGGAAAAAAACATAAGTTACAGTCCTTTACTTTAAACATCGAAAAATATATCCTTTTTGTTTTCTTTATATGTTTCTATTCTCTCTAAAAACAAGTAAATTTTAAGAAAAACTGTGCAGACATAGTTCCTCACCTGGCTTGCGGTAGACTACGATGAGATAGAGAGCGAAGATGATGACGAAGGTGATGACGGATGTTAGCCAGTCTATAAGGAACATGATGGCCACGCACATGAAAAATCCCACGAGACTCAGCCATGTGTTGTAATACTGAAACAATGACAGAATTGTGTTACATTTTCCGTAAGAAAGTTATGCTATTTGGACCAATTGTTTATAAAAATGATTTAACTACTGACTTAACCGACTGGGGTAACATTATGAACAGCAGCGGCAAAAATCTTCGTAAAACGCGTAATACCGAACGACGTTGCGCAATGTGCACAGCTCTTGCATTTGGGAAGACAGGGTTCAAATCCCCCATCGACTTTTTAGAATACCTTTCATACGCTAGAGTACTGATTTTTATCGCTCGAACGTTGACAATGTTGACGCTATACAGTCAGTGAAAACAGTCTGTCAGTTGTCTTTGCGTAAATGTTAAACTTCCCATCATTTATGCCGTCTCGTTTTCTTTTCTGTCGAAACGTTTAGGTACTGAAACCGTTATTTTTGTTTTCATCAGGAACGAAAGTAGACGGATCCTCCTTTTGTCTCTGTAGATCAGTGATTTACCAGCTGATCCATCCGAACAAGCTATTTTCTGTGGTTCACACGCACCTGAGTGATGTTCCAGAACAGATCACGAAAGTGTCTTATTAAGCAATCTACCTTTTTAAAACAGCTACATCTTCCCAATATGCTACACCGACTCCTGTCAGTTGCGTGACATATAATGGACGCTGTGTGTTTAAATTGTTCCCATGCATTGTTACTCTCATAAACTTGTATGGCCTGGCAGACTTCAGTTGTGACCCATTTACCGTGTTGTAAAAATATGCTACTTTCCTCGACATTACGAGTTTGTTGGCTTAGTTTAGGTTGACATTTCTTCAGGACGTGGTTGGATAACACTAGAATTTTTACAATACCTTCTTCTCATATAATAGCCGCGGTGTCTACAAGATGTCAGAGACTCGGCCAACATTACCCTCTACGTAACACGAAAAGCAGGGAAGGTGTTAAACATTTCCTGAATCACATCCCAAATTTCTTCTGAATCTGCGGTTGACTCTTCGTTCAGTATAATGTATTGCATCAAGAAATCATCAAACCATTTGCAGAAATGACCAGATACCACATAATTAGAGGGCGTTGCTATTTTCAAGTACGCTGTACAATTAACTCTGACACACTCCTACGCCCATTAGATTTGTGTACACACATTTTGCCTTTTATGTTAGTTACTATAAGTTCTTGGGTACCTACACACCCACGATACCTATGCTTTGTTTTCTGTGTTCAACTCTGTGCTCTTCCACACACTAATGCCCTATCTAGTGAAATGAAAAATTATCGCGGCCGTGTTTGGCAACAACAGACAATATAACATTTAAGTAACTTGGTAATCTTGCCCGTTTTCAAAACTTTGTGCTGAAAAATACGACATGCAAATAACAAATGACAAGCTTAAAATGTCCCATTTGTAAATACTGAGTTTGTCGAGGCTGCAATAATATACTCTTTGAAAGGATTTTTTTTTATTGTGCAGCAAAAACTAATTCACTTCTGTAGTGTGAAGCATGTTCTACCAAGAATTACATTAATTGTGTTTTGCGAAAAATATAGTTGGGAATAAATGATTCCCGTTTGGCACCAACAGAGAAGAGAGTAATTTAGAACAATACGATCATCAATAGTTAGGAACTTCGCACATTACGAAAAAATTGTCTCTACATAAATCACAAAAAAATTTAGTAGGAAATTTCAGCTCGGCATCTGTTATTGACTATTGTTATTAAACAATATTAGGCAAAAGACGGAGAAAGGTTTCATTTTTACGAGCAGTGGCCAAAATGATAAGCTGGGTGGAATAGAAACAAGGCATCATAACATTGTGCAAGTTAATCTTAGCACAACATAGTGTGTGAAGTGCATACATATCGTTGTGTGATGATGAATACTACGTCTGGGCACTGAAAGACTGTCACAACAAAACAAACGAAGTTTGTAAATGTAACCCTGTGCTGTTAAGTGCTCTTTCAATTGTTTGTATCACTTGTTTTGTAATCCCCCCCGGGGGGGGGGGGGGGGGGGGGGGGAGGCGGCGATGGCTTAATTTCCCTTCGTGTAACTGTAAAATAGTTAACGACGCAACAATATTACTGAATTAGTACGGTTTTTAGTACCGTATGTTGTTGTCAAAGCGGAGAGTAGGCCTACGCACTTAAGTACGAAAGGCAAATCAGTAATTTCCTTATACTGCCGTTGAAGAATACATTAAGAACAGAAATAATTAATTACTAAAAATTATCTATTGTACGAAACCTTTTGGCAGTAGCCGAAGTTCTACTGTTCTACTTCCAGTGTCTGTATTCTGTGCGGAAGCTTCTTTTATCACCACTGTTAATGACATAAAGGCTGCCCAACGCGAATTATTGCACGAAGTCTAAGTAAAATAATGGGATCAGTTTCCTCTGTTGTAACTTTCGAAGTGTTCTGTTGAATGTGCGTTGATCTGTACCTCTGTGATATGATTTGTCAAACAGAACCAAAATTACGCTCGAGTAAATTCACCTTCAATTTTAAAGAATTCTCGTGGTGTATGTGAACTTTTGTTTAACCATTATTGCTTGGAAATTTGTGGGTAATCGTTTCTGAATGTGTTATTTTTGGAGTATTTAAGATATTCAGATACTGATATTGGTCTGGAAGTCTCTCTCTCTCTCTCTCTCTCTCTCTCTCTCTCTCTCTCTCTCTCTCTCTTTAACAAAATAGTGTCAAACTTGCTTGAGGGACAGAACGCACCGCAACACACAGACATCAGACACAATTCAGGTCAGGGCTTTGGGATGCTAGCAGCTCATCTATCGCATTAGTGATGTACCAAAAGTGTTACCTGGAAGCACAGGTCAGTCGTGGATAATAAATTTGTCTTAGACAAACTGACATGGCCAATAAACAGTATAACAAACTTAGTATCCTTTATTATGTTCCATTGTAGCGTTGTAGCTTTCAGTTGAGTGTTAACAAGGGGGCCAAAGAAGGGCAACTGAGTTAATAAAAAATACTGCGAAATTCAGTCTAATACGCGGAGGAGAATAGGTAAAGACAGAAGACAGTTAAAGAATTTGGACAAATGACTAGTTAAATATGACCAACTAGGACTGATGACCTTAGCTGTTTAGTCCCCCTTAAACATCCCAACAACAACAACAACATATTACAGACTTACAGGCGTATCATTTTCTTTTTATTCTCAATAGAAACCCACACAACTGGCATTTTTGCAAATTTAGGGTATCGAGTGTACAGTTTTGCGATAAGAATTTGTGTTCCTAGGGGCAAAGCTTAGTTTCATTTATTTGTGCATTCCCTAAACTTATTCAATGGTGGTCGTATTATAGGCCTATAAAATATTGTGATTGTTGTGAAGTGACGGATAAGTCCAATACTAGGGCAGGATAACTATATATCTTCATATTGTTGTTTTGCTGTGGTCTTCAGTCCTGAGACTGGTTTGATGCAGCTCTCCATGCCACTCTATCCTGTGCAAGCATCTTCATCTCCCGGTATCTACTGCAACCTACATCCTTCTGAATCTGCTTAGTGTATTCATCTCTTGGTCTCCCTCTACGATTTTTACCCTCCACGCTGCCCTCCAGTACTAAATTGGTGATCCCTTGATGCCTCAGAACATGTCCTACTAACGGATCCCTTCTTCTAGTCAAGTTGTGCCATAAACTTCTCTTCTTCCCAATCCTATTCAATACCTCCTCATTAGTTACGTGATCTATCCACTTTATCTTCAGCATTCTTCTGTAGCACCACATTTCGAAAGCTTCTATTCTCTTCTTGCCCAAACTAGTTATCGTCCATGTTTCACTTCCATGCATGGCTACACTCCATACAAATACTTTCAGAAATGACTTCCTGACACTTAAATCTATACTCGATGTTAACAAATTTCTCTTCTTCAGAAACGCTTTCCTTGCCATTGCCAGTCTACATTTTATATCCTCTATACTTCGACCATCATCAGTTATTTTGCTCCCCAAATAGCAAAACTCCTTTACTACTTTAAGTGTCTCATTTCCTAATCTAATTCTCTCAGCATCACCCGACTTAATTCGACTACATTCCATTATCCTCGTTTTGCTTTTGTTGATGTTCTTCTTATACCCTCCTTTCAAGACACTGTCCATTCCATTCAACTGTTCTTCCAAGTCCTTTGCTGTCTCTGACAGATTTACAATGTCATCGGCGAACCTCAAAGTTTTTATTTCTTCTCCCTGGATTTTAACACCTACTCCGAATTTTTCTTTTGTTTCCTTTACTGCTTGCTCAATATACAGATTGTATTACATCGGGGAGAGGCTACAACCCTGTCTTACTCCCTTCCCAACAACTGATTCCCTTTCATGTCCCTCGACTCTTATAACTGCCATCTGGTTTCTGTACAAATTGTAAATAGCCTTTCACTCCCTGTATTTTACCCCTGCCACCTCCAGAATTTGAAAGAGAGTATTCCAGTCAACATTGTCAAAAGCTTTCTCTAAGTCTACAAATGCTAGAAACGTAGGTTTCCCTTTCCTTACTCTTTCTTCTAAGATAAGTCGTAAGGTCAGTATTGCCTCACGTGTTCCAGTATTTCTACGGAATCCAAACTGATCTTCCCCGAGGTCGGCTTCTACTAGTTTTTCCATTCGTCTGTAAAGAATTCGTGTTAGTATTTTGCAGCTGTGGCTTATTAGACTGATTGTTCGGTAATTTTCACATTTGTCAACACCTGTTTTCTTTGGGATTGGAATTATTATGTTCTTCTTGAAGTCTGCGGGTATTTCGCATATAGACTGATGAGAAACGCAATACCGGGTTTGGGTTGGAAGTCATTCCCCACCCCTTGCTTAGCCATTTTGCACTTCCTGTCGATCTCATTTTTGAGACGTTTGTATTCCTTTTTGCCTGCTTCATTTACAGCATTTTTATATTTTCTCCTTTCATCAATTAAATTTAATATTTCTTCTGTTACCCAAGGATTTCTACTAGCTCTCGTCTTTTTACCTACTTGATCCTCCGCTGCCTTCACTGCTTCATCCCTCGAAGCTACCCATTCTTCTTCTACTGTATTTCTTTCCCCCATTCCTGTCAATTGTTCCCTTATGCTCTCCCTGAAACTCTGTACAACCTCTGCTTCTTTCAGTTTATCCAGATCCCATCTCATTAAATTCCCACCTTTATGCAGTTTCTTCAGTTTTAATCTACAGGTCTTAACCAATAGATTGTGGTCAGAGACCACATCTGCCCCTGGAAATGTCTTACAATTTAAAACCTGGTTCCTAAGTCTCTGTCTTACCATTATATAATCTATCTGATACCTTTTAGTATCTCCAGGGTTCTTCATATTAATATACTGTATATCTTCATATTAATATACTATATATCTTCATATTAATATACTATATATCGTCATATTAATATACAGAATTTTTAATTTTGCATAATAGTATATGTGTTGCCGTATTCTCTGCTACATAATCGTTACACTTTTATAAATAAATTTTTCCGCATCTAATAGTTTGGTCGTAATCATTTAAAATGACGAGTTTGCTTCCCAAATAATTAAGAAAACAGGTACTTCTGTTAGCAACTGGTATTCCGGCGATCTGATGTAGCAGCATGTAACAACGCTAGTAGGTAGAGAAGCCAGCAAAACAGCGCCATAGTGAACAGAATTAATGATTGTCAGTTTGAGGTATTAGGAGTGATAGCAATGACTAATGGCCTATTTTGGCGAAATCGATATTACAGTCAAAATTCATATTATACAGTTTTTCTCTGTTAGATTCAGAGTGAACTAGTCATCGGATAACAAGAATCATACTACAGTGTCAAAGTCGGAGAGTAAAACGAAGCAGTGACTGATCAAGCCATCTCTTTCTTATGTTCAAATGTGTGTGAAATCTTATGGGACTTAGCTGCTGAGGTCATCAGTCCCTAAGCTTACACACTACGTAATCTAAATTATCCCAAGGACAAACACACACACCAATGCCCGAGGGAGGACTCGAACCTCCGCCAGGAACAGCCGCACAGTCCATGACTGCAGACCGCTCGGCTAGTCCCGCGCGGCTCTCTTTCTTATGTGGCAGGACATTTATTCTTGACAATAATTGGATTTCCTTCTCTTAATGATGACAAATAAGAAAATAAACTCAAAGAAACAGCTGAGAAATAGGATAACGTAACTGATTCAATTTTAAAGGAGAAGAAAAAGCTTGTATTGTACGTTTTTTAATTAGGAAGAATAAGGGGTATGAGTCCATCATCTCAGATAACATAGTGTAGTCATTGAGACTAATATCTCTTACCTTGAAAGTAGGCCTCCAGCCAAGTGGTTTTATGAGTGCGGCGTGGAATGTGCAGAAGTTGATGAGGGCGTAGGACGCCAGGTAGAAGTTGGAGATGAGTGGCGCCACAGCATTCAGTTTAGCTAAGGGAATAAAAACGAGTGTTACATTTATGTGCGACTACATGAGATGTCGAGTTAGTTTGTGCAGGGTTACATTTAATTTAGGATTTTGTGGAAAATTTACAGTAATGACGCCCCCGAATATGCCAAGATTAAGGTCCAGCGTACAGCTTCAACTGTAAAGCTGATGACACTCTTTCTGTTAAGTACTTGGTCATAAAGATGATGACTAATTGTTATTTCAGAATTAATTTGAATCTTCATGTCGAACATGTTAATTTTTTTCTTTTGGTTCATCACTGCTTTCTTCGCATTCTTATTTGGTTTCAGTTTTAGATCTAAATTCTTTTCGATTTCATTTACCTCCATAAATGGGCTCACTGCTTCTGTTGAGTTACATGCATGTCTGAAAGAACAGACACTGTTGATGATCCGCAGCTGTACGCAATAATTCGAAACTAATTCGCTCTATGTGAATTCCTTTGACAACTCTATTAGGTGCAAATCTACTATCCAATAGTGAAATACGAAAATTTGTGCTGGGTCGGAACTAGAACCCAGATTTACCACTTATCGTGAGCTGTCGCTTTAAGCACTTCGGTTACCAGTGCACATTCCCTGGACCGACCGATCGTCTAAATCCTTATATAGTAGTCCACTGAATTCATCACCTAATGTTCATTACATTACTTGAATTCCCGCAGCAGGGAGAATGAGACAGCGTTAAATCGAGATCAGTGTTGTTATCGCCATGTGCCTGCCTTGGCTTGAAATACACGCGGGTGTCTGAAAGAACAGACATTGTTGTTAATTCACAGCTGTACGAGATAATTTCAAATTAATTCGATGAATGAGAATTCCTGTAACATCAGCTGTATTCGGCATAGATCTACTACCCAGCAGAGACACAAGAAAATTTCTGCGTGCCTGGTACTCGAACCCGGATTTCCCGCTTATCGTGAGCAGACGACTTAATCATTTTGGCTATCCGTGCACGCTCCCTGGACCATCCCAAACACGTCAACAACACTGGTCTCGATTTTTCATTGTTTCATTCTCCCTGTTGCGGGAACAAAAGCAATGTTGTGAGCATTACAAGATGAATTCAGTGGACTACTTTATTAGGAATCAGACACTGTGACTTATGGAAGTTTGGGGCGGTCTGGGGAGCTGGCACGTATAGCCGAAGTGGTTAAGGTGACAAGCGGGAAATCCGGGTCCGAGTCCCAGTCCAGCACAAATTTTCACGTACCACTAATAATTGGTAGAGCTGACATCACACTGATTTCACAATTTGCAAATCAGTTTCGTAAGATAAGAAAATGGACACAGAGACTGAAGAGAGGGCGATGGGCACAGAGGGTGGAGATGAAGATATGGACAGAAAGGGAAAGGAGGACATGGACTGAGAGAAGGGGTAGGAGGAGATGGACTATGATGGGATGAGGAGAAGGTGAAACGAGAAAGCAGGGAGGAGAGCATAATTTCAAAACTTTTTCGCGCTTGAATGCTTAACGTCAAATATTTAATCCATTAACTCATTTCTAAAGTAATCAGTCGTTTGAAGCTGTTTTATAAATGGAGCCCGATTCTTTATGAGGTTCACTGGTTGTTACTCACCAATGAGCAGGAAGCCCGCGGAGACGAGGAATGTGAGGACGTATCCGCGGTAGGGCTCGCCCGCCTTGCCATAGCCTTTGCTGAAGAAGATGAGCCCAGGGTAGATGCGGTCAATGCCCACCGCCTGGATGATACGGGGCACGCTCAGCAGGTTGGTCAGCGCCGTGGACAGTGTGGCCGCGAAGCAGCCGAGGTAGATCAGGGGGCCCCACGCTGAGGCCAGCTGCATGACCTGAGGGCCGGGAAACACGCACACACTGATGGGCAAAACCGAGCAGCCGAGTAGGTCAGGGGGCCCCACACCAAGGCCAGCAGCTTCGCCTGAGGGGCGGGACATACACACACACACACACACACACACACACACACACACACACATGGATGAGTACAATCATTACGATTACTTGATTAATAGTGTGCTGCTCCATCTATGAACGCAATTCAACAGCGATTCTGCATCGAATGGATTTGACGTGCACGTATCAGGTTTCTGGAGGTATGTATCACCAGATATCACACAGTTCTAGCAAATTACGGGAAGCTGCCTTGTGTGGATGCGGTACTGCCGCCAATAGCATCTCAAATGTGTTCCACGTCTTTCAGATCAGGCGAATTTGGTGTTCAAAACATCAAACTTAGTTCATTATCATGCTCCTCAAACCATTGTAGCAGGATTCTGGTCTTGTGAGACGGACATTTATCGTGAAGGAAGACGACATAGCCTTCAGGAAAGATATCAAGCATGCAGAGATCCAGGTGATCCGCAAAAATGTTCATAGGTAGTCGACAGTTGTCGAGTAGCCCAGGTGGCAGCCCCGCAGCCCCCTGTGGATGACTGTCCAGTCCCCATCTGTAGTGCTGAGCGCCGTCGATGTTACGAGCAGGTGTTCTCCTGATCCATGGCAAATCTGGACATATTTTCCTGGTGTAACTAGCAATGTGATTCATCAGCAACATCCAGAATGAAATTTTCACTCTGCAGCGGATTGTGCCCTGATATGAAACTTCCTGGCAGATTAAAACTGTGTGACGGACCGAGACACGAACTCGGGACCTTTGCTTTCGCGGGCAAATGCTCTACTATCTGAGCTACCCAAGCACGTCTCACGCCCTGCCCTCACAGCTTTAGTTCTACCAGTACCTCGCCTACTACCTTCCAAACTTCAGAGAAGCTCTCCTGCACGTGTATACACGGACAAAGCCACAGGTAAAAAATCTGTCGTAAGGACCTGGATCGGTTTCAACCAAACCTGGTACACATTACGTACCTTATGGTAAAGATTCTGCGAGGGTAAGAAGAGCAACATCCGATTGGGGTGGGAGTGATAACATGGGACGAGAAGGGGGAAGGAAGATACGGGCAGACCATGAGGAAGGAGGAAGACATGGATGCAGATATGAGATAGGAGGAGATGGACAGAGAGAGGGGGTGAGGGGGGACCGGACAGAGGGATGAAAGAGGTGAAGATGGACAGGGAGAGGGAGAGGAGTAGATGGACAGGATGAGGTGGGAGAGGAAATGGATAGAGAAAGGGAAGAAATGAAGCTGGACAAGAAGATTGGAGGAGAAGATTGGCAGGGAAAGGGAAGCAGGAAATGGACTAATATACAGAAGAGCCAGAAAACTGGTACACATGTAGGGCCTCTATGAGCACGCAGAAGTGTCGGAACACGACATGGCATGGACTCGACCGATGTCTGAAGTAGCGCTTCAGGGAACTGACACAGTGAATCCTGAAGGGCTGTCCATAAATCTGTAAGGGCAAGAAGGGGTGGAGATCTCCTCTGAACAGCACGTTGCAAACCATTCCAGATATGCACAACAATGGTCATGTCTGGGGAAGTCTTTAAACTCAGAAGAGTGTTCCTGGAGTCACTCTGTAGCAATTCTGGACGTGTGGTGTGCGGCATTGTCCTGCTGGAATTGCCCAATTCCGTCGGAGGGCACAATGGACATGAATGGATACAGGTGATCGGACAGAATGATTACGTACGTGCAACCTGTGAGTCGTATCTAGATGTATCAGGGGTCCCATATCACTCCAACTGCACACGCTTCACACCATTATACAGAGCCTCCAACAACTTGAAAAGTTCCCTGTTGACTAGCAGAGTCCATGAATTCATAAGGTTGTCACCATACCTGTAAAATTCCATTCGCCCGATAGAATTTGAAACGAGACTCATCCGACCACGCAACATGTTGCCAGTTATCAACAGTCCAATGTTGGTGTTGACAGCCCAGGCGAGGCGTAAAGCTTTGTGTCGTGCAGTCATTAAGGGTACATGAGTGGGCCTTCGCCTCCGAAAGCCCATATCGATGATGTTTCGTTGAATGGTTCTCACGCCGACACTTGTTAATGGCCCAGCACTGAAATCTGCAGCAATTTGCGGAAGGTTTGCCCTTCTGTCAAGTTGAACGATTCTCTTCAGTCGTAGTAGTTCCTGTTTTTGCAGGATCTTTGTTTGTCTGGTCGCGGTGATGTCGCACGTTTGATGTTTTCCTGATGTTGGCGGAACACTCGTGAAATGGTCGTAAGGGAAAATCCCCACTTCATCGCTACCTCGTAGATGCTGTGTCCCATCGCTCGTGCGACGACTATAACAACACGTTCAGACTCACTTAAATCGTGCTAACCCGCCATTGTAGCAGCTGTAACCGATCTAACAACTGCACCAGGCGCTTATTGTCTTATACAGGGTGTTACAAAAAGGTTCGGCCAAATTTTCAGGAAATATTCTTCACACACAAAGAAAGAAAATATGTTATGTGGACATGTGTCCGGAAACGCTTACTTTCCATGTTAGAGCTCATTTTATTACTTCTCTTCAAATCACATTAATCATGGAATGAAAACACACAGCAACACAACGTACGAGCGTGACTTCAAACACTTTGTTACAGGAAATATTCAAAATGTCCTCCGTTAGCGAGGATACAAGCATCCACCCTCCGTCGCATGGAATCCCTGATGCGCTGATGCAGCCCTGGAGGACAGCGTATTGTGTCACAGCCATCCAAAACACGAGCACGAAGAGTCTCTACATTTGGTACCGCGGTTGCGTAGACAAGGTCTTTCAAATGCCGCCATAAATGAAAGTCAAGAGGGTTGAGGTCAGGAGAGCGTGGAGGCCATGGAATTGGTCCGCCTCTAACAATCCATCGGTCACCGAATCTGTTGTTGAGAAGAGTACGAACACTTCGACTGAAATGTGCAGGAGCTCCATCGTGCATGAACCATATGTTGTGTCGTACTTGTAAAGGTACATGTTCTAGCAGCACAGGTTGAGTATCCCGTATGAAATCATGATAACGTGCTCCACTGAGCGTAGGTGGAAGAACATGGGGCCCAATCAAGACATCACAAACAGTGCCTGCCCAAAGATTCATAGAAAATCTGTGTTGATGACGTGACTGCACAACTGCGTGCGGATTCTCGTCAGCCCACACATGTTGATTGTAAAAATTTACAATTTGATCACATTGGAATGAAGCCTCATCCGTAAAGAGAACATTTGCACTGAAATGAGGATTGACACATTGTTGGATGAACCATTCGCAGAAGTGCACCCGTGGAGGCCAATCAGCTGCTGATAGTGCCTGCACACGCTGTACATGGTACGGAAACAACTGGTTCTCCCGTAGCACTCTACATACAGTGACGTGGTCAACGTTACCTTGTACAGCAGCAACTTCTCTGACGCTGACATTAGAGTTATCGTCAACTGCACGAAGAATTGCCTCGTCCATTGCAGTTGTCCTCGTCGTTCTGGGTCTTCCTCAGTCGCGAGTCATAGGCTGGAATGTTCCGGCTCCCTAAGACGCCGATCAATTGCTTCGAACGTCTTCCTGTCGGGACACCTTCGTTCTGGAAATCTGTCGCAATACAAACGTACCGCGCCACGGCTATTGCCCCGTGCTAATCCATACATCAAATGGGCATCTGCCAACTTCGCATTTGTAAACATTGCACTGACTGCAAAACCACGTTCGTGATGAACACTAACCTGTTGCTGCTACGTACTGATATGCTTGATGCTAGTACTGTAGAGCAATGAGTCGCATGTCAACACAAGCACCGAAGTCAACATTACTTCCTTCAATTGGGCCAACTGGCGGTGAATCGAGGAAGTATAGTACATACTGACGAAACTAAAATGAGCTCTAACATGGAAATTAAGCGTTTCCGGACACATGTCCACATAACATCTTTTCTTTATTTGTGTGTGAGGAATGTTTCCTGAAAGTTTGGCCGTATCTTTTTGTAACACGCTGCATACCGGTAGGTGTTACACACCACAGCGCCGTATCCTGCCTGTTAACATATCTCTGTATTTGAATACGCATGCCTATACCAGTTTCTTTGGGGCTTCCGTGTGTAATTGGAGAAATAGTTACCTACGCAACGTCGGGTACTCGATTAGTATACCATAAATTTGAGCGAAATTAGTGATGGCGAGTAGGCGCGGTCCCCTTGTGGGCAGGGCTCAGTGTTCGCGTTACTAGATCAGCGATCGGCTTGCTTCAGTTTGGAAGGGCTAGAGAGAGCAGCACATCTACATCTACATCTACATCCATACTCCGCAAGCCACCTGACAGTGTGTGGCGGAAGGTACCCTGAGTACCTCTATCGGTGCTCCCTTCTATTCCAGTCTCGTATTGTTCGTGGAAAGAAGGATTGTCGGTATGCTTCTGTGTGGGCTCTAATCTCTCTGATTTTATCCTCATGGTCTCTTCGCGAGATATACGTAGGAGGGAGCAATGTAGTGCTTGAATTTTCGGTGAAGGTATGTTCTCGAAACTTTAACAGCAGTCCGTACCGAGCTACTGAGCGTCTCTCCTGCAGAGTCTTCCACTGGAGTTTATCTATCATCTCCGTAACGCTTTCGCGATTACTAAATGTTCCTGTAACGAAGCGCGCTGCTCTCCGTTGGATCTTCTCTATCTCTTCTATCAACCGTACCTGGTACGGATCCCACACTGTTGAGCAGTATTCAAGCAGTGGGCGAACAAGCGTACTGTAACCTACTTCCTTTGTTTTCGGATTGCATTTCCTTAGGAGTCTTCCAATGAATCTCAGTCTGGCATCTGTTTTACCGACGATCAACTTAATATGATCATTCCATTTTAAATCACTCCGAATGCGTACTCCCAGATAATTTACAGAATTAACTGCTTCCAGTTGCTGACCTGCTATTTTGTAGCTAAATGATAAGGGATGTATCTTTCTATGTATTCGCAGCACATTACACTTGTCTACATTGAGATTCAATTGCCATTCCCTGCTCCATGCGTCAATTCGCTGCAGATCCTCCTGCATTTCAGTACAATTTTCCATTGTTGCAACCTCTCGATACACCACAGCATCATCTGCAAAAAGCCTCAGTGAACTTCCGATGTCATCCACCAGGTCATTTATGTATATTGTGAATAGCAACGGTCTTATGACACTCCCCTGCGGCACACCTGAAGTCACTCTTACTTCGGAAGACTTCTCTCCATTGTGAATGACATGCTGCGTTCTGTTATCTAGGAACTCCTCAACTCACTTACCGTGTAGCTGTTCTGGAGTCCGTACTGGCAGTTTGGGGCACAGGCGGACACGGTGCCATTGACGAGGTCGGCGACGTTGCCGCTGGCATCCCGCAGCGCCCCCGCGCCGGCCAGTAGCACGAACAGAGCGTACGAGATCATCGAAATCAGCAGCGCCAGCAGCGTCCCCTTTGGGATGGCCATCGACGCGTCCTGTGCCACAATCCAGGACAAGGTTAGTAAACTCACAGCACTGCCGTTAAACTTTCCAGTTAAAAGAAAAACAGTTCGTTTATTAAACCATACTGTCAATAGCTTGACGCAAACGTAACACATACAAGGTATACCTGAAAGGTTCGGCGAATGGTCCCATATGTTAAAAACTACGCTGCTTACGAAGCGGCGCCCGCACTTACAAATTCAAATGGCTCCAAGCACTATAGCACTTAACATCTGGGGTCATCAGTCCCCTAGACTTAGAACTACTTAAACCGAGCTAAACTAAGGATATCACACACATCCATGCCCGAGGCAGCAGCAGCGCGGTTCCGGAAGGAATCGCCTAGAATCGATCGACCACAGCGGCCGGCCCCGCGCTCACACATTTAGAAACATGTCAACAGGCACACCCTATCGAGCAAATCATCGAAGTGATGCAATGGTGTACGCTGCGACCAAGGTATCTGAATCAGTGTGAGAACTCTTGTCACTGCAGAGTGCAGCGCCAAATGAGGCAACGCGGAAACATGAAGTTTTACTTAAAGTTAGGGAAAACGGTGACGTAGGTCATTGAATATATGTGCAAGTGTAGAGTGTTGAAGCAGTGAATATGAGATGCATTCGACAAGCAATGCAACACATTTTTCTTCTCGGGCAATTTCTGTTGAAAAAATGCGGAATTTGTGTGAGACATCGTGGAATATTCCCACTTCAGCCCCTATTGTTTTACAAAGTTCCGGTAGGTGGCGGCACTATACGATATAGAGGAGCATTACAAACAGAGCGCTGTCTTTGTTTCTTTTGACGGAAAATAAGAATATGGCAAACATGGGCGCTTGCAGAAGGTCTGCTGAGACCAGGCAGTGAACAAAAGCACAGTGAGTCGTTGGGCAAGGCGTCTGTCATCGTCGCAAAAAGGCCGAGCAAATCTGTCCGACCTCCCGCGTGCCAGTCGGCCGCACACAGCTGTGACTCCTGCAATGGTGGAACGTGTGGACACTCTCATTCGAGATGATCGACGGATCACAGTCAGACACATCTCTTTGTGCCTAGTTTGTGCCGCACACGCTGATAGACGAGCAGAAGCAAACTCAGATGGAAACGGAGATATCATCGACATGTCTGATCGGAATCATTAACTTTTGGAAATCATCATTGCAGGCCATGAGGTGTGGTGCTACCAAAACGATACAGAGTCCAACCGACAGTCAGTGGCATGGTACTCATCATATTCCCCGCCTCCTCAAAGAAGCAACGGCAAGGGCTTGATGGTGCAGTATCAACACATGTATTCCACTGTTCAAATAGCTCTGAGCACTATTGGACTTAACATCTGAGGTCATCAGTCCCCTAGAACTTAGAACTTCTTAAACGTAACTAACCTAAGAATATCACACACATCCATGCCCGAGGCAGGATTCTAACCTGCGACCGTAGCGGTCTCGCGGTTCCAGACTGAAGCGCCTAGAACCGCTCGGCCACACCGGCCGGCAAGGGCTTGATCGATCATGAATTTCTACCCGAGGGTCAAACTGCCAACCCGGTACTTATCGCAGGAGTTTCGAAATGGTTGCTGCAATGCTTACGGTGGGTTCGGCCAGAACTGTACCGGCGTGGGGAGTGGAATTTCCTTAATGACACGGCCATCCGCACGTCGCAAAGCGCATACTCAACTTTCTCGCTGAATACAACGTCACTGTTTTCAACACTCTTCTTATTCCCAAGATGCCGGCAGACTTCTTTTTGTTTTCCCACCTTAAATTAGCCCTCAAAGGCCTACGCTTCTCAGACTTGTGAATATCCAACAATGCATGACCACGGTGCTTCGAGCAATTCCACAAGAAGTGATTGCAATACCTTAACAATCGGTGTCAGAAGTGTGTTGCTGCTAATGTTGATAACTTGTTCCCTTTATTTACTGAGACCATTCATCGAACTTTTCAGACGAACCTTTTATATACAGTGCGATCATGATTTAAAGTTGAAACAATGGAGTAAATTATTGTACATTGTTCACATAGGTACAATACTTATAGCTGAGTAAACTTGACTTGTTAGTTAGAGGCAGAATAGGAAAGAAAACTCAACGGAGATTGGAAATCTGGGGATCTGAGACAAATAGAACAAACAAGACCGATTAAACACGTTTATTTTAACAGATGACAAGTCACTTTCTAGTCAAGAAAATGTTGTTCTAAAGCTTACTGTTACTTCTGATGGTAAGACGTGTAGATTCAGTCACATGGTCATTTTTAAAGATGATGTCAGTGTATTACTGCATTATAAAACAAGCCAAGTTCATCAATTTAATGTTACAATAAAGTAATTGGAAATATAATAATTTTGGTTCAGGAAAGAGTATAAAAACCAAATCATGCAATATTTTAGAGCTTGTTTTGAATAAAGCTTTTTTTGAACCAGATTAATTTTGTTTCTGAGACTCCTAGATCCAAAACAGATTTATACTTGTTCCTGTTCATCCCAAACACCAAATAGTAACAACAACAATATTATCAATAATACTAATAACAAGAAAAAGAAGAAGAAGATTGACACTGCTGATTTTATTCATCCCTCTTGTAAGTATAAGACCTATAATTCCATAGAATTGATTTTCATATTTCTTTTTAAAATTATCAGTTTTTTTTAAGTTCAAAACCATTTCCATTCAGCCTACTTTACGATAGTTCAAAGTTGAGACTTGCTTCTCAGCTAGGAAAATACCACGAGAGTTGAGGAGGGCCCTTTGAACCCATAGGTACGAACCTAGCTAGAGTTTTAAT
The DNA here is from genome assembly GCF_023897955.1 of Schistocerca gregaria. Lineage (NCBI taxonomy): Eukaryota > Metazoa > Arthropoda > Insecta > Orthoptera > Acrididae > Schistocerca > Schistocerca gregaria. The sequence goes on from NC_064926.1 coordinate 427,036,167, forward strand.
AGTTTGTAATGTGATTCCTTACTTACTACTGTATTTCAGCTGGAGTTCATTCTCCAGCCTTCATTTTTCAAAGCAGTCTTTTCTTCGGGCTTGGGAATGTTTCGCCTGTCCATTCGGAATTCCAGCGGTTTATTTCACATATACTCTTGGTGAGAAAATTTCCTTCCTGTTTGATCATGGATAAGAAGTCTTGACAAGGTTCAACTGGATTCTTTCGTTTGCTTCGATGTATGTAGGATAAACATCGCGCACGCCTCCTGACCGCTCATTTTCTCATATGGGCCCGCTAAAACTACTGATGAGTAGATTTTTAGCGTTTTTTCTAGCATCCGACGCATCATCTGAAACTCCTGTTTGATCAATTCAGCGACAGCTACGAGGTTGTCACTGGTCCGAGTTGCTGTCGGTCGACTACTGCGTTCGCCATCCTTCATTGTCTGCCGGCCATCACAACAACATTTGTGCCACACGAAAACGGTGTCCTGACTCATATCCGACGAACTGTGCGTATTATGAATCTTTTGGTCATATAACGTCAATTTGGTACCAAACTTTAACTGATACCCGCTGTTCCGCTTCCTTGTTATTTTCAGAGATTGTATTTGACCTCCACATAGGTACTTTATCCCCACCGTCTGCACTGATGCCTGTCAATATGGTTATGAAAAAGGGTCCAAACTACATTGTTCAACAATCGTCTGAATCTAAGACTAATAAGAATGTCGGGAAAAACCCACGAAGTCTTACAGGCCGTTCTGTTTTAGTAGTAACACATAGGATATTAATCCACTTACCAGAAGATGTATCCAAGATATCCATTTCATAGCTCAGTGTGAAAGGCTCATAGTTTTGGCCCCCAGTGTACGGAATCTATATTTAGTTATTTTCTGCGGAATTTACCTTGAGGTCACCAGATATATTGGCTCCCGCTTGAATTCCTGTGACGGAAGGGAAGAAGATGGCGAACACCGAAAAGAAATCCTGATCCATCTCTTCACTATACCTGTAGTCTGGACCCCAGTTCTGCTGGAATATGTCCGCTGTAACAGAAAAGACATTCTTTAGCTTTATTCGTTTTCTCCTGTTGTGATTAAGTAAGAGTGAAATACAATGGAAGACTATAATTAAGATAGGACGGGATACCACATCTATAACGGAAACAAACATGAAGACGTCATGGATGACTAAGGGAGTATTCGAATTAATGGTTGAAAGAATAAAATACGAGATTAAGGCAGGAACAGAACTGTACAGGTCGCGTAGGAATGAAATAACCGAAAAGAGCTAACAGGCTAGGTCCCAATGGATGACAAAAAAAGTTTACAGACATGCAGAAAAGATGTGTGTCTAAGAAAAATCTAGACACTCACAGGAAGTTCAAACACAGCTTCACAGAAGTAAAATGTAAAAATGTTATTTCGCCCACACTGATAGACCGAAGGAAATCATAGGTAACCAACTTATCGCAACGAAGAACGTAATGAAGGGAAAATAAATTACTAATGTCTTCCATGATTTAGAATTTTCATACAACTTTTCTGTGAAAATAGGGAAATCAAATGAAATACATTGCAGTTCTAAAGAAAGGTAAGTAAACAGGCTGAATTCGGCGCTGCGGTCAGTAAGGCCTATATAAGAGTCTGGAGCTGTTATTAGATTGGTTACTGCTGCTACAATATCAGGTTATCAAGATTTAAGTGAGTTTGAACGTGGTATTATAGTCGGCGACAAGCTATTAAATACAGTATCTCCGAGGTAGCGATGAAGTGGGGATTTTCCCGTACGAACATTTTATGAATGAGTTACCGTGAATACCAGCAATCCAGTACAGCCTCAAATCTCCAACATTGCTGCGGCGGGAAAAAGATCCTGCAAGAACGGGACCGAAGACGACTGAAGAGACAGAAGTGCAGTCTTTCCACAAATTGCTACACATATCAGTGCTGGACCATCAGTAAGTGTCAGTGTGCGAACCATTCAACGAAACATCATCGATATGGGCTTTCGGAGCTGAAGGCCCACTCGTTTACCCTTGACGACTGGACGACACAAAGCTTTACGCTTCGCCTAGGCCCGTCAACTCCGATGTTGGACTGTTGAAGACTGGAAACACGTTGCCTGGTCGGATGAGTCTCGTTTCAAATTGTATCGAGCGGATGAACGTGTACGTTTATGGAGACAACCGCATGAATCCATGGACCCTGTATGTCAGCAGGGAACTGTTCAAGCTGGTGGAGGCTCTGTAAAGGTGTGGGACGTGTGCGATTGCTGTAATATGGGACCTCTGATACGTCTAGATACTACTCTGACAGGTGACACGTCTGATCAGTGCATCCATTCGTGTCCATTGTGCATTCCGGCGGACTTAGGGCAATTCCAGCAGGATAATGCGACACCCCACACGTCAAAAATTGCTACAGAGTGGCTCCAGGAACACTCTTACGAGTTTAAACACTTCCGTTGGCTATCAAACTACCCCGACTTGAACTTTATCTGGGATGCTTGCAACGTGTTTTCAGAAGAAATCTCCATCCCCTCTTACTCTTACGGATTTATGGACAGTCCTGCAGGATTCATGGTGTCAGTTCCTTCCAGTACTACTTCAGACGTTAGTTAAGTCCATGAGAAATAGTGTCGCGGCACTTCTGCGTGCTCGCGGGGACCCTACACGATGTTAGTCAGGTGTACCAGCTTCTTCGGCTGTTCAGTGTATAATACTTCAAGAGACGCCAGTGAAATACACTCCTGGAAATGGAAAAAAGAACACATTGACACCGGTGTGTCAAGACCGTAGGATCCTACGCAGTGCCGTAGGGGACCGCACCGCCACTTCCCAGCAAATTAGGGACACTGTTGCTCCTGGGGTATCGGCGAGGACCATTCGCAACCGTCTCCATGAAGCTGGGCTACGGTCCCGCACACCGTTAGGCCGTCTTCCGCTCATGCCCCAACATCGTGCAGCCCGCTTCCAGTGGTGTCGCGACAGGCGTGAATGGAGGGACGAATGGAGACGTGTCGTCTTCAGCGATGAGAGTCGCTTCTGCCTTGGTGCCAATGATGGTCGTATGCGTGTTTGGCGCCGTGCAGGTGAGCGCCACAATCAGGACTGCACACGACCGAGGCACACAGGGCAAACACCCGGCATCATGGTGTGGGGAGCGATCTCCTACACTGGCCGTACACTGGTGATCGTCGAGGGGTCACTGAATAGTGCACGGTACATCCAAACCGTCATCGAACCCATCGTTCTACCATTCCTAGACCGGCAAGGGAACTTGCTGTTCCAACAGGACAATGCACGTCCGCATGTATCCCGTGCCACCCAACGTGCTCTAGAAGGTGTAAGTCATCTACCCTGGCCAGCAAGATCTCCGGATCTGTCCCCCATTGAGAATGTTTGGGACTGGATGAAGCGTCGTCTCACGCGGCCTGTACGTCCAGCACGAACGCTGGTCCAACTGAGGCGCCAGGTGGAAATGGCATGGCAAGCCGTTCCACAGGACTACATCCAGCATCTCTACGATCGTCTCCATGGGAGAATAGCAGCCTACATTGCTGCGAAAGGTGGATATACACTGTACTAGAGCCGACATTGTGCATGCTCTGTTGCCTGTGTCTATGTGCCTGTGGTTCTGTCAGTGTGATCGTGTGATGTATCTGACCCCAGGAATGTGTCAATAAAGTTTCCCCTTCCTGGGACAATGAATTCACGGTGTTCTTATTTCAATTTCCAGGAGTGTAGTTTGGATGAAGGAGAGAGTTTCGTATTTTGTATCGCTTCCTAATTTGTACCACTGCTACAAAATCCACACCTCTTCTGTTATCCGACTTTTGGTAATGTTAGCATAAACTACGTGCTTCTTGGCCAAAACCTAAGAGTCCTGTGTGTTGAGGAACAGATCGTCTGACAAGAACATGGTGTAGTGGTCATCTAACTTCTTGTGAACGTTGTAACGCAGAGACTTTTTGAGAGCGTATAAAACGCGGGGCGCGGCCACAGCGGCTGTATTTGCCTGTTCCCATCATAAAGGAAGAGGGCCCAATAAAACTGGTTTGAAAATTCAAATCACAGATTCGAGTTGAATTTCGAACTCATTGATAATAATCTGAGTGCGAATGGTTCCTCAATCAACAAGTCATACAACTAAATCGGTCACATTATTTAATTATAGTATTTTTGCCCAGCGGACGAGTATCACAGAAGGATTGTTTATATGGAGGACCATCACCGGAGGAGGCAGAGTAATTTTCACCTGCTCCATTGGTCAATGTTGGAAATACTCAAGAAAGCGAATTTACTTAACAGTTCTTGGCCGTTACGTTTGCATGTGAAGGTAAAGTCACGCCATACCACTTTTCCACGTTGGAGAATTCGCGCCCAAACAGGTGTCCCAACCTGAGAGCCAAAGAAACCGAGGCGTCTTGCGGTGCGAGGCTACACCAACAGTTCGTCGCCCTCCGCTGTTTACGGCTACTGGGACCCACTTGCGAACTGCGGATGCACACTGCAGTGCGGTGCCCGGTTTTACAGATAGCACCGAGATCCACGCTTCTGCCTATTCGGTTGTTGATCTCGGATGCTTTCATTTAGTGGATAGTAGTACTGAAGAAATTACCACCATTTTGTGTTAGAACTGTCCATGTATATCAGCATGATTCGTGTCCTGAAGCTTGCAGCAGTTACGTTGGTTGCTATCGAGTAATTATACCGCTTACACAACGAACACTCGGCACCACGACCTCACAAATCGTAATAAGGTAAGCCTTGTCGCTTGGCCCTTCCTCCCTTTTTCGTTATACGGATCTCACGGCCAGCATGTTGTCATTCTCCCGTTCAACAATTCACTCGGTCTCTAGGTACTGGACGTAACCTCGTTTAACTTTAGTTTGTTTTGATGTACTTGTGTTAATTTCTTGTCCTACGGGAAGGTAGCTTCGTGCAATTGCACCCAGATTTTAGTTACGGGACAATCGACTATTTTTGTTAACTCGGTTTTTTCAGCCAAATGAAACAACCGAACGAAACTAGTCTCAGCTGTATGAATGTTTTCGCTCACTTACCGTGTGTGAGTGGTTTCTTTCAGTGTGAGACAACCAACTGAAACAAGTCCCGTCGGTTGCGGTCGTTATATGAATGTTGTCACTCATCCATCGCGTTTGAATGGTTTGTATCAGTGTGCGACAACCAATGTGTCCGTCGGTTTGGCCGTTACATGATGTTTGCACGTACTCGCCGCGTTTGTGTAATTTTATTTACATACTTTTTCAGTCTTTTCGGTGATACATGAAACATAATTAATGTTGACAACTTCCTTAGAGACAGATAGACTATCTTATTTGAAGGAGATGCTAATAAAAATTGTGTATTTCTAAAAATAAAGTACATTCTAAATGTGTGAATTTACTTACTGAAGTAGGGAGATGCGAATAAAAATTGTGTATTTCTAAAAATAAAGTACATTCTAAATGTGTGAATTTACTTACTGAAGTAGGGATTTTCGTAATTGTGGCATTAAAAATAAAAATTTGGTTGGTTTTAAAAGTTTAATATCTGGTCCTACACTGTAGTTTGTGTATATATAAATGAACAATCACTTTTTAACACATTTTTGTTAGGTCGTTTGCTTGTCTGTTTCTTTTTCAGCACAAATTTTGCTGTTTTAAAGTAGTTTCCCGGTAAGCTAGAGACTTAAAACTTTCAACATAGCTCTGAACTGAATGACACTGTAATATTAACTCGCTTTCGAGTGTGGTGTGTGGCAGACGGTACTTTGTTTTTCGGTCGGTTTGTCTGTTCGGTACAAATTTTGCAATTGATTGTAAACTAACATCCCGATAAGCTACAGACTTGAGACTTCCAACTTAGCTCAAAACTGGACTACAGTGCAGTAGAACTCACTTTCTCTTCTGGTTTGTGACAGAGAGTAGGTATTTCCCTGTGTCCTTGTTACAATCGCGAATGTTTCGCACTCAAGAACGATTGCTGCTAAACTTCTCTCTCAGCTCGAGTCTCTGTGGTTTTTAAATTCGCGGTCTTCTTGCGAGACATCCCAGTGTGGAAGCAATATATTAATTGACTCATCTGAAGAGAAACTGAAATAAACCTGAAGTTTACCACGTGTCCTGTTGCAATCTCATCAAAATGTTAGAAATCAATTGAAAAATTCCGCACACACAAGAATAAGAAGCAGAAAATAACTACTGAAATAGAAAAACTTTTCAATATGACACGGTTTTAAAACGAACTAATAAATGTTAATCTCTCCAACCCCCTCGCAGATTCCTAACGCCATGCAGATAGTTCTGAAAATTCGTGTTTGTGAATTTTTAATAGCTACGACACTACCTGTAAAACTGAAAACGTAGGACATACCTATGTAGCTGGCGATGTAGTTTTCTATACGAAACATTTACCTTCCAGACAAATAAAAGGCGGAATATTCAAATGATTTTGCGTTTGAGGACATCACCACACATTGCCTACAAAACGGAATACAAACTGTCGCTAAAACGACGTAAGGTTCCTTTCTTGTTCATATAGCCTCAAGAGAACCATTGCACTCACCTTTGCACCCCCAACTAGGGCTGCAGTAGGTCCTGATTCCCACGGATGGGTCCTAGTTTTGAGGGCATGCAGAGACATACTGGAAGGGTTTTTATACTACTGTCCGGGGTAAACCTGGACCTTTTTTCGTGCCTGTGGAAATTCGATTGATTGGAAATAGATTGTAATAAACCTTAGATAAAATTCATTAAGGGGGGTCTGTAGTAGATTCTTTGTTTTAGTCTATTAAAAACGCAGTGGTAAGCACGCTTAGCCGCTTTCCTATGCGCATACAGTATGTTCCAAAATTGTCTTTGCAATTTTGTCACATATATTTTAGAAATCGGAATAGGTAGGAAGATCCGGTTTACGGTGTAATGTTCACACACACCTAAAGCTGTCTTTTGTTATTTTCCCATGTTAGTTATCGACTGTCCACCCTCTTGCAGCTGGCACAGTGTGTGGAACGGTTTGTATAGACCATATCTGACGCCCATGTCCTGCGGAACTCCATTACATGTTACTTTTCGGGCGGAACTTGCACGAACTGTGAACTCTCATCAGATCAGCACTAGCACACGTCAGTGAGGATATCCTAGGTCGCACATGGAACAGGAATGTCGCTTAGATAATCTGTGTGCTACAGACGACGCACGCATTTAAGGTGGCCATCCGTCCCCCCGTTTTTCGTGACAATCACGTGCGTTTTTTCTAGCTCTGCCCTGAATTTTTTCAAAAGTATGTAGGGCCACCTATTTGTCCACGATTTAACAATTAGGAAACGATTTATCCAAAATTGTATGTTCATTTCACCTGTATCGGTATTCTGTTACCGAAAGGGTATTTTCTCAAATGAGTAATGTGTGGAGCAGTGACAAAACACAGTTTGTCGTAAAAATTACAAAAGCAATGTCAGTAACTAAAGTGAATTATTGTGAGCTTAAGATGAATGTTTTCATAAGACTGTTGGAGAATGCAGAAGAATGTTGAAGAAAGTTTACAGTACTGATAAATACCGTATGTCTGGTCGTACACCTTCATATTAGAAGGTACTAATAAAATATAAATTAACGTACGTTTTGTAACAAATTAAAGTGATGGTTTGCATTTATTACGTTCAGTTCAGATTTCATTAGTAATGTTAATTTTTTTAATGTGTCCTGAATTTTGCTGTAGAAAATATGGTCGCCTTAACCCACTGAACTCTGTTAAGCAGCTGCTAGTACCTTAGGTGTATATGAACATTATGCCACAAACAACGCCTACCTATTCCCATCTCTGAAATATGTGTGATCAAAGTTACAAAGACAATTTTGGAACACCATGTATTTTCCAAACTTCTTTATTGAGACAATAAGAAGCCGCCAACATTGGGCGCTAACATACACGGCGAAACCGCCCCGCCCACCAGACAAATGAATGTGTTGAATGTTATTTGCCTTTACTCATTGAGCTGTATAAGATTGATTTCATTTCCCTTACTGCAGATTAGTTCTACAATGAATATGAATGCGCTTTCAAAAATCCTTCATACTCTCATATATCTGCTGATCAGTAGGAGGCGCGAGCTCGCTGGCATATTTAGTTCTGAAACGCAAGCGCGGAAACATTCCTCCTCTCATGTCCCCACTTCCCACGGAACATCGTGTTCATCGACCAACTTATCGTCTGCAGACTGTTTGTGTCCGGAAAAACAATCCGATTTGACCCACATGTCCGAATTTTCACTGTTTTCTGGTTGGGTGTCGGCAATTTAAGCGATTGTAGGCCTACCCCAGTGATACGTCAGGTTAATTAGTTACGCATTAGTAGCACTTGGAACAATTTATTCCAAAACAGTATATGGATAACTTTTAAATGATGAAGGAAAAATTACTCCGTTCAGTTCATAATTAAATGTACATGTATGCTGCTTATGGTAACTTTGGCGTGCCCCTTAGATACATCTTCACTTAGGACTAACCTCTGGCAGTACGAAGTAGCACTGCCTTAGTTCACCTGAAAAAGAATTGCTGGCTAAAAATGTAAATGTCTTGTGACTAGGGCCTCCCGTCGAGTAGACGGTTCGACGGGTGCAAGTCATTCAATTTGACGCCACGTTCATTTGGCTGAAAAAACCGAATGAACAAAAATAGTCGATTGTTCAAGAAATGGTTCAAATGGCTCTGAGCACCATGGGACTTAACATCTGAGGTCATCAGTCCCCTAGAACTTAGAACTACTCAGACCTAACTAACCTAAGGACATCACACACATCCATGCCCGAGGCAGGATGCGAACCTGCGACCGTAGCGGTCGCGCGGTTCCAGTCTGAAGCGTCTATAACCGCTCGGCCACACAGGCCGGCCAGTCGATTGTTCCATCACTTAAATCTGAGTGCAATTGCACGAAGCCACCTTGCCTTAGGACGAGAAATTAGCACAAGAAAGTACACTACTGGCCATTATAATTGCTGTACCACGAAGATGACGTGCTACAGACGCGAAATTTAACCGACCGGAAGAAGATGCTGTGATATGCAAATTATTAGCTTTTCATAGCATTCAAACAAGGTTGGCGCCGGTGGCGACACCTACAACGTGCTGACATGAGGAAAGTTTCTAACCGATTTCTCATACACAAACAGCAGTTGACCGGCGTTGCCTGGTGAAACTTTGTTGTGATGCCTCGTGTAAGGAGGAGAACTGCCTTGCGCGTCGATGGGGATGAAATGATGATGATTAGGACAACACAACACCCAGTCCCTTAGAGGAGAAAGTCTCCGACCCGGCCGGGAATCGAACCCGGTTCCTTAGGATTGACATTCTGTCGCACTGACTTTTTTTTTTTTAAAAAAAAGAACCTCATTTTGTTCGCTTTTGACCGTTGCATCTGCCCGGAGCGTACGTCGTAAGACATCCGTTTAAGTTCGTTGTTGATTGATTAACTCAGTTTTTTTATTACAGAGGGCAGTTAACCCTCTGACCGAACACGTTATGGATGATGATGATGTTTTGTTTACCACTCAGCTACCGGGGGCGGACAATTGCTGGCTGGTTTCACTCAGAAGAATGAATGGATAACTCCGTAAGCTGAAACAGTCAAGAGCGGTTTCAGTTAAAAGAATGAGTACACGGTTGAACCGACAGAAAAATTACTGGGTGTTTTCACTTGAAAAGAAAGAATGAGTAATTCAGTCAATACACAAAGCTACAACGGTGTCGAATCTTTTCATTCGATTGCTCCCACTGACTGCTTTTACTGAAAAAAAAGTGAATTATAATCCAACCGATAGATAAAAGTACAACCGATTGACATGATCACTATCAGATTTGTAAGTGCACGCTAGAGATACCTCACATGTGTGTGTTTACCTGCAATATACACTGACCAAAAAAATAATTAATGTAGAGTAATGAATTTTTGGGAGTACATTTGTCTAGTTGACATATGTAACTGATTAACATTGCAAATTCACAGGTTAATGTAAGCGCGAGAAAGGCCATTGCAAATGTGAAATAGTGATACATTAATAACCGGTGTAGCCGCCAGAATCTTCAATGTAAGCATGCAAACGTGAATGCATTATGTTGCACAGGTTCCAGATGTCAGTTTGTGAGATGGGGTTCCAGGACCCGTTGCATATGTGCCCGACTGAAGACAGATCTATATGAAGATGGTATCTGTTCTTTCGGACATGTCCGAAACTACAAATACCATCGTCATATAGTTAAGGCCAACAGGACACTGACCTTATTCTTCTGTGCTGGATGCACACGCATTGCCCGAATTCTTACGGGACTCGGTGATATTGTCTGCCACGAGTAATGTGTGTAATGGACAGGGGCACTACGAATGTAGTGTGTGAACATTAAGTTGGGAATGTGGGTCTCACGGGGAGCGTGCAAGGGATAAATCACTGCAGTCGTGCTATCCTCTGCGCCCTCGGTGGCTCAGATGGATTCCCCTCAGGGGCTGGGTGTTGTTCTGTCATCATCATTTCATCACCACTGTCGACGCGCAAGTCGCTCAATGTGGCGTCGCACTCAATAAGACTTGCACTTGGCGGCCGGACTTCCGCCTGGGAACTCCCGTCCACTGACGCCATACGATCATTTTTCATTTAAAAAAAAGCACCTTAACTGGTCTGTAATAAAAAAAAACGAGTGAACGGATAAAGGAGGAACTTGGACAGGTGTCACGGTACGTCTACCATGTAAGCAGGAGATCCCGGGGCACACATTTTCAACTGACCCCGTTGATGTCCATCAACGCCTGTCGACAGCTTAGGGTCTTGATTTAACTATCATTTCATTGAAGACAGATCTGTTGATCGAGTATGTCAAGGCAACATGTTGACACACTGTGGACAATGGTGCGTCATAACAGCGGTATGTGGGCGAGCGTTATCTACTGGAAAACACCTCCTGGAGTGCTGATCACGTTGGCAGCACAGAAGGTTAAAACGTCAGACTGAGGTATAATTTTGCATTCATGGTGCATGGGAGAACCGCACCCGCCAGGATAGCAGAGAGCGCTTAAGCGTTGCTCCCTGGACTCAGGCAGGCGCGCCGGCCCGGGTCGAATACGCCCAGGGGATTAACGACGGCGGCCGGTGTGCTGGCCAGCCTGGATGTGGTTTTTAGGCGGTTTCCCACATATTACTGGGTGAATACTGTGCTGGTCCCCATGTCCTGCCTCAGTTACACGACTCGCAAACCTTTGAAACACATTCACACTATTTCACGATTGACACTAGAGGCAGACAGCTGGGGTACACTCTTTCTCTTTGCGTCCTGGGGGGTATGGGGTGGCAGCAGGAAGGGCATCCAGCCACCCCTTAACCATGCCAAATCCATCCTTAACCCTGCCAGCCTGTGCCCAATGTGGGATGAAGTCAGTAGCGAAAGAAAGAAAGAAAGGTGCATGGGAGAACCACGAGAGCGCTTCTGCCGTTATACGAAATCACATCCCAGACCATAACTACAGGTGTAGGTCCCGTGCGTCTAGCACGTGGACAGGTCGGCTACAGGCTGGTCTCTTCCTAACCAACACACAGCCATCACTGGCACCAAGGCAGAACCAGCTTTCATCAGAAAATACATCAACCTCCACCTTGCCCTCCAATGACCTCTCGCTTGACACCACTGAAGTACCAAGTGGCTGTGGTTTTGGGTCAGTGGAGTGCACGCAACAGAACGTAACTGTTCAAATTGCCGCTGCAGATGCAGTACGATGCGCCACAGCGATACATCTCTCTCGGTAGTGCCACGTGACCAGCGCTGCCAGCAACTATGTACAGTGGCAACATGCCTACCAAGTCTTTCTGCAGTATTGCAGAAGGAACATCCAGCTTCTCGTAGTCTTATTACACGACCTCGTTCAAACTTGGTTGAAAATGGTTCAAATGGCTCTGAGCACTATGGGACTTAACAGGTGAGTTCATCAGTCCCTTAGACTTCGAACTACTTAAACCTAACTAACCTAAGGATATCACACACATCCATGCCTAAGGTAGGATTCGAACCTGCGACCGTAGCAGCAGCGCGGTTCCGGTCTGAAGCGCCTAGAACCGCTCGGCCACAGCAGCCGGCTTCGTTCAAACTCAGTGAGGTGTTGATAATGACGTCTCTATTGCTTTAAAAGCATTCTGGACTAACATCATCTCATCACGTCCAATCACAAAGTTATCTATCGCTCGCTATCGTTACAGAGCGTTTTTAAGGCAAACCTGATATGCAACCTCGTAGCGGTGCTACCAGCGTCGCTCTTATGCGACTGGTGCTAAATCTGAAGAGACATCATCTTTCAGCTGTAGAAACACGCCTACCAACTTTCAATTACGTCGCACAACTCCTTCTTGGTGTTGCGATTTTTTTCTGTTAGTGCATATGCCAATTGTTGTCATGTTTACTGCCCATCATGTTCTGCATACTTTTCACTGCCCTTTTGCCATTAAATGAATTTATAAACGAGGCTGCGAAACATCGGTCGAGAGAAGAAGTCCTACGTCTTTACAGTCCACGGACCCCAAATCAGCAGGTGACCGTCTGAGAGGGACAGGCAACAGGCAGAAGGATACCAAACTGCATCAGTGACCCATTTCAAACAACAGACTTGCACCTACATCATGGAGAAAAAAACTGTTGTAAAAAAGTGCTAACATGATGTGTCATTTTCAGGTGAATATAAATAAATTAACCTTATCTTTCAATACCTTGTGGTTCGTTTGTAGCAAACTGACAAAGAGAAAATGGCGACGCTACCTATAATAAACCGCTGTAAGTTTCTGACGTTGTACTGGTGCAAATTAAGAACTTTGTCATACAGTGAGCTTTAAAAAAACTGTGTTTAGCATTAATAGTGCAATGTAATGTTTAGAAAGGAAGAGAACAAATTTTTAATGTTTGTTTATCCTAAATTATTAACTAAATAATTATTTTGTATTACAGTATGGCACTAGAAAGACATTGTGGAAAGTGGAGCACAAATGAATAACATTTAACTCTGACAGTATATCTAAATGGGCATTATGGATTACATGAATGTGTGCAAATACAAAATGTACCTAAGCCGTGCTGAAAATAAAAGTAGAAATGCAAAGTATTTTTCCGCAGTAAAATGTTTTACAACGAAGTTGAAAACAAACTAGAAGAGCACATTCATACATTTGAAGAAATGATGTTCACTTTATCCATGTCGGACGTAAGAAAACTTGCTTTCGACATTGCAGAATGAAACGGATTTCCCCATAATTTTAACGCAGAACAACCCATGATAGGCAAAAGATGGGCTAAAGGTGTCCATCCAAGAAATACCGCCGAATCCGAGGGAAACGGTGAAATCTCCAAGCAAAACTTAAGAATCATATGTGATGACGAGAAAAAAAGTTAACCGAAGCAAAGGAGATAAGATCTAGACTTAGAGCTTCACTTGTGAAAATGAAATGTTTTGGAAACTCTACCCGGAATTCACCATACAAAAATATTACAAAAAGTGAGGAATTGTGCTGTGAGTCTTAAGAGAAAGATGTAATGGAAAAAATGAGTACATGCAGTAAAATGCAGAATGTGGATCCATGGAACGTGTTCGGGGGCGGAAAAAAGAGTCAGAAAGTTATATTGTAATGGCTGAAAAGAGTGCTGTAACAACTAAAAGATGAAATAGTTCCTTAGAGTAGTGCATACCTTCAAGTTCAGCGACATAGTTTGTAAGGGTGGCACAACTTTTATACCCATTGGTACAAATTAGGAGACCATATTCCTGAATTTTACCACCTGCAGATATTTAGGAAATTAAGTGTAATGTGAAACTTCCTGCCAGATTAAAACAGTGAGCCGGACCGAGACTCAAAGTTGGGACGTTTGCCCTTCGTGGGGAAGTGCTCTACCAACTGCGCTACCCAAGCACGACGCACGACACGTCCTCACAACTTTACTTCCGCCAGTACCTCGTCTCCTACCTTCCAAACTTCGCAGAAGTTCTCCTGCGAAACTTGCAGAACTAGCACTCGTGGAAGGAAGGATATTGCGAAGACATGGCTTTGCCACAGCCTGGGGGATGTTTCCAGAATGAAATTTTCACTCTGCAGCGGAGTTGTGCGCTGATATGAAACTTCCTGGCAGGTTGAAACTGTGGGCCAGACCGAGACTCGAGCTCGGAACCTTCGCATTTCATAAGCAACTGCTCTACCAACTAAGCCTGAGAAAAACTTTGTTTCGAATAACTGCTGTGAAAGACAAATATATTGCACTTGTTGGGAATGTGCTTCCTACATCCGCGCTAATCTCTCTTACCTCCGCCATAATGACGCTAAGTTGCTTCCTTTATAAGGAAATTACTTCTTTCAAAGTCATTCCACTCCACTCCCAAACTCTGTGGCACTGGTACAGCAACTGCGGTTTTGTTATTGAGAGAACTGAGCCGTGCTTGCAATTACTGCAGCCACGACTGAATTGTCTCTTTGAACTTACTTCTTTGGTTTTGTTTTACAAAATTTGACTTTTAGCAATGTTATTCTCATTTGCTAAGTTCCTCATTATTTTAGCCTGCTTTTTGTTTGTTTATAATTCATAGCTAGAAAAGGTAGTCTAATCCACCTACTAGTTCTTGTGAATCTTGATTACTTTCGCACACTATTCGAACGGACCAGAGTGAACACTCGGTTATTTGACACACCAGTCCCGATTTAGTGTTCAAACGACATACTTTGTTAGTATACAGCAGATGTAAAAATTATTCATGGTCAGATTGGGAAAAGAGAAGAGTTCTTATTGTTCGTATGAACATGTGAACCCACAGCGCGCTCCCAAGGAGTGACGACAGATGAGACATAGACTCTCATGACAGATTAACACGTGTCCGGCGCCCATGCAACCGTGCCGGCTGCACGGCTCCAATTTCTTTGGCTCTTCAGTGTATATCAGTAGTCGCAGCCAGGAAAAATGAAAAATTTAATTCTTATTTCTATTCTTGCTTCAAAGGACTTTAATGTCTTACAATGAAGAGCCAAAAAAGTGATACACCTGTCTAATATCATGTAGTGTCGCGCGAGCACGCATAAGTGGCGCAACAGGACGTGGCATGGACTGGACTACTGTCCGAAGTAGTGCTGGAGGGAACTGACACCATGAATCCTACAGGACTGTCCATAAATCCGTAACAGCACGTTGCAAGGCATCCCAGATATGCTCAAGAACGTTCATGTCTAGGGAGTCTGGAGGCTAGCGGAAGTGTTTAAACTCAGAACAGCCACTCTGTAGCAGTTCTGGACGTGTGGGATATCGCATTGTCCTGCTGGAATTGCCCAAATCCGTTGGAATGCACAATGGACACGAATGGATGCAGGTGATCAGACACGATGCTTACGTATGTTTACGTACGTGTCACTTGTCTGAGTCGTTTCTAGACGTATCAGGGGGTCCCATATCTCTCAATTTGCACACGCTCCACACCATTACACAGAGCCTCTACCAGCTTGGAAAGGCTGTCTCCCTACCCGTACACGTCCATCCACTCGGTACAATTTGAAACGAGACTCGTCCGACCAGGCACTGTTTCTAGTCGTCAACTGTCCAATTTCGGTGTTGACAGGCCCTGTCGAGGCATAAAGTTTGTGTCGTGCAGTCGTCAAGGGTACGCAAGTAGACCTTCGGCTCCGAAAGCCCATATCTATGATGTATCGTTGAATGGTTCGCACGTTGATACTTGTTGATGGCCCAGCACTGAAATCTGCCACAATTTGCGGAAGGGTTGCACTTGTGTCACGTTGAACGATTCTCTTCAGTCGTCGTTGGTCACGCTCTTGCAGGATCTTTTTCCGGCCGCAGCGATGCCGGAGATTTGATGTTTGTCCGGAGTCCTGATAATCAAGGTACACTCGTGAAGTGGTCGCACGGGAAAATCCCCACTTGATCGCTACCTCGGGGATGCTGTGACCCACCGCTCGTGCGCTGACTGCAACACCACGTTCAAACTCACTTAAATCTTGATAATCTGCCACTGTAGCAGCAGTAACCTATCTAACAACTTTGTCAGACACTTGTTGTCTTATATAGGCGTTGCTGAACGCAGCGCCGTATTCTGCTTCTTTACATATCTCTGTATTTGAATATGCATGCCTAAACTAGTTTCTTCGCCGCTTCCGTGTAATATTATACATTTCAAACATAATAAGGAGCAAAGACGTTTGCATTAAAATATAACATTGTCACAGACAAAAATCGTAAATGCAAAGCGACTTTTACGAAAGAACTTGAAATATTTAATTTAGAAACTGAATGAATTAAGTGATGAAGTAGCTTAGTGATCTGAGTCAGCGGGACATGTGTAAAGCTGGCCGCTGTGACTGAACGGTTCTAGGCGCTACAGTCCGGAACCGCGCTGCTGCTACGGTCGCAGGTTCGAATCCTGCCTCGGGCATGGATGTGTGTGATGTCTTTAGGTCAGTTAGGTTTAAGTAGTTCTAAGTCTGGGGGACTGATGACCTCAGATGTTAATCCCATAGTGCTCAGAGCCATTTGAACCATTTGAGCATGTGAAAAAATGTCTCTGCGGAGTCTTAGTAACGGGACTGTACGGTATTGTGGTGGCTACCCTATGCTGAATGTTGTCCATGGCTACGACAAACACCCACACATGCATTTACCGGATTTTTGGGATTTTTATTTCAGAAACGATTTGTTATAATCTCATCTGGAATTTCGCTACTTCATAGTCGTCGAAACCGTCTAATTACGGAATTATCCCATTGAGAAACTATGTCTGGTGATCTGGCTTTTGCTTCAAGGCACCAATCAGTTCGGACTGAATTGGAACTGGTTTGCATGATTTCCTTTTAAGTAATGTTGATTACTAAAATGTTTCACTATCCATCAGGATAAAAATAGTTAACTACAAACATAATTTCACACGAAAGATCACTTAAGTCAAATATCGCCAAACATGAACGCTAGCAATGGCCATACCCCCTGTTCCATTTGTTGCCTCGGTTTGCCGGTTATGCCAGTGGGGGGCTGCCGGCTTCCCACAGCACCAGCAAGGCAATCGTGTGCCGTTAAACGGGCGCCGGGCAAGAAGTACTGGGTGTTCAGAAAGTCTCTCCGCAGTGCAATAAGATTGTTAGCCACGCGTGCCGTATGACTGTTCGCCTGCCTGCGTTACTTCCCTCCAAGTGGACTCTCCCAATATTCCACGCGGAGAGACTTTTTGAACACCCCGTTCAGGCAGTGCACATCCCGACAACCGAGTACTGGCGCCGTTTACACGGCAGCCGGGCAAGTGTGAAACGATAGGACCGTACGCTGAGAGGTTTGATGATTGAGCACATACTTACTACTTAGACCAACGAATCCCTGGGCCTTCTCGACGTCCGAGCGTGGGCCCATCGAGATGCCAACGATGAAGTCGACCATGGCAGCCAGAATTATAGCGACGAGGAAGTTTTGCGCCTGCGCAGAAGAAAACAAGTAGACAGACGAGAAACAGACCATGGGCGCTATCGTGCAGGAAATTCAAAATACGGCAACGATCACAGAGTCAGTACGGAAAAATGAAACGGACAACTGGAGGACAACAGAAAATCATTAATATGAAAAGAAATTGTCCAGCGCGGCACTTCTGAAGAGATCACTATCTGAGTAGTAAAAAAATCCGTTGGCAGACAGTTTCAACTTCTGTTTAATAGTTACTGATATTTTCGGAGACTGCTTAATTATCAGACATTGATATATATTACTGATGTGCTAATGTCAGTCCCATATTTCAGTCAATGGTCGCTGACAATGACAGATTTCGTTTGCAAACTTGTTCGAAAAATTAAATAAAGGCTACACGTAAGTATTTTTATAAACTTCTGAAGTACCTACTGAAAGCGCATTGTCGGTAGTACGATACTTATCGAAAATACTTAATTAAGAAAATATAAATGTGACAAATTTTTTATATTTGTCATAAATTTTGCTTTTCTACAGATGTTCTTATACCTTCTTTGTTGTCTATTTATTCTAAGAGATTGATTTGTATTCCAGCATTTGTTAGGTTTTCAGAAAGAATGGCAAAATCATCCGCAAATGCTAAACAGTGAATTTGAATACTTTTGTTTTTAAGTTCCCAGTCTGGTAGGTGATAGCTTCTCTTCTTTCAGCTTTTGTTTCCATTCTCTTACTACTTTCTCTAGTACGCAGTTAAAGAGGAGTGGAGACAGGCCAGCATCTTGTGTTACACCTGTTTTTATATTTAATGCCTTCTATATTTCACCCTGAAACTTTACTTTTTGTTTGGTGTCTGTTTGCGGTTTGCTAATTCAGATTTGATGCCAAATTCTCTGATCACTTTTATTATTATTATTTTTTATTTCGTGTATAGTTGTACATAATTTTCTGTTTTTGGAGATTATCTGATAATGGCAAACGCCGGAACACGTCATTTTGAACCAATAACGCCATTTTTTACGCAGTTAATGACTTACTACCTTGCGACCTACGCAGCTTTCTACAGATTACATAAACGTTGATAGTATTTGTCGACCTGCAAAAAGCGTTCCACAACGTGAAATGGTACGAGATGTTCGAAGAGAAAATAGCGGTAAACTATGGGGAAAAACGGGTAATATACAATATCTACAATGGCCAAGAGGGAGGAATAACACTGGAAGACCAAGCACGAAGTGCTCGGATTAAAAAGGGTGGAAGATAGAGATGTAGTCCTTCGACTCTACTATGCAATGTAAACATGGAAGGAACAGTGACGGAAATAAAAGAAAGATACAAGAGTGGTACTAAAACTGATTGCGAAAGGATATCAACGTTAAGATTCGCTGATGACATTCCTATCCTCTGTGAAAGTGAAGAAGAATTACAGGATCTCTTGAATGGTATGAACAGTCTAATGATTGAAGAACATGGACTGAGAGTAAATCGAAGGAAAACGGAAATGAAGAAAAGCAGTAAAAATGAGAACAGCGAGAAACGTAACATCAGAATTGGGGATCTGGAAGTAGACGAAGTTAAGGAATTCTGCTTCCTAGGCAGTAAAACAACCCAAGATGGTCGGAGATCGGAGCAAGGATGGCACAGAAAGCAGACTAGTACCGGCGAAAATGGCATTCCTCGCCAAGAGAAGTCTATTCGTACCAAACAAAAGTCCTGATTTGAGGAATAAATTTCCTAGAATGTAAGTTTGGAGCATATTATTGAATGGCAGTGAAAAGTGAAACATGGACAGTGGGAAAACCGGAACGCAAGGGAATCGAAGCATTTGAGATGTGGTGGTACATAAGAATGTTGAAAATTAGGTGGACTGATGAGGTAAGAAGTGAGGAGGTTCTCCTCAGAATCGACGAGGAAAGGAGTGAATGAAGAAAGAGATTGGAATACATCCCGCGAATATTTGAGGACATAGTTTGCCACTGCTAGTCTGAGAGGATAAGTTTGGTACAGAGAGGAATCCGTGGCTGGCCATATCAAACCATTCAGAAGCACTGACAATCTCCGGTTCCGACCCAGGTTTCTAGGATGTAAAGCAAATGCTGGAACTGGTAATCCCCTTACAAACAATCCGAGTAAGTAGTCTCTCAGTCTCGATCCCAAATCGATAGGATTGGACGTTTCACCAAGCTGATCAGTACAATTTGTATTGGTTACATTCGTTATGAAATAACGTTTGTTGGCATTCACGATAATCCTTTATTTTCTTCACGACGGGATGTGTGAAAATTTGCATTTTCAGGTCATTCTTTCGTTTGATATGACGTATGTGTAAAATGTCATAATACAAGAAAAAACGCCCTTGATTATGGGCATTCTTTCCCAAACGCGTCGTAAGAAATCAAATACTTTCATGAAGAGCAAAACCATTGTTCATACAGTCGCAGGCTTTCACCAATCATTGCTTTCACCAACTATTTACAGTGGATAATATAAAACTTATTGAAAGAGTTTTCTGTGTCAGCTCCCTGGAAAGCTCATATTCTAGCCATTTCATAATTTTCGATTGAGTCTATCCGTTTGTATGAAGTACGTTCTATAAATAATTCCCCCAAATTTTTCATCGGAACATATTTATCCTTAAAAATTAGACTCTAGTGAAAAAATTCAATTAACGTATTTTTATATGTACTGTTTTTCTACGTAGCTCCCGCCATACTCTATTCCTTGAATCATGTATTCCCTGTCTGTAAAAGCTCTTTTTGCGTGCCCGTAGCAGTGAACTCCGCTCACATCATTTTCAAATTGAGTCCCACGCAGAGAATACTTGGGTGGAAAAAAAAAAAAAAGAACTGAAGTCCGTGGACGCCAGATGTGGACTATAGAGTGGGTGAGATAATGATGTCTAGCACAATTTGGCAACGTGTTTCTGGGATCTGAGACTTGAGTATGGGAGTCCACAGCCGTGTGAGAGCAAGATTTCGTTTGGATTGTTGTCAGATCGAACACGTTTGTTGAGTTTGTTCAGTCTTCGCATAGACCTCTGAATTAACGGTTGACCTTTTTTTGGCAACACATCCACGAGAATGACACCATGACAATCCCAAAAATGACGTCATTACTTTCTTTTGGTGACTACGGAGCAGGTGCCACTGCAGTGACTGCCTTTTTTCTCCTGCTAGTGACGCATCCAGGGATGGTCAACTGTAACGATCCGCGACAGAAGCACCTCTCCATTGGCCTCAAGTAACTCCAGCTGTTCAGATGAAATGGTCTTTCTTTGAATTTCGTTATCTGTTGTGGGCATTCGAGGAAACCATCTTAAACAAACATTTAATATCCGAGAGACTCAGTCACAGCACATGCACTTCCAGTGCTCACTTATAGCTGTAGAACCAACCGACGACCCGTGATGCGGCGGTCTGCATGCATAATGACGTCCACGCGATTCACCATGGCGGAAGCAGCGACTGTGACAGGACATCCACAAAGTGACGGATCATGGAGCTTGTTGTCTGCTCTTACTGACGCATTAAACTCTCTTTACCATCACCCAAGTACTCCTATCAACAACATCACTACTATACAATGTAAAAACGTTAACTGATTTTCACTACTGTCTGTTTTTCCACACCAACTTGCTAGACGCCATTTCGATGATTCACTACGCCTTTGTCATATGTAGGAATTGTTCGAAATTTGGGACACGTGCAGAAGAAACATGCAGATCTGAAGCATCTGAAACAACATTTCGTTAGACAGGTTGTAACGGGTATGAGTGCAGATATTTCTATTCATGACTGAGGATGATTTACTGAACAACATTACATCAGTGCCAGGGGCGTTCAATAGTTAATGCAACACATTTTTTTCTGTTAGCAGGTTGATTTTACTCAGGATTCCAATACACAATGTTATTCCGCACCCATATGGATAGAAGACCCTATCTATCAATATAATAAGATTTCAATGCGCCGGTCTTACGCCATTTTTCTGAAAGGACATGTATGGCTGGCCGCTGTGGCCGAGCGGATCTAGGCGCTTCAGTCTGGAACAGCGCTGCTGCTAAGGTCACAGGTTCGAATCCAGCCTCCGGCTTGGATGTGTATGATGTCCTTGGGTTAATTAGGTTTAAGTACACTACTGGCTATAAAAATTGCTACACCACGAAGATGACGTGCTACAGACGCGTAATTTAATCGCCAGGAAGACGATGCTGTGACATGCAAATGATTAGCTTTCCAGAGGCTTCACACAAGGTTAGCGCCGGTGGCGACACCTACAACGTACCGACATGACGAAAGTTTCCAACCGATATCTTATACACAAACAGCAGTTGACCGGCGTTGCCTGGTGAAACATTGTTGTGATGCCTCGTGTAAGGAGGAGAAATGCGTACCATCACGTTTCGAACTTTGATAAAGGTCGGGTTGCAGCCTATCGCGATTGCGGTTTATCGTATCGCGACATTGCTGTTCGTGTTGGTCGAGATCCAATGACTGTTAGCAGAATATGGAATCGGTGGGTTCAGGGGGGTAATACACAACGCCGTACTGGAACCCAACGGCCTCGTATCACCAGTAGTCGAGATGACAGACATCTTTTTCGGATGACTGTAACGGATCGTGCACCCACGTCTCGATCCCTGAGTCAACAGATGGGGACGTTTGCAAGACAACAACGATCTGCACGAACAGTTCGACGACGTTTGCAGCAGCATGGACTATCAGCTCGGAGACCATGGCTGCGGTTACCCTTGACGCTGCTTCACAGACAGGAGCGCCTGCGATGGTGTACTCAACGACGAACCTGGGTGCACGAATGGCAAAACGTCATTTTTTCGGATGAATCCAGGTTCTGTTTACAGCATCATGATGGTCGCATCCGTGTTTGGCGACATCGCGGTGAACACACATCGGAAGCGTGAATTCGTCATCGCCATACTGGCGTATCACCCGGCGTTTTGGTATGGGGTCCCATTGATTACACTTCTCGGTCGCCTCTTGTTCGCATTGACGGCACATTGAACAGTGGACGTTACATTTCAGATGTGTTACGACCCGTGGCTCTACCCTTCATTTAATCCCTGTGAAACCCTACATTTCAGCAGGATAATGCACCATCGCATGTTGCAGGTCCTGTACGGGCCTTTCTGAATACAGAAAATGTTCGACTGCTGCCCTGGCCAGCACATTCTCCAGATCTCTCACCAGTTGAAAACGTCTGGTCAATGGTGGCCGAGCAACTGGCTCGTCAGAATACGCCAGTCACTACTCTTGATGAACTGTGGTATCGTGTTGAAACTGCGTGGGCAGGTTTACCTGTACACGCCATCCAAGCTCTGTTTGACTCAATGCCTAGGCGTATCAAAGCCGTTATTACGGCCAGAGGTGGTTGTTCTAGGTACTGATCTCTCAGGATCTATGCACCCAAATTGCTTGAAAATGTAATCACATGTCAGTTCTAGTATAATCTATTTGTCCAATGAATACCCGTTTAGCATCTGCATTTTTTCTTGGTGTAGCAATTTTAATGGCCAGTATTGTATCAGCACTACAGGGCGGGTGCTCGAGTGTCTCCCATGTGACTTGGGGTAACTTCAACGTTACGACATTTGTGATACGGGGGCGTGCGTCATCATGAAGCAGCAGCTAGCGATTCCACAACGGAGGTTTGGTGTTTCTCCTTCGACAGCAATGAAACGAATAACAGCATGCTGGTCCTGTTTCGACGCGTTTAGTAACAACGTCGTCATAGTTCTCGTTTCGCGTTTACCGCATGTATGACGGAAAGACACGAATACCACACCAATACCTTGCCTACATTTCAGTGCCTATATACGCGAATCCGAGTCATGCTGCATTGCATATGGCGTACGCTGCCGTAATGCCCTGAAATGTAAAATTTTTGATCTTCTCTTATACAGTACTAACTTTGTAAGGATATAAACGCAGTTCTTTTTTGATAATATCTCGACTCGACGATCTCTTTTCTCGCTTAGATAAATGGCGTGGAGATTTCGTCTGCCTATGTTAAGGCTCGCCGGCCATTTGACCATCTTCTGTGCAGATGCACAAACAGAGCCCGAACTCTTACGGGAATCGGTAAAAAGCCGCGAGTAATGAGTGTAATGGGCAGACGCACTATGAACACAGTGCAGGACAATAAGTTGCCAGATGTAAGTTCCTGCAGACGGACTATCATCCTCTGTGTCCTCAGTGGCTCAGATGGATACCGGCACGTTATCTCAGCGTGTTCGGTCAGAGGGTTAGCTGCCCTCTGTAATAAAAAAACTGGGGTAAGGTATCTACGAAGAACTTCAACAAGTGCCATAGGACGTCCGCCATGAACAAATTCAACGAATAATATAGAACAAAAATGAGATCAACTTGAATTAAAAAAAAAAAAATGGATAGAGCGTCTGCTATGTAAGCAGGAGATCCCGGGTTCGAGTCCCGGTCGGGGCCACACATTTTCAACTGTCCCTATTGACTTATATCAACGCCTGTATGCAGGTAGGGGTATTAATTTCATTCGAACTATTTTCCGATTGTTACGGATTTTATTTGCTGAAGAGCATGTTTCGTGCCATTCTGTTTCTGAAGTACTGTATTGCAGACTTTGGTGGAGGTTTATCAAAATACTTCCAGTCTTAAACTCGCACGCAAGGAGATATTCACTCTTTTTTTCGCAATTTGTGTTTGCATAACGCTCGACAATTAACACGCGCTGTTTTATCGAGTGCACCATTTTGTGCGTCATTCAACCAGTCATTAAGTGGCTGTTCCTCTCACTCACTCGAACGCAATGGCACAGCGAAGTACTCTAGACAGATCAGGCGAGAGTTGGGCACCCGCAAACATGTGACAGCAACCTGTTGGTGCAGCAAAATCCAGTTTCCAGCATTTTTTTATAATGGGCAATTCTCCAGTTTATCAACATGGGCCAGTCCCGTGTCAGTCGTAATAAACATTTTTAGGTCTGTTTTATTTTGCCCATCCTGTGTTAATGGCTGTAAAAAAATTGTGGCATTAATTATCGAACGACCTTCCTATATAACACGCCGGCACAAAGGCTACCTAGATCGGAAGTAGAATGTGTGAAAATTTAGCGAAATTTTGTGTTGTCGACAGAGTACGTGTAATGTGCTTACCTTGGATTCCCATTCCATACCGACGGCGCATATGACGATCATGACGGCGATGGCAGGGACACCGATGATACGAACGTCGTTGACGTCGCCATCGACGATTTTGGTGTTATACTCCTCGAGCCAGTCGCCGACAGAGTTGCAGAAGCCGATGGTGTTCATGGACGCGGCGACGGCATTGGCGAAGGCGAAAACGATGCCTACGCTAGCGCCGAATTCGGGGCCCAGAGACCGAGAGATGATGAAGTAGATACCACCTGTGGCGGAGATTATGATATAATATTACACAGGCACAAGACATAAAGCTGAGGAAACTTGATATGACACGAAATGTAGCTCAAAGAGAACTCAACAGAGTTTGTGCATCATGCAGTGAGAGATTAAAGTGTTGATAAAACCCTAGTAACGTCGTGATAGACCTATGGCTACACCCATCTAGTGGAGACAATTACTACATACTTTACTAATGTCTTTTTGTTTATGTAATACAACCCGTGTATACAGTGATATACAGTAATTACTTATAAAGTCAGAATAATTATACAGAATTGATTTATATATCTTTTTTCGAATTAAGTTTATTATTCACAGAATATTTAGTAAACTATCAAAGGGACTGTATACAGGGAGGTCCATTGACAGTGACCGCACCAAATATCTCACGAAATAAGCGTCAAACTTGAAACGTTCCCTTTGGAAAAATTTATACATGACTGTGCTTAAACTGACACACAATTATTTTTTTTGCGCAACGCAATCTGACTTTCAGAACTCCCTACAAAAGGATGGCCCTGACTAACATTAATTAACCTATACGTTTCACATATCACTTACCTCACAAAAATCTTGGTTACTCGAACTACTGCAATACAGCGAGCGCCACTACTGCCAGCTAAATAAAAGATTCAAACTACGGAAGGCACTAACTACTGATAGGCATAGTTAGCAAATGAAAGATTTTAATAGAGAACAAACAATGTATTTACCTTAATAGTCATAATATATATATATATATATATATATATATATATATATATATATCAGTTCATGAGACCAATTCTTACAAATTTCAAAATTCCGCCATCTCTCTCCCCGCGTCCACCACCGCTGGCGGCTCACCTCCAACTGCCCAACGCTACGCGCTGTTAGCATCCAGCTGCCGCTGCCCGACACTACAATGGCAGACAACAATGCAAACTAGCCACAGACTGCGCGCAGCACAGCCAGTGATTTTTCATACAGAGCGCTACGTGGCGTTACCAATAAGAAAACGTAAAAACGTAAACAGCCTACTTACAAACTAAAAAACTACAAAGAACGAAACTTTTTATAGCTTGAAGGGGGAAACCAGATGGCGCTATGGTTGACCCGCTAGATGGCGCTGCCATAGGTCAAACGGATATCAACTGCGTTTTTTTAAAAATAGGAAACCCCATTTTTTATTACATATTCGTGTAGTACGTAAAGAAATATGAATGTTTTAGTTGGACCACTTTTTTCGCTTTGTGATAGATGGCGCTGTAATAGTCACAAACGTGTAAGTACGTGGTATCACGTAGCAATCCGCCCGTGCGGACGGTATTTGCATCGTGATACATTACCCATGTGAAAATGGACCGTTTACCAATTGCGGAAAACGTCGATATCGTGATGATGTATGGCTATTGTGATCAAAATGCCCAACGGGCGTGTGCTACGTATGCTGCTCGGTATCCTGGACAACATCATCCAAGT
This sequence comes from Schistocerca gregaria, assembly GCF_023897955.1. NCBI lineage: Eukaryota > Metazoa > Arthropoda > Insecta > Orthoptera > Acrididae > Schistocerca > Schistocerca gregaria. The sequence goes on from NC_064926.1 coordinate 427,062,499, forward strand.
GTCCGGACCGTTCGCCAGATAGTTACATTATTTAAGGAAGCAGGAAGTGTTCAGCCACATGTGAAATGTCAACCACGACCTGCAACAAATGATGATGCCCAAGTAGGTGTTTCACCTATTGTCGCGGCTAATCCGCACATCAGTAGCAGACAAAATTCGCGAGAACCGGGATTCTAAAAAACGTCGGTGTTGAGAATGCTACATCAACTTCGATTGCACCGGTACCAAATTTGTATGCACCGGAAACTGCATGGCGACGACTTTGAACGTCGTGTACAGTTCTGTCACTGGGCACAAGAGAAATTACGGGAAGATGACAGATTTTTTGCACACGTTATATTTAGCGATGAAGCGTCATTCACCGACAGCGGTAACGTAAACCGGCATGATATGCACTATTGGGCAACGGAAAATCCACGATGTCTGCGACAAGTGGAACATCAGCGACCTTGTCGGGTTAATGTATGGTGCGGCATTATGGGAGGAAGGATAATTGGCCCCCATTTTATCGATGACAATCTAAATGGTGCAATGTATGCTGATTTCCTATGTAACGTTCTACCGATGTTACTACAAGATATTTCACTGCATGACAGAATGGCGATGTACTTCCAACATGATGGATGTCCGGCACATTGGTCGCGTGCGGTTGAAGTGGTATTGAATAGCAATTTTCATGACAGGTGGATTGGTCGTCGAAGTACCATACCATGGCCCGCACGTTCACCGTATCTGACGTCCCCGGATTTCTTTCTGTGGGGAAAGTTGAAGGATATTTGCTATCGTGATCCACCGACAACGCCTGACAACATGCGTCAGAGGATTGTCAATGCATGTGCGAACATTACTGAAGGCGAACTACTCGCAGTTGAGAAGAATGTCGTTACAAGTATTGCCAAATGCATTTAGGTTGACGGAAATCAGTTTGAGCAATTATTGCATTAATGTAGTATTTACAGGTAATCACGCTGTAACAGCATGCGTCCTCAGAAATGATAAGTTCACAAAGGTACATGTATCACATTGGAACAACCGAAATAAAATGTTCAAACGTACCTACGTTCTGTATTTTAATTTAAAAAACCTACCTTTTACCATCCGTTCGTCTAAAATTGTGAGCCATTTGTGTGTGACTATTCCAGCGCCATCTATCACAAAGCGAAAAAAGTGGTCCATCCAAAACATTCATATTTCTTTACGTACTACACGAATATGTAATAAAAGATGGGGGTTCCTATTTTAAAAAACGCAGTTGATATCTGTGGTGTCACCGCCAGACACCACACTTGCTAGGTGGTAGTTTTTAAGTCGGCCGCGGTCCGTTAGTATACGTCGGACCCGCGTGTCGCCACTATCAGTGATTGCAGACCGCGCGCCGCCACACGGCAGGTCTAGTCTAGAGAGACTTCCTAGCACTCGCCTCAGTTGTACAGCCGACTTTGCTAGCGATGGTTCACTGGCTACATACGCTCTCATTTGCAGAGACGACAGTTTAGCATAGCCTTCAGCTACGTCATTTGCTACGACCTAGCAAGGCGCCATATTCAGTTACTATTGATATTGATATTGTGAATCATGTACCGTCAAGAGCGAAGTTCATCATTAATGGATTAAAGTTAAGTAACAAACTAATTACGTCCGCTTTCTGAATTCTAATATCTTGTCATGTTCCAGACCTCACGTCAGTATAGTTCTTCCCTCCTCACGCCAGCCTGCGTGAGCTAAAACGCGTGCATTTCGGCCCCCACTAGAACAACGGTGTTGGCTCTTCTGCCAACACAACAATATCCGTTTGACCTATGACAGTGCCATCTAGCGGGCCAACCATAGCGCCATCAGGTTTCCCCCTTCAAGCTAGAAAAGTTTCGTTCTTTGTAGTTTTTTCGTTTGACGCTTATTTTGTGAGATATTTGGCCCGGTCACGATCAATGGACCACCCTGTATAGCAAAGAATACAAACAAACACCGTCTGAACAGGCTTGGAAGGCCCAACGGTACCAATCGGCCGTCGTGTCATCTTCAGCCTTTAAAACGTCTCCGGAGGCGGATACGGGGCGGCGTGTGGTAGCACACCGCTCTTCCACTGTTGTCAGTTTTCGTAACCGGTACTTACTTACTTTTCCGTGTCCAGATCAATTTTTTTTTCAAATAGTTAGCCACCGCTACGGCTTTGTCGTTGGATTGTAACAGGTACTAAAACTGCAGGGCTCCGGCAGTAGTCGGCACATGCGCAGCTGTGCCTCGTCTTGTACCTCTCCGCATCCGCAGAGAACGTCGTCATCGTTAGTCAGCAGTCCCCACTTGCACAGTTTAGTTTTGCATCTGGGTACACCAGCCCTCAGCCTATTTAGTGTTCTCCACACTGTATAAGGATGGTTGTTTCCAGGTGCCATTTGCTCTTTTGGTATTATCTGCAGTGCGGTTTGTTCATTCTCTCATTTACGGACTCTATTATCTTCCTGAGAACCGTCAAGGATCTTGGTTCTTGCAATAAAGCTATTTCTAGACTTAGGCCTCCGAGCCTGAGTGGCGTGCCCATTCAGTGGGTGTCGAGAATCTGTTTCTTTCTTTGTTCTCTCAGTGTCTGCTGCCACCTGCCTTCTGATCTTGGATGGGGCAATTCCACCAAGTAGGTACAAATTACCCGTTGGTGTGGGTCTGAGACAGCCTGTAACAATTCGCATTGTCTCATTTACACTTACATCAACCTGTTTAGCATGTGCAGATGCTTCCCGTACTGGCGCTGCGCAGTCTGCTGCAGAAACACACAGAGCAAGTGCTGATGTTCTCAGTACTGATGGTTGAGCTCCCCATTCATAGTTTGTCAGCCTGCGGATGATGTTATTTCTGGAGCAGACTTTAGCCTTGGTGTTTTGGCAATGCTGCTTGAAGGAAAGCGTTCTGTCAAGTACAACCCCAAGGTATTTAGGTGTTGGACAGTGCTTTAGCTTCTTACCTTGCAATGTAACGTCGAGCTCAACTCCAGCATCTCTATTGCGCAGATGGAAAGCACATACTTGGGTTTTGTCAGAGTTTGGCTTGAGGTGATTGGCGTCGTAGTATCGAGCCAGTTCTTCAAGCGCTCTAGAGAGATTTCCAGATGTTGCATCAAAATTGGACCCCTGGACCACCACAGCTGTGTCATCAGCATATACGAACAGTCTTGCATCTTGAGGTATAGGTTGGTCATTAGTGTACACATTATAAAGGATGGGAAAAAGTACACTTCCTTGTGGTAAGATATTCTTCTGCAGTCTGCACTGTTATTACCATTTAGGGAGACATAAAATCTTCGATTCTGCAGAAGACTACCAATAACCATTGTCAACCTACAGTCCCCTATGAGGTGATATAATTTGCGCAATAGCTTTCTGTGGTTTACCGTGTCGTATGCAGCAGTAAGATCTATGAAAGCTGCTCCAGTTATTAATTTTTTTCAAACTCATCTTCTATATGTTGCGTCAGACTAAGTATTTGCCCACAACAACATCTTCCTGGTCTGAAACCGGCTTGTTCCTTTATGAGCTTTCCATCTATAGTTTCTGCCACCCGGTTGAGAATCATCCGCTCCAGTATCTTATAGAGACGGCATAGAAGTGACCGGTGCCACTACTTCTCAGTCAAGTGGCTCCTCAGTTGGCCTGAGTGCACCCCGCTTGCCAATAGCACTCAGCAGACTCGGACAGCGACCCATCTAAGTGCTAGCCAGGCCCGACAGCGCTTAACTTCAGTGATCTGACGGCAATAAGGCCCTTGTCTATAGCAAAGTATACTAATGTGTAATGTAACCCTGGTTAGACTTGTGCTACATGTGTCTGTGAACTGTATAGGGTGTCAAGTTAGAGGAGGCGCACAGCTGGTTGGCGTCTGTGAAAGCGCCAGTGATACAATTCTGTCAGTGTGTGCTCAAGTTTCTTGTTGTTTTTGTTGCTGTTTGTTTAAGGCGCTCAACCTGGTGGTTATCAGCGCCCACGATCATGGCAACACGCGAATGGGTTGGAAGTAATCGCTGAGTAGATAAAATGAAGCTGGAGTCTATGTATTTCAAAGTACTTTAGCGTCGGTTGGAAGCTATTTAGTGTATATTTCTGAAATAATCGTCGTAATGAGGCCTGGATGCTAGAAGAATGTGCGAACGATATTTACGGTGTACAAGGTCGCGTGATGGATCTGAGCACTGACGAACTGGACAAGCATAATCCACCCGTCGAAATTAAAAGCCAATAACTATAATTTGTTTGTATTTTATATTGTAACATGGTGACGATCGTTGCCTTTTGTGAATGTAAGGGTTTATTCTACTCAGTCAGCGTACAAAACTAGCCATCTATACGATTTGTTTTTGCAAAAAACTAAAGAAGCAGTCAAAGTAAATCCTTTTGCACGTTATTCTTGGACAATATTTTCAGATTTTTTAAAAATTCAATCATTATTAAGCCACCAACCGAAGAGTTAAAGTTGCTGTGTCCAAGTGAGGTGTGTCCATGACGGAAGTGCTGCAGTCTGCAAATTTTATTTGAAATTAAAAAAAAATTCTTAATCTACGGACGGAATAATTGCACAGTTTTTTTTAAAAAGAAATTGACCAAATGATGAAGTTGCGGATGTTTGAAACAAACGTGTAGTTTTGGTCACGTTTTTTGCATAGTTAATGAATAAATTAAAATACTCCGTGTGAAATATCCTATCGATTAAGAAAATTGTTTGGTTTTTTAATTTCAGATACGATTTCCAGGACTTCCGTCAAGAACAGACTCATCATTTTGAACAGAGCGACTGTAACTCCTTGTTGTTAATGATGACTGAATTTATTTAAAAAAGTTGGAAAATGTTGTTCAAGAATCAATGAATGAGGTGGCCACTGATTCGGGCAATGGAATGGAATCGGCCCAGTGTCCAGAATGAGATTGCATTTCTGTGCTGGAGCGACGCTATTATTAGGAATTTTTGGAATTTATTAGAGAATGTATTTGTTGCAGTTAGTAACGTAGTCAGTGACGGTCTATATGTAAGACAAGCAGAACTAATACGCCAGAATCAGTAATAACGCAATGCGGCTGAAACATAACAGTAACAAAGAACGGTGTTCAAAACCGACTAAAAAGATACAGTAAGTGGTAACGTTCCCACCACTCTGCAGTTAGTTACTCTCTTTTGTGAACACTTCGTGGATTAAATTCAGCCAGTTGTAAGGAGAATTATAAACAAGATTTACACATACCTCCCTTGACCTCGCCGTTGGTGCATATGGCAGACAGGGACATCGTGGTGATCACGCATACAGTGGCCGAAATCGCGATGATAACCAGCGACAAACCTAGAACAAAAAAACATGTGCTACGTTGATCGTACAGTCTCTGATCAAAAGTATCCGGACATCCATAAGTGGACATTAATATGAGTTGCGTCCATCCTTCAGCTTTATAATGGCTTGAACCCTGCTGGGGACACTTTCAATGAGGTGTCTGAATGTCTGTGCAGGAATGGCATCTCGTCCTGCCTCCAGAGTCGAAACCAGAGAAGGCAGTGATGTTGGACCCTGGTATCTAGAACGAAGTCTACGTTCTAAATCATGGTGTTCCAATGGTTTCAGGTCGGGACTCTGGGCAGGCCAGTCCAGTTTAGGGGCGTTACTGATTAGAAGCCATTGCCAAACAGATTCTGTTTCATGACAGGGTGCACTGTCATGCTAATACAAGCAATCATCGTCTACAAATTGTGCTGCTACTGTACGCAGCAGACAAAATGTGGTCATATAACTCCACATTTAGCATTGTCTTAACAATAATAAGGGGACAACAGTGTAACCACGAGAATCACTCCCATACCATATCACCACCTCATCCATACTGCACTGATGGCTCTACACATTATGGCGAGTAAGTTCTTTATGCATTCGCCAAACACAAACCCTTCCAACGGATTGCCTCAGGGCATAGCGTGATTCATCACTCCAAACCACCCGTTTCTAATCGTCTGTGGCCGGTGGCGTCTCGGCGTCGCTTTTTACACCAACTTAAGCGTCGCTTAAGACTGAATATGTGGCATGCGAGGATTTGCTCAATCACTATACTCCATTCTTTTTATACTCTACTCTCATTGCGGTCACTGGACTGCTGGTAGCTCTTTGGAACTCACGAGCCGTTCTTTTCGCTGATTTTACGCGATTTCTTGAAATCACTCTTTGCAACGCTCGACGGTCCCTGTTTACAGGCACATGAGGTGTGCCTGGTCTTGGTTTAGCTTCGCTTTTCCACTTCACAGTCATGTCAACAGCAGTCGAAAAAAAAAGGCTCAAATGGCTCTGAGCACTATGGGACTTAACTTTTTTGGTCATTAGTACCCTAGAACTTAGAACTACTTGAACATAACTAACCTAAGGACATCACACACATCCATGCCCGAGGCAGGATTCGAACCTGCGACCGTAGCGCTCGCGCAGTTCCAGACTGTAGCGCCTAGAAGCGCTCGGCCACTCCGGCCAGCACAGTGATATGACACCAATACGTATCTATATCGTATCGCCCAACACAGCGTGGAGTGCTGGTCGCTTTACATAACTCATATCGTACCGTATGTAAACGGGGAGTGAAATTTCAAGTCATCCGATTTGCCTTAAAAAGTTGTTTTATGTAGATGAAGCAAAGCTACATTCTGTACTGCGTATAGTCAATATGTCGTTCACACAAGAAGACTGTTAGAAGCTTTTTGCTTGTTCAGTTTATACTGTGGATTCATACTATGAAATCTTATTCGAGGGCAGAGGTGACCATCTTGGCTTAAACTGAGATAGCAATGGAAAGGAAAGAAACAGTTAAGAATTTGCTGTGGAAACTGTACCATCGTTTTTAGGATTCCATGCCTCAATCAGTAAAAGCGGATGTCTTTTAGGATCACTTTGTTTCGTCTGTCCTTCTTTCTGTCTGTCCTAGTGTTCAAAGCCTTTATCTCAGGAACGGGTAGAGGTATGAAGTTGAAACTGGCGTTGCATATTGAGATCTTTGGCCTCTTGCCGATGTAAAAGAAGTCAAGCTTCTAAGTGACAACATACAAAACATAGGGCTATTTATTTTTATGTTTACAGCTGACTGGTAAATTTATTAACATGGAGCAGTTAAAATCCCCAGTGTTCTGAACAGATCTTTACAATGAGCTCGACTAGTATATTTGGTTACTGTTCTTATGGCTCTTCTCTCGAGTTTGTAAATTGTGTTCATATTGTGTGCATTTGTTCCCCAAAAAAGAATGCTATAGCTAAGAATTGAGTGTACATATGAATAATTTGTAACTAAAAGACACTGCTTGTTACACACTGATGATAGGATTCTTTGGGCATAACATGCTGATGACATTCTGTTTTCAAGTACCTTTGTGTATTCACACCACTTCAACTGAGAATCAATACTCATACCTAGAAAGTTTGCATTTGTTACACAGTCTATAGAGGTGCCACCTACATTTAATTTAACATTGCCATTTTTCCTCTTCAAACTGAAATTCATGGAATTAGTTTTCTTCATGTTCAATGTCACTTTATTACTTATTGACCAATCATAAACTTCCTTGAGAGTTTCGTATTCTAAAACTTACTTCATTCGAAACTGAAATGGAGGAGTCCCTATTTAAGTTTCTGGAAATATTAATTGCAGGAATATAAATAGAGGAAGTCCCAGTTTCGACACATTTAAATATACACCTTCCAATAAATTGTGTGCACCGGCTTCGACGAACAGATGAGACTACAGTTCAAGTTAAATCATTGGATCGCATGACGGTGTAGAACTTATGGTAAACTTTTATATTATAACCCGAGAGAATATGCTTAGAAAGGCATATTAACAGCATTATACAGATGTACCCAGTACTTCCTTTTGTTTTTCAGTTGTTTCAGCTTTAAATATCGACAAGCCAGAATAACGTCTCTTCAGAAGAGCCCATGACTAGTAACGTGATTCGTGATGTTCTGTTGTTTGTCATAACACAAGTATCGCGCATCGCATCGCGTATCTTATCTCCCCAGTGGCAACGCGAGTATCGCACCGATAACCGTCGCGTAGCCCGAAATCTGTTACGATAAATTGTATCGCATATCAATATCACCTCAGTTTTAATCGTGACTACAGATCGCAGCAAGCCGTCCAAATTCATTCACGGTATGGTCATGGGGACATTCAAACACGAGGGTTCCTTTCGCCCAACTTACGGTGCAGATTCCCCATAGCAGACCTTACACACCCGACATCTCACTGCCAAGACTTAAGCTAGGGATGTATGATCACATGACCGCCTGGTGTCCGTTCTACTCTTTAGAAACAGCATATACTCATAGGGTCTAACGTATAAAACTCACCGAATATGGGCTTCTGCTGAACACCAGAAACAGCATATACACATAGGGTGTAATGCAAGGGTGTCCAGCCTTTTTGCAGGTCCATTTGAAAGAAAACGAGTATTTTTGGGCCGCATGTAATTTACTTAACACTAATAACAACTATTAAGAAAAAAAATAATTAAATTAAATCGATATGGAGCAACGAAAGAATGACGTCCTGTGGTCGGAATTTCAAATTGAAAATGAGCAGACTACCATAACTTTGGACTTCTCAGATACTTGCTTTGGGCCGCATGTGTCCCGCGGGTTGGTCACCCCTGATGTAACGTATAACATAAAACCCACCGAGTATGGGCTTTTACTGAATACGACATGTACAGTATAGCGTCTTGTTTTCTGCTTGTGATGGAGGGAGCATTCTTGCTTCATATTGGTTCTGCTGTTCGTGGTATTCTGCCGAAAAGTAGCAGAACTTGTTTTGTGTTTCAAGTGACGAAATGGCTCCTCAACGTGAAACAGCAGGATGTAACGTCACTAAACTTGTAAAGTGTCACGTCAGTATTAGTTAACTCGTCACGTGTACCAATGGCTTAAGCGTGTTTGAGTGTGCTATTTTATGTGGGTGACTAATACTTTGACCGGTGAGCTTACAATTTGGGACTAGAGTTAAAGTTAGGGGAAGCACCGTTGATTAGAGGTGTTAGCATGGTGCTGGATTACCTTGCCATGCAACACAAAATAATAGCCCTTTTACCAAGTCGGGGACTTATAAAATCAACTGTGGAACGTGTTACTGTTTCTACCTAGGACTAACTAACACGAGATTCAGGGAAAAAATTCTTACTATTGAAAGCAATGCTTCGTCTTTTAAGCTTCACCTGCATAGTGAGAGTCATGCCGCTTAAGATATTGATGCTGCATTGCAGGTATTACATAAAGTTGACAAGGGGCGTCTCAGTATTTTCGTTGAGACCGAGATTTTTAACCTCTTCAATAAACCAGAAGAGATTTTGAACAGAAAGACAAAGTTGAAAAATAGACGGTTTTTGGCCAATTTTTATGCAAGAATGAAATTTTCACTCTGCAGCGGAGTGTGTGCTGATGTGAAACGGCATTCTCAATCTGCCAGGAAGTTTCATATCAGAGCACACGCCGCTGCACAGTGAAAATCACATCTGTAAACATCCCACAGGCTATGGCTAGGCCATCTTTTCGCAGTGCCATTTCCTCCAGGACTGCTAGTCCTGTTTGTTTCGCAGGAGAGCTTTTGAGAAGTTTGGAAGGTAGGAGGTGAGGTACTGGCGGAAGTAAAGCTGTGAGGACGGGTCGTGAATCGTGCTTGGGTAGCTCAGTTGGTAGAGCACTTGTCAGCAAAAAGCAAAGGCTCCGAGTTCGAGTGGTCATAATTTTTAATCTGCCAGGAAACTTCAACTTGTTACAACACTGAAACATTTTTAACTTATATGCTGATTCTTTCTCTTGTGTTTGGAATGGAACTTACTGCCACAAGTACTAATCGATGTTATTTTCTCTCTTTTTTTATAATGGGTTCATCCACCACAAATAATATACGATGTTGAGAACGAAGTCTTTCGTGACAGCACTGTTGTATAAAAAATTCTCTGATGTTGTTTTGGTACAAAGAAAGTCGAATGGACGTCTCGCCACTATGTGTACAGCAAGTCGACGCACATTGATTTACATCTTAGCACCCAGAGTTTTCATCATCCAATCCAGAATAGAGCAGTTTTAAAAATAGTGTTATACAGAGAAAAAAAAAGGTTTATTACGAGGACCACCTGGATTCCGAAATTAACCATCTGAAATACGTGTTCCGCAGGAACGGCTATGGTTCAAGTGATATGAATTCAGCGTTTTCCAAGAAAAGGAAATGTGAAAATATTGAACATTCGCGTGGTAAGCCACGACTGTACAGCAAGTCGACGCACATTGATTTACATCTTAGCACCCAGAGTTTTCATCATCCAATCCAGAATAGAGCAGTTTTAACAATGGTGTTATACAGAAAAAAAAAGGTTTATGACGAGGACCACCTGGATTCCGAAATTAATCATCTGAAATACGTGTTCCGAAGGAACGGCTATGGTTCAAGTGATATGAATTCAGCGTTTTCCAAGAAAAGGAAATGTGAAAATATTGAAAATATTCGCGTGGTAAGCCACGACTGTATTACTTCATTTCTGCGGCGCTACATCCAGCAAAATAAACAGAGTCCTGGGAAGATCTATTTTCCAGTCTTGTAAGAAGCTAAAAGAAATGCTATGTCCTGTTAAGGACAATCTTGGCCTCAGAATCCCTGTGATTTATATCAATCCTTGTGAGTGCGGAAGCAGTCACATCAGTCAGTCCATGCGTACCGTTGCCGTCCACTGAATGGAACATCAGTGGGATATAAAAAATCATACAAACAAACGCAAAGCACTGTTTGACGAAACAAAAATTTGGTCCCAAGCTGCTACATATTGGGATTCTGTAATTACAGAGGCATTACAAATAAGAATGCGCGAGAAGAACTTCAAACGCGACAGCTGATATTATCTTAGCGGTGCATGGAAGCGAGCTGCCGAGGCAGAGATATTCATCGCAATGTTTACGCTACTACGGGAGCAGTGGCGTCACCAGATACACTCCTGGAAATTGAAATAAGAACACCGTGAATTCATTGTCCCAGGAAGGGGAAACTTTATTGACACATTCCTGGGGTCAGATACATCACTTGATCACAGTGACAGAACCACAGGCACTTAGACACAGGCAACAGAGCATGCACAATGTCGGCACTAGTACAGTGTATATCCACCTTTCGCAGCAATGCAGGCTGCTATTCTCCCATGGAGACGATCGTAGAGATGCTGGATGTAGTCCTGTAGAACGGCTTGCCATGCTATTTCCACCTGGCGCCTCAGTTGGACCAGCGTTCGTGCTGGACGTACAGACTGCATGAGACGACGCTTCATCCAGTCCCAAACATGCTCAATGGGGGACAGATCCGGAGATCTTGCTGGCCAGGGTAGTTGACTTACACCTTCTAGAGCACGTTGGGTGGCACGGGATACATGCGGACGTGCATTGTCCTGTTGGAACAGCAAGTTCCCTTGCCGGTCTAGGAATGGTAAAACGATGGGTTCGATGACGGTTTGGATGTACCGTGCACTATTCAGTGTCCCCTCGACGATCACCAGAGGTGTACGGCCAGTGTAGGAGATCGCTCCCCACACCATGATGCCGGGTGTTGGCCCTGTGTGCCTCGGTCGTATGCAGTCCTGATTGTGGCGCTCACCTGCACGGCACCAAACACGCATACCACCATCATTGGCACCAAGGCAGAAGCGACTCTCATCGCTGAAAACGACACGTCTCCATTTGTCCCTCCATTCACGCCTGTCGCGACACCACTGGAGGCCGGCTGTACGATGTTGGGACGTGAGCGGAAGAAGTCCTAACGGTGTGCGGGACCGTAGCCCAGCTTCATGGAGACGGTTGCGAATGGTCCTCGCCGACACCCCAGGAGTAACAGTGTCCCTAATTTGCTGGGAAGTGGCGGTGCGGTCCCCTACGGCACTGCGTAGGATCCTACGGTCTTGGCGTGCATCCGTGCATCGCTGCGGTCCGGTCCCAGGTCGACGGGCACGTGCACCTTCCGCCGACCACTGGCGACAACATCGATGTACTGTGGAGACCTCACGCCCCACGTGTTGAGCAATTCGGCGGTACGTCCACCCGGCCTCCCGCATGCCCACTATACGCCCTCGCTCAAAGTCCGTCAACTGCACATACGGTTCACGTCCACGCTGTCGCGGCATGCTACCAGTGTTAAAGACTGCGATGGAGCTCCGTATGCCACGGCCAACTGGCTGACACTGACGGCGGCGGTGCACAAATGCTGCGCAGCTAGCGCCATTCGACGACCAACACCGCGGTTCCTGGTGTGTCCACTGTGCCGTGCGTGTGATCATTACTTGTAATGCCCTCTCGCAGTGTCCGGAGCAACTATGGTGGGTCTGACACACCGGTGTCAATGTGTTCTTTTTTCCATTTCCAGGAGTGTATTTACACCATATGCGACAGCAGTCCTTAATTCGCGACAACTAAGAAGCCACCAATGTGCTTTATAAAGCCAGCACAGCATCAGCTTTGAAAGTCAGTTGCTCCTGACGAAGAATATGGGGATAATAGTCGAAAGCTCGAGGTTTTACACTTCACTGAAACGGCAAGAAGTCCGAGAATGTTTTACACAATATATGACGTTGTTTTCTTCTTTTATAATTTTTAGTACATGACTACCACTTTAATTTCATTATACTTTTTTACTACTGGCATCCTTCTTTAGATTTTTAGTTTGTTAACATGCACAGTTTTAAGAGTTACTAATTTTTAAGATATCTACGCAGTATCCATATGAAATGGTCTCATTGGTTGTAGGAGTATTACACATGGTCGTTCGTTGAGCAGGCAGGAGACTTGGATGAAAGCGATCTTCGTTCCATACATGTATTATAACAGCTCTGTGCGGGGCATTGCTCCAATACTTTTATTATACTATAATATTTACTGACATTAGCTGGTTTTTTTCTCCCCACGCACATAATAAAAAAGTGATACACTTCTTTTTTCTCTACCGTTATTTCACTCTGCTCTCCTCAGATGGGCGGAGTGCTGGATTGCCAGCGGTACAAACGCAAAGCACTGCTTGACGAAACAAAAATTTAGTCCCAAGCTCCTACATACTGGGATTTTTCTTCAGCAAACTAATTTCAAGGATGTAAAATTAAAAACTTTTTAAAATCTATGAGAAACTGATTGAACGACTAGTTACATAAAATGCAATGTATCTTTTCTTCGTTTTCCAAAGACAAAAATCAAAAAGACTAACTGGTAAAGATATAAGGTACAGTTAAATGAAAACGAGACAGACAGAAAAAGCTACAAATTTTTTATTATTTCAAAAGTAATCACCATAATCGTTAATACATTTATCCATCAGTGAGCAAGACGTCAATGCCTTCATCGAAAATTGTTTGCGACTGCCTATAAAACCATTTAACCCAGGCCTGCATCTCTTTGTCCGAAGCAAATCGACGGCCAAGAATGTTTTTCTTTAGGGATCCAAAGTTACGGAAATCGCATGGGGATAGATCGCGACAGTATGATGGATTGTAAGAGCTTTCCAGCGAAACTTCTGCAGTGTATTCGAAACAGGCTTAGTGTGCTCACATGTTGCTAAAGCTGTTTTGACTACGCTGATAAAGTTTCACTGGGAAGCCCTTACACAGCCTCGCTACATTCCCATTCTCTCCCCACACAATTTACATATATTTGGTGGCCTGAAGAAAGATATTCGTGGCCAGCAATTTGCTTCCCACTAAGAGGTGCATTCCGGGGTACAGCCACGGTTCCGTAGGCAACAGCAAACATTGTCCATCTTGTGGGATTAGCAGTTATGGCGATTACTTTTGAAATATTATACAGTTTACTTTTTGCCATCTGTCACGTTTTCATTTGACAATCCTCTATATAAGGAAGAATAAATAGATTCTTAGGATTCTTTTAAAATGACAACGACGTACTTTAGATAGGAATACTGCACATTCATTAAAAAGCTGAAGGTATAAGCTGGGGAAATAGGGGAAGGGGTGAGGCCTGTGTGGAATGAGATAGTTGGGGAATTATAGTTGGTAGGGCAGATATATATCGGAATGGATTTTATTGCATGGGAGAGTCAAACTTGTGTCGGGATAGGATATGGTGTGCGTGTAAGTGTAGAGAAGACGGGATGTATTTTTAAAGCTGCGGCAGCATATCAGGGTTGGTGATCAGTGGGGGAAACAATGGGATTATTGGAATGTGGTTTTTGGATAGCGTAAGCTATGCAGAGGTGTTCATTTTGGATGGGGAAGGGTGGAAATTTGATGCGATGGTAGAAAATCGACGTGGAGGAAGGTAAACGGACATGGAAAGCAAAGCGGATTGCATGACTTTCAAGGATTTGGAGGGACTGACTTAGGTGGAGCAGATACAAGTGTAATATTTTCAAGGATGGGTTAGGTCGGATCAAGGGGTTATAGGCCTGGAGGATCACAGAGGGAGAGCATCTCCAAATTCAGCCAGTTAGTAGTTTTAGTGTATTGTGAGGTTCCTGTTGAGTAGTTTGTAGATGGGGTTTCCGTGATAGTTGGCTATCAAGTGTTAGGCCAAGATATTTTATTAATAGGCTCGTATGGTTGTAAATGGTGAGACAGATTTCATGGATGTGGAAGCTGTGGGTACCGCGCGACTGCTACGGTCGCAGGTTCAAATCCTGCCTCGGGAATGGATGTGTGTGATGTCCTTAGGTTAGTTAGGTGTAAGTAGTTATAAGTTCTAGGGGACTGATGACCACAGCAGTTAAGTCCCATAGTGCTCAGAGCCATCTGAAGCTCTGGATGGTTTGTCCTAAAATTATTGCCGGGCTTTTGGAAAGGTTGATCTTGAGGAACCATTGGTTGTACTGGGAGATAAACTGATTTGGATGGACTTGTAGGGACAATCGTGATTTCTGGAGTGCAGGATAGAGGACTAGGAAAACGATGTCATCAGCATACTGGGGGAGGTGGACTGGTGGAAGTTGTTTAAGCATATCAGCAGTACAGAGAATATAAAGGAGAGGATAAGAGGATCGCGTTTTAGTCACGATTACGTGTACATTCGTGCAGTCTGTAGCACAGTAGTCATTTGTTTGTTTTGGATGGCCAGTAGCCGTTGATCACAACTCAGTAGTCAGCCGTCGTTGGTGAAGCACCAGGAGACTAGCAAGTCGCATATTTAATTTTATCTTTGTCTCCTTAGTTTAATTTCTAAATTCTTTTCATTTTCATTTGCTTTGCATAGATTAGTTCATAAGTTCATTGTGTATTTGAGTATTTAAGAAGTAAAATTAACATGTACTGCTGCGCAACCAGTGAGTGTTGACACAGCTCAGTCAGTAGCCAAACTACGTTGGTGATGTACTAGGTGACTAGTAAATCACATATTTAGCTTGTTATGTTTGTTTCCATAGTTTAATTCTAAAGTTAGTATGGCGGGTAGGGTGTGTGCGTGCTGTGTGCAGACGCAGGAGGAACTAGCTGCAGTTCGCGAACAGCTGCTTATGGCCACGGTCAGCCTCTGCAGACTGCTGCCTCAGGACTTGGCTGCAACGGAGAAACTGGCACGACTCATGGGACACGGCAGTTTCGCTTGTTTCGACCACGGGCTCTGCTCTGGGCACCTCCCAGCGTACCCTTCGCGGGCGATCCGCACTCAGCGCTCGCTCGAGGGGGAAACTCAATGTGGAGGCTGGCCATCTGGCCTCACCCATTCACTCTCTGAGTGGACAGGTGGTCGCTCCTTCAGTAGGGTCCGGGCAGGCACATTGTGGAAAGGGTTCATTAGTTATCAGGAGCTCCAATCTTGAGCGCGTTATGGAGTCCCTTACAGAAACAGCATCCAGGGCAGGAAGGAATTCCAATGTGCGCTGTTTGTGTCTGTGGGGAGCCTCAGCTGATGTGTGAGAGAGCCTTGCCAATGGCTCTCGGGTGTGCAGAATGCAGTAGTCTGCAAGTTGTTGCCATTGTCTGCACCAGTGACGCCTGTCACTTGGGTTCTAAGGACGCCCTCTGTTGCTATGTCTGGCTAACAGAGGTAGTGAAGACTGCTGGCCTCGCTTTTGGGGTGTAAGCAGAGCTCACAATTTGCAGCGCCTTCGGTGACGTTAAAAGTAAGGGCAAATGGCTCCAAGTACTATGGGACTTAACATCTGAAGTCATCAGTCCCATAGACTTAGAAACACATATCTAACTAACCTAAGGACATCACATACATCCATGCCCGAGGCAGGATTCGAACCTGCGACCGTAGCAACAGCGCGGTTCCAGACTGAAGCGCCTAGAACCGCTCGGCCACAGCGACCGCCAAAAAGTAAGGTCGGTAACATTAAGAGTGCAACGGGAATTCCACTGTTAAATTCAGTGGAGAGAGTGGATAGGTGGAAAGAATTCAATGAAAGCCTCTATGAGGGGAAGATTTGTCTGATGTTGTAGAAGAAGAAGCAGTAGTCGATTTAGAAGAGATAGGGGATCCAGTATTACAATCAGAATTTAAAAGGGTTTTGGAGGTCAAATAAGGCCGAAGGGGTAAATAACATTTCATCAGTATTCCGAAAATCATCGGGGGAAGTGGCAACGAAACGACTATTCACGTTGGTGTGTAGAATGTACGACTCTGGCGACATACCATTCTACTTTCGGAAAAATATCATCCTCACAATTCCGAAGACTGCGAGAGCTGACAAGTGCGAGAATTATCACACAATCAGCTTAACAGCTCATGCATCCCAGTTGCTGACAAGAAGAATTTACAGAAGAATGGAAAAGAAAATTGAGGATGTGTTAGATGACTATCAGTTTGGTTCTAGAAAAGGTAAAGGCACAAGAAAGGCAGTTCTGGCGTTGCGGTTGATAATGGAGGCAAGACTAAAGAAAAATCAAGACACGTCCATAGTATCTGTCGACCTGGAAAAAGCATTCGACAATGTAAAATGGTACAGGATGTTCGACATTCTGAGAAAAATACGGGTAAGCTGTAGGGAGAGACGGGTAATATACAATATGTACAAGGCCAAGAGGGAATAATAAGAGTGGACGACCAAGAACGAAGTGTTCGGATTAAAAAGGGTTTAAGACAGGGATGTAGTCTTTCGCCCCTATTGTTCAATTTGTACATTGAAGAAGCAAAGATGGAAATAAAAGAAAGGTTTAGGAGTGGAATTAAAATCCTAAGTGAAAGGATATCAATTATACGATTCGCTGATGACATTGCTAACCTGAGTGAAAGTTAAGAAGAAATACACGATCTGCTGAATGGAATGAACAATCTAATGAGTACAGAATATGGATTGAGAATAAATCGAAGAAAGACGAAAGTAAAGAGAAGTAGCAGAAATGAGAACAGCGAGTAACTTAACATCAGGATTGATGGTCACGAAGTAGATGAAGTTAAAGAATTCTTCCACCTAGGTAGTAACATAATCAATGACGGACGGAGTAACGACGACATCAAAAGCATACTAGCAAATGGGAAAAAGGGCATTCCTGGCCAAGAGAGGTCTACTAGTATCAAACATAGGCCTTAATGTGAGGAAGAAATTTCTGAGAATGTACGTCTGGATGCTAGTGAAACATGGACTGTGGAAAAACCGGACCAGAAGAGATTTGAAGCGTTTGAGATGTGGTGCTACAGACGAATGTTGAAAATTAGGTTGACTGATAAGGTAAGGAATGAGGAATACACTGATAAGGAGAAGGGACAGGATGATGGAACATCTGTTAAGACATGAGGGAATGACTTCTTTTGTACAAGTGGGAGCTATAGAGGGCAAAAACTGAAGAGGAAAAACTGGAATGCCTCCAGCAAATAATTGAGGACGTAGGTTGCAAGTGCTACTTTGAGATGAAGAGGTTGGCACAGGAGAGGAGAGGAATTCGTGGCGGGCCGCATCAAACCAGTCAGAAGACTCATGGCCCCAAAAAGAACCCAGAATCGATCAAAGAGAGTCTCAACTAGTGGCTCCATCGAATCCATAACAGTTATGGCTACAGATTTCTGGGGGCTGAGCTAATGTGTGAACTGCAGGAAGAAACAAAACAGCACCTTGTTGTGTATAAAGTTTTTGTTTAAACATTATACCCCATGCTATCTTAATAAAACTGACTACGAGAAAGGAAACCGCACATTTTCACAGCACAGCACAGCGATTCCTTTCTCACACTCGGCTCTAACAGAAAACCTGTACATTGTTATTTAAAATATGTATCAGCTATGTACGTTTATTTATGTATAAGAGCAACCTGTAAAAAATTAAAATAAATCGGTCCAGAAATTTTCGAGACTTTTGCTAAAAACATTTCCCTTTTATATATTGGTACAAATATAGAATTAACAGAAAAAAATGCTGCTTGTGAGATTCGAACTACCTGTTCTAGGTTTACCTATTATGCCAAGCATTTACCTACTATCAAACAGAGGATGATCCAAAAGTCAGTTAACATTTGAAAATTCAATACATCATGGAATAATGCTGGTAGAGACGTAAGTATTGACATACATGCTTAAAATAACATGGGAGTTTAATGAAATCAAAAAAATTGCACAAAATGACAAACCGATGGCGCTTAATATGATAAGAAGGTAATAATTTGCTAAAAATTTATTTGTTAGCAAAGAAGCTGTTCTCAATATTTTGAAGCCACATTGACTTTTAATCGGCCGTAACTGTTTCAATATGAAAAGGTTTTCAAATACGCTACCAGTCACAAAATTTTTCGACAACCAAATTATTTATTTAGCGACATGTTTCGAATATTATACCTCATCATCTGGCTACAATGGTCTTACAAAAACAGATTTAAAGCTTCTTTAAATGACTGCTGTGATCATCTTGTGGAGAGAGAGAAGGATAACCTAGAAAGTGGCGATGTCACTTTGTGTACTGGTTCACATGAAAATTTTTTATAAAATGATCACACACTTTGTTCTAGTGGCGTGGCAGGTTTCTTGTGATGTGCTGAGACATCGTTATTTCCGTGGCTCTTTTGGACTTCTTTACCACACACAAAATTTAAAATGGTGGTTTCAAAACACGATACACACTATAAATCAGCAGTGCAGAAACAAAAAACAAAAAAAAATTCATATGAACAGAAAACAAAAACACAAAGGACATCGCCTCTTACTCGGTTATCGTTTTCTCTGTCTTCACAAGATGATCACATCAGTCATTTAAAGAAGCTTTAATATCTGTACAAACGTATGTTAAATGTTTTTGCAATCCCAACATAGCCTGATGAGGTATAATCCTCGAAACAAGTGGCTAAATAAATAATTTAGCTGTCACTAAATTTTGTAACTGGTAGCGGTATTTGAAAACCTTTCACAAACGCTCAACTTGTGGGCCGTCAATCATCAACAATACCCTCAGTGGAGGAACAAATTTTGTGAACAGCACAGTACAGCATATCACGAGGTACGGTGAGAAACTGCCATCGGATGTTGCCTTTTAGCAACTGTAATAAGGTCGGACCATCGTGGTGGACTTGCAGTTCCAGGTGTTCCCACAAGCAATCAACACACGGATGGAGGTCCGGGGGCCTGGGAGATCAAGCGGTTGAGCACGCGATCCTCACCAAATGTTGTGCGCAAGAGATCACTCACACGTGTAACAATATGAGGTGGAGCGCAGTCCTGCATAAAAGTCGTATCTTCCAGCATGTGCTTATCAGCCACGATAGGGGTGACCTGACCCCCTCTGTCACTACTGCTCGGTTTGTACACGACTGGCTTAGCGCCCGCTCATCCCGCGCATGCACTGCGTGGACTTCATGGACTTTTTTGTTTTTATTTAATCGAATTTTTATGTCGTTCACAAGTTGCAACAACACCTAAGCTTTTCACGCTAGTTAATTAAGCATGGTCTTTTCCGAATGTACTTCTGACTAAAAAGCGATTCTGGTAGCTAGAGCCCGAAGCTTTTGTTAATCATACATATTGTGCTCTTCTGGAGATATTTCCACAGCAACTTTCATCCCCTAAAATATTTCTTCATATCTAATCGGGAAGTGAAACACCAAATATCATAAATTTAGCTTTAAAACTTTCTTTAATGTCACGAAATATTTTGTTAAAATTTTTTATCCCTTATTGCACTCCCTTAGGTGTTGAATTTCCAGAAAAAATGAAACTTTTTTTTTCCTAACCGAGAAATCTGTTGCCATAAATTTAGCCTTAAAAATCCTTAACAGCTGTTTAGTAATTATTTATTTTGAAAATAACTTTCGCTCTCTGTTTAATACCCTAAGTGGTTGAATTTCCAAAAATACTGGAACGGATGTTTTTCATTTTCTAACTGGGAAACCGGTTTTTGCAGTTCCAGCTTTAAAATTCCCTTAATATCGACATACTTTGAAAAAGCCTTTGATTCGCGATCTCACCTCTTTAGAAGTGGAATTTCGGGCAATCCCTTCTTAAATGATGCCTACGGTATAAGATACACACCCTCTCTAAACTTCAGGTTTCTGTCATTAGCTGTTTGGGGTGAATCAGTCTGACCCTATTTCACCCCTTGGGGTTGCATTTCCAAAAGCAGTGAAACACGTATTTTTTCATCTCCAACCGAGAAGCCAAACACCAATTAAAAAAAAAAAAAAGGTTCAAATGGCTCTAAGCAGTATAGGACTTAACATCTGAGGTCATCAGTCCCCTGGACTTAGAACTACTTAATCCTAACTAACCTAAGGACATCACACACATCCACGCCCCAGGCATGATTCGAACCTGCGACCGTAGCAGCAGCGCGGTTCCGGACGGAAGCGCCTAGAACCGCTTGGCCAGAGCGGCCGGCACCCACTTTCAAAGATTTAGATTTAAAAATGCTTTCACAATGAAATACGTTCGTAAAACGCTTCATTCCCTTAGAGGTAGTATTTCCGAAAACAGTGACATGCGTAGTTTTATTTCTAACAGGGAAACCAAATACAAATTTTCATAGATTTAGCTTCAAAAATGCTAGCAGATAGAATTATTTCCACAACAACTTCCATCCCCGGTTCCCCTCCACAAAACTCTGAACATATATTTTTTTCCATTTCTAGCTGAGAATATAAATTTAAATTCTGATACATTTAGGTCTAAAAATGATTTCACAATAAAATATTTTCATAAAAAATCTCATCTCCTATTTCAATCATTAGGAGTTCAATTACGAAAAACACTGAAATACTTCTTTTTTAAAAAAAATTGTAAACGAAAAGCCAAATACTAACGTTCATAGAAGCATACTTTAGTCATTCTTCAATAACGACATATTTTCAGAAAATGATTTCACTCACTATTTCACACCCCCCCCCCCCCCTTACGTTTAAATTTCCAAGAATGATGAAACACGTATTTTCTGTTTCTGAGCGAGAATACAAATAAATTTTTCAAACAACCAGTTATTCCGTATTTTACCTTCTTAGGGTTGAAATTTCGAAAAATCTCTTCGCAAACGACGCCTACAGTATAAGATCCACACCTTCTCCATATTTCAAGTTTATATCCTTAGCGGTTTTGGCTGGGCGATGATCAGTCAGTTAGTCAGTCATTCAGGACACTGCCTTTTGTTTGTACAGTAGATCCTAACGTGGCGTCACTGGCGTGTTACTATCCAGCGCTACCTGTTGGCCATATTTTGCACTTGTCTTTGTTTTCAATAATATCTCATGTCATTTCAGGCATGAGTGTCAATTTTTACCCTTCTACCTACAGTATTCCGTGAATCAGTGCATTTTCAAATGTCAACAGATCCTAACGTGGCGTCATTGGCGTGTCCAGCGCTACCTGTTGGCCATATTTTGCACTTGTCTTTGTTTTCAATAATATCTCGTGTTATTTCAGGCATGAGTGTCAATTTTTACCCTTCTACCTACAGTATTCCGTGAATCAGTGCATTTTCAAATGTCAACAGTGTTAGGAAATCTTCTAATCTTAAGAGGTATTACTTTTTAATTTTTTCCCTCTTTTTAGAATTGTGTCGTACTGTGTAAGGAAACTGACGTCCGTGCAATGATTTTCAAATCTGGTAAGTATTGTCCACCTTTAAATCCTCTCTGGTATGTGAGGGTTGTGACTAGCTCCACTCTTCACGATCATGATGTAGTTTCCATCGGAAGAGAGCCTCCCAGCGTCACTAGCAAGTAGGTGAAAATGATGCTCGACGATAATGAAGTAGCTCTGTCAGCTTGCCAGAAAATCGTTATGTATATGAGGATAGCAGCAACACCTAATCGACTCACAGACATTTAAAAAGTCAACGCTGTGTTAAGATCCTGTCAAAAGTGTTTACAAACGAAACGGGAATTCCGTACTGCCGTGTTGTTCTCCTCCAACCGGCAGTAGGTCGTTAGCCCTCAGTGTTGATGGCCGCCATGTATGCAGCGTTGCGTTTGTGTCACTATGAATGGAATGAGTATTCAAATTAAGGCAGAAACCCAGCGCAGTGATTAACAAGTGTTGGTGGACAAGTCACCCTTAACAGTTTCCGTCTGCCTCATATCATGTGACACAGTAGGAAAATTCAGAAGTTAACCTTGAGCCGCGCTTCATATCCCGTCCACCATACCGAACTTCCAGTCACAAACAACGGCGTAGCGACTTGTAGGGCCATGGTGGCCTGCTGTCCCGTGAGCTGATGTCTTCATTGACTATGGTTTCAACTTTTGCGATTTTTGTGTTAAATAATCCAAATAATGTGTACCATCTAACGCATTTAAGTCCGCAGCTCGTGGTCGTGCGGTAGCGTCATCGCTTCCCACGACCGGGTTACCGGGTTCGATTCCCGGCGGGGTCAGGGATTTTCTCTGCCTCGTGATGACTGGGTGTTGTGTGCTGTCCCTAGGTTAGTTAGGTTTAAGTAGTTCTATGTTCTAGGGGACTGATGACCGTAGATGTTAAGTCCCATAGTGCTCAGAGCCATTTTTTGTTCGAAATTCAGAGGAAAACTGGGGTACGTTCTAGGGAGAGACGGGTAGTATACATCATGTGGAGGGGCACGAGAGAACAATTAGAAAGGAAAACGAAGAACGAAACTGTTCAGATTAAAAATAGCGTAAGACAGGGATGCAGTCTTTGCACCTACTGTTCGGTCAGTACATCGAAGAAGCAATGACGGAAGAAAAGAAGGGCTCGAGAGTGGGATTAAATTTTAGGATGAAAGGATATCAACGATAAGATTAGCTGATGCCTTTCTTATGCTCAGTGAAAGTTTAAGAAGAGTTACAGGACGTGATGAATGGAATAAAAAGTCCTCTGAGTACAAAATATGGATTGAGAGTATGGGGACGAAAGACAAAGGTAATGAGTTGTAGGAGAAATGAGGTTAGCGACAAAATTAACATCAAAATTGAGGACCACGAATTCTGCTACTATGGAAAAACACTCTTGACGGACGAAAGAAGGGCAACATAAAAAGTAGATTAGCACAGGCAAAGAGGGAATTTCTGCCCAAGAGAAGTCTGTTAGTATCAAATATAGGTCTTAATTTGAGGAAGAAACTTCTGGGAACATGGGTTTGGAGAACAGCGTTGTATTATAGTGAATTATGTACTGTCGGAAAACCACAAAAGAAGAGAATCGATGCGTTTGGGATGTGTAGATATGGAAGGATCTTGAAAATAAAGTTACCTGACAAGATAAGGAATGAGGAGGTTCTCCTCAAAACCGGCGAACAAAGGAACATAAGGTAAACACAAGAGGAAGGAATAGGATGATACGAGAAGTGTTAAAACATCGGAGAATAACTTCCGCGACACTAGAGGAAGCTGTACAGCGAAGAAACTCCAGGGAAAGACAGACATTGAAATAATTGAGCATGTATGATGCAAGTGCTACTCTGAGATGAAGAGGTCGTCAATATTTGATTAAGAGACGGTTCTTTGTAGCGCCGTCTACGATGAACATGTATTAGCAAACAACAGAACCAGTGGAGCTGGAAAATATTTAAATGTAAAAAAGTGACCTGCATGTCATATACCGACATGTCGGCGTTGACACACCAGACACGGTAATTAACCCGCAGTGGGACCTGGTAGCCTTGACGATGACCCAGTTCCCTGGTCTCAGATGCCGTCCGTGAAGACGTCCTTGGAAAGGAGCGGGTCCCTAACGCCCGCAATAACTGAGGTCTGCAGAATACCAGAAACTTTCATATGTATCTGTTTACGGCACTGTCTACTGTTTAGAGCAGTTCCCGTCAAACTACGGCCCGCTAGCCGCATGCGGTCCGAATCAAGTAATTGTGTTGTCCGCAGTTACCAGCCGTGTTTTGTAACAATATGCATCTAACAACTAACCACAGAACAAGTCATCTGACGTAAAGACCCTTTTAACAGAGTGTAGCTCTCCTGCTCACTAACAAACAAAAATTCTTAGACACACATTAATAATGTGTTGTTAGTGTGGTCTTCAGTCCGAAGAGCGGTGTGATGCAGCTGTCCATGCCACTCTATCCTGTGCAAGCCTCTTCATCTCCGAGTAACTACTGTAACCTACATCCTTCTGAATCTTCTTACTGTATTCATCTATTGGTCTCCGTCGATGACTGACTGACCGAGTGAGGTGGCGCAGTGGTTAGACACTGGACTCGAATTCGGGAGGACGACGGTTCAATCCCGCGTCCGGCCATCCTGATTTAGGTTTTCCGTGATTTCCCTAAATCACGCCAGGCAAATGCCGGGATGGTTCCTCTGAAAGAGCACGGCCGAATTCCTTCCCCATCCTTCCCTAATCCGATGAGACCGATGACCACGATGTCTGGTCTCCTTCCCCAAACAACCAACCAACCAACCCTCTATGACTTTACCTCCCACTTCCCTCCAGTATTAAACTGGTGATCCCTTGATGTCTCAGAATGTGTCCTATCAACCGAAACCTTCTAGTCAGGTTGTGCCACAAATTTATGTTCTCTTTTCCGTTCTCTCCAATTCTGTTCAGTACCTCCTCATTAATTACGTGATCTACCCACCCAATCTTCGGCATTTTTCCGTAACCCCACATTTCAAAAGCTTGTATTCTCTTTTAGTCTAAACTGTTTATCGTCCGTATTTCACTTCCAGCCGGCCGGGGTGGCTGAGCGGTCCTAGGCGCTTCAGTTTGGAACCGCCGACCGCTACGTTCGCAGGTTCGAATCCTGCCTCGGGCATGGATATGTGTGATGTCCTTAGGTTAGTTAGTTTTAAGTAGTTCTAAGGGACTGATGACCTCAGATGTTGAGTCCCCTAGTGCTCAGAGCCATTTGAACCATTCACTCCCATATATAGCTACGCACCACACAAATACTTTCTGAAAAGACTTAATGACACTTAAATCTTTACTCAACATTAACAAATTTCTCATCTTCAGAAACGCCATTCTTGCCATTGCCAGTCTAAATTTTATATCCCCTCTACTTCGACTATCATCAGTTATTTTGCTGCCCAAATAGCAAAATTCATCTACTACTATAAATGTCCCATTTCCTAATCTGATTCCATCAGCATCACCTGATGTAATTCGACTTTGGTTTTGTTACTGTTCGTCTCATATCCTCCTTACAGTACACCGTCCATTCCGTTCCAGTGCTCAATTGTGACGGAATTACAGTCTCGTCGGCTAACCTCAAAGTTTTTACTTCTTCTCCCTGGGCTTTCCTCCGTTTCCTTTATTGCTTGCTCAATATACAGATTGGATAATATCTGAGATAGGCTACAAGCCTTCTCAATCCCTTCTCAACCACTGCTTTCCTTTCAGTATCATCTTGTTTCTGTATAGATTGAAAATAGCCTTTCGATTCTTGTATTTTATCCCGGCCACCTCTAAAATTTGAGAGAGAATATTCCAGTCAACATTGTCAAAAGCTTTCTCTAAGTCTACAAATGCTATAAACGTAGGTTTGCCTTTCCTTAACCCATCTTCTGCGAGAAGTCTTAGAGTTGTGTGTTCCTACGTTTCTCCAGAATCCAAACGGATCTTCCCTGAGGTCAGCTTCAACCATTTTTTCCATTTTTATGTAAAGAATTCGTGTTAATATTTTGTAACCGTGACTTATTAAACTGACAAATCGGTAATTTACAGACCTATCAGCACCTACGCCGGCCGTTGTGGCCGAGCCGTTCTAGGAGCTTCAGTCTGGAACCGCGCGACGGCTACGGTCGCAGGTTCGAATCCTGCCTCGGGCGTGGATGTGTGTAGTGTCTTTAGGTTAGTTAGGTTTAAGCAGTTCTAAGTTCTAGGGGACTGATGACCGCAGATGTGCTCAGCGCCATTTGAACCATTTGTCAGCACCTACTTTCTTTGGAATTGGAATTATTACACTCTTCTTGAAGTCTGATGTATTTCGCCTGTCTCATCCATGTTGCATACCAGATGCAAGAGTTTTGTCATGGCTGGCTCTCCCAAGTCTATCAGCAGTTCTAATGGAATATTGTCTACTTCCGAGGTCTTGCTTCGATTGAGCTCTTTTAGTGTTCTGCCAAATTCTTCACGCAGCATCATATATCCCATCTGTTCTTCATCTACGTCCTCTTACATTTCCATAATGTTTCCTCAAGTACATCTCCACTGTACAGACCCTCTATATACTCCCCCCACCTTTCTGCCTTCCCTTCTTTGTTTAGGACTGGTTTCCCATCTAAGCTCTTGATTTTCATACAGGTGGTTCTATTTTCTCCATACGTTTCAGTTTTTCTGTAGGCGGTATCTATCTTGTTCCTAGTCACAAATCCTTACATTTGTACTGTAGCCATTCATGCTCAGCCCTTTTCCATTTTCCGCCAGTCTCATTTTTCAGACGCTTGTCTGCTTCACATACTGTATTTTTATATTTTCTCCTTTCATCAATTAAATTCAATATCTCTTGTATTACGAAAGGATTTCTACCAGCTCTTGTCTTCTTGCCTATTTCATCCTCTGCTGCTTTCTCTTTGGGAACTCTCAAAGCAATCCACTCTTCTTCTATTATATTCCTTTCCCCTATTCTTATCAATCGTTATCTAAAGCTCCCCCTGAAGCGCACTGCAATCTCTGGTTCCTTCAGTTTATCCAGGTCCCAGCTCCTAAAATTCCTACCTTTTTGCAGTTTCTTCAGTTTTAATCTACAGTTCATAAGCAATACATTGTGGTCAGGTCCACATCTGTCTCTGGAAATGTCTTACAGTTTAAAAGTCAGTTCCGCAATCTATGTCTTACTATTATACAATAAATCTGAAACCTTCCGGTGTCTTCAGGTATACGACCTTCGTTCATGATTCTTAAACGAAGTCAAATTATGCTCGGTGCAAAATTCTACCAGGCGGCTTCCTCTCTCATTCCTTTCTCACAGTCCATATTTATCTATTGTTTCTTCTTCTCTTCCTTTCTCTACTATAGAATTCTAGTCCCTCATGACTATTAAATTTTCGTCTCCGTTAACTACCTGAATAATTTCGTTTATCTCATCATACATTTCCTCAGTCTCATCATCATTCGCGAAGCTAGTTGGCGTAAACCTGTACTTCTTTCGTGGGTGTGGACTTCGTGCCTGTCTTGGCTATAATAATGCGTTCACAATGCTGTTCACAGCAGCTTATCCGCGTTCCTATTTTTTTATTGATTATTAAACTTACTCCTGTATTACTCCAATTTGATTTTGTATTTACAGTTCTGTAAATACGAAATCGGATGTCCTGTTCCTCCTGCCACCTAACTTCAGTAATTCCCACTATATCTATCTTTAACTTATGCATTTCCCTTTTTAAATTTTCTAACCTACCTCTACGATTAAGGTATCTCACATATTACACTCCGATCCATAGAACTCCAGTTTTCTTTCTGCTGATAACGACGTCCTTCTGCATAGTTCCCGCCCGTAATCCGAATGGGGGACTATTTTATCTCCGGAATATTTTATCCAAGAGGACGCCATCATCATTTAACCATACAGTAAAGCTGCATTTCCCCTTGCCTTCAGCCGTTCGCAGTACCAGCACAGCAAAGTCGTTTTGGTTAATGTTACAAGGCCAGATCAGTCAGTCATCCAGACTGTTGGCCCTGAAAGTACTGAAAAGGCTGCTGCCCCTCTTCAGGAACCACACGTTTGTCTGGCCTCTCAACAGATACCTCTCCGTTGTGGCTGTACCTACGGCTATCTGTAACGCTGAGGCACGCAAGCCTCCCCAACAATGGCAAGGTACATGGTTCAAGAAAGGGAATAATAATGTATGATATGCTTAATTGCTTAATATGCTTAACTGTAATTGACGTTAATTAATTAGAACTGACGTTGGTGAATTCAGCCGTGAGGTGAGTAAAGCTGGTTGCTTACCCCACGCGCAGAGGGTTAAGCACCGCGACCATTGCAGGGGTACAGAATGAGAGAGGATGTCTTCCAGTTCTGACGATTCACGACTCGTACCGATCAGCTACGGAAGTAAAATGGATTCGTGAATGCGCAGTACAGAGATCGTCATCTTCAATGTCGTATTTATCTGTAGCAAACAACATTAAATGAATTAAGGGTGTTGTAATAAAATGCAATGAGAAAAGGAAACACGCCATTCAAAATACTTAGACAGCATTTTCGATCTTTTCTCAGACTGCATACATTCTGTAAGGGAAATATTTTACCAGGCAGGGTGTCTTAGCACTGCTTTGATTACCACATTTGTTTCAAATGGTTGGTGTTCCATCTACTTGCATTATCTTGTACCAAAAATAAGTTTTCTTATCCCAATGATTTCTAGTTCGTATTTTGTTTTTTCACTTTCGTACAAGCTCTTAGACTTAGTATTGTTCTTTAACTGCGTTGACTGTGAAAACAGCTTCCGACGCAAGTGATTGAAATTGGACGGTACCATTCTTGTTGTTTCAAAATAATCATGCAATCATGCAATGTTTTTACTTCCTATAAATGCCTGATTTGCTTTTGGCAGCTGGAAGCTTACTCAGGGACTTAGATATGGGAAAAAAGATATATTTTTTAAAGATATACTCTAATAGGGCATAGGCCGGTCGGAGTGGCCGTGCGGTTCTAGGCGCTACAGTCTGGAACCGAGCGACCACTACGGTCGCAGGTTCGAATCCTGCCTCGGGCATGGATGTGTGTGATGTCCTTTGGTTAGTTAGGTTAAGTAGTTCTAAGTTCTAGGCGACTGATGACCTCAGACGTTAAGTCGCATAGTGCTCAGAGCCATTTGAACCATTTGAATCAATAGGGCATAATTAGTATACATTTTCGCTTTCCGTAGCACTCAGTAACTGTAGATGTTCAATACTACTATGTATGTGGTAATGGGTAAATCCTGTTTTGTGTTCAGAATTTTCAAATAACGGAAGAAAGTGGGTCAAAGTTACGACGGTTGGCTGTAACGCATTTAAATGTAGGTACAGTTACTGTTATTAATAAGTTATTCATCTGCTCACACAGAAAAAAAAACAAACATCGTCAGGCGGTTCAATTACAGTGTCGCAACTTCGGGCTCGCTGTCGGTGGCAGAAATCTGAAATAGAGAACAGTCGAAAGAATGTGGTCCGAATGGCTCTGTCTTATAACAAACAGTAATGGAGGGGGTTGGGGAGAATGGGGGGAAACTTATAGCGACCTTAGTTTTTTAACTTACTGAGGGCATACTAATTTATGTAGGTTACTAACTGATAATGAGATCGGTACATAAGCTGTCCGAAGTGTTGCCTCACGTTGTCGGTATTGACTGTTGAGCAAAAAGGTTTGACGACCAGTGGTTTAGTGTTCCAAATGCGGTGGCCAATGAAGATCTTAATGAGATGTTCTTTTTCCGCGTGTACTACTATTGTACCACGCCATCTGGGAGGTCCCATTAGTCCGTAGCAGGATGGACATTATTCGCCGGCCGGAGTGGCCGTGCGGTTCTAGGCGCTACAGTCTGGAACCGCGTGGCCGCTACGGACGCAAGTTAGAATCCTGCCTCGGGCATGGATGTGTGAGATGTCCTCAGGTTAGTTAAGTTTAAGTAGTTCTAAGTTCTAGGGGACTGATGACCACAACAGTTAAGTCCTATAGTGCTCAGAGCCATTTGAACCATTTGACATTCTTCCTCGAAATTTCACGACCACGAAGGCCTTGCTAGAAGTGAATGATGTCTATGTTAATGAATTCATCCGTCGCATGTTGGAAGAATAATTTCATTTTTAAAGACGAAAAAATAGAGTGTAGTTCCACTTACATCTGTCTATCGATTATTGGTTTTGGCTTAGGCGTGAGTGCGCCATATAATCCCACAGTATTCTATATTCGTCTTTTATTATAATAATACTGTGTCAAATGTAGTAACAGATGCACAAAGACAAACAGGGAAAACCAACAATGGATAGTTTTCACGCGTATTCCACACAAACAGGTGTGAAGAGAAACGGAAGTTCAAAGCAAATGCGAAGACTGTAAAGTAACAAACAGTCATCTGAATCTGTATCAGAGGTAGATGGTTGGTTGGTTGGTTGGGGGAAGAGACTAAACTGCGAGGTCATCGGTCTCAGCGGATTACGGAAGGACGGGGAAGGAAGTCGGCCGTGCCCTTTCGAAGGAACCATCCCGGCATTTGCCTGGAGCGATTTAGGGAAATCACGGAAAACCTAAATTAGGATGACCGGACACGGGATTGAACCGTCGTCCTCCCGAATGCGAGTCCAGTGTATCAGAGGTAGATCTGATCAACTTGGGTGACAACAGTGAACAAGGTGATATTGGATGCTGATTCCGAACAAGACGTGTGTTTAGTGTGTGATGAGCTTGAAAAAGACGGGGCAGTTTGATACAGATAACTTATCTTTCTCATATTGGAGACTTTCAGTATGCAATGGACGGGGCAGTCCACACAATTATTGATGCGGTATACGTTTATGCGAGAAGTGAATTTCTCAACTTTTGAATGAACTTGTTCAACACCGGACTTAGTGCTTTATTTCTATAGTTAATATTGATATGATTATGTTTTAGACGAAGTCTAAATGAATCATTTAGCAGGCTGAAACGAAATTAAATGGTAAAAGCAGCTAGATACGGTTGAAAACTAAACTTTCGCAATGTGTTATTTAATCCCAGTTGATGCTTCGTTTTTCCGCAGTTTTTGGTGAAACGATGCAATGCAAAACTTAGGACAGATGTGGTGTCAATCAAAATTCGTCACATTTTACGTTAACACTGACTTATGGACACATGGATGAGAGTTTAGGAAAAAAATCCTTGATATTAAGAATACAATTAGGCGACCCAATTTATCCATTTCCCCCTATTAGATTATCATCGAAGAAGAACTGACTGCTCATTTACCTTTCGGTTGATTTATCGCAACCGCTTGCTAACTGTGCAGCATAATCGGTGCATCTTACATCAGCGACAACCTGCCTTGTTTACTGTCATAACTAGGTGCCTGCCCCGGGACATTCTTCCCCTCCACCACCCCTACAAATCCTGTTTACAGCAATTACACCGCGCTGGGTAGCCGCGCGGTCTTGGGCATCTTGTCACGGTCCGCGCGGGTCCCTCCGTCGGAGGTTCGAGTCCTCTCTCGGGCATGGATGTGAGTGTCGTCCTCAGCGTAAGTTAGTTAAAGTTAGATTAAATTGTGTGTAAGCTTAGGGACCGATGACCTCAGCAGTTTGGTCCCATGAGAGCTTACCACAAGTTTCCAAAAATTTCCGGCAATTACGTTCGCCGTAACATACGCCCAACCACCCTGTCTCTGACGAGATATCAGTCCCGTCACAGGACGAGATATTCCCTTTGCTATAGCATCACGTTCCCACTCCCTCCAACAAACTTACTATGACTAATTCAGTTGCTCTTGAGTTTACGCTATCTGATCAAAAGTATCCGGATACCTATTAGTGGATAGAACATGCCGTGTGTCCATCCTTCGAAGTCGACGTTCTCGTGGAAAACACAGGCAATGCAGTACCGTATTTATCCGCCGCCACCGGGCAAGTGATTTTCAATTAAAATGTTTCCCCTGTCAGGGAATATAGATAACGGATATACGAGTGCGCATTGTAGACACTGCTCCGTACATATACTCAAACATATTTTATGGAAGTAACTACTTCCAGTGATTGTTTTGCAATTTTGTAATCATACAATAAAGCAAATTGCTGTTTATGCATTCGCAGTTGGTTACATTTCCAGAATAAAGTTTCGCGAAAGTCAAAGGTCACGAGTTCAAGTCTCGGTCCGGCACACAGTTTTAATCTGCCAGGAAGATCCGAACGTTACATTTGTTTGTTGAGAGTCAACTGACACCTCCTGCACCAATGGTCGGTCCTGTGCAGGTCTTCTCGCATTTCGCTACAATTATCTAGCGTCACGACTTCCCTGTGTGCAACGGCATTATCAGCGGAAAGCCTCGTGGAGCTTTAGACGTTATCTATTAGGTCATTCATATATATTTCGAAAATTAATGGTCCTACAACACTCCTCTGGGGCATGCTCCAAGATAGTTTTACATACATTGAGAATGACATGTGTGTTCTGCATGCTAGAAACTTTGATCCCATATTTCATACACTCGTACCGTTTGGTTGTAATTACAGTTCAGCTACTCACAGAGGTCCAATGTGGGCTGTAATTATCGTATGGCAGCGATACTTGGTAGATATTTTAGGTGTTAATGCGGAACAAATTTACGCTGGAAAGAAAATCAGTTCAAAATTTGGCCACCGGTGCAAATTTGGGGCTGTGAATGCGAGGAAGACGTATATAAATGTTTACATATGTAATGGCTTAGGAAAGGGACATTGGCAGAAAACATAAAAAAGTGGGAAAGGTATCACGTTGATTTTATCAAGCCCCGGTTAGACAACTGGTTCAATATGAGCACCGGATACGTCGACGAGATGCTGCATGCGGAAAACGATTTTATCAACAGTTTCTCTCAGCAGTTCTACATCTACATCTGGATATATATACCGCTAGCCACCAAGTGGTGTGTGGCGGAGGGCACAATTCGTGCCAAAGTCATATTTCCCCCTCTGTTCCCCTCGCGGACCGCACGAGAGAAAAAAGGACGGTCTGAACGCTGCAGTACGTGCTCTAATTTCCCTTATCTTTGAAAGGTGATCGTTGCGAGATTTGCAAGTTGGCGGTCATAATATATGCTCTGTATCCTAGGCGAAGATCGGATTTCGGAATTTAGTGAGCAGCCCCTAGCATTTAGCACGTCGTCTGTCTGCAAGTGTGTCCCACCTCAAACTTTCTATGAGATTTGTAACGCTCTCGCGAAGGCTAAATGTACCAGTCACGAATATTGCCGCTCTTCTTTGAACCTTCTCAATCTCTTGAATCAGACCCAACTGGTAAGGGTCCCATACAGACGAACAATACTCTAAGACTAGACGAACTAAAGCATTGTAAACTATTTCCTTTGTTGAAGGACTGCATGACTTCAGGATTCTAACAATAAATCGCAATCTAGAGTTCGCCTTGCCAGTTACTTGTGTAATCTGATCATTCCATTTGAGATCATTTCGAATAGTCACACCCAGATACTTGACTGATGTTACCGCTTCCAAAGACTGGGCATTTATTTTGTACTCGTACATTAATGGGGATTTTCGCATTGTTATACTAAGTAGGTTGCACTTACTAATATTGAGAGGTAACTGCCAGTCATTATACCAAGCATTTATTTTCTCCAAATACTAACTGATTTGTTCACAACTTTCCTGTAGACTACAGCATGATCGACAAACAGTATAATGCCGCTGTTCATACTATCAACCAGTTCGATTATGTAAATCGTAAAAAAGCAGCGGACCTATTACGCTGTCCAGGGGCACACCTGAAGTTACGCTCGTTTCTGTTGAAGTCACCCCGTTCAGGACGACATACTGCTCCCTGTCTGTTAGAAAACTTTCTATCCAACTGCATATGTCATTTGATAGACCGTAAGCGCGCACTTTTTGGTGCAAGCGACAGTGCGGAACTGAGTCGAATGCCTTTCGAAAGTCAAGATATATGACATCAACCTGAGAGCCTGTTGTATATCATGCACAAAAAGCGCCAGTTGTGTCACGCATGAGCGCTGTTTCCTAAAACAGTACTGGTTTCTGCAGATGATCTTCCCAGAGTCTAGAAAAGTCATTATGTCAGAACACAAAATATGTTCCACGATTCTACAACAAATCGATGTCAGTGAAATTGGCCGGTAATTATGTGCATCCGATTTTCTACCCTGAGGAACTTTCCGCTGTTCCAATGATCTCCGATAGATGATGGGTAAGAATGGTGATATACTTGTAGCGTAGTCAACATGAAATCTTACGGTGATACCATCTCGACAAGATGGTTCCTGGCGTCTAAGGATCTTAACTATTTTACGATCCCAGATACACTAAACACTATGTCAGCCATCCTTGCGTTTGTTCGACAGTTAAAAGGGGGAATGGTGCTGCAGTCCTCTATCGTAAAGGAGTTTTTGAAAGCTAGGTTTAGAATTTCGGCCTTTGTTTATCACCATCCGTTGCATTACCCGTATTGTCAGCGAGAGAAGGTATTGAATTATTTGTAGCGTTCATAGATTTTACTTACGACCAAGATTTTTTTGGGTTATTTTTAGAATCTGCAGATGAAATATTGCTTTCAAATTCGTTAAAAGAATCTCTCATTGTTCTTTTGACAGCTGCTTTCATTATGCACAATTTCTGTTTGTCAGCGGGGCAGTGACTACATTTAAAACGACTGTGCAAAATTCTCTGCTTTCTCAGCAACTTCTGAATGTGTTTGTTTGACCAAGGTGGATCCTTTCCCTCCCCTATATTTTTGCTAGGCACATACTTCTCTAGCACGTGGTGGACTATACCTTTAAATTCCGACCAAAGATTCTCAATATCTTTGTGTCCTGCAGTGAATGCTTGGAGCTGACTATGAAGATATTCATTAATGACACTTTTATTTGCTTTTCCGAACAATAAAACTCTACGCTGTTTCTTTGCTGTTTTTTTTCAAATTCCACTGACATAGAAGACACAATGACATTATGGTCGCTAATACCTTCTTCTAGATTAACTTCCTCATAAAGATCAGATCTGTTTGTCGCGAAGGTATCTAATATGTTCCCATTTCGAGCTGGTTTTCTAAGCAATAATTGCTCAAGGTCGAATGTTGAGAGCGTTCCTAGAGTAACTTCACACAAGTGTTTGCTTCTGACCCCTGTGATAAACGTGTAATTTTCCCAGTCAATAGATGCCAGATTAAAGTCTGCACCTATAAGTAATGGATAATTCGGATATTTATTTCCTATGTACTCAAGACTTTCCCTGAAACGTTCTACGACGTTTATGCGGATGCTGGTGGTCTATAAAACATCCTAATACAATGGTCACTCCTCGTCTGACTGACAGCTTTATTCAGACTATTTCACAGTCCGACCCGGTATCGATCTCATCTGCGTTTAAACAGCTTTTAACTGCAATGAACACACCAGTGAAACTTGAGCAACATGTTGAATGCTGGCCTTCAGATCAGGTAGAAACAGAACGTGTTCCTGGTAAATGCGTTCTTTTAGACATCCCGAGATCCAAAAGTCGCATCGTTTCAGATCAGTCGATCTTGAAGATCTGTAAAACCTCTGGTTGGCTCAAATGGCTCTGAGCACTATGGGACTTAACATATGAGGCCATCAGTCCCCTAGAACTTAAAACTACTTAATCCTAACTAACCTAAGGAATCACACACATCCATGCAAGAGGAAGGATTCGAACCTGCGACCGTAGCGGTCACGCGGTTCCAGACTGTAGCGCCTAGAACCGCTCGGCCACTACGGCCGGCAAACCTCTGGTTGTATGAAGCAGATCTCTCACTAGGCGAGCCATGTGAGATGATACCTCATCACGCATGAATACGGTGGTTTCTACACAGTTGCCCTCTTCTAAAGGAGCAATCACATGCCGTGTAAGAAGGTCTTGATAACGGGCAGACGTAACGGCAGACACCCTCTGGGTGTATTTTCTTCAAAGAAAAACAGACCGAGAGGAAAGGTTCTTCTGAATCCACATCACATAGTCACATAAGACGAGTGCAGTGGCTCTTCTTGGTCAACTCGCGGTTTAGGGGGAGCCGGAGGTGGTCAAATCCAAAAAATTACGATTTTCTTTTTTTGGTACTGAAAATTAATTGGAACATTCGTCTTTAATGTAAACTTTGAATTATTGTTCTACTCGACCTAGAAGTGGAGTTATTACCATTTTCCCCCACGCCTGCAGAGGAAATGGGCGGCCGCTGAATGCATCTAACACCCTCTCGTGACTTCCTGGCGAACTGCTTGGGATTTTCTCGGCATGTTACACATACAGCGTCTTATGTTACGCATACAGCGAGTGTGCAAGGGTTGGCTACATTGTTTTCTGTGACAAATGAAGCGCTAAGAGCGCGAAACATCGTCTCTTTGCTGCTTACTGTTTCGAATTAGTTCAGTGTTGCGCCTGTTGTTGCTAGTATTATACTTCTTGTGTAAAGCGTTGTTCTGGTTACGATGCCACGTTTTAGAAACCGTGTATATAAGAAGAGGGAGAACGTAAGGAAAAGAAAAGCAACACTAATACCAAGTTGCGATACTACAATTACTGAAACAGTGCGTTCTTCTACTAAGCAACGCATGGCCGGCCATAGCCCTGTGACATCTTCTAGCAAGAAGCTGACTGGTGGAAGTGACAGATTTCATGAATATGTTAGTGGCAGTGATGATATTAACGAAGTACTGAATATTGGATTATTATCTTCTGTGCTGAAAGAAAGTGTTCTGTGCAAAATGTGTTCAAGTGTAGGAGTGGGACTAGATATAACAAAGCACTTTTGTTTAGCTTGTGAGATGAATAGAATCTGTGCATGTTGCAAGTATCAAGTGACTTTCCACAATTCACATGCCAGTCTCTTTGGTGAAAATGGACGACCTAGAGTGTTTGATGTGAATGTTCGACATGTGTATGCTCTTCGATCCATTGGAAAAGGGTCTGCTGCTGGTAAACTGTTTTGTGGTATTATGAACTTGCCTTTGCCTCCAAGCAAATTTGGGTACTACTGTGAACTGGTAGGATCCTCCGTTGAAGATGTGGCTTTGAAAACCATGAAGGAAGCAGTGGAGGAATCTGTAGAAATGAACGGTGGTTCTAGGGATTCGGTAGTGACATTAGATGGTTCCTGGCAAAAGAGAGGTCATAAATCCCTGAATGGGGTTGTAACTGCTACTTGTGGTGATAGTGCAAAAGTGATAGATGTTGCAATATTATCAAAACATTGTAGGTGCAAAAATAAAATGAAAGGAGAGCACAGTGGAACCTGTGAGGCAAATTTTAGTGGATCAAGTGGAGCAATGGAAGTGGATGGAGTGAAACAAATTTTTGAACATTCAGTTCCCAGATAAAACGTTAGGTACAAATACTACCTTGGGGATGGTGACTCCAAAGGTTTCAAAACTATAGAGGAACTGAAACCATATGGAAATGAATTTGTAGTTGAAAAGTTGGAATGCATTGGGCATGTGCAAAAGTGTGAGCATTGTTCCTTCATACTTCCTCTTCCGATGAATACCCTTAACACAGGCTGCGCCCAAATGATTCCTGGTGCAAAGGCTCAAACAAACTTTAGGTTCAAGTAAGCTTAGTGATGGAAAGACAATAGGAGGGAGAGGCAGGCTTACTGATGAGGTGGTTGAACGTCTACAGAGATACTGTGGGTATGCTATAAGGCAAAATACTAGTAATGTTAGTGACATGCGAAAAGCAGTGTGGGCATTGTTGCTTCATACTGCCTCTTCCAATGAATACCCTCAATACAGCCTGCGCCCAAAAGATTCCTGGTGCAAATATAATGCAAAAAAGGTCTATGATCACAAACATGGTTTGCCATCAGGTGTGATAAATGCAATAAAACCAATTTTTCATGACTTAGCACAGCCAGAATTGTTACACTAATGTCTACACAGAAAGACACAGAATCCTAATGAGAGTGTAAACAATTTGACTTGGAAAGTGATTCCTAAAAGGGTGTTTGTAAGCATGAAAACACTGCACTTTGGCATTTATGATGCAATAGCAACCTACAACCAAGGGAACAGTGTGAAGTGTGAAGTTCTGAAGGTATTAGGATTTACAGCTGGAGTGAACACTGTACGAGCGCTAAGAAATATTGACAAAGAATGGATAAGAGGAGCAGAAAGAAGAGAAAGGCATTTGAAGTATGATGGAACAACAGGCCAGAAAAGAAGACAGAAGAGGAAGCTTTTGGAGGGTGAAGAAGAAGACCCTGATAATCCACCCTATAGTGCAGGAATGTGTTGAGAAACTTTGATAGCCATTTCCCGTAAATTAGAATTTTTCGAATATAAGGAACATTTTCTCAAAATCCACTCAAGCTAGCGAAATGAAATTTTTATACAGCACTCCTAGTGGTCAAACTTACATTGTAACACAGGCATTTGGCAATATGTTCAGTAGTTTCAATTCAGTTTAATTATAAAGCAATTATTTATAAACATGTTTGGGTCATTAATAAAAAAAATAATTGGAAGGAAACTAGAAAAGATACTCCAAAATCCCTCTGTCATAACTGCAAT
This sequence comes from Schistocerca gregaria, assembly GCF_023897955.1. Classification (NCBI taxonomy): domain Eukaryota; kingdom Metazoa; phylum Arthropoda; class Insecta; order Orthoptera; family Acrididae; genus Schistocerca; species Schistocerca gregaria. The sequence goes on from NC_064926.1 coordinate 427,100,989, forward strand.
ACTAAACCACTCTATATGTAAAAAAATCAAATTTTTCTATTTGGTAGTTTATTCATAAATGTTCCTCAAACTTAGTGATTTTAACATGGGCAGCATAGGCACCTCCGGCTCCCCTTAACAGTACTCCAAATTCGGCAGTTCTGTGTATTCACTGCATCCTGTAGTGTAAAGTGTGCCTCGTCACTCCATAGAATATTGCCTGTCAACATGTCGTCAAAGTCGATCTGTGCCAGAAACCGCAGAAAAACTTCAGGCCGTTGCTGTGGGTGATGAATTTTCAGTTGCTGCGCCGCCTGGTACCAGTGTACTATAGACTGCAAAACCTTTCATAGCGTTAACTTGGGATGGACAATTCTCGTGGCACTGCCAGAGCGCTAGCATTACCCAGGGCACATGCTGCATGGTCAGTTACAGCAACATCAACCTCGCCAATAACTGTCACCGAGATATAATGTCTTTCTTCCAGATGCCACCCAAGCTGTCCTGTGTCTTCATTATCATCTTCTTTAACTATTTAACGACATTTGGCTTCACCTTAGACTTTTAAGTCCGTGATACTCGCTCAATGCAGCACAGTAATTGGTGCCGTTCTCAAAAAACAGTTCCACTAACATGTTACTGTCTCGCTTCTCGATATTTTTGTGTATGACTTTGTACGCAATGGAAAAGAGAGTTGTAGGAAAGCTCGACAGAAGCAGAAATGATTAGTGAACGAGTAACACAGCAAACAGAAAAGTTATTTAATTTCTACTTCTCCAAATGTACTAAGACTCAGTACAAATAGTACAGCAAGAAACTGAAACCAAGTATCACAATGGCCTCTCTACACTAAAGCTCGAACGATGAAGATGGAACCGCGAGCAGGCGGCGTCTGTGCAGCATCATTTTGCGGAGTGGATCCAAGTGCGTGTGTGGCGAGTCGCTGTCGTCGGCACTCCTACACTGTGGCGGCATAGGCCGCTCTAGATACCGAGCTGCTGGAGTGTGGCTCAGTGGGCGCACACGATTTGGTCTGCCAGGAACCACGCGACTGCTATCGGCGTCAGACAGAAATTTGCAATTCTGTTGCTCAGACACCCGTTGTATGGTATCGATACATGATACCACAGATATCCATATTGTTAACTCGAGTTACAGTTTCTCAAATGACAATGTGGCCATCATACCATCATGCAAATAGTATACAGCACAAAATTTGCACCTGGTGGCCACAATTGGATGTTATTTGTTTTCCATTGTAAATCGGTTCTGCATTAATACATTAGCATGTCTGAAAGGTATGTGCTAAGGTCTGATCAAGGTAGATCCAGAAAATAAAGTCGGTAGTTGCCAACCGCAAGGTGGAATGAGCATAATATCTTTGAGTAGGAGGATCTTTGATGGTTAAGAGAGCAGGGCGCGCGCATTAAAAAACTCGGGAGTCGCAGCTAGGTGCCCGGAGGAAGCAGACGTGTGGTGACAGCTATAAGGTTGGAATTGCGATACTGTGAGCAAACTTTAGCATGTTAATGGGAGAAGCTATGTAATGATTTCAAAACGGGTTTTTGTTAGATTCTGTTCAGAGTTAGGATTTGTATGTCCAAGGTTTGACGCAGTAAGCGTTTTGTAAAATTTTTTGTAAGAGCGATTCGTGCTACAAATATGTTGGAAATGGTAGTTTTTGTGTATGACTTGAAATTTTACCAATATATATATATATATATATATATATATATATATATATATATATATATTGTTAAAATATACTATTCATTTTCACATTCAGAACAAGCAAAGGATGTGGAGTATGATTCAGGCTGTTAGATCTAAACACAATGTTGTATGGTATCAGTACATATCAATACATGATACCACAGATAGCCATATTGTTAACTCGAGTATGGCCATCATACCATCATGCAAATAGTATACAGCACAAAATTTGCACCTGGTGGCCATAATTGGATGTGATTTGTTTTCCATTGTAAATCGGTTCTGCATTAATACATTAGCATGTCTGAAAGGTATGTGCTAAGGTCTGATCAGGGTAGATCCAGGAAACAATATATATATATATATATATATATATATATATATATATATATATATATATACTGTAAAATTTTTTTGTAAGAGCAATTCGTGCTACATAAATGTTGGAAATGGTAGTTTTTGTGTATGACTTGAAATTTTAACAATATATATATTGTTGAAATTTTAACAACATATATATTGTTAAAATTTCAAGTCATACACAAAAACTACCATTTCCAACATTTATGTATCACGAATCGCTCTTACAAAAAAATTTTACAATATATATATATATATATATATATATATATATATATATATATATATATATATATATATATATATTGTTTTCTGGATCTACCCTGATCAGACCTTAGCACATACCTTTCAGACATGCTAATGTATAAATGCAGAACTGATTTACAATGGAAAACAAATCACATCCAATTGTGGCCACCAGGTGCAAATTTTGTGCTGTATACTATTTGCATGATGGTCTGATGGCCATACTCGAGTTAACAATATGGCTATCTGTAGTATCATGTATTGATATGTATTGATACCATACAACGGGTATATATATATATATATATATATATATATATATATATATATATATATAGAGAGAGAGAGAGAGAGAGAGAGAGAGAGAGAGAGAGAGAGAGATCAACATTGTGTTTAAATCTAACAGCCTGAATCATACTCCACATCCTTTGCTTGTTCTGAATGTGAAAATGAGTAGTCAAGTAGTTACCCACCAATGAAAGAACGTAAAGAAAATGAGGCCTCTATGCACTATACATGTGCAGTTCGTGGTTTGAAATCGATTTTCGTATAACTAAAGTTATCAGAGCAAAGTTACTTCAAATAAATAATTTTATGCAATTTCACAACTGGCATTATTCAAGGCAGGAAATAATTTTATTAAGTAAACATCAGGGGCAAAATATAATTTTTCAGTACCATCTTAATGCCATTGCACAAACGGCATTATTTTCTTCAACTTGTTTGCTGAGTCAAATACATACATGTTTGTTACTGGCAAAACGGAGGAGTGAATGAAACTAGTTCGCAGACGCAGTGAGATGCAGGCTTGATGAATAATTAATTTGCAACAATTTTATCTTTGATAATTTCACTAATTAAAAAGGAAACAATTTTGGTTAGATAATTTCATGTCCGCCAAGCTTCGCTGCTGGATGATAATTACAACCCCCACTGAACCTACATCAGTAGCTGCACTTTGATTATAATCACTCGACATCTCGTTCATTGGGCGGCAGTGCGGAGCTGTATCAAACGCGTTTTAGATGTCGGAGAACACGGTATCTAACTAGGCGCCTATTTAATGGTTTCTTTGTCTCACGGATGAGCATAGTGACCTGTGTTTCAGAAGATCACTGTTTTCGGAACCCATGTTAGTTCCTACAGAGGAGATTTTGGTCTCCTGAAATGTCGCAATACGCGAGCATAAAACATGTACCAAAATTTTACAGCAGACCGGCGCCAGAGACATAAGTCTACAGTTTTGTGCGTCTGTTCGACGACACTTCTTGCAAATGAGTATTACCTGCGTTTCTTTTCCAATCATTGGGAACACGTCACTCTTCAAGAGACCTACAGTACGCTGTTGCTACAGAAGAGGCCACATTTTTCCCAAACTCTGTGTTCAATCGTGTCGGTATGTCGTCAGGTCCAGTAGCCTTTCCTCTGTTGAACGATTTCAGTTGCTTTACGACCCATTAGTCGCTTTTTTCCATGTGTGTCATCTTGTCGTTCGTGCGACGAGTTAGAGGATTAATTGCAGTGTGGTCTTCCTCTGTGAAACACTTTTGGAAAAAGACATTTAGTATTTCCGCTTTTTCTGTGTCATTGTCTGTTTCAGTCTCATTCTGGTCACAGAGTGCCTCGACAGATGGCTTCGATCCGTTTACTGATTTAACATAACAACAGAAACTTCTTAGGATTTTCCGTGAAGTTGGCAGCTAGAGATTTACTTTTGTATTTGTTGAAGGCTTCACGCTTTAACACCCTTAAGCTACTGTGGCTTCGTTTAGTTTTTGTTTATTTGTGAGGCTTTAGATAAGTTTAAATTTGCAGCTAAGCACGACAATAACTGTAAACGAAACGAAGAAGGCTGTGTTGATTTGGTGGAAGAGACCAAACAGCGAGGTCATCGGTCTCATCGGATTCGAGAAGGATGGGGAAGGACGTCGGCCGTGCCCTGTCAAAGGAAACATCCCGGTAATTGTCTGAAACGATTTAGGGAAATCACGGAAAACCTAAATCAGGATGGCCGGACGCGGGATTGAACTGTCGTCCTCCCGAGTGCGAGTCCAGTGTGCTAACCACTACGCCACCACGCTCGGTAAACGAAGAAGGCACTGAGAGCTAAATTAGTATCTGGCATCAGCTACTGAAGAGGTAGTGCACTAGTATTTTATACCGGAACGGAAGCAGTGGGATGCAACAGCCGGCATCAGTCAGTTACGATCTAACATAAAAAAAGAAAAGACGGTGACGTCATCCTTCAGTTTTATTCTGATACTATTGCATGGTGATCAGTGTGTCACTGAGTTTATTGAATTGAAATTCCCCCCTTCCCCCCCCCCCCCCCCCCCTGTCACCCTTCAGTCCTCCCCGAAGATAGATGGGTTTGGTTTACCAAGAGAATCCACTCTACCACAGAATAATAACCGCTACTCTTATGTGAGGCGTGACAGATGTCGTCACTTTGACATCACTCTTCATGGCTCATAGATGAATACACTAGCTGCGTCCTGCGGTGCTACTTGCGTTAAACAGTGCCGGGTATATGTTCATATCAGTCCTCTCTTACAGGGCGCGACAGCGATAATGGCCTCTGGTTACGCAGCTCACAAGGAATCCCGCGTTGTCAACTCTGCTTTAAATAAACCAGTATCATTGCCACACGCCGCTGCAGTGCGTTACTGCAACTTGACAACGCCACAGACCAACTCACCTTTATCTGCCTCACTTACACGTTAGAAATAAGGTCCCTTGCCTATCTGTGAATATACTCGTATTTGGCCCCATTCAGGTGTTTCAGCCACTATGAGAAAACTGACAGAACACACAGAATACCACAGAAATCTGTCAATCGCAGGTTCGCGCACGTAAAAAACTACAGAACGCTCAAATATAACGGAAGTTTACACATTACGGAACGCGGAAACCTAGTGATAATTGGCTAGCTGCCCGGCTGTCTACAGCGGATCCTCGGCGGAGAGAGAATAAGTGCTTTCGTGGACCAAAGTTCATTTCCTCCTTCCCTCTCTCGTTGTCCATCTCCTCCTTCCCCCTCTCTCTATCCGCTCCTCCTCCCTCCCCCCCCCCCCTACCCGTTGAACTCTTCCTCCCAACCTCTCTGCCCATCTCTTACTGCCCCCATCTCTGCTCACCTCCTCCGCACCTTCTGTCTGTCCATTTCCTCCTAAGCCCTTCTCTCTCTGCGTTATCATCCCCATGCCAATGGGATGGGAAAGATCGTAACTAATATCTGTATCAAACTTCGTTGAGGTACGTCCAGGGTTTTAGGATGAACTTTTCGCCATAGCTTTGCTCAAGTACACATACACCAAATATATATTTCACATGTATTTAACACACATCACATTTATTTTGTACACATATATCACCTGTATCTATAGCGAATTTCGCACTGCACTTTCATTTTCACGCAGCTCAATGTTTATGATCTCCTGAACTTTCGTGTTGTAAAATGATATAATTTTGCAGGTACATCCAGTGATATATGTGAATAATGTCTGAAAATACAGTTAGTGGTAAAGAAGTAACAAATGAAAACGTCATGCTTAATGTGACCGTTTTACTGCCTGAACAACGAAACTGCAGTAAGTGATAAACTTTTTTCCTCTTATCACTTTGTGGGCGTTGTCGGAGAGAACAATTTTTGTATAGGTTCGATATTATGTGTAACGTTTGTTGCTGTGTTGTTGTTGTCTTCAGTCCTGAGACTGGTTTGATGCAGCTCTCCATGCTACTCTATCCTGTACAAGCTTCTTCATCTCCCAGTATTTACTGAAACCTACATCCTTCTGAATCTGCTTAGTGTATTCATCTCTTGAGTTCCCTCTACGATTTTTACCCTCCACGCTGACCTCCAATGCTAAATTTGTGATCCCTTGATGCCTCAAAACATGTCCTACCAACCGATCCCTTCTTCTAGTCAAGTTGTGCCACAAACTTCTCTTCTCCCCAATTCTATTCAATACTTCCTCATTAGTTATGTGATCTACCCATCTAATCTTCAGCATTCTTCTGTAGCACCACATTTCGAAAGCTTCTATTCTCTTCTTGACCAAACTATTTATCGTCCATTTTTCACTTCCATACATGGCTAAACTCCATACAAATACTTTCAGAAACGACTTCCTGACACTTAAATCTATATTCGATGTTAACAAATTTCTCTTCTTCAGAAACGCTTTCCTTGCCATTGCCAGTCTACATTTTATATCCTCTCTACTTCGACCATCATCAGTTATTTTGCTCCCCAAATAGCAAAACTCTTTTACTACTTTAAGTGTCTCATTTCCTAATCTAATTCCCTCAGCATCACCCGACTTAATTCGACTACATTCCATTGTTCTCGTTTTGCTTTTGTTGATGTTCATCTTATATCCTCCTTTCGAGACACTGTCCATTCCGTTCAGCTGCTCTTCCAAGTCCTTTTTCTGTCTGTGACAGAATTACAATGTCATCGGCGAACCTCAAAGTTTTTATTTCTTCTCCCTGGACTTTAATGCCTAGTCCGAATTTTTCTTTTGTTTCCTTTATTGCTTGCTCAATATACAGATTGAATAACATTGGGGACACGCTACAACCCTGCCTCACTCCCTTCCCAACCGCTGCTTCCCTTTCATGGGCCTCGACTCTTATAACTTCCATATGGAGGAGGAGGAGTTAGTGTTTAACGTCCCGTCGACAACGAGGTCATTAGAGACGGAGCGCAAGCTCGGGTGAGGGAAGGATGGGGAAGGAAATCGGCCGTGCCCTTTCAAAGGAACCATCCCGGCATTTGCCTGAAGCGATTTAGGGAAATCACGGAAAACCTAAATCAGGATAGCTGGAGACAGGATTGAATCGTCGTCCTTCCGAATGCGAGTCCAGTGTGCTAACAACTGCGCCACCTCGCTCGGTCTGCCATCTGGTTTCTGTACAAATTGTAAATAGCCTTTCGCTCCCTGTATTTTACCCCTGCCTGTATGTTAATATAGGGTATAAGTTATCTCCATTACAGATTTAATAAGAATTCGTCCAGCGATTTGAGCGTGAAGGAGTACCAAACACACACACACACACACACACACACACACACACACACACACACACACACACACATACATACACGAGAGAGACAGAGAGAGAGAGAGAGAGAGAGAGAGAGAGACAGAGACAGAGAGAGAGAGAGAGACAGAGAGAGAGCGCCAGCCTTTCACAATTAAAATATGTTTAAGATGTGATGGTACGCAGTCTGAGGGAGGCGCTCACCAATGCCAGCTTGCGCGACCACCCAGGAGAGGCGCAGGAAGAGCATGACGCCCCAGATGTTGAGCAGGCAGGGGATGAGCACGCCCTGGATCCAGCCCAGCTTGACGCCGTGGTGTTCCGGAGGCCGCGCCGGCTCCAGGTCCGGGTCTCCAACAGGAAGGCCACCATCTCCCTCCTGCGGACAAGACATCAGCACACGTGGCGTTAATGCGCTCCACAGCACGGAGACATGCTCCAAATTACTGATCATTCGCTGTCATCACTCCCAGCTTAAGCTAAAAGTGACTGGAAAAAAGCGCAGTTAACTCCCATATATAAAAAAGAAAGGTAAAAGAAAGGACGCACAAAAATTACAGACGGACATCCCCTTAACGTTGGTGAGCTGCAGAATTCTTGAGTTCGAAAAAAATATACGAGGGTGAGTCAAATGAAAACCTTAAATATTTTTAAAATATTATTTATTGTGCACAAGTGGCACAAAGCTGTTATCACTTTTCAATGTAATCTGCCCCACACTCAATGCAAGTCCTCCAGCGCTTACAGAGTGCGTAAATTCCCTTAGAAAAAATTCCTTTGGTAGTCCGCGCAACCACTAATGCCCCGTGTGGTGTACCTCTTCATCAGAACGGAACTTCTCTCCTCCCATTGCGTCTTTGAGTGGTCCAAACATATGGAAGTCACTTGGTGATGAGGAATGGCGCCATTCATTTGCTCGCTCTCTTCGTTTCCGAATGGTGGAAGTGAACCCAGGTTTCGTCCCCAGTAACGATTCATACAAGAATGCCATCACTTTCTCGTTAAAAGCTTGAAAATGAAAGTGCAGGGCGAAATTCGCCAGAGATACAGGTGATGTATGTGTACAAATACATGTGATGTGTGTTAAATACATGTCAAATATATTTGGTGTATGTGTACTTGAGCAAAGCTATGGCGAAAAGTTCATCCTAAAACCCTGGACTTACCTCAACGAAGTTAGATACAGATATTAGTTACGGTCTTTCCCATCCCATTGGCATGGGGACGATAATGCAGCAACACGTCGTTTTCTCATTTCAGGAGTCATCTGCCGTGGCACCCACCTTACAGACACTTTTTGAAACTGGAGCACATCATGCAAAAAGTGCAATGCTGACCCATGACTAATCTGTAAACATGCTGCAGTGTCATTCAGTATCACTCGGCGGTTTTCTTTCACTATGGCTTCAACTGCTGCAGTGTTCTGTGGAGTCACAACTCGTTGTGCCCGACCTGGGCGAGGAGCATTTTCCACTGAAGTCACACCATTTTCCAACTTCCTACTCCATTCGTAGATTTGCTGCTGTGACAAACATGCATCACCGTACTGAACCTCCATTCGTCGATGAATTTCAACAGGTTTCACACCTTCACTAGGCAAAAACCGAATAACTGAGCGCCTTTCTACCCTGGTGCAAGTCGCAAGTTGGGTGGCCATGTTTATACTGATAGTGCGACGGTATGTGTACATCTGCACTATACTGCCACCTACAGGCCATTCAGCACGCTGTTTATAGCACGCTTACCAACTTACAGGATAACGGCGCGAAATTTCGATTTGTTATTACAAATTTAAGGTTTTCATTTCACTCACCCTCGTTCTATGAAAAAAGAGAGAAGAAAAAACAAAGGATTTACCCGAATTGGACGGAAATCCTTAGGTGTGATGTAAATGTACAGACAAATTATTACAATTTCAGAAAAAATATTGATGATTTATTTAAGAGTTTAGAACTTCACAAATTGAGTAAATCAATAACGCATTGGTCTATCTCTGACCATTATGTAAGTAGTTAATCGGCTTGGCATTGTTTGGTATAGTTGTTGGGTGCCCATCTAAGGGATACAGTGTCAAATTCTGTGCAACTGGGGCGTCAGATCGTCAAAATTACGAGCTGGTTGAAAGGCCCTGCCCATAATGACCCAAAAGATCTCAATTGCGGAGAGATCAGGGAACATCGTGGGCGAAGGTAGATTTTTGTAAACACGAAGACAAGCAGTAGAAACACTCACAGGTGAGCGGGCATTATGCTGAGGAAATGTAAGCCCAGGAAGGCTTGCCACGAAGGGCAACAAAACGAGGCGTATAATATCGTCGACGTGTCATTACGATGTAAGGGTGCGACGGACAACCAAAAGGGTTCTGCCATAAAAAGAAACGTCACCTCAGGTGGTCACACCTGTTTGTCAGGCGGTATGGCGGGCGATGGTCCTATTGGTATTCCACCGCAATCCGGGGCGTCTTCAGACAGGTCTCCGCTGGCCATTCGAAGTGGACCTCATTACTGACGACAATTCTACTCCATTCAAGGAGATTCCAGTCCGGAAACGTGAAACACTTATCAGAAGATGTACTGGGCGGTCTTAGAGTGTATAATAAATTTCCTCGACAGAGAGGAATTTCTGTCCACAAACCAGCGCGGATTAAGAAAGCTTCACTCGTGTGAGATTCAGATTACCCACTTGTCGCACGTCATCCTGCGAATCAAGACTGAAAGGCAACAAGCAAATTCCATGGCCCTAAATATCTGGAAAACGTCTCAAACAGCGCCACATTGCAGACTGCTAACGAAGGTCCGACCTTTACGAAATAGGTTCTCGGATACGTGAACGGGTCAAAGGCTTTTTGTGTCATGGACGTCGAATGTTCGTCGCATACAAAGATATCGTGAGGACGCACCCCAGGAAACTTTAGTAGGACGTCTTTTGCTTTCTATACACATACCGTAACCGACCTGACAGGGAAAGCAACAATCTGCCACTGTTTATGACATTGAAGGGTATGAGAAAGTATCGTCGCCGGCCGGTGTGGCCGAGCGGTTCTAGGCGCTTCAGTATAGAACCACCAGAACGTTACGGTCGCAGGTTCGAATCCTGCCTCGGGCATGGGTGCGTGTGATGTCCTTAGGTTAGTTAGGTTTAAGTAGTTCTACGTTCTAGGGGACTGATGACCTCAGACGTTAAGTCCCATAGTGCTCAGAGCCATTTGAACCACTTTTTAAAAAAGTATCGTCGTTGAGTGACTGTAGGAGGAGTCAAGATGAACTAGATGGAATTTATATTTGGTCTGATGAACACGAGCTTGCTCTCAATGTGGAAAAATGTGAGATATGCGTGTTGCAAAGACACTTGATTTGTAACAAGTTGAGGTGGGTTGTAGAGAAGGTAAATGGTCGACTTCAGATTACTGGGAGATTTTTGGGAAAGTGTAATTGATTTATAAATGAGCCCATATAGAGAACATTTGTGCGACCCTTTCTTGAAATCCGTTCGAGTGTTTGTGATGTTCATAAGACTCGATTAAAGCTATTCAGAGGTATTCTGTCAGATTTGACAATGTGTGTGACTGGCCACTACTACACAGTTACAATGTGTGCACTGGAAATGTCTGCATGGCGAGGGAGCTATGTCCTCTCCTATCGATTCAGGTGAGTCCTGGCGCGGTCTCATGTCTCCTTTGTCGGCAGAAAGCTGTTTATGAATCTCATTAGATGAAGTACACCTTCCTGGGGAGGCGAGCAATCTTCGGAGAAGCCAGGATTTGGCCCGCGCTGCTGCTTTTGTATGAAATCAGCTGTCCCCTGTTCATGTGCTGTACAGTGAACGCTGCAGGTCACCTTGCCAACCCTTCTGAATAATTGGAGTACATTTTTACCTTTCTGCGCTAACTGCAAAGGCCAGATACCGCATTACCGCTTAGCTATCGTGTGAGTGTCAGTTCCATATCTTTCAAAAAATGTGGTTCATCCAATGAGATAGCGTCGTGACACCTAGCCCATGACGCACATGGATTGACTAATCCAGGTAACACTGATTCAGTCCTGTGATAAAATGTGCCTTTTGTTTGCAAAAGTTGGAATTTTTCCGTCCTTTCCCCAATTTTGTGTAAACTTTGTTACATTTCTTATCCATCAATAACCTGAAGTCGTTCCCTACATGTTGAATTTTTTAAAGGTTGTAAGTTGGGACGGGGAAAGTAATTGTTTTGGGTATTCAGGAAGAGACAGTCTGAGACGTCGGGAGCTGACCACCATCTTGGGGCTGCTTGGTACATCTGCTGATATTGAGGAGATCCAAATTCGCAGTCTGCACTTGCACAATGCGTAATCTGAGCACCTCACTTTTCGCTTTACTGGTTACACAAGAAGAGTTCCTTAATTAACTCCGATTTCTATTCTGTTTATTTAATCTTGTATCTGTAAGCTGTATAGATAAGGACATCCTGATGCTTCCTTTCCGTGCCACCTTCCAGTCATTTGGAACTCTCACAGTGTGATCTTTTGTTAGTGTAACCTCGTAAAGGAATTATTCTTGACACACATGAATTAATGACATTAGTTACTAGTGGGCTCTGATTTAAATCAAATGGGAAAAATGAAAATTTGTGCCAGACTGACATTCTAACCCGCATCTCCTGCTTAGTAAGACAGATGCGCTGACGATTGTGCCATCTGTGGACAGTGGTCACCACAACTGCACGGCTTTCCCTAGTACGCCTCTCGTCAGATCCAAAGTCTCAACTTATCCACACACAAGTGGCGTAGTCCCGCTTGTCCATTATCCTCACTACACGCAGCATTTCGCCGATTCCCCTACGAGTTCGAGTGTGGTGTGCATCTGCACTGAAGTGATCGGACATGTCCGAAAGAAGAGACTCCTTTTTGACTCCGCATCCATTACGAAACAAAATACAAAGGAATTAATGACATTAACTGCTAGTGGGTACTGATTTAATTCCGTCTGAAAGAAGAGACGCCAGATATACTCGGACAATTATTCTTGTTCTTTGATAAATTTTTATTAACCTATGTGAAACTCAAGAGCAAATAAGATTATGTTAAAGGTAGAGTTGATATCTATTCTAAACTCCTCAACTTGCCCTTGTACTTTCTCCGTTAAGCGACCCATTAAAAAATAAATACAACCTGATACACTACCAAGTTGTGCTTTGCTGTATCAGCGTTATTATTTGAGTTCAGTGGCCAGACAAGACGATAGGTCTTCCTTACTTCATTTTATAATAGTAACAAAAATGGCATTCAGCTCGTCATCGCTAGAACACTTACTTAACAGCTGGCAGAATCGTTCACAGGCGGTTATTACAGAAATGCTCCGTGAATTGAAATGAGAACACGATGTTTTTTTGCGATACAGTATTGAGAAAGTACAGAGGCATACATGAACTGTATTTGCGATTTGCGAACACGATTATACATCACATTACTAGAAACACAGGAAAATTTGAGCCGGACCGGGAGTCGAACCTGGATTTCCCGTTTATCGCGAGGAGTCGTCTTAACATCGGGTATCTGAGCACGCTTCCAACACCGTTCCATGTATCCTAGTCTCTCATCCCATACAGCCCGCACGTTATGTGATTCCTGGACCCGGGAGACAGTGTTTTACTCGTCAGTTTGCCTTTCCTTTCGCATGAAATACAGTTATTGCGGTGTTTGTATTTTAGAGTCTGTGTAGGTCGATGCAAGCGCTCTTCAGACACGCATTCATGTCAGAAGACCACTTGCATCGACCTACACAGAAACTAAAATACAGACACTGCAATAACTAAAAGTACAGAGGACTGGTATTTGTGACAGACTGCCGGACGATCCCAATGTCAGCAAAATACATCCCGCATAAGAACCACGAAGCCAATATAACAGAAATCAGGACTGGTAAGGAAGTATCTAGACAGTCGTTCTCCACTCGTTCTGTTTGCGAGTCGAATAGCAAAGGGTACGGTACAAATAGCAGTGGAGCAAGGCACCCTCCGTCATACACCGTATGGCACACTCCGTCGTACACCGTATGATGGCTTGCGGAGTATGTTTGTAGATGTAGATGTGATAACAGCCTCTAGAGGTCGCGTTATCCAATCAAATACACATCGAATATGTTTATCGTCGATCACCAAAGATGACTATTGGGGTGTACTCTTGGAAATGATTTCTCTCTCGTCCATGTCCAATACGAACCTCCGTTTCCAAAGACCACATCGTCGTACGAATCGCTATGACCAGAAGTGGAGACTGCAACTCATCGCACTGCATTGCAGATTGACATTGTGGTAGGCTCACGAGACAGCTAATGTCCCAAAGCTGTTAAGAGCACCAATCTTTCTATTTTGCTGGCAAACCGGTACTCGTGAAAGCGAACGTGGGATCAAGTGGCGTTTGTGCAGATCTAAATGCGACTTTCGTTACTGTATGGTCCTAAGAGCAACTAGATAGCGGGGTCAGCAGGTTTTGGAATCGATGCAGCTGCCACCACATTTGTGTTTCGAGTTCCACCGACTCACACGGGCGTTTGCGCCACTTCCGCTGGCTGTAACAGTGACGCCTATGGTATGGCATTTTCTGATGGCGTGTGACGAAACAAGCGTTTTAACCACCAGTTTAAGCAGCTCGTTAACTGATAACAGAGGGGTTCAATGGACGCCATCCCAAAACTTTTGCAAAATAAGATCGGGAAAAGAATCTGGGTATCTGCGCTATTTAACTACGCAGGGCGTAAGCCATAGTGGCACATGAAAACGGTGAGAAAGCTGACAAAATACACTGACGGGGGTGAGTCGTGGCGGAACTGGCACCAGTAGTAACATAAGTACGATCGATTTTCTAGTGCAGAGGTTTGTCTTTGGACTTGGGCCGGCTCGAGATATAAGGGAGTGCCGACCGAGAGTAAGGGAGGAGACAACACTTGAGAACGGAAGGCGGCGGTGAGCGAGTCGGTGATTGGTTGGCGGACAGAAGCGAAGACGGCGTTCCTGAGGCCGGGCGGCGGTTGTCACGTGGTTGTATTGGAGTCGGCGGGAGTTGGCCGGCGCTGTGCATTCTCCGGCAACTTCATGAGCTGTGGATGTGCCTGCTTCCTTAGAGGGACACACTGTTACGGCCTTGCGAAGTGATGACCTGACATCTTCGCAAAATCGCCCCAGAATCTAGACACCCAGTTAAGTACGCTAATTACTAAGAGCGCTTAGTTAACTGTGATTGTGATCGCTCTTGGTACAGTAAGACGTTGCACGACGTGTGATGTGATGCTTGTTCGATTTTATTTGAGGCCTCCTACTAAGCGTGTGCTCTGCTTCTGCATAATATTGACGTATTTGTAGATTTGTGTCATTAAGTTGTAGTGAGTGCCGGTTCTCGTGAGCCAGATCATTTCCCACTCTTAGTGTTTGTTTATCAAGTACTGTTTCACTTAAAGGAAGCACTTCCTAATCAAAGTAGTCTTCGTTTAGCCTTGATTTTATAGAGTCAATTTACTGATCAATCTTAAGGTTAAGTAACGTTTTCTGCCTTCTGTTGTCGGGTGTGGTCTGCGTTTCAGTGAGCTGAGGCAGCTGCCAACCGAAGGGCAGGGGTTCCCTTTTGGCTTACGAGCGGTGGACTTCGCCTGAGCTCGGGTGTTTCTCTTCGGTTCACATTTTGTTGGTCTACTCGACGTGGGGTTGCAAACAGAGCCACGTCTTTGCTCGAAGTATTATTTCTCTCAGTCGGTTCCACCGTTCGTGGTCAAACTTCGGCCTTACAAGCTTGGACTTTCCTTCTGTTATTACACATTTATCATTGCACAAGATTGTAACTTTCTGTGCCCTAAAGGTCCATCTTACGAGTGAATGGGCTATTACCTTATATGTAATGCACGATGGCAGCTCGGTGGGGCCATGCGTTATCACCTATCAGGAGGAAGGTGAGACCCACTGCACCCCTGAAAAGGCGGACATACTGGTGCAAAATAACGTCCCGATACACCTGAACTGTTATAGTTCCTCTGTCAAAAGACATGCAGGGGTGTACGTGCACCAATCCCACCCTACGCCATCAAACCAACACCTCCATATAGGTCCCTTTCAAGGACATTTAGGGGTTGATATTTGGTTCCTGGTTGACGCCAGATGAAAACCCGGCGACAATCACTGTTCAGACTATACCTTGACTCGCCCGTGAACATAACCTGGGAGCACTGTTCCGATGACCATGTACTGTGTTCCTGACACCAGGCCTCAGGCTTTACGGGCTCTCCTGTGACCAGGGGTCAGTGGAATGCACCTTGCAGGTTTCCGGGTGAATAAACCATGTCTGTTCAGTCGTCTGTAGATTGTGTGTCTGGAGACAACTGCTCCAGTGGCTGTGGTAAAGTTCCGAGCAAGGCAACCTGCAATAGTCCGTGGCCATCTGCGGGCACTGGTGGTGAGATATCGGTCTTCTTGTGGTGTTTTACTCGGTGGACGTCCCGTACTGTAGCGCCTGGACACGTTTCCTGTCTGCTGGAATCGTTGGCATAATCTTGCGATCACACTTTGTGACACATGGAGGACCCGTGCTTCGACCTGCTGTGTTTGACCAGCCTCCAGTCGCCCTACTATTCCACCCCTCATAATGTCATCAATATGTGTTCTTTGAGGCATTTACAATACACAGTCACCATTAGCACGTCTGGAAACGTCTGCACACTTACTCACTGCACCGTACTCTCACATGCACCAACACATCTCTGCGTATGTGAATTTGCTGCTAGCGCCACCGTGCGACGACAGCAGGTCAAATGCACCTCATGGCCATACCTCGAGGTGATTTAAACCCGCAAACCACCCACTAGAGCGTTGTTTCACCATGTATCAGCATTATCCTTATTTTATGGGCATGAGTGTAGTATCCGATCAATATTATTCATACACTCCTACATAAAGCGGAATTGGTCTCTAGATGTCACGAGAGGCGGACCCCCACCTGTACCAAAGGAGGCGGGAACTATTGTATCATCAGTAGAGGCGCGGGGCGCCGGAATGGATGGGTCTGGAGAGCTCATTGTCTTCGAACGGGGATTAGTCATTGGATATCACATGAGTATCAAATTGCTGCTGAACATTTCTTCCCTTTTAAAGCTACCAAAATTGACGGTTGGTGATGCGACTGTCACGTGGGAACGCGAAGCAACAGCCATAGCCAAATCCGAGACCAGGTAGACACCATTTACTGACAGAGAGGGATCGTCCAGCATTGCGAAGAGTGGTTGTAAAAAATCTCATGAAATCAGTGGAAGGAATCACTCGTGAGTTTTAAAGTGCTAGCAGGAGTCCTGCTAGCACAGTGACTGTGCGTAAGAAGTTAAAAAGAATTGTACACAATGGTGGAGCACTTCATTGTAAGCCTCACGTATCAGTCATAAAACAGCATCTATTTGGCAAGGTTTTGTGGACAATAAAATTCCTGAAATGGACTGATCTGCCTAGAGGCCTGTCCTGAACCCAGTGGAAGACCTTTGGCTTGAGTTTGAATGCGTACTTCGCTTCAGACTCTAGCGTCCAAAATCACTACCTACTCTGGTTCTGACTCTTGAGAAAGAATGGGTTGCCGTTTCTCCGCAACCGTTTAGACACATCACTGAAAGGGTCCACAGCAGAGTTCAAACTGTTATAAAGGTGGTGGACACACCCAATACGAATGTCCACTTAAAGATGTCTGCATAGTTTTCATCAGATGACGTATATGGTGGGTCGAGTGGTATTTTTATTGACCTTTCGGAACATGTGCTCTTAGGAATTTGTTACATTTCCCATCTATCATCTGAACTATTTTCTTCTCGAAATGATGTGAAATGAGTCAGTTTACGGAATATGTATAGCAGATTACTTTGAGCATTAACGAAAGTATGCGTTTTTCAAACTTGTTCATGCAGCTACACTTAAAAACTCGTTTTCCTTCTTTTATTTCCCTTTTTTTTTACAGGCTATCAGTTTTAAACAAAAAATCGTCTGTGAAGTAGAAGGAACTATAGTGAGGAATTTATCTTCGATTAAATTTGAAACTCACTTGGTACGTTCAGACATTTTATGTTAATGGGTAAATGACCAGAAATTATTGATGGATACTGAACTCTTTTTATGAGCCACTGTCAACTTTAATAATCGGTGATACAATGTTATTCTTTCTCCTAGTGTTGTAGAGATGGACATCACTACTACTACTACGTGATCAGGCCCAGTGGACCGCACGCTTCTACAAGTTTCCTCCTGCACTGTATTCTGTCCATTGTTGCTATCCTCCATCCGTCCACATCTATTGACACTCGATTTAAATCTTCATGCAGGCCACCCCTCCAACACTTCCTGGGTCTTCCTGGGGGCCTCTTTCCTGTAGGTGTGATATCCAGGAGCTTCCGAGGCCATCTGAGATCCTCCATCTGGGCCACATGGCCGGCTCACTGCATTCGTTTGGCTTTGACAGTTCTTGCTATATTGGGCTGCTGGTGTAGTTCCTCAAGCTCTGGGTTGTATCTGATCCTCCATTTTCCTGTATCTGCATCCAGAACCGGACCGAAGATCTTCCGAAGCACTTTTCTCTCAAAAACAAGTGGCTTAAGGAAGTCCTGTTTCCGGATTCTCCATGTCTCACAGCCATATAGAACAACAGGCTTGATCAAGGTTTTGTACAGTCGAATCTTGAACGTCTGGAGAGGTATCTGGACCGAAGCAGTTGTGCTAGGCTGTGGCAAGCTCGGTTTCCTGTTGTATTCTGGCATTGATCTCTGCTTCACATGAGTTCTCAGTGAAAAGTGCCCCTAGGTATCTGAATTCATGCACTCTCTTGTAGGACTGGTCCCCAACCTGCAGTGATTGTAGATAACCAGCAGTCTGACAATGACCACGCGTCATAACGAGGTACTCTGTCTTGGCTTCGTTTAGGTTTAGCCCAAATTTGCTGGCAGCCTCCTTTAGTGCTTTGGTCATTTGCTGAAACTCCTCTTCCGACCTAGAGAGTAAACAGATGTCAGCGTAGATTAAGTATGTCAGTCTCTTGACTACTCTTCTCAAATTGTGGTGGATTCTTTATGACGAATTTTACTTGTGAATATTCGAGAGCATGCCGAAAAGTAAAGCGTTCGAATATTTTATATGAAAGCTCTTGATGTTTTTAAATAAAATAAACGTTATAAACTTTCCCCATCTTTATACTTCATGTCTTCATATTTGCAGTCTTCTGTCCCTAGAGGGTTCCGAATTCTAGCGTGTAACATAGTGTTGCGCAACGTAACGAAGTCGGGGCGTGAGAAGCAGGGTGCTGTGAAGTCCTCGAATGTGTTTTTAAAGGTTTGGAAAATCGGATGGGGTCAACTTCACGACAGTGAACCCAAGGGGTCGGATTGTTGCAGAAGTCGCAGAGCTCGCGTGTGAACTGGAACTGTAATACTGAAGGAGAGGACGGTCCAGGTGTGGACGAACTCTTTGAATTCGAAAATCGATTACAGCACGCTATTTCTGCGACATAGTTGCTTTACACATCGCCATGTGACAGGCATGCGTAATCTGAGCCACAATTACCAGGATTCCACGTTTTTTTTTGTGGAGTGTGTGATTAGTTGTCAGCATAGATTAAGTATGTCAGTCTCTTGACTACTCTTCTCAAATTGTGGTGGATTCTTTATGACGAATTTTACTTGTGAATATTCGAGAGCATGCCGAAAAGTAAAGCGTTCGAATATTTTATATGAAAGCTCTTGATGTTTTTAAATAAAATAAACGTTATAATCTTTCCCCATCTTTATACTTCATGTCTTCATATTTGCAGTCTTCTGTCCCTAGAGGGTTCCGAATTCTAGCGTGTAACATAGTGTTGCGCGACGTAACGAAGTCGGCGCGTGAGAAGCAGGGTGCTGTAATACAGTTCAGAATTTCATACGTTCGTCCACACATGGAGCAAACTCTTCTTCAGCATGACAATGACGGACGACGCACTACCACTGCGTCATATGCAACAAACCAACGCCTTGGATTCACTGTCATCGATCATACTCCATACAGTTCTCACTTTGCCCCATCCGATTTTCACCTGTTTCCAAAACCTGAAGAATACCTTCGAGGACTTCATTTCGATAGTGATGAAGCGGTGTAAGCAGAGGTGAGGTTGTAACTCCGTCAATAAACTCAGATGTTCAAAAGTAACGGTATCAGTAAACTGGTGTCGTTGGAAGAAACGTATTCGTCGTCACGGCGTCTTGGTGAATAGATAAGTAAATATGAAGATTAAATATGTGGAATGTTAATAACATCTGTTTTGTTTAGCGTTCTTTAAGAGTGTTGACATAAAAAGCGTTTTCTCTTTAAAATTGTTAGCCGGCCGTGGTGGCAGAGCGGTTCTAGGCGCTTCAGTCTGGAACCACGCGAGCGCTACGGTCGCACGTTCGAATCCTGCCTCGGGCATGGGTGTGTGTGATGTCCTTAGGTTAGTTAGGTGTAAGTAGTTCTAAGTTCTAGGAGACTGATGACCTCAGATGTTAAGTCCCATAGTGCTCCGGGCCATTAGAACCATTTTAAAATTGTTAAGGCTGCATGTTGTCATTACGATGAACATTTGATAATGAGACTTTAACCTCCAAACTAGTCACGAAGAGACAAATAAACAGACAAACTGTAGCCATGAATGATTCTTTTTCTTTCTTTGAATGTCCACTTGTACAGTGTCTCTGTTCTCTGTGATTATATTTGATTTATCCACCTATTTCTTAGTCTTCCTAGAGGTCTGTTCCCCTATTAATTGATAATTATTATTACATTGTTCATTTTATTTTCATTCATTATTATGATATGATCTTCCCGTTTACTTCTGTACTCCTTGGTCTCTTCATTAATACTTTTATCTTAATATTGTCCGATTATTGCACACATTATCATGCCAGAAAGTCTAAAACCAGCTGCTCTTCTTAAAAACCTTATTTCCACAGATTGTATTCTTCGTTCATTTCCAAGTGTCTGCCATAAGGTATAGACGGTATCATCATTGTTCACAAGAACGTGCTGAAAAATAACGTCTCCGAATGTTTTATGTGGAAACTCTCAAAGCTTCTTGAATAAAATAAAAGTTATTAACATTCTACACATTTATTCTTCATCAGTATGCTGATTTTTCAATATAGCCACCCTCGCGACGAACACACTTCTCCCAACGACAGAACAGTATGTCGATACTGTCACTGTAGAACGTCTGACTTTCCTGACAGAGACACAACCTCGCCTCCACCAGTACCACTTCATTTCTATCAATGTGAAGTCCTCGAATGTGTTTTTTAAGGTTTGGAAAATCGGATGGGGTCAACTTCACGACAGTGAACCCAAGGGGTCGGATTGTTGCAGAAGTCGCAGAGCTCGCGTGTGAACTGGAACTGTAATACTGAAGGAGAGGACGGTCCAGGTGTGGACGAACTCTTTGAATTCAAAAATCGATTACAGCACGCTATTTCTGCGACATAGTTGCTTTACACATCGCCATGTGACAGGCATGCGTAATCTGAGCCACAATTACCAGGATTCCACGTTTTTTTTTGTGGAGTGTGTGATTAGTTGTCAAGTCTTCGAAGTACACATTCCACAAACAATTCGCAGAATCCAAGTATTGACGGATGCAGTTACGCATGCATCAAGTTATCTGGTTCTCTAGAGGTGGCGTAGCGGCCTGAAGACGGCATTAATGAGATGCCGAAAGTAGTCGTCTAAATAAAATAACAACTTGTGAAAGCATACAGGTATTTAGTGTTTTTTTTTTTTTGTAAACATTTCAACAGGGCCTCTACCGTATCCACGACGGATCAGTAGGGATTGTACACTACTGGCCATTACAATTGCTACACCAAGAAGATGGCGTGCTACAGGCGTGAAATTTAACCGACAGAAAGAAGATGCTGTGATATGCAAATGATTAGCTTTTCAGAGCATTCACACAAGGTTGGCGCCGGTGGCGACACCTACAACGTGCTGACACGAGGAAAGTTTCCGACCGATTTCTCATACTCAAACAGCAGTTGACCGGCGTTGCCTGGTGAAACGTTGTTGTGATGCGTCGTGCAAGGAGGAGAAATGCGTACCATCACGTATCCGACTTTGATAAAGGTCGGGCTGTGGCCTATCGCGATTGCAGTTTATCGTATTGCGACATTACTGTTCGTGTTGGTCGAGATCCAATGACTGTTAGCACAATATGGAATCGGTGGATTCAGGAGGGTAATACGGAACGCCGTGCGGGATCCCAACGGTCTCGTATCACTAGCAGTCGAGATGACAGGCATCTTATCCGCATGGCTGTAACGTATCGTGCAGCCACGTCTCGATCCCTTAGTCAACAGATGGGGACGTTTGCAAGACAACAACCATCAGCACGAACAGTTCGACGACGTTTGCAGCAGCATGGCCTATTAGCTCGGAGACCATGGCTGCGGTTACACTTGACGCTGCGTCACAGACCGGAGCGCCCGCGATGGTGTACTCAGCGATGAACCTCGGTGCACGAATGGCAAAACATCATTTTTTCGGATGAATCCATGTTCTGTTTACAGCATCATGATGGTCGCATCCGTGTTTGGCGACATCGTGGTGAACGCACATTGGAAGCATGTATTCGTCATCGCCATACTGGCTTATCACCCAACATGATGGTATGGGGTGTCATTGGTTACACGTCTCGGTCATCTCTTGTTCGCACTGACGGCACTTTGAACAGTGGACGTTAAATTTCAGATGTGTTACGACCCGTGGCTCTACCCTTCATTCGATCCCTGCGAAACCCTACATTTCAGCAGGATAATGCACGACCTCATGTTGCAGGTCCTGTACGGGCCTTTCTGGATACAGAAAATGTTCGAGTGCTGCCCCGGCCAGCACATTCTGCAGATCTCTCATCAACTGAAAACGTCTGGTCAATGGTGTCCGTGCAACTAGCTCGTCATAATACGCCAGACACTACTCTTGATGAACTGTGGTATCGTGTTGAAGCTGCATGGGCACCTGTATCTGTACGCGCCATCCAAGCTCTGTTTGACTCAATGCCCAGGCGTATCAAGGCCGTTATTACGGCCAGAGGTGGTTGTTCTGGGTACTGATTTCTCACTATCTATGCACTCTAATTGCGTGAAAATGTAATCACATGTCAGTTCTAGTATAATACACTCCTGGAAATTGAAATAAGAACACCGTGGATTCATTGTCCCAGGAAGGGGAACTTTATTGACACATTCCTGGGGTCAGATACATCACATGATCACACTGACAGAACCACAGGCACATAGACACAGGCAACAGAGCATGCACAATGTCGGCACTAGTACAGTGTATATCCACCTTTCGCAGCAATGCAGGCTGCTATTCTCCCATGGAGACGATCTTAGAGATGCTGGATGTAGTCCTGTGGAACGGCTTGCCATGCCATTTCCACCTGGCGCCTCAGTTGGACCAGCGTTCGTGCTGGACGTGCAGACAGCGTGAGACGACGCTTCATCCAGTCCCAAACATGCTCAATGGGGGACAGATCCGGAGATCTTGCTGGCCAGGGTAGTTGACTTACACCTTCTAGAGCACATTGGGTGGCACGGGATACATGCGGACGTGCATTGTCCTGTTGGAACAGCAAGTTCCCTTGCCGGTCTAGGAATGGTAGAACGATGGGTTCGATGACGGTTTGGATGTACCGTGCACTATTCAGTGTCCCCTCGACGATCACCAGAGGTGTACGGCTAGTGTAGGAGATCGCTCCCCACACCATGATGCCGGGTGTTGGCCCCGTGTGCCTCGGTCGTATCCAGTCCTGATTGTGGCGCTCACCTGTACGGCGCCAAACACGCATACGACCATCATTGGCACCAAGGCAGAAGCGACTCTCATCGCTGAAGACGACACGTCTCCATCCGTCCCTCCATTCACGCCTGTCGCGACACCACTGGAGGCGGGCTGCACGATGTTGGGGCGTGAGCGGAAGACGGCCTAACGGTGTGCGGGACCGTAGCCCAGCTTCATGGAGACGGTTGCGAATGGTCCTCGCCCATACCCCAGGAGCAACAGTGTCCCTAATTTGCTGGGAAGTGGCGGTGCGGTCCCCTACGGCACTGCGTAGGATCCTACGGTCTTGGCGTGCATCCGTGCGTCGGTGCGGTCCGGTGCCAGGTCGACGGGCACGTGCACCTACCGCAGACCACTGGCGAAAACATCGATGAACTGTGGAGACCTCACGCCCCACGTGTCGAGCAATTCGGCGGTACGTCCACCCGGCCTTCCGCATGCCCACTATACGCCCTCGCTCAAAGTCCGTCAACTGCACATACGGTTCACGTCCACGCTGTCGCGGCTTGCTACCAGTGTTAAAGACTGCGATGGAGCTCCGTATGCCACGGCAAACTGGCTGACACTGACGGCGGCGGTGCACAAATGCTGCGCAGCTAGCGCCATTCGACGTTCCTGGTGTGTCCACTGTGCCGTGCGTGTGATCATTGCTTGTACAGCCCTCTCGCAGTGTCCGGAGCAAGTATGGTGGGTCTGACACCCCGGTGTCAATGTGTTCTTTTTTCCATTTCCAGGAGTGTATATTTGTCCAATGAATACCCGTTTATCATCTGAATTTCTTCTTGGTGTAGCAATATTAATGGCCAGTAGAGTTTTTTTCTCCAGAAAAACAAAAATGAAGAAAAAATCCCCCAGCTATAAATACTGCACTGAGAAACCTGAACCTCAACTTCTGCTTCACGCATATCGTCAGCTGTCATCACGAGGCGCAGCAGTGACCGCCGTCTCGATCCTCTTGGGCAATCCAAAGCGACGTCGGTGTCACAGTCAGGCTCACTTGCCGCACTACTTGGACGGGAAGACGCTTCGGCGCCCACCTTGTGATTAGTCCCTATACGGTGAACCCGCGGGCAGTCACAGCCCGAACCAGCCTAATGGCTGCTGGAGTGGAAGTCGAGCTGGCGTCCTCGTGCCACATGGCAGCCGCCCGGAGCTGGAAGGGCAGCACCGCATCCGCCGCCGGCTCCCGTCCAGCCGCCGCCGCTGAGCTTGCCGGCCGCCGCGCACCGGCCAGAACCGACACCAACTGGTTCCAGCCGGGCGCCACGCGCTCGCCAGCGCCCGTCTGAAATTCCCTGCCCTGACTACCCAGCGCGCCCGATTGTGCAAAAAGCTCAGCGCCGGCACGCGGAGGTAATTACGCGCCGACCACTCGCCACCTGCTCGGGGCCCTCCGAGCATCGTCGCACGCTCCGGTCGCGACGCCGGAGGGCGCCACGGTCACTTCGACCTCGAGCAAGTGACTGCCAACTGCAGGCCGAGGGCGAGCAGAAGCACTTCGAGCTACAAACTTGAAACAGGCCAGAAGGTGAAATTTTGTATGTCAGTAGGCCACGTCACTTTCCTGTCCAAAACTCGACGTTTCGAACTCTCCGCTGGTATCTTTCTCACGATTCTTCAGGTGTCCCTTAAAAATGGTTCAAATGGCTCTGAGCACTATGGGAGTTAACATCTGAGGTCATCAGTCCCCTAGAACTTAGAACTACCTAAACCTAACTAACCTAAGGACATCACACACATCCATGCCCGCTGCAGGATTCGAACCTGCGACCGTATCGGTCGAGCGGTTCCAGACTGAAGCGCCTAGAACCACTCGGTCACAGCGGTCGGCCAGGTATACCCAAACAAAGTCACATGCAACTGTTCGCTTGCAGGGCTCTGGATCCCGAGTTCGGTCACTTATTTTAACAGAGTGTAGTACAAGAAGACTCACTGCGCTTGTCTTATTTCGACTCAAGCGATACCCAGTACATAAGGTAATCGGCACAAAAAGCACCACTATACGAAATGACTAGAAACAATGCTCTCCATTCACTGTGGAGCTTGTAAGACTGAGTCATATTGGGTGGTTATAAAGGGTGTTCGTTACAAACTTCTAGGACTTGTAGAGAGGGGTGAAGTCATAATATTTTCAATAGGAACCCTTGTCCGGAAACGTCATCCAACGACGCTAAAAGCGTCAAAGACATAGGCGCCAGCGCCTGTTTATGTTTGTATGTACAGGGTGATTCAGTGATGTTGTTGCAATCTTTCTAGGATGATGGAGAATGACAAATGTGTCAATTTGAGGTAAAATGAAATGAACTGATCGTATGGCATTGTTGGCCGGGAGGCCCCATGCGCCGAAGTTCGGCCGCCGTATTGCAAGTTCTTTTTAGGTGACGCCACTTCGCCGACTTGCGTGCGTCAATGATGATGAAGAACACACAACACCCAGTCATCACGAGGCTTAGAAAATCCCTGATCCCGTCTGGAACAGAACCAGCGACCCCGAGCGCGGGAAGCGAGAACGCTACCGCAAGATCAAGAGCAAAAGGTCCCTGTACTGGAAACGAACGAATCGGAAGCTGTTACCAAGATGTTATAATACCTCTGACAGTGGAATACAGCCGGCCGCTGTGGCCGAGGGGTTCTAGGAACTTTAGTCCGGAACCGCGCTGCTGCTACGGTCGCAGGTTCGAATCCTGCCTCGGGCATGGATGTATGTGATGTCCTTAGGTTAGTTAGGTTTAAGTAGTTCTAAGTCTAGGGGACTGATGAACTCAGACGTTAAGTCCCATAGTGCTCAGAGCCATTTTAACAGTGGAATACATGCACTGCTACTGGTGCTGCTAAGACTATAGGGCAGGCAACTTTCAGAGGTGATAGCGTTGACAAACACACGGAAAAATATTCAGTAAACATGAGCACTAAATTGCAAACCTGAGGAGCTATGAGCAGTTGTTCATTTTCGCTACTGTGAAACGCATCTCCTCTATTGAACATGTGCTCATTCGTCTTAAGTTATCCATTTTACAGCCCATGTTTATTAGACCTTTTTTTGCTTGTTTTGGTACATACTGATGAACTCTGAAAGTGGCCTACCCAACAATCTTTGCAGCAGAAGTACATGAATTCCATTGTTAGAGGTATCAGAACGGTTTTCGCTTATAACTGTCGACACGTTCGTTTCCGGTATAGGGACACTCACCTCAAATTTATACGCTTATCCATCATCCTTTAAAGTCTGTAACATAATCAAGGAATCACTCTGTGTATAAAAACATTTAGTGTCGACCGCGCCTATAGCTTTGACGCTCAGTAGAGCGAACCCGGGTTCATACTCAAAATATTATATACTCATTCCCCTGTACAAGTCCTAGAAGTTTGTAACGAGAATTTCAAAACACCCTGAAATTAAACTTTCGCTACTTCAACCAGTGTAGACGGAAAACTACTTATCATATGCCTATCCAAGTTTACAGGAGTGTACGATTTTACGATTTCAGCATCTACAGCTTAGATAAATTAGAGAAAGATTTATTTACAATATTTTAAAAACTATTAAGATCTTGTAAAAGCTTTTGGTAGCCGCATTAACTGTTACTAGTTCCTTTATTACATGATCATACACAACCGGTTTCGCGATGATTTAATCGCGTCCTCAGGTGTAAACGTACAACTAAATTAAGATTACTTCGTTAAAAATACACGTCTCATAACGTTCGGATAGCGTTAGAATTGGCTTGGTTCAAATGGCTCTGAGCACTATGGCACTTAGCTTCTGAGGTCATCAGTCCCCTAGACTTAGAACTACGTAAACCTACCTAACCTAAGGACATCACGCACATCCATGCCCGAGACAGGATTCGAACCTGCGACCGTATCAGCCCCGTGGTTCCGAACTGAAGTGCCTAGAACCGCTAGGTCACATGGGGCCGACTACATTTATTTATCAGCTCTTTAAAATCGGATAATGACTTCAGTGACACACTGTTCCAGTATGCAGTCTGCGCATTTTACAGGCGAGAACATAGCACTTCCGTTACACTGACACAGTTCATCTAGCCAGAAATAGCACTCGTATCCCTACAGAATGTTAAAAATGCAATTTCTTAGATTTATCACTGTAGCTTCTACCTGAAACTAATAGCAGTGTCACACCTGTATGGATAAATCGCATAAATTTCGTTTTAACACTGTGGAGGGATTCAAATTGTGAATTCGTAAACGGTGACATTTAAACATTGACAGATCTCATCTAAAATCCGTAGTCATCGAAAAGCAACAGCCTCGGAAATCACTTATATCGGAAAGTCACAGTTTAGCCCATCCGTACCGATGCCCTTATGAAAGGGACCGGATACTCCAAGTAGACGCACTCAAGACAGCTACAAGTGTTACCGACATTGAGCAGATCGTACTGGACAATGTGATCTACCCAGTTAGAAAATGCAGTGCTAGATGCCACTAGGAGTGGCAAAAGTGACAGAACGCAATAACTTCCAAATACCAGTGTCGCGTTCGTTTGTAAAAGAATGTTTCCTCTACTTTTTCCCGAGGAGTGGAGTTAATAGGCAAAATTCTTGAAGTTGTCATTAGTAACCATCGTCATTGGATAGGCACTATTAGCTTGTATTGATGTAACCGACGCGTTACAAAGGTCTATTAAAAGTTCTGTTCAGTGGCCATGCTGTCCAGAATTGGTATGCCAACCAGACAAAATAACCGTCAGCGCTGAAGGAACCATCCCACCGACGCACCAGTTTGAAGGTACCGTTTGGTGAAACACCGTGTCCCGCTGCATGAAGATGTCCGATGTCCGTAAACGCCTCCTGCACATTCTCGTCCGACAGGAATCGTCGACCCTTCGAGGCCTTTTTAAGGGAGCGAAGGAGTGATAACCGCTTGGGGATATATCAGGGCTATAGGGAGGGTACTCGAATGTCTCCTACTGGAGTTGGAGTAACATCGGCGTTATGACATTTGAGATATAGGGACGTGCGGTATCATGAAGTTGCGGCACACCTTGTCGCAGTTTTCCTCGAAGTTTCGCTTTAATTGCATGCCCTAATTTCTCTAGCTTTGCGCAGAACAGTTCCCCAATGATGAAGACACCAGGTTCCTAGAAATCAGAACGATGATTACCGATAGTCAAAGAACATGGTGAGCATCGAGACCAGCACGGATCATGGCGTACCATTCCACAATGGTGGTTCTGGCCAGACCTGCTGCTCCAGAGACATTCTTCATTTTCCCATGCATGTCTACCGGAGTTTGTCCTTTGGCAGCCAAGTAAAGAATAACAGCACATAGGTCCTGTTTAGACGCGTTTGGTAATAACATCGCCGTACTTCACATTTCCGCTTTTACCGCATGCTCGTCGAAAACACAAATGTCACACTAATGTCTTGTATACACGTCAGTGCTCATACACACGCAACGAACTCGTTCTAGGTTGCATATACGCCGCAGCAGCACCCTCAAACACAAACTTGTTGAATGCCCCTCATGCTATTGTCGTGCAGCCGAAGTGGCTTCCCGATAGTTGTTCCATAAAATTTCGAAGGAGCAGCCAAATATCAGTAACTTGCTGCCACGATATTTCGGCGCAGAGTGTTCTGGCCGTCTTCACGTGTGTACTGACATCAGTAAACTGAGCTCCCCTTTTTTAGCCTCACCGACTCAAGCCTTGTGTACCCAGTTGTCGCTGCGCCCAAGCAACACATGCACTTCTGCTGACAGCGCTCTCCGTGCTGAAAGTCCGCCTCATCGCTGTTAGATCGATAGTTTTCACGCGGTAAAACCATAAAACAGCGCCAGTTACGCAGAGCGCGAAGTTTTCCTATGACAGGATTCCATGAAGGACGCAACTGGAAACCGCCGTCGCTATTGATTAGAGTGTCAGGGAGACGTATTTCTGCTGATTCACTGATAATGGTGCTACAAAAGTTTGAAGTATTGGCCACAATTTTTGTTGCGCGGTATTTCCTCGAATGACCAGTAGAGATAGTGTGTTCAAAAATGTTCAAATGTGTATGAAATCTTAGGCTATCTTATCTTATCTCTGCTAAGGTCATCAGTCCCTAAGTTTACACACTACTTAACGTAAATTATCCTAAAGACAAACACACACACCTATGCCCGGGGGGTGACTCGAACCTCCGCCGGGACCAGCCGCTCAGTCCATGACTGCGGCGCCCTAGACCGCTCGGCTAATCCCGCGTGGCAATAGTGTGTTCTGCGATAGCAGATTTATTTGTCTGTAGGAGGTAAGTATGGCGCTGATCTTCCAGAATGCGCTCCTGAACAATGCACGTCGTTTGCCGTTTTTCCCAGGAGTAATGGTCAATACTCAGGATATGACAGCATTGATCATTCGAAGCAAAAATGTGTACCTTACGAGCTATGAGCACTTCTTGATCCTCAATACTGTGAAACAAATATCTTCTATTGCAAGCTCTTTGCTTTCCACATTTTGGATGGTGGTGGTAGGGACCAAAACAAGTAAAGAAAATTCCAGGAAACATGGGCTCTAAAGTGCACACTCTGTAAGAGCTACGAGCCCTTGTTCAGTAAAAGAGTTTTGTTTCATTGTAAAGAAGATGAACGAGTGCTGATGACTCCTAAGGTATGACTTTGGAGTCAATATTTACTGGACTATTTTTATTGTTTTAGTCCATACTGCCACCTCTCAAAATATAGAAACCAAAGAGCTAGTAGTGGAAGAGATGTGCTTCACAGTATCTAAGATCAGTAAGTGCTCACAGCTCTTAAGGTACCGTACGTGTTTTAGAGCCTAAGTTTACTAGACTTTTTTTGCTTCGAATGATCGTTTCTGTCATATTCCTGAATACTGACCCTACATCCTGGGACGCCCTGTATATGATTTGCGATGTCGCACTGAATCATATAAACACCTGCCTTACACAACTCTAAGTCATTTTTGACCAATCACGGAAGTATCGAGATTTTGTATAGAGGAGGAAGACCACTTTAACCTCATGCCAGGTCCTGATGGGATTCCAATTCGGTTTTACAGAGAGTACTCTACTGCATTGGCTCCTTACTTAGGCTGCATTTATTGCGAATCTCTTGCCCAACATACAGTCCCGAGCGACTGGAAAAAAAGCGCACGTGACGCCTGTAAATTAGGAGGGTAGAAGGACGGATCCTCAAAATTATAGACCAATATCCTTAACATCGGTTTGTTGCAGGATTCTCGAACATATACTCAGTTCGAATATAATGAATTTCCTTGAGACAGAGAAGTTGTTGTCCATGCATCAGCACAGCTTTAGAAAGCATCGATCCTGCGAAACGCAACTCGCCCCCTTTTTCACATGATATCTTGCGAACCATGGATGAAGGGTATCAGACGGATGCCATATGCCTTGACTTCCGGAAAGCGTTTGACTCGGTGCCCCACTGCAGACGCCTAAGGTACGAGCATATCGGATTGCTTCCCAAATATGTGAGTGGATCGAAGACTTCTTAAGTAATAGAACCCAGTACGTTGTTCTCGATGGTGAGTGTTCATCGGAGGTGAGGGTATCATCTGGAGTATCCCAGGGAAGTGTGGTAGGTGCGCTGTTGTTTTCTATCTACATAAATGATCTTTTGGATATGGTGGATAGCAATGTGCGGCTATTTGCTGATGATGCTGTGGTGTACGGGAAGTTGTCGTCGTTGACTGACTGTACGAGAATACAAGATGACTTGGACAGGATTTGTGATTGGTGTAAAGAATAACAGCTAACTCTAAATATAGATAAATGTAAATTAATGCAGATGAATAGGAAAAAAGAATCCCGTAATGTTTGAATACTCCGTTAGTAGTGTTGCGCTTGACACAGTCACGTCGATTAAATATTTGGGCGTAACATTGCAGAGCGATATGAAGTGGGACAAGCATGTAATGGCACTTGTGGGGAAGGCGGATAGTCGTCTTCGATTGATTGGTAGAATTTTGGGAAGATGTGGTTCATCTGTAAAGGAGACCGCTTATAAAACACTAATATGACCTATTCTTGAGTACTGCTCGAGCGTTTGGGATCCCTATCAGGTCGGATTGAGGGAGGACGTAGATGCAATTGAGAGGCAGGCTGCTAGATTTGTTACTGGTAGGTCTGATCATCAAGCGAGTGTTACGGAAATGCTTCAGGAACTCGGATGGGAGTCTCTGGAGGAAAGGAGGCATTCTTTTCGTGAATCGCTACTGAGGAAATTTACAGAACCAGCATTTGAGGCTGACTGAAGTATAATTTTACTGCCGCCAACTTAAATTTCACGGAAAGACCACAAAGATAAGGTAAGAGAGATTAGGGCTCGTACAGAGGCATATAGGCAGTCATTTTTCCCTCGTTCTGTTTGGGAATGGAACAGGGAGAGAAGATGCTAGTTGTGGTACGAGGTACCCTCCGCCACGCGCCGTGTGGTGGATTGCGGAGTATCGCTTTCGCTGTCTGCCGAGATGAATATCCATTTTCCAGGAACACAGTTTCAAGGCTGTCCAATTCCGCTTGCAAGTAGTCAGCGTATGAGATGGTACGAGCATGGCGAACGGAAGTCCTGTGCCGGATGGTGGAAATTATTTGCGTGTTAATACAGATCTGTATGAGTGGGTTTCCGAAACATCGGATATCCAAGTGTACCATCGCTCTTGTTCCGATACAAAAGCCGGCTCTGTTCCGATTCATTCGAACTCCGCGCTCGCCTCTGCCGCTAGCGCTGTCGTGCGGCTATGCGGGAGGCGCTGTGGGCAGTGCGACTGTGTCGCCTTCTGAACGTAGTTGCCTGCCGTCTGCGGCTTAGTGACAACACGTATTATCTTCCGCCACCAGCGTGAAACCTGCAGCAACCGCCGGCGGAGTCCACTCCGCCGGAGCCCTGATCCGAAATGTTTGTTTTTGATGGCTCAGTATCGTCAATGACAGCGCCTACCATCGGATGATCCAGTGTGCTAGTAGTCGCCTGCTCGGCATTTTGAACCCAGGCGTACCTCGTTGCATGCATCGAAGTGCTGGATGGCTTGTTTGTTATTCAAAAAGGCTCTTGTCGCGATTCAGGAAACGTTTGGTGTAGGTGGCCAAAGGCAAGTTCACTCTTACGTTTATGACAGCGGTGATTCAGTTTTAGTAAGTTTCATAACCTCTTTTCATAACTGTGCATGGCTGTTTATGTAAAAGAGAAAACTGTTTTTTAAGCATAATATCATTCATGTTGTGGCGTCTCCTTTGTTGTTCTACGCGTGTGCGAATTAATCACGCTGATTATTTCTTAGCCGAGCGTGTTTCTGGTATCCGATAACAAGAACAGCACAAGAATGGTACAGTCTTCTGTTATTTAGCGCTTTAAACGAATTTGTCTCTGTACGCTAAAATTCCATAGACTGCATGTATCCACTTGAAACACACGTAAACAGTTCTTCACAAGAAGTTGTACTGAAATCAAAATTAGCTTTCCAAATATTTTGTCAATATTTTTGAATCTCTCAAATTAAATGCACTTCCGTAATTGTGAAACAGTTTTCTACAAGTTAAACGAGCATTCCGTAAAACCCAGTGTTTGTGATGAAAATTGCCGACTGTCTCGTAAATGCAACCAGAGACAACTGTTGCTCGTAGAGGCAGTTAATGTTGCTTATACACAAAAATAGTTCAAATGGCTCTAAGTACTATGGGACTTAACATCTGAGGTCATCAGTCCCTTAGACTTAGACTTAAACCTAACTAACCTAAGAACATCACACACATTCATGACCGAGGCAGGATTCGAACCTGCGAGCGTAACAGTAGCGCGGTTCCGGACTGAAGCGCCTAGAACCGCTCGGCCACAGCAGCCGGCTTCTCATTCACAAATCTCCTTTTTATGTTTTCAAAATACTTTTGTTTTCGATAAATCGGGGTAGAAATTAACTTTTTCTTTAAAACAGTCATATTTTTCTCTTACCGCAATACACGAACATACTGCACTGCAGTAATCCAATATAAACCAGATCTTGACCAAAAACTGTTCCAGTCCGCTATGTTTTAATCAACGTTCATTTGTACTTCAATGAAGAATGAAGGGGGAACGTACGACACTACTGAATCTTTCATTCTTGGAAAAATAAATCAGTGATTACTCCATGTGTCAATATACACGTTATGAAAACCTGCTTAATAGCTTGCTTGTCCGTCTTTGGAAAGAAATACATCACTCTGCGTATCAAGGATCCGACAGTTCGTTGGCAGGTTTGTGGAGGTATGTGGCATTAGTTGTCTACGCACAGGTCATGTAATTCGCGCAAATAACGGGCTGCCGATTTGCGTATGCGGCAATGGCGCCCGATAGCGACCCAGATGGATTCCAAAGGATTTACATCAGGCGAATTTGGTAGCCGAGACATCAATTTAAGTTCACTATAATTCTCCTCAAAAAATTATACCACGGCTCTGAGACACAGACAATTATACTGCTGAAAGATGACATCGCCGTCGGGGAAGACGCCAAGCGTGAAGGGATGCAGGGGGTTCGCAGCTGTCAGCGTGTCTACGATTGCTACTACAGGTGTAGTCCAGCAACTGTTCGTGGTAGGATTAGACAAGTTGCTGGAAGTCCCCTGCGGAAATATTGATTCATGCTGCATCTACAGCAGTCCATAATCGCTGAAGTGTTGCCGGTACAGGATTTTGTGTCCGAAGTGGCCTCTCGATTAAGTCTGTGAATCTGCTGTTCGTAGTTTGTGTTAAACTGTACTGTTTCTTAAAATACTCACGCTGCTGTAGATTTAAAGTGTGTGACCAAAAATAGAGAGGCAGCCAATAACAAATGAGCAAATGAAATAAAACTTCACTGGTTGAGGGATTGTGTGATGTTGCTTCAATGATAAAATCGAGCCACATTTCAAGGAACTTAGCAGCAAGAGCCAACTTATCAGTATAACGCTGCAGCCCCTTTTGCCTGGATTCATGCATTGATTTGGTTGGGGAGGGTGTCAAGAAGTCGTCGTACGCCTCCTGAGGCAAGCTGTCCCACAACTGTTGAAACTGGTCCTTGATATCCTGGTTACCGGCACTGAGACGGATCTGACGTCCGACGTGCTCCCAGGCAAGTTTTATAAGGGAAAAATATGGTGACCTCGATGGCCACGAGAGCACTTCAACATCACGCATACAGTTCTAGACTCAGGCGCCATGTGCGAACGAGCATTATCCTGCTGGAAAATGAGACCTCGATACTGGCGCACGAGAGGTAACACGTGAGGACTCAGGATGTTCATGACGTAACGTTGTGGTGCCAGAGTTCCCTCAGTCACGGGAACTGAAGTCACATCCAATGGCTCCTCACATAATGAGGCCAGACGTAACGCCCCTGTACTATTGGAGGTTATAGCCACACTCACTGGCGCTGGTCAGCCGGGGTAGTGTAGAACCGCGATTCATCGCTGAAAACAGTGGGACGCTATTCATCATCAGTACATGCTTCCTAGTCAGGCACCACTCCAAATGCAGCCATTTGTGTTGTGTTAACGGCAGCTCACTCCACAGGACAGTAAATCCCGGGTCAGGCTGCTGCCAGCGTCTGACCAATGACACAGAATGTTGCAGGAACTCCATTACCTGTTCTCGGCTGGCAAATGCAGATATGAAGGGTGTTCTTCGTGCACAATACCGCGGTCCTCCACTGTGGTGACCAGGCGTTGTGGAGTGCGATCCTGGTGACAAGTTACCTTGGCCTTACAGTCCCATGCAGCCCAACATCGGGCCACTGTCACATCTGACTGCCTTACAAATCTGGATACGGCACGGTTCGACCAGCCAACTCATGTAGTCCAACTTGGGCCAGTGTCACATCCGAATGCCTTACAAATCTGGATACGGTAACGTTCGACCAGCCAACCCATGTAGTCCAACTTGGGCCATTGTCACATGCGAATGCCTTACAAATCTGGATACTCACGGTTCGACCAGCCAGCCCATGTAGTCTAACTCGAGACACTGTCACATCCGAATGCTATACAAATCTGGATACGGCAGGGTTCGACCAGCCAAAAGGAGACCCACAGTGAGACTTTCTCAGGTGCTGATGACGCTCGCTTTCACGTATATCCGGCGTTTCTGTTTCCTTCAGTTATCACTCAACATCTGACACTACCAGGTGCAGTAATAAAACTAAAATCAAATGACTCTGAGCACTATGGGACTCAACATCTTAGGTCATAAGTCCCCTAGAACTTAGAACTACTTAAACCTAACTAACCTAAAGACATCACACACACCCATGCCCGAGGCAGGATTCGAACCTGCGACCGTAGCAGCCCCGTGGTTCCGGACTGCAGCGCCAGAACCCCACGGCCACCGCGGCCGGCAATAAAACTAAACTGTCAACACGAGTGCACTGAGGAGGCCGTTCTATTTCTCACATACACTCCTGGAAATGGAAAAAAGAACACATTGACACCGGTGTGTCAGACCCACCATACTTGCTCCGGACACTGCGAGAGGGCTGTACAAGCAATGATCACACGCACGGCACAGCGGACACACCAGGAACCGCGGCGTTGGCCGTCGAATGGCGCTAGCTGCGCAGCATTTGTGCACCGCCGCCGTCAGTGTCAGCCAGTTTGCCGTGGCATACGGAGCTCCATCGCAGTCTTTAACACTGGTAGCATGCCGCTACAGCGTGGACGTGAACCGTATGTGCAGTTGACGGACTTTGAGCGAGGGCGTATAGTGGGCATGCGGGAGGCCTGGTGGACGTACCGCCGAATTGCTCAACACGTGGGGCGTGAGGTCTCCACAGTACATCGATGTTGTCGCCACTGGTCGGCGGAAGCTGCACGTGCCCGTCGACCTGGGACCGGACCGCAGCGACGCACGGATGCACGCCAAGACCGTAGGATCCTACGCAGTGCCGTAAGGGACCGCACCGCCACTTCCCAGCAAATTAGGGACACTGTTGCTCCTGGGGTACCGGCGAGGACCATTCGCAACCATCTCCATGAAGCTGGGCTACGGTCCCGCACACCGTTAGGCCGTCTTCCGCTCACGCCCCAACATCGTGCAGCCTCCCTCCAGTGGTGTCGCGACAGGCGTGAATGGAGGGACGAATGGAGACGTGTCGTCTTCAGCGATGAGAGTCGCTTCTGCCTTGGTGCCAATGATGGTCGTATGCGTGCTTGGTGCCGTGCAGGTGAGCGCCACAATCAGGACTGCATACGACCGAGGCACACAGGGCCAACACCCGGCATCATGGTGTGGGGAGCGATCTCCTACACTGGCCGTACACCTCTGGTGATCGTCGAGGGGACACTGAATAGTGCACGGTACATCCAAACCGTCATCGAACCCATCGTTCTACCATTCCTAGACCGGCAAGGGAACTTGCTGTTCCAACAGGACAATGCACGTCCGCCTGTATTCCGTGCCACCCAAAGTGCTCTAGAAGGTGTAAGTCAACTACCCTGGCCAGCAAGATCTCCGGATCTGTCCCCCATTGAGCATGGTTGGGGACTGGATGGAGCGTCGTCTCACGCGGTCTGCACGTCCAGCACGAACGCTGGTCCAACTGAGGCGCCAGGTGGAAATGGCATGGCAAGCCGTTCCACAGGACTACATCCAGCATCTCTACGATCGTCTCCATGGGAGAATAGCAGCCTGCATTGCTGCGAAAGGTGTATATACAGTGTACTAGTGCCGACATTGTGCATGCTCTGTTGCCTGTGTCTATGTGCCTGTGGTTCTGTCAGTGTGATCATGTGATGTATCTGACCACAGGAATGTGTCAATAAAGTTTCCCCTTCCTGGGACAATGAATTCACGGTGTTCTTATTTCAATTTCCAGGAGTGTATAATAGCAACTCTAATCATTTACATAACCGCCGAAGGTGTGTATATGTATGTAGTTACATGCGACCATGACTTCTTCACTTATTTCGGCAGACTGTGTAAATTTGTCAAGAAATGTAGAGTTTCACTAAAACTTTAGCTTGATGGTTGGTAGGATTGGCACATCCCCGTGTTTTAAAATAATTTTTATTCAGTTTTAGTCATTCAAAATGGCATGCTTGCTACAGCATATGGAATTACTTCCTGTAAGCTGGATATCATGCATTTTTTTTAACGGAGGAATACGTCTATTGAATCAGCCTGGTAAAACCAAAGGAGATTTCCCTGCAGCGAGGTGCTTATGAGTACTTATAAGCTGAAGGGATATTAACGAGATATGAGACGGGTATTTCTCCTTATCTAGAGATCTGCCAAGCGGTATGTTCGTCAGTAGATTGCCAGCCCAACATGAAGGGATGTTAAAAGACAGTGCGCGGCATGTGTAGCACATGACGCTCTCCCACGAGCTACTGTAGGTACCAGTACTCTGTTAGGTCCACACTCTGTATCTGAACGACAATAAGGAAAAAATAAAATAAAAAAAGTTAATAGAACTTCGTTAATTTGAAAAGAGCTGCTGTTAACAAGCGCAGACTGATTTAATGTGGAATGTGGAGAGTTCAATATCCCGTGCATTAAAGATGGGTCCTGTAGGTCAACAATGAGCAATGTCATGGTCGAAGAAGAAGAAGAAGAAGAGGTGAACAGCTCCTAACAATTTGTCTCATTACAGTTCTGAATCAGTTTTGCAAAGTCATCGGGGCAAAGAATCGGATGCTGACCAGAGGCCATGACTTTTTCACAAGCTCGCAAATTGAAATTTTTCCGTGTGGCACATTTCTACACACAGAAGGAGAGCCTTCTGTTAGAATAGATTTATGAAGGCTGACACTGTTGTCAGCAAATTTCGTCGACAGCGGGATTACAGAAACCGAGTTTCAATTCTGAATGGAGAAACAGGACATCATCATATTTAACAAGCTGTCTGGATATTTCCCTGAAGCGGAGCTCGGATTTTCGGTTCAGAGACCTCTACACTATAAATTCTACATGTAGAGCTTTGCTCCTGTACCCTCCTTACGGTTTGTGGTGGAGAGCAGAACGGTCGTAAAATAACTTGCCCGTAAGAAAGCAGAAAGTGCGGAAGACACAGAGTCAGCCATGATGGGAGCTCCGTTGTGAAGGGAGGTCCAGTTTGACAACTGAAACCTACCCATAAATGTGTACGTCACATAACTTGCAACCTACTGCTATTGACTCTGAGCCTGCAAACGATCGTATTAACAGGCTGTGTCAGTACGACCAATAATTCGACAAATGTAAGCATTCAAAGTCAACAGTTTCTCACTAGAGTGTCGAAATAAAAATAATTGCATAAGCAGAAGATAAAAAAAAATTGACCACGCATGGGCAGAAGGAAAAAAAATGAAACACACCAGCAGGCTGTGAAGGCTCAACGGTACATCTACATCCACATTTATACTCCGCAAGCCACCCAACGGTGTGTGGCGGAGGGCACTTTACGTGCCACTGTCATTACCTCCCTTTCCTGTTCCAGTCGCGTCTGCTTCGCGGGAAGAAAGACTGCTGGAAAGCCTCCGTGCACTCTCGAATCTATATAATTTTACATTCGTGATCCCCTCGGGAGGTATAAGTAGGCGGAAGCAATATATTCGTTACCTCATCCAGAAACGCACGCTCTCGGAACCTGGACAGCAAGCCACTCCGCGATGCAGATTAAAAATACTATGCTATCACGCTTACCAAAGAACCTGTGACGAAACGCGCCGCTCTTCTTTGGATCTTCTCCTCTGTCAACCCGACCTGGTACGGATCCCACACTGATGAGCAATGCTCAAGTATAGGTCGAACGAGTGTTTTGTAGGCCACCTCCTTTGTTGATGGACTTCATTTTCTAAGAACCTTCCCAATGAATCTCATGCTAACACCCGCGTTTTATATGACCATTCCACTTCAAATCGTTCTGCACGCTTCATCCTAAGCCCTTAGGCGCCACCGGATGTGGGTACGGAGGGGCATGCGGTCAGCACACCGCTCTCCCAGCCGTTGTCGGTTTTCGTGACCGGTGCCGCTACTTCTCAATCAAGTAGCTCCTCAGTTGGTCTCACAAAGGCTGAGTTCACCCTCCACAAAACAAAACAGCGGTAAAAAGTGTAGCGAAGAAGGCATAATTAGATGCTTTGATATTGACACTGTAAAATAAGCAAATGAGAATTAAATGCCAGTCCCATGATAACCTGAGTAACAAATCCTTCCGTAACATTTCAACGTTTCAAAAGGTGCACAAGTCGATTCTTGGTGACGTGTTCGTGAAGTGGAAACGCAAAGGAACAGTCACTACTAGAGCAAGAGTAGGCAGATCCCTGTACTGACGGACCGCGACCGTCGCGTGAAATAAGTGAAGGAATCGCTCCTGAGTTACAAATGCTACAAGCAGACCAGATAGCACAATGGGCGTACGGAGTTACAAAGAATGGGATACAGTGGTCGAGCAGCTTCTCATAAGCCACTCATCTCTCATCAGCCACTCTGCAGCCAATGCTAAGCGACGCTTAAAAAATGGTTCAAATGGCTCTGAGCACTATGGGACTTAACTTCTGAGGTCATCAGTGCCCTAGAACTTAGAACTATTTAAACCTAACTAACCTAAGGACATCACACACTTCCATGCGCGAGGCAAGATTCAAACCTGCAACCGTAGCGGTCGCGATTTTCCATGCTAAAGCGCCTAGAACCACTCGGCCACACCAGCCGGCAAGCGACGCTTAAGGTGGCGTGAAGAGCAACGTCACTGGAGAGTGAATAACTGGAAACGATTGGTACGTATTGATGAATTGTGCTACGCACTGTGGCAATCCGATGAAGAGATATGTTACCTGCCACCATGTGTAGTGCCAACAGTGAAGTACTGAGGAGGTGGTGCTACTGCATGTGGACGTTATTCGTGGTTGGGTTGTGAAACCCTTGATGCGCTTTAAAAAAAATAATGCTAAATGCAGAAAGATAAGAACACATTTTACAGCGTTATGTCCTGCGTACAGTAGAGAGACATTTCGTACACGTTAATTGTTCGCATGAATTTGATAATGCACCCCATAATAAAGCAGGATCCGCAAGGCTGTCATTTGTATGCAATAACATTTCTAAAGTGGAATGGTCTGACCAGAGTCCATACCTGAACCCAATGGAATACCTCTGGAATGACTTAGAACAGCGACTCGCTCCAGACGTCAGCACCCAAGCCCTCTCGGTTGCTGAGGAAGAATGAGCTTTCCATTCCTCCACAGGCCTTCAGACACCTATCCAAAGTGCCATCGGAGGTGCTCAAGACGTCGTAAAGGCGCAGAGTGGACACACTCCACATTAATGGTCACTAATGGGTGTCCGGATACTTTTGGTCAGTGTGTGTACACAGATCCCTTCACGGCAAAGCTGTGACGAAGCAAGGGAACCCGGCTACCAAATGCCATTAATACTGCCAAATTCGATATACAAATGCCAACCTGATAAACGAGAAAAAGGCAACTGGAAAAGAAAGAAGAAAATGAACGACCATTCTCTGGACCAAGTGCTAATCTTTTTGCAGATATTTCTGCTTCTCGCTACAATCTTTGTGGCATTGTCACTTACATATACGTATCAGTATCATCCGACCGTAACTGTTGGTCCTCCGGTTTAGTTAGGTCTTTTCCTAGCTGAGCTAAACGCACGAAGAATGAAATTTTCAAACTGCAGCGGAGTGTGCGCTGAAACGAAACTTCCTGGCAGAATAAAATTGTGTGCCAGACCGAGACTCGAACTCTGGACATTTGCCTTCAGCCGGCAAGTGCTCTCCCGAGTTTGAGTCTCGGTCCGGCACGCAGTTTTAATCTGCCAGGAAGTTTCATAAACGTGCGAAAGCTCAAAGTATGTACCAATACGGAAACAAGACTAGATCACAAGAAACGTACATTCTTCTTCAGTCGGTGATATAGTTAAACTTTGGGCATGGTCTGAACTACAAGACCGTACAGCGGAATGTGTAATTCCTGCAAAAATAATAGCAAAAGTAGAAATTAACCGTACGATCTCACAACATGTGACCTCCGTGTCAGGACGAAAGCGCTCAACGCTTTTAAGTAGGCGCTTGTAATCTGATGCTTCTCTCCATTACAGATCTAATGCGCTCTCGTAATATTAAAGCATACATCTTGCAATAAAATGTTGTCGAATTATCATGTTAAGTGACGTGGACATCGTTGCATTTTTCTAATGTCACACTAAGTTTCGAAATAACTACAGTTCTTTGTTTGCACTTGTCTGCGTAGCCGAGATCGCTAACGCACGCCTGCACTACTCGAACATGATATTTTTGCACCTCCAGTGGCCGTTGTCCGAAACACAATACAGTGGTGACTAAGGAGAACTCTTCACATTGTGAATGATTTCAAGACAGCTGTGCATACAGAATCTAGTGGTTCAGCGTGCCCTCGTGAAATTTCGTGATAATAACTTAATGATAAGCCGCCCTCACTCCCAGGTGCAATAATATGGTGCTTCACTAATATTAGTGTGTTGGTAGTCGGTTCGGATCCTGGTGATGGACAAAAAATTTCACCATCAGTATGTATCCTGCAAGATGAGGAGAGCACGTGGCGTAAAAGTGCCTTACCTCGAGACTTATTGCCAACGTCCAATATCAAATTCCATACTCTCCAGAGTGTCTTATGCAGGGAGAACATGTAACACCGTTGATCCGTGCATCGGAGAGAACTTAAAAGCTTGGCGGTATTCAAGAGGAAGATCTTATGGAATGTGCAGCACGGAGTTCCACACACTCCCTTTTCTCACCTCTATAAAACACAAACATTGCACCGCACTACAGACATACACGTATCCGTTACAGTCAGCCACACTGAAAAGGCACACGTGACAAATAACTCTCATACACTGCAGGAATAGGAGCTATTGTGTTTTGGATGGAAGAAAACACTTTCCGATCAGGGGGCTGAGTCTGTACTCGTCATCTCTCGGCCAAGAATGTCATAGATGTTTCCTTCTTCCAGTTTCGTTTACAGTTATTTTCTGCTCATAATTTCTAGGTACTCTACTGGTAACAATGATTCACAACGCCGTTCCTTACTAATAGGGCAAAAAAAGGACTCGAAGTCTCAAAAAAGTTTCAAGTAATATGTTACTAAAATGCTTACACACAACCTGAAGCACCCAGGAGGGGAGGAGGAGACGAAATGAAACTTCACAGATTGAGAGAGGATGTGATGATGTGTCAATGATTACAAATTCGAGTCAAATTTACAAAAAAAACTTGCCAATATGTACCCACTTTTCAGACTGACGATGCACCACCCTCTGGTCTTTAAACATGTGTTCATTCGGTTGAGCAGAGTGTCACAAAACCGTTGCAGGCCAGCTGGGCTACAACTTTTGTAACTTTTTCTCGATATAGTGGATACTGGCAGCGGGGCGGAGTTGACACACGAGCTGGTCCCACATGTGTTGTATCAGGGACAGAGCTCCCGATCTTGCTGGCCATGAGAGTACCTCAGCGTCAGGCAGACTGATCACACGTGCCATGTGTGTACGCGCATTGTACTGTTGAAAAATGCCACCAGGATACTCTCACATGAGACGTAACGCATGAGCACTTAGGATGTCCGTACTATTGTTGCGTTGGATTTCCCCTAATCGCTACCAGGCGTGACCTGAAGTCATACCCGCTGGCCACTCACAGCATGACGCCAGGCTCTGCCACAGATTGCCAGAAAGGGACCACTCCCCAGGTCTCCGCTGTAGTCGCAGACGTTTGTCATCTGTGGCAGAACAGAACCGCAATTCATCGCTGAAAATAGTGTGACGCCATTTGTCAGCAGTCCATACTGCCTAGTCACAGCGCCACTCGCAACGCAGCCGTATGTGTTGTTTTGCTAATGCGAGCCTACACATGGGACGGTAATTCCCTGCCACGGATACTGCTAGACTCCGACCAATGGTGCGAGAATGTTGCACGGAGTCTGTTGCTTGTTCTCGGATTGCAGGCACGGACGCAAAGAGGCTAGGATGTGCTTAGAGCGTAATACGGCGATCCTGCCTTGTGGTGATCACACGTGCTCGTGTGGAACTTTGACGACGGTTATGCTTGCCCTCACGTTCGCAAGCAATCTAACAATGGAACAGTCACATTTGAATTCTCAAAAATCTGGGCATCCCGCAATTTGACCTGGTAGCCAAATGGAGACCCACAATGACGCGCCTTTCGAACTCTTGTAGGTGCTGATAACGCTGTCTCATACCAATACATGGCATGTCCGTGTCCGTCACTGAACATCTGAGGCTGTTCCCATCAGAACTGGTAACAACACTAAAGACGAACCACACCGATGCACACTAGTGGCCGTCATACAGAGAACTACAGCTTTAATCATTTACACAATCTTCGGTGTGAGTTCTATACGGGCTGACAGTAACATCAGACCTCGTATTCTGGATGCTTAACATTTTCGATCGGGCAGTGTTGAATTCTTTCGAAAGCAGCATGGTTTTGAACACAGAAATATGTGATTTTCTATTAGCACTAGACTAAGCGAATATTTAAATTTTTAATTTTCCATTAATTAATTTAGTCTGCATAACTTTAGACACAATGTGCCCGTCCTACTGAACCAGCTCACAGGCAAAGAGAATTTGTTGTCCGGCGCACTGTTTGCTAATTTGTCAACGGATGATCGTAAATTTACCATTTTCTAATACTCAAATAGGCAGTCTAGAACAACAATAAAAGTATTGTGCAAGTTGAGAGTGTAGCCTGTTACGTCAACATGTGACTTTGTTGCACGGCGTACGCTCGCACACAGGAAGCGCGAGATTGCACGGAGCCGGATATATGCGGCAGTCTGCTCATAACCGGCTCCGAACCAGCGTCCGCCAGAATCACCCGTGCTCGGCCGGCGTCCTTGCCTCGGGCCAGGTGACTAACGGCCGAGTCTTCCTGGATGGCAAAGTCAACGTCGTTAACTGCCGCGGTCGTATCTCTGTGCGCTTTGCTCTATGTGGAACCCACGTTTATAGAAACTTGCAAAGACGATCAGAGTTTACTGACTGGTGTGGGATAAATCACAGCGTCGATCACCTCTGTTATCTATGGCACCTAGTGCACAGCAGTAGCCGGTTTGGCACAGCGACATTTTGCTGTGCACGGTATACCTTAACCATAGCGTCACGCGAATGGCATAGCCGGCCGCGGTGGTCTCGCGGTTAAGGCGCTCAGTCCGGAACCGCGCG
The DNA here is from genome assembly GCF_023897955.1 of Schistocerca gregaria. Classification (NCBI taxonomy): domain Eukaryota; kingdom Metazoa; phylum Arthropoda; class Insecta; order Orthoptera; family Acrididae; genus Schistocerca; species Schistocerca gregaria. Next base: position 427,145,308 of record NC_064926.1, read on the forward strand.
ACTGCTACGGTCGCAGGTTCGTCTCCTGCCTCGGGCATGGATGTGTGTGATGTCCTTAGGTTAGTTAGGTTTAAGTAGTTCCAAGTTCTAGGGGACTGATGACCATAGATGTTAAGTCCCATAGTGCTCAGAGCCATTTGAACCATTTTATTGACTGGCTTATAAACTTAGCCATTTCGGAAATGGTTCCACCTGTGGTCCGGAAGAGTCAATGATCGGGCCATCTGGATGTCAGATAAATCGCTTCGGTTTCCGCATTACAACGACTGCACTTTTCTCCGCTTCCTACCGACACGCTCTACTGATATTGCTGCTACGTGCCGTCTGTGAATGGTTGTAGCACGTTGACGTCGAGCTTAGGTGATTGTCAGATTAATATGACTGGACCGTCTATTTGGTCAAGATCCGCTCTTAGCTGACGGCACTAGACTAGTGTTTCTGTAGCCTGAAGCCTAGCGAGGATAAAGAGTCCAACTGTCCTAATTTTCTGTTGTCTTAATACTTATCAGTAATTTACTGAAATCGTACACTTCATCGACATTGCTGCAGTATCCCTCTGTGCTGCTACAAGTGTGAAGTATTTTCCGTCACTGAAGGTATCCTTATCACTGCAGCAAAAGGTGTCCTCATTACTGCAGAAAAAACAAGCATCGTATCGTATTTTGCTGTTCCTTGTTTTACTGTATTACAGACCTATGTAACGTATTTCTCGAGAGAGAACTAAGGACCAAGCAAGGTCTGCCCTTTTGATACTCCTTAAAGTCGTCGAAAGAACGTCTTGCTGGTACGTGACTATCTGCCTATTTTCTTAAACATGGCCTTTGTCTGACGATTCAGGGATTTGTCTGTATTTTCCACCTCCATGCTTGGTATTTTCTCATCTTAGAAGTTTAGTCTATGCCACAGAGCTTAGCGTCATGAGACAGTCTCCCATATGTCTGTGGAGAGGGCGCCGACAGCCGTAAAAGCGGCTTTGGTGCAAGGAGATGCCGTGACTTACTGTTAGCAGTAAGCCTGTCTCCGGCAAAATAGTGGCGAAGTCGGCTAGTGTCGTCAGCGCTGTTAACAGCTGACGGAAGGGGGTGGTGGTAGGGGGAGGAGGGGAGACACGTGTCGTTGTAGGTGGAGCTGAAGCCTGCGCTGTGCCTAAGTCCTGTAAGTCTTCACACGTAGTATTAATAGCGTTATTAATTACTAGCTGACAAACCAGGGAGTGGCCGGGCGCTTCTAGGCGCTACATTCTGGACCGCTACGGTCGCAGGTTCGAATCCTGCCTTGGGAATGGATGTGTGTGATGTCCTTAGGTAAGTTAGGTTTAAGTAGTTCTAAGTTCTAGGGGACTGATGACCTCAGACGTAAAGTCCCATAGTGCTCAGAGCCATTTGAACCAAGCCAAACCAGGCATTTGCCGAGTATCCTATTTACCAACTTCACGTTAGAAACGAAAACAAAATATGAACCGTGTTTTTAGTGTAATATCGAAAAAAAGGAAACAAAAGAAAAATTCGGAGTAGGTATTAAAATCCATGGAGAAGTAACACAAACTTTGAGGTTTGCCGATGACATTGTAATTCTGTCAGAGATAGCAAAGGACTTGGGAGAGCAGTTGAACGGAATGGATAGTGTCTTGAAAGGAGGGTAGAAGATGAACATCAACAGAAGCAAAACGAGGATAATGGAATGTAGTCGAATTAATTCGGGTGATGCTGAGGGAATTAAATTAAAAAAAATGAGACACTTAAAGTAGTAGAGGAGTTTTGCTATTTGGGAAGCAAAATAACTGATGATGGTCGAAGTAGAGAGGATATAAAATGTAGACTGGCAATGGAAAGGATACCGTTTCTGAGAAATTTCTTAACATCGAGTATAGATTTAAGTGTCAGGAAGTCGTTTCTGAAAATATTACTGTGGAGTGTAGCCATGTATGGAAGTGAAACGTGGACGAAAAATAGTTTGAACAAAAAAAATAGAAGCTTTCGAAATGTGGTGCTACAGAAGAATGCTGAAGATTAGATGGGTAGATCACATAACTAATGAGGAGGTATTGAATAGAACTGGAGAGAAGAGGAGTCTGTGACACAACTTGACTAGAAGAAGCGATCGGTTGGTAGGACATGTTCTGAGGCATCAAGGGATCACCGATTTAGTATTGAAGGGCAGCGTGGAGGGTAAAAATCGTAGAGTGAGACCAAGAGATGAATACACTAAGCAGATTCAAAAGGATGTAGGTTGCAGTAGGTACTGGGAGATGAAGAAGCTTGCACAGGATAGAGTAGCGTGGAGAGCTGCATCAAACCAGTCTAGGACTGAAGACCACAACAACACCATCGAAAAAATATTCGTTTCCAGGTGTACGAAAACACCTTTGAAATTGCGCAGTAAACTCGGTGTGAGATGAATCCGGGCAGTTCCTATACGCTCCTTCACGTGTCCACAATGCGATTTTGTAAACGTCTCTATGACAACGCGTCTTCACAGTTCTGCAGATGGCTCTTGTTTTCGCCTGTAAGCGTTTGCACTTCGCCGTTGAAAGCTGTCATCAGCGCTGCCAGTTGTCAGGGGTTTCCTTAAGTTGACTCTACTGTAGGAGTGTCTTGGTAGTAAAGGAAAAATGTATTAAAGTTTCATTCATGATGCGGCATTTTTTCATGCATCTCACTACTTACGACGACATACCTCGCGTAATATGACATGTAGATTGTTCTTACCACCACAGGGATGGTTGCCAACAGGAAAGGACATGTGTACCAAGTTTCGTGGAAGTCGGTCCAGTGGTTTAGGAAGAGAGATGGAACTTACACACATACATTATCCATTTTGATAATACGTATGGATTTAAATGATAAAGTGCTGAATCGCTAATGTTTTGTGATGCATAGCACGATGCGTCCAGGACTTTATTCCCACTTTTTAGTGTTGTAGTAGTTTACATGAACAATGCATGGGATGTCTACGTACGAGTTGTTCAACTTCTCTTGCCCTGCAGTTGTCATTTTATTGTCATAAGGTATTATGCCTTACAGAAATTCAGACTGTTTTCCACATGTAAAATGATAATGGTAAAAGATACTGTCACAATACTTCAAAATGTGAATGAATTTCGTGTTGTGCTTTGCATGAAATAACGTGCCAGGTGCAGTACTTAGTCAGGAAAGATGTAAATAAAATATTACTGCATTTATTAGACCATTTCGTCATTTGCTCCGTCGGTCACTATTTACTAGTTTAACTTCACCCCCTCCCCCAGATTAGATTACCTGCTGGTTTGCGCGATCTCAGCCATTCTTTACAGAAGTCTACTCACACAACGCAGCCCTAGCTTTCTAGTATATTTATTTAAATAGCACTGGTTTTTCCATCCAACTTTCACTATTTATAAACAGTGAAATCATGCCTTACATATATCTCATTGACAATGCATCTTTTCCTTCCTGTTAGTTAAATTGTGCACACAAAGAAGTGTTTAGGGTATCATTATTAGCTTGTAACACAATTTTAGTACTGTTTCATGCCTGTATTATTATCTCTAAGAGTAACGGTTTGTCACTTAGACTTATATATACCCCCACTCATTAAAATGTCTGGTATTGATCTTTAATGGAAATAACCGTGTATATGTAACCTCATTTGTACTTGCTGATACCATGTAAATTACTAATGTCGAATTAAATTGCATCTTAATGAAAATATACTTTTAATTAAGTCTCCTTTATATAATACGTTTATAATATATTAAATTTGTTCAACAGCACATAGACTACTGATATTGTTTAAAGGATGAGATTGAACATCTACGGTCAACTTTCGTGAAGAATAGCTATTATAGCAATTCTAGCAATTGCACTAACCTCTGTGGTCTCGCTGGCTCTGATTGATAGAGCGTCTGCCATGTAAGCAGGAGATCCCGGGTTCGAGTCCCGGGCAGGGGACACATTTTCAACTGTCCTCGTTGATATATATCAACGCCCGTCAGCAGCTGTAGGTATTAATATAATTCTAATTTCGTTCTAGACGGGTGCAGGTCCCTATAAGTATATTTTAATTGAAAGTCGCTGCCTGGTATCGGCGGATAAGTACGATATTACCACGCCTGTGTTGTTAAGAAGAACGAAACAATGTTCCTCACGTGCTCTACAATATCGAATTTATCTGCCGACGCCAGGCACACCCACACACACACACACACACACACACACCGAACACTTGCCCACCTTTCTGCAGTGAGCAGCGGGGCCCGCTTCCCTGTCGTATAATTTATTTCGGGACGTTTGACAGAGAAGAGATTCCTGGAAGAGGCCCGGCATACAGGACGCCAACGTACCGACGCCTCACACGAGAGATGACATTGGCCCTGCGCCAGTGTGTTGCGATTTTAAAATAGCAGAGAAGGTTGTTGAACATCCTTAGCAGCTGCTGCGTAGCAGCGTTGCCAAATTTTGGTAGCGCATTTCCGAGTTTCCTTCCGCCGGATATTGGAACTGGGAAGATATTCTGGGTAATTATTGGCCTAGTAGCCAGCTGGGTAAGCTCATTTATTGTTCCAGGAGGGCATTGTGTACGGCGCGACAAAGGTTATACGAACAGAGAACCATACACGATTACACACACAATATGCTACACCCATATAACTTCTGCCATGGTATCATTTACTATTAAAGTTCCGTGCCTCAGTCGGTAAAACCGGAACCCTTATACGATCACTTTTTCGTCCGTGTGTCAAGACCGCAAGGAAGGGACAGACATACGAAGCTGAAATTTATATCTGATAATAAGGTCTATGGCCCCTTGGCTATTTAAAAAACTTAAGCTACTGAGTCATTGCAATCAAAAGGTACGGAAATTTATGCCACATATTTTGACACTCGCAAACTCGCTCGTTAAAACATATAGATCACCTCTCGTTGGCCTAGAATCATGAAATTTGGCAAGAAGCAAGGTTTCACAGTACAAGTAAAGGGAAAAAAGATCATAAAAATGTTAATCTTTAATTATATCACACGAAAAAATATTTCTTTTGTCATTTGTTATCCGACTTCAAACTTAAAACACTCTCGAAAGTCTTGTAATTCCTGGAACCTATATCTTGCCAGTATCAGTGTCGATAAGAGGCAAAAATAGTCGAGATTCTCCATTCCTGGCTTGAATGAACTGTCTGTATACATTATTAAGTTTGTATCGAACGCCTAGTTCGCAAACCCTACTTGTACCTGTCCAATTTTCACTTTTCTCGTGACGGAGATGGTGCGTATGTACAGCAGATCTTGACGTAAGAACGTTGTGGCATGTTCATCACACACTGTACTACTAATACTGCTCTACTATAGTAGTGGTTGTAGTTTTACTCAGCTTTGGATTACAATGATGTTGGAAATGTCATAGTATTTCAATTTAAGAAAAACTAAACTAACGCAATTAACTTGTACATTTACGCAATTATAGATATAATTTGACAAGAATGGGGCTGGCTGTCGGTCTTGAACTTCTAGTAGAAACCATCGCGGTATTTGCCGGAAGTAATTTAGGGAAACCATGGAAAACCTAAGTCAGTATGGCCAGATGGAGAATGGAAGTCGTATCTTTCCAAATACAAGGTAAACAAACAATGCTATCTCATTCGATTTACCCCTATTGTTAATACTTTTGTATAAATTATGTGATTAATAATGTAAAAGGCTACTGACTTATTGGCCGGCCAGAGTGGCCGTGCGGTTCTAGGCGCTACAGTCTGGAACCGCGAGACCGCTACGGTCGCAGGTTCGAATCCTGCCTCGGGCATGGATGTGTGTGATGTCCTTAGGTTGGTTAGGTTTAAGTAGTTCTAAGTTCTAGGGGATTGATGACCTCAGAAATTCAGTCCCATAGTGCTCCGAGCCATTTGAACCATTTTGAACTTATTGTTCATTTCTCACTGTACAGGCTACACACGTTAAACACAGATTATTTAAAAATGTACGAGTCCGCAGCGACGCTGTTTAGTATCCGTGTTGTGTATCTCTACTTTCCATTTACTAGCTACAAAAACTGAGTAAGATTCCCTCTATAATGACAAATCTTGAGCTCAAAATTGGATAAGATTTTAGTGTTATATAAGGAGGGATCAAAAAATTTGCGTTTGAAGGCCATAGAGTCCAGAATTGGTATGCCAACCAGACAAAATTAAGGCAACCATCCCACCGACGCACCAACTAGAAGATACTCGTTTCGTAAAACACCGCGTCCTGTTGCGTGCTTGCTACACATCCTCGTCCAACAGGAATCGTCGACCCTTTGAGGCCTTTTCTAAGGGACCAAAAGCGTGATAATAGCATGGAGAGAGATCAGAACCGTAGGGCGGGTTCTCGAGTGTCTCCCATTTGAGTTGGCCTTCCAGATCGACCGGCGTCTTGGGTGTCTTGTGTTGAATCCTTATCACACGGAACTTAGAGCATCATTTACAACTACGGTTTTCGAATGACGAGCTGTCCCATACACATTCTTCATTCTCCGATGGATGTCTACCGTTGTTTGACCTTCGGCAGCCAAGGAAAGAATAACAGCACGATAGTCCTATTTGAACGCATTTGGTAATAACGTCGCCATACTTTACGCCTCCTCGTTTACCGCAATCACATCGGAAAGAAGCGAATGCTATACTACTCCATTCCCTACGCGTCGGTGCTTATGTACGCGCTTCGGAGTCGTGCTATGGTGCATAAACGCTGCAGCAACGCCCTAAAATTGAACCTCTCTTATACATTGCATAGCTCTGCGACTAGGGTTTTCGGAAAGGAAAAAAAAAGAGAAATGAGATACTATGTAAGTTTTATGTGAAGTGGTAGATTATTATTATTTCTTTCTTTTCTCAGACGTTATGTCTGGTTAAAAATGGAAAGTGACGCGGACTTTGATCAAGCGTGACTTCCTTTTAACTGTACGGTATATGTTACATTGCATTTAGGAACTTTCGAGTAACTGAACATGTATCAGTAATTACAATTTCTGTAGTTGCATATATACGTTTGGATGTAGCTGTATTACGTTGATGTACTGGTGGATATTGTGTGGTACGACTCCTGTAGTTGACAGTATAATTGGTATAATGTCAGCTTTATCCTGATGCCACATGTCCATGACTTCCTCAGCCAGTTGGATGTATTTCTCAATTTTTTCTCTTGTTTTCTTTTGTATATTTGTTGTATTGGGTATGGATATTTCGATTAGTTGTGTTAATTTCTTCTTTTTATAGGTGAATATGATGTCCGGTTTGTTATGTGGTGTTGTTTTATCTGTTATAATGTTTCTGTTCCAGTATAATTTATATTCATCATTCTCCAGTACATTTTGTGGTGCATACTTGTATGTGGGACGGTGTTATTTTATTAGTTTATGTTGTATGGCAAGTTGTTTATGTATTATTTTTGCTACATTGTCATGTCTTCTGGTGTATTCTGTATTTGCTGGTATTGTACATCCGCTTGTGATGTGAACTAGTGTTTCTATTTGTTGTTTGCAAAGTCTGCGTTTATCTGTTGTGGTATTGAGATCTTTGATAATATGCTTCCTGTAACATCTGGTGTTTATTGTTTGATCCTGTATTATTATTATTATTATTATTATTATTATTATTATTATTATTATTATTATTTACTTGTGTTACATTTTTTACCAACCCGTACTGTGAGTTACCTAAGTATTCATTGACTGTATAGAATATATTGCTTAAGAGGTAACTTTTAATTGCGTTTTCAAACAAGTTATTTCTACTATTCTCAACAAAGGATGTTTCAGGGGATCCATCACTTGTTCTCGAATGGCAGCCGCAGACGTCCTTCACAGTGACCACTCAACATGTGACGCTGTTAACGTCACTCTCCCACGTCTGGTAACAAAAGTAAACACGATCAACACTAATGTATTCTGTTGGCTGTCCCAGGCATAGACGTCACTGATGATGTGCACATCACACTGACATCTGACCATTGTGCGAAAATAAAACGCCTGCAGCAGTCCTTATGATATTATTTTTTTTTTTGCAACCTGTTTCGGCGCTTCAATGCGCCATCTTCAGGCTGTAGTTGATGCTGAAGGGGTTGATCGATCCTTATGCTTATCGCATCAGTAGCCAGCATAACTGGCTGGAAACTTAGGTGTCAGCACTCTAACTATAAACTTCCAAGTTTGCAGATTATGTGCGTATCCATTTATGCTGGTTACTGATGCGATATGCATAGGGATCGTATCAAACCCTTCCGCATCAACTACAGTCTGAAGATGCCGCATTGAAGCGCCGAAACTGGTTGCAACAAAATAAATAAAACCATAAGGACGGCTGTAAGCGTTTTATTTTCTCACAATAGTAAATGGCCATAGTCCCAAAGACCTACTGCCAAAAGGATGGACTACAAAGACATCTAACCATGTCGTCTGGTTGTCAGGGATTGTATAACTGATGTTGCTATAATATCTTTACCATGTACTAATGGACGTGCAACTACTGAAACAACAACAATAGGATACGAGCAAAATAAAGTTTGTGATGTTTAAAACTTTCCCGGCGTACTGATTGTTCCATAATAACACGGGAGAACTGCCGTAAGTCAGTAACGTCATGCCACGATATTTCGGCACAAAGTCTTTTGGCCATCTTCAGGTGAGCACCGCTGTAGTAGTACTACTACAGCGGTGCTCACCTGAAGATGGCCAAAAGACTTTGTGCCGAAATATCGTGGCAGGACGTTACTGACTTACGGCAGTTCTCCCGTGTTATTATGGAACAAAATAAAGTTTATTTGTGAGGCTATAAATGTTGGGGTCCGGAGAGAAGTGGCACTTGGATTAATGAAGTCGTGACGTGAAGAAAAAACTCTAGCCCGAAGGAATTGGCACCCTGTTTGAAATACTAGACTCGTATTAGGAAACCATTTATATCTTACTTTCTGAAGCTTTTTATCTACTCTTATTAACAGCAACTTGGGAGGAACTAGGATGAATACTTACATCTTCGTTAATGTTGATTTTATTGTTTATGTTTGTCCAACTAAGCTCGAACTCTGTGTCAAATGACGCACTCTTAGTGATTCTGCTGGGGAGTTAAAAGGTTAAAAAAAATCGACTTGTGGAGAAGTTACTGACATATGGCATCATAAAGGAGCTAAGTGGTGACAGTTAGGCAGACCACCGCAGGTTATTGTCAAGAGGCACTAACGCAATGTTCGGTTCATCGTACTGCGTCACACTCTAGATTACAGCTGGTGAGGGGACTCGTGTTGTATGCAAGTCGAACTCTATGCAGACCTGGCAGCCGCAACACCTATCGATGGTGACCCGTCCACTGAATACACGGATCATGACAGGAACCAGTGGTTAGTGCCTGAATATGCCTAGACTGCAAGTATAATTTTTTTCGACCTAAGAAAAGTCTCTTTTCAAGCACTGTTTATACTGTTGTAGTTGTCAATCGAGTTAACTCTGTACTGGGTGGCTATAACTTCAAGTGCAGGTCCAGTGTGGGCTGTAATTTATCGTATAGTTGGTCTTTCTTGGACTCACAGTCCCCGATTTGCAGCTGGTGGCCAAAATTGGAACTAATTTTTTCAGCATAAATCGGTTCCGCAGTAACACGTTACAATATCTACCACGTTTCGCTGTCATATGTACATCTATATGATTTATCTGGAATTCCCAATTAAGTGCCTGGCAGAGAGTTAATCGAACCACTTCAAGTCTATTTCTCAGCCGTTCCACTCCCGAACAGCGCGCGGAGGAAACGAACACTAAAATCTTTCTATGTGAGCTCCGATTTATTCTGATTGTCATTGCTTCCCTCGTACGTGGGCGCCAACAAAATATGTTCACACTCTGAGGAGAAAATTGGTCATTGAACTTCCATAACAAGATCCTGCCGCAACGAAAAACACCTTTGTTTTAGTGATTATGGTGGGAGACTTTTGGGGACAATTTTTGCACAAATATTTCTCATACCTAGATTTTCAGTTATTGATGTTTCTCTATTGATGTTCAGTTCTTCTGCAATCATTTTCACGGATCTTCGATCAGATCGTACGAGTTCACGCGCCCTGGCCAAGTTGACATCCGTCCGTGAGGTTGATGGTGATCCACTGCGGTCTCCATCTTCAACATTCGTTCTACCTTCACTAAACATTTTATGCCAACTAAAAACTTGAGCTCTTGACATAACCTCCTCTCCCAAAGCCTTCTGAAGGTTACCGTAAGTTTTCGTCTCGTTTTCACCCAATTTAAAGCAAAAAGAAACGGCATACCATTGCGCAATATTATGTGGTTCCATTTACGTGACGAGAGACATAAACACGCGTTAACTTATTAGAGCACAACTCACAACTGAGCAGTTGCATCGATGTGCCGCTTGGACTACAAGCAGCGTATAGACCGTGGTCAAAGATATTGTGTCTACGCAAGTCTGCAGGGTTGCCACATCTTGCAAAGAAAATCAGTCTCATTACTTTATTGTTGCACCTCGTATATGAGTGGCTCAAAGACTTTTTAAATAATTGAATCCAGTTCGTTCCTGGACGACTTGTGTTCATCAGAGACTAGGGTATCGTCAGGTATGTCAAAGGAAAATGTGATATGACTGTTCTTTTTCTCTATACAGGGTGTTTCAGAAGTGCTGGTCAACATTCAGGGATATGAGAGGAATTATCATTCGAAACAAAAAAAAGTCAAGGAAACATGGGGTCTAAAATACATATCTTAAGGGCTTTGAGGAATTCTTGATCTTCGACACTAAAACAAATTTCTTTTACTGCAAGCTCTTTGCTTTTTGTGTTTTCGGAAATGGTATATGAATCAAAATGAGAAAAAAGGCCCAGTAAATATGTGATCTAAAATGCGTACCTTAAAAGTTATGAGTACTTGTTCATTAGAAGAAATGTGTCTAAAAGTAGCGAAGATGAACAAGTGTTCATAGATGTTATCGTATGCATTTTAGAGCACATGTTTACTGGAATTTTTTTCTTGTTTTGGTCCATAATACCACTTCCCAAAATATGGAAAGAAAAGAGCTTGCAGTAGTTGTTTCACTTGTCGAATATCAAGAATTGCTCATAGCTCTTAAGGTAAGCTCATGTTTACGTGACTTTCTTTGTTTCGAATTATCAATCCTGTCATATCCCAAAATATCTTCCATCACTTCTGAAACAACCTGTATGCATAAACGATCTGACGGATAGGTTGGGCATCAGTCTGCTGTTATTTGCTGATTTAGCTGTGGTATGCGAGCAAGTGTTGTCGTTGAATGTATGAAGGGGGTTACAGGATGACTCGGACAGAATTTCTGTTTGATGAGTTGAACGTCAGCTTGCTCTAAATGTGGAAAATGTAAAGTAATGCAGATGAGTAATAAAAACAATCTTGTAATGTTGGGATACGGTATTAATTGTTTACTGCTTGACACAGTCACGCCGATTTAATATCTAGGCATAACGTTGTAAAGCGACGTGAAATGGAACTAGCATATAAGATCGATTACAGGGAAGGTGGTCGAATCCGGTTTATTGGCAGAATTCTATGAAAGTGGAGCTCATCTATAAAGGAAACCGCGCGCAAAACACTTGTTCGATCCTTTATTGAATGCTGCTCGAGTGTTTGGATCCCCGCTAACTCGGATTAAAGGAAGACATCGAAGCAATTCAGAGGCGTGCTGCTAGATTTTTTGCAGGTAGATACGATAAACATGTGAGTATTACGGACATGGTCCACAAACGAACATGGGAATCTCTGGAGGGAAGAAGAGGTTCGTTTCGCAAAACATTATTGTGAAAGTTTAGAGAACTGTCAATGGTGACAGATCGCGGAACGATCCTGCTGCCACCAATGTACGTACATCTCGCGCAAGAAATGCCAAGGCAAGAGAAGTCAGGGCTAGCACAGAATTATATAGACACTCGTTTCTCGCTCGCTCTAGTTACGAGTATAACAGGAGAAGAACTGACCAGCAGGGCAGAAAGTATCCTCCACCATGATCCATGTGGTCGATTGCGTATCATGTATGTAGACAGAGATGAAAACTGGACTACATTTAGGTCAGTAATTCCCCTAAACACACATTCTAATTAGTAACCTTGCATATGTAACTTACATTACACTTCCTAATTAATTTCTTCCATTCTTATGTTTCAACCGTCCGTAGCCGAAGCAATTATATCCTAAGCACTGAGGCGTCAGACAGCTTGCTGTTAACAATGCTAGACACAGTACCTTGTATTGAACAACATGCGGAAGCGGCCTTTCGAACACGACCAAAGGTGCCAGAAACCGACCGTACCTTATTTAGAGTGAAATTTCATAACGTGAAGACTGCTGACGCTTCTTGTATTATCACATATATCTGTTACTCTTGTTATGTACAGCCAGATCGTACTGCAAAATCATTTACGGACTTTTAATATCGTTTTCTCCTATTTCTGTTATTGCAAGCAGAAATTCTTTGGAGTACCTTCCTGTCATCTACATGCTCCTTGACATTATCTTTTGTAGTAGACACAGTTATTTTGTAAGTATCGTAGCTTTCTCGAGACGTTGTTATCGAAGAGGTGATTAAAAGTTGTAGACTAATCAGTTTATATCAAAGGAACGGGAGTTTTCAACCGTTTTACTATTAAAAATATTTCAAAATTTCTACTACACAACTTATAGATCCGTGCTAGCCTGCTAGCATTCATCGTATAACTATAGTTTTCCCACTGCACAGCAATCTCATTACCCACATACGTTACAAGTATTTAGGAAAAAACTAGAAACTGATTGCCATTTTCACACTGACCACCCAGAATTTAATTATCCTAAATTCGTGTAGCATTTTTGAGACGTTGTTGTGGTCTTCAATCCAGAGACTGGTTTGATGCAGCTCTCCATGCTACTCTCTCCTGTGCCACAAATTTCTCTTCTCTCCAATTCTATTCAATACCTCCTCATTAGTTATGTGATCTATCCGTCTAACCTTCAGCATTCATCTGTAGCACCACATTTCGAAAGCTTCTATTCTCTTCTTGTCTAAACTATCTATCGTCCACGTTTCACTTACATGCATGGCTACAATCCATACAAATACTTTCAGAAACGACTTCCTGACATTTAAATCTATACTCGATATTAACAAATTTCTCTTCTTCAGAAACGCTTTCCTTGCCATTTTATATCCTCTCTACTTCGACCAGAATCAGTTATTTTGCTCCCCAAATAGCAAAACTCCTTTACTGCTTTAAGTGTCTCATTTCCTAATCTAATACCCTCAGCATCACCCGACTTCAATTCGACTACATTCCATTATCCTCTTGTTTTTGTTGATGTTCATCTTAGATCCCTGGTGCTAAGTGTGTGATGCAGTGTTACATGTACCTACAGTAACTGCACTAATTCGTGTAATTTTGGAAAGGTGTACGCTGTCTCGCGCTAGCAAAACTTTTTCTTTTGTTTGTGGACGTAGACGAAGCTGAGACAGATCCTCGTGGCTTCGTGGTAATGGTGTTGACTTCGTGCCATACGTCCGCTCAAAATACAGGTCATTAGCAACCCATATATCGTCCCTGATTCAGCCACAGCCGAAAAGCAGTTTAGAGACAAATACTTTACTCCGTGACAGTAGCTTTCTATCATCGTCCTCAGTGAATACTGAAATGCATTCGCCGAAAGACGAAACGCAAGAAATGTAAATTACGCAGACGATGGCACAGATATTCGTTACAGTTATGCAAGCACCTCGACTTCAAGGGCTGTTCAATAAGTAATGCAACACATTATTTCCGAAAGTTGGTTGATTTTATCTAGCATTACAGTACACCATTCAATTTATCCCAACTCTTACGGCTACAAAAGCCTATTTTTCAACGTAGTGCGATGGTCTTACGCCGCTTTATTGGGAGGGCGTCCGTCCCTGGTAGCTGAGTGGTCAGTGCGACAGAATGTCAATCCTAATGGCCCGGGTTCGATTCCCGGCTGGGTTGGAGATTTTCCCCGCTCAGGGACTAGGTGTTGTGTTGTCCTAATCATTATCATTTCATCGCCAATGACGCAAAAGTCACCGATGTGGCGTCAAATAGAAAGACTTGCATCCGGCGAACGGTTTACCCGACGGGAGACCCTAGTTACACGACATTTACATTTTTACTGGGAGGGCCTGTATGCCCGCACGGTATCACACTATTGGTCATTATCCACGTACTGCTTCCCGTGGAGTGCATTCTTCCTTGGGCCAAACAGATGGAAGTTGGAAGGTGCAAGGCCCGGACTGTAGAGTGTATAAGGAAGAACACGCCATTGAAAGACTTGTGAGCTCCTCTAGGGTGCGCAGATTTGTACAGGCCTTGTGTCGTCATGGAGAAGGAGAAGTTCGTTTGCATTTCGTGTGGCGACTAACACGCTGAAGTCTTTTCTTTAATTTCATGATTGCAGCACAATGTACTTCAGAGTTGATCGTTGTATCATGAGGGTGGACATCAAACAGAATAACCCCCTTTAAGTAGGCTGTTTAGGTTTTTATGTTGGTAACGCCACGGTGTCCTCTGTATGAAAATCGCTGACTGCGCTGTGTGCAGTCTGTGGCTGGTTGGACTCATTGTTGGAATATTCGTTTGTATAGTGTTGGGCAGCTGGATGTGAACAGCGCATAGCATTGGGCAGTTGGAGGTGAGCCGCCAGCAGTGGTGGATGTGGGGATAGAGATGACAGAGCATTGAGAGCGGACGATCTGGACGTGTGTCCGTCAGGAAAAAGGAAATTTGTAAGACTGGATGTCATGAACTGATTTTATTATTTTCAAAAGTCATATATATATATATATATATATATATATATATATATATATATATATGACTTTTGAAAATTATTAAGGCAAATTTGTTCTCTATCAAAATCTTTCATTTGCCAACTATGCCTATCAGTAGTTAGTGAGTTAGTAGTTAGCCGGCCGGTGTGGCCGTGAGGTTCTGGGCGCCTCAGTCTGGAACCGCGTGACCGCTACGGTCACAGGTTCGAATCCTGCCTCGGGCATGGATGTGTGTGATGTCCTTAGATTAGTTACGTTTAATTATTTCTAAGTTCTAGGCGACTGATGACCTCAGAAGTTAAGTCGCATAATGCCCAGAGCCAGAGTCTTAGTAGTTAGAATCTTTTATTTAGCTGGCAAATGGTTCAAGTGGCTCTGAGCACTATGGGACGTAAAATCTGAGGTCATGTCCGCCCCCGGTAGCTGAGTGGTCAGCGCGACGGACTGTCATTCCTAAGGGCCCGGGTTAGATTCCCGGCTGAATCGGAGATTTTCGCCGCTCAGGGACTGGATGTTGTCCTAATCATCGTAATTTCATCCCCATCGACGCGCAAGTCGCCGAAGTGGCGTCAAATCGAAAGACTTGCACCAGGCGAGTGGTCTACCCGACAGGAGGCCCTCGTCACACGCCATTTATTTATTTTATGTGAGGTCATCAATCCCCTAGACTTAGAACTACTTAAACTTACCTAAGAATATCACACACATTCATGCCCGAGGCAGGATTCGAACCTGCGACCGTAGGAGCAGCGTGGATCCGGACTGAAGCGCTTAGAACCCCCCGGTCACAACGGCCGGATTTTAGTTGACAGTATTGGCGCTCGCTGTGTTGCGGTAGTTCGCGTAACGAAGATTTTTGTGAGGTAAGTGATTCATGAAAGGTATAGGTTATAGTTAGTCAGGGCCATTCTTTTGCAGGGATTACTGAAAGTCAGATTGCGTTTCGCTAAAAATATATCGTGTGTCAGAATAAGTAAAGAGAGAACTGTCTGAATAGGTTGAGTTTTGCTCAGCTGTTTGAAAATCAAATAACGTAGAAGTTTACCAGCACAGTCATGCTTAATTTTTGAAGGGGATGTTTCACCCGTAAGAGTCCCAGAAAACCGTCACCATGACTTTACCGGCTGAGGGGAGCGATTGAACTTTTTTTTCGGAGGAGGGTCGGTGTGGCACCACTGCATGACTATCGTTTTGTTTCCGGCTCGAAGTGATGAACCCATGTTTCGTCGCCTGCGATGACTTTAGACAAAAAAAATTCACGATTAGCCTCGCAACCCGCAAGCAATTTCGCACAGATGGTTCTTCGTTGCTCTTTATGGTCTTCTGTTCGGCAGCGAGGAAAGTAGCGGGCACACGCCTTCGAGAACCCCCACTGCTGAACGAGTGTGCCAGCACTACCGACAGAGTCGTCGAGCTGAGCAGCGAGGTGTTTGATTGTCATTCGTCGATCATCTCGTTCCAACATTGCAGGAGTCACAGCTGTGTGCGGCAGGCCGCCAAGCGGGATGTCGGACAAGTTTGGACGACGTTTTTTTGGGGTTGACAGACGTCTTACCCAACGACTTACCGTTCGGTTGTTCACTGCCAGGTCTCCGAAGACGTTCCACAAACACCTAGCAATATCTGCGATGCTCTGTTTTTCCGCCAAAGGAAGCTCAATGATAGCTCTGTGCTTGGAACGTACCTGCGTCACAGGCGCCATTCTGAAGGTTACGTACAGCGCCGGCACCTATCGGAACTTCATGAAACTATAGTGGCTGTCCCACAACAAAATCCGCAATTTTTTAACCGAGATTGTCCGAGAAAAAAAAATACGTTGCATTACTTACTGAACATCCCTCGTAATTGAATAATGAGAGCAACTGATGAACTATGGAAATTCCGTTCTTGTTGTTGTTGTAGAAGCCTTCATTCCGATGACTGGTTTGATACAGCTCCCTACTTTAGTCTTTCCTGTGTAAGCCTCTTCATTTTCGAATTATTATTGCAACATTAAAAAAATGGTTCATATGGCTCTGAGCACTATGGGACTTAACTGCAAAGGTCATCAGTCCCCTAGAACTTAGAACTGCTAACTAACCTAAGTACATCACACACATCCATGCCCGAGACAGGATTCGAACCTGCGACCGTAGCGGTCGCGCGGTTCCAGACTGTAGTGTCTAGTACCGCTCGGCCACATTGGCCGGCCTGCAACATTCATCCCTTTGAACCTGCTTACTGTATTCTGCCTTCGGTGTCCCTCTTCAAAAATTACACTCACTTCCCTGGATAATCGAACTGACAATTCCCTGATGTCTCAGAATATGTCCTATCTACCGATCCCTTCCTTTAATCAAATTGTGTCATAAATTTCTTTTCTGCCAAGTTCGTTTGAGTACTTCCACATTAGATACAAGATCTACTCAATCTTCAGCATTGTTCTGAAACACCATATCTCAAACGCTTCTATTCTGTTCTTGAGTGAACTATTTATCGTCCTCGTCTCTCTTTCTTGGAAGGATCCACTCTAGACAAATACCTTCGGAAAAGACTTCCTAAAAGTTAAATCTACATTCGATGTTATCTTCTTCAGAAACGATTTTCTGGCTGTTATCAGTCTGCATTTGATAACCTCTCTTCATCGGCCATCGGTATTATGCTGTCTTCATCGGCCATCGGTATTATGCTGCCCAAACACAAAACTAATCTTCTGCTTTTAGTGTCTCATTTCCTAATCTAATTCCATCAGCATTATTTGATTTAATTCAACTACATTCCTTAACCCTAGCTTTACTTTCGTTATGTCCATCTCATAATTTATTTTTAAGACGCTATCCACCCCGTTCAGTTCCTCTCACAAGTCCTTTGCTGTCTCTGTCAGAATTACAATGCTATCAGCAATTCACAAAGTTCTTTTTTTTAAAAAAATGGTATACTGACACCTGGAACTATGCGACCTTCGTAGTGTTTGGATAATCATTTATTACGAAAATGATCACTTAGATGTATAAAAAATACTCATATTGCCAGTTTCGTCCAATAATTATCATTTTCATATTGATTACTGCACAGACAGCTTCCTACAGGCAAATACAGGTTAGACACTTTGATCAGTCATTTAAGATTCCAATGACTTTATAAACCGTCACATGATAAAGGCTCAGCAGAATGCCATGTGAGGGGTCTGGTTTTGATTTCCGGACAGGTGTGAGATTTTCTCCGCTACGGGAATGGGTACTGTGTTGTCCCCCCAATTTCATCCTCATCGATACCCAAGTCACCGATGTGGCGGCAACTAAAAAGACTTTCACCGGGCGACCTGTCTGCCCGACGGGAGGCCCTAGCAATACGCACATTTCATTCCATGCTAAATGACTTATTCGTGTCACACGACTTTTATCAAGTGACGATATGGTTCTAATGGCTCTGAGCACTATGGGACTTTACACCTGAGATCATCTGTCCTATTGAACTTAGAACTACTTAAATCTAACTAACCTAAGGACATCACACACATCCATGCCCGAGGCAGGATTCGAACCTGCGACTGTATCGGTCGCGCGGTTCCAGACTGAAGCGCCTAGAACCGCTCGGTCACAGATGCCGGCAAGGAGACACAAGATGAGAATAATGACCACCTGTTATGGAGCTAAGGCAAGTAAGGAAACAACATTGGTCGGCTATCATGTAACGATACGTGCATCTATTGAAATGTTGAATGAAGGAAACAAGATTGGATTTAACGTCCCATCGACATCGCGGTCATTAGAGACGGAGCACAAGCTCGGATTGTATCAAGGATGGGGAAGGAAATCGGCCGTTCCCCGTTCAAAGGAACCATCTCGGCATTTGCCTCAAGCCATTTAGAAAAACCACGGGAAACCTAAATCTGGATGGTCAGACGGGGGTTTGAACCGTTGTCGTCCCGAATGCGAGTCCAGCGTTGTAGCCACTCCGTAACGACGGAGTATATGGAGAGTCTATACAAGGGCGATGTTCTTGTGGACAACATTATGGAAATGGAAGAGGATGTAGATGAAGATGAAATGCGAGATATGATAGTGCGCGAAGAGTTTGACAGAGCACTGAAAGACCTAAGTCGAAACAAGGCCCCGGGAGTAGACAACATTTCATTAGAACTACTGATAGCCTTGGGAGAGCCTGCCTTGACAGAACTCTACGATCTGGTGAACAAGATGTATGAGGCAGAAGAAATACCCTCAGACTTCAAGAAGAATATAATAATTCCAATCCCAAAGAAAGCAGGTGTTGACATGTGAAAATTACCGAACTATCAGTTTAATAAGCCACAGCTGCGAAATACTAACACCAATTTTTTACAGACGAATAGAAAAACTGGTAGAAGCCGGCCTCGGGGAAGATCAATTTGGATTCCTTAGAAATGTTGGAACACCTGAGGCAAGACTGACCCTACGACTTATCTTAGAAATTAGATTAAGTAAAGGCAAACCTACGTTTCTAGCATTTGTAAACTTCGAGAAAGTTTTTGACAATGTTGAGTGGAACACTCTCTTTCAAATTCTGAAGGTGGGAGGGGTAAAACACAGGGAGCGAATGACTGTTTACTATTTTTACAGAAAACTGATGACAGTTACAAGAGTCGAGGGACATGAAAGGGATTCAGTGGTTGGGAAGGGAGTGAGACAGGGTTGCAGCCTATCCCCGATGTTATTCAATCTGTATATTGGGCAAGCACTAAAGGAAACAAAAGAAAAATTCGGAGTGGGAATTAAAATCCATGGAGAAGAAATAAAAACTTTGAGGTTCGCCGATGACATCTTAATCCTGTCAGAGACAGCACAGGACTTGCAAGAGCAGCTGAACGGAATGAACAGCGTCTTGACAGGGGGATATAAGATGAACATCAACAAAAGCAAAACGAGGATAATGGAATGTAGTCAAATTAAATCGGGTGATGCTGAGGGAATTAGATTGGGTAATGAGACGCTTTAAGTAGTAAAGTATTTGGGGAGCAAAATAACTGATGGCTCTGAGCACTATGGGACTTAACATCTATGGTCATCAGTCCTCTAGAACTTAGAACTACTTAAACCTAACTAACCTAAGGACATCACACAACACCCAGTCATCACGAGGCAGAGAAAATCCCTGGCCCCGCCGGGAATCGAACCCGGGAACCCGGGCGTGGGATTACACACTGATGACCGTCGAAGTAGAGAGGATATAAAATGTAGACTGACCATGGCAAGGAAAGCGTTTCTGATGAAGAGAAATTTGTTAACATCGAGTAAAGATTTAAATGTCAGGAAGTCGTTTCTGAAAGTATTGAGTGTAGCCATGTATGGAAGTGAAACGCGGACGATAAACCGTTTGGACAAGAAGAGAATAGAAGCGTTCGAAATGTGGTGCAACAGAAGAATGCTGAAGATTAGATGGGTAGATCACATAACTAATGAGGAGGTATTGAATAGAATTGGGGAGAAGAGAAATTTGTGGCACAACTTGACTAGAAGAAGCGATCGGTTGGTAGGTCATATTCTGAGGCAACAAAGTATCCCCAGTTTAGTATTGGAGGGCAGCGTGGAGGGTAAAAATTGTAGAGGGGGACCAAGAGATGAATACACTAAGCAGATTCAGAAGGATGTAGGTTGCATTAGGTATTGGGAGATGAAGAAGCTTGCACAGGACAGAGTAGCATGGAGAGCTGCATGAAACCAATCTCTGGACTGAAGACCGCAACGACAACGATGTTTGTCTGTACGAAGCTTTTTGTGGATCAAGCGCATCTGAAGATTGCAATTATAAGTCGAAAGTGGTGAGGTGAATATTTTTTATATATCTAAGCGATCGTTGACGGAATAAAAATTATTGCTCAAGTTTTTATTTCTTCTCCATGAACTATAATTCCTTCCCAACCTTTTTGTGCTCCTTTATTGCTTACTTAGTGTAGAGATTGAACAACATCGGGGACAGCCTACTACCACGTCTCACTCCCTTTTCAACCACTGCTTCCCTTTCATGCCCTTCGACTCAGGACTGCAGACTGCCTTCAGTAAGCGAAAGTTTTGTACGCTGAAACACTTTTCAGACGTTCGCCTCTAATCAGCCCTTTAATAGAACCGTAACTTAATATATTTTCTTATTTCATTTTTAAATAACGGCATTCACTTTTTCTGAAATTAAGACAACTACTCCGGAAAAGTAAAGGATTTCCCAAATGTGAAAAAAAATTTAAAGATACTAATTGGTCAAGTACCCTCTTACAAATATTCGATTGAAATGTAAGTATTGCAACTGGGAAAATATTGTCAATGCTGCATTTAACATTATGAATTTGGTTACTATTTTGCGAATCTGGATTGACGTCAGCTTTTGCGACACATGAAAATTTCTGTCGGATCGGCATTGCCCTGTTCCTGCGATCTGTCGCCGTAACCACATCAGCAATCCGAGCAGGCCTCCGGGACCAATGCAAACTTCCATGTGCACGTAGGGAACTGGAGAATACGATTTGGGCAAGTCAGTCGCCTGGAATACGTCCCATTGCACTTTTAAGGAATGAATTTTATAAGGAGGTCAAAAAACTAAGGTAATCTAATGTTGAAGATCTGTAGAATAACTTACAGATGTGTTGCACTGCAATATCTGGAAAAAACGCTGCAATATCTCATCTCCAGAATGCCAAAAGTTTGAGCAGACGTTCTGATGGCAAAGGGTAGATACTCTGAAGAGGGTAAAATCTAAATCACATTGTATTGCACTTAATGACAGAGAGAGAAAAATTTCTTTTGTAGGTCTATTTGGTTTGTATGGTGTGTTTGTACACTCAAAGTACCGATGAACTGAAGTACATTTCCTGTTATATTAGGTTTCTTCGCAGTTATCTTCCCCGTACTTCTGTCGATAGCCCTTTTTAAAGATGTCCATTCCTCTTCAACTGAATGACCTCTATAGTATTCATTATTGCAGTACCTGCAGCCTTAGAAAATTTCTCGTCAGTAGTTCGGTATCCTCTTTGTTTCCAGGTTGATTCTTTCCGATTACTCTTATAAACTTCAGCCTACTATTTATCATTTCTAAATTTTGATCTGTGTCTATATCTTCTCCTGGACACAATCCAATAATTGATTCCGGAATATCTGTCTAACTGTGATGTAATTCAACTGGTGCCTTCTCGTGTAACTAGAGGATTTCGAAGTATACCGTCTCCTCTCGTGGTTATCGAACTGTATGCTCGCTGTTAGGAATTGAGTTTTACTTCAGAATTCTATTAACCTTTCTCCTCTCTCATTTCTTCTACTGATACCATATTCTCCCATCATTGTCTTCTATCCCTTCCCCTACTACAGCGATCCAACTACACATGATTATAAAATTTTGATCTCTCTTTAGGTGCTGGATTACACTCTCATTATCCTCATACAGATTACGTGTTCATCTTTAGCTTGTGTCGTCAGCTCGTCAGCAAGCATAAGTGAATTATTGACTCTGCTTTCCTATTCGTTTTGATAAGAACAGTCCTATCTTTGCATTATTAAAAGAACTCATTGTCTGACGTACCTTCCTATTCATAATGAATGCTACTGCCGTTGTATCATTTTCTGTTGCTGTTGAAATAACCTCATATTAGTCTGACCAAAATATCTTATCGTTTTCCTTTTCGTGTAATTGACCCCCTCTAAATCTAAACTGAGCCTTTGAATTTTCCTTATCAGTTTTTGTAGGTTCTATACCACTTTAAACAATCTGACATTCCACGCTCGTATTTATAGAGCGTTATGACTTCGTTGGTTATTCAATCTTTTTCTCATGGTCACCTCTCTCTCGGCAGTACCCTCTCGAAGATCTGAATGGGAGACTAATGTGAAATCTTTGGCCAACGGAGAGGTCGTCACGAAACTTTCTCAATTACAGGCGACATGTTCGTGGAGCGACATTATGTTTTGTATTGAAGTGGTTTCATTGCCTTCTGCATTCTCGTGCCGTTGTTCTTTGCTTTTTCTTCCTCTTTTTAGGGACAATTTCCCATCACAAGGGGAAGAGGGTATCCCGAGCCTCTTTCCTCACCTCTGCTGCCTCTTTAACGAGGATGTTGGCAGAACGATGGTGATTCACGCTTTAAGTCTTCGGCCACCATTGCTGATGATTTTTATTCAGAATTCAAGAAGTGGCTGGGCTCGAACCCAGGACATTTGTGATTGATAACCAAACACATTACCCCCCCCCCCCTTTTTTTTAGGCGAACGTCACATGGCACCCGTTCAAGTTCATAGTAGATCCTTTCATCCACGTTTTTATTACAGAGAGTGGGTAGCCCCCTGACCGGACACACGGAGCTAGCTTGCCGGCTCCCTTAGACCACGGTGGCTAAGCATTATTGCTTTTCTGTTCATACAGGCCAGGAATACGCACGCGTATCGACTGTCACGGTCAAAGCGCCGCGAGCTCTGTGACAGTGAAGTTAGTTACTCTCGTGTTTGTTGGTTGAAAGGTAGCGGTTGAGCGAGTCATCTTCGCGGCGGGCCGACTCTTAACAATAGCCGTAATTGCACTGAATAGCGAGAGAGCGTATTGTTAATATGAGTGGTGACACAAGGAAAAATGTATGAGTGAATATCACGATAGTTTTAGCGTCTATCGCGCTAATCAATCTGTATCCCAGTGTATTTTGATGGCAGTATTAGATATAGCTGTGTTATCAGAGTGCTTTGTGTCGATTAGTATTTCATTTTGATTATGCTTTATCACGCAGATAATAAAGAATTGCATCTTTTTCGCTTATTCATGTTAGGCAGTGGTCTACAATATAAAGAAAATTAGTTAATTATATGTACATATTTTGGTAGGAGATGTGTCATGCCAGTTTCTCTAAATTATTTGTTTACAAATATTCATCATCTTCTTCTTCTTTTGCTAGTGCCTTTGTCCCACAGTTTTCGCAAGGTCGGCATGGTTTCGGTCAGATTTGGCGTGGTTAATTGAAGGGGTGGCCGGATGCCCTTCCTACCGCCCCCCCCCCCCAATTCCTCTCCTCCCCCCTCCCAGGAGGAAAGCAGTGTACCTCAGCTGTCTGCGTCTAGAGTAAACCACGGTATAGTGCGAACGTAATTCAAAACTCCGTGAGTCGTGTAACTGAGGTGGGACGTGGGAAACTGGAAATTTGTGGTAAGATCTTATGGGACCAAACTGCTGAGGTCATCAGTCCCTAAGCTTACACACTACTTAATCTAACTTAAATTAACTTACACTAAGGACAATACACACACCCATGCCCGAGGGAGAACTCCAACCTCCGACGGAGAAAGCCGTGCAGACCGTGACAAGACGTCTTAGAACGCGTGAGACGTGAGGGCCGGCCCGGTATTTACCTAGTGGGCTGTGGAAAACCGCCTAAAAGCCACATCGAGGCTGGCCAGCACACCGAGTCCGCCGGGCGGATTCGATCTGGGGCTGGCGCGTATACCCGAGTGCAGGAAGTAGCGCATCAGCTCTCTCGGCTAACCTGGAAGGTGTTTACAAATATTTATCTTATCAATATTAATTCGTTTTACTCGTATCGAGATTAAACGACATTAATCTCTGAAGCGAATGGACGCATTTCTCTTATTTAGCTTAAAAAGAGAATTCTTTTTTATGTTAAAATTCAACTGTGACTTTGACTGTACTGGAATCTCATTCCACCTCAATATTAGTTACGCAGCCCTGGAATAACACTGCACGGGGTAGCGATGTGGTCTGGGGCGCTTTGCCACGGATCGCGCGGTTCGTCCGTCGGAGATTGTCCTCCCTAAGCCATAGGTGTATGTGTTGTCCTTAGCGTAAGTTAGTTTAAGTTAGACTAAGTAGTGTGTACGCATAGGGAGCAATGACCTCAGCAGTTTGGTCCCATAGGAACTTAACACAAATTTTCCCTGGAATACCGCTATAACATGTCCGTTTCCGAGTCGATGGTCTCTATTGATTTGCCATAGATACAAACCAACTTTACGCTGCTTTCTTCCTTTAATTAACGCCTCTAGTAAATCATTTTGAATGTTAAAAGACAGGCTGCGGTATAAAGCTGTTGGTTGGAACGCCACTCTGTCTTGAACTACACATCACTGTACTGTTTCTACTACTACTAATAAATACAACGACGAGTCAAAAATGGATACCTCAGATATGTAATTAAAAATCGACATTTGGCGCCATTGTTCTGTGAGTTGACAGTACTGTTATTACCAGTGAAGTAAGAATGCCCTACAGGCGGTGACTAGTGATGGGATAAAGAACTGTCTTCAACAACTGATCGATTGACCAGTCGAGTTTTTTCTTTCAGCCGGTTCTTTCCAGTCTCTAGATATGAATTTTTTTCGCTTAATGTGAGACAGCCGACTGACACAAGCGTCAGTCGGTTACGTCAGTTAATTAATTCGAATGTTTTCGATTCGGTTTACTCTTCTTTTCTGTGGGAACGGGCGCGTGACGTAGGCCCCGTAGCCCGCCTCGTGCTGCTATCACGGCCAGGGTTACAGCCGGTGCGAGGAGGTGGCGCCGTGGCCGATGTGACGCAGTGCTGCCGGGACCTGCGTGAGTGCTCAGGAGCTACCTCCTCCCGTCGTCTGCCATCCTGGCCTTGCCAGCAGCATAGCGTCGACGTGGCGCTAGATTACATGAACATGAAAACAGTCGCAAAAATCTGGCAACGTTTCCTTATTCTTCACATACCCCCTAAGAGAACTTTTATGCTTTCTCAACTTTATACTCCAAACCTTCAGTACATAATTAAATGATTGATTTTAACTCTGGAGTGCACATTGGGATGTCTTCACGTAGACCTGGGTGGTGGTGGTATGGGTACTGTTGTTTGTAATGTATACCATTGCTTTTACTTCACCTAATGAAAGTACTACAGACTGGTTTCACTCGGATGAATAAGTGGATAGCTGAGTCAACTGAACCACTAAATACTGATTGCAATTGATGAACGAATGGAATACGTGCTTCAGCAGACAGAAAAACTAAAGACTGGTTGGTGTCACTGGAGAAGAAAGGAAGAATAACTCAGTCAGTAATCAAAACACCACCAGATAGTGTCGACCGGTTTCATTCGGCTGTACTCAGAGACGGGTTTCACGCGAAAGAAATGAATGAATAATAAATAATTCAACTGATCCGTAAAACTACAAACGACAGATTCGATTATTTCCATTTCGTTGCTCTCATAGACTGACTACAGTCAAAAGAATGAATGAATAATTCAACTGATACGTAAGACTACAATGGAATGAGTCGATTTTTTTTCAGTAACTGACAATCAATTGTTTTCAAATAAATTGTTCAAATGGCTCTGAGCACAATGGGACTTAACTGCTGAGGTCATCAGTCCCCTAGAACTTACAACTATTTAAACCTAAGGACGTCACACACATCCATGTCCGAGGCAGGATTCGAACCTGCGACCGTAGCGGTCGCGCGGTTCCATACTTAGCGCCTAGAACCGTTCGGCTACCCGGACGGCAGTTGTTTTCATTTGGTAGTTCCCATCAGTAGCGGCAGCATACTATAGACCAGTTGGTAATGGCAGCACCGCTTGTGAAATGTACCAACGAAGAACCGTGTTCTGTCAAACGTTATCTGAACAATGAAGGCGCGAAACCTAATGATATCCATCGGCGAAGAAAGGTCCAGTATGGTCTGTCTACCACTGCAGCAGTTACACGTGTGGAGCAGAAAGTTTGGAAGTGGTGTGACTTCTGTGACAATCGCTCAGCGACCAATTCAGGCCGGCCGCGGTGGTCTCGCGGTTAAGGCGCTCAGTCCGGAACCGCGCGACTGCTACGGTCACAGGTTCGAATCCTGCCTCGGGCATGGATGTGTGTGATGTCGTTGGGTTAGTTAGGTTTAAGTAGTTCTAAGTTCTAGGGGACTGATGACCACAGATGTTAAGTCCCATAGTGCTCAGAGCCATTTTGAACCAATTCAGGCACATCGCATTATGACGCCTGACTCTGCACAACGGTTGAAGCCACTGTGTTGGAAATTCGCATGTGACGATGGATGAAACGGACACAACCAAAAGAATATTTTTTTCCTAGAGAGATCCGTGCAAGTCCTGCACTAGACGTAGTTGTAACACTACAACACAGTGTCTCACTTAGTTTACAGTCACTTGATTCTATGACTTTAAAGCAATTTCTTGTAATTGTATGTATTTGTGAGTTTTGGCAATAATTATTGTTTATGAAAATATAATATGATGATAGAATAACAAAAAAGAAAAAAAAGTCAAAGCTTTGTATTAAACACGCTGGCAATGTCAGGAAAATTCATACGGTACGGAGCCCAAAGAATATCTTTTAAAGTAGCAATAAAATCGTTGCCGTGAGCGTCCGCATTCTTGGTACTGGATGCAAAGAAGAAACTCGGCGAATCGTCTGAAGTAGGATACAGACATGAAATGTTGTCGCATTAAAGCCGGATGGAAATTGTTCTAGAGTTGGTTTTGTAATATGTGGCAAGGCAAGCACGTGTATGGGGCAAGATACATGGCTATAAGAAGTAGTGGTAATTAAGGAAGATTACATTCTGCCCAAAGCTACTCATTCTGCTCGCTAACCATGAAGGGGCTGTTGCCAATAATGGCTACTGTAAAAAGCACTGTATTGCACCGTAAGCAGCTACTTACGATGAGAGCTCAGGCCATTATTTTGTAGTTGTGTACAAGGTCCGCCAGCGCTTCAGTTATTTCTTTTGAACGTTATAATGTTGTTTAGTCAAATTACAAACTTTTAGACTGAAGCTGATTGACCCAAGTCTTTAACCATCAGCCGGGTCCCAGTCTGTCACCAAACCTACCGAGAAAGTCTCAAGTGAAAGAAATAATTAAAAGAAGATGAAACCAATAAATTATGAAGTTAACTTCCATTGACATAATTGTTGAAATCAGAGGCAAGAGTAATTATAGTTCTTCATAAAGTGTTGCACCACTACTGCAGACAATTTGCCAACCCAAAAGTTATTTAAAAGCAATTTATATTTCAATGACAAAAGTGTCGATGCTATTTTATGAATTTATGTTATGTTTTACTAAAAAAATCATGTGCTTATATCCTCGTAACATGGCAGTGCTAAAAGGTTGTTGCTATAAATGAAACAATTTACGATCTTAAATTGAAAAAACAATTAAGAAACGGTAATTTGTTTTGGTCATTTTTTAATAAATTTTCAGATAGACAACGTTATCGTGAGTTACATAATTCAGTACAATTTACATAAAATGCTACTAGTCATTGCCTATTATTGGAGTTCGTAATTATAACATCAGTGTATCCCTAATTTATATCGTCGATGTTACACGTGCCTTAAAGCATCCAAGCTCGCACGAGGGCAATCTGTTCATTTGCCGCATTTTTATTGCCTTGCAGCTATTACGCATACATGTATACAGACTGATGTCAGTCATTAACCAAATTTAACTTTCGCTTGTTTTTGAGCTGGCAACCGTAATTATTACGCAATCTAAATTTAATCAACCATTCCATTATTCAAAATTATTGCTATTGACAGTGAATAATTAAGTTATTATCATTTTTATATTTAGACCGTTGTTGTACTTAACAAAACCCCGTACAGTAACGATCAAAATATAGCTACCTGTATTTTTTAGCTAAACATTGTTTTTCGGTATTGGTGCCTTCTTTCTGTGGTGTCACCGCCATACACCACACTTGCTAGGTGGTAGCCTTTAAATCGCCCGCGGTTCGGTAGTATACGTCGGACCCGCGTATCGCCACTATCAGTGATTGCAGACCGAGCGCCGCCACACGGCAGGTCTAGAGAGACTTCCTAGCACTCGCCCCAGTTGTACAGCCGACTTTGCTAGCGATGGTTCACTGTCTACTTACGTTCTCATTTGCCGAAAGATAGTTTAGCATAGCCTTCAGCTACATCATTTGCTGCGACCTAGCAAGGCGCCATTATCAGTTACTATTGATATTGTGAACTATGTACCGTCAAGAGCGACGTTCATCATTAATGGATTAAAGTTAAGTATTCCACCAGCTACGTCCGTTGTTTCTAAATTCTAATTTCCTTGTCCTGTTCCAGACCTCACACCAGCCTCCGTGAGCTAAATCGTGTGCCTTTCGGCCTCTTCTCTCCTGCCAACCACAAAACTTTCCATTAACTGTGGAGTGCTAGGTACACATGTCACAAAACGTTTTATACAAAGGAGAGTGTAGGTATGTTAACAGGTGTACTGAACGACAGGTATACTATATCGGAAAATGACATACACGTGTTCAACTTTTGTTCAATTAAAAAAAAAGGATTTCATTTAAATCCCCCATCCTCCAGAAAAATGTAGGCACTCTTAGATAGTAAATATCCTTGTAACATAATGACATATCGTTGCAATTTTGCGCTGTAGCGTAGTCCATTGTTTTCTCAACAGATCTTGGGACACGTTTTCCAGCAGATGACAGTGTAGCAATTAGTGAAGTAAGCTTGTCGTTTGAGCAATGCAAGACCTCACTGAAGTGGTACTGGAAGTACGAAAGAATGTTGGAGGTACAATAGAAATGGCGTAATGTCTACGGAACTCAGCCACCAATACGTACAACGATTTATCGTAGTCGGGGTAAGTTTTAAGCTGACGTTACCGTTCAGGACGTGCATAAGGAAAGGTCTGTCCGACCAAGAACATCAAGTCCAGCTTCCAGCGCTGCTGTGTTGTAACAATATCTAGGTCACTTCAAAAATCTGTGAAGCAGGGTGCACGTGAATGCGGGGTAAGCCGATCAAGCGTACGAAAAATTCTGAAGGCTGCACGCTATGAACGAGGACAACCCGGATCGAAGGGTACAATACTGCGAGTGGTTTGGAGGTATCCTCCGGGAGGGCAATGGTTATCTGGTCTGACGAGGCGCAGTTCAAACAGAACGGTACTGTAAACAGCCACAGCTGCGTGTACAGTGCTCCTGAATATCTTCACGTTCAGATGACAAACATGTTAATCTACTGGGTGTTAATGTGTGGTGTGGTCGGTCATTGGGCTGTTTGATTGGCCCATTCTTCTTTGGAGATACTGTAACTGGTGAGATGTGTGAGTTAACGAGCATTTCGCTTTTATTTAAGTATATGGCCGAAAGAGTCAGCCTTCAGGAATTGTGAAACGAACCCTGTCGTCCAGGACGGGTGCCACAAAGGGCGCAGATTCACCACGAGATGGGGAAACTCACAGGCGTCTATTGTCTATTGAGACCTAAGTGCTGTAATATGCGAGTGAGACTGAAGGGAACCTACGTCGTAGGGAAACCCAGTAGAAATCTTTTGTGGCCGAGGAGACGTAGAAGTGTAAAATATGACGGACCTAAGATCGGCTATAAAGGGAAACATTTATGGAAACTATTTAATTCTGTAGTAATGCAGGAAATCAAGCCACAGTAATTTTAATCTGCCATCCTCCATAAATTTTCATGGTGATCCCAATAAAACTTGAATATTGATTAAATCTAAAATAGTTTAGGATTTACTGTTAAAGTGAAATTAACAAGTTTTGCAGCAAAGACCTCATTGCTAAAATCTAAACACTTCGGTCGATCTTAAACGATCGACATTTCATTTAGAAGCGCATCATTAAAACGCGAAAGCGGACACTGCTGGTCTAGACACCAAAGGGAACAGTTCGGATTGAGACGCGAAAGCGGGCAGTCGGTCTTTAGGCAGCTAGGAAGTGAAACGACTTAGAAAATTTCGCGTTGTGTGGTATCGTGGGACTTAGTCTCTGAACGGTGAGTAGCCGCGCGCCTGGAGTGAACTCTAGCTTTTCGTGTAAATATCGAGGTGGAGTATTGAGTTTTGCGATGAGATTGTGAATGATCGCACTGTGTCAAATTGATATGCGCTCGAGTGTAGCAGTAATTCTAAATACGACCACTTTCGCTATTAATTTCCTTTCTGAAAAAAAAAAAATTATTCTCACCAAATCGCATCTCTGTGGCCTACATCGTTTATGGGCCGTTAATTTAGTTCCCGGTATTATTATTATTATTATTATTATTATTATTACTGTTATTTATGTTGTATTAACTTTGTATTTCGCAAACTTGCCGTCAACTAGACAATTAAACCAAAGGGTCACAAGCGTCTCATGCAGTACTTTTAATGCGGCACGTGCGGTTCAACCCCTAGACGAGTTTGAGACGAAACATTTCGACGAAGAGGAACCGCATGTAAGCCCGAACATCTTTGGAATGTTAGCTCGCAGATGCACCTTCATATGATGCAAACATCGATTTTACCAGCCATACGAGAGGTGTTTGGAAATTAAAGATTTCAACTACAAGATGGCACTCCGCCTCACTACCATAGAGATGTAAGAACCTACATGGATGGAAATCTACCGGGACGATGGATAGATCAAAGAGGAGCTGATAAGTACCCATCACCATCTCCAGACCCTACCACCTATCAACTTCTAGTTATGGGGGACCTTGAAAAAGGAAACTTACCAACAGAACCAACAGAGCTACGAGAAACCACCGAGACGTCCTGTGCGGCTGTGATACCGGTACCACTGATAGCCACGGTTCGGTTAGCAGCTCGCCGGCATCGGTGTTGTTTGGATTCTAATGGGGGTAACTTTGTACACACAAAATAATGTTCCCCCGTGCAAGAATTGTAACGGTATGTCATTTTGTTCCACTAACACTGACTATCAAAAAGTGTCTACATTTTTATGGACCCCTCTGTATGTTGTAAGTCTCCTGGCAAAACACATATTAGATGTGGTAAAAAAAAAGAGAGAAAAGAATAATTGAACGGGATGGTTGTAATAGTGTGGACAATGATTGTGTGAACTTTATGCAATAAAGAGAAACCTCTATGTGTCATGTTTAATACTTGTATAGAATTATGTACCGATTTTTTTAAAGATAATATCTGTGGCGGCGAGTACTGAAACCGCCACAGATGATACTTATTAAATATCAAATAAAGATGAGAATATGCCAAAAAGAGTATAAATAGTAGTGACCGATCATTAATTTCTCTGTCGTCTTTTTGGAGTTAGGTGAGGAGGAAGAGCCTGTGACGCCATATTGTATGCTTGTGTAGCATTCTTTTGTCAAGATTGGGAGGAGGACGCCATTAGGCATTGATTTGTAAAGGTGTGTAAGAATTTAATCTGTCTAAATGTTTTGAATAGAGTTACTTAGTGAAAACTTGCATTATGATTTGTAATAAGCTTGCCTGGTATTTCATTCCATCCTTTTAAGACATTTTCAGCTATTTAAATATTATTCGTGGTGCTGAGCTGCGCTACGAACGAACGAACCGCTGCCGCGGCGCATTCAAACTGCATTAAATTAAACCAAACATACCGCAGAGAAGCGGGCAGGTGATAGGGAACTAAAATTGTTTCTTTCAGCTTTCGGGATTGGAGAGCAGAGCAGCAGATTGTATGATGTGTTTTACAGGTGGACGGGGGGCTGCGGATGATAAATTATTTACAGTGCAAAAATGTAATTTACCTCACAATGAAATGAACAGCCTTAGCTGCTTACAGGCGTTGACATACGCCAACGGGGACAGATGAAAATGTGTGCCCCGACTGAGACTCGAACCCGGGGCACAGGGGATAGCGCGACTGCAGGGATTTATCTCTGGCACCCCCCCCCCCCCACCCCCGCCCCCCACGAAACCCACATTCTCAACGTATTGTCCCGCAGTACATTCGTAGTGCCCCCGCCTATTATACTCATTACTCGCGGCGTGTTGCCGATTCCTGTAAGAGTTCGGGCACTGTTTGTGCATTCGCACAGAAGAAGAAGATGGTCAAGTGGCCGGTGAGCCTTAACTATATACACTCCTGGAAATGGAAAAAAGAACACATTGACACCGGTGTGTCAGACCCACCATACTTGCTCCGGACACTGCGAGAGGGCTGTACAAGCAATGATCACACGCACGGCACAGCGGACACACCAGGAACCGCGGTGTTGGCCGTCGAATGGCGCTAGCTGCGCAGCATTTGTGCACTGCCGCCGTCAGTGTCAGCCAGTTTTCTGTGGCATACGGAGCTCCATCGCAGTCTTTAACACTGGTAGCATGCCGCGACAGCGTGGACGTGAACTGTATGTGCAGTTGACGGACTTTGAGCGAGGGCGTATAGTGGGCATGCGGGAGGCCGGGTTGACGTACTGCCGAATTGCTCAACACGTGGGGCGTGAGGTCTCCACAGTACATCGATGTTGTCGCCAGTGGTCGGCGGAAGGTGCACGTGCCCGTCGACCTGGGACCGGACCGCAGCGGCGCACGGATGCACGCCAAGACCGTAGGATCCTACGCAGAGCCGTAGGGGACCGCACCGCCACTTCCCAGCAAATTAGGGACACTGTTGCTCCTGAGGTATCGGCGAGGACCATTCGCAACCGTCTCCATAAAGCTGGGCTACGGTCTCGCACACTGTTAGGCCGTCTTCCGCTCACGCCCCAACATCGTGCAGCCCACTTCCAGTGGTGTCGCGACGGGCGTGAATGGAGGGACGAATGGAGACGTGTCGTCTTCAGCGATGAGAGTCGCTTCTGCCTAGGTGCCAATGATTGTCGTATGCGTGTTTGGCGCCGTGCAGGTGAGCGCCACAATCAGGACTGCATGCGACCGAGGCACACAGGGCCAACACCCGGCATCATGGTGTGGGGAGCGATCTCCTACACTGGCCGTACACCTCTGGTGATCGCCGATTGGACACTGAATAGTGCACGGTACATCCAAACCGTCATCGAACCCATTGTTCTACCATTCCTAGACCGGCAAGGGAACTTGCTGTTCCAACAGGACAATGCACGTCCGCGTGTATCCCGTGCCACCCAACGTGCTCTAGAAGGTGTAAGTCAACTACCCTGGCCAGCAAGATCTCCGGATCTGTCCCCTATTGAGCATGTTTGAGACTGGATGAAGCGTCGTCTCTCGCGGTTTGCACGTCCAGCACGAACGCTGGTCCAACTGAGGCGCCAGGTGGAAATGGCATGGCAAGCCGTTCCACAGGACTACATCCAGCATCTCTACGATCGTCTCCATGGGAGAATAGCAGCCTGCATTGCTGCGAAAGGTGGATATACACTGTACTAGTGCCGACATTTTGCATGCTCTGTTGCCTGTGTCTATGTGCCTGTGGTTCTGTCAGTGTGATCATGTGAT
The DNA here is from genome assembly GCF_023897955.1 of Schistocerca gregaria. NCBI lineage: Eukaryota > Metazoa > Arthropoda > Insecta > Orthoptera > Acrididae > Schistocerca > Schistocerca gregaria. Next base: position 427,179,236 of record NC_064926.1, read on the forward strand.
ATATCTGACCCCAGGAATGTGTCAATAAAGTTTCCCCTTCCTGGGACAATGAATTCACGGTGTTCTTATTTCAATTTCCAGGAGTGTATATACTAAGATGGTATCTGTCCTTTCGGACATGTCCGAAAGAACGGATACCATCTTAGTATATATATAATTTACCTTCATGACATAAAAGAAATCTTGCTGCACGTAGTTCTAGTCGGGCAAATATTAGAGCAAAAACATTTTTTTCTCTGATAATAGTCTCATGTTCTCGTGATAGTCCTGCTACTCATTGGTGTTCTAATGTTAACAAGAATCCACTGCAAAATTTTGATGTTGAACAAACATTGCGTACTGTAACATCAGTATTGATAGCGAAATAATTTTCAGTACCCTTTTCAATAACTGTAAAGTAAGGAAGATATGTTGAGCATTATAGCGAGTTACAGTAACGAAACAATGTTCCTTTTATAGAAAACCAGATCCAGAATAATAATATAATATATTTTGTTTTCTTGAAAATTAATGATCCAAAGAAAGTCACAGCACAGCATCCATAAAAAGTATTTCAGGGCTCTTTTCGTAGCAATATACAGGGTGTTACAAAAAGGTACGGCCAAACTTTCAGGAAATATTCCTCACACACAAAGAAAGAAAATATGTGGACATGTGTCCGGAAACGCTTACTTTCCAGGTTAGAACTCATTTTATTACTTCTTTTCAAATCACATTAATCTTGGAATGGAAACACACAGCAACAGATCGTACCAGCGTGACTTCAAACACTTTGTTACAGGAAATGTTCAAAATGTCCTCCGTTAGCGAGGATGCATGCATCCACCCTCCGTCGCATGGAATCCCTGATGCGCTGATGCAGCCCTGGAGAATGGCGTATTCTACCACAGCCGTCCACAATACGAGCACGAAGAGTCTACATTTGGTACCGTGCTTACGTAGACAAGAGCTTTCAAATGCCCCCATAAATGAAAGTCAAGAGGGTTGTGGTCAGGAGAGCATGGAGGCCATGGAATTTGTCCGCCTCTACCAATCCATCGGTCACCGAATCTGTTGTTGAGAAGCGTACGAACACTTCGACTGAAATGTGCAGGAGCTCCATCGTGCATGAACCACATGTTGTGTCTTACTTGTAATGGCACATGTTCTAGCACCACAGGCAGAGTATCCCGTATGAAATCATGATAACGTGCTCCATTGAGCATAGGTGGAAGAACATAGGGCCCAATCAAGACATCACCAACAATGCCAGCCCAAGCGTTCACAGAAAATCTGTGTTGATGACGTGACTGCACAATTGCGTGCGGATTCTCGTCAGCCCACACATGTTGATTGTAAAAATTTACAATTTGATCACGTTGGAATGAAGCCTCATCCGGAAAGAGAACATTTGCACTGAAATCATCTCTCAGTAGAGTGTGTGAAAGCAGGCGGCAGCGCTGAGTGGCATGTGTGGAGACGCACCTGCTCCTCGGCGGTGGCGGCGAGCGCCGTCTCGCCGTGCAGGGCCCCCAGCGACGGCCGCTTCAAGCCCCACTGGCGGTAGTTGTCGAGGCGGGGCAGCGCCTCCAGCGTCAGCTGCTGCAGCGACGAGCGGCGGCGCGGCTCCGTCACCAGGCACGTCGTCGACGTCGCCGTGAACACGTCCGTGGCGCCCCCGCCGCCCCCGCCGACTCTGCCCTCCTCCATGCCTTCCACTCTCCGCACGCTAAACCGGTTCTCCATTCTGAAACACCGACACATCTCAATGCATTCATTTGTCTCCAGTGGAACGCTGGGTGTAAATCTAAAGTGCTCACAGCTGCGACGTTGAGAATACAGCAAAAAGTCTGTTCCCTGGTATATGGAAACTTCCAGGCCACTAACCTTATTTAAATACTAGCTGAGTACCCGGCGTTGCCACGGTATGTACACTACTAATTAGGATTAGATGCTGGTGTTGCATAAGTGTTTTATTGAGGCCAGACAGCTAAGGTCATCAGTATTCTTTTCACCACAAGGGCTGAAGCACTGAACCCAATGTGTCAGCGTACAGAGTAAATTATGCGTGCAACGTTATGTTTGCATTACGTGTATCTGAGGCGGAATATGGGAACCAGCCCAGTATGCACCTAGCGGGATGTGGTAAACCGCCTAAAAACCACAGCCACGGTGGCCGGCACACAGGAGCGCTCGTCGTTCAGTCACTGTGCGGATTCGTTACCGAGCCGGCATACCACCCCATCCCAGAAGCTGTAGCTTTAACACTTGTGCCTGCCCGGGGCGGGTGACGATCGCAGCCTCAAAATTCTCTAATACCAGCCCGATAAAATCAGTGTAACGTCGTTCGGTTTATCCTTAATGTGCAACTGTTTTGCTTGTACGCATTTTCGCAAGGAAGTTATTCCATCATGTAAAAGGCTGGTGAAAGGCTGGTGCTACATTGTTTATTCATTCTCTAAACTTCGGCCACTGCACATCTACATCTACATGATTACTCTGCAATTCACATTTAAGTGCTTGGCAGAGGGTTCATCGAAGCACAATCATACTATCTCTCTACCATTCCACTCTCGAACAGCGCGCGAGAAAAACGAACGCCTAAACCTTTCTGTTCGAGCTCTGATTTCTCTTATTTTATTTTGATAATCATTCCTACCTATGTAGGTTGGGCTCAACAAAATATTTTCGCATTCGGAAGAGAAAGTTGGTGACTGAAATTTCGTAAATAGATCTCGCCACGACGAAAAACGTCTCTGCTTTAATGACTTCCATCCCAACTCGCAAATCATATTGGCCACACTCTCTCCCCTATCACGTGATAATACAAAACGAGCTGCCGTTTTTTGCACCCTTTCGATGTCCTCCGTCAATCCCACCTGGTAAGGATCCCACACTGCGCAGCAATATTCTAGCACAGGGCGAACGAATGTAGTGTAAGCTGTCTCTTTAGTGGACTTGTTGCATCTTCTAAGTGTCCTGCCAATGAAACGCAACCTTTGGCTCGCCTTCCCGACAATATTATCTATGTGGTCCTTCCAACTGAAGTTGTTCGTAATTTTAACACCCAGGTACTTAGTTGAATTGACAGCCTTGAGAATTGTACTATTTATCGAGTAATCGAATTCCAACGGATTTCTTTTGGAATTCATGTGGATCATCTCACACTTTTCGTTATTTAGCGTCAACTGCCACCTGACACACCATACAGCAATCTTTTCTAAATCGCTTGGCAACTGATACTGGTCTTCGGATGACCTTACTAGACGGTAAATTACAGCATCATCTGCGAACAACCTAAGAGAACTGCTCAAATTGTCACCCAGGTCATTTGTATAGATCAGGAACAGCAGAGGTCCCAGGACTTCATATCACTTCAGTTTTACTCGATGATTTGCCGTCTATTACTATGAACTGCGGCCTTCCTGACAGGAAATCAGGAATCTAGTCGCATAACTGAGACGATACCCCATAGGCCCACAGCTTGATTAGAAGTCGCTTGTGAGGAAAGGTGTCGAAAGCTTTCCGGAAATCTAGAAATACGGAATCAATTGAGATCCCCTGTCGATAGCGGCCATTACTTCGTGCGAATAAAGAGCTAGCTGCGTTGCACGAGAAAGATGTTTTCAGAAACCATGCTGATTACGTATCAATAGATCGTTCCCTTCGAGGTGATTCATAATGTTTGAATACAGTATATGCTCTAAAACCCTACTGCAAACCGACGTCAATGATATAGGTCTGCAGTTCGATGGATTACTCCTACTACCCTTCTTAAACACTGGTGCGACCTGCGTAATTTTCCAATCGGTAGGTACAGATGTATCGGTGAGAGAGCGGTTGTATATGATTGCTAAGTAGGGAGCTATTGTATCAGCGTGATCTGAAAGGAACCTAATCGGTATACAATCTGGGCCTGAAGACTTGCCCGTATCAAAACTATGTGATCTGAATTACCCGGACACCCCCAAAAACATACCTTTTCATATTGGGTGCATTGTTCTGTCACCTACTGCCAGGTACTCCGTATCAGCGACCTCAGTAGTCATTAGACATCGTGAGAGAGCAGATGGGGCGCTCCGTGGAACTCACGGACCCCGAATGTGGTCATATGTCTGTACGTGAGATTTCCATGCTCCTAAACATCCCTAGTGTACTGTTTCCGATGTGATAGTGAAGTGGAAACGTGAAGGGACACGTATAGCACATTAGCGTACAGGCCGACCTCGTCTGTTCACTGAGAGATTCCTCTGACAGTTGAAGAGGGTCGTAATGTGTAATAGGCAAACATCAGTCCAGACCATCACACAGTAATTCCGAACTGCACCAGGACCCACTGCAAGTACTATGACAGTTAGGCGGGAGGTGAGAAAACTTGGATTTCATGGTCGAGCGGCTGCTCATAAGCCACACATCACGCCAGTAAATACCAAACGACGCCTCGCTCGGTGTAAGGAGCGTTAACACTAGATAATTGAAGAGTGGAAAAACGTTATGTGGAGTGGCGAATCACGGTAAACAATGTGGTGATCCGATACCAGGGTGTGGGTATGGCGAGGTGCTATGAAGTATCAGAAAGCCGAAGTTAGCTCAACAGAACTGATGGAACGGCTCCTGTAGTGACGTTTTAAGGGTCTGGAACTTCACGATCAGTGCCCTGAACGACGTATATGGCCTTCTTAGGCAAGCGGTCATAAGTGTTTACAAGTCCTTGACCTATAGAGCGGTATAGCAAAGCTGTTTGTGGGAACGCAGGCACTTTTTTTTTGCAGTGTGTGTTAACCTTTCTGGTTTGCACGAGGTTGTGCTTCTCCGGCAAACAGGAGCATTAAGAAAGTCCCCTCTAGATTCACTGTTAATTTTTGCAGGGCTCTACCGACAGATATCTCCGTAATATATATAACAGCGACATATAGGATGCCTGAGGGCAGTGTCTACAATGTTTCTACAAAATATAGAGAAAGCAACGAGTTGCAAAACTGGGTTTGGTTGAGTGGCAGTGGAACTGAGGTAAATCGTACGATTCGACGTATTTACAACATCTTAACGAAGCAGGAAAGCACCTGAGGATGCATGATGTTGAACACCGTGTTATTCAAGTTTCATCAATACCTACACCATAAACAAGCGTGGTGTATTGCTGCATATGAATGCGTGTAAACAGGTTACGATAGATAAATCCGTCAGTTGCCCGTGATATGAATAGAAGAGGCAAGATTTTGTGTTAGAAGTTGACCATACAGATGAGTCGAATCTCACACGAACTGCTGTTTTCTGGGAAGTATCTACGTGCTTTGAGTTTATTGAACATGGTCTAACATAAATAATTGTGGACTAGGAGGATGTGAATGTAAAGTGAGCAGTGGAAGAAACCAGAAGTACAGAGAAATTATTTTAGTGGATGATTCACTTGTATGGTATCAATTGATGGGAAATCAATCAAACAAAGTCATCCACTTCAACGATGCCAACCACGGGAGATATGATTTTGAATTAGATTTAAAACTTGCTTCGCTCCCTGTTAGACATTTTATGTTATTGGGAAAGCGATCAAAATTTTTTGTTGCTGCATATTGAACACGCCTCTGAGCCACTGATAGCTTTGTGCGTGGGTAATGAAGGTCACTTTTCCCTTTAGAGTTGTAGGTATGTATATCACTGTACTTCTTAAGTTGTGATGGATTATAAATGACGAATTTGATTAGCGAATAAATGTACTGTGAAGGCCCTCGTTGTCTAGTGGCTAGCGTTCCTGCCTCTGGATCATGGGGTTCCGGTTCGATTCTCTCCCGGGTAGGGGATTTTCTTTGCCCAGGGACTCGGTGTTTATGTTGCCCTCATCATTTTATCAGTGAATAGATTGCACTGTAAAAAAATTGTAACTTTTTACGGGCGCTGATGACCGCGCAGCTGAGCGTTCCACAAACCAAACAAGAATTGTGAAGGCGTAGTGAAAATGTCTAGCTCCTTGTAGAGGTGTTACACAACATCCGCGGGTGAACATCACGTATTTAGCTTGTTGTTCGCTTTCATGCCCCGTCCGCCATTATCGAATAGAAATTAGCAAAATATGTCAGTAGGTTGACACATTTGTTTGCAAGATTAACAGTTATGCGGAGAGCAGAAGTGGCTGAACTTCACTGTTTGAGAAGGTTAGTAATATGCTTCTACAAGTTCATGTTGTCATCAATACGTACACCGAAAAATTTTGAGCATGCCACCATACTCAATGACACCTACTCATGTGGTGTTACTATTTGTTGTGTAGAACTGAATGTAGCGTGTTTTTATTTCATAATTAAGGGGAATTTATCTTCAGAGGACTACTTAATAATTCTTAGGAAATTATCATCTACCAACTTTTCCGTTGCTTTCTTTCTAATGGGATTTATTACAACACTAGCAACGTGATCAAAAAGTACCAATTTTTCTTGCTGAATGTTAAACTGAAGATCATCCACATATATAACTAAGGAAATGACCAAAAATACGACCCTGTCGGACACTCTTTGTCATATTTTTTCCCCAGTCGCAAAAATTTTCTATCTTTCCGTCAATGTCTGAATTATTCGGCACAAACTTTTACATGTAAGTGAATCGTCTGTGCGGTACTCCCGTCGCTTCACCGCAGTTCCTACTGGGATAAGCACACCTCTCCCCCACAAAAGTAATGAAAAAGGAATTATCGTTCTGAAACAACAACATTCCTGTCGCAGTTGTAAACAATTCTGAAAATTGCTGAACTATGAACACAGCCGTGGTCTGTCTAGGACACCAGAAATATTCTGGAGAACAGCTGATTGATAAACACGAGCTACATCCTATCAACCTAAGATAAGAGAAATCAATATTTCAAATCGTAATAGGCAAAGTAAACAGAAATAAAGAAAAATTGGATCTCGTTTCCCTACAAGACTACGTCTTATTTTGTCGTCCATTGTTGTCCAATGTTGGCTTCTATTTCGTCTCCAATGGTCTGTTAGTCAAGAGGCTGTCATATGACTATTCTCATCTTTTTTTGTCCTCCTCTTAAAAGAGTGGCCTTCATAAACCATGACGTCCCAAAAGTCGCTTTGCAGGGGTATCTTCCAAGCGTTTGTTTAGAAACGAGCTTTTAGGAAGAGCAAATAAATTTGTAAACCAGGATAAACGAGACAGAGTTTGCAGGCTTAGTTATTAACATATACACTACTGGCCATTAAAATTGCTACTCCACGAAGATTACGTGCTACAGGCGCGAAATTTAACCGACAGGAAGAAGATGCTGTGATATGCAAATGATTAGCTTTTCAGAGCATTTACACAAGGTTGGCGCCGGTGGCGACACCTTCAACGTGCTGCCATAAGGAAAGTTTCCAACCGATAGTTCATACACAAACAGCAGTTGACCGGCGTTGCCTGGTGAAACGTTGTTGTGATGCCTCGTGTAAGGTAGAGAAATGCGTGCCATCACGTTTCCGACTTTGAAATGGGTCGGAGTGTAGCCTATCGCGATTGCGGTTTATCGTTTCGCGACATTGCTGTTCGCGTTGGTCGAGATCCAATGACTGTTAGCAGAATACGGAATCGGTGGGTTCAGGAGGGTAATACGGAATGCTACGCTGGATCCCAACGGCCTCGTATCACTAGCAGTCGAGATGACAGGCATCTTATCCCCATGGCTGTAACGGATTGTGCAGCCACGTCTCGATCCCTGAGTCAACACATGGGGACATTTGCAAGACAACAACCATCTGCACGAACAGTTCGACGACGTTTGCAGCAGCATGAACTATCAGCTCGGAGACCATGACTGCGGTTACCCTTGACGCTGCATCACAGACGGGAGCGCCTGCGATGGTGTACTCAACGACGAACCTGGGTGCACGAATGGCAAAACGTCATTTTTTTCGGATGAACCCAGGTTCTGTTTACAGCATCATGATGGTCGCAACCGTGTTTGGCGACATCGCGGTGAACGCACATTGGAAGCGTGTATTCGTCATCGCCATACTGGCGTATCACCCGGCGTGGTGGTATGGGGTGCCATTGGTTACACGTCTCGGCCACCTCTTGTTCGCATTGACGGCACTTTGAACAGTGGACGTTACATTTCAGATGTGTTAAAACTCGTGGCTCTTCCCCTCATTCGATCCCTGCATTTCAGCAGGATAATGCAAGACCGCATGTTGCAGTTCCTGTACGGGCCTGTCCAGAAGGACACAGAAAATGTTCGACTGCTTCCCTGGCCAGCACATTCTCTAGATCTCTCACCAATTGAAAACGTCTGGTCAATGGTGGCCGAACAACTGGCTCGTCACAATACGCCAGTCACTACTCTTGATGAACTGTGGTATCGTGTTGAAGCTCCATGGACAACTGTACCTGTACACACCATCCAAGCCCTGTTTGACTCACGGCCAGAGGTGGTTGTTCTGGGTACTGATTTCTCAGGACCTATGCATCCAAATTGCGTGAATATGTAATCACATGTCAGTTCTAGTATAAAATATTTGTCAAATGAATACCCGTTTATCATCTGCATTTCTTCTTGGTGTAGCAATTTTAATGGCCAGTAGTGTACTAATAGCAATAACTTATTGACAAGACAGACACTCGCCGAAGGACTGTTAGAGCTTTGCTGACGTAAGAGCTATATCGATAGGATCCAGTGTTGAAAAAGTGGTAATAGTGTAAGTAAACTAGGTTTCTCGGTGGCAATGGAAGACTCAAACACGTTATGCAGCACAAACAAAATAGATCATGCTAAGGAAAATGTAACACACAAGCATATTTTTCAAGTTAGCGCTCAACGGAGCAGAAAACATGTCCAAAAGAAGCTTCTTATCCCAGTGAAATTATTAACACCGACGTAGATAGTAATTTAATTATCATCTTGTGAGAAATGTCCTAGTTCGTAGTAACTGACGGAAAGTCATCGAGTGAAGCTGAGGTGATATATGACATTCTCCCAAGGAAGTGTTATAGGTCATATGCTGTTCCTAATCTACATAAACATTTTAGGAAAGAATCTGAGCAGCCTTCGTAGATGATTTGCAGACGATGGTGTCGTTTACTGTCTGGCGAAATCAACAGAAGATAAAAACCAATTGCAAAATGCTCCAGAATATATCTGTATGACATGAAAAGCAGCAATTGACGGTTACACGTTAAAATAACAACTGACCTAAATACCTAGGGATTATGAACAACTTATACTGCAACGATAAGGTAGATAGCGTTGTGAGAGCCAAAGGCTGCGTTTTCTTAGCAAAGCTCTTAAAAGATGCAACAGGTCTACTAGAGAGACCGCCTACCCTACGCTTGTCCGTCCTCTTCTGGGGTACTTCTATGCATTAAAGAGTTCTTAAAAGAAGGGCTGTTCGTTTTGTATTATCGCGAAATAGGGGAGAGAGTGTCAGGGATATTGTACGCGAATTGAGGTGGCAATCATTAAAACAAAGACATTTTTCGTTGTAGCGACTTCTTTTCACAAAATTTCAATCACCATCTTTGTCCTCCAACTACAAAAATATTTTGTTGATGCCCACCTACACACGGAGAAATTATCTTTGTAATAAAGTTAGATGAATCAGAGCTCATACAGAAAGATTTAAGTGTTCGTTTTTCCCGCGTGCTGTCCGAATGTGGAACAGTAGAGAAATAGTCTGAAGTTGTCTGGAGGAACCAGTTTTATTCTTGCGTGACTTACAATGTGTTGGAAAGAAATGATTGCTCAGAATATGAAAAGTGTCATGCAAGTCCACGAAGTTAAATAAAAGCGGGCGCTGAAATAGCTGCAAGGAATACCAGGTAGTTCCTAACCTAGAATTAATAGAGTACGTGTGAAGAAGATTGTGTTATATGTGTAATGAAGATTGTTTTTTGTAAATACTTCGACATCTAAGTGAACCAAAAAAGTGTAAAAACTGTGAATATTTACTTTACTGACGTTAGAAGCAAAAACTGCCATCAAAATTTTCTCAACCCTACAGTACACGAAATATCTGCCGAGAAGAAAGTTCAGGCACAGAAAAGGTGGTAAGTATAAATGAATTTGTGTGTTATTTTATTTTTTATGTTCTTCTTATCATAATTAACCTATTTTAAATTTTACTTAGATCACGAAGCTACGATTAGAGCTTTAAGTTTGCTTGAGAAGTGTCTGAGCACTATCTTAAAAATAATTTTGTGAGCAATAATAACTATTAAACTTCAGTTCATCGATCGTGAGTGAGCTATGTCATTTACGACACACTAAGGTCACGTTGTAGTAAAGCGACTGTAAATCAGTGCTCGTGGATACCCTGGACAGGTCCAGTGAGCGTATGCATACGCCGAGTACAATTTCCGCACAGGCTTCGTCACAATACATTACAACCTAACTACTTTTCACTCTGTGCCTTCCTTCGTCGTTACATTTCATTTTTCATGTTACTACATTTCAAATACTTGTCTGTTGTACCTTCTTCCGATGTTTCAAACTTAACTTTTTCTCTTTGGCACCGTGATGTGTTGCAGTACTGAGGCTACAAAACTGTGTTTTTAGCGCTGCTCGTATCAGTGGGTCACTTGAACCTTGGCTGACTCACCGCGATGGGCGGTCGTCAACAGCGACTGGTAGTACCTGTCAGCGTTAGCAGAAGTAGGACGGAGCAAATGTACACAGTAACATGTCAAGGACCAAGGCCACTGGTTAGGACGTCAGTTTGGTTTCACAGTTACGTCATTTGCTGCAGAAACAGCTGTAAGGAGATTTATTATCTCTCCTCTCTCCGTTCGCTTTGTATCTCAACACACAATACACACTCCAGTTATGATATAACTGCTATGACTTCGTACATAAGATAAAATTAGACGTGGATAAAAAAAATGGTGACTTTTAATTCATGGAAGGACAACATGGAGGATTACTGTTCAAACATATGAAGTTGTTGTAGAAGCACATCAGAGAGACCCAGCTACCGCCTTTTTGAACGAGCTACTCCTGATTAAGCTGGCACTGTCTTGGAAAAGGACGCGGAAGTCTGTATCGTGACGGATGGACGGGAAACGTGTAACTGGCTCCTCCGAATATAAGGCTGTAAGGTGTCAAAAAGACGAGGGCTAGTAGAAATCCTTGGGTGACAGAAGATATACTGAATTTAATTGATGAAAGGAGAAAATATAAAAATGCAGTAAGTGAAGCAGGCAAAAAGGAATACAAACGTCTCAAAAATGACGTCGACAGGAAGAGCAAAATGGCTAAGCAGGGATGGCTAGAGGACAAATGTAAGGATGTAGAGGCTTATCTCACTAGGGGTAAGTTAGATACTGCCTACAGGAAAATTAAAGAGACCCTTGCAGAAAAGAGAACCACTTCTATGAATATCAAGATCTCCGATGGAAACTCAGTTATAAGCAAAGAAGGGAAAGCAGAAAGGTGGAACGAGTATATTTTTTTTATTGTCATCAGTCTACTGACTGGTTTGATGCGGCCCGCCACGAATTCCTTTCCTGTGCTAACCTCTTCATCTCAGAGTAGCACTTGCAACCTACGTCCTCAATTATTTGCTTGACGTATTCCAATCTCTGTCTTCCTCTACAGTTTTTGCCCTCTACAGCTCCCTCTAGTGCCATGGAAGTCATTCCCTAATGTCTTAGCAGATGTCCTATCATCCTGTCCCTTCTCCTTATCAGTGTTTTCCACATATTCCTTTCCTCTCCGATTCTGCGTAGAACCTCCTCATTCCTTACCTTATCAGTCCACCTAATTTTCAACATTCGTCTATAGCACCACATCTCAAATGCTTCGATTCTCTTCTGTTTCGGTTTTCCCACAGTCCATGTTTCACTTCCAAACAATGCTGTACTCCAGACGTACATCCTCAAAAATTTCTGCCTCAAATTAAGGCCGGTATTTGATATTAGTAGACTTCTTTTGGCCAGAAATACCATTTTTGCCATAGCGAGTCTGCTTTTGATGTCTTCCTTGCTCCGTCCGTCATTGGTTATTTTACTGCCTAGGTAGCAGAATTCCTTAACTTCATTGACTTCGTGACCATCAATCCTGATGTTAAGTTTCTCGCTGTTCTGATTTCTACTACTTCTCATTACCTTCATCTTTCTCCGATTTACTCTCAAACCATTCCGTTCATCAGATCATTTAATTCTTCTTCACTTTCACTCAGGATAGCAATGTCATCAGCGAATCGTATCATTGATATCTTTTTACCTTGTATTTTGATTCCACTCCTGAACCTTTCTTTTATTCCATAATTGCTTCCTCGATGTACAGATTGAAGAGTAGGGGCGAAAGGCTACAGCCTTGTCTTACACCCTTCTTAATACGAGCACTTAGTTCTTGATCGTCCACTCTTATTATTCCCTCTTGGTTGTTGTACATATTGTATATGACCCGTTTCTCCCTATAGCTTACCCCTACTTTTTTCAGAATCTCGAACAGCTTGCACCATTTTATATTGTCGAACGCTTTTTCCAGGTCGACAAATCCTATGAACGTGTCTTGATTTTTCTTTAGCCTTGCTTCCATTATTAGCCGTAACGTCAGAATTGCCTCTCTCGTGCCTTTACTTTTCCTAAAGCCAAACTGATCGTCATCTAGCGCATTCTCAATTTTCTTTTCCATTCTTCCGTATATTATTCTTGTAAGCAGCTTCGATGCGTGAGCTGTTAAGCTGATTGTGCGATAATTCTCGCACTTGTCAGCTCTTGCCGTCTTCGGAATTGTGTGGATGATGCTTTTCCGAAAGTCAGATGGTATGTCGCCAGACTCATATATTCTACACACCAACGTGAATAGTCATTTTGTTGCCACTTCCCCTACTGATTTTAGAAATTCTGATGGAATTTTATCTATCCCTTCTGCCTTATTTGACCGTAAGTCCTCCAAAGCTCTTTTTAATTCCGATTCTAATACTGGATCCCCTATCTCTTCTAAATCTACTCCTGTTTCTTCTTCTATCACATCAGACAAATTTTCACCTTCATAGAGGCTTTCAGTGTATTCTTTCCACCTATCTGCTCTCTCCTCTGCATTTAACAGTGGAATTCCCGTTGCACTCTTAATGTTACCACCGTTTCTTTTAATGTCAGCAAAGGTTGTTTTGACTTTCCTGTATGCTGAGTCTGTCCTTCCGACAATCATATCTTTTTCGATGTCTTCACATTTTTGCTGTAGCCATTTCGTCTTAGCTTCCCTGCACTTCCTATTTATTTCATTCCTCAGCGACTTGTATTTCTGTTTTCCTGATTTTCCCGGAACATGTTTGTACTTCCTCCTTTCATCAATCAACTGAAGTATTTCTTCTGTTACCCATGGTTTCTTCGCAGCTACCTTCTTTGTACCTATGTTTTCCTTCCCAACTTCTGTGAGGGCCCTTTTTAGAGACGTCCATTCCTCTTCAACTGTGTTGCTTACTACGCTATTCCTTATTGCTGTATCTATAGCAGTAGAGAACTTCAAACGTATCTCGTCATTCCTTAGAACTTCCGTATCCCACTTCTTTGCGTATTGATTCTTCCTGACTAATGTCTTTAACTTCAGCCTACTCTTCATCACTACTATATTGTGATCTGAGTCTATATCTGCTCCTGGGTACGCCTTACAATCCAATATCTGATTTCGGAATCTCTGTCTGACCATGATGTAATCTAATTGAAATCTTCCCGTATCTCCCGGCCTTTTCCATGTATACCTCCTGCTCTTGTGATTCGTGAACAGGGTATTCGCTATTACTAGCTGAAACTTGTTATAGAACTCAGTTAGTCTTTCTCCTCTTTCATTCCTTGTCCCAAGCCCATATTCTCCTGTAACCTTTTCTTCTACTCCTTCCCCTACAACTGCATTCTAGTCGCCCATGACTATTAGATTTTCGTCCCCCTCTACATACTGCATTACCCTTTCAATATCCTCATACACTTTCTCCATCTGTTCATCTTCAGCTTGCGACATCGGCATGTATACCTGAACTATCGCTGTCGGTGTTGGTCTGCTGTCGATTCTGATTAGAACAACCCAGTCACTGTACTGTTCACAGTAACACACCCTCTGCCCTACCTTCCTATTCATAACGAATCCTACACCTGTAATACCATTTTCTGCTGCTGTTGATATTACCTGATACTCATCTGACCAGAAATCCTTGTCTTCCTTCCACTTCACTTCACTGACCCCTACTACATCTAGATTGAGCCTTTGCATTTCCCTTTTCAGATTTTCTAGTTTCCCTACCACGTTCAAGCTTCTGACATTCCACGCCCCGACTCGTAGAACGTTATCCTTTCTTTGATTATTCAATCTTTTTCTCATGGTAACCTCCCTCTTGGCAGTATATAGAGTATATAGAGGGTCTGTACAAGTGCGATGTACCTGAGGACAATATTATGGAAATGGAGCGGATATAGATGAAGATGAAATGGGAGATATGATACCGCGTGAATAGTATGACAGAGCACTGAAAGATCTAAGTCAAACAAGGCCCCAGGAGTGGAGAACCTTCCATTAGAACTACTAATAGTCTTGGGAGAGCCAGCCAAGACAAAAATTTGCATCTGGTATGCAACATGGATGAGACAGGGAAAATACATCAGATTTCAAGAAGAGTGTAATAATTCCCATTCCAAAGAAAGTAGGAGCTGACAGGTCTGAAAATTACCGAATTGTCAGTTTAATATGTCACGGCTGCAAAATACTAACGCGGATTCTTTACAGACGAATGGAAAAACTGGTTGAAGCCGACCACGGGGAAGATCATTTTGGATTCAGTAGAAATATTGGAACACGAGAGGCAGTAATGACCCTACGACTTATCTTAGAAGATAGATTAAGGAAAGGCAAACATACGTTACTAGCATTCAAACCTACGTTTCTAGCGTTTATGGAGTTTGAGAAAGCTTTTGACAGACTGGAATACTCTCTTTCAAATTCTGAAGGTAGCACGGGTAAAATACATGAAGCGAAAGGCTATTTACAATTCATACAGAAACCATATGGCAGTTATAAGAGTCTAGGGGCATGAAAAAAGGGAAGCAGTGGTTGGGAAGGGAGCGAGACAGGGTTGTAGCCTATTCCCGATGATATTCAGTCTGCATATTGAGCAAGCAGTAAAGGAAACAAGAGAAAAATTCGGAGTAGGTATTAAAACCCATGGAGAAGAAATAAAAACTTTGAGGTTCGCCGATGACATTGTAATTCTGTCAGAGACAGCAAAGGACTTGGAAGAGCAGTTGAACGGAATGGACAGTGTCTTGAAAGGAGGGTATGAAATGAACATCAACAAAAGCAAAACTATGATAATGGAATGTGGTCGAATTAAGTCGGGCGACGCTGAGGAAATTAGGTTAGGAAATGAGACACTTAAAGTAGTAAAGGAGTTTTGCTATTTGGGGAGCCAAATAACTGATGATGGTCGAAGTAGAGAGGATATAAAATGTAGACTGGCAATGGCAAGGAAAGTATTTCTGAAGAAGAGAAATTTGTTAACATCGAGTATTGATTTAAGTGTCAGGAAGTTGTTTCTGAAAATATTTGTATGGAGTGTAGCCATGTATGGAAGTGAAACATGGACGATAAATAGTTTGGACAATAAGAGAATAGAAGCTTTCGATATGTGGTGCTACAGAAGAATGCTGAAGATTAGATGGATAGATCACATAACTAATGAGGAGGTATTGGACAGAATTGGGGAGAAGAGGAGTTTGTGGCACAACTTGACTAGAAGAAGGCATCGGTTGGTAGGACATGTTCTGAGGCATCAAGGGATCACGAATTTAATACTGGAGGGCAGAGTGGAGGGTAAAAAACGTAGAGGGAGACCAAGAGATGAATACACTAAACGGATCAAGAAGGATGGAGGCTGCAGTAGGTACTGGGAGATGAAGAAGCTTGCACAGGATAGAGTGGCATGGAGATCTGTTATCACTCTCACCCCAACAGTAGGCTTGTGGTCCTTACTACGCATGCATGTAGGCGTGGGCTTCGTGTCTATCTTGTCCACAATAATGCGTTCACTATGCTGTTTGTAGTAACTTACCCGCACTCCTATTTTTTATTCATTATTAAACCTACTCCAGCATTACCAGATTAAGATACTCCAATTTAAATTCGTGAGTACTAGACAGTAAGCTCCCAGAGATCCTCTCCAACTCCACAGCTTTCCCTTCCAGACAACTAATCTGTCGTGATCATTCTATCTAATCGAACCTACTTTAGCCATCAAGGTTGCCGCCTCCTTTCCCACCCTATGCGTTTCTTCCGTCCGCATAACCTTGAAATGACCTCCGGGCGAGTTATCCGTATCCCGAGCGCCATGTATTCTACACCTACTCCCCCACAGCGCAATTCCCCAGCGCATACCAAACCATCGGCTCCATTACCATCTCACTCCTCACAGAGCCGTTTAAACCTTCTACTCTCAAATTACGCTTTTACGGAGCAGTTATTACGAATGTGAAGTACATCGTTTATGTAATATTATAAGTCGTACCCTAAATTTTTCCTCACATAAACACAAATAATTTTCTTTTTAAAATCGTCAATGTAGACTCGCTCGTAGACGAAAGCATGTACGTTCTCCATCACTTCAACATTTTAAGTCCATGTCCAGCCGTACATTTTATAAAAATGAATGTACGCGTGTGTGTGTTTCTTTATGTATGTGTGTATGTATGTTCCATGTGTCCTCCTAAACCACTGCACCGATTTCAACCAAACGTGAAACACATATCACTTACTGTATGGAAACAACAGCTGTGTAGGCAAGAACCACCTACCTAATAAAGAGGGTGGGAGGTGGGGGAGGGAGTAACAAAACAGTGTAGTCCACAACACGTGAAAACCCAGATTTCTTCATTATGTATTTGAGAGTGAGAGCACCTACTGACTTTCAACAAACTTTTCGCATAGTTTCAAAACTTTAAGGAACTTTTTCTCGCTGACAACCCCCACAAAATGATGAAAGGGAAAAAGTTTGATCGCTTAGTACATTTTCACTGTTCATGCTACCGCACCACGAATGACGCTTTAATTTATTATTTCTTTACTACTGTCTGTATGCGCAACAGATTTTGTAGGCACTATTGTAATATACTGCTGAATACACCAGAAAAATGATATCGTTCCCCTACACATATCTCAGGAGATTTGACCTTGACACTGAGACACGTGAAAAACTTCCGCATCACGCAAAACGTTTCAACTTTTTTTCCTTTGGTACTAACTGTATTTACAACACATTTCGCAGACAGTATCCACATATATCACTTAACGTATCTAAAAATTACATCATTGTATGGCACATAGTTTAGGAGATACGATATCAAATGTTGAGATGAATGAAAAATGCGGCATCGTGTATAATGTTTTAATTTATTATTTTGTTACTACTAACTCTAATAACAACACATTTCACAGACAGAAGTCACGTATAGCCGGCCGCGGTGGTCATGCGGTTCTAGCGCTGCAGTCCGGAACCTTGGGACTGCTACGGTCGCAGGTTCGAATCCTGCCTCGGGCATGGATGTGTGTGATGTCCTTAGGTTAGTTAGGTTTAAGTAGTTCTAAGTTCTAGGGGACTGAAGACCTAAGATATTAAGTCCCACAGTGCTCAGAGCCATTTGAACCATTTTTGAGAAGTCACGTACCCTACTAGATGTACCAGCAAAATCGTATCCTTTTGCAGCACTTACTACAGGAGACACGTCGTCATCAACTTTGAGTTGGGTCAAAACGAAACTGCAGGCCGGAATTCGCTATTAATACAGGTGTTGATGAAATGAGGAATACACAGACACCCAGTCCCCAGTGAGAGAAAATCTCCAAACCGGCCGGGAATCGAACTCGGGACCCCGTGATCCAGAGGCAGCAACGTTAGCCACTAGTCTAAGAGCTGCGGACACTACATACAGCTACAGGTGAAATATGTGTACAAATACTTGTAAAATGTCTTACATATATGTGAAATATATTTGACATGTGCGTATATGGGCATTATAAACCTTGGAACAATTTGAACCCAGTTTGATACAAATGTTAGTTACAGTCTGGAAAGAGAGATTGGTGCATGCGTAGTAAGGACCACCAGCCTACTGTTGGGGTGAGAGTGATAACGAGGAGTGAAAAGGGGGAGGGAGAAGATGAATAGACAGCGAGGAGAAGAAGGAGATGGGCACAGATGTTGTACGGTGGCTGATAACCTTGCAGCTGTGCCCCCACACCGCCATATCATCACCGCCATCATCATTTGTTTTCACGATGTTCTCTAAATGGAACTGTCCTGCTCTCAGAAGAAAAATACCTGACATTAAATAAAACACGTGAAGAAAGACAATGTCTTGCCATGTAGCTGCCATATTGGCCATAAAGCCGTAAGAATAATAGCAGCTCGCACGAAGATCGTAGATTAATTTATATCTCCCACTCTCCACCCCTCAATGGAATTTACCAGGTGATCAAAAAGTCAATATAAATTTGAAAACTTAATAAACCTAGGAATAATGTAGATAGAGAGGTAAAAATTGACACACATGCTTGGAATGACATGGGGTTTTATTAGAACCACCCCATATTGCTAGACGCGTGAAAGATCTCTTGCGCGCGTCGTTTGGTGATGATCGCGTGCTCAGCCGCCACTTTTGTCATGTTGGCCTCCCAGGTTCCCAGATCTCAGTCCGTGCGATTATTGGCTTTGGGTTACCTGAAGTCCCAAGTGTATCGTGATCGACCGACATCTCTAGGGATGCTGAAAGACAACATCCGACGCCAATGCCACACCATAACTCCGGACATGCTTTACAGTGCTGTTCACAACGTTATTCCTTGACTACAGCTATTGTTGAGGAATGATGGTGGACATATGGAGCCTTTCCTGTAAAGAACATCATCTTCGCTTTGTCTTACTTTGTTATGCTAATTATTGCTATACTGATCAGATGAAGCACCATCTGTGAACATTTTTGAACTTTTGTATTTTTTTGGTTCTAATAAAACCCAATGTAATTCCAAGCATGTGTGTCAATTTGTACCTCTCTATCTACATTATTCCGTGATTTATTCAGTTTTCAAATTTATACTGACTTTTTGATCACCCGGTATAAAGTCCTTAACAATTCCAGATTACTTTCGTAGGTAATGTTGCACAGCTTTTTTTCAGCAAAGCTTCGGATAACAAAGACGGTTACGTTGAAATATAATGACGTTAAAAAAGGAGCACAACCTCATTAAGTCAGCCGAAAAGTTTATAGTGTATACCATATAAGCATATACTCCCTATATAATGTAAGCACGATTACTTTATACACAGTTAACAGTCAACTTTTTAGCACTGTACTCCTTCTCTTTCGTTGTATTCCAAAGTAACTCTTGCTATTAACCCATGTAGTGCTGGAAAGTGGTCTTCAACTGAAACCGCTCTCTGATTAAAGAATAATTTCAAAAGCAGCTTACTGTGTTACAGGATGCCATTTCTAAATCTGAAGATAATCATTTTCAGCGCGCCCGCGCGCGCTTTTGTGTGTGTGTGTGTGTGTGTGTGTGTGTGTGTGTATACACGGTCCAGTCACATTAATGTGACCACCCCCAATGTTCGCCGTCAACTCACAGACGGCGGGTGGCAGCACTAGCAATGCATAGTATATAAAGCGTGTCGAGGGACGCTTATAACGTGCATGGCAAAATGGCGCTATCCAAAACCACTGCCGAGCACCACAGGTCATAGATGACAGGGGTAAAAGACGGCTGCTGATATTCGTACGGGCGAATAGACGTGCAACTGTTGAGGCACTGACGGCCGAGATGAGCCAGAGTGCTGACAACAGTGTCTCCTCGTCGACTATTCAGCGAACGTTGCTGGGTATTGGTCTTGGCAGCACGTGCCTGGTTCATGGACGGCTGTTCGTCGAGGTCGAAAGCCGGAATTTTCACGCGAATACCCTAACTGGACGTCCACTGAGTGTCGATAGGTCGCTTTTTCAGACGAATCAAGTTTTGTGGTCCATCGTCGCGAAACGTCTGAAAGCAAACATCCTGCGACGATCGTCGGAAATGTCCATGCTGAAGGAGGGAGCTGGTCAGGGGAATGTTTTCGTATCACTAACTGGGTGATCCCACCATTCTGGATTGCACAATGGATCAACACAAGTATGCACCTATCCACGGCGACCATATCCAACCGACCATGCATTGTGCTTTTTCCTCGGTATGATGGCATCTACCAGCAGGACAATGCAGCGTTTCACACAGCTCACAGTGTACGTTTGTGGTTTGAAGAACACCATGAAGAGTTTACCGTACTCCCTTAACCACCGAAATCACCGAATTTAAACCAAACCGAGAAGCTGTGGACTATCTCCATAGGACCGTCCGCGCCTTGGATCCTCAGTTCAGGAACCGAGCGCAGGTGGCTACAGCACCCGAGTCCCACGGTCCCATATCCCTGTCGGTACCTTCCACAACGTCAATCATTCCCTTACTGTGCGTCACATACAGGTCCGCACTGCAAAAGGTGATTTTTAAGGCTTCTGGCAAGTGGTCATATTAATGTGACTGGATAGTGTAGATAAAATAGATAAAAGTTGTGCACAGTGAGATTAAGGTGTGTTCACCTGAGGCGGGGGGGGGGGGGGGGGGGGAGAGGTATGGATGGGGGCGGCGAGGGGCATAAACACCACCGTCACGTCCATGTAATAAAACCAGTATGCCACAATACTGCAGTGATGACTTTTTATCTTGTCTTGCTGAAGATACAGACATCCAGGATTGAAGGCTTGATGCATTGTCTTGTTGAAGGTGCAGACGCCTCCAGGCTGCTGTGACCAAACAAACGGATACACAGGACTCGACAGTACATTACTGTATCGCTCGGTGGTCAGATACAATGGTAGACATTTCAGGATCCCATATCACATCAAGTAAATACCATCCAAATGAGAAGGTTTCCATCCTCTATCTCAGAGGTAGGCAACCGGCGGCCAGCAGGCCGGATCCTGACCGCGTTTGGCTTCAGTCGGGCCTGGGAAAGAAACTTGCAAAGCCACTTCTGATGATTGTCGACTGGGGTTGCCTACTTAATTGCCGTATTTTTTCTATTATTTCTTGTATTAACATTAGAAAATAATTCGTGTCCATGGTGAACGTATTAGAACAGTACATCTGTTGAAACTGAAGGTAATTTATAATAAATTAGCTGCAATCAGTTGCTTTTAGAGGAGTTTGTTTTTCCACACATTTTTTCGAAGCTAACGGGGTTGCGGAACTCCCCAACGGAAATTGTTGAGACAGTTGCTGTTAAACGTCGTAAATAAATATACAACGGTCGCGACTCGTAAGTAAATGTAATCGTCTGAAGATAGGATGGACATAAAATGAATGTACGCTCAAAAACGCGTGTTTTGGCTTGTAACTTTTTGGCCACTCATCTCACACCACAAACATTAAAGTCACGGACGAGATCTTTTCCCATGCTCCGCGTGTGTCATGTCCTCTGCTATCTGTGTCCTGTGATGACTGGTGATCATAGATACACGTGTGTGATAGTGGCTTCCGTACCCCTTAACGAAGAGACGGGTCTGGATATTATGATGGCTCATCGGTTCTTGTCTAGTACACCTCGCACGGTAACACGAGGAAACTTACCACATTTTTGGAAGTAGCATGTTCGATATATCAGGAACGTTCGATATGGCAGCTATTAAATGCGCTGATATACTGCGTCTTACCCATCCTCTGCAAGACTGCTATGCTGACGGGCAGTGCAAGACGTAACAAGACACCAGTAACGTTACATATTGCTATTGTACTGACGATGTCGACAGGACCGCTTCCTCTCTGACACCGCAGCTATCTCAGATTTAATTGTTAGCGAGTATATCGAAATTTATTCACGTCGGAAGATGGTTCTCAATCTTCTTCCAGTCTAGATGATTTGGAAATGTATGAAATGTATGTGCAGTTGTGAATAACAACCACCTCCTGCTATTTAACGGAATGGTGATAGTGAACATTTGTGTCAGACCGGTACTCTAACGGGGATTTCTCGCTTTACATGAGCGGTCACCTTAACGGCATCAGCTATCCGAGCACGTCTCACAGCCAGGGAGGGTTCGAATGCAGGTATGACACGTGGACGACAACATACCGAACCTTAGGTCTGGCCGTGACTCGTGCGCGGATACCCGGAATGGTTACTGAGGGACGCTCATGAAATTAACAAAAATATCAATTGTCAAGTAATATTTATTTATTAGTACAACTCATGGACAATTTGCAATGGTGGAATCACATCCGAAGTGCCTGGAAAACAATCAAATGTGTAACGCCTGCCGCGCCCACTTTTGGAAGCAACACTTCAGTTCTAGCTCGGTGAACAACGATTCCGTCAATAACTTTGAAGCAAACTTGCATAGGATACATCTAGGAGGCTGTGATAAATGCTCTTTGGTTTTATAAATCGTCTGTGACTCTGTTCAACATCGCCGTGTCTAAATTCACTCATATGGAAACGACGGCGTAAAACTATATTTTCTTCAGCTACAGTTGTTAGAATTGCTACTTATGATGCAGTTTTTATGTTTAATGATGGGCACGTAGGACGGGTGGAGGAATGAGAGAGAACGGACTTCAAGATGGGAAATTTCACTTACGATATCTTGTCAAAAATACACTCCTGGAAATGGAAAAAAGAACACATTGACACCGGTGTGTCAGACCCACCATACTTGCTCCGGACACTGCGAGAGGGCTGTACAAGCAATGATCACACGCACGGCACAGCGGACACACCAGGAACCGCGGTGTTAGCCGTCGAATGGCGCTAGCTGCACAGCATTTGTGCACCGCCGCCGTCAGTGCCAGCCAGTTTGCCGTGCCATACGAAGCTCCATCGCAGTCTTTAACACTGGTAGCATGCAGCGACAGCGTGGACGTGAACCGTATGTGCAGTTGACGGACTTTGAGCGAGGGCGTATAGTGGGCATGCGGGAGGCCGGGTGGACGTACCGCCGAATTGCTCAACACGTGGGGCGTGAGGTCTCCACAGTACATCGATGTTGTCGCCAGTGGTCGGCGGAAGGTGCACGTGCCCGTCGACCTGGGACCGGACCGCAGCGACGCACGGATGCACGCCAAGACCGTAGGATCCTACGCAGTGCCGTAGGGGACCACACCGCCACTTCCCAGCAAATTAGGGACACTGTTGCTCCTGGGGTATCGGCGAGGACCATTCGCAACCGTCTCCATGAAGCTGGGCTACGGTCCCGCACACCGTTAGGCCGGCCTACGCCCACGCCCCAACATCGTGCAGCCCGCCTCCAGTGGTGTCGCGACAGGCGTGAATGGAGGGACGAATGGAGACGTGTCGTCTTCAGCGATGAGAGTCGCTTCTACCTTGGTGCCAATGATGGTCGTATGGGTGTTTGGCGCCGGGCAGGTGAGCGCCACAAACAGGACTGCATACGACCGAGGCATACAGGGCCAACACCCGGCATCATGGTGTGGGGAGCGATCTCCTACACTGGCCGTACACCTCTGGTGATCGTCGAGGGGACACTGAATAGTGCACGGTACATTCAAACCGTCATCGAACCCATTGTTCTACCATTCCTAGACCGGCAAGGGAACTTGCTGTTCCAACAGGACAATGCACGTCCGCATGTATCCCGTGCCACCCAACGTGCTCTAGAAGGTGTAAGTCAACTACCCTGGCCGGCAAGATCTTCGGATCTGTCCCCCATTGAGCATGTTTGGGACTGGATGAAGCGTCGTCTCACGCGGTCTGCACGTCCAGCACGAACGCTGGTCCAACTGAGGCGCCAGGTGGAAATGGCATGGCAAGCCGTTCCACAGGACTACATCCAGCATCTTTACGATCGTCTCCATGGGAGAATAGCAGCCCGCATTGCTGCGAAAGGTGGATATACACTGTACTAGTGCCGACATTGTGCATGCTCTGTTGCCTGTGTCTATGTGCCTGTGGTTCTGTCAGTGTGATCATGTGATGTATCTGACCCCAGGAATGTGTCAATAAAGTTTCCCCTTCCTGGGACAATGAATTCATGGTGTTCTTATTTCAATTTCCAGGAGTGTAGATTTACAGCAAATCTCTGTGGTTGGAAAGCCAGTTGAAGACCTGGTAAAAGGAAGAAGGCAGAAAACGAGACACCAGACGAGAAACGTTGAAAGGAGAGAGGACCCTGAGTACAAATCTGGACCGTTCTGAAGACGGGACATAAGAAAAAACGTTAGTTTGAACTTCAAATTGTATTTCCTGAAAATTATATTTTTCAAAGTTTATGTACCTTTTTCTTAGAATGTATAAAGTGTAGAACTATGAAATTTTTGTACATTTAGTTCTACAAACACAATAAATATTGCCTCAAGAGTACATTTTTGAAATTGGAGTATAAGCTGAGATTTTGGCAAAGAGCTTGCAATTTTAAATGAGTTTTGTATTATGCTTATAGAATTACAGTTAAAGATTATGAAAATTCTTCTATTCGATGTTATCAAAAAACCACAGGAGAGAAGCTCAGTATATGTAAAGGGCTTAAACAGAGAAAATTTTGTAGCTATCTCTTGAATAATTTCTGAGAAAAATGTACATATATTATTTTCCGAAAATAAGTTTTTTAATTTCCATAAAAAAGTAAAATATTTATAATCCAAGGAATTAAAAAATAGTAAATGTGTTAATTTCGTGTAAAACAAGGTTCAAAATTTCAACAACAAAAAGATGTATTTTCAATTTGGGGTCTGCTTATCTTTCCAGCAGTGCATTTTTTTCCGTGAATGTCTCCCTTAAGGCGACCGCTCATGTAAAACGGGAAATCTTGGTTCGAGTCCCGGTCCAGTACAAAGTTTTCAATACCGTCAATCTATTATAGGGCTGGAGATGGTTCATATTCGCAACTGTGAATACATTCAACGTATTACATAACGGCTGTAGTCGCTACAGTGCAAGCTTCTATTTCTTTACAATACAGACACTGCAATTTTGAAATTGGACATGTTTCTGCATTTCCAAGTGGCTATTGATGCTACCTCTATTTTGGTAACCTCCTCGCGAACTGCCTTCACTCTTACGTTCTGATGTCATCCAATATAATTCAACACTTCATCGATTGAACCTTAGTACCTCTAGCACATTTTTGTTGCTTTCGCCTAGTAACACATTTATTTAGTAAGGTAGATTTTAGTGTATGATGTATTAGACACTAATCGATAGCTTTTACTCTTTTTTTAAACTGTTTACCACACAGATTATTGTATGATACATACCTAGAGAAGGTATTGTTTTTATTTAACGGAATAGTTTGATCTACTGCATTATGTACAAGTCAAATATTTGTTTGCTGTATTTAGGAAACTGAAGATGGTGCACCACCGAAGACGATGAAAATAATGAAAGACCCTCAAAAACACAGGTGAAGGATTCATTCATACTTCAAAACATATTGCAATAACTTGCGACCTATGGTCTATCTGTACATGGATAGACAAAGATTAGTAGAATTCCGGTATTATCTGCTGTGTCAGGCACATGTATGGTGAAGAGAGTTTTATTAGCCTTCCTTGTGGAGCTCCGAGGAGTTTTATAGCTGTTTCGCCATTCCGTACGCCTGTTACTATGGGTAAACCACTGTCAAACAATTATGCATATTATTGGTGTTATTTTGGGTGTTCAGCCGAATTGTTGTTTTCATTTGTGCACGATATTTCGACGAATTACCGAGTCGTCTTCTTCAGATGTTGTGAATTGGGCTGTTGCAAGTACGGCTCTGTCGGCCGTCGAAATCTTGTGCTTACGAGGAGTTAGAACGGAAAAAAGTTTCTTTCACATTTTCGGATTTTTATCTCATTATGAAATTTGCAATTTTTGCGAATAAAATGATATATATATATATATATATATATATATATATATATATATATATATATATATATATATATATATATGTGTGTGTGTGTGTGTGTATGTATGTATCACATATAAACTCATATGGGAAGTATTTTATATTTTTTAAATATAATCTACACTGGTTGAATATGTTAAAATTTGTACATGCATTACTTCAAGATCCAATAAAATCGGTAATTTTTTATATAGAATGCTGTGGATTGCTGTGTTATAAAGGTTAAATTACCTGTTTGTATCGGCAGCACTGTCAAAAATAATATCGTATCGTTTCATAGTATAAACGGGGTTGTATGTCGAAGTGCTAACGTTTTTCCGTGACAAATAAATTGGCAAATTTCTCCAAGTATGACGCCAAAACGAAGTGCTCTTAAGAGAAGTGGGTTTCATGGTAATAGATTTTCGAATAATGCGAAACATTGTGTTCAACGTGTGGCATATCAAGTTACAGACAATGAAATACTGGCAAACTCTTCACTATCTAGGAAAACACCCATTAGTGCTTCGAAGATTAAAATAAAACGTTGTGATACACAGTTTTTTGAAAACGAAAGTGATGTAAGTGGTAGGTTAGTTTATATTCTGATATATTTACAAATCATAAGAGGGATGTTGCATAAATGTGTGTGTTCTAAAATATGTGGAGGGCCAGTTAGTTTACATGAAGACAGTAAAGGTATCAAATGGACAAGCCAGGAAACTTATAATTAATTGTACCAGTTGTAAATATATTCCTTCATTTTGGAATTCTGATAAGTGTAAAGATAATTATTTTTAAGTAAATGTTAGGTGGTTTTATGGATTGAGAGCTACTAGCAAAAGACACACTGCAGCGGAAACAGTGTGTGCCGTGATGAATATGCCACACTCACTTTGTAAAACTGACAAATATGCAGGATTTATTGGAGTTTCTGTGGGGGGCATGTGAGTCAATGAAGGGTGCTGCAAAGGAAACTGTTGAAATAGTGATGGTACGAGGTGATGGAGACTCAAAGCATGTGACAGTGTAGTAGCCGCTCAGCCTTATGGTAAGAAGATTATCACAAAACTGGAATGTGTTGGTCATATGCAAAAGAGGATGGGCATTAGGTTGAGAAAGTTGAAATAAAGTTTGAGAGACAAGAAAATTCCTGATGGTAAAACCATAAGAGGCAGGCTGACAGACAAAATGATTGATGAACTACAGCAGTATTATGGATGGCCATTAGACATAATGCTGAGGATTTGTTGAAAATGAAGCAGGCAGTATGAGCTACCTTCTTCCATAGACTGTCAACTGATGAAAAACCAGTACACCACCTTTGCCCTCCTGGACCTGATTTATGGTGCAATTACCGCAATGCCCAGTACACAACCATTCATACAACCATAAACATTCTCTCCCAGCAGCAGTCGTGGTTATCATAAAACCTGATACAGAGACTTGGCAAATCCTGAATTACTGAAGAAGTGTCTGCATGGTCAGATTCAAAATCCCAATCTTATATGGACTCGCTTACCAAAAACTATTTTTGTTGGAATGAAGACACTAAAGTGGGGTCAATGATGCTGTTATTGCTTCTAAAGATGGCGACATTGGTAGGGTGAAGTGCTACAGCATATGGGAATTAATCCTGGAGCACGTTGCATCAAAGAACTTGAACAGATGAACAAGGTTCACATTGATAAAGCAGAGTACGCAGCACATTTGGCCATTGAGGAGCCCAGAAAGAAGAAAAGAAGAAAAAACTTGGAAAAAGATGAAGAGTATGATATACAGTGTGGTGCAGGGTGCGTTCGAGTGACTAAAAATAAAAAAAATGAAGCATATTTTGAGTTAGTCTTTTGAAACTTTAGAAGCCATCCTGAAAATTTACATTTTCTGTTGCATTTTTCCCTAAATTTCAGAAACCACTTCGAGTACAGTATTCAAATTTTCAGAGAATAATAACATACATATTATGAGTCTACTGAACTAAAAGAAGACCGTAATGTTACGTATAATTAAAATTATTTAGAATAACATACACAAAAATTATACAAAGTTTTAACTGTGTAATTAGAAAATCGTATTTCCGGAAACAGTGGCTGAAATGCAGTTATTGTAGTCCAGTAGACTCAGAACATATAGTTTAACGTCCTATTAAAGTTTCATGTCAATGGCTACAGTGGTTCCTGAAATACAGGGAAGCCAAGTCAATAAATTTAACATTGTCGGAATAGGCCGTTCCAACTCCCCTTAAAATGGAAACAACAACTCGACTGAACACCAGGAAGCTCACCGTCAATCCACCACACTGAAAAAACCTGAGAGATCACTTTGTATAGATGGCAGCTTTGCTTCACATGATCAGTTAGTTAGTTTCATGTTCCATGGATTTTTTGCAGATAAATCGTAATGATGTGGAACGAGTTATTTTACATTCACATTGAAAATTAATTTGTAAAAATGGCTACATGTTGGAAGTTTACGTTGTTTCAATTTTTTTATTAACTCTACATATGTGAGTTAGTATTTCCCATTCACCACCTTTTGCACATTTCATTCTTCTACGGAATAGGAGTCGTCGAGGAGAAACTTTTTAAGTTCGTTTTCAGATTTTATTTTGCAATTTTTCAGATATTTTATACCACCTTTCTTGTGCTAAACGCACTCTTAATGTGGCATAATGAACGTTATTTTTTCTTCTGGTATGGTAACTCTGCTACATCAGTGTTCCTTTAAACTCGCATTGGATTATTTACAACAAATTTCATGAAGAATAAGTATACTGTGAAGCAGTAGTCAGAATGCCCAGCTCCTAATTAGGTGTCAACAAGACGATCATGGGTAGCACCAAATATTTTACTTGCACCACATTTTTGAGCAACGAAGATTTTCTTTCTTAAAGATGAGTAATCCCTGAACATTAATGTAGATGACATTACTGAATGAAAACATGCAAAATATGTCAATTTACTGATTTCTCTCTCTCTCCAAGATTTGCAGTCATTCTGAGTGCAAATGTGGCTGAATTAAGTAGTTTTAGGAGTTCCAAAATGTGATTTTTTTCAGTTTAAATTCTCATCTATTTGAACGCTTAAGAATTTTCAATTTTCCAACATCGTTATTATTTCCCCACTTTGTAATATACTTGTGTCTGGTACCTGTTGTCTTCTTTGCTTTTCGGCTTTTTTTTCGGCAGTTGCAGACATACTGTTTGTATAGGTTTGATACAGTCTTTTGCAATCGTAATAAAAGTCTTATTAAGACCAAACGCGTTTCGCTTTATTCTAAAGCATGTTCAGTAGTCACTATAACAATATTTTTTTTTACTCTTACAATTTTATTTGCTAGGATTATGAACAGTTCACATGCCTTATCTTATTACTATAAACAGTATTAATTCTTATTGTGACTCGCGGTTTTTTGTTGTCTAGGTATTCTTCGTTTTCTTCCACATGTGTGTTACATTTTAGCACACAGCACTTCCACTAACACTAAATATATTTACGTTTCTGTCTTTTGAAGAACCACTGTCATCTTGCCATTTAGTGGGTTTTCTTTTGCTACTGCGCGAAGAGTTCGTCTTTTATTTGTTATAGTAATAGTGGGAGCGTCTCTCACTGCTCCCTCTCTCTCTCTCTCTTTCTGTGTGTGTGTGTGTGTGTGTGTGTGTGTGTGTGTGTGTGTGTGTGTGTGTGTGTGTATTTGTGATAATATTTTGGTGTCCAAGGGGGTTGTTCTTTCTCTAAAAAGTTTTATTTGTTCAAATAACACCTGGTTGCTGAAATTTGTCTTGTCATTTATTGTTTCTTTTCTATTAACTCTTTTGGAATTTGGAAGTTCACTTGTAGGTTTAAATGTTTCTTGTTTATGTCCTTTTGTGTTATGGTAGGGGGTTGGTTTTCTTTCGGGAGGTATTCTGCAAATGCTGAATGGCTGGTGCCATATTTCCGTGTTCTTTTGTGTTCCTTATACCTTGCTTCTAAAGTTCTGTCTTTCTGCCCTAAGTACAAAGCATCACAGCTGTGATACTGGTGTCCGTAAATGCCAGATTTTTTATACCTGTCAGTGTGACCTTCCTTTATAGACACTTCTGTATAGAATTATTTCTTTGATGTGCGGTTTTTATAGTTCTCTTTCTGAGGCTGTTTTTCTGGATTTTCTTTTTAAATTTTGTAACTAGGGATTCTTGTTTTCCGTTATTCTTTACTATCTGAGATATTATGCCCAGCTCATTATGTTATGCTGTCAAGTGGTGCCGTACTCAGCTTGTGAAACATATATCTGATTGCAGATTCTTTTTGGGTCAGTGGGTTAGCTGATTGATGTATATTTGTCTGTTATGGAGTTGTTCCTGTACATGCTGAATGAGTATTGGTTATTTTTCTTTGTGAAGGATATATCTAGGAAGTTTATTTGGTCTGCTTATGCTGTCTCTAAGGTGAACATAAGGTCTTTGTTTAATGTGTTTCCTCGGCATGTAGTTGTTATCTTTCATACAGTACCCTTAATAAATGTGTTTTGGTGCTTGTCGACGGATAACGAACAATGCAAACTGCGTGACTGGCTGTGGTGATTGTCTCGGTTTTGTTTCTCTTCAGGCATCTATCAGATGCCCTGGCAGATATCATCTGTGATTTCACTGCTGACCGATCTAAAGTGTGACAAGGCCCAGGCATCGAGAGCCTTCCCTGAGTAGCCAGATAAAGATACTCTCTAGCGCGCTACGGCGTCCAGCAAAAAGCGCAAGCAGTCTTTCATCTCGCCGAGAACGTTTAGTAAATTAGAGAGGGGGAGGGGAATAGAGAGAGGACAAATAAACTTGACTGCCGATAATTGATTACATTATTCTGAGAATCACTGAGAGAAGCAAAAGGACTGATCGATGAAGCTAAACGTGAAGCTAAACGTCGTGCCCTGCGTATTAACGAATTAGCTTTCAAACATACCAGTTGGCAAAGCTACAAGTAATTTACATAAGTGGTCTACCCGTGTCTGAGCGTACTAATTACCCACGTCTCACCTCAGTTACAAGATTCGCAAACATTTAGAAAACGTTCGAACACTTTCACACTAGACGGAGGCACATGGGGTACAGAAATTCCGTCCTGGGGGAGGGAGTGGGGGATGAGGTGGCAACAGGAAGGCCATCTGGCCACACTCCACCACGAATATTGCCAAATCGCATAATTAATACGGCGACGCTGTGTAGATACTGGCTAAAGGTCAGAAAAAATAAAGGAAGACACCACATATGTTTATGATTAGGAACAGCTGCCAATCTTCGCACCAAACAATACTCATTAGTAAGACTCTATACATTCAGTACCACGCTTCTAGATTCCAGACGACCTACCAGACAGGAATAGATAATAAATTCACATTTTCACACTGAACTTAGTTCCAGCCTAATCCAGGATCCTAGGATACGGCCTATGCAACATTAGAAATAGAATTAAAATCTCCATGAACATCACAATTTTTTTCAGAGAAAATAGATGTGTGTTCGTCACTAACAACATTTCAGGAAATCAACCTTCCACTACTATATTTTTTTTATTGTGCGAGTCAGTTTCAGTCATTACAAAATGTCCTGACCAACTCGTAACAATTTCTTAAGTAACCTTGGTAGGCTATTTAGGTTTTTATATTGGTAACGACACGTAGCGCTCTGTATGAAAATTACTGGCTGTGATGTGTGCAGTCTGTGGCTGGTTGGCATTGTTGTAATATTCGCTATTGTAGTGTTGGGCAGTTGGATGTGAAAAGCACGTAGTGTTGCGCAGTTGGAGGTGAGCCGCCAGCAGTGGTGGATGTGGGGAGAGAGATGTCGGAGTTTTGAGAGCGGATGATCTGGACGTGTGTCCTTCAGACACAGTAAATTTGTAAGACTGGATGTCATGAACTCGGGTTCCCGCGTTCGATTCCCGGCGGGGTCAGAGATTTTCTCTGTCTCCTGATGGCTGGGTGTTGTGTGATGTTCTTAGGTTAGTTAGGTTTAAGTGGTTCTAAGTTCTAGGGGACTGATGACCATAGATGTTAAGTCTCATAGTGCTCAGATTTGAACCATTTTTTTGTCATGAACTGATGTTTATATTATGACTTTTGAACACTATTAAGGTAAATACATTGTTCTCTATCAAAAATCTTTCATTTGCTAACTATGTCTATCAGTAGATAGTGCCTTCAGTAGTTAGAATCCTTTATTTAGCTGGCAGTATTGGCGCTCGCTGTATTGCAGTAGTTTGAGGAACGAAGAGTTTTGTGAGGTAAGTGATTCATGAAAGATATAAGTTATTGTTAGTCAGGGCCATTCTTTTGTAGGGATTATTGAAAGTCAGACTGCGTTGCGCTAAAAATATTGTGTGTCAGTTTAGTGTTGATCGGAAAGAGTAGAGTGAGAAATGTCTGAGTACGTTCAGTTTTGCTCAGCTGTTTGAAAATCAAACAACTTAAGGCGTTTACCAGCGCAGTAATTCATTAATTTTTCTAAGGGGACGTTCCAACCTCCCTGTAGTCCAAGTATCGCCTGCTAACAGACTGAGAGGTGATAAAGCTGTTTGCCAGATTTTGTATACAGAGTGATTCTTATTAATGTTCAAAAGCACCCGAAGCGACGTATACACCGCTGCGGCAAGTAATTTAATGTATGATGCAAGGGATCGCAAATGTCGGCAAATCCACCAAGAGTGGATGACAAATGTTGAACGTGTGATGTCACCAAATGACGTACCTCGCCGCATGTGTAGCGGTATGGCTTGTCGATCCTACACTCGCCAGCAGGGAGTAGTTCCTCATATTTGTGCAAAACGCTGTAAATTTCGAATACCTGTTGAAATTTTAATCTGTTGTAAACGTATAAATTACAAAATTACTGATCTCGCTGGAACCAAGCAAAAGATGTTCTTATTTTGTGCTTCTTTTGTCCTTTCTGTTGTTTGTTTTCAGGCATAATTCAGCAAGAAAACATAGGTCATTTACTGATAACGACAAAGTTCTGAAGCTTATCACTTATTTGCAAATCAAAATTGTGTGTTTTTTATTGTACTGTGAAAGGTCTCTGTTGGATTCCTTTCATGTCAATTTCTTAAAACTGTTGTCATTTACGGCATACATTCCACTTCTAAATTTACTGGGGTGTTTCTGTCTATCTGGGAGGAGACTGAGCAGTGGAACGTGTTACTTTTACACTTAATCAAGAATGATCTGTCACACTACTACACTTTAAAACACAGTTTGTATGTAATTCATGTCACACTAATCTGCTTTCTTTTATATACTGTATATGATAAGATACTGTCATCCCCCTTCCCTTCTGTGTGAAAGAATTAATGAGCAAATGTATTTCTAGTTGCATGCTTGATGGTAGCAGACAAGCCTTGTCATGTTGTTATAGGAAGCTGCCTCTCTGGTCACTTCCGTTCTGTATCTGGAAGCACCCTTGGTAGGAGCCCAGGTCAGTCAGCCCGCGGCGAGCATCTGAAGTGGTAAGATCTCCGGCTAAGCGCGTCTCTGGTAAGTCCGTAGGATAATGGATTTCTTAAGTTCAACCTAACTGAAAATTTAATCACCTTTATTTCAGGTTTAGATCTAAAAGATCCTATGTTATCTTAAATTGCAACGCAGTGAAATTCGAGTGTGAAGTTCAGAATATCTTCCAGTAGATGCTTAGTCACTACTTTGTGAGCAAACTGGAACCACGTGTTGAGGATCCGTAACTCTAACTAAGATCATCAATCTTAAATGCGAATATGTGTGAGAGTATAACGTCTCGTCTTGACAATATTTTTCAATATAGCAACTTTTCTTTGAGTTCAACTCACGTGGGGTGTACTTTGTGAGACCAGTACAATGTGCTTATACAATTGTTTGACCCATCAGGTTAATAGTAAGACTGTAGTAACCAGTTCGAGGTTTTCCTTTTGTAAATTGCGTTTCGATGTAATTTATTTTAATTATCAAGATTATTGTGGAGTTACACTCTTTGTGTAAACCAAGTTGACCACGTGAAGTATGTAGTGTAATCATCAAAGTATCCCTCAGCTATTCTTTTCTGGAAAATTTCACAGAGAGTTGGTAGGAATTTAGTATACCAGTGTGTGGTAATTTGATGACGGACAGGATTGCACTGCGAACGTAACTTCTTTGGGTGAAAATTGAATCGGTTGGTTGTGGTTAAATTCCTCTTGCATATGTTTCAACGTTCTTCGTGTGTTATTTTATGAATGCAGTGTTGTATGCAGTCTTCTAATCTTGGCTCCCTATTTGATGTGTTCCGTAAGATTACAAACTCACATTTTCACAATCCTAAATAAGTCACCAGTTTAGTTATGAATCAAGTTTAATATGCTGAAATTTTAAAGGATCAATTGATCAATGTTAAAATAAATGTCCAAATATAAACCGATTTATTTCTTTTTATTTAAATTGTCTTTTATATACATATCATCGGTTATCGTAAGATGACTACTAAAAGATTATAATTAATGTTAGTCTGGTTGGGAATTTGGTAAGCTAGACTGGTGAAACAGTTGCTCAGTAATGCAAAGTTAACTTCCCCATATAGCTCACGGCTTTTAACTCGCTTTTATTGTCTTGAATATCAGCACCGCTTTCAGAAGAAATTAATGCATCAACATTACAACTGTACTTTGCAATAGTCCAGCGGAGACCACGAGACCAGTAAAAAAAAATCTTTATTGAAAGTAAACACATTATTGTCTAACGCAGTGAAAAAAATACTGCCTGCATCACGCAAGACTCGAACCCTGAGGCCCACGCGCTGAAGTCGCGCACGTAGGTCCGGAGCTGCACCGACTTGAATAATTGGGTTGGGATGACCGGGTGTGACAGACCGATAGGCTGAAACGCTGCAAGTGGGGCGAGGTATGATATCTAGTGACATGACACGTCCAACATTTGTCATCCGCTCTTGAGGTATTTCAGACATTTTGGCCCGATGTGTCCTACATTAAATTATTTATCACGGCGTAACCTAGGTCACTTCGGAAGTTTTTAAACGTTAATAAGAAGCAGCCTGTACACAGGGTGATTTTGCTGAATAGGGACGAACTGCAGGCAGCGATCCATGAGAGGATAAGCAGCAAAAAGGGTCATACCGACATATGACCTGAAATGCATTCCAAGGAAGGTACACACAATTGAAGCTGGAGTTAAAAGATCTTTCAAATGGCTCAAAAGGCTCTGAGCACTATGGGACTTAACATCTGAGGTCATCAGTCCCCTAGAACTTACAACTACTTAAACCTAACTAACCTAAGGACATCACACACATCCATGCCCGAGTCAGGATTCGAACCTACGACCGTAGCGGTCGCGCGGTTCCAGACTGAAGCGCCTAGAACGACTCGGTCACACCAGCTGGCAAAGATCTTTGACAATATAGGTGTCAATGATCGAAATCACAAATGAGAACGCACCAGGAAAGTAGGAATATAGTGTTTGTACTTGTGTCTTAGCTCCACGTTCAAGAGGCCAATGAGCTGCAGCACCATCATGGAATAACGACATTTCCCTTCACACCGTCAAAGGCACGTCTTCCAGCAGAGGAGGCAGTGTCACCCGCGTGAAGTGCAGATGTTCGAAATGGTTCAAATGGCTCTGAGCACTATGGGACTTAACATCAATGGTCATCAGTCCCCTAGAACTTAGAACTACTTAAACCTAACTAACCTAAGGACATCAAACAGCATCCACTATTAAGGTAAATACATTGTTTGTTCTCTATAAAAATCTATCATTTGCTAACTATGCCTATCAGTAGTTAGTGCCTTCAGTAGTTATAATCTTTTATTTAGCTGGCAGTATTGGCGCTCGCTGTATTGCAGTAGTTCGAGTAACGAAGATTTTTGTGAGGTAAGTGATTCATGAAAGGTATAGGTTATTGTTAGTCAGGGCCATTCTTTTGTAGGGATTATTGAAAGTCAGATTGCGTTGTGCTAAAAATATTGTGTGTCAGTTTAGTGTTGATCAGAATAAGTAAAGAGAGAAATGTCTGAGTACACTGAGTTTTGCTCAGCTGTTTGAAAATCAAATAACGTAAGAGGTTTACCAGTACAGTAATTCATAAATTTTTCTAAGGGAATGTTTCAGTACTGCTCATCGTAAAGGTAGGTTCTTCTGTGTATATGATGGGTATCAGAAATTGTGGTAGCCTGTGCGACAAACCAGCTACAAAATCGTCGCCAAGGGGCCAGTCCGTAGCTAATAAAGTCTGCACGCGGTGTAAGTATTACAGATCGTGGCAGCTGTCGCGGAGAATATTACACGCTGTTGTGTAGTTTAGTCGATGCTGGCGCGCCACCTGCTTTGTGCTGATACTGTGCTGCTTGTCAAAGATATTTTATCTCCATCTTCAAGTGGACGTTTCTCTCTTGGAACTCATTTCCGACCATGTGGCAATTCTTAGTGCATGACAAGTGCTCACTAAAACTCCTTCTCAGAAAAGAAAATTAACCACCCATATTGAGGGTGTTCACTTGTCTCAAAACATGCGTCGTCTGCACACCTCCTCTCAGGCAACGTTTCTGCTGTTTGCCCCCATTCAGCAATATCGCACTATAAAAAAGTGGTTGGCTCTGAGCACTATGGGACTCAACTTCTGAGGTCATCAGTCCCCTAGAACTTAAAACTACTGAAACCTAAGGACGTCACACACATCCAAGCCCGAGGTAGGATTCGAACCTGCGACCGTAGCAGCAGCGCGGTTCCGGACTAGAGCGCCTAGAACCGCTCGGCCACCGCGGCCGGCAATGTCGCACTATCCATTGAGGTGACAGAAGTCATGGTGTACTTCCAGATATCGTGTCCGTCCTTCTTTTTCCAGGCGGAGTTCAGCAACCCGACATGGCGTCGATTCAACAAGTTATGTGAAGTCCCTTGCAGAAATGCTGAGCCCTGCTGACTCTATAGCCGTCCATAAACGCGAAAGTATTGCCGGCCCAGGATTTTATGCACGAACTGACCTCTAATAGCTTTCCACAACTTATATAATGGCAGCACACAAGCATCGTAAACGACTGTAACTTTAAAATTTAGCATACAGGAGTAATTTTTAATTCTAAACCCAATTAAGTATATATAAATGTAATTTAGAAAGACTATAAAATTTAATAACGGAATAAAAAATATTTCGATTTTTTCATCAGTCAAAAGTACCCTGCATCCTTTTGTTTAGAACAAAAACAAAATAAGTGACCGTTAGACGGACTATTTGTTGCAGAAACACTCATTCTCTAAACTAAAAAAAAAACAACAACGCTAAAAACAAAGTGTAAACGGATCACCTACAGTTGGGGCATTTTTCTCCCGAAGGCGGTTTTAGGGGGTTCGAAAAGACTGGCAGTTCTAGTGTTAAATAATCTCATATGAGTATATCTTATGTGGTCTCTTTTGCAGATTCACAACTCGCGTTTCTGAATTATTTCGATGAACCGAATTCGTAGAGTCGTTCCTTGTGCTAATTATGCTTCATCGGGTAGAATGAGAACGGACGCACTCATACAACTGTTGCTTTAATCGAATGTGGTCGGATTTTTTTTTCCTACACTAATCACTGTTGTGTGCTGAACATCACGAGGTTGCTTTTGTTACAGTATCGCGCTATCTTGAACATTGTATAGTGATGCACTGGCAGCTGAAATGCAAGTACTCCATTAATAGAGAGTGATTCAAAAGGAGCCGGTCGGTGTGGCCGAACGGTTCTAGGCGCTACAATCTGGAACCGCGCGACCGCTATGGTCACAGGTTTGAATCGTGCCTCGGGCAGGGGTGTGTGTGTGTGTGTGTTGTCCTTAGGTTAGTTAGGTTTAAGTAGTTCTAAGTTCTAGGGGACTGATGACCTCAGATGTTAAGTACCATAGTGCTCAGAGCCTTTTGAACCATTTGATTCAAAATGAAGAAAAATGAAGCACGCCCGTGGCTAAGCAATGACTTTATTTCAGAAATACACATATAGACTAAAAGGTCACCTACGACAGTTTAGGTTGGCAACACTTAAACAAAGAAGATAATGTCACCGTTGTTGCTCATCACTAGCGCTAATATCAAAATGGTGGCACCTCCGATAGGCAGGAGGACGAAGAGGGGGAGATTAGTGTTTAATGTCCCGTCCACAACAACGGAGTTACAGGAAAGGCGTATTGTGTCGTAGAACACCCAAAAACAATATCAAAGACATTTCGGACCAAATTTGGTAAAGTGACATCACATTGTTACCCCATTACCGCTGGTAAGGCACTGGATAGTCGGCGAGTTTAACTTCTCTCATCGGTCTGCGATGGAATAGCTGTGGCAGGAACTTCAGAACTGAACAGACACCTGCCGTGTCACAAATGAAGCCCACATAGAACCTCAGTGAACGCAATAGCAGATGTCAAGTTAACCTTTCAGGCCATATTAGTATTCCTGGAATGCTTACCCCATTCGTTTTGAAATACCCTGCATTATTCCACATGAGTCGGCACATAATTAGAATTGGTATGAAGTTAATACAAGCGCAGGAACAGGATTTCGATATCACGGATTACGTAGCTAGCAATTGGTCATTCATTAAAGTGCACCATACAGCGACAGTGATTTCCAACGTATCCACTGAGATGTCCTTCCCAAAGGCGGCTGTGGAGAGATACAGCTTGCAGGAGACATTTACCAGCAGACTCATTACAATTTGCACTGCTCCGTTGTTCATCAGAGTACGGTAGATTCGGTCACTTTATGTCTTAAAATTAGATTGTTATTGTTGTCGTTATTGTTGATGATGATGCTGTCGTTGTGGTCTTCTAGCATGATGCAGTTTTCCATGCTAGACCATCCTGTGCAAGCCAGGTAATCTTTGAATAACTGTTGCAACCTACATGCATTTGAACCTGTTTACTGTTTTCAAGCCTACAATTTTTATCCGTCCCCCCTCCCCCAACACGTCCTCTCATTATTAAACTGAAAACTTCTTGACGCTTCCTTATATGTCATATCAACCGATTCTTTAAGTTGTCTCACAAATTTATTTTTTCCTCCAATTCGATTCCGTATCTCCTCATTAGTTATTCTGTACTACCCATTTAATTTCCAACATTCTTCTGTAGCAATCCATATCAAAAGCCTCTATCCTTATCCCGTTCGAACTGCTTATTGTCTATGTTTAACTTCCACAAAACACTACACTTCATTCCGACATATCAGGAAAGATTTTCCAACACTTAAATTTATATTCCATGTTAAATTCTTTTCCAGCTGCCGCCAGTCTTAATTTTATTCCCTCTCTATATCAGCCATCATCAATTATTTTGTAACCCAAGAAGCAAAACTCATCTACTGCTTTTTGTCTCAATTCATAAATAAATTCTTTCAACATCACCCGATTTAATTAGACTACATTGCATTATCCTTGTTTTAATTTTGTTGATATTCATCTTATAGTCTGATTTTAAGACACAATCCATTTCGTGCAATCGCTCTTCCACATCCTCTACCGTCTCTGACAGAATTATGTCGTAGCCAAACTTCAAAGTTCTTATTTACTCTTCCTGAAATTTTAATCACCCTTCCAAATTTCTCTTTAACATTCTCGATCTGGCATAGGGAGTTAGAATGGCTTTAAGATCAATAATTTTGCCATATATACATAAACTACTTCCACAAATATGTAAGGATTCCTCGGAGAAATTACATGCGAAGAGACGATTTCATGAACTCAGATCCGAGGAATCCGGTTGAACGTTGCCCCAGATGTCCCCACAAGTTGTGTAACGTGTTGACGGAGATGAGCGAGATGAGGAGCTCTGATTCAGGTATCCGACCGTGTCGAAACTCTACGACTCTGTTTTGTTTCGTAAACTCGTTTCTATTGTTCTGGTTATCTCCACGCATTTGTGAATGGATCTACGGCGTCCCATCCGACGAATTCAATGGATAGTTCTCGATAAGCATGACGTCATGGATGTCAAACTACGCATGGCTTTCGCCATCGGTCTGCAATTACTGGATTCAAGGGATGCTCAGAATACGTGAAATTC
Source organism: Schistocerca gregaria (assembly GCF_023897955.1). Classification (NCBI taxonomy): domain Eukaryota; kingdom Metazoa; phylum Arthropoda; class Insecta; order Orthoptera; family Acrididae; genus Schistocerca; species Schistocerca gregaria. Next base: position 427,219,099 of record NC_064926.1, read on the forward strand.
TCTAGTCCTGGTTGATATTTTTAGAGGCAGATAAAGAAAGTCGATAAGCTTCTGTATCCTATATTGTGCTCATGTATAAAAAAACGCACTCATCCATACATTTATTACAACCAGAAATGTATTTTTAAATGCGTGTTAAAATAATTAATACAGAAGTTTGAAACCGCATGACGGTTAGTATCAAATTGTATGACTTGCTTCAACATTTTACGATTAATGAACGGAATCAGTTTGGCGACGTCTTGATTAGAGGAATGTTTTTCTGTAAAATAACTCTAAACTTTGTAAACTACTTGTTGCGTAATTATGTCCTATAATTCCTTGAACGATTTCTCGTAGTTGTCACGAAGGCTTGATAATAGCCTTGAACAATAGGCTTGGTACTGATTCGTTGGTGACAATCACATACCGAAGAAGTATGCGCTCTAAGGCAACGGAAAGTAATACGAAACAAAGGGAGTGATCGGGAGATGGTGGAAAAAAGGGGTGAAATTGAAATCTCGACTTCAGTTAACTGCAGGTAAAAGAAACTGCTTATGGATAAAGTCATGTCTACGATAATCGCTTTCTCAAACTGACAAGACTTTTTTTTTTTAAGATAAAATGCGTTTCGTAGGGAAAGAGAGATAACTGCTGCGGAGCAATAAGATAATTACTGGGAGCTTGCATGCCATATCTCTGATTACAGTCTTCCAGGATTCTACCAAGCGAGATGGCTTGTAGTTAATGCAGTGATATTCAGAAGAGGCGAACCTCGTTTTTGTGCCCTACTATTCCTCAGTTGCCCTAAATCATCCAAAAATAAATGTGACTCCGGTTTCTTTAGCATGTCGACGGAAAATTCCTCTCTAAAAACTTGATGCTTCTTAAGCTTTCTGTACATACATTTTGGCTAAGTTATCACGTTCCACGGAAATAAGAGCCTCAGAGGAGTTACTTCAACTGCCGATACTGTAATCTTTTCATTCACTACTAACATACAGGCACACCACAAATCTCCATTAAACGTTGACATGTAGCACGAACTCGCGACTTATTATGCGGACTAAATATTACGTGCTAAGCTAACTTTATTTTAGCTCTTTAACGTAACACACCATAAAGAACAGTCACTGATAAGAATTGGAGACCAACTCGCAGTACAAATATGCACAGAAACTGTGCGTTGTCTCTGTAGCACAGTATCAACACGCAGGGTGTCTCGCCTGTGTTTCAGCAGATATTTGCAATTTCGTTTTTGCATTGTGTAGCTGGAATCAGCCCAAACAAATTGTGCTCATCACGTTTTTCATGCAAAGCCCTTTGTCGGCGAAAAACGTCGGTTTCTTTCCCATAACAAACAAAACTATTTTTAAAGCGGATTTTTACGTGCCCAGTCGATAGAAATAGAATAGCTAATTCACAGGATAAAATTAAAGCCATATGCTCAATTGTGAAGGAAGTGTCTGGTCAGCAGCACAAGGTCGATGATATAAAGTGAGTTCGCAGTAATAATATTTCTGTTACTGATAAATCAGATATATGTACAGTATTTAACAATCATTTTCTGAGCATTGCTGGTGAATTAAATAAAAATTTAGTTTCTACAGGAAATCATAAATATTTCTTAGCAAATGCCTTTCCGAGATTGACGTCTGTAATACTCCTCTGTGATACAGACAAGAGGGAGATAGAGTCAGTAATTAAATCACTGAAGACTAAGGACTCTAATGGTTATGATGGAGTGTCTAGTGGAATATTAAAGTACTGTTCTGCACATGTTAGCCCTGTATTTAGCCGTATTTGTAATTTTTCCTTTAGGAATGGTCTGTTTCCTAAGCGATTAAAGTACTCAGTAGTAAAGCCACTTCATAAAAAGGGAGAAAGGGATAGTGTAGATAATTTTAGACCTATTTCTATGCCATCCGTGTTTGCAAAAGTTTCAGAAAAAGCCGTGTATGTAAGGTTAATTGATCATTTTATATCACACGATTTGCTATCAAATGTACAGTTCGGCTTTAGAAGTCGTTTGACAACTGAAAACGCTTTATTCTCTTTTCTCTATGAGGTACTGGGTGGGCTAAACAAAAAGTTTCGAACGCTTGGCGTATTTTTTGATTTAACAAAGACATTTGACTGTGCTGATCTCACAATATTGCTCCAGAAGTTGGACCATTATGGAATAAGGGGAGTAGCTCACAATTGGTTCTCCTCTTACTTTAGCAACAGGCAGCAAAAGGTCATTATTCACAATGTTGATAACGGCTGTGATGTGGGATCTGAGTGGGGTACTGTCAAGTGGGGGGGTGCCCCAGGGATCAGTGTTGGGGCCGCTCCTGTTCCTTATTTATATAAATGATATGCCCTCTAGTATTATGGGTAACTCTAAAATATTTCTGTTTGCTCATGACACTAGCTTGGTAGTAAAGGAGGTTGTGTACAACATTGACTCGGTTCCAAGTAGTGCAGTACATGACCTCAGTTCATGGCTTGTAGAAAATAAACTAACATTAAATCACAGTAAGACTCCGTTTTTACAGTTTCTAACACACAATTCAACAAAACCTGACGTCTTAATCTCACAGAACGGGCATATGATTAGTGAAACTGAACAGTTCAAATTTCTAGGTGTTCAGATAGATAGTAAACTGTCGTTAAAGCCCATGTTCAGGATCTTGTTCAAAGACTTAATACTGCCATTTTCACTATTCGAACGGTATCAAAAGTGAGTGATACTTCGACACGTAAATTAGTCTACTTTGCTTATTTTCATTCACTTATGTCGTATGGTATTATGTTTTGAGGTAACTCTTCCCATTCTAGAAGAATATTTTTGGCTCATAAACGGGCAGTTCGGGCAGTAAGTGGTGTGAGTTCACGAACCTCTTGTCGACCTCTGTTCACGAGTCTGGGTATTTTGACATTCGTCTCTCAATATATATATATATATATATATATATATTCCTTATTGTCGTTTCTTGTTACCAATATTAGTTTATTTCCAAGAATAAGCAGCTTTCACTCGGTTAATACTCGGCAGAAATCATATCTCCATTTGGATCGGACTTCCTTAACTCTTGTGCAAAATGGTGTACAGTATACTGCTGCATCCATTGAAGAGTTTCCTCATGGGTCACTCCTATTCTGTCGTGGAGTTCCTTGTAAAATTAAGCTGATTCTTATTGTATTGCTGATAGCGTTTACTTAAACTTTTGGACTGACTTTTTTCAAGTTCATGAACATTTATTTGTATCTGTTATTACTTTTATGTTGTAAGTTCATGTACTGACACGTTCCATGACCTTGGAGATTTGCTCCTCAATTTGGTCCTACGGAACTTGGCGTGTAAATAAATAAATAGATAGTAAATAGATAATAAATAGAGCAGTCCCAAATTAGTATTTTGCGACATAAGTTTTATCAGTATGTACCGGGTGGTCATAATTAAAGTTTGCCCTATTTAACACCTTATAGCGCAGAAACTAATTACCATACGAGTACCAAACATGATAACATTAATGTGCAGAGTATGGGGTGCATGATTTCCTTGCATCACATGCTGTGATGTCATCGTACGAGCGGTTCTAGGCGCCGCAGTCTGGTCCCGCGCGACCACTACGGTCGCAGGCTCGAATCCTGACTCGGGTTAGTTAGGTTTAAGTAGTTCTAAGTTCTAGGGGACTGATGACCTCAGATGTTAAGTCCCATAGTGCTCAGAGCCGTTTGAACCAGTCATCGTGTTTATGAGTCTCACACACCTGACCAGTCGCAGTGCACTTGTTGACCTGTCAACACGAGCTAGGACAAAAGGAGTAGAGCATTATTGGTGCAGCTCTATTATCAAAACGACAGTAATGCTGCATCTGCACATTAGAATGTCGCCGGCTGAAAGGATTACGGAAGGGTCCTCTTTCTCCACCTGCTGTGAGGAGCATGATGAAGTTCGAATCAACTGGAGAACTGGGCATGGCTCCGGAAAGAGGCAGACGACCGTTTTCACCCATTGGTGGTTGATGAAATCGCTGTTGCTATGGCAGACCTCACTGCGCGCCATACCCGATCGTCAGGCAGTGTGCATGCTGTGTCACGGCAGTTGAACGTCCCGCGGTCCACTGTACGGAAAGTGCTTCGAACCATTCTCAAATAGTATCCGTACAAGATCCGTATCTTACAGCGGCTTGCCCCACAGGATGCACAACAACGTGTTGACTTCGCTCTCCACTTTCTCGAGAGGACAAAAGCTGACGAGAGCTGACCGTGGATCATCCTATGGTCTTCTTCTCTCTGACAGGTGAGGTGAACATACAGAATTGCAGAGTGTGGGGATATTCACCTCCAGTCACTATGCATGAAGTTCCTCTGCATGGTGAACGAGTCAGTGCGTGGTGTGGCGTCACGGTTACGTTCATCACTGTCCGATTCTTTTTCTAACAGGTTGCGCTCAAAGACCGAAGCCGTGCAATGTGATTGGCCAGCGTTACTGCGATATGTTTCGCCAGAATGTCATACCCGCCATACAGCAGAGAGATGAATTGAACGCAACAGTTTTCATGCAAGATGGAGGCCCACAGCACATCGCTCGTGAAGTTCACTTGCTTCTCCGAACCATATTTGGAAACGATCGAATTATCAGCCGATCATTCCCAAATGATTGACTGGCACAACCACCTGGTCTCACTCCCTGTGATTTCTTGTTGTGGGGCTACCTGAAGGACAGAGGCTACCAAGACGTGGAACACATATACCAATAAATGTATTGTACTCTTTCTTATTTAATTTTTCTTTTCACTAATAATAAAGAAAGATCAAGTAATATAATAAATATATTTGATACAAATATATAAATTAATGTAATAAGTTATTAATATAAAACTAACCTTATATTAAATTAACTTAAATATTAATTATTTAAATAATCTAATTATGGATACTATACAATTATATTATTATAATTAATACAATTAGTTATATTAATATATTATATTTGATATTATTAATCATATTCATTATATACAATTATAATAATATGCAATATTCATTTAATATTATTATATACTTTATAATACAATAATTTATTTTAAGCTAAAAAGTAGCTATAATCCTCGGTAGATAAATGTATTAAAATAATCATTTAATGATAATAAAATAAACTTATAGGTATATATTTAATTAGATGTAATATATTAATATAAATCATTTATTGTATATGTATTAAATGAAGAAAATATGTTTCAATCAAAACAAATAAATTCATGATAACCAAAACTGTACATAACCTAATTTCTAAAAAGACTTTTAATTTATATATTAAATAAATGAAGCGCCTGATTAAAGAGTTGCCTTGATAGGGTAAATTAAGTAAATAAAAATTACCTTCATTAAACAAGTTACATTAGATAGAATTTAACTACCTCCTTTAGTATCAAAACTAACGTGCATCATACACCTTAATGTAAAAAGGTAAGCTAACCAAGCTAATGGGTTCATACCCCATTTATAGAGGTACCACTCCTCTCCTTTTTAATGACCAACAGCTCTACAAAACTAGCCGGCCGCGGTGGTCTCGCGGTTCTAGGCGCTCAGTCCGAAACCGCGGGACTGCTACGGTCGCAGGATCGAATCCTGCCTCGGGCATGGATGTGTGTGATGTCCTTAGGTTGGTTAGGTTTAAGTAGTTCTAAGTTCTAGGGGACTGATGACCACAGATATTAAGTCCCATGGTGCTCAGAGCCATTTTCTACAAAACTTCTCTTCCTATCAACAGGGAACACTCGCACATGTGCCGATCTGAAACGCAGCATATCAAGAGAAGTGGCCAGCAAACCTATGGACATGCTCCATGCTGCTGTGCAGAATACAATCCTGCGCTTTCAGACTCTTCTGTGTCTTCTGTGTACTGATGGGCGCCATATTGAGCACCATGGGAGCAGTAATGGTACCGGTATCTAATGATATGATGTGCCGTAGGCGCACGTAGAAAGTGTTTCCATTGAATTGATTCTGTATTATTTTTCTTCCCCATGTCCTTGACATTAATGCTGCCAAGTTTGGTCCTCGTACGCTAATTAGTTTCCGTATTATAACGTGTTAAATACGGAAACATTAATTATAACCACCCAGTATTTAAAAGTCACTGCTGGATTGCTGTTTATTTTTTTATTTTACTGTCCCTGTAAGTACACATCGATAAAACGAATATCGGACTAATTTGAGACTGCTCTATCGGATTGTTATGTAAAAATAATTTTGGTTGTAAAGGGAAACGAACCGACGCATTCTGTTGAGATTGGGAGCCGCGTGAAAGACGTGACGAACAGTAACCGCTGGGTTGACTCCGGGTAGAGAATGCAAACACGAAATTACAAATAGCTGCCAGAGAAAATGAACCTGATGACTCTTCGGAGAGACACCCAGTATACCGATTTAATTCAGTTGTTCGTGAGTTTAAGTGCTGATGAACCTCCACGAGTGCTTGTACAGCAAAATGCAACATCTACATCTCCATCTACAGACATACTCCGCAATCCACCATACGGTGCGTGGCGGAGGGTACCTCGTACCACAACTAGCATCTTCTCTCCCTGTTCCACTCCCAAACAGAACGAGGGAAAAATGACTGCCTATATGCCTCTGTACGAGCCTTAATCTCTCTTATCTTATCTTTGTGGTCTTTCCGCGAAATGTAAGTTGTCGGCAGTAAAATTGTACTGCAGTCAGCCTCAAATGCTGGCTCTCTAAACTTCCTCAGTAGCGATTCAGGAAAAGAAAGCCTACTTTCCTCTAGAGACTCTCACCCGAGTTCCTGAAGAATTTCCGCAACACTCGCGTGATAATCAAACCTACCAGTAACAATTCTAGCAGCCCGCCTATGAATTGCTTCTATGTCCTCTCTCAATCCCACCTGACAGGAATCGCAAACGCTCGAGCCGTACTCAAGAATAGGTCGTATTAGTGTTTTATAAGCGGTCTCCTTTACAGATGAACCACATCTTCCCAAAATTCTACCAATGAACCGAAGACGACTATCCGCTTTCCCCACAACTGCCATTACATGCTTGTCCCACTTCATATCGCTCTGCAATGTTACGCCCAAATATTTAATCGACGTGACTGTGTCAACCGCAACTCTACTAACGGAGTATTCAAACATTACGGGATTCTTTTTCCTATTCATCTGCATTAATTTACATTTCTCTAAATTTAGAGATAGCTGTTATTCTTTGGACCAATCACAAATCCTGTCCAAGTCATCTTGTATCCTCCTGCAGTCACTCGACGACGACACCTTCCCGTACACCACAGCATCATCAGCAAACAGCCCCACATTGCTATCCACCCTATCCAAAAGATTGGTTATGTAGATAGAAAACAGCAGTGGACCTACCACACTTCCCTGGGGCACTCCACCTCCGATGGACACTCACCATCGAGGACAACGTACTGGGTTCTATTACTTAAGAAGTCTTCGATCCACTCACATATTTGGGAAGCAATTCGATATGCTCGTACGTTAGGAGTCTGGCACCAGTCTGATACCCTTCATCCATGGTTCGCAAGATATCATGTGAAAAAAGGGCGAGTTGCGTTTCGAAGGAGCGATGCTTTCTAAAGCCGTGCTGATGCATGGACAGCAACTTCTATGTTAAGGATATTGGTCTGTAATTTTGAGGATCCGTCCTTCTACCCTTCTTATATACAGGCGTCACCTGCGCTTTTTTCCAGTCGCTCGGGACTTTACGTTGGGCAAGAGATTCGCGATAAATGCAAGCTAAGTAAGGAACCAATGCACTAGAGTACTCTCTGTAAAACCCAATTGGAATCCCATCAGGACCTGGCTATTTATTTATTATCAATCCATTCAGCTGCTTCACAACAATTTAGTTGCTCGTGAGTTTAAGTACAGATGAACTTCCACGAGTGCCAGTACAGCAAAATGCAAGGTCTGGGTGCGAGTCCCGTTTAGGCACATTGTTTTAATTTGGCAGAAAGCTGACGATTCAATTTTCCACAACAGAGAACTGAAGTGGTATGACACCACCATTATCTCATGCCCTCACACGACGAGATACTACGAAGATATTTTTAATTTAACTGATGAGTTATTAAAATGTTGCTGATGAGAAATGTTTTTTGCCACCACGATTCACACCGGCGATCTCCAAGACGTGCGTCATGACACAAGTCTTCATTTGCTACCTCTGCTACCCAACGGAACACTTAAGTCGGCTACCTACCGACTGGCCGGTCGGAGTGGCCGAGCGGTTCTAGGCGCTACAGTCTGGAACCGCGCGACCGCTACGGTCGCAGGTTCGAATCCTACCTCGGGCATGGATATGTATGATGTCCTTAGGTTTAAGTAGTTCTAAGTTCTAGGGGACTGATGACCTCAGAAGTTAAGTTCCATAGTGCTCAGAGCCATTTGAACCATTTGAACCAACCGACACTGAAACTTAATGAGGTTCGATGGTCCCCCACGTTCACGGAAAGAAACTTGTCTGCCATAGTTACATTTTTGGTCAGTCATGGATGTCAACACCAATATAACTACAAATGTGTATTCCTGGCAAGTACCGCTGTAACCTCGTAGCGGACACTGCGAAAAGACAGGCAAGGTTCGCTCTTGACATGACGCCTGAGGTCAGCGACCTTGTAACAGTTCCTCTGGAACAACGCCATATATGCGCTTATTCTTACAAAACATCTGGTCTCCCAGGAGAGTAAACGCGCAGGCAAGAATGTAGTTTTTCTAGGTAGAGCTTTCAACTGAATGCTGTCTCACCCCTGTACGGTAATGCGCTCGCAAAGGCTCAGCGGATTGGCGAAACTACAAAATGGTGATTCTCTGAGCACAATCAGAGTGTGATCATCTGTAGAGCTAGCTATCACGAAATAGTACATCTTGTATTTCTTATATTAGTGCCAAAGGCTAAACTTCGCCTTTAATTTAAAATTGGCGTGGTTACTAAAAAGAGAAAAATATACCGTATTCCTATTCTATACACTAGAAGGTACAGTGCTATGTTTATTGTTACCCTCCTCAGTAGACGACCTCGCAGACGCACACCTGCTTGGTGGTGCTCTACTTGGAGGAAAACGGTTTGAACGTTGTTGAGGGGCATAAATGTTCATCATCAGCATTTAATTGCAGGGCACGGGAAGTCCCTGAGCAGCAGACTTTGCGTCTTTGTCCTGGATTTATTCCTGAACTTTCCGCATTGTTTCCATACGCGGAACCCCATGCAACCCCCCCCCCCCCCCCCCACACACACACAAACAAGTTACGTTTCAGTAGAAGCGTTAATATTTGTGTGTTTATATATCGATCTTCAAATTCCACATCTAATTTTCAGAGAACATAGTACCAAATTAAAAGTCTCGAAAATGGCAAGAAATTTTTATAAATTACAAGCTACATTTAACACTGGGTACATTTCAGTTGCTTGCATGTAATATTCTAGCCGGAAAAGCGTATATTCCAACGCTAATCGTATCTCCTAGCAATAAGAAGTACGGTTCGTTTCGAAAGTCCATAGGCAGAACAGATAAACCACTGGAAGTTGAATAAGGGAAGATAAAAAGGGGAAGACCTACCGATATGTATATGAAAAAGACTGACTCTTCCCGAATGTAGGTGGAAACAAGTGAAACAAACAGCACCTCTCTCATGTATACACTAACGTACGCGTTAGTGATGGGAGAAATGACTTCACAGTTAACTGCTTTTTCGTTCAATTTTTCCAACCGAATGAAACAACCGAATGAAACCAGTCTCTGCGGCACTCCTCAGGTGTATGAATGTTTCCAGTCACTCTCTGGGACTGATTAGATTCACTTAACCTTAGGCAATCGACTGACAAGTCTCTGACACATACGGAAGTTGTGTGAATGTTTTCATTCAGTCTCTGTGCTATTGTATGTATGTAATTTCACCTGCATACATTTTAAGCGTTTTTTATTATCACGAACTAGGGTAGCCAACTTTTGTAGAGAAAAATAATGAATTTGATTTCATGGCAAGATGAATAAAAAGTATACTCGTATTCCTAAAAATGAAGTATTTTCAAAATTTATTTACCTAAATGCGGATATTTCGTACTTCTACCATGAAATATGGAATTTTTGGTTGGTCGTAAACGTTTAATAAGTGGTAATATATTATAAATGTATGTTTAAATAAACGAATAATTACGTTTTTATTCACATTTATTGAAGTTCTGTCTCTCTCTCTTCCTGCCGGTTTACACGAGAACCGATGATTCTATTTAGGTAAATGCTGAGGTGACGTGAACGGAAAATATATAAGTTAAATTTATCTTATTCTTTGTTGACTTAATTACTTGCTTTTTAAAGCATATACTGTCAGTTGTCGGAGTATTTTTTTCGAGAAATATTTATCATTATCCTTTAATTTTCTTTGAATTGGTTAGTTTTAGTTTCATAATATGAATCGTCCTTGCAGATATTGTATACTGCAGTGAATTTATATTGAAAAAAATGGTTCAAATGGCTCTGAGCACTATATGACTTAACACCTATGGTCCTCAGTCCCCTAGAACTTAGAACTAATTAAATCTAACTAACCTAAGGACAGCACACAACACCTAGTCATCACGAGGCAGGGAAAATCCCTGACCCCGAATTTATATTGAGAATCACTTTTTATCGAGTCATATGATTTCTTTCATTCGAACTTTACGGACCGTTTCGGCATTCTGATCCACACACAAAGTTCACTACTAAGAAAACGCCTGTTTATACAGAAGGCTACTTATTGGCATTTAATAAAATGCAAATATTCGAACGCCAGTAACAGTGGTGACAGGCGACGACAGAATGCAGTGAACAATAGTGATTTAACAATAGCAAAACTATAGAAAGTTGCGGCACACAACTGAATGCATCGGTATGCGTCGGTTGCTCCCATGGACTGGTTTCGCTCCAAAGAAATGAATGAGCATTTCAACCGTCACGTAGAACCACAACCAAATGAGTTTGTTGTTTTCCAACAATAGACTCTGACTCGACTGTTTTGATTCGCTCATTCCCATCATTAATAGGCGTAGTCTAGAGATCTATGCTCACAGTCGTAGTGGTATGAGAAGTACTGATAACAGTATGTGGACTCTTCTTACATCGTTTAAATTATGACGATTTCAATGTTGTGATGGATGGTTTGGTACTACTATGATTCTTAAATTCATTACAGGGCACATGTTCTCAAATTATTGGTCGAATACTTTGCTATATTTCCCTCAACTGCAAATTCTTGGATGTTGTGTTAAAGCGATAAACGCTACGCCCTAATAAATACTGGTGAACTGTATACCCTCCCACCCGTACCTCTCTTCCCAGAAACGAAAACAGGATCCAGGACTAAGTGTGTCGCATGGAGTGAGTGAATGCAGCGCTGTTTGATGGTGATCCTTCAGTCCGATTGGAGAGTGGTATTCGCCCCCCCCCTCCCCCCCCTCCATGGTGCTATTCGATAGGAGTTTATTGTCATAAACTCAATCACACCACACTATACACATACACACACCCATTAGTCACCAACTCTCAACAGGTACGCCTAAGGGAATTCTCATACACTGAGGTGAGAAAAGTTGTGGGGTTCTCCTTCATACAGTGCCGGACCTCCTTTCGCTCAGCGTAGTGCAGCAAGTCAAAATGGCCTGGACTCAAGTCACCGGAAGTCCGTAGAAATACTAAGCCACGCTCCCTCTATAGCCAGTCATAGTGACGAAAGTGTTGCTGGTACATAAATTTGTGGTCGTACCGACCTCTCGATAATGTCCCAAAAATGTACGATGGGATTCATGATGGGCGATCTGGGTGGCCAAATCAGTCACTCTAATTGTTCAGCATGTTCATGAAATCAGTCGCGAACAACTGGGGTCCCGTGACATGGCGCATTGTCATCCATAAAAATTTCATCATTGTTTCGGAACATGAAGTCATGAATGGCTGCACATGATCTCTAGGTAACCGAACAGAGGCATTTTCCGTCAATGAACGGTTCAGTTGGTTCACAGGACCCAGTACATTCCATGTAAACACAGCCCACACCTTTATGGAGCCACCACCAGCTTGCACAATGCCTTGTTGACAACCTGGGTCCATGGCTTCGTGAGGTCTGCGCCAGCCTCGAACCCTACCATCAGCTCTTACCAGCTGAAATCGGCACTCATCCGATCAGGCCTCGGTTTTCCAGCCGTGCAGGATACAACCGATACGGTCACGAGCCCAGAAGACGCCCTGCGGACGATTTCGTGCTGTTAGCAAAGGCACTCGCGTCGGTCGCCTGCTGCCATAGCCCATTAACTCCAAAATTTCACCGCACTGACCTAACGGACTCTTCTTCTTCGGAACTTATCCTGCGTCTTGACTGGGTCGGCATGTTATTACATATTTGGCAATTTCGTGTGTTCCCAATTCCCCACGAGTCGAATTTCTGTAACCCATCTCTCTGTATCTCACGTTATCTCATGTACAAGTGCGGGAATGTTTTCTAAATGTTTGCGAAATCTTATGATTGAGGCGGTATGTGAGTATCATCTTGGTATTCGCCTAGTCGGATGTTGGAAACCGCCTAAAAGTCACATCCGGACAAGCTGGTTCACAGACCATCGTCGTTAGCCTCCCGCGAGAACTGGATCCGTTTCCAGCGCGCCTCCCAGTGTCCCGGAAGCGGGTACTTTTGTGCGCCCGACTATCCGAGCGGGTGATCTTTTCTTAAGCCTTTACCAGAGGTTATGTAAGATCCATTAACGTGAAATGAACAGCAGTGGAGATTTCATCGTATTTTACGTTTAATTCAGCCTTTTTTGTAATCTCTTGCTGACGGTGTCCTCACTACATTGTACTGCTGGGAACTAAGTGCGACGTGAGAAAGGAAGGAGAAAAATACGACAGTTTTCACCAGAAATGAATGTCAACTGCGGGGAACGTGTTTGACAATATCCAAGGATTATGACTCTTATGCTGCATGCACTGCGAAGTCTTGCTTATTCTGGAAGCTTCATCACGACAAAAAATTCTGTTATTTTGTGTCACTGTAGATAAGAAAGACAGAGGAACAATCCCTCCCGTCTTGGGTAAAACGCAGTAGAAGCACTGAGAGAACAAAGTAAATTGCGTGGTTCTCTTTCCGATCTTTCCTCTTTCTGATGACTGTAAGAGACTACATTCTACGAACATTCATTGTAGGCACCTATAGTACACAACTACATTTAGCGCACAATTGTCGCACCTCGGGATTGCAGGGTGTCATTGTTTGAGCGAAGGAAGGAGAAAGAAATGGAATTAGGTGCTTGACCCTAACCCTGAGACTCTCTTCCGCGACGATTCCGTTCAGCTCATTCCTTTCTGCCACTATCTTGGTCATCAAGGGGATGAGTGAACGTTTTCTACCAGTATAAACGAGTCAGACGATCGCCTAGGAACGTTCTACATCTACATTTATACTCCGCAAGCCACCAAACGGTGTGTGGCGGAGGGCACTTTACGTGCCACTGTCATTACCTCCCTTTTCTGTTCCAGTCGCGTATGGTCCGCGGGAAGAACGACCACCGGAAAGCCTCCGTGCGCGCTCGAATCTCTCTAATTTTACGTTCGTGATTTCCTCGGGAGGTATAAGTAGGAGGAAGCAATATATTCGATACCTGATCCGGAAACGCACTCTTTCGAAACCTGGACAGCAAGCACCACCGCGATGCAGAGCCCCTCTCTTGCAGAGGCTGCCACTTGAGTTTGCTAAACATCTCCGTAACGCTATCGCGCTTACCAAATAACCCTGTGACGAAACGCGCCGCTCTTCTTTGGATCTCTATCTCCTCTATCAACCCGACCTGGTACGGATCCCGCACTGATGAGCAATACTCAAGTATAGGTCGAACGAGTGTTTTGTGAGCCACCTCCTTTTTGCTGATGGAGTACATTTTCTAAGGACTCTCCCAATGAACTCAACCTGGCACCCGCCTTACCAACAATTAATTTTATATGATCATTCCACTTCAAATCGTTCGGTACAAATACTCCCAGATATTTTACAGAAACAACTGCTACCAGTGTTTGTTCCGCTATCATATACCTTCTTTCTATGTATTCGCAATACATTATATTTGTCTATGTTAAGGGTCAGTTGCCACTCCCTGCACCAAGTGCCTATCAGCTGCAGATCTTCCTGCATTTCCCTGCAATTTTCTAATGCTGCAACTTCTCTGTATACTACAGCATTATCCGCGAAAAGTAGCATGGAACTTCCGACACTATCTACTAGGTCATTTATATATATTGTGAAAAGCAATGGTCCCGGGTTCGATTCCCGGCGGGGTCAGGGATTTTCTCTGCCTCATGATGGCTGGGTGTTGTGTGTTGTCCTTAGGTTAGTTAGGTTTAAGTAGTTCTAAGTTCTAGGGGACTGATGACCATAGATGTTAAGTCCCATAGTGCTCAGAGCCATTTGAAAAGCAATGGTCCCATAACACCCCCCTGTGGCACGTCAGAGGTTACTTTAACGTCTGTAGACCCCTCTTCATTGAGAACAGCATGCTGTGTTCTGTTTGCTAAAAACTCTTCAATCCAGCCACACAGCTGCTCTGATATCCCGTAGGCTCTTACTTTATTTATCAGGCGACAGTGCGGAACTGTATCGAACGGCTTCCGGAAGTCAAGGAAAATGGCATCTACCTGGGAGCCTGTATCTAATATTTTCTGGGTCTCACGAACGAATAAAGCGAGTTGGGTTCACACGATCGCTGTTTCCGGAATCCATGTTGATCCCTACAGAGTAGATTCTGGGTTTCCGGAAATGACATGATATACGAGCAAAAAATATGTTCTAAAATTCTACAACAGATCGATGTCAGAGATGTAGGCCTATAGTTTTGCGCATCTGCTCGACGACCCTTCTTGAAAACTGGAACCACCTGTGCTCTTTTCCAATCATTTGAAACCTTCCGTTCCTCTAGAGACTTGCGGTACATGACTTTTAGAAGGGGGGCAAGTTCTTTCACGTACTCTATGTAGAATCGAACTGGTATCCCGTCAGGTCCAGTGGACTTTCCTCTGTTGAGTGATTTCAGTTGCTTTTCTATTCCTTGGATACTTATTTCGATTCAGCCATTTTTTGGTCCGTGCGAGGATTTAGAGAAGGAACTGCAGTGCGGTCTTCCTCTGTGAAACAGCTTTGGAAAAAGGTGTCTAGTATTTCAGCTTTACGGGAGTCATCCTCGGTTTCAATGCCATTATCATGCCAGAGTGTCTGGATATGCTGTTTCGATGCACTTACTGATTTAACGTAAGACCAGAACTTCCTAGGATTTTCTGTCAAGTCGGTACATAGAATTTTACTTTCGAACTCACTAAACGCTTCACGCATAGCCCTCCTTACGCTAACTTTGACATCGAAAACTAGAAATGTTAAAATAAAATTCTGGAGCGTGTAGGCAAAAGAAAGGCCAACGACCTAGCTGCAGTGGTAACACCGGTTTCCGTCATATTACCGAAGTTAAGCGCTTTCGGGAATGGGTAGCACTTGGATGAGTGACCGTTCGTCCAGATTGACGAACGCTGTTGGTAAGCAGCGTGCATTCAGCTCTTGTGAGGCCAACTGAGGAGCTGCTTGACTGAGAAGTAGCGGCTCCGGTCACGAACGGCTGGGAGAGCGTTGTCCCGACTCCATGCTCCTCCATGTCCACACCCAGTGATGCCTACAGGCTGAGCATCACACGTCCGTCGGTCGTTCGTTACCGTTTGGCCTTCTGGGACTGAGTATTAATAATAAGTACTATCCTGTGATGCGCAATAAAATGGTTCAAATGGCTCTGAGCACTATGGGACTTAACACCTATGGTCATCAGTCCTCTAGAACTTAGAACTACTTAAACCTAACTAACCTAAGGACAGCACACAACACCCAGCCATCACGAGGCAGAGAAAATCCCTGACCCCGCCGGGAATCGAACCCGGGAACCCGGGCATGGGAAGCGAGAACGCTACCGCACGACCACGAGATGCGGGCTTTGCGCAATAAGGACGGAAGTCTCAAGCTAAGCAATTTGGTATACTTTCTCCTGTGGATGTAAATTATACAAAGGGGCGTTCAAAAAGAAACGAGCATGAGACATAATTACGGAAACCAGTACCTGTATGTTAGAAGTATTGGCCCTGGCTGTTGAGACACTTGTCTCTCTGTGACACAAGGTGGTGAATGGCTGTCTCATAAAATTCCCGGGGCTGCGATGTGAACCAGATCCGCACGTACAGCTGGACGTTCCAGGTGAATCGTTTGCCCGTCAGAGCCTTTTTAAGGGACCAGAAATGCCGTAATCACAGAGAGACAGGTCCGGACTGTATGGAGGGTGGCCAAGAACCTCCCATTTGAATTTCTGCAGGATTGCCGCGACTGTGTTGGCCGTATGAGGCTTTGCATTGTCGTTGGGCAGAATGACCCCCACGGGTGGGATTGCCTCGTCGTTGCGATTTGATCGCTTGGCGAAGGGTGGTCAAGTTTTGCGAATAGCGCTGGGCATTCACTGTTGTCCCGTGGTGCAGAAAGTGAAACAGAAGGGGGCCATCCTGGTCAAAGACGAACGTCAGCATAGCCTTTCCTGCACTCGTGTGGACGACGGCGTCCAGTTGTATGTGCGGAAGTGGTTAACATCGCGGCCCCGGGAATTTTATGAGACAGCCATTCACTGCCTCGTGTCACAGTGGGACAATGGTCTCAACAGCCAGGGTCAATACTTCCAACATACAGGTACTGGTTTCTGTAATTATGCCTCCTGCTTGTTTCTTTTTGAACGCCCCTTATATATCCTGTGACGTGGAATAAGGACGGAAGTGTCAAACTAAACAATTTGATATTCTTTCTCCTGTGGATCCAAATTATATTTTTGGAAATTCCTCAAAGTACAGAAAGTGAGGCTGATAGCGATTTACTCCAATGATCTGATGAGAGACGTCCAGGTGTACACGGGCTGGACAGCGATTACGCTATACCGTATATGTTGATCCTCACATAAAACCAGCACGATATTGGAAGCTTCTCCAGTACTAATTTTACGTGTCTTCATTTTTCTTTTTCTCTTATTCTCACTGGCAGACTTATCTGTCACTGTGGCTGAGTAGTCGGCGCAGCTGATTACCGGGTTCGATTCCCCGCCGGGACGGAGATTTTGCCCGGGGACTGGGTGTTGCGTTGCCATCATTATTTCATCATCAGCGATGTGAAACTGGCCGAAGCAGCGTCGATTTAAAAGACTTGCACTAGACAGCCGAACAACACCAGATGTTGTCTTTCAGCCAAAAATTCTATACGATCATTTTATTTCACCCGCAGGCTTATGATCGATGCCGGCTCAGTTGGTGGAGATATCGATAGCCTCGAAATACTTTCGCCAGCAATGGCTTCAAAGCCTTGGTAGGCTATACCATACTTTCTTATTCATAAATCAGTAAACCAACACCCCTGATTCTTTAAAGAATCGACCTCTTTTGTATAACACGTCATGTCTCCTGGCAACGGCCTTTCCGCAGTGGATACACCGGTTCCCGTGAGATCATCTAAGTCGGGAGTGGCCGGCACTTGGATGGGTGACCATCAAGGCCGCCATGCACTGTTGCCATTTTTCGGGGTGCACTCAGCCTCGTGATGTCAATTGAGGAGCTACTCGACCGAATAGTAGCGGCTTCGGTCAAGAATACCATCTTACGACCGGGAGAGCGGTGTGCTGACCCCACACCCCTCCTATCTACATCCTCCACCGAGGATGACACGGAAGTCGGATGGTCCCGGTAGGCCACTCGTGGCCTGAAGACGGAGGGCTTCTTCTTCTTCATGTCTCCTGAACTGTGTGTCGTACAGTGATACAATCTTGCAAATACATTCAATGGTGTATGTGATTACTGTCTGCAAAATGTGTTGCGCATAGACCTATAAGTAAAGGAATTAAATTGTCATACTTGTTGCTGCAGTTTTCTGCATGAACAATGAAAAATGTAGTAAACGATGAAATTTTTCCTTTCATCAGATTTTATTAAAGGTCTGAAATTATTTTGGTTGTAAATCGATACATGTTCTGATTCTCAAATATTGTATGAATATAGTCTGGGTAATTTGTGCGCCTCGAATACGGTCTACATCTACATCTACATCCATACTCCGCAAGCCACCTGACGGTGTGTGGCGGAGGGTACCCTGAGTACCTCTATCGGTTCTCCCTTCTATTCTAGTCTCGTATTGTACGTGGAAAGAAGGATTGTCGGTATGCTTCTGTGTGGGCTCTAATCTCTCTGATTTTATCCTCATCGTCTCTTCGCGAGATATACGTAGGAGGGAGCAATATACTGCTTGACTCTTCGGTGAAGGTATGTTCTCGAAACTTTAACAAAAGCCCGTACCGAGCTACTGAGCGTCTCTCCTGCAGAGTCTTCCACTGGAGTTTATCTATCACCTCCGTAACGCTTTCGCGATTACTAAATGATCCTGTAACGAAGCGGGCTGCTCTCCGTTGGATCTTCTCTATCTCTTCTATCAACCCTACCTGGTGCGGATCCCACACTGCTGAGCAGTATTCAAGCAGTGGGCGAACAAGCGTACTGTAACCTACTTCCTTTGTTGTCGGATTGCATTTCCTTAGGATTCTTTCAATGAATCTCAGTCTGGCATCTGCTTTACGGCCGATCAACTTTATATGATCATTCCAAAACACATGTGTCTCAAGACACATCCACAGTTTGTAACCGTAGTATATGAGTTACTGTGTTAAACCTTTCACACAACAGCTCTTAATGAGTAGTATTTTAAATTTATAAATTCAGTGAATAACTGTAAGAAATACTGAGAATCAAAGCTTTGTTCCCGATGGAAGCCGTGTGACAGGCGACCTGCAACTAGGATCGAGCCACGGTTTGTGTTTTGGTGTTAATGCAGCGTGCGCACGGGGGCGGTGATTGCCCAGTCCGGGTGCTGTTAGTCTGCGACCAGTGGTGGGGGATGACTCAGAATGCTGCACCCAGTCCATTACTTGTCCTCGGATGGCAGGCGCAGATGTGAAGGAGAGACGATGAGATTGATGCATAATACGGCAATCGTCCCTTGTGTGGTCAGACGGGGTCGACCAGAACCTTGACTCTCGTTCCTATATAGCCCAATGTTGGGCCACTGGCAGATCCGAATGTCCCAAAAATCTGGATATTGTACGATTCAACCAGCTTGCCAAATGGACACCGGCAATGAGGCTCCTTTGAATCTCTCTCAGCTGGTGGTAATATGGCATCTGAACGACATTCACAACAATCACTCAACGTACGATTCTGTTCCCGACCGTTATTCGTACATACCCTTCCAGACCTCGTAAAAACACTAAACACGAAGAACACTATTATACTCTGCTGGACACTGCACCCGTCACAGAGAACTGCACCTTTCATCATTTACATAGCGACGTATAGTGTGTGCACGTGGCCACGTTGCCACGTTGCACTGAAATCCAATCATGTCTTCTGGATACTTCACCGCAGGCATTTTATGCGTTAACGCCATCAGAATTGGAGAGTCGTTGAAAACAGGAATGTAGCTTCTTATAAAATACTGTAAATTTTTTGCTTGCACAGCGTGAGATGTGTGAACTTTGAAATATAAGACAGCCAGCACAATGTATGTTCTTCCCCATTAGCCTGTTTTACTAGGGACATCAGATGGAACTGTTCTGTGTCGACAATCTTGGCGTTTATATTTAACATATTTACTCCTTCCGTTTTGTGTACAGATTCATTTTACACCAAAACAAACGCCATATTTCTCTATTCCTCTTTTAAAGCTTTCTTAAATAGTGTCTATATCTACATAGTTCCATGTTACGCAGTCATAGATGATACCAATTGTTCACAATGTCATGAGCAAGGACTGCCTACTTGTGGATTGGCTAAAGCCGCTAGAAATCGGTCGACTTCGGGCCACGAGTGTTTTGTGTCCGGTCGCTGTGTCCGTGTGTGTAGCAGTCATTACAAAGTGTTTGTCGTTTCATGCAATGCCGAAGTAGAAAGCAGGAGTGTAATGCCAGCGCTGAGAAAAGCACGAATGCGCATCCACTCCCCCCCCCCCCCCCCCCTCTTCCCCCGGACACTTACTCATTCTGCGACTGTCGACGATCAGGATGCCGTGAACAAATTATACAATACTTCAATACATAAAAAAATGTAAAAGACCATTAACCATACAGCAAAGTAACTTCCGTTTGTCATTTTATCCAAAAGCTTTGTTTGGTTTGCCCAAAAATTTATGGAGTATCGGGGTTGTGCAATGTGAGCAGGAAACTGTATGTGTAACTCCCCTTCCACACATCGAGAATTTGCAGTCAGAACCGATATATTTTATTTCGAATACTGTCCCATGAGCAGAAATGTCCCATCCTGTGTAACAAGAAAAATACATAAAATTAGTTGTTTTAACTTGGAAGAAAGACCAGATTGAAGAGGAGGAAGAAAACTGCCAATCACATAAAAGTGTGGCGGAGGGAAGGTGTGTGTGTGTGTGTGTGTGTGTGTGTGTGTGTGTGTGTGTGTGTGTGTGTCTGTGTGTGTGTGTGTGTGTTTGGGGGAGGAGGTATATGGAAACAGCATACCGTGTTCTGCCTACCTTCTGCAATGCTGGTACTACACACGTGCTTTGTACTTCACACTGGACATCACTGTACAGTAAAAGTGACGGAGAAGTATGCTTAAGAGGTTTGACGAAAGTGCCTTGTGGACTTCACGTTTTCGGATATGGGTTTCACCACCAACAAATTTTGTATCCATCACCAAAAGCAAATTTCTGTATAACTGACAACTGTTCTTCCTTAACCTCTTGTTATAACAGCATACATGTCTGAGGGGACCGGAAGTAGCAGCTGCAGTGGGCCCCAGAATTATTTCGCCACATACCCTCCTGGAAATTGAAATAAGAACACCGTGAATTCATTGTCCCAGGAAGGGGAAACTTTATTGACACATTCCTGGGGTCAGATACATCACATGATCACACTGACAGAACCACAGGCACATAGACACAGGCAACAGAGCATGCACAATGTCGGCACTAGTACAGTGTATATCCACCTTTCGCAGCAATGCAGGCTGCTATTCTCCCATGGAGACGATCGTAGAGATGCTGGCTGTAGTCCTGTGGAACGGCTTGCCATGCCATTTCCACCTGGCGCCTCAGTTGGACCAGCGTTCGTGCTGGACGTGCAGACCGCGTGAGACGACGCTTCATCCAGTCCCAAACATGCTCAATGGGGGACAGATCCGGAGATCTTGCTGGCCAGGGTAGTTGACTTACACCTTCTAGAGCACGTTGGGTGGCACGGGATACATGCGGACGTGCATTGTCCTGTAGGAACAGCAAGTTCCCTTGCCGGTCTAGGAATGGTAGAACGATGGGTTCGATGACGGTTTGGATGTACCGTGCACTATTTAGTGTCCCCTCGACGATCACCAGAGGTGTACGGCCAGTGTAGGAGATCGCTCCCCACACCATGATGCCGGGTGTTTGCCCTGTGTGCCTCGGTCGTATGCAGTCCTGATTGTGGTGCTCACCTGCACGGCGCCAAACACGCATACGACTATCATTGGCACCAAGGCAGAAGCGACTCTCATCGCTGAAGACGACACGTCTCCATTCGTCCCTCCATTCACGCCTGTCGCGACATCACTGGAGGCGGGCTGCACGATGTTGGGGCGTGAGCGGAAGACGGCCTAACGGTGTGCAGGATCGTAGCCCAGCTTCATGGAGACGGTTGCGAATGGTCCTCGCCGATACCCCAGGAGCAACAGGGTCCCTAATTTGCTGGGAAGTGGCGGTGCGGTCCCCTACGGCACTGAGTAGGATCCTACGGTCTTGGCGTGCATCCGTGCGTCGCTGCGGTCCGGTCCCAGGTCGACGGGCACGTGCACCTTCCGCCGACCACTGGCGACAACATCGATGTACTGTGGAGACCTCAAGCCCCACGTGTTGAGCAATTCGGCGGTACGTCCACCCGGCCTCCCACATGCCCACTATACGCCCTCGCTCAAAGTCCGTCAACTGCACATACGGTTCACATCCATGCTGTCGCGGCATGCTACCAGTGTTAAAAGACTGCGATGGAGCTCGGTATGCCACGGCAAACTGGCTGACACTGACGGCGGCGGTGCACAAATGCTGCGCATTAGCGCCATTCGACGGCCAACACCGCGGTTCCTGGTGTGTCCGCTGTGCCGTGCGTGTGATCATTGCTGGTACAGCCCTCTCGCAGTGTGCGGAGCAAGTATGGTGGGTCTGACACACCGGTGTCAATGTGTTCTTTTTTCCATTTCCAGGAGTGTATTTTAAAAATCATAGTCCTGGCAGTGTAACAAAAAAAATGGTGCAAATGGCTCTAAACACCATAGGACTTAACATCTGAGGTCATAAGTCCCCTAGAACTTAGAACTACTTAAACCTAAATAACCTAAGGACATCACACTCATCCATGCCCGAGGCAGGATTGGAACCTGCGACCGTAGCAGCAGTGTGGTTCTGAACTGAAGCGCCTCGATCCGCTTGGCCACAGCGGCCGGCAGTGCAACAAGACAATAATGCAATTTATACTACGAGCCTGTGCACAGTAGTTTCATTGTTAGACCAGTGACGTTGTCTGTGATCGTACCCAAAATACTAGCTGTCCAAAGTCGGTCGACTACTACTGATTCTACGGCCATTTGGAGAAAATTGTTCCACTGGAGCGAGTTATCATTTGGCATCCCTCCCCTCCCACTCCATTTTCTCTTGTACACTTTCGCCCGTGTTAATTTTCGCTACTGACTGTGACAGGCACTGTACGTCAATCTTGTAGTGGAGCCCCTCGATGACCCTCTCAGCTTGGCATCCCAACTCTCATCTTGGCATTCCAAGTTGCAACTAGTATCGCTTGGGCCTTAAACAGCCCCGACTGATTCAGAATTAGGGAGCTCGGCGATCATCAAATGTGCAACAAATAGTAAATAATATGGTGACGATGCCCAGTGCTAAACATTGTTGAATATTAGAAACTGATGTGGACAATCAGTGGAAGAAACTACATTAGAATCAACACTGCAACATAGTTTGATGTACATTTTGTTTGTCTGTTGTTATCAGGCACCGCTGTCACGTTGCTTGGTTGCATATGAAGCAGTTGTAAACGTGAATTAAAAAAAAAAAAGGTTCCAATGGCTCTGAGCACTATGGGACTTACCTTCTGAGGTCATCAGTCCCCTAGAACTTAAAAATATTTAAACCTAAGTAACCTAAGGACATCACACGCATCCATGCCCGAGGCAGGATTCGAAACTGCGACCGTAGCGGTTGCGCGGTTCCAGACTGTAGCGCCTAGAACCGCTCGGCCACACCGGCCGGCCAGATAATTAGAAACTTGCATTAATTTACAGGTGAAGAATTACATGTGCGAGGGTGATACTCGTTCTAAAAACAGGGGAAGCGGTAATTTTTTCGACATCTCGCACACGTTATAAACGCCGCATTTTTACAATTACACAAATTGTGATTTTACACTGAAGGATGGTAGGCAACAGCATGTTACACTTCAATTAGTTCTACACGATCAACGTTTCGACCCCCTCCTGGGATCTTCCAGATTCTGTGGTGTTCACGGTTAGCTGACACACTCATTGGTCGTGTAGAAGGAACTGAAGTGTAATATGACGCTGGCTAACGTCATTGAAGGTTTTACCTTAAGTGATTTTAAATGTTAATTCTGGAGGCAGCAAAACAGAATGTTCGTTAATAGATAATCGTATTCACTATGATACCTACACAATCCTGATTACTGACGCTTCATATATGTAAAGAAGATTTAGAAGCGAAATGATTATGAGATTCTATGCGTTAGCTTGGAGCCATTTACGTTGGAAGCACTGAGCTACAGATAGGCAGAGAACAATAACTTATCTTTCAGCAGCTAATCGGATAATGTTTGGAAAATTCCAGCTGAAACTGGAAACTAATATCTAGAACTGAACACTAAGTCAATTGGAAACACACGATTGTATCTGTTCAGTTGCAACGTTATTCGTCCTGCAAAATTAAAATGTGTTCTTTCCTCAAATATAACGCAAAAAATGTAAAGAAAGATTATTTTGAAATGAAGTTTTTGTTGTTTCCTTGATCGCATTTATGTATACTGGTGACTTTCAACCGGGACTCACGCAAAACTATATCTATCGTGCACGTCACGTGCCAGCACATCACCTTCTTGTAAACCTCGGTAGCCAGTGAGATTAAGTCTTTCTCCGGAAATATCGCTGGTAGTCGAAGCCTCTTTGAACAATGACCAATGGCATTATTTTTCCGCATGTTGGACGTAAATGGGGTGAATGTGTTGTATTTCACAATTCCTACGAAGATCCGCTCTAATTTTGCTTGGGGACTCGTTGGTGACACCACAAATAAAAAGTGAGTCAACAACAGTCACATAGCCCGCGAATTTCGTGTTTCAACTCACCTTGTTTTGGGTATAGCAGAACCGAGAGTATAAGTAATTGTTGAACGATAGGAAAAAAGCAAGCCGGCCGGTGTGGCCGTTCGGTTCTAGGCGCTTCAGTCTGGAACCGCGTGACCGCTACTGTCGCAGGTTCGAATCATGCCTCGGGCATGGATGTGTGTGATGTCCTTAGGTTAGTTAGGTTTAAGTAGTTCTAAGTTCTAGGGGACTGATGACCTCAGAAGTTAAGTCCCATAGTGCTCAGAGCCATTTGAACCATTTTTTGAAAAACGCAAAATATGCTTCACCTGTGACCCAAAAAAGAAGAGAAAGACGTCTTACATTTGTCATTATTGCAAGGAGCCAGTGTAGCTTGATTTCTCCACAAAAATTTCCAGTGAATGCAAAGAATTTTCATGTTTTGAATTTTTGTGGTTTTACTATTACATGTATAATAAACAAAAATATATCGAAAAGTGAAATTCAGATGCAGGGTATTTGAACTTTCATTGCATTAACATTATCCTGTAATATATGTTCATTTTGTGCAGTATTTTGTTTAAAAGCATTTTTCCGTTAAATTAAAAGTATTAATGTAACCTTTTACATAAAAATCTGAACTGTTTCACTGAAACTGCTGAATGAAATTTTTATGACTATTTAAACATATCGGTCTATCAGATTCTAACTGTGCAGATGCAACGTTATTCGTCCTGCAAATTTAAAATAGTGCTATTTTCTAAAATAGAACACAAGCAATGTAAAGAAAGATTCTGAAATGAAGTTTTTGTTGTTGCCTTGATCGCGTGTCTGTATACTGGATTACTAGTTTCAACAGCAGTAAGCTGCCACCTTCAGCTCCAGATTATACAATTTATGAAATCATCTGAAAATGGAGCTTAGTCGTGTCGAAGCTAGCAATCCGGTGTACATACATGCAATCATTGCAATAAAATAATTCTTTTCAGAAGCTTTCTTTCCATTGAATTGATTGATCGCTCTCTAGCCGGCAATGTTAGGTATTCATAATAACACAAGCACTTGTGTAATAACTGTTACAAAAATATGCATACAGAACAGCGTAAAAAAACCAAATAGATAAGCATAAAACCTTTCTTTGTCCTGTAAAATTCATTTTTTTTTGTTAGTTACAACGTTGTTTGCGTGAACGGTTTAATTATTGCTACATCGGAGCACAAACGTCAGAAATTTTCAACACAGTCGTATTTTAACTGCGGGTATAATCTGTCTGCAAACTGGAAAGTGAGCAGGCGATTTTCGTCTCGCTATAAGCGATGGGCACAAGCGAATGAAAACAATCGATTCAGTCGGTTGTTGGTCAGTTGTTAGAAAACAATCTTCTCATTTGCTTTTGCTTTTAAGTATCGACTGAATTATTCATTCATTATTTTGAGTAAAACAAGTTTATGAGAGCAACCAAGTGGAAACAGTCGAATTAGTAGGGTGTAGTTTTACGCATCGGTTGAATTCGTTCATTTCTTTCGGTTGAAACCAGTCTCTGGGAGCAACCGAACGAAAACAGCCGACGCAATCCAGTGGTGTTCTGCGTACTGACTGTTATTCCTTCTTTCTTTTCGGGTGCTAGTTGAAGTATGTTTTCATTCATTTATTCAACTGGAACCACTGTTTAGTGGTTTAGTTGTCTAATTCACTCAGATATTTTTGTGAGTGAAACCAGTGTTTAGTACTTTCATTAGATGAATGAAATAAAGTAGTGGTATACCAACCAGGGTACACGTAAAAGCTTCGTTGGGAGTACTAAGTTGACCCAGCATGAAAGTTCACAAAAGCGGTACCTGAAGAAGAAAGGAATACTGCCACCATTTTGCAACTGTTTACATTCCGTTTTACTGACGAGATGTGAGAGATTGA
The DNA here is from genome assembly GCF_023897955.1 of Schistocerca gregaria. Lineage (NCBI taxonomy): Eukaryota > Metazoa > Arthropoda > Insecta > Orthoptera > Acrididae > Schistocerca > Schistocerca gregaria. The sequence goes on from NC_064926.1 coordinate 427,245,456, forward strand.
TGTCCACTGATCTCTGACTTGACGTCAGCATCCTGCTGCTGTTAGCGCCAGGGCGGCAGACGCCGGGAGGAGGTAGTCAGTTAAGCTAGCGCTGGGGGTCCTGGCAGTGTTGCGCTCGTACAGGCCATCGTGCCATCTCCTCGCGCCGGCTGTATTCCTGGCCCTTGCAGCAGCAGGAGCAGGTTACGGCGGTGGGGCTAGGCAGGCACCCGCCCCCACAGAAAACGGCGAACAAGTGAAAGTACTCGAACCCAGAGACTGGGTGGAAACATTCATTTTGCTGACGTAACCGACAGATACTTGTGTCAGTCGGTTGTCTCACATTAAGTGAAACCACTTAACGAGGAAAGTGACTTGGCCATGCATAGAATAGTTTCATACAGTTGTTTCATTCGACTGAAAAAAAAAAAAACCGACTCAGCGATCGACTGGCCAATCGGTTGCTGGAAACAGTTGGTTATCCCAACTATATACACATTATTTCACATAGGTATATCAACATTCCATAACGTACCCTAAAATAAACAGGGACATGGAGTGAGTGCAGACACACGAGCATGGGAGTGCTTATTTTCTCCATCAAATGCGATAACACTGTATGATATAGGGAGTTACTACAGCTAACACAAGAAACGCACATGGACTGCACTGCTAGATAGGAAATTGATTCTCAGTCATGCTCTATGGTAGCTGTAGCACTCTACAGAGAATGGCCACTTCCCCAACTACAAGTACTGTTCGCTCTTCAGTTCTCAGACACAATGTAATGCTACACAAGGCTAGCAGTAAGGGCTGATGCCAGGTGACGAAGGGGAGAGGGGTTGTACAGGTGTCTAGGATGTTCCTCTAACTAGTGTGATGCAGTTGACGAATGGTGCCTTTTCTGAAGGAATAACAGAAAGTATATGTCACTTGCTGGATGCTGACTGATATACCGACTAGTTTACCAATTAAAGTCTTAGTTTATCCCATAGCACCTCCTTTCATACCATCTGGCTCGCCAGTGCTATGTTGGTAGGCAGGAAGTGTCGCTTCACGTGCTTCTGATGCAGTCATGCCCTGTAATCGACATGTTTCAACATGTATGACTTGTCAGTCCAGCCTACGTCTCTCCACGATGGAATCATCCAGTGTTGGTATTCCTAGTCCTCCGATGTCATACTCATAAGGGGCATCAAAAAGTAAGTTTCTTCATTACTTTTCACACAGACACTTTATGGGCGAAAGTAAATACGCCATGCCATCATAAACTACACACCTTGCATTATTTTTCTACGTAATCGCCACTGACGCAGACATTTGCTGTAGTGTGCAGTCAGTTTGAAGAAGCCACTCTGGTACAACTTGGTGCCCTGCGATGCAAGGGGCCATCGCACAGCCTGCTCCATTTCAGCACTGGTCAGAAAATGATGTCCCGAAAGTGTGGCTTTCAGTGCAGGGAACTGGTGAAAGTCGAATGGGGCAAGCTTGAGGCTATAGGCCAGATGAACCAATCTCTCCCATCCGAAACAACGAATTTGAATCTGTGCGGGTTCACCCAGCCTATAGCCCTGATATTGCCCCATCGAACTGTCTCCTGTTCCCTGCACTGAAAGCCGAAGTTTTGGGACGTTACTTCCAAAGCAATGCAGAGTTGGAGCAGGCCGTATGACACTTCCTGGCATCACAGAGCACTGTGTTATACCAGAGTGGTTTCTGCAAACCAATGTAGTCCCATGTAAAAACAATGACGAAACTTATTTTCTTAGCACCCCCGTAGTTCACATGCAGGTGACGGTTATTGTACTACCAAAATTTGGGACCTGGTTCTGAATAGTATGGTTGTTGATCGGTTTTCGTCCAGAAACGAACTGCAGGGGCTATTCCAATGTTTCCTCATAGGACATGGACACTGAGGAGTGCCCGTTCACTCTCGGGCAGGCCAAGTTAGTACCGGCTAACTACCAGGTAACCTTATGAATGATGACCTCAGATGTTAAGTCCCATAGTGCTCAGAGCCATTTGAACCATAATTAGTGTCTGCACATGTGGAAATGCTCAGACTGATGTGTCGCTCATACCGACACAGGGAAAACAGTGATCAAAGTTTACAACAGTTTATTGATTTATTGGCCAAGGAAAGAAATGCCTGCTTCGATAAGAGGAAATCATAATTACAGTGCCGGCCGCGACGGGCGTGCGGTTCTAGGCGCTTCAGTCCGGAACCGCGTGACTACTACGGTCGCAGGTTCGAATCCTGCCTCGGGCATGGATGTGTGTGATGTGCTTCGGTTAGTTAAGTTTAAGTAGTTCTAAGCTCTAGGGGACTGAGGACCTCAGATGTTAAGTCCCATAGTGCTCAGAGCCATTTGAACCACAATTAGTGTCTCATACATATGAAGACTTGACAGTATGGTGCTTCCAGAGTCTGACAAAGTAACACAATTAGGATCTTCAGAGACAAATACACTTCTACGGAAAATATTCTATGTCCAATAAAGCTGTCCGGAATAACACCAGCATAGAACAGAAAAAACTATCCTGGATACGGTCTGAATGCATCAAGGAAACAACGACGAATGCTGCAATCAGCGGTGTCGGTCCCTACGATGGGCTTCGATAGTGTCCTAAGAAGACAGGGTGAGTACCATGCTCCCGACGGCTAGGAAAGGCTCTCAGAGTCAGAAAAACTGACGCCGACCTTTATAGCGGCCGGCGGTGGGATACTCGCGGCACTATTTTTTGGTCACATGTGTGGCGGACGCCAACAGATCTCTTGGAAGCGGCGGTTTTTGCTAGCGCTGGCGCCACCGCCTGGAGCCGTCCGTTGCTGCGACAGGACAAATGCGCGACGCTGCGGCGTGCAGGGGCCGAGTAGGCTGCACGTGTGCCCGAGGAGTCCAAAAGGTTGCCGAACGCGTTTGCGAAGGTCTCCGGTATAGCGAAAACCACTTGGTCACCTCTGCCCACGGGAGCGAGGCCAGGGCACTAACTGAAGTGGTCGGTGAGTCCTGTCGTCAACACGTTGCAGTTGGCACTACAGGTGGCGGTTTCCATCGAATCGAGGAACATCCTCGGTCGGTGGCATGTATTGAGCTGGAAGCCTGCAGGACTGCAGATGGGCTGTCCTATGCACAGGGCATCCGTGATGTAGCTACGATCAAACGCTTTGACATCGTCCGTCTTGTCCGATCAGCGCTCCATGGCCATTCCTACAGCCAGTACAAATTCTGACGTCACCCCAGTCTCGTGGGAAGCCGAACATTTCCATTGTCTGTGACGGTAGATTTTCACATATATTTTTTATTTAGCTGCTCATGAGTGTAAGAAAAATAAATTTAAGCAGGTGCTGTTGCAACAATATAACAGAGGAATTAAAAATTGCTGTGATAACTATAGATAATAAGCCACAATATAAGAAACCGGCCAAGAGCGAATAGGGCTAGCGCACTGTGGATTCCCTGCAAACTTAATTGCGTACGTAGATAGTTCATTCATCCAGAGACGAATTTTGCCTGTTACCGATATCGATAATGGTAAGATATCGGTCCAACAATTCCAAGACCATATCAAAATCCTAACAATAGTTCCTGAGACATCCCCGACATACAAAAAGAAGCGAGAGTGGGACATGTAGGTAAAGAAGATTGAATAAACTGTTTTTATTTACTTGCTAAAACATGACTACAATTTATAAACTATGTTTGCATGTAATAATATTTTTCTGTTGTGCGTCTAACGCATGATGAATGCGATATAAGTTCTGATGTGTCCACCTCGGTAGCTGCGTGTTCAGCCCATAGGATCACTAAGTGAAGGGACCCCGGTTCGAGTCTTTGCCAAGTCGGAGATTTTCTCCGCTCGGAGACTGGGTGTTGTGTTGTCCTCACTGCAGTATCGTTATAATTGGCATTGCTACTGAGATGGCTGAATGAACACGGCCCGAGAGCCAATAAATTGAAAGAAAAAGTTGTAATGGCAGAAAGATATTTTTAAGTGATATAATTCAAATCTAACAACTTTAGGATTTTTTTCCTTTACTTGTACTGTGAAACCTTGGAACTAGGAAATTAATTCTGCTGACCCATTATCTAACACAAAACAGAACCACACAAACAACAAATTTTTAACTGTACGGAGGGAGAGAGAGGGAGAGGAGAGAGAGAGAGAGAGAGAGAGAGAGAGAGAGAGAGAGAGAGAGAGAGAGAAAGCTAAAGCTGCACACCACATAATTCTGGGGGACAGCAGGCCAAAGGACCTGATCCTTGAAGATGATAATATGGGGATGATGACAGACAGAAATTACCTGTAAACAGGCAAAATTTGTAGCTAAACGTATCGCAAAAATGCAATTTTTTCCTTGGCATCAACTTCATAGGAAAATCGATATTTGTGAATCACTGACCGACTCCTGTGAAACATTTCGTGCTTTCACATTTGACATGTTTGCATGCTTTATGAGACTAACTCTTGCCTTGTGACAACATGTATATGTACAGTTTTTGTTTAATTCAGTACTCCTACTTTGTGCCGTGGTATCGAGAAGACATACTTGGGTCTTGACTGAAATGAAAGGAGCGTTCTCATTCTGGTATAGGTGGCGCTGTTGATAACCTTTTGTATGCAGGGTACTCTAAAATTACCAAAAATATAGGCTGAGACCTTCTCTAATAAATAGCGCTTTTTACTACTTTTAAACGCAGGGTAACTGGAATTTGCGAAAGTCGTAATTGTATAGTGAAAGATAATTTCTTACTTCACGCATTGCTCAACTGTAAAACCACAAGTAGTTTCCGAAAAAGTTCTTACTCTTAACAAAACATGACACTAAATTAATATTAATCCCTGTACACGTCTATTACAGTGACCAACAGATAACGATGTAGGGCGAAGGCAGGTTGTTGTGAGGGATGAGTGTGCCTCACTTGAGAAGGAAAAGTGATTCTCTTACGACAAAATCAAATTAAGCATACAACTAGCTTTTATTTGTTACCTCTCAAATCCTAATACTGTGCGAGTCGCAAAAAATATCAGTACAACTGTTTGAAATAACCACTTTAGATAGGAGTAATAATTTCAACAAAAGCTTGAATTACAATCCTTGATAAACAGAGACTGATGCTGAGGAATACATCTACCAATTATACAGCTTCCATTGTATTTTATTAGGATAACGGGAAGCTCTGGATTTCATGTTAGGTACATTACAAAAAGTATTAGCAGAAGCTGTACGTGAAATTTCCAGACCCTCAAACTGATTGAATGACCAAGGAACTTGTATTAATGCACTACACTGAAGGAACACATCATTGTTTATAACGACTTACTCTGTACCTGAAGTAAAAACGAACAAAAATTAAGAGAAAAAGTAAATAGATTAAGTTTGGAACTAGATTTGCATATCTATTCTAATAACAGAAAATAACCTATAATCATCATATTGGGAAGAAAATAGAACATATTAATAAGACACAGTAAGACTTGATGAGTTACGGTATTTAGGACCGTTCAAAATAATGACAGGATGGACAAAAAGAAAAAAGCAGAAGACTAAATATGGTCTAGGATAGTTTTGGTAAATGAAATGGGTTACCGAAAGTAAGTTCCACATGTGCCTAAAACGGAAAGATTTATAATCACCTTTGAGTTAAGGCAGTGAGACATGGACTTTGCTGAAGACATAAAAATAACTAAGCGTTGTTCAGAGAGCAATGAAAACATGCACATGGGCACTAATAACTGCCTTTTGCAGCGTAGACTGCTGCTAGATGTGCAGAGAGAGCGTCAATGAAGTTGTGAAAAGTAACGACAAGGCTGTGGAGCCATGCAGACTCCAGTGCTATGCTAGCTTCCTTTGTTGAGGATTTACGGGAGTGCGGTAAACTCATCCTGATGCTGTTCGAACCACGCACGCACACTGCGAGCTGTGAGATAAGTTGCATAGTCCTGCTGGTAGATGCCATTACGCCGAGAAGAAACAAACTGCATGTAGGTGTGTACAAGGTCCCCAAGGATCTTGTGTTGATCCATTGTATCTTCCAGAATGGACAGAACACCCAGAGAATGCTACGAAAACATTCCCCTGCCAACGATTCCTTCAAGGTGTTTGCTTTCAGACGTTCTACGTCATACACGTCAATGCCCATTTATAGGAGGTAGTATAAAACGTTACGTCAATGCCCATTTATAAGAGGTAGTATAAAACGTTACTCATTTGAAAAGCCCACCTGTCGCCACTCAGTGGACGCCCACTTGAAGTATGGGTGTACAATGTACAACTTCGTCGTGATGCACAGGAGTCAGGTGCATGAACCAGGCGTCTCGTGCGGACTCCATACTCACAAGGGAAACTCCCCATCGCCATCCCCCCCCCCCCAAATCCCCATGAACCAGGCGTCTCGTACGGACCCCATACTCACAAGGGAAACTCCCCATCGCCATCCCCCCCCCCCAAACCCCCATGAACTAGGCGTCTCGTGCAGACCCTATACTCACAAGGGAAACTCCCCATCGCCATCCCCCCCCCCCCCAAATCCCCATGAACCAGGCGTCTCGTACGGACCCCATACTCACAAGGGAAACTCTCCATAGCCATCCCCCCAAATCCCCATGAACCAGGCGTCTCGTGCGGACCTCATACTCACAAGGGAAACTCCCCATCGCCATCCCCCACCCCCGAATCCCCATGAACCAGACGTCTCGTACGGACCCCATACTCACAAGGGAAACTCTCCATAGCCATCCCCCCCAAATCCCCATGAACCAGGCGTCTCGTGCGGACCCCATACTCACAAGGGAAACTCCCCATCGCCATCCCCCACCCCCGAATCCCCATGAACCAGGCGTCTCGTACGGACCCCATACTCACAAGGGAAACTCTCCATAGCCATCCCCCCCAAATCCCCATGAACCAGACGTCTCGTGCGGACCCCATACTCACAAGGGAAACTCCCCATCGCCATCCCCCACCCCCGAATCCCCATGAACCAGGCGTCTCGTGCGGACCCCATACTCATAAGGGAAACTCCCCAACGCCATCACCCCCCCACCCCAAATCCCCATGAACCAGGCATCTTGTGCGGACCCCATACTCACAAGGGAAACTCCCCGTCGCCATACCCCCTCCCCCCCCCAAATCCCCAGATACACAGATCAAGCATGAAATCAGGAAGAAGGTGTACTGAACTGAACTGTGAAAAAAGAAGCAAAATATAAACAGTGAACGGCCCAATCTCACGATGTGCTCCGTGGGGCGAATTTATACAGCCAGGGCGTCGTAGCCGTGTGGTTACGGTGTTGGATTGGGAAGGGTGGAGATCGGTGGTCCATAATTTTTTTTTTTCACAAAATTATGGTCTGTCCGTCTGGTCTTTAACGTATCTGTGCCCTGTATTCAATTTCTGTCTGTGTCATGGTGTAACGTTCGTCTGCATAGCGAGGTGTAGGGAAGGGACCTCCAGACGTTCAAAAGTACCACATACTGAAACTCTTTCTATTCCGGTTTGGAAGTTTTGAATACTGAAAGCTTTAGTTGTAACACGTGTTTATTTGTTGTGTTCATTTCTGTGAGAAGTCTATACGGCATCTCACCTAATCTCACAATGTGCCACATTTACTTGCGACGGTAATACATTCTTAAGACATGACTCATGTTCTAGAACCAATGGATAGTATGACAACTGCCAAGACTACAGAAGGAGAACAGACTATCAGTGACTGGACGGAAAGTTCATAATTTTGTGAAAAAAAGGGCTACGCATGAGGTTTGAAAACGAATCTCCCGCTTCCCAGTCCAAGACGGTGACCACACAATCACGACGCCATGCCTGTGGCAGTTCGCTCGATGTTGCACATCTTGGTTTTGGACCGTTCAGTGTTTCTCTTTTGCTTCTTTTTGCAAAGTTCAGTACGCCTCCTTCCAGTTTTGATGCTTGATCTGTGTTCATCTTTTGATGGGCTGTACACTGGGCCATTTTAGCACTAAATCTGGGGTGTGGGGGAGGGGGAAGGGTGCGATGGGGAATTTCCCTTGTCACCAAATTTCACCGAACGGTCGTTCATGCGACGCTGTTGGTGGCCCCTTGTTCCATCGCGCAGGTCCGTTGCTTAAGAGTTGCAAGTCTGTTTGCTGGAACTGGCCTCAGTCGTCGTTCGTCCCTATCGTCTATGGCCCATGCTGCATCACAGTTGCCTGGGCGTCGCTTTTGGGTAGCGTCATTTTACCATATACCATGTACCGTAACCCCGGCGAGACGCGAACAGTTTACAAACATACCCGCCTCGAAATTGCTTCCACACTTGGCCCGAAAGCCAATGATCATGCCGTTTAGGACGTCAGATATTGCGCCGTTTCCGCATTACGACATCGATCGCTCTGTTTGGCGCATCCCCCCTCCCCCCCCCCCCCCCCCCCCCGACGCGATTTATGTACCCCCAGCCTCCTCCTGGTAGTAGTGTCACCTGCCGTCTGTGTTTGGTTATTGCAGGTTGATGTCAAACAGAGGAGGTGGTCACATTAATGTCAGTGGACCGAGTGGTATCTGTTGTGTGATTGATTCCTGCGAGCAGTTATGTTGCTGAAACTGCAACAACAACAGGAGTTTACTCAGCAACGATAGGCAGGAGATTCGTCTTATTTTTTTGCAGTCCAGTAACTACGATGGTAAGTCAATTATTATCCGCAATTTAATTATATTTTTCTTTATTTCGGTAGTACTGTCGTTTTACGTTGGTGACGCATGCTTTGTTTCTTTGTTGTTATATCTTTGCAATTTTCAAGCTGCTAGGTTAGTTATCGCTGCTGTGCTGTTAGTCATGGCTGCTCCGCTGTTTATTTGCACCAAAGAAGAGCAACGTTCAGTGGTCCGTTTTTTGTGATCGAAAGGCGTATCAGGGGCCGAATTTCATCGAAGACTTTCGGTACAGTTCGGGAACAGTGTTTTGCCACAACGGAGTGTCTACGAATGGATTGAAGAATTCCGAAATGGTCGCGCAAGTGTTACGAACGACGGAGAGCCGGACGACCGTTTACCGCCACAAACGAAAAAACCATTGAACGTTCACGTGAAATGATTCTCTTAGACAGATGGTTAACTATTGACGAAGTGGCACATCGTCTGCAAATTAGTCACGCTTCTGCCTACGAAATCATCCACAATAGACTTGGGTTTCATAAAGTTTGTGCAAGATGGGTTCCAAAACAACTCTGTTGCATAAAAAAACGCGCTTGAACATCTGCAAAAAACATTTGGCTCGCTGTGGTAACGAAGGGGACGACCTTTTAGGACAGGATCGTTACTGGTGACGAAACATGGATCCATCATTACGAGCTGGAGAGTAAACGGCAGAGTTTGGAATGGAAACATCCGAATTCGCAGTGCAAGGAAAGGTTCAAGACCCAACCGTCCGCAGGAAAACTGATGCCTACGGTTTTTTGGGACGCACAAGGTCCAGTACTGGAACATTATGGGGAGAGGGGCACAACAGCAAACAGTGTGAGTTACAGTGAGATGCTTACTGCCAGGCTAAAGCCTGCAACTAGAAAGAAACACCGAGGATTGCTGTCAAAAGGTGTTGTGTTGTTGCACGAAAAAGCCCGTCCGCATACTGCTGCCCATACTGCCGAAAAGCTCCAGAAACTCAAATTTGAAGTACTGGATCATCCTCCATATAGTCTTGGTCTTGTCCCTTCTGACTATCACTTGTTTTGTCCACGCAAACATGCATTAAGGGGCCGTCAATTTGCCTCAGACGAAGCAGTGAAAGAAGCGGTGCATTCCTGGCTCGCAGCTTAGCCGAGAACCTTCTTTTATGAGGGTATCAGAAGCTTGTACAACGATAGACCAAGCGCGTTGAAACACAAGGAGACTATGTCGAAAAATGATGTTCTTGTAAGTTTCCTATTTGGTTAAAATAAAATTTTATAACTACTTTGCGGATAATAATTGATTTACCCTTGTAGTATCGTTACCAGCTTTTACTGTTAGTCACGCGTTAGAATTCGATACACAGCTGTGAGTTTGAAGACACTAGATCTCAGGTGTACATATCGACAATGTTAACTCAATATATATAATAATTCAGTGCAGAGGCTTAGGGAAACTAACTTCTCTTCCGTGCAGCTTGAAGGTAAACTCCGTACCAATGAACTAGGGAGTCCAACGCCGATAACAAGTCAGTCCAGAAAAATGAAAATAAAAGTAAAGAAATTGTAAGAATTTTCAATCTGGACATTTACTAGAAAGTAGACTGGATGTGTGGTTGTGATACTGTGTACGATTTTCTTTGTTTATTGTTTGCAAAAGAAATCGCTGGATGCGAAACGATTTTGACGCTAAGAAGCGTTGACGATCTCTGACATTTATCACAGCAGGTAAAGAAACATGAGCGGTCTAAACCACATGTGGCAGCACAGATAGAGTGCGATATTTTAGGGAAACACGATATTAAATTACAGCTGAACAGTGATTATAGGAAGTCGGTTGAGAGACAAAATCAGATTCGCAAACACAGCTACGTACACACTAAAACTATGGATTGTTTCATATTTGGTGGTGATTTTGAGCTTGCACTTCGTGGTCATGACAACATAGTGATTTAACAAACACAGGAAATTTCCGCAGCCTTATAAATTTCACTGCTGAGATTGTCTCTGAGCACTATGGGACTTAACATCTTAGGTCATCAGTCCCCTAGAACTTAGAACTACTTAAACCTAACTAACCTAAGGACATCACACAACACCCAGCCATCACGAGGCAGAGAAAATCCCTGACTCCGCCTGGAATCGAACCCGGGAACCCGGGCGTGGGGAGCGAGAACGCTACCGCACGACCACGAGATGCGGGCTCACTGCTGAGATTGATGCTGCACTTAGTGATTACTTTTTGCTGACTACTGATTTCAAAGGCATTTCTAAACATATTAAAATGCTGGAGGTTTATCGAGACCGGGTAAGAAAGGAAATTGTTGCTGCTGTTGACTTTGTGTCAGTTACTGGAGATGAGACGCAAGTGATATTTCAACAATTTCATCTTTTCGTGGTTATCAGAGTGTATCTAGTGGTTATCTGAGGGTAAATCTGTTGAAAGATTTTGGACGAAACCTCACTCCTCGCTAACATGACGGAAAATGTTAACATAATCAATCGCCTAAAGAAACTTTGCTGGGACACTCTATATAATTCAGATAATGTTATTTCTCACATGTACGAGGGTGCAGGAGAAACGTGTACTGACTTTTCTGAAAGGGCATTTTATACATGCCTGTTTCCTTCATCGTTATGGCCATAAGTTGAATTTGATTTTAAACCAAGCAACGTGTCAGAATACAGACTTTAAAAATTTTTTGCTGACCTTACTGAGATTCTAATTTTTTCCAATGTTCTTCACAGCGAACGGCCATGCGAACTGGCATAGCGTACAGGAAAGCCCTCCATATTTCCGACACGGGATGGAATTTTAAACCAAGAACTGTGCAGGTTGCGTGCGAAAACGGCGAGTCACTTGCTGGATGCCTGGAGCAAATTGAGCTAACATCTCGAAAAAAACTAATGTAATTACTCAAACAAAATGGCTCTGCCTGAAATTTTGATTGTCTATACTCAGTCGTATTATAACACACGTTGACATATTGTACAGTCAATTACAAAAACGAACAGTTGACTCCCTGACAGTACAACCAGAGGTAGAACGTTTCAGAAGAGCCGTACAAGATATCCGATGTAGCATCATTAACATGATTCTCTTGCAGAGAAAGATGGTGTATTCTGCCAAGAGACAGAGATAGGAAAACGAAACTCCAAAAGCTATTGCTGCAAAGGATGTCAGCGAAACACTTGTCGCTCAAGTTGTAGTACGTTTTGATATCAAAGGGCATCTTATCACTGTAGCTTTATTTAATTCCAAACGCTTCGATTCGTACGAAAGTCAATTTCTCCAAACGCTGCCGCAGAGGTTCAGTACCCCTTTCTTGAATACAATAACCTGGAAACTGAACTTCAGACACGATGAATTAGTTTAGAACGCTCACAAGTGCTGTTCCTGCTCGAAAGTAATTTGCAGGAGCCTTTCAGTGAAACACAGAAGCTCTTGAAAACGATACCGGTATCAATACCAGCGACAACGTCTGAATCGCAACGATCTTTTTCTACCGTGAAGAGAATAAAAACTGTTTTGTGAAACAGTACGGGTCAAGAGCGGCTAATAGCACTAGCAGTGCTCTCCCTCGAACTTCGCACGCAACATCGCATAATCCAATGAATCTGTCACTGACAGATTCTCTGCTCTTACGGAAAGGAGAATGGATTCATAATACGAACATTCATCGTAAGAGAAGGGTATTTTCGTAAAGCAGTTATTTATTTAGTAATTTTTAACCTTTTTATGGTAGTTATTTGGAATCTTGCAGTCTATATTCTAGTGAACCCCCTAGAAGAAACTGCACGAACCGACACTAGACCATGGCGATACAGTTCCTGACTGGAAGAATGCAGGTAGAACGTTTGTTCGTTGGAAACAGACTGATACAGGCATTAGCCTCTTCACCGAAGCAAGGAGTTTTATTTAGTTGGGAGAAATTGCTGGTCTTGGGGGATTTACGACTAACCAATAACTGCAACGTAGTACCAGCGTTGTTTTTGTCGGAAGCTGGACTGTTTGGGCGACAACTGTGTAAGTTGTTTAGTTTGAAACGTTTGGAACTGTAGTTCCTATGTGGAAACATTGTACTGGCAGCGTTATGAGTTCCAGGAGACGCACCTCAGTTCCGTTGTTTGTGCTTATCTGCCGTGTTTCTGCCTGACAAACGATGTTTTCAAAGGCGTTATCGACGTCTGGCTGTAACCAGTGTTGTCAGCAGTAAGGGAGTGCGCACCGGATACTATCAGACCGTCGCTCAGGTATCTCCTAGTCATGTTCTTTCCTCTTAGTCGAAGTCCACATACAGTGTTGTACTTTTACTTGACACAATGCTGCTATTGAAAATGATTTTTCTGCAGCAAGAGAGGATTTTGAACTATCCGCTTCTTTCACACGACAGCGTTTTTGGAATGAGGAATAATCACAGGAGGTGTGCCCAAGGAATATACCGGGCGATCAAAAAGTCAGTATAAATTTGAAAACTTAGTAAACCACGGAATAATGTAGACAGAGAGGTAAAAATTGACACACGTGCTTGGAATAACATGGGGTGTTATTAGAACCAAAAAAACCAAAGTTCACAAAATGTCAGACAGATGGCGCTGGACAGCAAAACTTCAGTGACTGCGCATGACAATCGTGTATAAAAGGAGCTGTAATGAGAGAGAGAATCAGATACGCCAGCAGTCGCAGCATGTTAACGTTACCTGAAAAGGCGCTTTTAGTGAAGCTGTGTTATCAGAATGGGGAATGTGCTAGTTCAGCGTTACGATCGTATCGCCATAGGAAGGGAATTCGAACGGGTAAATGTTCGTTGACAAATGCAGCTGTGGGAGAATGATTTCGAAGTCCGAAGCCACGGGTTGTTTAGACGATAGGCCGCGTAGTGGCTGACCGAGCACAATGCGTAATGCTGCTGAAACAGTTCAGGAAGAAATGGAGACTGTAGCGGGTTCGTCTATGCACGGGGAAGCCAGCGCTCGTGCAGTCGCACGTCGCACCGGCATTCCATACACTACTGGTTGGCACTGAGGCGTACCCTCCGATGCTATCCGTACAAAATACATCGGCATCATGAACTGTTACCTGGCGATTTAGTGAAGCGGAGGGCATTTGCGGTGTGGGCGTTTCAAAAGATGGCGGAAGATGACGATTGGTTGAGTAAGGTGTTGTGGACCGACGAAGCTCATTTCACGCTCCGAGGGTCTGTCAACGCCCACAACTGCAGAGTTTGGGCTACCGAAAATCCTAGAACGGTCGTGGGAACTCCATTGTACGGCGAGAAAGTTACGGTATTGGTTGGATTTACCACATCTATCGTTATCGGGCGGTTTTTCTTCGAGGAAATGCGCCTATTTTGGTGAGCGCTGTATTGGCATGCACGGTATACTTTAACGACGGAGGCACGGGAACGGTTACAAACTTTTAGACGTTTGGGAAATGCTTCCATCTTTGGTCTGAAAGGATCATGCCCTGTTTGGACCTGAGATATATTGCTCCGTTTCCACATTATGACAACGACTGCAGTGTTTCACTTCCCCCTAATACTCTGTATACCCTCCACTGCTAGTGCTGGCACCTGCATCTGTGAGTCGTTATTTCACGTTGACTTCGAACACAGGCGGTAGTCACATTAACATGACTGGACAGTGTATAAACCAGTGAACTCCCGCTGTTTTGCAGGATCGAACTCCCGTATGTAAAATAACTGCAAATGTATGAGTACTCTACAAATGAGTTAGTGTGTTAAAAAATTTACGTTGAGTGTGTAAGTGAGAAAAGTTCAGAAAAGGGTTGAAATTATGCGTGATGTTTGTTGGTAGTTCCTAAGTGTTCTCATTATCAAACATAGGAAAGTGTAATCCGTGTAATAAGTGCTTCATTTTAAGCAAAAGCAATTTTATCACGTATTTCAGTTTTTACGTCATTATATCTCCTGAACTAAGTGCTGTACATTAACATAATTTTGCAGGTACATTCAGTAATATATGTAGGTACAGTGTGGAAATTTTGTTCCGAATAGAATTAGTAGTAAAGAAGTAGAAATTAAAACGTCTTGTCCGATGCTTATGTTTTACTCCATGAGCGGCGTATGTACAGCAAGCGATAACCTTTTCTCCTTTCATCATTTTGTGAAGGGCGTCGCCGAAAAAAACTTTCGTTAAGTTTTGAAATTATGTGTAAAGTTTGTTGGAAGTCGCTAAATTCTCTCATACACAAATACTGGATGAAGAAAATCCAGGTATTTGCACACCATCAGTTACTCTGCCTCAAGACAAAATCACAGTTTCTAACTGTAATACTTACATGTATTTTATCCATAGTGGATGCTGCTGAACTCCGTGACTGTTCCTTTATAGGGTGTAGAAAAATTTCCCCTACTGGTCACTATAAAACGTTATTCATTTGCCACACGACCGGTTTCGGGCTTGCACCCATCCTTAGGTGTTTGTACATTCATGTACATGTTTATATTGTTGGAGATCACTGCATAAATACAAGAAAATTATTTGCAGGTGACTAAACAGATAAAAGTGGGACAATTATATGCGGCAAGGCAGCATTTGCCGAAAATATATCTGTACTTACATACAGATGAAGCATCATTATCATAGTTACGATGTGGTGACACTTTTTCCACTTAGTTGCACAGTTATTATCACTTATTATCATTTTAACTTCCATATTTCAGTTTTATAAAGTTTAGCTGCATATTTCACTATTACGATACGCACTCGTGGAATACTCTGTGTTTCCATACAAGCATGTGGGCTATTGCCAAAGAACTTAACCACAGCATGTGCAAGGGTGTTGCACATATAGAGACTTAGAAAGCTATTATAGACTGCGAAATTTTTGATACATATTATGAAATTTTTTGATCCACATTTTTGTCAGAGAACTTACATCTAGGAAGTAGATCTAAGTTCTCTGACAAAAATGTGGATCAAAAAATTTCATAATGTGCATCAAAAAACTTGGCAGTCTATAATAGCTGTTCAAGTTTCTATATGTGCAACACTCTTGCACTTGCTGTTTCTAAGTTATTTGACCATAACCTACACGTTTCTGTATGAGCAACATCTTTACACCTGCTACGTCTGAGTTAATTGACCACAGCCCACATGTTTGTACATAAACACAGAGGATTCCACGAGTTCACGTCGTAATAGTGAAATATGCAGCTAAACTTTATAAAACTGAAATATGGACGCGAAAATGATAGGTGATAATAAGTGTTCAACTAAGTGGAGAAACTGTCACCACAGCGTAACTATAATAATGATGGGATTCTTGAGTTTCTCCCGGCGTATTTGATAATCAAAATATCCACGGGTGTACTGCCGGTCTATAGTGTCCAACGGGCACAATATTTCGGCGATCAAACATGTCGCCATCATCAGGTTTGATCGCCGAAATATTGTGCCCGTTGGACACTATAGACCGGCAATACACCCGTGGATATTTTGATTATAATAATGATGGTTCATCTTTATGTAAGCAAAGATATATTTTCGACAAATGTTGCCTTGCCACTTACAATTGTCCCACTTGTATCTGTTTAGTCATCAGCAAATAATTTTTTTGTATTTATACGGCGATCTCAAGCAATATAAACATCTATATGACTGTATAAACACCAGAGGATGGGCGCAAGCTTGAAACCGGTCGTGTGACATATAAATAACCTTTTAGTGTGACTGGTAGCGGAAATTTTTCTACGCCCTGTAATACTTGTGTTAAATTCTTAACTTAAGATTATATCTCTTAATGAGAAGATTGTGGCACTATTTTAAATTTTTAAATTCGCTCGGTAACCACGTGAAATACTGAAAGTTAATATTTGTTGCCCCTGGAAGTCGTTAGACAGGCAACATGCATCCTGATTTCCGGGATGGTCGCTCAGTAGTACAGAACCAGATGATCTGGTCGATGAGGGCTGATGCTCCAAAAGACTTTTAGCAGATGTTGATGTACACACAGAAGTGGCCAAACTAGAAAACTGTCTCGCAATACAGGGAGACATGTAGAGGATCAATTCTAGGTGCTGGGATTGGCAGTTGACCCTCAACATAAATAAATGTAATGTACTGCGCGGAAATAGCCAGAGACACCCACACGTGTATGAGCAACTCACTAACTGGCGTTGCCCAGGTATTTATTTATTACGACCTTCTTATAGTCAATTTACTCCTCACCCCTCCAATGCCATCGTCTCCTGCCCACCCCCTCTCTCTGTCTATTTCATCCTGTTACCTTTCTCTGACTCTCTCTCTCTCTCTCTCTCTCTCTCTCTCTCTCTCTCTCTCTCTCTCTCACTCACTCTCTCTCTCCCTCTCTCCCTCCCCATTTCCCCCTTCCATCTCTCTGTCTGTCTCCTCCTCCCCCTTCTCTCCCCACTTTATCCCCATCCTCACCCCAAACAGGAAGGTGGTGGTTCTTACCCGCACAGCATTTCTTTCTAGGTCATAGCTAATATGTGTACTAAATTTGGTTGAAATCGTTCCAGGAGTTTAGGACGAGGTATTTAACAGTCGCTTTGGTCGGGTACGCACATGTCAAATATATTTCGCATATATTTGAGATATTTCAACCATATCTGTACACGTGCGTCACATGTATCTCTAGCGAATTTCACCATGCAGTCTCATTTACACGCAACTCAGTGTTTCCGACATCATATTTACTGAACGGTGTGCTGTACAGGATGTGATTTTGCGGTTACTTCCAGTGGTATGTGCGGCCACAGTCTGCGAAATGTGTTGTAAATAGAGTTAGTAATAAAGAAGTAATAATTTGAAACGCCATGCATAATGCGATAGTTTTCGGTGTCATTTTCTTGAACGATACGTCGTACACCGATTTAATTTTGATGATACATTCGGTGGTACATGTGAATACTGTCTGCAAAATGTGTAGCGAATAGAATTAGTAGTGAAGAAGTAATAAATTAAATCGTAATGTAACGTGCGCCTGTTTTACTGCATGAACAGCGAAATCGTAGTAAGCGATAAACTTTCTTCTTTGCATCGTTTTGCTGTGGTTGTCAGCGAGAAAATATTTCCCAAAAGATTGAATTTATGTGTGATGTTTGTTGCAAGTCACTAAGCGCACTCATTCTCAAATATTTGGTGTGTCGGGAATTCGAGCGTTGTGGTCTACTACGCGTTTTCACCTTCACCTCTATCCGTTTAACAGACACATAGTTATTACACTGAGAGTGATTCTTTCCAGACATTAAGTGATATATGTACGAAGTTTGGTTGAAATCGACAGTAGTTTAGGAATATTTGTGGATAGCATGTAAGCAGTCACATCCGTAAAATATCTAGGAGCCTGCGTACGGAGCGATTTAAAATGGAACGACCTCATGAAAGTAGTCGCAGGTAAGACAAATGCCGTACTGAGTTTAAGTGTAGGCGTACTTAGGAAATGTAGTCCTCCCACGAAGGAGGTATCTTACGAAACTCTCGTTCGACCGACACCTCAGTACTGCTCACCAGTCTGTCTTCCGTACCAGGTGGGACTGATGGAGGAAACAGAGAATATAAAAAGAGTTGCAACACGTTTCGTACAGTTTCATTCAGTAAGCGCGGAAGCGTAAAGGAGAATGTCAGCGAACTGCATTAGCAGACGCTGCAAGAAGCTGCAACACGGTGTGGTTTATTGCTACAGTTCTGAGAGCATACGGTCTTAGAAGAGTCAACCAATACATTGCTTCCTGCTAGATATATTTCGCGAAAAGTCCATGAAGGGAAATGAGAGAAATTCTAACTGACGCGGAGGCTTCCTAACAGTTATTCTCGCGAATAATTTGTGACAGAAACAGGAAAATGGGGAATTGCCAGTGGTATGTTGAGTAACCTAGGCCACAAACCGTAAGGTGGTTTTGAGAGTACAGGTGTAGAAATGGAAGAGCCGTAACTTAGTGATATTACTCTGCAATTGTGAGCATCAATTTTTATACCATTTCGTAAACATGGGTGACCAGTGCGGTCATAAATTAGTGTTCACAAAAGCCTCAATTAATGCGGAACGTATGTGAGGAGACAAGTAAGGCATGCACCGCTTGCCGCTCGCTATATGAGGCGCCTCTAGCTTTGGGCCCGTCAATTTGTACGTCAGACTACAAATCAGAAGGGGATCATTCTCTTCATGGACTGCTCCTAGTTTATCCAACAACGTGGCAGTAGGTGTCTTTCAATTTGTTTATAAGTTGGATATGAAACTTTGCCATGAGGAGATGGCTGCTGTATATGGGATGTATAGCATTAAAAAAAGGTTCACATTTCATATTTCGCTTACATAGGGACATAAATACACTATTGTACAACTACACTGTCGATAAATTTCTGGAAACGGTACACACTGTAAAATATCTAGGAGTAATTATACAGACTGACATTAAGCGGAATGATCAGATAACACAAATAATAGGAAAGGCAAACCCCAGACTGAGGTTCATAGGAAGGAAATGTAACTCATCTACGAAAGATGTGGCTTACAATGCGCTTGTTCGACCGATTCGAGTACTGTTCATCGGTCTGGGATACTTACCAGTTAGGATAGATAGAAGAGGCGCAGTAGATTCAACGAAGAGCGGCGAGTTTCGTCACGGGATCGTTTAGTCGGCGCTAGAGCGTACAAAGATGTTCAACAAACTCCGGTGGCAGACGATACAAGAGAGGCCTTGTGCGTCACAGAATGGTTTACTTTTGAAATTTCGAGAGAGTACTTTCCAGGAAGCCGAGCAGTTCTAGGCCCTTCAGTCTGCAACCGCGCAACTGCTATGGTCGAATCCTGCCTCAAGCATGGATGTGTGAGATGTCCTTAAGTTAGTTAGGTTTAAGTAGTTCTAAGTCTAGGGGACTGATGAACTCAGAAGTTAAGTCCCATAGTGCTCAGAGCCATTTGAACCTTTCCGGGAAGAGTCGGACAGCATTTTACTTCCTAGCACATACATCTCGCGTAATGACCACGATTTAAAAAAATTCAAGAAATTAGAGCTAATGCAGAGATTTACCGACAATCATTCTTACCGCGCGCTATTCGCGAGTGAACAGTGAAAGGGAGTCGGTTAGTTGTACCAGAAGCATACTCTGCCACATGCCACTTAGTGGCTTGCAGATACTGATGTACTTCGATGTATTTTTCCATGGAACTCTACTTCGCAGTCGCTTCAGAGTATATCCCTGATCGTTCATTATTACTGCTGGTGCAACGCGTCCTGTAAGGGGTAAAGATCCGCATCGCAGGACTCATCGCATCTACATAAAAAATAAATGCGAATAGAATGGAAAGTTCACATGCGCAATTTGAGCTCAATATAGGATGCTTATGGTAGTCTCGTCTTTCTTATACACTGACCGTCGAAAAAGTTCCGAGCCTAATTTTATTGCTGGCGTATAAGCGGCGCCAGCGCAGTATCTACGGTGGGAGCAGCAACTAACAACTATAAACAACAGAAGTGCTTTTGACCGGTCAGTTGTGAGCAGGCAGTATTAAGCAGTGGACGTGCGGCCGTACTGTTTCCACTTCGTTGGGTCACAAATCACAACGGAGCAACGAGCAGAGATTCGATTTCCCGTTTTACTCGATGAGGCGGCTACGGAGACATCTGAATCCACGACAAAGGCTTGCGGCGATAATTGTTTAACTCCTGTACGAATTTTAAACGTATGTACGAAGTACAGATGATGCTAGAGGACAATGGGAGGTCAAAGCATCACACCTGAAGTTCATTCAACGGAAACAATGAGAAAATTCGCGATCTTTTGAAAATCGACCGCCATATCTCACGCAAAGCTGCCGCTGAGGAACTGAACATTTTAAAAGCAAGCGTTCAAAAAATTCACCATAATACTTTGAAAATGAAGTGTGTGTAAAGTTTATCTCGCGAACCTAACTAACGACGTTTGGACGCCTGCTAGGTACGACTGAAATGAAAAACGCGGACAATGCTTTCTTGGAAAAATTCATAACGGGTGACTACACTTAGTGTTATCAATGCGAACCTACCACAAATCGACAAACTGCAGAATGGGTCTCCGATGGTTCGCCTAGAGTGAAGGATGTGCGAATGAGAAAATCGAAAGCGAAGGTAATGTTCATCGCCTTTTTTTGATGGCCGCGGAATTATCGATAAGGAATTTGTTCTCACCGGCACCACTGTAAATTCCCACTATTCTTCGGATGTCATCGATCGGCTACGCGAGAGAATTCAGAGGCTCAGTCCTCAGCAGTGGAAGGGGAAGGATTTCATCCTCCTACACGACAATGCGCACACTTACACGGCTGCAGCTGTAATGCAGTTTCTACCGCAAAATAAGTGCCAGTTGCCAAATACATCCCATGTTTCACGATCTAGCGCCAATTGAATGTTTTTATTCGCAAAAATAAAAATTCTCATCACGGGTCAACACTTTGACGATATAACTGACATTCAGACCCTTATGGAGCGCGGGGTGAACAACATTCCAATGAAGGACTCTTCGACACTTCCACTTGGTTGTATGAACGTGTTGTTCATTGTATTCAAGTGGATGGACACCATTCAGAACACCTGGAGCATTAAAACCAGCACCTTAACTTTTCTCTATTATTTTATTAATCCAGTCCAGAAATATTTTGGACTGCAGGTATACGTAATGGACCTTATACCCAGTCCCTTACCGCGCAAAAACAATCTTACCCAGAAAAAAATTGCGTGGATCTCACAGTCACCATCAGAAACAGTGTCACAAACAGATTAATGTGCGCCATAGGTAGTCGGTCTGTTTACGTGACTTCTTCAGTAACATACAGCTTTCATTAGATTTGCGCAAAAGTTTCGTTCAGATGGCTCTGAGCACTATGGGACTTAACTTCTGAGGTCACCAGTCCCCTAGGACTACTTAAACCTAACTGACCTAAGGACATCACACACATCCATGCCCGAGGCAGGATTCGAACCTGCGACCGTAGCGGTCGTATGGATCCAGACTGTAGCGCCTAGAACCGCTCGGCCACCCCGGCAGGCACAAGTTTTGTCTACGCTATTCACATTCGATGTAACTTTTTATGATTTATCTTTGCTTTATGGAAACAAGTTAATGAGCGAAAACTTACCCCCCTGTATCACGACATGAATTCCTTGGACCAACCGCAGGATAAATTATAGTGGCAACATTTCATCTGGAGACTAGATGTGACAAAGTTATCAACATGGACACTTCGGTAGCGCTGTTATTGCGCACTCTACATATGCCCATAGTGGAGGCTAAGGTGCCTCCTTATGAAACAGATCACGTTATTAGTTCTATCCGGTACTTTGACATTGTTTTCTATCCGAGTAGTTTCTCTTAGACATAAGACATCTTATTCAGTCTCGGGACTAATTCATAATATCTATCGAACTGCGGACCATTATTTGAGGGAATCCAGTTTTTGAACTATTCTCTTAAACACGTTTCAGTGAGCTGGAAGATAATTTCTTTTATCTAAACAAAAAGTCCACGTGTGAAAATAAATCTCTATAGTCTCATATTTTGATCGTTATCTTTACTTTTACAGTTCCGTCGAGAGCACTGAATTAACTACAAGCCTTTACTGAGCTTTCAGAGTAATACCGTAAGCAATGCAACAAGGAATAAATGTCCAAAATAATCGGATAATCTGAGCAGATTAGAATTAATTAGCAAACAGCATAACGTAACAGCAAAATGTTTGAGGTTTCGGGACAGAACCACTGGTAGTTGCCTCAGCTTGTTTGGGCACCTGTCTATAGCCTGTTACATATGTTGCACTACTGATAAATTGATAATAGAACCTACTGGCCGTTATCTAGAGCAATAGAAGTAAACCCTCGAATGACGGGCGAAGGGTCAAAAGTGTTTCTTTTAGGAAGGAACACGTTCAGTGTTGTTGTTACCTAGTAAGATTGGCAACACTTCGAAAAACCTGGGAACAATTGTAACAGTAACAAGACAGAATGACAGAAATGTTGTTAGTTGTTCAAATTAACCAGAGCCTCCCCATCATTTCACACTACGAAGCGTGCAACGAGCCGTCTTTGTTACGGCGGGACCATTTATGAACTTCACCTCGTCACGCAGTTCACAATAACAATGGCGATGACGAATGGAAACTGAAATCACTTTCAGATCGTACGCAACAAAGCCGCGAACTAACAATTGAAATCCCATGGACCTACTAATAGAGACTACCTGAAAACTGCGTCCATTGTTCCAAGATGAAAAAAAGAGCATCTGACAGCTCCTACTCGCGATACCAGGTATGTTACTCAGAAATTGTTACACGACACAGTAGAACGAATTTTATTCACAAAATAGTGTAAATCCGATAGCACTTACTTGATCAGTTTACGATGCCGACACCGATCACAAAGTACGAACCGTGCACTATAAAAACAGTTTTAGATAAAAAAAAGAGCAGGAAACGTAGTGGGTTTCTTTGAGTGTCGGAAATGAGCTAAATCCTTGCGGCCGTAGCTGCTGGAATCTGCACTCAGCTGCCGCCGTCCACAGCGGCTGGCTTTTCTCCAAGTAACGCGGATTTTCTTAAAAAGCGTTTCGCGTCGGTGCGATCCGCCGCTCACCAGTTCCTCGGACCCCCCCGCGTTCGTGTTCAGATATTCTTTCGCACTGCCCTCCGGACAACACTGACCATTGGAGATTTTGGTATTGTTGCGCGGAGACACTTCCCGGTTAGCATGCGGCAGCCACAGTAAATACACAGCCCACCGGCGGGGAACAGGTTGCGGAGCGATACCGTGGCCTCCGCGCGTAGTGGGCAGCTAGCGGCTGGCAGCACCAACACCGACTCACCTCTGCGTATCGTGACGCCGCGGGTCCCAGCCGTCTCCAGGACTAGTCTACCCCGTGCAGTTCCCAGCTTTAAGTGAGACGCTCAGGTAAGCAGTGTACGGGTGGTGGGGACGGTAGAGGGAGCGGTCGTGGGGGGGGGGGGGGGGGGGGGGGGGATGGTCGGCGCGCGCCGCGTCTGTCCGTCGCGCGTTTCATGCCACTTTTCGCTTTATCTAACCGAGTGCCGGCAACCACTTTGCGGCGATATCAGCGCGTCTTGCCTCAGCGGCGACCTCGTATATCTCTTCTGTCGCCTTATTGACACCCGGTCCTAGTCTCCGCGTCGGTGACGGTGGTCTTATGGTTGAGGCAGTGGACGCTTATAATCTGTACAAAAGTATCCGGACACCTTCGCCTATCTGACGGAGTGAATTGTGCTGGGAACATTTTCAGTGAGGTGTTTGTATTTCTGTGGAGTCGCACCACCTCAAGTGTTATTTTGCATTGCCTACAAGAATACGAGGTTTGTCCGGAAAATACGTATAAAAGTCTTTATGTTGCAAGTTGCAGTCACCGACGGGTGGGACTACTGCTGTAATCAATCCCATCAACGCTCAGCTCGAGTCGGAGCACTCTGCGTGAAGGTGGGAGTGTGCGGCAGCTTGGTGACAGTTACCCTTCTTCACCTGCCGTCGCCATGGAGCTCTCTCTGATTGAGGAACAGCGCGTCAACATCAAGTTTCTTGCAAAGCTAGGCGAGAATGGCCGTGAGATTTTTGAGTGTTAGAAACAGGTTTACAGAGATAATTCTCTGAAGGAACCAACCGTGAACAAGTGGTTAAAAAGGTTCCGGGATGGCCGAGAAGAAGTGAACGACGACCCTCGCCCATGACGCCCGTCGACATCGAGTTCCGATGCAAATGTTGAACGATTTCGGGCTTGTGTTCTTAAAGACCGTAGATTGACAGTCAGAATGATTGCTGACGAGCTGTCAGTCCCCAAAACAATCGTTCACGAAATCCTGACACAAAAATTTGATATGAAGAAATTGTGTGCGAAGATCGTACCGAAGCTCTTGACGCCAGAACAGAAAGC
This sequence comes from Schistocerca gregaria, assembly GCF_023897955.1. NCBI lineage: Eukaryota > Metazoa > Arthropoda > Insecta > Orthoptera > Acrididae > Schistocerca > Schistocerca gregaria. The sequence goes on from NC_064926.1 coordinate 427,269,973, forward strand.
AAAGAGGGTTGACTGCTGTGAGGATTGGTTGGAAGCAGAGGAACGAGGGGACTTTCTCAACCGAGTCTTCACCGGAGACGAGTCCTGGTTTTACTAATTCGATGTGGAGCTCAAATCTCGAAGCAAGGAATGGAAATTAGCAGGAGAACCGAGAACAAAAGTCGCCAAAATCAAGGTCCAATGTGAAGACAATGTTGATTGTTTTCTTTGATTCTAGGGGCATTTTTCACAAGGAATTTATCCCTCCCGGCCAGAGAGTGAACGGAAATTTTTACGTTGAAGTTCTGACACGTCTCAGAGCTCGTGTGGCCCGAGTTCGACCGGAGTTGGCAAAAGGGGGCAGGTGGATCCTTCATCACGACAATGAGCCCGCTCACAAGTTGCTCGTTGTGGGCGAGTTTTTGGCCCGAAACTCAATCACCGTGACAGACCACACGCCTTGTTCACCCGATTTAGCCCCGTGTGACTTCTTCATGTTCCCGAAATGCAAAATGGTGCTTTGGGGGCGGCATTTGGGAGATGTGGAAGCCATCAAGGCGGAAACGACATGGCAACTGAACAACATCACAACTGAAGACTTTCAGCAATGTTATCAACAGTGGAATCGGCGTTGGCAGAAGTGTATCGCGTCTCAGGGCGAGTACTTTGAAGGAGACCATATTGTAATCTCTGAATAATTGTAAAATAAAGTTATTATTCAACTTTTATACGTATTTTCCGGACAAATCTCGTATATAGCATCTGAGGAATTATTAGACCATAGTACCCTATTCTTCCTCTATAATCGAAACCAGAGAGAGTCTAGAGCGAAGTCTACATTCTCACTCATCCCAAAGGTGTTACATTTGGGTTCAGATCGAGACTGTGAGCAAGTCAGTTCTCTTTGAGAAATGATGTAAATATGCAGACTGAAGTGCTGAATAAACATTTGTATCAAGAACAGGATTCGAACCTGGTTCATCTGGCCACTAGACATGTGCCCTAAGGCCGGTATTACACTATCAAATTTCCTTGTCAAAGATTTCATCAAAGATGTGATCAAATAATCCGTCAAATATCAAATATATTTGACAAAGATCTTTGACGTAGTGCTAGAAGGGGTATTACATTATCATATTTCTCGTCGAAGTTCAAGATGGCTGACAACAACAACTTGTTATTAACCGCAACAGTTGCATCTACCACAATTGCACTGTGTGCACATGCACAAGAGAAGTGAGGGAAAAGAAAGGAAACATGCCTGGGTGAAGCCATGGGTTTTACGACGACACGATAAAAGCATTCAACAAAACTTGTTACGTGAGCTTATAGTGGAGGACGTCAAGTCGTACATCAATTACTTAAGAATGGATGAGCATACATTTCTGTATGTGCTCAGTGAAGTGTATCCTCGTATCACAAAGCACAATATTGACTTAAGAACTGCTACATCTGCAGAAGACAGGCTCACTGTAACACTCCGATTCCTTACTACAGGAGAGGGTTGGTTTAGGTTAGGTAAGGTTAGGTTAGGTTAGGTCAGATCAGGTCAGGTCTCCAATGTTCTTATTCTGTTTTTGTATTCTGTGTGCCTCACGTTGTAAAGCACCTCATCAGCTTCATATATCACTATTAATTTTGTAGTTGTTGGCACACACCAATTCTATTTACCGGCAATGTTTATAAAAACACTTCAGACGACAGAACGCTGCAGCCATGTGGTAACATGTCACACTGAGTGAACAGAAGACAAGCGACTTCTTTGATCAAATCTACAGCGAGGCCCAAGGTTTGATCAAAATTGAACGACATTTGACAAAGTTCCCTATTACATCATCAAATATCTTTCACAAAGATTTTTGACAAAGATATTGGACAAAGAAATTTGATAGTGTAATACCAGCCTAACCAACACGCCACCCTGTCACAGTGGCTTTGCACAACTGCAAGGGCTCCCCTAGCGTGCTTCCCTCCTGAGTTGAAATTCCGAATCACGCTTGAGCCCACTTGATATTCTGTCCAAACTCGAACAGCAGTGCAGAGACTCTCCAACTATATCGGAAAGGGAATGTGGACTGAGGAGGGAAGCGTGCTTAGGCCGTCCGTGCAGTCTTGCAAAGCCACTTTGTCAGGGCAGTGTAGCAGTTAGTAAACCTGCCTAATATACAGGAGGGCTGTGTTCAAATCCAGGCCATGGCACAAATTTTCTTGCAACGCTTCAGTCTGCATATATAAATCATAGACGTTTGAGACATGAGGTGGTCTCTGGAGCCATGTAGTTTCATTTCAACTACTGCCTCTCAGTTGCTGCTTATGACAGGGTGCATTCTCCTGCTGACAGAAACGGTCACCGTCCTCTACCGTATGCACTACACAGTGACATAAAATGAATTCTGTATTTAGCATTTTATTGAGTGCAAGGGAACACACAAAAACCACGAAACACACTCCTTTACCGTAACACCACCTCCTCTTTACAATTGGCACTACACCTGCTGGCACATAAAGTTCTCCAGGCATTCACCAGATCCACACCCTTCGATCGGATTCCCACAGGGCATAGCGTGACTCATCAGTGCAAATCATTGGTTTCAAGTCATCCACTGGCCCGTGGCGTCGCGTTTTACACAACCTCAAGCATTGCTTAGCATTGACTACCGAAGTATAAGGCTTATGAGGAGCTATTCACCCATAGGTCACCATTATTTTCAACTCCGTGAGCACAGCGTGTGAGCTGAACTGCTGGTAGCACTTTAGAACTCACGAGTGCTTCCGTCTGCTTGTTTCGTACTAGTTTGTACGAATCACCTGTCGCAGTGATCGACGGTTCCTGTCCGTTAGTACACGAGATCTGCATGGGTCTTGGTCCATTGTTCCTTGGCTTTTGCACTTCACTGTTACATCAAAAGTCGTCTTGGAAAGCTTTAGAAGCGATGAAATGTCCCTGATGGATTTGTTACGTGGGTGACACCCGGTGACTAGCCCACTTTACAAGTCACTGAGCTTCCCTGCTACTGCTTCTCTCCTCACAACACAATCATCCCAGCCTTCTTTCATACTTGCCGGACCATCTCTCGTGACATTAGTGCTCAATCCCGCGTTAGACTTCCGAGACTTTTTATCAGATAGTGTAGTGAGGGGGGTGGATGGGGAGTGTGAGGGAGGAGGGAGTTGAAAGTGGGTTCATATACAATGCAGGTTTTCGCGGCCGGTATCTGCGATATTGGCCATTTTTGATTTATGGACATAGGGCCGCGGTCCAAGGCATAATTCTGTGCCTAACGTTTCGTCCCCCACTGCTCGATACTTCATCAGAGGTATTAACGGCACAGAAAACTCAGCAAGCCCAATTGTTTACGTGTCTGTGCAATTGTCGTTTCGTGACGTCATCACACCGCTGCCTAACAATAAGTACAAAAACAATTTCAACAGAAAATGGAGAAGGATTTGAATTAGACAAGCTGTGTGCCCTAGCGGTAAATGAAACAAACAACGCCAACTCTTCCCCTCTACGAGCTCCATAACACACATCGGTGCGGCTCCTCCATTCTAGGCAGTGGCTGATGACGTCACGAACCGACCGTTGCGTGGGTACATATAAACAGTTAAGCTTGCTTGGAGTCTGTAACAGATTTCTGACTCGTTGAGGCCCCTGAAGAAGTCTCCAGCAGTGGAAGACGACAGGTTGTTGTTGTTGTTGTCTTCAGTCCTGAGACTGGTTTGATGCAGCTCTCCATGCTACCCCATCCTTTGCAAGTTTCTTCATCTCCCAGTACCTACTGCAACCTACATCCTTCTGAATCTGCTTAGTGTATTCATCTCTTGGTCTCCCTCTACAATTTTTACCCTCCACGCTGCCCTCCAATGCTAAATTTGTGATCCCTTGATGCCTTAGAACATGTCCTACTAACCGGTCCCTTCTTCTTGTCAAGTTGTGCCACAAACTCCTCTTCTCCCCAAATCTATTCAATACCTCCTCATTAGTTATGTGATCTACCCATCTAATCTTCAGCATTCTTCTGTAGCACCACATTTCAAAAGCTTCTATTCTCTTCTTGTCCAAACTATTTATCGTCCATGTTTCACTTCCATACATGGCTACACTCCATACAAATACTTTCAGCAACGACTTCCTGACACTTAAATCTATACTCGATGTTGACAAATTTCTCTTCTTCAGAAACGCTTTCCTTGCCATTGCCAGTCTACATTTTATATCCTCTCTACTTCGACCATCATCAGTTATTTTGCTTCCCAAATAGCAAAACTCATTTACTACTTTAAGCGTCTCATTTCCTAATCTAATTCCCTCACCGTTCAACTGCTCTTCCAAGTCCTTTGCTGTCTCTGACAGAATTACAATGTCATCGGCGAACCTCAAAGTTTTTATTTCTTCTCCCTGGACTTTAATACTCACTCCGAATTTTTCTTTTGTTTCCTTTACTGCTTGCTGAATATACAGATTGAATAACATCGGGGACAGGCTGCAACCCTGTGTCACCCCCTTCCCAACCGCTGGTTCCCTTTCATGTCCCTCGACTCTTAACTGCCATCTGGTTTCTGTACAAATTGTAAATAGCCTTTCGCTCCCTGCATTTTACCCGTGCCACCTTCAGAATTTGAAAGAGAGTATTCCAGTCAACATTGTCAAAAGCTTTCTCCAAGTCTACAAATGCTAGAAATGTAGGTTTGCCTTTCCTTAATCTATTTTCTAGGATAAGTCGTAGGGTCAGAGAATTAAGCATTGGACTATGGCCTTATGTCCACAAACCGAATATCAGAAATATGGATTCAGATAGCCGACTAGCCGCATGTGGTTTGATTTCCAAGTATTTTCCTGTTGGAATGGCAATCAGTACGATCGCAGTTGGTATGCCCATCCAGTGTTCGTTATTTAGATCCTACATAATTTCCCTACATCACTAACTGGATATTTGGCTTTCTCTTAGCACGGTTTTCCATTTCATCCGCAAATTTGAGGGCTTCATTGACGCAGTGACGTTAGGCTTCTGGTCCCTTCTGTGAAGGTAACTCGACTGAGAACAATGTTCCACACTCGATTTGAGTGTACTACGCCAGCAGCTACACAATGAGGACTTGTCAGTATTCGGGGATGTAACAGGAGAGACCATTCGAAGGAAAAATGTCTAGTAAACATGAGTTCTAAAAAGCGTTCCTTTAGAGCTATGAGTACCTTTTTATCTTCACTGCTGGGGAACACATCTCATTCTATTAAATATTTGCTTATAGCTCTCCAATGCTAATTAGACGTTTTTTTCGTTTTTAGGTCCATACCAGAGCCTCCCAAAATATGGAACGTATAAAGGCTGCAGCAGAAGAAAGCTGTTTCATACTCATAGTATCGATGACGAGGTGCTCATAGCTAATAAGATAGGCATTTTAGAGCCCTCTTTTAATAGAAAGGCACATCCTAAATATGTGTAAGACCTGACGTGGTCAAACATGTCGAATAGAGATCTTAATCTTCGGTTTAAAATATTTTGTCTAGGTCGTAAACTTGGCGATGATATGTCGTGCTTCGATTGGGCTACCAATGATCGTGAGATCTAAAATAAACAAAAAAATGTTGATCATAAAATGTTCTGTCTACTTACAGCAAGTGAAGCCCTAGAGACAGCGAGACCGCTCGCGCGGCCCTTCTGTTCTCGTCCACAACACCTAGGCCACTGAGGACAACTGGACTGATCGTACCTGAGCGAAGCGACCCCTGCTGTCTCGAACCACCTCATCGGTGACGCAGCCATCCCTCTCTGTCCTTTCTGTACTTCGCATTTTATCTGTTAAATTATTCGTTATTGACTGATGCACAATGCACCAGTGCAACATATCCTTTTGTACCTTGCATTTTATTTCTTAAATTACAGTAAGACGGCGACAATCCAGCACTCGATCGACATCCACATACATACGCCCCAAGCCACCATTTGGTGCGTGACGGAGGGTACTCCGTACCACTACTATTCACTCTCGGTAATTTGCCAATACTGACAGTCCGGCATGCAGTAACTCGACGCGTTTGGCAGTACAGTCGGACGTCATAGAGAAAAACTGAAACTGTGCGGCGCGTCGCTGCGTCAGTAACAATTTTCTGCCTCACTGAGCGATTATGATCTCGCCAATATAAGCCAGTAGCATTGTAAGTTTTGAACTAGTATCAACGATTCTTCCTTCACCAGATCTAAAATTTCAGTAAGTACGTTTTCATCAATGTTGTGCATTTTTATTTAGTAGTTCTTTAATAAAGTCATATATTTTTTTCTGCTCTCTCCCGTCGTGTTGAGAAAATAAGTTACTTGTTTTTGTATGTTAAAGTATAGTATTTGTTTATACCCCTTTTATTAAGGCAGCTTTTTCAAAATTACCTTAATAATTCGGCATATTTCATATTCTGGCACTGACGGATCCCTTAGCATGTCGTACTATCAAGGTACTTCGTAATTTAGTGATGTCCATCCTTCCATTATCAATCCGTAGCCTGTTCATTAGAGTAACTTTCTCATTTTCTCATATCTTCTCCCCACATTTTACGATTATTAGTTATGGAACGCTTTCAGTACTCTAAGTTAGGTTGTCAACATTCTTTTACTTGTCTTCTTTGCTTTAGTACGATAAATTTACGTAACTGAACCATGAAGCCCTGTAGCTTATGTGCGTTTGCCTCTACCTTAAATAGCAGCATCATAGAACACACAGTAGTTTCAATAACTCAGCAACTGATTGTACAATATGGGAAGAGCTAGACACGGGAACGATATTTTTATGGTTTCTGTCACTTTCTTTTTATAATGTACATATTGCAAGTGGATAGAACTTTTTGTGTTGTTAGGTATCGCTGAATGACCGAGTTATTAGCCGCTCTGTGGGCTACCTAAAAAGTCTTACACTTGGAGATTACTGACCGTGATCTCCGTCATCAACACGCAGTACAGTCGGCCGCAAACGTAAGCAGAGTAGAATTTAGACCGCCCGGGGGGCAAGGCCATGTTCTTTATTTTTACTAGAGCAGAACTGACTCATGGTTATAGGGGTCGCCAATCTCTCCTTGTGCTGACAGATTCATACTCAATCTCCTAGACGGAACAGCGTTAGTGTCTTCATTCTTTTCAAAATAAGAAAAGAAAACAACCATCAACGGACAAAGTAAAACAAAGCGTAATACCAAAAGCATTTGGTAACAGCTACCGCACAATTTTTTTCTTCACATTGGGAGTGTCGTAAATGTGGTAATTCGGGCCCAACCTTTAGCTGTATCGTCCGCAAACATAGCTCAGAACATCTCCCACGCAAAACTGCCACCTTAGAGTTCCCATGAAACTGATTTTCGCAGTGACGGTTTGTCGCAAATCGAAATAGTCACACATACCCTAAACATGGAAACATTGACGATAAATAGTATGGACAGGAATAGAATAGAAGCTTTCGAAATGTGGTGTTACAGAAGAGTGCTGAAAATTAGATGGGTAGATCACATACCTAATGAGGAGGTATTGAATAGAATTGGAGAGAAGAGAAGTTTGTGGCACAACTTGAATACAAGAAGGGATCGGTTGGTAGGACATGTTCTGAGGCATCAAGGTATCACCAATTTAGTATTGGAGGGCAGCGTGGAGGGTACAAATCGTAGAGGGAGACCAAGATATGAATACATTAAACAGATGCAGAAGGATGTAGGTTGCAGTAGGTACAGGGAGATGAAGAAGCTTGCACAGGATAGAGTAGCATGGAGAGCTGCATCAAACCAGTCTCAAGACTGAAGACCACAACAACAACAATAACAACAACTCCCTAAACTCGGTATCCCTTGAAAAGATCCGTACTTGCACATTGTCGAATCTGGAATGTCCCATGCGTTGAACATCCACGCTCCTATCGCTGTAAAATGTGCTGATTATACGGCACAGTCGAGATCTCAATTACTTGTATACTGCCCAAGCTTTCCGTGTTATCAGCTTCGGCCAGTGGCCTCCGACAGCCTGCGTTGTATAACTGCGACTTTGATTGTATATTGTCATAATGTGCTGTTACGTCCGTATGCTTTTAAGTGATCAGTGACCAAATACCAAAATACCACGTGTTTTACTCATGTTGCTCACCTGCTGTCGTCTGTCATACCAATGGCCAATGCTACGCTTGATGACGTCACTGTCACATGTCACGTCGAACTATTCTATTCGTCTCTCTCCAGCGTAGCAGCGATTAATGTGTCTGATGAATACATATTATTTATGCCGATGAATCCGGGAAGCAAGCAAGTTAATTCGAGTTTAACACACGAGGACGTGCTGAAAAGTAATGCCTCTGAATTTTTAATGGTATTCTCAATATCGGTTAAGGTATTACATATCACGCATATTGTTCGGTCGACTTTCGCACTTCTCTGTAACAAGTTACAACCCTCTATGGCTAGAGGAATCCGAATTGCAGCGTGCAAGAGGGCAGAGTGAAATGTTACAATGTCGATGCATGAGATACGGCGTTTTGTAATCGAGTTTCTTACTGCAGAAAGCAAGCTCTCAATTGAAATCCACAGAAGAATGTGTACGGTGATAACTGTATCTACAACAGAAACGTACGACGATGGGTTCTCCGTGCTCGTAATGAAGAAAACGGTGTGCTAACCTCAACATGTGTGACTAAGATCGGAGTGGACGACCGCGTACGGCAACCAACGACACTAGTCGGCATCGGGTTCATGAACTCATCAGAGAAAGTCGGCGGATCACACAGACACAGCCCTCAAGTAAGTGTGGCTTATCACGAGAGCATTTAGAGGCCATCATTGCAGAAATGCGTACAGAAAATTGTGTGCACTGTGGGTGCCTCTAGTATTCACTCCTGGAACAGAGGAGACTGGACGTTTGTTAACAAATTCTTTTGCGTTTTGAGAGTGAGGGTTACGGGTTCCTTAACATCACTGTGACGGGTGACGAAAGCTGGTTTCACCATTTTGACCCCGACAACAAGAGAGCATCAATGGAGACTGGACATTTGTCAACAAATTCTTTTGCGTTTTGAGAGTGAGGGTGACGGGTTCCTTATCAACTCCGTGACGGGTGACGAAAGCTGGGTTGACCATTTTGACCCCGACAACAAGAGAGCATCAATGGAACTCCGTCACGAGTGATCAACGACCCCAAAATGTTTAAGATCATGTCATCAGGGGGCAAAGTCATGCTCAAAGTTTTCTGGGATTTTCAGGGTGTGGTGCACTTGGAATTCATGCCTAAAGGCACCAACATAAACTCTACAAGGCCTCAGAAAACTGAAAGCATGAATTCGAAGAGCACATGGAGGACCCTCTCGTTCAGAACGACAATGCCAGACCACACACGAGCGCTGCGACATCTGCAACAATCCGACGTCTTTTGTTCAGTGTCATCGATCATCTTCCATACGCTTCGGGTGTGGCGCAATCCGATTTTCGTCTGTTTCCAAAGCTCAAAGAACGCCTTCGAGGATTTCAGTTTAATAGTGATGAAGCGGTGGAAGCAGAGGTGAGGTTGTGGCTCCGTCAACAAAGTGAAACATTCTATAGATACAGTATCAACAAGCTCGTGTCTCCTTGGAACAAATGTGCTCGTCACCAGGGTGACTGTTTTGAGAAATAATAAGTAAACATAAAGAATAAAGTTTGTTTTATTTAGAAAGTTTTAAGAGTTTCCACATAAAAATGCAGAGGCTTTTCTTTTGAGCATGCTCTCGAATATTCCTTAGATATTTCCCGTGAAGAATACGCAGAGCGTTTGGTTTTACTTTTGCCTTCAACGATAGTATTTCAAATGTTCAAATGTGATGAAATCTTGGGACTTAACTGCTAAGGTCATCAGTCCCTAAGCTTACACACTACTTAGCCTAAATTATCCTTAGGACAAAAACACACACTCATGCCCGAGGGAGGACTCGAACCTCCGCCGGGACCAGCCGCACAGTCCATGACTGCAACGCCTAAGACCGCTCGGCTAATCCCCCGCGGAGATAGTATTTCAGCTGGAAGAAAGAACCACTTTATTCGAAGAGTGCATCAGCATATATCTGCAATGGAAACCACATGGCAAGTTTCTCCGTCGGTATCAGACGTTTAAAGTCCTGACTTGTAAGTACAATCCAAAATTTATAATAGCTCGTCCCTGGACTGGGGCTACACCAACGTACCTTTCTGCAGCCGCTAGCCATCTAGTTGCACCAGTAGTATAGAATCCTCTGATAAAGCCTCGTGAAGTGGCAAATGCCGTTTTTCACCGTGTAATAATGTCACAACGAATTATAGACTGATGTAGACAAGATATCCGTATGCTATGAAGAGTGGTAATTAACACTATACAATAAAAATATGAGGTCTTTCGCACAAATACTCAAAAATTTCCGTTAAATTACGATTACGAGCAGTTTGTCGCGGAACCACCACACAAAAAATTTTGTCGGTAAAGCGGACCAAAGAGTGCTTTTAGTACTGGCACAACAGAAGACGCAACTGATCTTCTATGCTACGCTTGTCCGTGCTCTTCTGGGCTGCTGCTGCGCTCTATGGGATTCTTACTAGACATGATTGACGGGTGATATCGAAACAGTTCGAAGAAAGGCATCTCGTTTTTGATCATCGAGAAATAGGAGACAGAGAATCGCAAATATTATATCAGAAGCGAGTTCGAATGGCAATCATGAAAGCCGGCCGAGGTGGCCGAGCGGTTCTAGGCAGGTTCGAATCCTGCCTCGAGCATGGACGTGTGTGATGTCCTTAGGGTAGTTAGCTTTAAGTAGTTATAAGTTCTAGGGGACTACTGACCTCAGAAGTTAAGTCCCATAGTGCTCAGAGCCATTTGAACCATTTGAGCAATCACGAAAACAAAAGCGGCTTTCGTCACACCTAGATCTTTACAGGAAATAACACTTACTATTTCCTCTCGATATGAAAATGTTTTGTACACTCACACGTAGGTAGGGAGGAATGACCATCGTGATAGAATGTGATAAATCAGAGCCCGCGTGGAACAAATTAGTTGCTCTTTTCTCTACGTGCTTTTCACAGTGGAACCCTAGAGCAATAAACTAAAAGTGGTTGTGTGACCGCCTACTCTGAATTGCAGAGTTATCGTGTAGATGGAAGTGTAGAGCATCTGCCTCGTTCATGGTATGATCATTCTAAATATGCTGTCAGGTTAAATATGTTGTGGACAACTGATTCGCAGCTACGTCTCTCACCACGTATCATCCACCAGAACTGGTGCTCGCTTCGCTTTAAAGCTTTCTTAACCTCTCAGTTATACTCGTAATTCATGATCTTCCTGTCCTGACACTAACATACAAGCTCTTTAGCTGTGGCGGCCGTTTGAGAGATCGAGGTATTAAGCACTACTTCCCTCGCCATCCGACAAATCCCGTAGTTTCCTCACCCCACTCGAACTCTAACTACGTACTGACTCCAGTCCAGCCGGAATGCCTTACGGGATTACGAGGTGACGCATGAAGGTCAAATAACCTGTTGCGAGCTGCACACATCACTCTGTGGACTTCCCCTACCGCAGTACACAGTTACTAGTGGCGGTTAGTATATTTTCTACTACAACTTTGAAACTCAGTGGTATCATAAAGTGTTGTCTAATGAATTACCTATTTCTTATGTAACAATAGCACTGAATCCATCCCACTAACAAGAAAAAGAAACGGACACTTAAATTACACCTGCAAAACAAATTACATGCCATTGAGGCTTATTATGGCACTGTAAAAACGATCGGAAAGACACGGCAGTGAGGCGGGATACGTGACCAGATTGTGCGATGCTCCCGTCGCCTTTAACGTAACTCCCAAGAGCGACGCCGGCTAGTAATCGGCTAAGTAGCTGTCAGTCCCTCTGTGTCCTGCGGTAAGGTCAACAGCGAACAATAGCGTCCACAGATAAATCGATTTTTGACGCAACGCGAGCACATTCACTGGCGCGCCGCTGAAGAGACAGACACTATGAAGCTTCGCGACGAATTCGAATTGCCGGGAGGTGTGTTTCACTATTACACTGTAAGACGAATAACTGAATAATTTGACCTGCGATTCTGAATAAAATCAGTAGACATCGGTCGCATTGTTAGCCTTCAGATTCATTAAACTTGTCGAATGCAACACTGATACAAACAGTATTCAGCATTTCTCAGTGCACAACGATTACGTTTAACTGCTTCAATTCATATATCCGACGCGAATTTTCGTGCGCCTTGTGCCAACGATGTATATGGGGGAAGAATCTATAAGTTTTTATTTGCTGCAAGCGCTAGTCGAGTAATCATTGTAAAGGTTCCGTTTTGGTTCAACAAAAATCTACGTTAGGGTACCCAGGATGTCCTTTCTGAAAGTATTTGTCTGGAGTGTAGCCATGTATGGAAGTGAAACATGGACGATAAATAGTTTAGATAAGAAGAGAATAGAAGCTTTCGAAATGTGGTGCTACAGAAGAATGCTGAAGATTAGATGGGTAGATCACGTGACTAATGAGGAGATACTGAACAGAATTGGGGAGAAGAGGAATTTGTGGCACAATTTGACTAGAAGAAGGGATCGGTTGGTATGACACATTCTGAGACATCAAGGGATCACCAATTTAGTATTGGAGGGCAGCGTGGAGGGTAAAAATCGTAGAGGGAGACTAAGAGATGAATACACTAATCAGATTCAGAAGGCTGTAGGTTACAGTAGGTACTCGAAGATGAAGAAGCTTGTACAGGACAGAGTAGCATTGAAAGCTGCATCAAATCATCTCTGGACTGAAAACCACAACAACAACCACAACAGGGTACCCAGTGCGAAATATCAGTGATGTATTCAGAATCTTAATTACTGTTCGTCACCTCCACTTTTGGGTTAAAGGATTTTGAAAAAAAAAAGCGAAAAGTACATTTCGGAACTTAAATACTGTTTGCCTGAAACAGTGTTCAAAGTTTATCATAATGCAGATTCAGTTCAGTGTCATTAAAAAGATATTAATACAATTTTAACTTAAAGCATTCTTTTCATTCATTTACTAACATTTCAGAAAGTTTCTCTTCAGAGTTTAAGCGTACATCTTGTCATAACAGTACTGTCACGCCGTGCATTGTTGCGCGGAGAGCCAGCTACATTTTTGGAAAGATAGGAAAATTCTCATTTGGTAAGCAGCACAAAATAAATGATCAGGCAATCAGCCGAGCAATGATGTGTTTCAGGTGCACGCAGTTCATCATTAAAGGAGTTCAGAAGTTCATATGTACAGAGCAGACTTGAGTTTTCCGTTGCAGGAAAAAATCCATTGTAGGTCCTAAGCGAACTTACCGAGATGAGGTTAGGAACAGTATTCATTTGCAAACTTTTAACATGATTCAGTAGCTGCAGTTTCTATCAGGGCTTAGTTTCAAGACTTGAGGCACCTGATATGTAGTGACTGTTCGGTGAGGAAGCCATTCTGTATATTATTGATAGCCGTTCTTTATATTCAATTTCATTTACACAGAGATTTACACAGACATCGTAATTAATTTTGCACAGTTAACGTACGCATTCAGAAGTACAGTAGCAAACGCATTCTGGATCATAATACGTGGGCGACACTGTAATCAGGATTTAGAAAACTTGATTTTACGTTACTAGCAATACATTAAGACACTGTTTGTTTTGTAGAAACATGAAAATAAAAGTTTTATTACTGCTAAAGTGCATGATGGTGACGCGTTTGGCGTGGATTGCGCACAGGTTGGTGTCTTCGAAGAGGCCGACGAGGGAGGCCTCGCTGGCCTCCTGCAGGACCATGACTGCGGAGCTCTGGAAGCGCAGGTCGGTCTTGAAGTCCTGGGCGATCTCGCGCACAAGGCGCTGGAATCGCAGCTTGCGGATGAGCAGCTCTGTGCTCTTCTGGTAGCGCCTGAGTCTCGCAGGGCGACGGTGCCCGGCCTGTAGCGGTGGGGCTTCTTGACGCCGCCGGTGGCGGGCGCTCTCTTCCTCGCCGCCTTGGTGGCCAGCTGTCTGCGCGGCGCCTTTCCGCCGGTGGACTTGCGGGCCGTTTGCTTTGTGCGGGCCATAGCTGCTTTGAGAGCGGAGCGGAGCGGCGTGGATGCGTGCGCGACGGCGTCCGGTGCTGCCTTGACAACGGAAGCATTTTGCTCATCTTTTCCGGATCACAGCTGAAGAGCGTGATATGAAACTGCCCGAAGATGTGGAAACATGGATTGCCTAAGAGGAAAGTTCACTTACGATTACTAATACACAGGATGAATGTAGTTTTCCTTCGTCTCCGTACGAGGACACTGAGGTTATGACAGACCACACCTCACACCTCGAGGACGTGAAAATCGTTGTCCACTTTTACCGCCATCGCTTTCCTAGACTGCAAATGTTGAAGACGAAGCCTGTTGGTGGATAGACGCACTTGGCTATCATGGAATACCTGAGTTTTCATCCATCAAGGAGTGCTCCCAAGTAGGAGACTCATGATCTACTTAAAAATGTTCCCGTGATTCTCTGGAGCGAATCCAATTCCTCTCCAGACATTGTGAGAGCTACGTCGCAGAAAACTTGTTTTCGTAATTTCGTAATTTTTGGAGGTAAGCTTTCAAAAATATGCAATAATTTTTTAAAATCTGTGCTAACGGTTAAAACTATGCAAGTCGTTAAGTAAATTACCCATTCAAATACCCTTCATACGGCGATAGGATCGTAAAGCCGCAGAAGCGATTTCTTCATTCTGATAGTAGAGCTTCACTTAAGAGTGCCGTTTCTGGTAAAGTCAAGTTACCGGGACTGCTGGCGCATTTGACTCTCTTTCTCACTACAGCTCATTGTATACGCGATTCTCATGCGGTGTCACTGACTTGTTGCTGTCCAGTGCCATCTGTTGGCTGGTTTTTGCACTCGTTTTTGGTTTCAATAAAGCTCCATGTCATTTAAGGCATGTGTGCCAAGTTTTACCTCTATATCTAAATTTTCCGTGACTTACTGCATTTTCAAATGTTAAAGGACATTTGAGTCACCCTGTACTACAATTACTCATTAACCAGAGTTTAACCATTTTCATTGACGACCAGTTTGCATAAAGAAGGGATTCAACAAATGACAATGGGAATCCGATCGTCGCTTGAGCATACGAGGGCGTGCTATAAAGTAGTGCACCCGAATTCTTTATTCTGTTCTCAATATCGGTTGAAGTATTTCAGGTCATGCATATTAGTCGGCCAACTTTCCCAATTCACTGATGCAAGTTGCAAGCCTCTTCCGCTTAGGGGGCTCCGAATTGTAGCCTGTAACATGGCGTTGTTTAATGTAATAATGTCGGCGGTACGTGAGAAGCAGTGTATTGTAATCGGGTTTTAAATTCGAAGAGTTCGTTCATGTGTGGAGCACCCTTTCCTAGAGCATGACAATGCCAGACCACACACGATATCTGCAACGATCCCACAGTGGATTCACAGTCATCGATCATCTTCCATATAATCCCAACATGGACCCATTCCATTTTCATATATTTCCAAAACTTCGAGGTGATGAAGCAGTGAAAGCAGAAGTGAGATTGAAACTCCGTCAACGAAGTCAGACGCTCAACAGTGAGGGTATCGACAAAACTGGTCTATCGTCTGGAGACAAGTGTTCGTCGTCAAGATGACGTATCTTGATAAGTACGTAGACATGAAGAATAAAGAAGCAAAACATTAATAAAGTTTGTTTTCCTTAAGGAGCTTTAAGAGTTTCGGTATACAAAATTTGGAGGCGTTACTTTTGAGCACGCCCTCATAGGAACACAGTCCAGGAGTGGTCATTTCGCTTCTGATGTCTCTTTTAGCCTCTTCGAATGCAGCCGGTTGCCCGCTGGTGTAGCGAAGTGTTGCCGTCCGATCAGGGGCAGGCGAGCCTCGCCGGAAAACGTCAAACTCAAAGCAACTGCAGTTCCAGGGGGTGAAGGCAGGTAACACTGCAATTAATAAGAAGACGGTGAAGAAGAGGTACCGCTAGCACGCAATCACAATAAGTCATTCTAACGAATCTAATATTGGGGAGGTACGTGGAAGATTTCCTAAATAGGTACATCATATTTGTTGAAAACTGTAAAGCTGCGCGGGGTGACCGGGCGGTTAGAGGCACCATGTTACGGACTGTGAGGCTCTTCCCACCGGAGGTTCGAGTGCTCCCTCGGGCAGGGGTGTGTGTGTTGTTCTTAGCATAAGTTAGTTTAAGTAGTGTGTAAGTCTAGGGGCCGATGACCTAAGCAGTTTGGTTCCTCAGGAATTCACACACATTTGAACGTGTGGACATTTTGAAACCTGTGATGACATTACTAACAGTGACCATTCATTATCGTTCTAGCGTTTCAGAGTTGACGCGCAAGCACAACGAACTGTTGACTTTTGGGTACGTTCGACATATTGAGAACATCTGGATGCGAGGGTACTAGGAGAAGATGTAGAAAATAAAAACTGTAGGAGAAGACAGAGATGTGAATATATGAAACATATAAATGAGAACATATTGTGCAAGTGCTGTTCTGAGCTGAAGAGATTGACGTAGGATTGGAACTCCTTGGGGGTCGCATCAAACCAACCAGAAGACTAACCAAAATAAAAACAAATTACAATCTTACTACAGAACAATACTAGACCTCAAGTGAAAGACTTCCGACACAGCCTCTACGTCTACATACACAGTCCGCAAGTCACCATACAATGCGTGGCGGAGGGCACTTTGCACTACTGCTAGTCATTCCCTTCCCTGTTCCAGATGGAACGAGGGAAAAACGACTGTGTATATGCTATCTTGTCTTCATGGTTCTTACGCGTGGTATACACTGGTGGCAGTGGAATCGTTCTGCAATCCATTGCAAATGTTAGTTCTCTAAACTTTTCCAATAGTTTTTCACGAAAAGAACGCCTTCTTCTTCTCTTCTTGGATTCCATTTGGATTCACGGAGCGTTTACGTAGTACTCGCGTGTTCATCGAGTGCACAAGTAACAAATTTAACAACGTGCCTCTCAATCTCGTACTTCGATCTCTCTCTTTAATCCAATCTGTTGCAGAGCCCAAGCAGTCGAGCAGTACTCAACAATAGGTACCACAACGGTTCTGTAGGCGGTCTTCTTTATAGATGAGCTACAGTTTACTAGAATTCTCATAGACCGCCTTTCCTGCAACCGCACTTAGATGTTCGTTTCACTTTATGTCGTCCAGTAATGTCACGACTAGATATTTAATCGAGGTTATTGTATCAAGCAGGACACTGCTTATATTGTCTTCCACAGATCGAATACTCGACCTATTTGTTATAAACAAAGTGACGCTCAATTTACAGACTACCACAGAAACATGCACTGCGTGTCGTAGGGGTAGGATAGTTTTAGTGCAAAACACATGCTATTCTTGTTTTTCAATGTTTTAAGTGCAATTCGCGCTAGTACATTATTATCGTCTAAGTAATTATCGTATTTTAAAAATGGCACATGATCCATGTAAACTGCACCAAAGGAACAATCAGAGAAGAACAGTGTGAATTATCAGGTCACGCTAATTCATTATAGTGTTATTGTAATTATTGATCATATAGGTTGTAAATTTGCAATTTATTATTTTAGATGGTAGTTTTCAACGTAAAATTATGGTCGATGTACAATGTGATAGGTGAACTAGCGTACAACTAGCTATGTTGTTATCATACTTCTAATTTAATTAATTAAATACTGGTTGGATGTCCTGTCATATACTACTCATGCATCCGAGAAATGTATTCAGTATCACGTGAAGTAGTGGAACAGCGATTCAAGTAGACTGAAAGGAGAGTTCTATCTGGTTCGCGGTCAGAGGCTGATGTATGGTGTTACGAGTGAAGCTCGCTAGATTCGAATTTAGATCATTTTACAGTCACAGTTGCTTTTGAGGTTAATACAATGGTGATGTACACTCCTGGAAATGGAAAAAAGAACACATGGACACCGGTGTGTCAGACCCACCATACTTGCTCCGGACACTGCGAGAGGGCTGTACAAGCAATGATCACACGCACGGCACAGCGGACACACCAGGAACCGCGGTGTTGGCCGTCGAATGGCGCTAGCTGCGCAGCATTTGTGCACCGCCGCCGTCAGTGTCAGCCAGTTTGCCGTGGCTATCGGAGCTCCATCGCAGTCTTTAACACTGGTAGCATGCCGCGACAGCGTGGACGTGAACCGTATGTGCAGTTGACGGACTTTGAGCGAGGGCGTATAGTGGGCATGCGGGAGGCCGGGTGGACGTACCGCCGAATTGCTCAACACGTGGGGCGTGATGTCTCCACAGTACATCGATGTCGTCGCCAGTGGTCGGCGGAAGGTGCACGTGCCCGTCGACCTGGGACCGGACCGCAGCGACGCACGGATGCACGCCAAGACCGTAGGATCCTACGCAGTGCCGTAGGGGACCGCACCGCCACTTCCCAGCACATTAGGGACACTGTTGCTCCTGGGGTATCGGCGAGGACCATTCGCAACCGTCTCCATGAAGCTGGGCTACGGTCCCGCACACCGTTAGGCCGTCTTCCACTCACGCCCCAACATCGTGCAGCCCGCCTCCAGTGGTGTCGTGACAGGCGTGAATGGAGGGACGAATGGAGACGTGTCGTCTTCAGCGATGAGAGTCGCTTCTGCCTCGGTGCCAATGATGGTCGTATGCGTGTTTGACGCCGTGCAGGTGAGCGCCACAGTCAGGACTGCATACGACCGAGGCACACAGGGCCAACACCCGGCATCATGGTGTGGGGAGCGATCTCCTACACTGGCCGTACACCTCTGGTGATCGTCGAGGGGACACTGAATAGTGCACGGTACATCCAAACCGTCATCGAACCCATCGTTCTACCATTCCTAGACCGGCAAGGGAACTTGCTGTTCCAACAGGACAATGCACGTCCGCATGTATCCCGTGTCACCCAACGTGCTCTAGAAGGTGTAAGTCAACTACCCTGGCCAGCAAGATCTCCGGATCTGTCCCCCATTGAGCATGTTTGGGACTGGCTGAAGCGTCGTCTTACGCGGTCTGCACGTCCAGCACGAACGCTGGTCCAACTGAGGCGCCAGGTGGAAATGGCATGGCAAGCCGTTCCACAGGACTACATCCAGCATCTCTACGATCGACTCCATGGGAGAATAGCAGCCTGCATTGCTGCGAAAGGTGGATATACACTGTACTAGTGCCGACATTGTGAATGCTCTGTTGCCTGTGTCTATGAGCCTGTGGTTCTGTCAGTGTGATCATGTGATGTATCCGACCCCAGGAATGTGTCAATAAAGTTTCCCCTTCCTGGGACAATGAATTCACGGTGTTCTTATTTCAATTTCCAGGAGTGTATATTTCCTTGTTTTCTTTTATGAGCAGATGAGGACTTTTAGGCTGTCTCTTACATCAGATGAAAGTTTTACATATACAGTGCTTCTGTCATAACATATATTGCCCAAAAAAAGAAAATGAAGTAGTCACAAGACTTGGTCGGGTGTCAATCTAATTTTGTAGACGTACACGTTTTCGAAGCGTATGTAAACGATTGGAATTAAAATTCTCTGTGACAGCCTGAATGGCCACCAGAGTGTTTCCAGGCCTGATAAGGAATACAAGGGTCAATAGACGGCACCAACTAATAGCTGTGGGAAGTGAGGAAGGTCTGGTAGGGAAAATGAGTTCTTAGTTATAGCGCGTAAAGAGTGCTTGCGGAACAAGGCGTCGCTGGTTTAGTAGGTGCACCATTAGTTACCTCCTAAAGCTAGATATGCTACTTAATTCTCTGATATAGTGAGGGTGATTATTTCAGAGTCGGGTTCCTGCAACTGAAAAGAACTTAGAGAAGGCAGCTCAGTCATGGAGACGCTCCTGAGGAAGATCGTATTTCGTTGTTCGGACAAGAGCGTTTAGGTTGAGGAGAAGATTTTATATTTCGAAGAGAATGAAAGAGATGGTGGAAATCTCTGAGAATCTCTGTACATAGCCAAGATAACTATGTATATGATGATGACATTTAATACAAAAGTCAAACGTCACACATACATCGTATGCAAGCAGTCGTCACCAATTTCAAGCAACATTAGCTTACCTGAGGATGATGTTGCAGTATAACATCATTTCAGTTAACAACTGAGTGTACAAACGATTGTACAAATACGTTTTTCATTTTAAAAGGAAAAAGCTTCAATATTTTGGCTGGGGATAAAAGAATGGTAATGTTTTCGTGATAATTGTTGCTCTGCGCACAGTCAAGCTCACGATTCCATCTCTTATTATTCTTAGAGTCTTTGACGAGACAGAGAAATTTGTACTTGCCGTATTAAAGATTGGAGAGCGCGGGGATTCACGAAATTTCCTTCTAATGAGCTGGAATGACGCTTGGGATTAAAGCTGTGTTCTACACCCATTTTGATAATGGGTATCTCGATAATTGTCCTGCAGCTGACCGGTTTTGCACTTACTTATAATTATAGTCCTTTTTTGTTGAGACTGTGTCAGATTAACTTTGATGCGAATAGAAGTTAATGTTGTGTGAAGGTTGATGATACTCACTGATGGGAGATTAAAAATTATCTGACAGTAATTCAGTGATTTATTGATGTTACGAAGATTATTTCTATCAAAGAGTGTACACTGTGTGTATACACAGTACATTTGTGAGAGATAGTGATGATTTTATAAGGGTTTGATAATATTTTTACCTGAAGGAAGAAGTGATTTTTGCAACTCCCTCTTTGTCGTCCGGTGGAACTTAACTGACAGCAGTTCAATTTGAACCAACTACAATTAACGTCACCCATGCTATTCTGTTTACAAATCTTCTCCCTCGTGTTGGTGACAAGAGAACATGCAGCAGTAGCTTTTAAATTAATTTTTTATTCTGTGACTTGCGTACTGAAGCAAATTGAAATTCGTAGGAAAAAAATGTAAATGAATTGTAGGACTTCTTTGCCGACTGAGATGAATGTGAAAAGGTTATAAAACAATGCCAGTTTAAAATTCGAATTTACATTCCACAAAAAAAAATATAAAAAACAATACCGTAGAACTGCAGCTAAAAATCTCTACGGGCATTACGCTAACACTACGAACTGTTTTTCAGTGAAGTGATTTACAATACATCACTTGCAAGAAAGTAACCTACTTTACATAATTTTAGCCACTACAAATTTATTATTTTATACTTAGTGACATACACTATGTGATCAAAAGTATTCGGACACCCCCACACACATAAGTTTTCATTTTAGGTTCATTGTGCTGCCACCTACTGCCAGGAACTCCGTATCAGCGACCTCAGTAGTCATTAGACATCGTGGGACAGCAGAATGAGGCGCTGCGCGGAAATCATGTGGGCAGGTGATTGGGTTTCACTTGTGTCATACGTCTGTCCGCGAGATTTCCACAGTCCTAAACATCGTAGGTCCACTGTTTCCGATGTGACAGTGAAGTGGAAACGTGAAGGGACACGAACAACACAAAAGTGTACTGGCCGATCTCGTCCGTTGACTGACAGAGAACGCCGACAGCTGAAGAGGGTCGTAATGTATAATAGGCAGACATCTATCCAGACCATCACACAGGAATTCCAAACTACATCAGAATCCACTGCAAGTACTATGAGGGTTAAGTGGGAGGTGAGGAAACTTGGATTTCAAGGTCGAGCGGCTGCTCATAAGCCACACATCACGACGGTAAATGCCAAACGACGCCTGGCTTATTGTAAAAAGCGTAAACATTGACGATTGAATAGCGGAAAAATGTTCTGTGGAGTGATGAATCACAGTAGACAATGTGGCGATCCGATGGCAGGGTGTGGGTATAGCGAATGCACAGTGAACGTCATCTGCCAGCGTGTGTAGTGCCAACAGTAAAATTCGGAGGCGGTGGTGTTACGGTGTGATCGTGTTTATCATGGAGGGGGCTCACACTCCTTATTGTTTTGCCTGACACTATCACAGCACAGGCCTACATTGTTGTTTTAACCACCTTCTTGCTTCCCACTGATGAAGCAATGGGATGGCGATTTCATCTTTCAACACGATGTTCATAATGTACGGCCTGTGGCGGAGTGGTTACACGACAGTAACATCCCTGTAATGGACTGGCCTGCACAGAGTCCTGACCTGAATCCTGCAGCACCTTTGGGATGTTTTGGAACGCTGGCTTCGTGCCAGGCCTCACCGACTGACATCGATATACTCCTCGGTCCAGATCTCCGTGAAGAATGGGCTGCCATTCCCCAAGAAGCCTTCCAACACCTGATTGAAAGTAAGCCTGCGAGACTGGAAGCTGTCATCAAGACTAGCTGTGGGCCAACACGGTATTGAATTCCAGCATTACCGATGGAGGGCGCCACAAACTTTTTTCAGCCAGGTGTGCGGATAGTTTTGATCACATAGCGTATTGCTCGGGTGTGTGGTCGAGCCTATGACGGAGAGCAGGCCAAATATTTTACTTTCACACCACATATTGCCCCAGCGGTCACTTCATAAAGCTGTGTAAAGAAGAGGCGCTAGTGTCTTACGTGGAAGCAAATTAGTGCAAGAGAGGTGAAGCAATCAGAATCTAAGGAGCAGTATAGTAAGGTCAAATAAGGAATATCTCATAAAAAGAAGATGCGAAATAAATTTCTGAGAACGTACCATAGGGCGTTATACTTTGTGGAGGCAAATAAACTGACTGTTGTGAAAACGGGAGACGAGGTTATCTGCAGAACCAGCGAGGAAAAGAGTTTTTGCGAAAAAAAAGGCTAGGATGAGGGAGGGGATGGCAGGACATATATATTTAGACACTAGGGAATATCTCACATGATACTAGACGAAACGGTCGAGGATGAGAATTTAAATGTTCTAATGTGTGTGAATTCCTAAGAGACAAAACTACTGAGGTCATCGGTCCATGAACTTACAGACTACTTAAACTAACTTATGCTAAGAACAACACACGCACACCCATGCCCGAGGGAGGACTGGAACCTCCGGCGGGAGGGGCCCCGCAATCCGTAACATGGCGCCTCAAACCTGGCGGCAACTCCGCGCGGCGATAAGAATTCTAGCGACAGACAGAGACTAGAAAATGTAGAACAAATAACTGAGGATCATGATTGTAGGAGTAATCTGCCATCGAGCGTACAGAACGCGCAATGGTAACCTTCGGTCTGGTACACCGAAGATAAATAGCTCGCTCACTTTTCGTGAAATTGTAGCTGAACGTTGGATCGAGTAATATGTTTTCAATCCATTGTGCTGTAGATTCAAACTTACCATTCTCTCCTGCATGATAAATTATTTACTGTGTTGCAAGAAACAGTGCACTGAGAATATGTAATTTCTTTAGTCTGTTCTATGCTCAGATATGACGTATGTAGAAAAAAGGAACCATGAACCTTGCCGTTGGTGGGGAGGCTTGCGTGCCTCAGCGATACAGATGGCCGTACCGTAGGTGCAACCACAACGTAGGGGTATCTATTGAGAGGCCAGACAAACATGTGGTTCCTGAAGAGGGGCAGCAGCCTTTTCAGTAGTTGCAGGGGCAACAGTCTGGATAATTGACTGAACTGGCCTTGCAACATTAACCAAAACGGCCTTGCTGTGCTGGTATTGCGAACGGCTGAAAGCAGGGGAAACTACAGCCGTAATTTTTCCCGAGGACATGCAGCTTTACTGTATGATTAAATGATGATGGCGTCCTCTTGGGTAAAATATTCCGGAGGTAAAATAGTCCCCCATTCGGATCTCCGGGCGGGGACTACTCAGGAGGACGTCGTTATCAGGAGAAAGAAAACTGGCGTTCTACGGATCGGAGGGTGGAATGTCAGATTCCTTAATCGGGCAGATAGGTTACAAAATTTAAAAAGAGAAATGGATAGGTTAAAGTTAGATATAGTGGGAATTAGTGAAGTTTGATGGCAGAAGGAACAAGACTTTTGGTCAGGTGAATACAGGGTTATAAATACAAAATCAAATAGAGGTAATGCAGGAATAGGTTTAATAGTGAATAAAAAATAGGAGTGCGGGTAAGCTACTACAGACAGCATAGTGAACGCATTATTGTGGCCAAGATAGACACAAAGCCCATGCCTACTACAGTAGTACAAGTTTATATGCCAACTAGCTCTGCATATGATGAAGAAATTGATGAAATGTATGATGAGGTAAAAGAAATGATTCAGGTAGTGAAGGGAGACGAAAATTTAATAGTAATGGGTGACTGGAATTCGTCAGTAGGAAAAGGGAGAGAAGGAAACATAGTAAGTGATTATGGATTGGGGCTAAGAAATAGACGAGGAAGCCGTCTGGTAGAATTTTGCACAGAGCACTTAATCATAACTAACACTTGGTTCAAGAATCATAAAAGAAGGTTGTATACATGGAAGAATCCTGGAGATACTAAAAGGTATCAGATAGATTATGTAATGGTAAGACAGAGATTTAGGAATCAGGTTTTAAATTGTAGGCGCAGATGTGGACTCTGACCACAATCTATTGGTTATAACCTGTAGGTTAAAACTGAAGAAACTGCAAAAAGTTGGGAATTTAAGGACTGGGATCTGAATAAGCTGAAAGAACCAGAGGCTGCACAGAGTTTCAAGGAGAGCATAAGGGAACAATTGATAGGAATGGGGGAAAAAAACACAGTAGAAGAAGAATGGGTAGCTTAGAGGGATGAATCAGTGAAGGCAGCAGAGGATAAAGTAGGTAAAAAGACGAGGGCTGCTAGAAACCCTTGGGTAACAGAAGAAATATTGAATTTAATTGGTGAAAGGAGAAAATATAAAAATGCAGTAAATGAAGCAGGCAAAAAGGAATACAAACGTCTCAAAAATGAGATCGACAGGAAGTGCAAAATGGATAAGCAGGGATGGCTAGTGGACAAATGTAAGGATGTAGAAGCTTATCTCACTAGGGGTAAGATAGATACTGCCTACAGGAAAATTAAAGAGACCTTTGGAGAGAAGGGAACAACGTGTATGGATATCAAGAGCTCAGATGGCAACTCAGTTCTAAGCAAAGAAGGGAAAGCAGAAAGGTGGAAGGAGTATATAGAAGGTTTGTACAAGGGCGATGTACTCGAGGCAATATTATGGAAATGGAAGAGGATCTAGATGAAGACGAAATGGGAGATAAGATACTGCGTGAAGAGTTTGACAGAGCACTGAAAGACCTGAGTCGAAACAAGGCGCCCGGAGTAGACAGCATTCCATTAGAACTACTGACGGCCTTGGGAGAGCCAGTCATGACAAAACTCTACCAGCTGGTGAGCAAGATGTATAATACAGGTGAAATACCCTCAGAATTCAAGAAGAATATAATAATTCCAATCCCACAGAAAGCAGGTGTTGACAGATGTGAAAATTACCGAACTATCAGCTTAATAAACCACTGCTCCAAAATACTAACGCGATTTCTTTACAGACGAATGGAAAACTGGGGAAGATCAGTTTGGATTCCATAGAAATGTTGGAACACGTGAGGCAATACTGACCCTATGACTTATCTTAGAAAATAGATTAAGGAAGGGCAAACCTACGTTTCTAGCATTTGTAGACTTAGAGAAAACTTTTGATAATGTTGACTGGAAAATTCTCTTTCAAATTCTGAATGTGGCAGGGGTAAAATACAGGGAGCGAAAGGCTATTTACAATTTGTATAGAAACCCGATGGCAGTAATAAGAGTCGAGGGGCATGAAAGGGAACAGTGGTTGGGAAAGGAGTGAGACAGGGTTGTAGTCTCTCCCCAATGTATATTGAGCAAGCAGTAAAGGAAACAAAAGAAAAATTCGGAGTAGGTATTAAAATTCAAGGAGAAGAAGTAAAAACATTGAGGTTCGCCGATGACATTGTAATTCTGTCAGAGACGGCAAAGGACTTGGAAGAGCAGTTGAACGGAATGGATAGTATCTTGAAAGGAGGATATAAGATGAACATCAACAAAAGCAAAACGAGGATAATGGAATGTAGTCAAATTAGGAGGGAATTAGATTAGGAAATGAGGCACTTAAAGTAGTAAAGGAGATTTGCTATTTAGGAAGTAAAATAACTGATGATGGTCGAAGTAGAGAGGATATAAAATGTAGACTGGCAATGGCCAGGAAAGCGTTTCTGAAGAAGAGAAATTTGTTAACATCGAATATAGATTTATGTATCAGGAAGTCGTTGCTGAAAGTATTTGTTTGGAGTGTAGCCATGTATGGAAGTGAAACATGGACGATAACTAGTTTGGACAAGAAGAGAATATAAGCTTTCGAAATGTGGTGCTACAGAAGAATGCTGAAGATAAGGTGGATAGATCACGTAACTAATGAGGAGGTATTGAATAGGATTGGTGAGAAGAGGAGTTTGTGGCACAACTTGACTAGAAGAAGGGATCGGTTAGTAGGACATGTTTTGAGGCATCAAGGGATCACAAATTTAGCATTGGAGGGCAGCGTGGAGGGTAAAAATCGTAGAGGGAGACCAAGAGATGAATACACTAAGCAGATTCAGAAGGATGTAGGTTGCAGTAGGTACTGGGAGATGAAGCAGCTTGCACAGGATAGAGTAGCATGGAGAGCTGCATCAAACCAGTCTCAGGACTGAAGACAACAACAACAACAGAAAAAAGGTTGGCGTTTAAAACTGCTTCCAGACATCTCGAAGTGGATAAATACAGGCCCTGTACTGTTTCCAAGGGAATATTATACCATACTTCCTGTAAAAAAATGGCAAGTTCAAGCAAGGACGACAGAGGTGCATAGTGATCACTCATCCTTCTCTTCAAAGTGAAACACAAAAGTGAAACGCTATTGAGGTGTAGTGACTGTAGTGGCCAGAGGAGACGCTGCACTTCATTCGCACGCTCACAAAGCCTATCCCGGACTATGTAACCTATGTGGACAGGGCCAGTGTCGTTCTGGACCGCAGTATCACTACTGGGAGAGAACATTGTACCAGCCGGCCTGAG
The DNA here is from genome assembly GCF_023897955.1 of Schistocerca gregaria. Classification (NCBI taxonomy): domain Eukaryota; kingdom Metazoa; phylum Arthropoda; class Insecta; order Orthoptera; family Acrididae; genus Schistocerca; species Schistocerca gregaria. The sequence continues at coordinate 427,296,886 of NC_064926.1, forward strand.
TGGCCGTGCGGTTCTAGGCGCTACAGTCTGGAGCCGAGCGACCGCTACGGTCGCAGGTTCGAATCCTGCCTCGGGCATGGATGTGTGTGATGTCCTTAGGTTCGTTAGCTATAACTAGTTCTAAGTTCTAGGTGACTGATGACCTCAGAAGTTAAGTGCCATAGTGCTCAGATCCATTTGAACATTGTACCATGGGATAGACCTGATCAGACAAAATAGTCACATAATCCTTGGCGGTAATGCGCTCTTGCAGAGGAACCCGGGGACCCGTGGAATACCACGACATGGCTGCCCAAATCATCACCGAATCCTCGCCATTTTCTACTCCTGGTACGTAAGCTCGGCCAGAAATTGAAAACAGACTCATCCGATCAAATGATTTTCTTCCGTAGCTCCATAGTCCAGGTTTTATGGCTTCGGCACTGTGTTTCCCTGTTACGGGCATTTGCATCGCTGGTGAGTGGTTTTGGAATTTCAGTTTGCATTGCAGTTCCCTTTGTGTTGTTCTGGGTTTGCGACTGTGTTATTCAGTCCTGGAGTTATTACACAGCTGTTGTCCTCATATTTAACGTCTATTCTTCAGTAACAGTCTCTCGCGATCACTCAACATACACTTCCCTCTGCGTTGTGACGTAGTGGCTGACGTTTTTCCGCTTTCCCCAAATGCCGTATAAATCTTGGATGGGGTGTCTATTGAAACACGAAACTCTTCGGCCGCTTTGGTTTGTGAAGCACCTACAATAGGAGCATCAACAATTTGCCCACGTTCGAATTCACTTAAGTTCGATATAATGCACTCACACCTATACAGAACACTGTTTCGACCACGAAAGACATTTGCAACATTTTGAGGACATTACACAGATCCTGTTCGTGGTGAAATACAGCTGTGCAACTTGCAGATTTGGCAGGCGTCTGTACCTATTTTCAAGCACGCATTTTTCGTGGGGTTTCTATATTTTTGTCAAAAACCTGTAGAACTCAAAACGTTATTCTTAATGGGATGAAATAGAGAGATGTAAAGGTATTTTTAAGTGTATCCCAATGGAGTATTTAGGGCCGTTAAAGCTCGCTCTACTTAGCTTCTGTGCAAGGGTTCGTTAGTCTTGTCCAAGCGGTTAGTATGGAGCAGGATTGTGGTCGATAAACGGATTGAAAGCCTCCCTGTATTTAAAAGGGTTTATGTGTAAAGTGGCATTGAGTTTAGTGCACATCTGTCCAGCGGATTCATTTGAGTATTTCAGTACCTTGTGGCGGATGGGTGGGGATGATGAGGTCGTTAATGGGTAGTAGTAGTCATAGACAACGTTTACTGTAGGAGGAAAGCAATGTTATTTGCAGTTACAATTTCCGTATTTTGTAGGTCATCCAATTCAGACTACTGTAATATTGAATCAGTTTGGGAAAGGTGTTTTAGGTCTGAGTTTATACAGCTGTTTTTTATACATTCGTTTCCTACTCCAACCTATTATATTCGTAGACTTTGGTGTTTTCTCATCCTATGTCCAGCGAACAGAGTGTCTCTATTTCTCGGAGAATACGTATCATACAAAAATATGAAGGGCTGATGTGAATACATACACGTGTAAGTGCGTGTAATCGAGTGTATTTCCACACATATTATAAAAATCTATATTTGTTTGTATGTATTTATCTTCCACACCTTCTCCTAAATCATTGGACCAACCTCAATCAAGCTTGGTACACACATCACTAACTGTTTTGAATGAATTGCTGCTCGGCAAGAACAACCACTCAATCGAAGGGATGGGGGTGAAACATAGCATAGCCCACGACATGCGAATCTACAGACTTTACACGCAATTTCAAACCTTTATGAAACTTCTTGCACCTAAGAACCCCAACAAAATGATAAAAGGAAAAAGTTTATCGCTTACCACATTTTCGCTGTGGATGGAGTAAAACTGCCGCATCAGGCATTACATTTTAATTTATTAGTTATTTGCTACCAGCTGTATTAATGACACATTTTCTGGACAGTGTCCACGTATACCACTGATTGTTCTTGCAAAATTATATCATTGTACGATACATAGTTCAGGATATATGACGTCGTAAACACTCAGACGCGTGAAAAACAACCGCATCATGCATGGCGTTTTAATTTATTACTTCTTTGCCACGAACTCTTTTCGCACCACATTTTGCAAACTGTTTCATCATATTCTTCTGAATATACCTACAAAATTATATCATCATAGGACATATAATTCCAGAAATTTGATGTCATTCACATTGAGGTGCATGAAAACGAAACTGCAGAGCGAAATTTAATAGAGCTACAGGTGAAAAATGTGCTCAAATATGTGTTATATCTGTTATACATATAAAGCAGAGTATATGTGTATGTCCAGGTTCTCCTCCCATACCCTGGGTCGATTTCAAACAAGTTTGGCAGGCTGCACTGTGGGGGTTATAACCTCCTAGCTCCAATAGGAACTGAGATACAGGCAAAAACGTGTTTTTCTCACCCCATGCGTGTAGGTTGCCATGAATTCAGGAATGTTGTGTAGGAACAGCATCACCCACCGAAATTCACCTGCTTTGCGGGGTCGCCTACTTGTCGAGGGCAAGAAATAGTTTTCCAGGCCATGACACAAAGGCTTCCCCCTCACGACAGGCATGTTGCGTTGGACTAATATTGGCCTGCTTTATCGATTTGTTTTGCATGTTGGTCTGTATGACAGGTGCAAATAAATGATTATCAGACCCCTGATGTGTAGCCTGCCCTCAATGACGGGTGTGTTGTGGAAGTGCTATTGACCTCATTTACTGAACTCTGTTGGAGGAGATACATTTGCCAATGAATTTGTCTGGGGACAGATTGATGCAGGAGGAGATGCACAGAGTTATATGGAGGAGGGTAAGGACGGAGAAGGGGTAGGAGGGGGAAATACATGAGGCAGGTGGGAGGTATAGATGGTGTGGTGGGTGGGTGGAAAACGAAGAGGAGCTGGTGGAGAGGAAAGAGTGAGGGGGAGCAGGATATGGTCACAGGGAGTCGTAGGAAGATATTGTCAGAGAGAGGAGGTGGAGCAAATGGACAAAGAGAGGGGAAGAAGAAAAGTAAGAGAGATTGGGGAGGACGAGATAGAATGTTAGAGATGGGAGGGTGTGATGGACAGACCGAGGAAAGACGAGATGGACAGAGAGAGGGAGAGCAGGAGCTGCATTGTGTCAAATGCATACGCAGCTGGAGCTGTTGGGAAAAGTCTAGTACATTAAATATATGTGAAACATATGTTATTGGTGCGATTGTGGGGAAAGCGTCAGATAAAAAACTCTTTGTTGGGTTTCAACCAAACTTGGTATAAATATTACTTAATATTTGGAAAATATAATTTGGTGTCAAGGAACAGCAACCTCCCATTGGGGAGTGTGTGATAATGTGGGGAGAGAAGTGGCAGGAAGAGTTGGACAGACAGAAGGTGGAAGGAGGATATGGACACAGAAATGAGAGAAGAGGAGATGTACAGAGACAGGGGGAGTGGGGAGTGGAGAAAGAAAGGAAAGAGGAAGTGGTGGAGGGGAAATGGACAGAGGAAGGAAAGAGAAGGAAATGGACTGAGTGATGGTGGAGGAGGAGATGGAGAGAAGGATGGGAAGGAGGAAAGGAAAGAGGGGATGAACAGAGAGAAAGAGGGGAGAAGGAGACCAGGAGTGACAGTCTGGGATGCCATTTATTTTCATAGCAGGACTGCTTTGATTGTCATCAACGGCGCTCTTACTGAACAGCGGTACGTCGACAACATTCTACATCCAATTTTGATCCCCTTCATGGCAATCCATCCCGGGCTTTTCTAAGTGCTTGCTAAGCACTGCCTTCGCCAGCAAGATCACCAGATCCTTCCCAAACTGAGACTGTTTGGACATTATGAGCAGGGCCCTGTAACAGCCGCGGGATTTTGACTGACACACGAGTTGGACAGAATTTCGCCCGATATAGTTCATGCGGACATCCAACAACACTATTAATCAATTCCAAGCCGAATACTTGCTTACAACGCGTTACTAACTTTCTCAGCTTGTGAAGCTCTTTCTCTTCAATAAATCATCCAATTTTTCTGAAATTGTAATCATTTGTTTGCACAGCTAACGATTTTCGTCCCATTCAGATACTTTTTTCATGGTGCGCAGATTTTTTGTCTTAGAGTGGATGTACACTAATGGTTATTAAAGTTGCTACACCATGAATATGACGTGCTACAGACGCGAAATTTAACCGATTGGAAGAAGATGCTGTGATATGCAAATGATTAGCTTTCCAGCTTTGATAAAGGTCAGATTGTAGCCTATCGAGATTGCGGTTTATCGTATCGCGACATTGCTGCTCGCGTTGGTCGAGATACAATGACTGTTAGCAGAATATGGAATCGGTGGGTTCATGAGGGTAATACGGAACGCCGTGCTGGATCCCAACGGCCTGGTATCACTAGCAGTCGAGATGACAGGCATCTTATCAGCATTGCTGTAACGGATCGTGCAGCCACGTCTCGATCCCTGAGTCAACAGATGGGGACGTTTGCAAGACAATAACCATCTGCACGAACATGCAGCAGCATGGACTATCAGCTCGGAGACCATGGCTGCGGTCTCCCTTGACGCTGCATCACAGACAGGAACGCCTGCGATGGTGTACTCAACGACGAACCTGGGTGCACGAATGGAAAAACGTCATTGTTTCGGATGGATCGAGGTTTTGTCAGCACATTCTCCAGATCTCTCACCGATTGAAAACGTCTGGTCAATGGTGGCCGAGCAACTGGCTCGTCACAATACGCCAGTCATTACTTTTGATGAACTGTGGTATCGTGTTGAAGTTGCATGGGCTGCTGTACCTGTACACGCCATCCTAGCTGTGTTTGCCTCAATGCCCAGGCGTATGAAGGCCGTTATTGCAGCCATAGGTGGTTGTTCTGGGTACTGATTTCTCAGGATCTATGCACCCAAATTGCGTGAAAATGTAATCACATGTCAATTCTAGTGTAATAAATTTGTCCAATGAATACCCGTTTATCATCTACATTTCTTCTTGGTGTAGCAATTTTAATGGTCGGTAGTGTATATAACTGTATTCCGTTGCACCTGCATCTTGTCCGCTGCTGGTTAGAGCTCATTGGGTGATTTCCACGCATAAAATTCAGCAGTCGAAGTCCGCCAAACAGTGTTTTCTTAAACGAGGTTAAAATAGCTAGGGGGAACCAATTGAATCACTATTGCTGCCACAGAGAATTCAAAAATGGTTCAAATGGCTCTGAGCACTATGGGACTTAACATCTTAGGTCATCAGTCCCCTAGAAGTTAGAACTACTTAAACCTAACTAACCTAAGGACATCACACAACACCCAGCCATCACGAGGCAGAGAAAATCCCTGACCCCGCCGGGAATCGAACCCGGGAACCCGGGCGTGGGAAGCGAGAACGCTACCGCACGACCACGAGATGCGGGCAACAGAGAATTCTTGTCACACTTTAAGAAAATGGAAATTCGAAGGCCTCAAATCGGTAATTTACGTGCACGTTTGCAGCTATTTATGCGGCGACAACTTTTAAAGTAGACCATCTGGGGATATTTTATGCACACGAAATAACTCGTCTCCACTTTTCTCTTAACAATATATTGCTTATACCGCTTCATCACCCTCAATAAACTTGAGGTATATTTTTTGGTCTTTAAAGAAAAATGCGAAATTTATTGTTCCTGTTTTTATGATGATATACGAATATCGGTAGGTTTGTTGTAGGAGGAAAGCCTTGTTAGTTAGAGTTTCAGAATGTAGCAGGGAGAGAGCCTTCACTTGTCGTTAGAAATTACCTTTAATCACAGGTGTGTCAAAGAGTAGATGTTGACCCTTGTGGAGTAACATCAATTGTAGACTATAAATGAAAGAAAACACCTGTCACTAATAAAATATTATAAAAATACACAACATGTAGAAAAATAAGCGATCACAAAATAGAATAATAACCCATGGAACTGTGAAATTCCAGAGCGAAAATAACACTGAATACTACAATAATAATAACAGAACTGTAGTAATGTTAAGTATTTGGTGCAAGGGCTTATTACGTTTTACAAATCTTATACGCAGTGAAAATGTAGGTTTTGGTTGTAGCCTGTTATTAGGAGCCGTCCCGATACTTTTTACGCACGATAATGTTATCGGCTGAAATCTGATAGACAGTTTGAAGGTCCCAACCTTATCAGGCAAAATGGGTAAATATAATACTGATACACGGACAGTATTACATATTGTTCCATGTCTCACATCCCCACAGCATATATATGTGGACCTAAAGCATGTCACCAGAGACCAGAAATAGTTCGCCAGGAGAGAAACGTTCAGGTTTGGTAAGATACCATATGTCAAAATTTGTTGTATAATTTTGACAAGGTATGTTGGCAGGTGATACACTCATTTTTAACGTTATTATTGGCTGTGTTCGGAACATAAAGATCGTTTCTCTTTATGTGTTCACTGAATAGGTGCAACTTTATTTTAACCAGGTACGATTGCCAACCACAAATACGATAAGCGTTCAGTTGTACTTCGATGTGGGTGTAATAATTCTAAGCTCGTTCAACCGAGACAAACAAGACGCTCATTAATAAACGCCACATTTCACACGGGTGACGACCTTTTGGGCTCAATATATTCTTTCTCAATGGAACGAGTCCCCCCAAAATTTTGCCCCATAAGGCATCAAGTCATGGAAGTACACGAATTAAACAGTACGTCTCTGGACGATATTTTGTTCGCTTCTGCTTGTGGTCATGAATTTGTCTTCCACAAGAAGTTATCATCTACCCAAGGTTTCAGGAATCTTGTCTTCCGATTTTCTATTCGTGTAGTCATTATAAGATAGTTTAATATCTGCACGAAGAGGATTTTGTGTAAGAAACCGAATGAACGGCGTTTTATTACAACCTAGAGTCGGCCTGCTAGCTCTATGTTACTCTTTAGAACACAGTTCCGAATAAAATTCGGTTCCATAAATGAATGTTTGATTGTATTGTTGTATCATTGGCAAATAAAATAGTTTTGGATTTGAAGATCTTCTTCAAAGGTGGTTGTATATCACTATTTCACAATTTTTAAGGGACTAAAAATTATTGTTGTTTTCCTATAATACTATTTGTTTATACACTTAATTACGTTAGAGTAAGTGATGCAGTGTATATTATAAAATATCAAGGTGTAATTAGAATATTTTAAGAGTTTTAGAAAGTTATCTCAACCTTTAATTAGCATTTCGTGTATAAACGTTGCGTTTCCTGTAAAAGTACACTGTGAAATAACGTTGTGTATCAAAATATATTATTGCTCTGTTACAATGGCAAAAATAATGGAAAGTATGGACGGAGTATATTATCTGACGTACTGAAACACACTGAAGTGCCAGAGAACCTGGTATAGGCATGCGTATTCAAATACAGAGATGCATAAACAGGCAGCATACGGCGCCCCCGTCGGAAGCGCCTATATAAGACGACAAGTGTCTGGTACAATTGTTAGATCTGTTACTACTGCTAAAATAGCTGGTTATCTAGGTTAAGCGATTTTGAACGTGGTTTTATAGTCAGCGCACTAGCGATGGAACACAGAATCTCCGAGGTAGCGATGAAGTGGAGATTTTCCCGTTCGACCATTTCACGAGTGTACCGTGAATATCAGGAATCAAATCTTCGACATCACTGCGGGCGGAAAAAGATCCTGCAAAAACGGGACCAATGACTACTGAAGAGAATCGTTCAACGTGGCGGAAGTGCAACCCTTCCGTAAATTTCTGCAGATTTCAATGCTGGGCCACCAACAAGAGTCAGCGTCGAACCATTCAACGAAACACCATCGATATGGACTTTCGGAGCCGAAGGCTCACTCGTGTACCCTTGATGGCTTCAAGCTTTATGCCTCGCCTGGGCCCGTCAGTACCGTCATTGGACTGTTGATGACTGGAAACCCCTGATACCTCTAGATACGACTCTGACAGGTGACACGTACGTAAGCATCCTGTCTGATCACTTGCAACCATTCATGTCCATTGTGCATTCCGACGGACTTGGGAAGTTCTAGCAGGCCAGTGCGACACCCCACACGTCCAGAATTGCTACAGAGTGGCTCCAAGAACACTCTTCTGAGTTAAAACATTTCCGCCTGCCACCAAACCCCCCTACATGAACATTCTTGAGCACATCTGCGGTGCTTCACCACGTGCTGTTCAGAAGACATCTCCACCTCCTCGTACTCTTACGGATTTATGGACAGCCCTGCAGGTTTTATGGTGTGAAAGCCCTCCAGCACTACTTCAGACATTCATCGAGTCCCTGCCATGTCGTGCTGTGGCACTTCTACGTGCTTGCGAAGGACCTACACGATGTTAGGCAGGTGTACCAGTGTCTTTGGATCTTCAGTGTAATACAATGTATTTATTTAATTAACGTCCGAGTAATAAAAGGTATAAATTAATCATAAAACAGTCTAGATCGCAAAGACACGTTTATTAAAAGGTGATTAGTATGGAAATTGGAAAATTGTGGGACCAAACTGCTGAGATCGTCGGTCCCTAGTCTTACACACTACTTAATATAACTCAAACTAGCTTACGCTAAGGACAACATCCACACCCATGCCCAAAGGACTCGAAGCTCCGACGGAGGGAGCTTCGGGAACCGTGGCAAGGCGCCCTGGACCGCCCGGCTACCCCGCCAGGCGGTGACAGGTTTCGATCATCACACGATCATCTTCAGACCTTGATGAACAACAACTGTGCATGGAGCAGGAAGCGGTGAATGACGATAGTCAACTGTTCAGAAACAGCCTGAGCAGTTGGCTGTCGTCATTCAGCTGTTCCTGCTCCATCCACAGCCGTCGTCCGTCAACGTGTTTGAGGGACTGATTATGATCATATGATGATGAAACCTGTCACCTTTTAATAAACGTGCCTTTTCGGTCTAGGCTGTTTTTTAATTAATTTCAAATATTACTCTGCGATTGCTGACCTTCTCCAGTAACGTTTAATGAATCTATTTCAATATAGGACTAGAAACAACAACAAAGAAAAAATTAAACTGAGATTGAACTGTTCATTCAGAACTTAGTTTAACATCTCTGTATTGTACATCAAGGTATTTTACTTATATCCAACAAGACTCTCATTATCCCAGGCGGTACAGGTAGAAGCTCTTTGTACAACACAGAATGCACCAACCACACGAGCACCAATAGTTTTCCTTCTATCGAATTCACTTACCTTCGACATTATGCACTCAAAGCTACAAAGAACACAGTTGTGACCACGACTCACACTAGGAATGTACTGAAGGAACTGAACAGGTACCGAGAAGTTAACCTGATGCTGATTTTCTCGTCCATTTCTAGCATAGAATTACTTACCCAATGTTGAATGACATTATGACTAAGACGCAGATACAATGCATTTGAATAATCTGCATTGATATTCAACCATGTTACTAGTAATTTTCAAGTCTGGCTCAGACTTCATAAATACACTCCTGGAAATTTAAATAAGAACACCGTGAATTCATTGTCCCAGGAAGGGGAAACTTTATTGACACATTCCTGGGGTCAGATACATCACATGATCACACTGACAGAACCACAGGCACATAGTCACAGGGAACAGAGCATTCACAATGTCGGCACTAGTACAGTGTATATCCACCTTTCGCAGCAATGCAGGCTGCTATTCTCCCATGGAGACGATCGTAGAGATGCTGGATGTAGTCCTGTGGAACGGCTTGCCATGCCATTTCCACCTGGCGCCTCAGTTGGACCAGCGTTCGTGCTGGACGTGCAGACCGCGTGAGACGACGCTTCAGCCAGTCCCAAACATGCGCAATGGGGGACAGATCCGGAGATCTTGCTGGCCAGGGTAGTTGACTTACACCTTCTAGAGCACGTTGGGTGGCACGGGGTATATGCGGACGTGCATTGTCCTGTTGGAACAGCAAGTTCCCTTGCAGGTCTAGGAATGGTAGAACGATGGGTTCGATGACGGTTTGGATGTACTGTGCACTATTCAGTGTCCCCTCGACGATCACCAGAGGTGTACGGCCAGTGTAGGAGATCGCTCCCCACACCATGATGCCGGTTGTTGGCCCTGTGTGCCTCGGTCGTATGCAGTCCTGATTGTGGCGCTCACCTGCACGGCGCCAAACACGCATACGACCATCATTGGCACCAAGGCAGAAGCGACTCTCATCGCTGAAGACGAGACGTCTCCATTCGTACCTCCATTCACGCCTGTCGCGACACCACTGGAGGCGGGCTGCACGATGTTGGGGCGTGAGCGGAAGACGGCCTAACGGTGTGCGGGACCGTAGCCCAGCTTCATGGAGACGGTTGCGAATGGTCCTCGCCGATAGCCCAGGAGCAACAGTGTCCCTAATTTGCTGGGAAGTGGCGGTGCTGTCCCCTACGGCACTGCTTAGGATCCTACGGTCTTGGCGTGCATCCGTGCGTCGCTGCGGTCCGGTCCCAGGTCGACGGGCACGTGCACCTTCCGCCGACCACTGGCGACAACATCGATGTACTGTGGAGACCTCACGCCCTACGTGTTGAGCAATTCGGCGGTACGTCCACCCGGCCTCCCGCATGCCCACTATACGCCCTCGCTCAAAGTCCGTCAACTGCACATACGGTTCACGTCCACGCTGTCGCGGCATGCTACCAGTGTTAAAGACTGCGATGGAGCTCCGTATGCCACGGCAAACTGGCTGACACTGACGGCGGCGGTGCACAAATGCTGCGCAGCTAGCGCCGTTCGACGGTCATCACCGCGGTTCCTGGTGTGTCCGCTGTGCCGTGCGTGTGATCATTGCTTGTACAGCCCTCTCGCAGTGTCCGGAGCAAGTATGGTGGGTCCCACACACCGGTGTCAATGTGTTCTTTTTTCCATTTCCAGGAGTGTACTTCAGGAACATTGATAGCAAAAACGTCATTCCGGCACATTTCCTTTGTAATGAAAGGTGCACTTACACAAGCTTCAGATATTAAATACTTCTATTCAAAGGTGATCATGACGTCCATTACTTCTGTTAATACCGGCTACTGTAAAATTATGGTCGCAAGGTAGAAAGATGTACCTCTAAACAATAAACTTATGCTTAACTGTTGTGAAATATCCTGTCAAAACAAGATAGTTGTGCGAAAATATCAATGTAACGTTTTTTTTCAAAATGGTTCAAATGGCTCTGAGAACTGTGGGACTTAACATCTGAGGTCATCCGTCCCCTAGAACTTAGAACTACTTAAACCTAACTAACCTGAGGACATCACACACTTCGAGGCAGGATTCGAACCTGCGACGGTAGCGGTCAAGCGATTCCAAACTGAAGCGCCTAGAACCGCTCAGCCACATCGGCCGGCTACAGTTTTTTTCCCAAACGTACAATTTTTACGTTATAATGATATACGATTTCTTATGCATACCACTTTTGGTGTAGTTGTTTCAGGCACGTTTTTAGCAGCTGTGTGAAATATAATTTTTCGCTGTTCCTCCTTTCTCGACATTCTGCTTCCAATTTGATGAATCTGTTTTCGTTTCTATGGTTTTATTTAACTGTAGAATATCCTTTTGAGTGAAACTTATAACAACCAAGTCTTCCATTTTCATTGATATACAACATTTTCCCACGATGGTCAACTTTAAAACTAAAAATACTCAGCTAGTAAACACAAAACAAGGACACCTTGCTAAGATAGCGTGTATAACGTGATGTATCACTTTATTACAACGAAAACCCAACTTTGTCAAAAATGAGACGTACAGCCTTCTTTGAGGGAGGTGTTCAGTTACTTCGGGTAAATAGAGGCAAATAAATAATGAATATCGAGGAAAAAGTTATATTAGTATGGAAACCTGTGGAATACCCCACGTTACAGTAGCCCTGTCGGATGATAACTCGATTCCTGTTATGTGAGAGTGTAATGTAGCCTTTTTCTTAGAATGCATATTATCCACTCAGAGATGTTTACGACAGGTCCCATTTGTCGTATTTGTGAAATCAGAAATAATATCGTTTACTTTGGTTTCGTTGTGATAAACTGATATGAATGGTTTGAAGCAGTTTTTGCCTTTATTTTTAAATATTTTTATTTCCTTTATTGATCAGTTAATTTTATACAGGTGTTTCAAACATTCTAGGAGCAGTAAATTTCATTACAACAGTAATTAATATAGGGCCAGAAGGAATAACTTTCGATCAAACACCGTTGTTTGTTTGATCTCTTGCTGTCACAGCCCTTCCTCTTCTTCTTTCACTTCCTGTTCTAGCGGGTGCTATTGTCATACTATTAAAAGACGAAAATTTAAATACATCATTCTTCCACGCTGCAGGTGAGAATCCCATTCTATATCAACATTTAGTGTTATTCTTTCCACCAATTATAACAGGCATTACTATACAGAAAATTACACTCCCGGAAATTGAAATAAGAACACCATGAATTCATTGTCCCAGGAAGGGGAAACTTTATTGACACATTCCTGGGGTCAGATACATAACATGATCACACTGACAGAACCACAGGCACATAGACGCAGGCAACAGAGCATGCACAATGTCGGCACTAGTACAGTGTATATCCACCTTTCGCAGCAATGCAGGCTGCTATTCTCCCATGGAGACGATCGTAGAGATGCTGGATGTAGTCCTGTGGAACGGCTTGCTATGCCATTTCCACCTGGCGCCTCAGTTGGACCAGTATTCGTGCTGGACGTGCAGACCGCGTGAGACGACGCTTCATCCAGTCCCAAACATGCGCAATGGGGGACAGATCCGGAGATCTTGCTGGCCAGGGTAGTTGACTTACACCTTCTAGAGCACGTTGGGTGGCACGGGATACATGCGGACGTGCATTGTCCTGTTGGAACGGCAAGTTCCCTTGCCGGTCTAGGAATGGTAGAACGATGGGTTCCATGACGGTTTGGATGTACCGTGCATTATTCAGTGTCTCCTCGACGATCACCAGAGGTGACGGCCAGTGTAGGAGATCGCTCCCCACACCATGATGCCGGGTGTTGGCCCTGTGTGCCTCGGTCGTATGCAGTCCTGATTGTGGCGCTACCTGCACGGCGCCGAACACGCATACGACCATCATTGGCATCAAGGCAGAAGCGACTCTCATCGCTGAAGACGACACGTCTCCATTCGTCCCTCCATTCACGCCTGTCGCGACACCACCGGAGGCGGGCTGCACGATGTTGGGGCGTGAGCGGAAGACGGCCTAACGGTGTGCGGGACCTAGCCCAGCTTCATGGAGACGGTTGCGAATGGTCCTCGCCGATAGCCCAGGAGCAACAGTGTCCCTAATTTGCTGGGAAGTGGCGGTGCTGTCCCCTACGGCACTGCGTAGGATCCTACGGTCTTGGCGTGCATCCGTGCGTCGCTGCGGTCCGGTCCCAGGTCGACGGGCACGTGCACCTTCCGCCGACCACTGGCAACAACATCGATGTACTGTGGAGACCGCACGCCCCACGTGTTGAGCAATTCGGCGGTACGTGCACCCGGCCTCCCGCATGCCCACTATACGCCCTCGCTCAAAGTCCGTCAACTGCACATACGGTTCACGTCCACGCTGTCGCTTCATGCTACCAGTGTTAAAGACTGCGATGGAGCTCCGTATGCCACGGCAAACTGGCTGACACTGATGGCGGCGGTGCACAAATGCGCGCAGCTTGCGCCATTCGACGGCCAACACCGCGGTTCCTGGTGTGTCCGCTGTGCCGTGCGTGTGATCATTGCTTGTACAGCCCTCTCGCAGTGTCCGGAGCAAGTGTGGTGGGTCTGACATACCGGTGTCAATGTGTTCTTTTTTCCATTACCAGAAGTGTATTACGAATGCGTGAGCTGTAATAATAAAATTATAGATTTGGTCATCTCCAGTTATAGACCCGTGTGTCCTGATTCAACACGGATAAGTTATTGATGGTCCTACTATTTCTGCTTATCCTCAAAATAAAAAGTATAAAAGCACCTCCGATGCAAAAATTATGTTTATTCAATGTCGGAACAACATTGCATTACGAGAAATTTTTAACGATACTTAACAAATTTTAATAACTTAGAGCAGTCGTCGCTAAACTTTTTTGCTGACATTCTGAGGCAGCACCTCGGGCGCCATATATAACGATGTTGTTATTAATTGGCAAACTTAGTATGTTATGAGCCCCTTGACTGTCTGTAGAAGTACCGTGTAAGTTGGCCTTCGGCCCGCAAGCACTGACACTTAAAAGTCGGCATAATTCGGATCACTTCGTTTCAGCTGTTCTCTGTTTCGGAATGCTACCACTCTCAGCGACCCGAAAGTTTTGATACTGCAGTTATCTGATAGAGTGGTGTTCGGTTTGTGTGAGCCGATGATTAATTTATTATAATAGTAACTATAGTTTTATTTAAATTCATCTTGCAATATGAGAGCACAAATGTTTACTGAATATATTGAATGTCATGCTGTTGTATTAGAACAGCCTTACTTTAAATCTCATTTTGTTTCGATTAACTGTACTTCGCTCGCAGCCTAATTCACCATCGTCAATTAAAATTAAGCACAACTCAATATATTATTTATGAAATGAAATACAAATTCTGATTTCAGCCGCAATCGGCTCTGAAATGATTTCAGTGGTGACATGTGAAAATTTATGCTGAACGGGGATTCGAATCCGTATTTCCCGCTTTAAGCGAATGGTAGCTTTAATCACCTCGGCTATCCGAGCACGCTTCTAGGAAAACCCAAATTCCCAACTTGTCGCGCACTACGTACTTAGCACCTCTGCCCGCCATATTCATTGCTCACAGCTTCCCTCACGGGAGGGGCGGTGACAATGAGAAAAAGGTTCAATAGCTAACGATAGGGTAACGTTCTACGTGTCAGTGCGTGGTCTGTCAGAAGTTTGAACGTGACAGGGAAGCTAGAAAACCTGAAAAGGGAAATGCAAAGGCTCAGTCTAGATACAGTGGGCTTTAGTGAAGTGAAATTGAAAGAATACAGTTATTTTGCTGGTCAGATTAGTAAGGGCTAATATTAACAGCAGCAGAATATGGTCTAACAGGGATAGTTTCCTTTACGAATAGGAAGGCAGGGCAGAGATTGCGTTTCTATGAACAGTTCAGTGATAGGGTTGTTCTCATACAATCGACAGCAAATCAACACCGACAACGATACCTCAGATGTACATGCCGATACCGCAAGCTGCAGATGATGAGACAGACAAAGTGTATAAGGATACTGAACGGGTAATGCAGTACGTAGAGGGAGATGAAAATCTAGTAATCGTGGGGGACTGGAATGTGGCTGTTGGGAAGGAGAAGAAGAAAGGGTTGCAGGAGAATATGCACTTGGTAGTAGGAATAAGAGAGAAGAATCAGACTTTAAAAGAGCTAGAGAAACTTAAGATCAAATAAAGTGGAAAGGATAGATAACGTTCCATCATAATTTCTAAAATCATTGGGGTAACTGGCAGCAAAATGACTATTCACGTTGGTGTGTAGAATGTATGAGGCCAGCGATGTACCATATGACTTTCGAAAAATACCATCCACCCAATTCCGAAGGCTGCAAGAGCTGACAAGTGCGATAATTATCGCACAATCAGCTTAACACCTCATGCATCCAACTTGCTGACAAGAATAATTTGCAGAAGAATGGAAAAAAAATTGAGGGTGTGTTAGATGATGGTAAGTTTGACTTTAAGAAAGATAAAGAAACAAGAGAGGCAGAATAACCCATGACGGACGGAGGAGACTAGTTCTGATAAGAAGGGCTTTCCTGGCCAAAAGAAGTCTACTAATATCAAACAAATAGTCTAATTTGAGGAAGAAATTTCTAAGAATATACGTTTGGCGCACAGCATTATATAATATTGGAACATGGATTACGGGAAAAGCGAAACAGAAGAGAATCAAAGGATTTGAGATGTGGTGCCACAGGCGAATGTTGAACTGATACGGTAACGACTGAGGAGGTTTTGCGCAGAATCGGAGAGGAAAGAAATTTATAGAAAACACTGACAAGAAGAAGGGAGAGGATGAAACGACATGTGTGAAGACATGAGGGAATAACTTCATTGGTACTAGAGGAAGCTGTAGAAGGGAAATACTGTAGAGGAAGTTAGAAATTGGAATGCACCCATAAAATAATTGAGGTCGTAGATTTTAAGTGCCATACTGAGATGAATAACACAAGAGGGAAATTAGTGGCGGGTCACATCAAAGCAGTCAGAAGACTGATGGCTCGAAATAGGAAACAAATAAGTAATACTGTGTACGGAAGTCGTAAGGTAACTTTACTAGAAACTGCTCGTTGTGAACCCTGGAGACAAGTCGACGCAACAACCACTCGCTATCATACGCTTCTGGATGGCGTGCCTGTAGAAAAAATGCATGCGAATTGGTAATGTCAGTCTTAAAGCACGTGTCACAGGTTAGCACCTTTGAAAATTGAGAAAGCAAACTGAAATTTCAAGTACAGGTTCGCAGGAACGTTTCTTTGTTTACGGTAACAATCAAAGAGATACGACGTGCTAATAAGACTAGCAAATACCGAGGCTCCAGACATCTAAAGGTAACAAGCCAACGAGATAAAGCAGCCTAACCATACAACGCAAACTATCGATGGCTTGTACGTTTCCATTCTATCCTCAATGAATGAGTTTTCAGGTTTACTTTTTATATTCATAGGAAATATATGAGACTGCCTCTATAGCCGGTAACATCAGATTTTTTTAAAAAAATCCAGATGTTGTTTCGTATTATAACGAGGCATACTCCTCTAACATTACCTTTTCTCTTACAGAGATAAATTATATCAGGTATACTATCGATTCTTGCGCAGGTTAAAATTATCTCAGCTGTTTCACTAAAATAATTCATACGATATACTATATTTCAGGCTAAAATGTATAAAAAGAAGTTAATGTGTTACAATCGATATATACTAACAGTTAAAAATTACTCTTCTTTTAAGAATAACTAAAATTTCTGGCATACTTACAATTCATATTATTTATTGCACAATCAAACGGTAATTATTAATAATTATTGAATTTGTTTCTGGATTTATTTACGAAATAATGGTACAATTTGGTCAAGATTCTTCTCCTATCGAGAAGGTTTGTAAGCTCTTCTGCTTTGTAAACTCTTTGGAAACTGTGAGTACCTCAGAATGTAAGTAGTAGTGGGCGTACCTCAGATGGAAACATACGTATTTTTCTAATCTTGTCTCTAATAATGTAATTTGTATGTGACGAAAATGGAGATTGTGAAGTCAGTGTATTATAGAAGAATCAGATGAAATAAAAGATATTTATAGCAACAGGCAAATCTTCATCAGTTATTTTCAACAAGAACCCGCAACGTGAAATCAAAATTTTAGGTAGAGTAGTAGTAGTAGTAACAGTAGTAGCTTTATTCATCTGTAGATCTCCTTTTACATGTATATAGGACATGTCAAAGTATTTACAAATATAAATCAATTTAAAATAAAGTAATTGGTATACGCATATATTTACAGACTTATAGTTAGAGACAATCATTAGATTTACTCCCGGTATACAATACTTTGTTTACAAATAACTTATTAAATAATATAATGTCACATTGTTCACTCATATCTCACTATCAGTCACTGCACACATTGTTTCATAGCACTTCACTCACGACACACAAACAACACACACACACACACACACACACACACACACACACACACACACACACACACACACACACTGGTGATCTCTGGGCCATTTTCTGTACCGCAACTTCCCACTTACTATCCTGAGGAACTGAGTCAGCATCCCTCCACTATGAGTGGATTACTGAGCTCAGAAAGAGGAAGAGGTGTTAATATTCTGATGTGCACAGCTTGGGGGTAAGTATTTCTAGAAAGGAAAAAGAGAAGGAAAAAAACAAAGTGAAGGCATTATGCGGAATGTTGGATATTCTATAATCATTATTATTTGTATAACATTTTTTATCACACCTTTACTCTGTTTTAGCTAAGTAATCCTTCAATGTATAAAATGTATTGCATAACAGGTATTTTTTAGCTTCCTTTTTAAATAAGTGTATTTTTGCAATTTCTTTAATCTTTTTTTAAAATTTATTGTACAGTTTTATTCCTTGGTAGAAAATGCTGTTTTGAGTATTATGTTTATTTTTTAATGGTAAATATAAGTTGAGACTATCTCTTGTTGCATGGTCATGGACAGAGCTGTTTGTGCAGTAATTGCCAGTGTTACTTTTGATGTGTACAACTGACTGGTTGATGTATTCAAAAGGAGCAGTTAAAATCTCCAGTGTTTTGAACAGATCTTTACAATGAGGTCGACTAGTATTTTTGGTTATGATTCTTATGGCTCTTTTCTGGAGTTTGAATATTGTTTTCATTGTCTATTCATTTTTTACCCAAAAAAGAATAGCTAAGAATTGAGTGTACATATGGATAGTACACTCCTGGAAATTGAAATAAGAACACCGTGAATTCATTGTCCCAGGAAGGAGAAACTTTATTGACACATTCCTGGGGTCAGATACATCACATGATCACACTGACAGAACCACAGGCACATAGACACAGGCAACAGAGCATGCACAATGTCGGCACTAGTACAGTGTATATCCACCTTTCGCAGCAATGCAGGCTGCTATTCTCCCATGGAGACGATCGTAGAGATGCTGGATGTAGTCCTGTGGAACGGCTTGACATGCCATTTCCACCTGGCGCCTCAGTTGGACCAGCGTTCGTGCTGGACGTGCAGACCGCGTGAGACGACGCTTCATCCAGTCCCAAACATGCGCAATGGGGGACAGATCCGGAGATCTTGCTGGCCAGGGTAGTTGACTTACACCTTCTAGAGCACGTTGGGTGGCACGGGATACATGCGGACGTGCATTGTCCTGTTGGAACAGCAAGTTCCCTTGCCGGTCTAGGAATGGTAGAACGATGGGTTCGATGACGGTTTGGATGTACTGTGCACTATTCAGTGTCCCCTCGACGATCACCAGAGGTGTACGGCCAGTGTAGGAGATCGCTCCCCACACCATGATGCCGGGTGTTGGCCCTGTGTGCCTCGGTCGTATGCAGTCCTGATTGTGGCGCTCACCTGCACGGCGCCAAACATGCATACGACCATCATTGGCAGCAAGGCAGAAGCAACTCTCATCGCTGAAGACGACACGTCTCCATTCGTCCCTCCATTCACGCCTGTCGCGACACCACTGGTGGCGGGCTGCACGATGTTGGGGCGCGAGCGGAAGACGGCCTAACGGTGTGCGGGACCGTAGCCCAGCTTCATGGAGACGGTTGCGAATGGTCCTCGCCGATACCCCAGGAGCAACAGTGTCCCTAATTTGCTGGGAAGTGGCGGTGCGGTCCCCTACGGCACTGCTTAGGATCCTACGGTCTTGGCGTGCATCCGTGCGTCGCTGCGGTCCGGTCCCAGGTCGACGGGCACGTGCACCTTCCGCCGACCACTGGCGACAACATCGATGTACTGTGGAGACCTCACGCCCCACGTGTTGAGCAATTCGGCGGTACGTCCACCCGGCCTCCCGCATGCCCACTATACGCCCTCGCTGAAAGTCCGTCAACTGCACATACGGTTCATGTCCACGCTGTCGCGGCATGCTACCAGTGTTAAAGACTGCGATGGAGCTCTGTATGCCACGGCAAACTGGCTGACACTTGACGGCGGCGGTGCACAAATGCTGCGCAGCTGGCGCCATTCGACGGCCAACACCGCGGTTCCTGGTGTGTCCGCTGTGCCGTGCGTGTGATCATTGCTTGTACAGCCCTCTCGCAGTGTCCGGAGCAAGTATGGTGGGTCTGACACACCGGTGTCAATGTGTTCTTTTTTCCATTTCCAGGAGTGTATGTAACTAAAAGATACTGCATGTTACACACTGATTATAGGATTCTAAGGGCATAACGTGCTGATGACATTCTGTTTGCAAGTACCTTTGTGTGTTCGCACCACTTCAACTGAGTATCAATATTCATTCCTAGAAATTTTGCATTTGTTACATAATTTATAGAGGTGCCATCTACATTTAATTTAACATTGTCATTTTTGTCATCAGCGAAGAGAATTTTTTCATCATGAGGAGCCCTACTGGGAAAGTCATTGATGTATATCAGGAACAGTATTGGTTGTAATATGCTACCTTGCAGAACCCCTATGTTAATGTATTTTGGTTCCGATAGGTGTTTTACCAAATGTTTTCATCTATTTGAAGTATGTGTTATCTCCACTCTTTGTACTCTAACTTTTAGATGTGATCGAATTTTCAGCAGCAAGAATGTACTACTAGAAACAACAAGACTTTGAGCCATCGACAACAGCAAAGAGATAATCAAAATAAGTAAAAAACTACTTCTTTTGTAATCTTACCTCTCCCTAAATTTTCAAAATTTGTTCAAAGAATGACAACTTCAATGGTGATGTGCGGGAAGGTAAGATTACAGTATCCAACTGGGAGTCACAATGACGTGGAATGAATTAAAGGACAAACACCTCTCTATACACTATACTGACAGAGGAAAATAAAGTCAAGGAAGAATTTTGGTTGTATATCACTACACAACATCACAGCTTAATGAAAACGAAGTCTGCAAACTTCTTAAGACTTACGGTTACGTAATAAAAAAGAAACTTAATGAAACAGACTAGAGGAAAGGAAATATGAGTAAAAGTTAATTGGAATAGGTTTTATAGATATCCACAGAAGCAAAGAAGAATTATTTATTTTCAGTTTATTTTTGTCAGTTTATTGCAAATGGATATACATTTAAAGTTGAACACGATTTACAAGCACAGACTCCCATAAAAAAAAAAACAGATAGAAAGTGTATTCCCACAACTTCCCGTTATTAAGACAGAAATATCAGTGTGCAATAATGTGCACAGATATTCATAGACTGGTTTTGTCTTTGTTACTACGATGTTATTGTGGTGTGCTTGTTAATGCTAATTTTGTTAAATAAAATTTAAAAAATGGTCAGGATCGCCAACTTCTGTGCGGATGGACCTGGATTAGATTCCTGGTACTTCCTCAGATTTTTTTGAGAGAGTTCTGTAACGGGATACACACAGCCTTGTGAGTCCATATGAAGAGCTCCTTGGATAAATAATCACAGGCACCATTGGGATTTACGTACTGGCAATACGGCTGGAGAGATTGGCTACATTCTGATCACATGTCCAACGATCGTAGATCGCTTCTCGTACATCCATGTACTACCCAACCACGATATTACTGCACTTGGTCTCCTGTGGCCGTAATGTGAAAGGCAGTGTGACAATACAGGAAAAAATACAGTTGCGAATAAGGAAAACACATCGCACCACTGCCCATGTGTTCCAGGCGAGTTGTGCATAACTCATACTGTCGAGTTGTTCAGCGTGTCCTCGTGAAATATCGTCAGTAGTGCAATGAGATATTATCCATAATCATGTATACTGAGAGTGGAAAAGGTAGCAAGATGCCCAAAAAACGGACACATCCAGGAGAAAAAGAGATTACGTTCAAATTTGTACTATTTTGCCAGGAATAAAAGAATCAGATTCAGCTAATAATACCTCTGGAGGTGGCAAAAATGGTAGGGAAGTCGAAAGGCAGTCGACTGCATTTGGATGATCTTCTGAGTCATCAGTCTTGTGACTGGTTTGATGCGGCCTGGGCCCGCCACGAATTCCTCTCGTGTGCCAATCTCCTCATCTCAGAGTAGCACTTACAAGCTACTTCTTAATTATTTACTGTATGTATTCCAGTCTCTGTCTTCCTATACACTGTTTACCCTCTACAGCTCCCTCTAGTACCA
This sequence comes from Schistocerca gregaria, assembly GCF_023897955.1. Taxonomy (NCBI): domain Eukaryota; kingdom Metazoa; phylum Arthropoda; class Insecta; order Orthoptera; family Acrididae; genus Schistocerca; species Schistocerca gregaria. The sequence continues at coordinate 427,318,756 of NC_064926.1, forward strand.
TGCAGGGTCTTCCCTGATATCTTAACACATGTCCTATCGTCCTCTCCCTTCTCTTTTTTAGTGTTATCCACACAAGTGATTACTCGGACAACTTCCTCATTTCTTATCTTTACATTTCAGTTAATTTTCAACATTCCTCTGTAGCACAACATCTCAATTGCTTCAATTCTCTTTTGATCCGGCTTTCCCACATTCCGTGTGTTTCACTACCATAAAATGCTGTGTTCCAAACGTACATTCTCAGAAATTTCTTTCTCAAATTAAAGTCTATGTTTGATACTAGCAGACTTCTCTTCGCCAGACATTCCTTTTATGCCAATAGTTGTCTGCTATTTATGTTCTCCTTGCTCCGTTCATCATCATTGTTTTGCTGCCTTGGTAGCAGAATTACTTAACTTCGCCTCCTTAATGATCCCCAATTGTGATGTTAAGTTTCTCGCTGCTCTCATTTCTGCTACATCTCACATCTCATTAATTTCCACTTTCTTCGATTTACTCTCAATCGAAATTATGTACTCATTGGACTGTTGATTCCATTCAGGAGAGCTTGTAATTCTTTTTCAGTTTCACTGAGGATACCAATGACATCACCGAATCTTGTCACTGAGAGCCTTTCACCTCCAATTTTAATCCTAATGTTGAACCTTTCTTTTATTTCTGTTATTGCTTCTTCGTTATATAGATTGAATAGTAGGGGAGAAGGACTACATTCCTGTCTTACTTCTTTTCAATGCTATCACTTCGCTCTTTGTCTTCCAGTCTTATTGTTCCCTCTTAATTCTAGTACATATTTATATTAACCGCCTTTCCATATAGCTTACCTTGTTTTTCCCAGGATTTCGAACATCTTGCACCATTTTACATTGTGGAACGCTTGTACCAGGTTGACAAGTACTATGAACGCGTCTTGATTTTTCTTCCGTCTTGCTTCCATTATTAACCACAACATCAGAACTGCCTCTCTGGTGGCTTCATCTTTCCTAAAGCGAAACTGACTGCTGTCAAAGAGATGTTAAATTTTCTTTTTCATTCTTCTGTATATTACTCTTGTGAGCAACGTCTATGGATGATCTGCTAATCTGACTGCGTAATAATTTAGCACTTGTTGGCTCTTCCAGTCTTGGGAATTGTGTGCATGATGTTTTTCCGAAGTTCTGATGGTACATCGCCAGTCTCATACCTTCTAAACATCAACGAGGACAGTCGTTTTGTTCCCACTTCCTCTTTCGGTATTAGAAATTCCGATCTAATGTTATCTACCCTTTCTGCCTTATTTGATCTTAAGTCTTCGAAAGCTCTTTTAAATTCTGATTCTAATACTGGATCCCCTATCTGCTCTCTATCAACTCCTGTTCCTTCTTCTATCACGTCCTCCTATCAAATCCTCCCGATCAACTCCTGTTCCTTCTTCTATCACGTCCTCCTATCAAATCCTCCCGATCAGATTGACCTTCAACGTATTCTTTCCACCCATCCGCTTTCTCCTTCGCATGTAACAGTGAAATTCCTATAGCACACTTAATGTTACCACCCTTGCTTTTAATTTCGCCGAAGGTTGTTTTGACGTTTCTCTATGCTGAGTCAGTTCTTCCGACAAAAATTTACTTTTCTTTACATTATTCATGCAGCTATTTCACCTTAGTTTCACTGCAGTTCCTGTTTATTCTGTCCTAAGTGACATTTATTTCTGTGTTCCTGAATTTTCCTGAATACATTTGTACTTTCTTCTTTCGTCGATCCTTTAAGTGTTTCTTCTATTACCCATGTTTTCTTCACAGTTCCCTTTCTCATACATACCTTTTTCTTGCCCTTTTTAGAGATGGCCATTTCTCTTTAACTGAACTGCCTTCTCAGGTGTTCGTTATCGCAGTATCTACAGCCTCAAAGAACTTCAAATGGATTTCTTTATTTCTTAGTAGTTCAATGTCCCACATCTTACGGCATCGATTCTTCTTAACTAGGCTCTTAAACTTCAGGCTATACCTCATCATTACTAAAGTGTGAGCTGAGTGTACCTGCTCCTGGTTACGCCTTGCAATCGAATATCTGATTTCGGAATCTGCCTGACCATGACGTAATCTAACTGGAATCTTTCATTATCTTCCAGCCTTTTCCAAGTATATTTCCTCATTTTGTGATTCTTGAACAGAGTATTCGTTATTACTAAAGAATATTTATTGCAGAACTTAGTTACTGTTTGTCCTCCTCTAGTTATACCATTTTCTTCTAATTTTCTAGCTCCCCTTCAACACCCAAGCTTTTGATATCCCACACCGCGACACATAGAACGTCACCCTTTCGTTGGTTGTTCAATCTTTTTGTAATGATCACTTCCCGCTTGGCAGTCTCCTCCCGGAGAACCCAATGGAGCGATCATCATGAATCTTTTTCAATTACAGGAAGATGTTCTCTGGATACATATTACGTTTCTTGAATGCAGTGGTTTCCATTCCTTTTGCATACTCCCGCCGATGGTAACTACTGATTCTTCCTCCCTTTAGGGGATGTTTCGCACCCCAAAGGCAATAGAGTGCCCTGAATCTCTGTTCGGTCCAGCGTCGTCTTTGACGAGGCCATTTGCAGGACGAGGGTGACTTCTTATGCCGTTTTTTAAATACTCGCGCGACTTCATATTTACATTGCACTACTTTTACCTCTTTTTTTTCGGTGGAATCTTCTCGACGCTTAAAGGTAGCGGCGGGTGCAAAGTGTTCAGGGGTCGCAATAAAAGGCATGACCACCCTACTGATCCCTCCTCCAAGGGCCAAGGAAAGGTGCGGGGTGTTTACTTGCCACAAAGCGTGTTAATACTACATTGAATTCAGGTATGAGTTGCAAATAATACCAACAAAGAAACGCTTATGTACAGCATCCACACAAATCTCTGCACACTGTTCTACAGTGCTAGAGGGAAATTGATTCTTGTCATCCTGCACGGCAACTGTAGCGTTCTTCCGGGCAAGACGACTTCCCCTCGAATCACGTGGTTTTGAGGCGAAGAACTCCTCGAGAATTGTTCGGAATGCATTTTTATCCGGAAAGGAAGTTCCTTGAAGGTTGTTCGATAGACAGTGAAAAGGTGAAAGTCTGAGGGCGCAAGATCAGTTGAATAAGCTGAGTGCGGAATTATTTTCCAACAGAACTGCTGTATAATGTTTTTTGTCAGTCCAGCAGAAGACGGGCGGGCGTTATTGTGTAGTAATATCACTTCACGTAGTCTTCCTGGTTTCTGACGATAAATATCAGTTGTTGACAATAAATGTCAACAGTGATTGTTTCACCTCGGGAAAACATTCATAGTAAACCAGAGAGTCACTGTTCTATCAGATGCAGAACTTATTTTTTGTGGAATCGTGCAGATCTTTGTACGAGGAATTGCTGCTTCATTTGGGCTCAACCATTTCTTGCTTTTTCTTATGACAGTGTAAAGACAACATTTGTCGTCAGCAATAACGACGCAGGATAAAATTAAAAATGGTCGGTGTTGCTACAGAGCCAGCTGACGACGAGTAAGTAGGCCACAGATTTTTGCGGTTTTGGCTTAGACCATGATGTACCCAAACACCCAATCTTGAACTTTCCCCATTGCTTCCAAATGTCGCACGATGACGGAATGATCACAGATCATCACATTTGCCACTTCTCGATAACACTGACGTGGATCATTGTGGATTAAGGCGTTGAAACGATCTTCATCAAACACCGAAGGACTTTCTGAACGTGGAAGGGGTCACTAATATCGAAACATCCTCCTTAAAACCATTTTCTAGCCGTGCCATTGGCATTATGAAAACCATTTTCTTTCCGTGCCATTGGCATTATCCCCATACACGGCTGCCTTGGTTGCTGCCACCCTTCTCTTGAACTCAAACAGAAGAATATGTCGGAAATACTCCGATTTCTCCACATGCCATCCCATTTTCTAGCGTCCACAACTTCACTATCTCCAAATGACAATATGACAATATGTAAATTAAAATAGCAAACATGAACTACAAGCGGAAAATGAAAATCGATAAATAAACCCAGAACAACGGGAATGCCAACCTGCAAAACAAAAACGCTACGAACTTATGCACCAACCTAATACAAAAAAGTGTGTAACTTCGTTAAACTTTTTTGAGAGCATCTAAATTGAAATAATTTCAACAAAATAAGTTCTGTTTTATTGCGCAGTGTTGCGTCCGTAGTTGCAACAGGTGGCGCAGACACTACAGGCATTCAGTAAACGAATAAAGTAGAGCATATTCATTTACACAATATACAAGGTAATTTAAATTATACATAAATTAGAATCTCTTGCTTCTCTATACCACTCTAGTATTCATACAACTGAGTTTGCTGTATAATAATGCTGATCACTGAATAAAAGTTTTCGTCACTTAATGTGAATTGCATCGTGCTAGTTCGTAGTTGTTATTGTCTCACTGCACGTCTTCAGAGATCTGGTTGAAGCTCGCTGGTTTGCGTCTTAAAAAGACGTGCGGAGAATTACGACGGGCGTTTGAAACGCCCGTGCAGAATCAGAGAGATGGATCCACGGGCACGTATCGAGGTCATGTGTAGTTATTAGCATCTTTGGAAAGAACGCACACCAAGTTTCAGTCATATTGGTCTATTTCTTTGTGTTTGGCTTTCGTGTGAATCAAGGAAGTCGAGTGATTATCAAAAAATGAACGAAGAAGAATTTCGTATGGTGATTAAACATTGCTTTATGAAATGCAAAACGCCTCAGGTGACTAAAGAGAAGCTTGATAAACATTACGGTGACTCTACCCCTTCGATGAGAACAGTTTATAAGTGGTTTCAAAATTTTCGGAGTGGCCATATGGGCACAGGTGATGCTGAACGTTCTGTACGCCCTATGGAGGTTAAGATTTCAGAAAATCATTGATAAAATCCATGATATGATGATGGATGACAAGAGTTAAGGTGCGTGAGATTACTAGTGCTGTGGGCATCTCAAATGAACGGGTACATAATATTTTGCATAAACATTTGGACATGAAAAAGCTATCTGCAAGATGGGTTCCGCGATTGCTCACGCTTGACCTAAAACGAAATCGTGTGAAGTGTTGCAAGGATGGCTTGCAGCTGTTCAGGAAGAATCCGCAGAACTTTAAGCGTCGTTTCGTCACTCTGGATGAAACATGGATACATTACTATACTCCTGAGACCAAACAACAATCTAAACAATGGGTTACCAAGGGAGAATCTGCACCAAAAAAGACGAAGACCAGTCCTTCGGCCGGAAAGGTTATGACGACTGTCGTTTGGTATTCACAAGGGATAATCTTCATCGACCATCTGGAAAAGGTTAAAACTATTACAGGTGCATATTATTTATCGTTATTGGACCATCCCCCCCCCCCCCCCCCCCATGAACCATGGACCTTGCCGTTGGTGGGGAGCTTGCGTGCCTCAGCGATACAGATGGCCGTACCGTAGGTGCAACCACAACGGAGGGGTATCTGTTGAGAGGTCAGACAAACGTGTGGTTCCTGAAGAGGGCAGCAGCCTTTTCAATAGTTGCAGGGGCAACAGTCTGTATGATTGACTGATCTGGCCTTGTAACATTAACCAAAACGGCCTTGCTGTGCTGGTACTGCGAACGGCTGAAAGCAAGGGGAAACTACAGCCGTAATTTTTCCCGAGGGCGTGCAGCTTTGCTGTATGATTAAATGATGATGTCGTCCTCTTGGGTAAAATATTCCGGAGGTAAAATAGTCCCCCATACGGATCTCCGGGCGGGGACTGCTCAAGAGGACGTCGTTATCAGGAGAAAGAAAACTGGCGTTCTACGGATCGGAGGGTGGAATGTCAGATCCCTTAATCGGGCAGGTAAGTTAGAAAATTTAAAAAGGGAAATGGATAGGTTAAAGTTAGATATAGTGGGAATTAGTGAAGTTCGGTGGCAGGAGGAACAAGACTTTTGGTCAGGTGAATACAGGGTTATAAATACAAAATCAAATAGGGGTAATGCAGGAGTAGGTTTAATAATGAATAAAAAAATAGGAGTGCAGGTAAGCTACTACAAACAGCATAGTGAACGCATTACTGTGGCCAAGATAGACACAAAGCCCACGCCTACTACAGTAGTACAAGTTTATATGCCAACTAGCTCTGCAGATGATGAAGAAATTGAGGAAATGTAAGATGAGATAAAAGAAATTATTCAGGTAGTGAAGGGAGACTAAAATCTAATATTCATGGGTGACTGGAATTCGTCAGTAGGAAAAGGTAGGAAAAAGTAGGTGAATATGGATTGGGGGGAAGAAATGAAAGAGTAAGCCGTCTGGTAGAATTTTGCACAGAGCATAACTTAATCATAGCTAACACTTGGTTCAAGAATCATAAAAGAAGGTTGTATACATGGAAGAATACTGGAGATACTAAAAGGTGAGAAGCAGCAGTGTGAGGATGGGGCGTGAGTTGTGCTTGAGTAGCTCAGTCTGCCTTCGGCAGTGCTACGGCACGGACGTCTGTTTACGTCCCTGCCGGAGTAGTTCGCGTTCGCGCAGTTGTTTACCTCTTCGGAGTACTCGCGCGTTTAGACGACTCGATACAGAATGGCACATGCATACCGAAAGTCGACTCTCAAGATTAGTTTTTCGAACGTGTATGCGAGACCGAAAGCCTACGAAATAGAAATGTTCCTACGAGACGAAGTTAAACTTGACTACAACGAACTTATCGGAATCCACCTCTCCATAGTGAGCAGTGTCGTTTACGTCAAGCTGATTAACGATGCAGTATGTGACAGAATCATCCGAGATACTAAACATGGACTCAAATTTCGTCACTCTGATGGACATGTTGGAGAAGTAACTATTGATCATGCAGGACTGGGCTTACGAAACATACGCATTTTCGAACTTCCCTTCGAGGTTCCGTCTGACTTGGTCATTGACGCCTTACGCCCGTATGGAAGAGTGCTCAGCCACGTTCAGGAAAAATGGTCCAACTTCACGACTTACCCCGTTCTCAATGGGGTGCGTCAAATCAGAATAGAACTGACACAACATGTACCCTCGTACTTGTTCATCGACGGATGCAGAGCTATAGTCATCTACGATGGACAACCCAAAACATGCTCAGGATGCGGGAAAGAGGGCCACGTGCGTTCCGAATGTATGCAGCGGAGGATAGTGCAAGTTCCAAATGGCGAACCGTTACCTACGTCCACGTTGACGCCGCTGCCACTAACGTATGCGGACGCATTCCGAACAGATCCCATCCCGAAGAATGACCAGGTACAGAATCCTGACAGTTTACGGCAACCGCCTGCAGCAGAGACCGCCTCCAGTGACGAAACGACGCACACTTCTGCCACTCCGGCGCCGACGACGCCCTTAACCGAGCGGAAAGGATCGGTAGGAGATATGGAAATTGATCCTGCGGTTGTGCCGACAGCTGCTTTCGTCCCTGAGCACCGGGAGTCACTTCCGCACTCGGATACGGAGGCGCACACGCGCAAACAACGGTCGCCGAAGCGCCACAAGAAACGACGGCTAGCGCCGTCGGATACCTGCTTACTGCAGTCCATGTCAGACGATCTTGGGTGTAACGTCGATACAGTGCATCCGGAGGCGCAACGGGAGGTTCTACCCCCCACACAGCAGTACGACGCCAATCACGCTAGACAGGAGTTGAATACAGACACACCGGACGGAAAGCCGACGGAAGGAGACCCTCCACCCACCGCAGCAACGCCACCGCCTTCGGTTGCCCGACCGGAGAGACGCGACGGGAGCTGGACCTCCAGCACAGTAACTGGGCCGACGAATCCGATGCTGACCCACACACTGACGACGCACCCGCAATGGCGAGTGCTGCGTCCACCGGATGTTAACCGCGCAGAAGATGCAGATTGACGCACAGACAGCAGGTCACCGGGCAGCAGCACACAAATTAACATAAGCGTTCATGTGCGCTTTACGCACTGAGGAACAGCGGCAAGCATATCGAACAGCCTCTATTAATATTAATACGATCAGAACGCCTGTAAAATTGCAGTTATTACGAGACATGTTGCATGCGTCAGACGTCGACATCGTTCTGCTGCAGGAAGTATGTGTTGAGAGCTTCCCCGACCTCTATGAGTACGATACGTACATTACACCTACTACCGACGGCGGCAGCGGAACAGCGATACTTCTACGTAGTGGCATAGTAGCCGAGGACGTGGTGTACCTGCCGTCAGCACGGGGACTGGCTCTCACAGTGCTGGGAGTACGGGTCGTTAACATTTACGCACCGTCGGGGTCCGACAGACGGAGCGACCGATCCCGATTTTACGCAGAGGAGATTGCAACACTATTCTTAGGTCGGTATGAAAATGTCTTATTTGGAGGCGACTTCAACTGCGTGCTCGCACCAAAGGATCAACACCCACGTTATACTTCATGCCCGGAGCTGCGACAACTCATACAGGACATGAATCTCATTGATACATGGGAGAAGATACATGGCGACAGACGTGGATACACCTACGTCACGAGTCACTCTGCAAGTCGGCTCGATCGCATTTACGTAACACGTCGTCTCGAACCTGCGATCCTCGATGCGGAATTGTGGCCTGTTGCCTTTTCAGATCACATAGCATATATTTGCACGGTCTCCCTGAGTCGCCAACAAGTTTGGAGGAGTCGCAGTGTTTGGAAACTGAATACAGCACACCTCAGGGAACCTGAGTGCAGACGCATAGTCGAAGATGCTTGGCACGTGTGTGAACGACGCCTCCCGACATATCCGACGACGTTGCAGTGGTGGCTGGATTGCGTTAAGCCTGCATTGCGCCGAGCGTTAATTGCATACGGAAGAGAGCAGATGATGTGGAGGCGACACACGACGGAATTTTATTTCACGATGCTCCGCGAACTTTCTGTACAAGCACCTTCACAGGAGCGTCGAGCCGGTATAAAACGAGCACAGGCCCAAATAATTTCCATAACGCGCCGCCGTCTGGAGGGAGTCGCAATCCGTGCAAGGGCCTTTGAACGAGTCCGTGGAGAATCACCGTCGATGTATCACGTTATCAGAGAAAAACAACGTAGCCGCAGAACCTTAATACAGACGGTCGTACTGCCAGATGGTCGCCGCATGACAACTCAAAAAGACATTGCCAACGCTTTCGTGGAACACTACGGTCATCTCTATGAAGAAGCGGAACACGATCAGCCAGCCTTTCAGGAGGTCCGTCGAACGCTCTCCGCGTGTCTCGACGAGCCGGCCAACCTGGAGTTAACAGGTGAAATCACAGTTGACGACGTAATGGGAGCGATTGATAAGGGAGCGTCGCACAAATCGCCGGGGCCCGACCGGTTTCCGTTAGAGTTCTATCGTACATTTAAAGATCTCATGATTCCACGATGGACTGCCATGTACTGCGAATTGATGTCTCCCAACGTGCCTCTTCCACCCGCCTTCGTGGAAGGAATGATCATCCCCATCCACAAACCATCTGGCGGCACAGGGATACAGGCGTACCGGCCACTGACCCTTCTTAATTGCGCCTACAAGATCTACGCCAGGATACTTGCAGCACGTTTTAAACGCGTAATACGTCAAGTGATTTCACTCGACCAAACCCAGCTAGGAGGAGACAGTAATATACAAACGGCACTCAGTGACTACCGCGATGTTATCGCACTGGCATCAACATGTCGTCTCCGGGGTGTATTGGTATCGATAGACTTCGATCGCGCATTTGACAGGCTGAGTCATGCTTATCTCACGGACGTTATGACAAAAATGAAGTTTCCGGAAAGTTTTGTCACCGTCGTTATGAGACTACTCCACGGAGCCGCATCCAAAGTGCTCATCAACGGACGCTTGGTGGGGCCCATCACCATCTCACGATCGGTCAGACAAGGGTGCCCGCTGTCAACGATATTGTATGCCATCGCTGTCGAGCCCCTGCTCTGCGGGCTCCGGAATCGACTCCAAGGAATGACGATAAGGCACAACAAGTTTATATGCCGAACATACGCAGATGATCTAGTGTTTTTAGCAGTTCAGGAGACGAGGCAAGAGCCTCCTTGCATTGGATTAATTTGTATTGTATGGCTACGGGAAGTCGCCTGAACGTGGCAAAGTCGGGAGCGATGAACATCGGGAGAGGACTCCCGACAGGAAGTGTAGCGCCATTACAGCCGATCAACAAGATGAAATGCCTAGGTATTATCTTCACTACAGACGTTCGACGCACGGCGGCACTAAGTTACAGACATCTTCTGCAAACAATTCGTGCGAGTGTCCGAAGTCACAGGTTAAGGGCACTGGATATGATACAACGGGTCACCTTTGCCAACACTTATCTAGCCTCTCGCATCCCCCACCTGGCACAAGTTCTTACTATGCCGGTGGTGCTGGCCCGCCGAATCCTGGCGGCACTAGGATATTTTGTGAGCACGGGTCTGCTTTTTAAGGTAGGATACGAAACCCTCACCCTTCCTCGTAGTCGTGGAGGTCTTGGACTAGTCCACGTACGCGACCGAGCAGTGGCTATTTATGTAACCACAATGATAAAGATGTGGACACGACACCAGACAAGTCTGACGGGCACCTTGATAGACGTACTAGCTCCACCTTCTCGTTCGGCTCCGGTAGCGGTGGCTCACATCTCACCATCGCTTACCCATATGCGAACCTTTTTTGTGGAACACAGTTATGTACATATGGAACTACCGACTACCAGGACGGCAACGGCACGTGATATATATCACATCTTAACTCGACGACGGCCGAACAATGCCGTAGAGCGCCGCCAACCAACAGTTACGTGGTCAGTGGTATGGCGTACAGTGCACCATCCACATCTTGATACAGGAACGCGCGCACTGTGGTATCAGGTGGTAAATGGGAAATACGTGACTCGTTCCAGGTTGCATACAATTCATATGGCGGACGAGCCACTGTGTCCGCAGTGCAATGTTATAGACACAGAGGAGCATCGCCTGATATGCGGTCCTTCGGCGGACGTATGGTGTTTGGTCAAAAAAATGATCGCCTTCCTCCTTCGGGTGGGGCCGCAAACAGTAGAACCACGCACATTACTTCTCCCAGATAGGACATATTATCCCCGAACAAAGACAAACGCCGTGACTTGGATTCGAGGTTTGACTGTACGTTATCTTTTCCGAGACGGCAGTAAGAATGTGCTTGACTTCTGGGCCTTATTACAGGAACATCACTCACAGCTTATGAGACATCCGAGATATAGAACATATTACGCAAATTTTTTAGGGAGTGCCTTGCTTGATCCCCCACCCAGTTGGGGTGTCCCGGGTAGGAGAATGTAATTATTACCTATAAGTATTAGAACAAGAAAGGACCAGGACAGTGGAGAGGATCCACAAACACACGTGAAGACGTACCCGACACCAACGCGAGGTATGACGGGATTAGCGAGGTACGCGCCTGAAAGAGGAACGTAGATCGTTGTTGTTTTGTCCTGACGGAAGCAGGATTTTTTTATTTTTTTATTTTTCATTTATTTATTTTTTTTATTTTTTATTTTTTTCACACTTATGTAAAAAAAGGTGGACAGTCCACTTATTTACGTTTCCCAGAAAAAAATTTATGTTATGAAGTCATCGTCTTCTATATTAAAAAAAATGCTAGAAGCAGTTTATGTTTGTTATGGCAAAAAAAAGCGGTCTAAGGCGCTGTAAAAAAAAAAAAAAAAAAAAAAAGTTGGTAGAGCACTTGCCCGCGAAAGGCAAAGTTTCCGAGTTCGAGTCTCGGTCTGGCACACAGTTTTAATCTGCCAGGAAGTTTCATATCAGCGCTCACTCCGCTGCAGAGTGAAAATCTCATTCTGAAATTTCTACGGGGTGGAACTGAGACCATCTACGAGAAACCTACAAAAAACTTTCCAAGAAGCGACTGTAATTCAAGCGTGCAGGACTTCGCTTCAAATGGTTAGTTGCCAAACTCTTCGATAAGAGCGAACCTTTTATGGATTTAAACCACATTTGTTTTTCTTTAGAAACTTTAAAACATTGATGTTCACTCATGCTCAGAAATTAAGGGTAGTTGCAGAATGTGGTGCCACACAACGTGGCACTACACAAACTGGCGCTAATAGCATAGGCACATAGGGAACACACACCTGACAGATATGTAAGTCCGCGGTATTGGTGATAAGTTGAGAAAAACATCCCGAAACGCATGTGCTACAAAACGCCACTGTTTCCTGCGCATGTTCCCCGACATCAATGTGGGATATGATCACCATTCTCACTATACAAGTCGCACAACAGGTTGGCATACTCTGGATCAGGTGGTCGAGCAGCTGCAGGGGTATAGCCTCCCATTCTCGCACCAGTGGCTGTCGGAGTTCCTGAAGTGTCGTAGGGGTTTGAAGACGTGCAGCGATACGTCGAGCAAGAGCATCCCAAACGTGCTCGATTGGGTTTAGGTCTGGAGAAGAGGCAGGCCACTCCATTCGCCTGATATCTTCTGTTTCGAGGTACTCCTTCACGATGGCATCTCGGTGGGGTCGTGCGTTATCATCCATCAGGAGGAAGGTGGGACCCAATGCACCCCTGAAAAGGCAGACTTACTGGTGCAAAATGACGTCCCGATACACCTTACCTGTTACAGTTCGTCAAAGACATGCAGGTGTGTACGTGCACCAGTCATAATCCCACCCCACTCCATCAAACCACGATCTCCATACTGGTCCCTTTCAAGGACATTAAGGTGTTGGTATCTGGTTCCTGGTTCACGCCAGTTGAAAACTCTGCGAGAATCAGTGCTCACACCATACCTGGACTCGTCCGTGAACCTAACCTGGGACCATTGTTCCAATGACCATGTACTGTGTTCTTGACACCAGGCTTTACAAGCTCTGCAGTGGAATGCACCTTGCAGGTCTCCGGGCGAATAAACCATGTCTGTTCAGTCGTCTGTAGACTGTGTGTCTGGAGACAACTATTCCAGAGGCTGCGGTAAGTCCCCGAGCAAGGCTACCTGCAGTCCTCCACGGCTTTCTGTGGGCACTGATGGTGGGATATCGGTCTTCTGGTGGTGCTGTACACTGTGTAAGTCCCGTAATGTAGCGCCTACACACGTTTCCTGTCTGCTGGAATCGTTGCCATAATCTTGAGATCATACTTTGTGGCACACGGAGGGCCCATGCTACGACCTGCTATGTTTGACCAGCCTCCAGTCGCCCTAGTATTCTACACCTCATAACGTCATCAATATGTGTTCTTTGAGCTATTTTCAACAAACAGTACCATTAGCACGTCTGAAAACGTCTGCACACTTACTCGCTGCAACGTACTCTGACATGCACCAACACTCCTTTGCGTATGTGGACTGTTGCCAGCGGCACCGTGCGACGACCACAGGTCAAATGCACCGCATGGTCATACCCCGAGGTGATTTAAACCCGCAAACCGCCCACCAGAGCTTTGTTTCACCATGTAGCAGCATTATCCTTAATTTATGAGCATGAGTGTAATTGCAAAGCCAAAGGCCTTGCCATAGTGGTAACTCAGGTTCCCGTCGGATCACGGATGTTAGGCGCTATCGGGTTGGGCTAGTCCTTGCGTGATAGATCTTCCAGGTCTGTCGAGTGCTGTTGGCATGCGCGGTGCACTCAGCCCTTGTGACGCCAATTGAGGAGCTACTAGACAGAGAAGTAGCGGCTCCCGTCACGAAATGTGACAACGGCCCGGAGAGGTGTGTGCTGACCACATACCCCTCCATATCCTCATACAGTGAGGCCTATCGACTGAGGGCAGCGGTCGGTACCGTTGGGCCTTCCGAGGCCTGTTCGGCTGGAGTTTAGTGTACCTTAGTTTTTTATTTAATTGTAAAGATGCGTCGTTTATAACGTGTGCGAGATGTCGATAAAATTACCGCTTCCCCTGTTTTTACGCCCTCGCACATGTAAATCTTCACCTGTAAAATCAATGCAAGTTTCTAATTTTCTACACGAAGTTCTCGCTTTACAACCCCCGCCTGGAAATTTGTTTGCAATCCCACATTTCCATTTGTGTTATGCGTTTTACGAAAATATTAATAACTACAATAAAATGAGCATTATTTTGATTTATTTACAGTGTAATTAGCGTAAAAACTGAAAATAAAAAGAAGTTTCTGCCTAGAGACTCGACCCGCAAGATCTTCGGTTTACCGTTCTGCGCTCTTTCCTCTGCACCAACCGTCGTATGGCAGGTATTCAAACATTAAGTGGGTCATGCCGCGCCAGATCCGCTCCAAAAATGCTATTTTCTCTTAACGCTTGGCCATCTGGAGCTCCCAATACTGTCACTTTAATTTCTGGCCAGTCACTGAAAATACAATAAATTTGTACTAAATCGGTGATGACGAGAAGGCGCCGTCCCCTTGTGAGTTCAAAATTATTCTGGAACATCGCTGAATGGCTTTACAAGTTAGCCCCTTTAACGCTGAATACAAAGAAGATACACTTGGTTGTAAGTGAGACCATTAGAAAAGGCCTTTAAACAAATCGGGATTCGCCTAAAGTGATTTAGGAAACCAGGATAAACCCATATGCGAGAACAGTTTGCTAACCACACCACCGCCACCTCACTCGACTTGAGCAGCTGGCAGTGTATTATTGCTGCCGTATAAGTTAAATATGCTTTCACTACATAAGATAAGTTTTTGAAATGAACAGTGATTTTGGCATGAAAGTTACGTAGTTAATATTTCATAGATGAATTAAGCTGCCTGCCGTCGGTGCAGACTGTGGGGTTTCAAATAAGCAAATGATAAAAGAATGTGAGGTGGCTGTGGTGTGGTGGTCCTCAACTACGTACCCTCCGACTCAGAGTTGAAGCATTAAAAGTTTTGGCTGATTTCGTTGTCTAGGGGCTGGGATACGTAGTTGCTGCACTACAGGCCAAATACGGCTGAGTCTACAGTATACGATAAGAACACACACATGAATCGAATGGTCGAAGGTTTCTATGACTCATCAATTCCGAATTATGAATGTAACATATAAATTTATAAATAAAATATTGCAATTAAATAAAATCTACAGATACTATCTTAACGATTTTAAATGTTGAGTTCGATAGTAGAAGTACTTTTGAGAATGCGGTATATTTCTGCAAATCACTTATTGGTGTCGATGGTCCAGCGATTAAATAAAATATAAGTTGAATAACAGGGAAACAATAGATTCCTACAGCACGTAATTAGTTATGTACAACAACACAGCTTGCGAGATGTTCACTTCTAAGCGCACTCTAAGTCTTCACTGTAGAAGTCACTGTAGAAGTCACAGAAATCTCACAAGTGCACAAGTCGACACTCAAAGTATTTCTATCTGGCGCGACCACGCGCAAACCGCTCCACACTCTCAAAGTCTCCCCCGCGACCGAGCGTCCGTCGCGCCGTCACGTCCAGCCCTCCCTGTGTCCCTTGTGACCGTCGATAACCGCCCTCGGAACCCCCTTGTCTTCTCTCCAAACGATGCTCTTCTCCCACTTCCATCCAGCCTCCCCATTCACAACCACTGTGATTGGCTAGAGCGCTCCCTCCATGTCTCAAAACCAACACTTACTCACAAACGTATTGAAACACATACGAAATGCTAGATTTACATTTAAATACTTTAAATTAAATGAATATTCCTACGGTTGGACCATAAACTCATTGTAACACACATTATTAAATACATAAACAAATTAAATAAACATGTCAAATGAATAGCAACAAAAGGTAGGTCAGTAGCCTAATGTCTCTGTGTTTTCTAAAATACAGTAAATAATTAACCAGTGTTCTTCATGAATAGTATATATCGGATATAAACCAAGACATAGATGAATAGATATATTTATAAGCATGCTGCTACCGTTTTCTCGTGTAACTGTGAAATACTTACGGCTTAAGCGATCGATAGTAATCGGCCACTTTGACCTGCAATAACTCATATACTATTCAAGTTACACGCCTGTAATTTATACCAATTTAGGTTTACACTAACAGATTTCTAAAGACATGTAGATCGATGAAATTGGATGAACTGTTTAGATTTTGGAAATTCGTTGCAGGGTGTTACTTGTAGAATTTACAGTCAGATACTAAACTTTAAACAAATACAGATATTGAAAATCTGATTACACTGTCAGAATCGTCGTGCAAATAATAGTGATGTACATGTTTCTTTTTGAGGTATCATCATTCATCTGGCTACTATTGATTAATATTTCCTTCTTTCTTTCTTTTGCTTGTGCGTTTTCCCACAAGGACGCAGGATTGGCCCAGTTAATAGGATTTGGCAAAGTTATTGAAGGGGTGGTTGGATGCCCTTCCTGCTGCCACTCTGTACTCCCTGGGACGGAATTAGTGTACCCCAACTGTCTGCGCCCAGTGTAGTCCATTGAATAGAGCGAATGTGTTCAGATGTCTGCGAGCTAACTGAGGTGGGACGTGGGGACCAGCCCGGTATTCACCTAGTGGGATGTGGAAAACCGCCTAAAAACCACATCCAAGCTGGCTGGCACACCAGCCTCCGTCGTTAAGGCGCCGGGCGGATTCGATCGGGGGCCGGCGCGCCTACCCGAGTCCAGGAAGCAGCGCGTCACCGCTCTTGGCTAACCTGGCGGGTGGCTGCTATTAATTTATATACGAAGTGTGAAATGTTTGCCATTAAAGTTTCACAAAGTCCGCCGTCTTTGGCATTCCCGGCATGTCTCCATCAACACGGCATCAGCGTGGAATTCCCAGCCACGCGGCCGTTCTGCGGCATCACGTGGTTGATAAGCCAACGTTCGGCACCACGTGGTGGCTGCCGGGCCGCGATCCGCCGAGAGGCCCCAAGTTCGGCCATGCCAACTCAGAACTTAGTTTATTTTCAGGGCGCCACAACTCGCTCGTTACCTCACACGACCTAAATATAATTAACAGCTACTGTATACGCATCACATACTCTTATGTTACATTTATAATACTTTTTCTAAACGCGTCTATCATTCTGCAGTTACAGTTACGCGTTTTACACTGAGTTGACAGAAGTCATGGAATACCTCCTAAAATCCTGGCACAGCACAGCTGCTCAACATGGCATGGAAGGTCCCTGCATGGTATGAAAGTCGTTGAAAGTCCCTTTCGGAAATACTGAGCCACGCTGACATCCATGTATGCGAAAGTGTTGCCAGTGCAGGACATTGTGCACGAACTGATCTCTCGATTATCTCCCATAAGTGTTCGATGGGATTCACGTCGGGCGACCTGGGTGACCAAATTATTTGCTCGAACTTTCCAGCATGTTCTTCTAACCAATTGGGATCTTCGTTTGGGAACATGAAGTATATGACGGCTGCAAATGGTCTCGAAACAGCTGAACATAACCATTTCCAGTCAATGATCGATCAGTCGGACCAGAGGATGCAGTCCGTTTTCTGTAAACACAGCGCACACCATTATGGAGCTACCATCAGCTTGCACAGTGCCCTGTTGACAACTTGGGTCCATGGCTTCGCGGGGTCTGCGCCACATTCGAACCCTATCGGAGGAATCAGCTCTTGCCAAAGTGACTCATCTGACCAGGCCACGGTTTTCCAGTCGTCCATTGTTCAACCGATGCCGTCAAGACTTCAGGAGAGGCGATGGAAGCTGTTAGCAAAGGCAGTCGCGTCTGTCGTCTGCTGCCATATCCCATTAACGCCAAACTTCGCCGCACTGTCCTAACGGATACTTTCATAGTATGAAATGACAAATCAAGACCCTAAGCTCTCTACAGGCGTTGATCTACGTCAACGGGGACAGTTGAAAATGGGTGCCCCGACTGGTACTCGAACCCGGGTTATCCTGCTTACATGGCAGACGCTCTATCCATCTGAGCCTTCGAGGGCACCGATTGCAGGGATTTATCCCTTGCACGTTCCCCATGAGACTCACATTCCCATCTTAACTTCCACACACTACATTCGTAGGTCCCCTGCCCATTACACTCATTACTCGCGGCAGACAATCTTACCGAGACCCGTAAGAGTAGGGGGCAATGTGTGTGCATCCAGCACAGAAGAAGAAGGTCAATGGTCGGTTAGCCTTAACTATATGAAGATAGTATGTCCGAAAGAACAGATACCATCTTCATATACTTTCATAGTACGTTCCACACTGATTTCTGTGGTTATTTCGAGCATTGTTGCCTGCCTACTCAAACGCCACTGCTCTCGGTGTTTACGTGAAAGCTATTGGCCACTGCGTTGTCCGTGACGAGAAGTAATGCCTGAAATTGGGTATTCTCGGCACACTCTTGACACTGGAGATCTTGGGATATTGAATTCCCTAATATTTGCGAACTGGAATGTGCCATGTGTCCAGCTTCAACTTCTACTCTGAGTCCGTCCCCTTTAGCTGAGTGGTCAGCGCGACGAAATGCCACGCCAAGGTTCCTGGGTTCGATTCCAAGCCGGGGCAGGAGATTTTTCTCAACTCAGGGACTGGGTGTTGTGTTGTCCTCCTCATCATTTCATCCCCACCTCCGACGCGCAAGTCTCCCTTATGTGGCGTCGAATGCAATAAGTACTTGCCCTTGGCGGCCGAATTTCCCTGAATGGGGGACTCCCGCCCCATAATGCCATTTCCATTTACTATTCTGCGTTCAAAATCAGTTTATTCCAGTTGTGTCGCCATCTTTTCACGTGAATCGCATGAGTACAAGTGGCTGCTTCGCCAGTACGTTGTGACGCGAAATTAGCACCTGTATAGGTGCATGTCGCTATCGCAACACTTTTGCCTCCTCAGTGTAGAAAACGGGAAAAATTTCGCTCTTTTGTAAACTTTCTTAAAGCTCATTACTTCATGTCAGGGAGATACATAAATGATTGTATACTACATTTCACGGAAAATGATGAAGTATAACCTATATCTGCTCTCTTGTGGTGACTCGTTGATTACAGCACTCTATTTCTCAAACACGGTTACGTGACATACCGCAGTGTTACACAATACAATTCGGTGTACCCTAGCAGCAGAGGGTTGCTAATTGCGCCAGCGAAGTGAGAAAATCGACTGAGTAATGTGCATGAGATTAACACCTCAGTTGATGCTGAGAACAGAATAAAAGATTCGGAGGCACTACGTTTCAACAATTCCTCATAGTTGACAGTGTAGTATGCGTTTAAGTATACGTTAGTTTGTGAAGTATCATCTGAGTCATGACAATAGAGGTTCTAGTAACTACTTTCTGTCTATCTATAAGCCGTAGTAGGGTCTCATGTTTTTCCCAATTTATAATAACTTTCACTGCTTTTGAAGAACCCTGTAATAGCGAACGGCAGGAGAGAAATGTCTCCAGTTCGCCCCTAGAAAACCGTAGGTTTCAGTTGATATTCTTGAGCAACTGAAAAATGCGGAGACATTCACGTTGTTTACCATAGTGAGCTCGCGACCGCTTGTTTACCAGTTCATCTAAATTCTTAGAGTACAACAGCATTATAGATGTTCTGTTTAAAGAGGCTCCTCTCGATCCTTTTTTGTTGTGTCGGATCACAACAAGCCTTATCTCATTTCATTACACGAAACATTTGGTCAGAACTATAAGAAGCAGACACCCGAAAAGAACGATTGTGTTGCACGTGTAGGGATAGAGCTTTAAACCATCTCTTATACTATTCTAGAAGCCTACATTATTAATTGTTCCTGTACTGATAACATGCGTTCTATGCTTTTACCAACAAAAGGGCCTATTTTCCATTCTCAGTTTTCTTGGTAATTGCTCTTTACGCGTACATATTGGCAACTTAATGTTGGCAAAGTCCCTGAATTAAGTGCGCCTATTTGTGAGAAATCTTTCAACCCATCTTAACGAAATCTCTCACGTCGTAAGGACACTGTTCAGAGTCTATAAAAAATACATACATACGCCAAGACAAATACTTCTTAGCTAAGCGAGCTGTCTAGCTTTTGTTGCATTTAGGTGATATTTCTCACACTGTAGCAGTTTCAGAAGAGACTGTTCGGATTTATAAAAAAATTCCTGACAGGATCTGTATGATAGTTTTTACCTCTTCTGAAATTTTAAACTGTGTACCAAACATTTTTGTTCGCAGTAAACGTTGTCGTTGTGCCATACACTCAAGTGATAATGCAATGTTGCTTGGGTTCTTTACGATAAGATAAGCTTCTTTTCGAGTTAACCATCTGCCCGTCTCCCAAAAAAATAGCAGTCAATTATTTAATCATAATCTTTTCTCTGATATCGGTAGCTCCTGCGGTATCTCTGATTGCCAACAGTCGAATAAACACTTGCTTCTCTAGTGTCTGTTAGGCAGTTATCACGATAAGCCAGTAATGCCTTGTTAAGCGTCCGATAAATAGCCCGATAATTGAATGAGCTTCTGAGATTTGAACCGGAAAATTCCCCAGTTCTGAATGAGCACAGCTATTACCTTTATCTTCTGCTTTCCCGTGCGTTGACAGGAAGCCAGAAATGTCGGGGACATGTACATATTTTAAATGAACTTGCCACAAAGACCAACGGTAAACTTATGAAGATAATCATCCATTATTAACCTCATACCTGCTCGACAGCATCACAGCAAACGTGTTTCCTTATCTTCATTCCGTAATGTCGAAGAAGTGAAAGACAGATTAGAATCTTTCTGCATTTCATTATTCCTTAGAGCGTTCACATGCTATTGCTCTTCCTAAATTTGGATTCGGTGGGCTACGTTTCAAACTCGTAGTTGGCCTCTTTACCTTGTCATCTGTGGTTTTGGTACCAACTGTGGGACTACACAGATGGTGGTAACTAGCCGCAACGATCTTATAAACTTACAGAATAAAAACAGTCGTGACTGCGAAGTTATGTAATATCAATGACGCGTTTCATCCTTTTGGGGCATCATCAGATTGTTTAAAAGTATGTAACCCATCAGTCATACAGCCATATAAAATGGAAAATTGAGCCAGCAGTAACTGCTCCATTTTCCCTTTTGTATGGCTTTACGGTGGAGAGGCTACATACCCAGCTACTTTTATGCAAACTGATGATGCTACATTGGACTCGCATTCTGGGGGACGATGGTTCAAACCCGCGTCCGGCCGTTCTGATTTAGTTTTTCCGTGGTTTCCCTAAATCGCTTGAGGCAAATATCGGGATGGTTCCTGTGAAAGGGCACGGCCGATTCCCTTCCCCATTCTTCCTTAATCCGAGCTTGTGCTCCGTCTCTAATGACCTCATAGTCAAATGGTTCAAATGGCTCTGAGCACTATGGGACTCAACTGCCTTGGTCATTAGTCCCCTAGAACTTAGAACTACTTAAACCTAACTAACCTAAGGACATCACAACATCCATGCCCGAGGCAGGATTCGAACCTGCGACCGTAGCAGTCGCACGGTTCCGGACTGCGCGCCTAGAACCGCGAGACCACCAAAGGTCGGCGACCTCATAGTCGACGGGACGTTAAAGACTGATGTCTTCCTCTGATGATGATGCCCGAAAAGGGTGAAAATGGTCATTAATAGTAAATAAGCTCGCAACTGAGACTCTTTTTGTTCTGAAGTAATTGGAGAAACTCTTTTTGTTCTGAAATAGTTCGAAACTGGTTGCTGTTGCACCCTGCTAAAATGAAATGGAATAATTTTCATCTTCTAAATGTTTATGACTCACATGTTAGTCATCATAGAAACCATTATTCTTAGCTAATATTTACAGAATTTTCCAAACAAAACGGTTCAAATGGCTCTGAGCACTATGGGACTTAACTTCTGAGGTCAACAGTCCCCTAGAACTTAGAACTATTTAAACTTAACTAACCTAAGGCCATCACACACATCCATGTCCGAGGCAGGATTCGAACCTGCGACGGTAGCGGTAGCGCGGTTCCAGACTGTAGTGCCTAGAACCGTTCAGCCACTCCGGCCGGCTTTTCCAAACATTTTGCGCTAGAGAAAGTCAAGACATTTGATGTTTGTGTTCAAATTAGCCGAAATCTAAAGTCGTGAATAATTGAAAATCAAAAAGAAATGGGAATTTTGAGGAGTGCTTTATTTTATATTTACGTTATTGAACCGGAATATAGTGTTCATAGCATATATGAAATGTTAATAATGATGTTAAAGATGAGATCAGTGGACTTTACAAACGGAAGAATTTTATCAAATATCGATGCACTGTTTTTTTTTTCATAAATTCTCAGAATATTACTAATAGTGTATCGGAGAAACAGAATCAATATTTTTGAAATATTAGAGTTATTTATTAATCAAAAGAATGAGTATTCTTTCGTTGTTATATGTAACACATGAATGTTACAATTTAATTTTTTATGTAATGTACGTCTACATCTACATCCATACTCCGCAAGCCACCTGACGGTGTGTGGCGGAGGGTACCCTGAGTACCTCTATCGGTTCTCCCTTCTATTCCAGTCTCGTATTGTTTGTGGAAAGAAAGATTGTCGGCATGCCTCTGTGCGGGCTCTAATCTCTCTGATTTTATCCTCATGGTCTCTTCGCGACATATACGTAGGAGGGAGCAATATACTGCTTGACTCCTCTGTGAAGGTATGTTCTCGAAACCTCAACAAAATCCCGTACCGAGCTACTGAGCGTCTCTCTTGCAGGGTCTTCCACTGGTGTTTATTTATCATCTGTAGGTGTTCAATAAGGTATGCAACACTTTTTTTCTGAAAGCAGGTTGATTTCACCCAGGATTCCAAAACACCACATTTTCCATCACTCTTTTGGCTAGAGCACCCTATTTTTCGGCATGATATCTGTCCAGTGCGACGACTTTATATATATTACTCAGAGGACCTGTATGCCCACATCGAACCACTGGTCGATGCACGTCTTATTGCACCAGTGACCTTTTGTCATCCACGTACTCGTTCCAGCGTCGTGCATCCTTCATTCTTTGGAGGAGAGGTTGTGTGGCACCACTCCAAGGATTGCAGCTTTGTTTTCGGTTAGAAATGGTGAATCCAAGTTTCGGTGCCTGTAGCCACAAAAAAACTGTCTCGGTCAACCTCATAACGCGTAAGTGATTCGGCACAGATGGTCTTTCGCTGCTCTTTATGATTAGGTGGCGAGAAACCCAGCGATCACACACATCTGGATGCCCCAACTGGTGGACGAGTATGTCAACACTGCCAGCAGCGACGTCCAGTTGAGCACCGAGCTGACTAATTGTGATCTGCCATTCACCTCGAATGAGAGTATCCACACGATCCTGTGAAACACAACTAGCTCGTTATTCACATGAAGTGTTGAGTGCTATTGACAATGGATTTCACATCGATTCCGTATTTATGGATTTCCGGAAGGCTTTTGACACGGTACCACACAAGCGACTCGTAGTGAAATTGCGTGCTTATGGCATATCGTCTCAGTTATGTTACTCGGTTTGTGATTTCCTGTCAGAGAGGTCATAGTTCGTAGTAATTGAAGGAAATCATCGAGTAGAACAGAAGTGATTTTTGGCGTTCCCCAAGGTAGCGTTATAGGTCCTTTGCTGTTCCTTATCCATATAAACGATTTCGGAGACAATCTGAGCAGCCGTCTTCGATTGTTTTCAGATGACGCTGTCGTTTATCGACTACTGAAGTCATCAGAAGATTAAAAGTTGCAAAACGATTTAGATAAGATATCCGAATGGTGCGAAAATTGGCAGTTGACACTAAATAACGAAAAGTTTGAGGTCATCCACATGAGTGCTAAAAGGAACTCGTTAAACTTCGGTTACACGATAAATCAGTCTAATCTAAAACCCGTAAATTCAACTAAATACTTAGGTATTACAATTACGAACAACTTAAATTGGAAGGAACACATAGAAAATGTTGTGGGGAAGGCTAACTAAAGACTGCGTTTTATTGGCAGGACACTTAAAAATGTAACAGACCTATTATGGAAACTGCCTACACTACACTTGTCCGTCCTCTTTTAGAATACTGCTGTGCGGTGTGGGATCCTTACCAGATAGGACCGATGGAGTACAGCGAAAAAGTTCAAGGAAAGGCAGCACACTTTGTATTATCGCGAAATATGGGAGAGAGTGTCACAGAAATGATGCAGGATTTGGGTTGGACATCATTCAAAGAAAGGCGTTTTTTGTTGCGGTGGAATCTTATCACGAATTTCCAATCACCAACTTTCTCCTTCGAAATCTAAACTATTTTGTTGACACTGACATACATAGGGGAAGAACGATCACCACGATAAAATGAGGTAAATCGGAACTCGTACGGAAAGATATACGTGTTCATTCTTTACGCGCGCTACATGAGATTGGAATAATAGAGAATTGTGAAGGTGGTTCGATGAACCTCTGCCAGGCACTTAAATGTGATTTGCAGAGTATCCATGCAGATGTAGATCTAGATAGCAGGAGTCGACGGCTGTGTGCGGCCGGCTGGCATCCGGGAGATCGGACAGGTTTAAGCGACCTTATTCTGATGATGACAAACGCCTCGCCCAACGACTCATCGTGCTTCTGTTCACTTCCAGATTTCCCTAGACGTTCTGCAAGTAGGGGTATGAATATCTGCAATGCTCTGGCTTTCCGTCAAAAGAAACTCAAAGATAGCTCTCTGCCTGGAATGCACCTCAGCTACAGGCGCCATTTTGAGGGCTGTGTATAGCGCCACCAACTATCAGAGCGTCATAAAACTTCCGGGGCCGAAGAGGGAATATTCCACGACGTCTCACAACAAATTCTGCATTCTGCAACAGAAACTGGAATTACTTATTTTTTATTTGGATAGTTTTCTCAATAAATCAAAATTATTCTTTTTAAAAAAAATAGTTCGAATGAAATAACTTTGTGATTGACAGATTGCAGTAGGAAAGTTCACTGCTGCCTGTGTAGCCATGCTTGACAAGCGCCTGCATAAACATCAGTCACAAACTTATTTCCATAAAAGTTTCCTTTATTGTAAATTTTAAAGTAAGTTTACAGAGGTAGTTAGCTACACTCAAACTTGATTAGTACAGATACACGAGAAATAGTTGTTCCTGTAGAATGAAAATCGTATCTGGAATTCAGCAACCTTAGTATTTTTCAACTTCTACTTAGTATCTTAGTTCAATGAAGGCATAAATGAATCGTTTTATTTTTTTTCTTTATTGTTATTTCACTCCCCAAAATGAGGCAGGCTGGCAGCGGCACAATAGGCCGTTTTTCAGCCAAGAGAGTTATGGAAAAAACAGTCAAATGAGAAAATAACACATAACATTGAACGGTACAGAGTGATGAATAAACAAGAACAAAAATAAATGAGTATAAGTGGTAGATTTAAAAACAACATAGACGAAAGCCACACACACATGGGGAGAATGAAACTGTGAGTCGACACGAAAACAAAAAAACACAACAGTGAGAACACAAATGAATGATGCTGGCGACACTGCTGGTGCTGTTGGAACATAACACTGCACATGGCACTGGAGTAATGCTGACACCACAACGAAAAGTTCAAAATAACGACACCGAAGGGGACCTACCAAAGGGGGAAGGGTGGAGGGAGGGCAAAGAAAAAGGGAGGGGGAAGATGGTAGGGGGAAACCAGGAGGGGGGGTAGGATGGAGGCAGTGGAGGCAGTGGAGGGGAGAAGGAAAGGAGCTGGAAGTCTGGGAAGGGGGGGCGGGGTGAAAAGGAAAAAGAAGGTGTTTGGCAAGGGAAGAGGAGGAAGAAGAATTGTTTTAGAAAGTAGTGTCATTACAAATGTTGTGTAAGACTTTGCACGCAATGGTAAGGAGAGATGGGCTACAGAGTGGTGTGGTAACTGCTGTCGTAGGAAAGCTGGATGGGAGCAGAAATGATTAGCTATCAGGTTAACACAGTAAATAGAAGATTTACTTAACTTGTATTTTTCCAAGTGTGTGAAGACTCATTACAAATAATGCAGCAAAAAATAGAGTCCAGCTATCACATTGACAACAAGAATGAGGCTCTCTGAACTAAAGCATGAATGATGGTGTCAGAGCCGCAACTAGGTGGTGTCCGTGTAGCACGTGATAGCGAAGAGGCAGTGAGCACGAGGGGCTGTCTGATTGCCACTGGCAGTCCAATTTTTGTGGCGGCACAGCGTGCTCGTGGTACGGAGCTGCTGGAGGCGTGGCTCGGAGGCCGTTCACGCCAGATCCCACATGACCACTATCCATTGGCAACTGTATGGGACGAGCAGGATGGAATCGGTATGTGATACCAGGAGAAACACTAAAGAAATCTTGTCGGTTCAAGAATAGGCTATTTCTCGGAGGCCGTGCATACCAGATACCACACGACTGCTATCCATTACCAGCTGTATGACACCAGAAGGATGGAATCAACATGTGATACCACAATCAGCACTAAAGAAAACTTGTCAGTTCAAGAATAGGCTCAACTGAGCTTTCCACTATTTTCGACTGAGTCTTAACGGTACTTGGTGGCTGGCCGGGAGATGTATTCAGAACAGATAATGGAGAAGATGAAATATTTCAAACTTCATAAACTTCAACATTGGAGCTTCTTGATACTGAGGGCAGTGTCTATGTAAGTGCAGAATATCTTGAGAGGGTGCACTGCCAGTCATGAGCTAATAGAAATCCATCCCACATGATTTGGTTGGTCTTTCATCGTATTTTACGTCGACCAATTTACCTTTAACGTGTCAAGTTGCAAGTGATTCATGTTCAAAGTTCCCGAGAAATTTTCTCAATTTTGCCCCAACGATTCAAGAAACATCAGTTCTACCGTTTTTTTTTGGGGGGGGGGGGGCAGTGTCTTTGCACATCACATTCAGGAACCATATCTTAGTGCAATGGTAATAATTTTTGACATAATTATGGTACATAAAAGTCGTGTTTAATATTTCAACACAAGTAGCAGTCAAGATTGCAAAAGAATCCAGCTCGTGGTCGTGCGATGGCGTTCTCGCTTCCCACCCCCGAGTTTCCCGGGTTCGATTCCCGGCGGGGTCAGGGATTTTCTCTACCTCGTGATGAGTGGGTGTTGTGTGATGTCCTTAGGTTAGTTAGATTTAAGTAGTTCTAAGTTCTAGGGGACTGATGACCATAGATGTTAAGTCCCATAGTGCTCAGAGCCATTTGAACCATTTTGAGCAAAAGAATTGTTTTTAATTTTGGTTATCGGTTTCGATCTTTAAATCATCCTCAGGCCAAGGATCTACATCTATGTGATTACTCTGCTATTCACAATAAAGTGCCTGGCAGAGGGTTCAATGAACCACCTTCATGCTATCTCTCTACCGTTCCACGCTCGAACGGCACGTGGGAAAAACGAGCACTTGAATTTTTCCGTGCGAGCCCTGATTTCTCTTGTTTTATCGTAATGATCATTTCTTCCTATGTAGGAGAGTGCCAACAGAATGTTTTCGCAATCGGAGGAAAAAAATGGTGATTGAAATTTCATGAGAAGTTCCCTCCGCAACGAAAAACGCCTTTGTTTTAATGATTGCCACTCCAATTCACGTATCATATCTGTGAAACTACCTCAGCTATTTCGCGATAATACAAAACGAGCTGCCCTTCTTTGTACTTTTTCGATGGCATCCGTGAGTCCCATCATATGATGTGAGGAGCCAATGGACGGAGACACCATCTGATAATGCCAACTGGCATCAATCTTCAACTGGTATCAATCGGCATCAGACAGCGGTTCAGTGCACTCAATCCACCTCTGTAGCGCAGTGGTAGCGTTACCGCCTACCACGCAGGGGGCCATGGATTCGATTCCCGGCAGGGAATCATTGACTCGCAAGTCGCCGAAGTGACGTCAAGTACGCTATACTGCTATACGGCGGCCGAACTCCCCCGAATGGGACCTCCCAGCCAACAATGCCATACGATTATTTCCATTCTCAGTACACTCACTCCCCACGTCGTCTGAAGCCCTGGTCTGAGGATGGTCTTAAGACTGAAACCGGTAACGAGAATTAAAAACAATTTTTTTCCCATCTTGACTGCTAGTTTGATTAAAATCGGTACATTGGCTTATTAACTTACTCCACAAGCTATAAAATATCAAGGAAAGATGCAGTAGGTCCATTCTTCTTCTGAAGTAAAACATTTCACATTCATCACATCAATTGGGTTTGACCGAACAAATGGAGGTATGTGGGTGGTTCCAGACAAGGAAAAAGATGAAATGAGCGGATGGCATAGTTGGCTGGGAGGCTCCTATTCGGGGAAGTTTGGCCGCAAAGTGCAAGTCTTATTTCATTCAACGCCACACTGGGCGACTTGCGCGCCGCTGAGGAGGATGAAATGATGATGAGGACAACACAACACCCAGTCCCCGAGCGGAGAATAATCTCCAACCCGGCCGGGAATCGAACCTGGGCCCGCTTGCATGGGAGGCTAGCACGTTACCACCCAGCTAAGCAGGAGGACCCAGACAAAGAAGTTAGTTACCGACTCGATGGGTTCAGGTAGACTGGAGCTTTACTAACTAGGCTGTATTAAATACATCGGGAATTAACCGAGTTGCCCGGAGTTAATACAAAATTACATCTGCATACATACTTCGCAAGGCACAGTATGGTGAGTGGCGGAGGATACGCTGTACTACTAATAGTCATTTCTGTTCAGCCGGCCGGTGGGGCCGGGTGATTCTAGGCGCTTCAGTCTGGAACCGCGCGACCTCTACGGTCGCAAGGTCGAATCCTGCCTCGGGCATGGATGTGTGTGATGTCCTTAGGTTAGTTAGCTTTAGGTAGTTATAAGTTCTAGGGGACTGATGAACTCAGATGTTAGGTCCCATAGTGCTCAGAGCCTTTCCTGTTCCTTATGGGAAATACGTTTTGGCGGCAGCAGAATCGTTCTACAGTCAGCTGCAAATGCCTTTTCTCTAAATTTTCTCAACAGTGTTTCGCGAAAAGACAGTCTCGGTCCCTCCAGGGATTCGCACTTCCCGAGTGTGCATCTCTGTAACGCTCGTATGTTGATCAGACCTACCGGTAACAAACCTAACAGCCCGTCTCTGAATTGCTTCGAAGTCTTAATCTTAGCTGTTGGGGATACCAGACACTCTAGCAGTGTTCAAGAATGGGTCGCAGAAGTGTTCTTTCTATATGCGGTCTCCTTTACAGGTGAACCACACTTTCGTAAATTTCTCCTAATCGAATTCGACTAATCGTCTTTCCTACTTTCGTCGTTACGTGCTCGTTCCATTTCATATGGCTTTGTAACTTTACGCCTAGATCTTTATAGACGTCGCTATATTAAGCAGCACATTACGAATGCTTTATTCGAACGTTACACTATTATTTTTCCTACTAACGTGCATTAACTTAAATTTTTCTAGATTTAGCGCAACTTGCCTTTTATCACAGGAACTAGAATTTTTGTTTAAGTTTTCTTATATCCTCGTAAGTCACTCAACGACGGCATCTTTCCGTACACCACAATATTTTCAGTAATCAGTCACTGGTTGCTGCTCACCCTCTCCGTCACATCATTTATGTATACAAAGAATAAGAACGGTCCTGTCACACTTCTTTGGGGCACTCTTGACGATACCCTTGTCCTGACGAACAGTCAACGCCGAGTACTACGTATTTTTTCGTTCACTTAAAAAGTCTTAGAGCTACTCACGTATCTGAGAACCTATTCGTATGCTCGTACCTGCGTTAACAGTCTGCAGTGGGGCACCGCATCAAACGCTTTTCGGAAATCTAGGAATGTGGTATCTGTCTGTCGCCCTTCCATCGTGGTTTGCAGGATATCATGAGATAAAGGGAAAGTTGAGTTTCACACCAGTGATGCTTTCTAGATCCGTGCTTATTTGTTGAGAGAAGCTCTTCCGTCTCAAGGATATTTATTAATTGGTGAATGAGGACGTAGAATTTTCATTAAGTTCAATAAGCACAAAGATACACATAACAGAGGCTTTAGTCATCAATAATATGTTCTGATTCACTATTCACAACAGTATTCCAATATTGGGGTGAGACACCTGTTAAACCCGCTGGCCAGAACAGGTGATTAGGATTGTGGAAAGGGCCAAATAAGGTGTC
Organism: Schistocerca gregaria; assembly: GCF_023897955.1. Taxonomy (NCBI): domain Eukaryota; kingdom Metazoa; phylum Arthropoda; class Insecta; order Orthoptera; family Acrididae; genus Schistocerca; species Schistocerca gregaria. Next base: position 427,348,723 of record NC_064926.1, read on the forward strand.
GGTCAGTTACACTTCAGAATTGTAATTTATTGTAATTTAATAACACCTTTAAACCAAAACGGGACATAGCCCAACCTTTACAACTATGAGTTTTAAAATCCTATTCTTTCATGGCTGAATGCCTCCAAACAAGAAATCTTAAAAAGCAACAAGATAAATTTGAAGTGACTGGAGACATGCAGTTAAAATTTCAAATAATATAACGTTCACTTAGTACCCTCAGGTGAGACAGGTTGTAGGCCCAACTACACTTCATCTGTCGGTAACCCAACCAAGAGAAAGTTACTGACTCACCGATTTGCTAGCCACCAATCGGTACATGAAAACTCAATGACCAAACTGTTATGGACGTGATTATACAAAATGAAATATGTATTAAGCTGTCAAAACTACGCACCATGTTGGACAGCGACAACAGGTGAGAAAAGGACACTGCCTGAAATTACGTTAGTGGCCACGGCACGTAACTGGAACACAAATGGCCACAAGGCAGAAAATTCCGCTGGTACACTTGAAATTGAAATGAGGTAATATAGTTAACTTCACCAAAAGGAAACACTGCCAGAATTTACGTCAGTGGCCAGGGCAGGTACCCAGAACACTAACGGCCACAAGGCAGAAAATTCTGCTGGCGCACTTGAATTGTAGTGAACCAATATAGTTAATTACACCTCACGCCGGCTCGACTTCACCACTGCAAACCCTCGGTGTTGCTCACAGCGAACCACCACAATGAACGACACAACATGAATGGACGTGGCTTGGGTAACTGAAACCACTACTCAACTTTGACATCCTGGGTCGCTGAACCATGAAGCTCGTAGCGATTGGACAGCTCCAGACACGATCCGACGCTACGCAGGGACTGCCAGCGGACCCAGCCGAGTGCACCGCACGAAGGTATCCTCCCTGGTTCGCAGCAAAAAAATGGTTCAAATGGCTCTCAGCACTATGGGACGTAACTGCTGAGGTCATCAGTCTCCTAGAACTTAGAACTACTTAAACCTAACTAACCGAAGGACACCACACACATCCATGCCTGAGGCAGGATTCGAACCTGCAACCGTAGCGGCCACGCGGTTCCAGAATGTAGGGTCCGCAGCAACTAACCGACTCCCCTCAGAATGCCGACAACATCTAAAGTAGTCGTCAGTGGAAACAACGCCAACTACACACACGACATGACAAACACTTGCACGAAGACCTGAACGATACCCAACAGTAACTAAGCATGCACGAAGTCGATGCGCACACACACAGCCGACTTATGAACGATCGGCGAGCCAAAACGCGTCGTCCGGTAGGACGACCGACCGACGATTCACCAACACCGTGGGCCGGCTCAAGTGATGTGCCGTTGCAATGGTCTGGCGAGCCATGTCGACACAGACCTCATAGCTCCAACCCGACTGCACTAGTGCCGCATTGCAACTCCCCGACTTGCAGGTCCGGACTGCGCTCCAGACGCATTCCAACTGACTGGCATCCCGAACTCGCGACCCGATCTGGATTACGACAGACAACGACCGGGAAGTAACAGCACCCGAGCAATGATACTACGAGAGGGGATATATCGATACGCGCTGCTACTGCCGCTCACGGTCAGGCAAAGCAGCAACTCAATGACACCAGTCATTTAAATTAACGCAGTGAGATGGAAGTACGTTAAAAATAGGGTGTAAAATACAAGATGCTAAGAACATGAGCCACGCACGACTCATGGGGTAACTTTCCGATTCCACGACTGTACAAATCACGTGGTTTTGAGGCGAACAACTCGTCATGCCATGTTGGGAAAGCAATTTCGTCCGGAAAGGATGTTTTTTGAAGGTTGTTTGATAGAGAGCGGAAAAGGCGAAGATCTGAGAGGGAAGGTCAGATGAATGAGGTGGGTGGGGAATGACTTCCAACCCAAACCCGGTATTGCGTTTCTCATCAGTCTATATATGCGAAATACCCGCAGACTTCAAGAAGAATATAATAATTCCAATCCCAAAGAAAGCAGGTGTTGACAGATGTGAAAATTACCGAACAATCAGTTTAATACGCCACAGCTGCAAAATACTAACACGAATTCTTTACAGACGAATGGAAAAACTAGTAGAAGCCGACCTCAGGGAAGATCAGTTTGGATTCCGTAGAAATGTTGGAACACGTGAGGCAATACTGACCTTACGACTTATCTTAGAAGAAAGATGAGGGAAAGGCAAACCTACGTTTCTAGCATTCGTAGACTTAGAGAAAGCTTTTGACAATGTTGACTGGAATACTCTCTTTCAAATTCTAAAGGTTGCAGGGGTAAAATACAGGGAGCGAAAGGCTATTTACAATTTGTACAGAAACCAGATGGCAGTTATAAGAGTCGATGGACATGAAAGGGAAGCGCTTGTTGGGAAGGGAGTAAGACAGGGTTGTAGCCTCTCCCCGATGTTATTCAATCTGTATATTGAGCAAGCAGTAAAGGAAACAAAAGAAAAATTCGATGTAGGTATTAAAATTAATGGAGAAGAAATAAAAACTTTGAGGTTCGCCGATGACATCGTAATTCTGTCAGAGACAGCAAAGGACTTGGAAGAGCAGTTGAATGGAATCGATAGTGTCTTGAAAGGAGGATATAAGATGAATATCAACAAAAGCAAAACGAGGATAATGGAATGTAGTGGAATTAAGTCGGGTGCTGCTGAAGGAATTAGATTAGGAAATGAGACACTTAAAGGAGTAAAGGAGTTTTGCTATTTGGGGAGCAAAATAACTGATGATGGTCGAAGTAGAGAGGATATAAAATGTAGACTGGCAATGGGAAGGAAAGCGTTTGTGAAGAAGAGAAATTTGTTAACATCGAGTATAGATTTAAGTGTCAGGAAGTCATTTGTGAAAGTATTTGTATGGAGTGTAGCCATGTATGGAAGTGAAACATGGACGATAAATAGTTTGGACAAGAAGAGAATAGAAGCTTTCGAAATGTGGTGCTACAGAAGAATGCTGAAGATTAGATGGGTAGATCACATAACTAATGAGGAAGTATTGAATAGAATTGGGGAGAAGAGCAGTTTGTGGCACAACTTGTCCAGTAGAAGGGATCGGTTGGTAGGACATGTTCTGAGGCATCAAGGGATCACCAATTTAGTATTGTAGGGCAGTGTGGAGGGTAAAAATCGTAGAGGGAGACCAAGAGATGAATACACTAAGCAGATTCAGAAGGATGCAGGTTGCAGTAGGTACTAGGAGATGAAGAAGCTTGCACATGATAGAGTAGCATGGAGAGCTGCATCAAACCAGTCTCAGGACTGAAGACCACAACAATAACAACATCAGTCTAGCAGAATGCGGATGGTCTTTATCGTGGAGTAGCATCACTTCACGCAGTCTTTCTGGTCGTTGTTCTTGGACTGCGTCTGCAAGACGTCTCCGCTGTTGGCAATAAATGTCAGGAAAGTAGTTTATAGTACACCATACTGTCGCTGTTCGTGAGAAGAATAACATTATCTATTGTGGATGCTCGCCTGTCTTTGTACCCTGCATTGCTCCTTTGTTTGGGCTCAACCATTTCTTTCTTTTCCTTTTTTTACTGTAAAGACCCCATTTCTCATCACCAGTAATGAAAAAAGATATAAATGGTCGGTGTTCTTCTCTAGCCAATGGATGACAAGTAAGCGGAGATGCAGCCGCTCAAATTTGTGACTTTTGAATCTTCCCCTTGGCGTACAAATATCGCACGATGGTGGAATGGTCACAGTTCATCACATTTGCCAGTTCTCGAGTGTTCTGATGTGGGTCATTGTGGATTAATGCGTTCAACCGATCTTTATCAAGCCCAGAAGGTCTTCCTGAACGTGGACAGTCACTAATGTCAAGACTATGCTCCTTAAAACTAGAAAACCATTTTCTTGCTGCGCTCTGTCCAATGGCATTGTCCCCATACACGGCGCAAATGTTTCTGGTTGCCTCCCCTGCTGCCACTCCTCCATTGAACTTAGATGAATATTTCGGAAATGTTTCGATTTCTCAACTTGGCACCCATTTTTCTAGCATCCACAGTTCCACTCAATTTCCCCAAATGACAGAATGACAATATGTAAACTCAAACAGCCAAGTGAACTACAAATAAAAAATGACAGTCGGTAAATAAACCCCTTAACAACCGGAATACCAACATCCGAAACAAAAACGCTACCAACTTATGCACTAACCTAATATTATATTCACACTGAGAATATATTCAAGAACTGTGCACCTGTGTTAAGGATATTAGTTTGTAATTTAGTTCCGGGTGCTGTGGCCAAGCGGTTCTAGGCGCTTCAGTCCGGAACCGCGCCCGTACTACGGTCGCAGGTTCGAATCCTGCCTCGGGCATGGATGTATGTGATGTCCTTAGCTTAGTTGGGTTTAAGTATTCCAAGTCTAGGGGACTGATGACCTCAGATGTCAAGTCCCATAGTGCTCAGAGACATTTGAACCATTTTTTTTTGTAATTTAGTGGGTCTATTCTTTTACCATTCTTATACACAAGAGTCACCCGCGCTTTTTCACAATCGCTCTGAACTTTGCGCCGGTGATAGATTAGCCATTAATGGTGATATACTTGTTTTCAGCTCTTTCATTTGTCTGTTACTATGTGCTTCATACAGGGGTCTATGTGACCATTCAACGACAGTGTGTTTGTACGATCCTGCTGTCTGAGTAGTTTTTTAAACTCGAGATTTAAGTCTTCTGCTTTCCCTTTGCCGTCTTCTATTGCCACTCCAGATTGGTCAACGAGTGACTGATTAGAAAGACTTCGACCCGCTTAGCGATTTTAAGTAGGACCAGAACTTTCTCTGATTCTTGGCAAAACTTTTGCTAGGGTACTAAGGCGGAGGTTGTATGTATCGCGCATCGATCTTTTTACAGGAGCACGAGCGCTCGAATCTTGGCTCACTTTTGCCTCTCAGTTCATTGTCAAAGTGGGATGATAACAACGGCCTATCTGCTCTTCCTACTACAAAATGGTCTCCTAGACTTCTTTATTGATTCATTAACTTCAATAATCACATTCCATATGATATCATGGTCATTAATACCTGTCTCTATACTGTCGCCGTCGATTATGTCAGTTCTAATTTTAGCTACAAAAGATGTAAATTATTTCCGTTTCTTGTGGGCTGTCGAACTAGCAGCTCAAGACAGTTTTCGGGAATCATGTTCAAAAGAACTTCGCAAGAAAGCCTGTCTGTACCCCCTACAATGAAACCATAGACGTACCCATCTATACTCGATAGGTTGAAGTCACCTCCAGCTAATGTTGCATAATTTGGGCATTTTCGCGTTACTAACCGTAGACTATCTTTAAACGAATCAAAACTGACACAGCGTGGCCGGGTGACTACAGAAATATTCAACAATTAACTTGATTTCATTTAGCCCTGTTATACGCAACCAGATAACTTCAGCTGTCACACGCAAATTCCACCTCAATAGAGACACTTTTGTGAGCTGCAATGAAGAATACCCTTCTATGGCCTGTAATCTGTCTTTCCGATATAAATTTGACGATTCGGTAAATATCTCAGAGCTTCCCACTTCAGATTCCAACCAGCTCTCGGTCCCAAGAATAATGTCAGCTTGAGAACGTCAATGGGGGGTAGTAAATTCTGGGACTTTATTACGAATACTTCCACAGTCTATTGATAAAAATATGACAGTCGAAGTGCCTTTATTCTGAAAGCCGTTTGACTTCCCTTGCTGAATATCGACTGGCGAGTGTTCATCAGAACACCTCAAACTACCACCTAGCTAAAAAAAAAACCTCATGTGCACTCCACAAGTACTCTGCTACCCGAGTAGCTGGTTCCTTTGAATAGTTCATGCCTAACCTATCAAACGGCGCCATGTCACATTATTCCCCACTCGATAACGCAGGTCCATAAACCTGCCGCTAAGACTGTCACATGGTCAACGAAGCCTTTGCTTAAGACCTTCCACTGGGCTCCAAACCAAAGGACTCCGGTCAACTCCGGGAACGATGCCGCAAACTGCGAGCTCTGCGTACACCCTGTGCGCGAGGCCAGCAGCCTCCACCATTTCCGTCAGCCGCCTGTATGAACTGTGGATGGCCTCAGAACCCAAACGACAGGCGCCGTTGATGCCGACGTGAGCCACAACTTGCAGGCGATAGCAAGCAAGGCCTCCTCCACATCTGGGATAGAACCTCTAGCAGACATACCGAGTGCACAATGACTCTTTCCAACTATTTCTCTAAGGTGCTCCTGCCAGACGTTGGAGATCCCGAGTTACTAGCATATCTCGTGTGCTTGCTGGGAAACTGCTGAAGGGACGGCCCCCTGTCCACTCATAGACCGAATAGACGAGGCCAGCCGGCCAGCCTCCACATTGGCCCTACCCCTCGAACTAGGCGAACGTGTCACCAGCTGCCACTCACCTTACAGTGAAGGCGGATCCACCACGTCGGGTACACTGGAAGGTTCGCCGGCAGCAGACCCGCTGGCGCAGAAGCGATATCTGATACGTACCATACGAAACGCCAGATTCTTCACCCTCGAGCATCTCGAGGCAGCGACCTGAGGGTGGCGGACTTAGCCAAAAACTCTTCGCGAACTGTGGCCAGTTTCCGCTGCGTCCGTATACAGTGCCCACACATTCTACCCATCCTAGCAGGGCTAACCCAAGAAATAAACTCTAAAAGCATAGACAGAAACCGATATATACTACATGTTACCCTGCTAACGTAACACCAACGCAGGCTGACGCCTTACTGAGCAGTGTAGCTAGTTATTCAGAAGAAATGGCAACTGTCCTATAGACTGCATGACTCAACCCTCTACAGCTACAAAAATACGAGATTGCATCTCTTAAACAGAAAGATACGCACGAAATTTAGCAAATTTACAGGGTGTGTCGAAAAGAATCATCCGATTTGGCACGTCTATATTTCTGGAACTAACAAACATATACAATGAATTTTGTTTTTTGGTGAATCGGAATCTCAAAAAGCTTTTTTCATTTCTTTTCATAGGTGTTTAATATGTCCTCCCTTGGATGTACGGCATGAATCAATGCGGTTTCCAAATTGTTTTCACACTGCAGCGAGCACGTCTTGAGTTACTGTTCCCACAGCTGCTGTTATGCAATGTGTCAGTCCATTCGATGTTGTTGGTAATGGAGGCACATAAACAGAGAGTTTTATAAACCCCCGCAAAAAATAATCACTGTGGCCTTGGAGACCAGTAATGTAAGGCTGAATCATGTGGTCCAGTGCGATTGGTGCTTCGTTCAGTAATCCTTTGATATAAAAAATTGCCTTTACACAAACAACCTGCTTCTCGGAATTGTTCACGCCATCATCTAATGCTCTGTGCGGTAGGTGGATCCATACCATACCTACTACGAAAGTCAAGCTGAACAGTTATTGAAACTTCCTGGCAGATTAAAACTGTGTGCCCGACCGAGACTCGAACTCGGGACCTTTGCCTTTCACGGGCAAGTGCTCTACCAACTGTGCTACCGAAGCACGACACACGCCCGGTACTCACAGCTTTACTTCTGCCCGTACCTCGTCTTCTACCTTCCAAACTTTTCAGAAGCTCTCCTGCGAAACTTGCAGAACTAGCACTCCTGAAAGAAAGGATATTGCGGAGACATGGCTTAGCTACAGCCTCGGGGATGTTTCCAGAATGAGATTTTCACTCTGCAGCGGAGTGTGCGCTGATATGAAACTTCCTGGCAGATTAAAACTGTGTGCCGGACCGAGACTCGAACTCGGGACCTTTGCCTTCCGCTTGCAAGTGCCCCACCAACTGAGCTACCCAAGCACGACTCACGCCCCATACTCACAGCTTTACTTCTGCCAGTACCTCGTCTCCTACCTTCCAAAGTTTACAGAAGCTCTCCTGCTAACCTTGCAGAACTAGCACTCCTGAAAGAAAGGATATTGCGGATACATGGCTTTGCCACAACCTCGAGGATGTTTCCAGAATGAGATTTTCACTCTGCAGCGGAGTGTGCGCTGATATGAAACTTCCTGGCAGATTAAAACTGTGTGCCCGACCAAGACTCGAACTCGGGACCTTTGCCTGTCGCGGGCAAGTGCTCTACCAACTGAGCTACCGAAGCACGACTCACGCCCGGTACTCACTTTCAGGAGTGTTAGTTCTGCAAGGTTCGCAGGAGAGCTTCTGTAAAGTTTGGAAGGTAGGAGACGAGGTACTGGCAGAAGTACAGCTGTTAGTACCGGGCGCGAGTCGTGCTTCGGTAGCTCAGTTGGTAGAGCACTTGCCCGCGAAAGGCAAAGGTCCCAAGTTCGAGTCGCGGTCGGGCACACAGTTTTAATCTGCCAGGAAGTTTCATATCAGCGCACACTCCACTGCAGAGTGAAAATCTCACTCTCAACAGTTATTACTGACTACGCAAAACGTAGAACGCAAAACGCTTTCTGTTGTTCCGACGCCATTTCTACTACAACTGAAGTGGGCGCACACTTCTTCTATCTAGCCGGAACCAACGTAAAACTCTAGAGTTTGCTCTTTCCAACAGTACGTTGTTCATGCACATATATCAAATAACATAATAGTTACGACTTTTTTTTAAATCGGATGATTCTTTTTGATACATCCTTACTACGAAGAAAACACAGAAAAGCTAAATAATTAACTATCCGCTCTCAAGGCGTGTATCAGGCAACAGTTGTTGTACGTACGGAAACAAGGAGGAAGCGAACAGACACTACACTGGGACATAGCTGTAGTTGACGTCCTAGTTAGTTCCAGACTTCCATTCGGGTCAGATATAGAGATTTTGCTGGCCACAGGAATAAGTCAACACCAAGCCGGCAGTTTATCGACACACGTGCCATGTTTGGATGAGTGTTTACATGTTGAAAAGTTGCGCAACGATATAGTCGCATGAGAGATAACACATGGAGACGCAGGGTGGTTGTGACGTACCGTTGTGCCTTCAGAGTTCCCTCAGTAACTGCCAGCCGTGCCGTGAAGTAATACCCGATGGCTCCAGCTCGAAAACACGGGAGGTATTCGACTTCTCCCGAGTCACCGCAATACTTGCCAATGACGGTCATTTGGGGTAGGGTAGAACTGCAGTTCATTGCTGAACACAATGCGACCCCACTCCACAGCAGTCCATTCTTCCCGGTCACGGCGCCACAAAAATGCAGCCGTTTGCGTTGTCGTGTTAACGGCAGCGTGCGCACGAGATGATAATTCCCTAGTCCAGGCTGCTGATAGTCTCTGATCAGTGGAAGGGGCGATACAGAAATTTGTTAGGAGTCCATTACATGATCCCGGATGGCAGGAGCAGAAGTGGAGGGGTTACGATGTACTTGGTTCACTGCACTGTGCTTCTCCATTTGGTCGTCAGGCGTGGTCCTGCCCTCATGATACCGCGCAGTACATCGGGGCACTGTGTCGTGCAAACGCCCTACAAATCTGGATAACTGCATTGTTCAACCACCCAGCCAAATGGAGGCCCTCAATGCGGCTTCTTTCAAACTCCGTTAGGTGCTGATAACAATGTCTCACGCTGGTATGGATCATATCCGTGTCTTTTTTTTTCATACATACCCCGCAATCCACCATACGGTGCTTGGCGGAGGGTACCTCGTACCACAACTAGCATCTTCTCTCCCTGTTAAACTCCCAGAACGAGGGAAAAATGTCTGCCTATATGCCTCTGCACGAGCCCTAGTCTCTCTTATCTTTGTGGTCTTTCCGCTAAATGTAAGTTGGCGGCAGTAAAATTGTACTGCAGTAAGCCTCAAATGATGGTTCCCTAACTTTCCTCACTAGCGATTCATGAAAAGAGCGCCTCCTTTCCTCTAGAAACTCCCACCCGAGTTCCTGAAGCATTTCCGTAACATTCGCGTGATGATCGAACCTACCAGTAACAAATCTAGCAGCCCGCCTCTGAGTTGCTTCTATGTTCTCTCTCAATCCGACCTGATAGGGACCCCAACAACACTCGAGCAGTACTCAAGAATAGGTCGTATTAGTGTTCTATAAGCGGTCTCCTTTACAGATGAACCACATCTTCCCAAAATTCTACCAATGAACCGAAGACGACTATCCGCCTTCCCCACAACTGCCATTACAAGCCTTTCCGGCTTCATATCCCTCTGCAATGTTACAGCTAAATATTTAATCGACGTAACTGTGTCAAGAGCTACACTACTAATTGAGTATTCAAACATTACAGGATTATTTTTCCTATTCATCTGCATTAATTTACATTCATCTATATTAAGAGTTAGCTACCATTCTTTACACCAATCACAAATCCTGTCCAAGTTATCTTGTATCCTCCTACAGTCACTCACTCCTTCACAGTGATCACTCAGCACCTCACGGTATTCGTGTCCTTCATATTCCCTATCAGGTAGGGCAACGACAGTAAACACGAACGACACTAATGATCTCTGGTGGCCGTTGTACGTGTCACAGAGAACTCGTACCTGTCACAAACAACTGCAACTCCAGTAATTTACGTAACCGCAGAAGGTAGCTACGTATACGATGTTACATTGTCATGCGGGGTGCTATAATTTTCCGCCACGCAATGTATAAATATAAAGATGATTAGATTAACTAAATGGGCTTTGTAGAACTAAGTACATATACGACACCTGTGCAAATTAAAAAGGAAACTTCAACTATTGTGTGACACTTCTTATTACTGTCACGTATCTTGCCCAAACACGTTGACTTATGGACAAATTTAGAATATCTACTCACAAATACGACTAATATGAAAGTCTGATGCGTGCTTACTTTATGTTTAGTAATATTTGGGAGTAAACTAAAACATTTACACTGTGTGATGTATCCGGACATCCCCAGCAACATACGTTTTTCATATTAGGTATTTTGTGCTGCCACCTACTGCCAGGTACTCCATATAAGCGACCTCAGTAGTCATTAGGCATCGTGAAAGAGCAGAATGGGACGCTCCGCGGAACTCAAGGACTTGGTCAGGTGATTGGGTGTCACTTGTGTCATACGTCCGTACGCGAGATTTCCACTCTCCTAAACATCCCTAGGTTCACTGTTTCCGATGTGATAGTGAAGTGGAAACGTGAAGGGACACGTACAGCACAAAAGTGTACTGGTCGACCTCGTCTGTTGACTGACAGAGACCGCCGACTGTTGAAGAGAGTCATAATGTGTAATAGGCAGACATCTATCCAGACCAGACATTCCAAACTGCACCAGGATCCACATAAAGTACTACGACAGTTAGGCGGGAGGTTATAAAACTTGGATTTCATGGTCGAACAGCTGCTCATAAGCCACACATCTCATCGGTAAATGCCAAACGACTCCTTGCTTGGTCTAAGGAGCGTAAACATTGGACTATTGAACAATGTAAAAACGCTGTGTGGAGTGACGAATCACGGTACACGATGTGGCGGTCCGATGGCAGGGTGTGGGTAAGGCGAATGCCCGGTGAACGTCATCTGCCAACGTGTCTAGTGCCAACAGTAAAATTCGGAGGCGGTGGTGTTATGGTGTGGTAGTGTTTTTGACGGAGGGAGCTTGCACCCCTTGTTGTTTTGCGTGGCACTACCACAGCACAGGCTTACACTGATGTTTTAAGCACCTTCTTGCATTCAACTGTTGAAGAGCAATTCGCGGATGGATATTGCATCTTTCAACACGATCGAGCAACTGTTCATAATGCACGGCCTGTGTTGGATTGGTTACACGACAATAACATCCCTGCAATGCACTTACCTACACAGAGTCCTGACCCGAATCCTGTAGAAAACCTTTGGGATGTTTTGGAACGTCGGCCTCGTGCCAAACTTCACTGACCGACTTCCATACCTCTCAGTGCAGTACTCCGTGAAGAACGAGCTGCCATTCCCCAAGAAACCTTCCAATACCTGATTGAACTTATGCCTGCGAGAGTGGCAGTTCATCAAGGCTAAGTGTGGGCCAACACGATATTGAATTCCAGCATTACCAATGGAGGGCGCCACGAACTTGTATTTTCAGCCAGGAGTCCGGAAGCTTTTGCTCACATAGTGTATATGCTAACAGTGAGATTTCCATTTACATGTATTTTGTAATTTTTAGTGCACATTCTATCAATACACTGAAAGAAATTTCTCACTTAGATGCAAACAGATATGCCTAAAGTTACGACTTTAAATCTGATAACGCACATTAAAGGATTAATAAAATAATTTATGTCTTGTTAGGCATCCCAGTTCCTTTTTTATACTTAGTTTATTAATACTCGATCGTCATGACGAATTGAATAAAGCGATTTCTTGCTTAGATGACAAAGTGGCACTGTGGAATCAAACTGACATATAAACTGTTGCTATGACAACTCTTTGTATGCACAGTAGTCTACAAGTGATCGAAGAAAGGACGCTTAATCGTAAAGTGGTTACATCACTTTCAGCGGCATGGGATTCAAGAGAACATTTTAAAAAATCAGTATTATCGAACCGTATATGGAATTGATTTAGTCTCGATTAAGATATTATTTACGTGATATAGTCAAGAACCATTTCAACAAATATTTGTTTCTGTACCGATAAGGAAGTGTGTACTACAGGACAGAACGAAGCCCAAAACGGAAATCTACTACGAACCAGATCGAACAGGTTCGTTGTTAGAGACGTTGGCTGGAATCACGCTACGTTAACTACTTCATCTGAGCCAGAACTATCCGGTAAGTCTGAATGAGCTGCCATCTCTTCCCTATCTTACATTCACAAAATCTGATATAATCCCACACTTGTCGATTGTATACTTTAGGCTTCTTTACGGCAAGAGCGTAATTATAGTTGTTTTAGTTTCACTAATTAAACGAAGAAGGCAGTTCATAACGCAAACAAAAATGAGAGATTTTAGGATAATGCATTATTGGTGTGTATGGTCCAATCAATTATTTATACCATTTAGTAGAATTTTCTTTATTGCAAACTCGTTTGATCTTTCATCTCGGAAAGACACTGGAAGAATGAGATTTTCACTCTGCAGCGGAGTGTGCGCTGATATGAAACTTCCTGGCAGATTAAAACTGTGTGCCCGACCGAGACTCGAACTCGGGACCTTTGCCTTTCGCGGGCAAGTGCTCTACCAACTGAGCTACCGAAGCACGACTCACGTCCGGTACTCACAGCTTTACTTCTGCCCGTATCCGTCTCCTACCTTCCAAACTTTACAGAAGCTCTTCTGCGAAACTTGCAGAACTAGCACTCCTGAAAGAAAGGATATTGCGGAGACATGGCTTAGCCACAGCCTGGGGGATGTTTCCAGAATGAGATTTTCACTCTGTAGCGGAGTGTGCGCTGATATGAAACTTCCTGGCAGATTAAAACTGTGTGCCCGACCGAGACTCGAACTCGGGACCTTTGCTTTCGCAGATGAGCTTCTGTAAAGTTTGGAAGGTAGGAGACGGATACTGGCAGAAGTAAAGCTGTGAGTACCGGACGTGAGTCGTGCTTCGGTAGCTCAGTTGGTAGAGCACTTGCCCGCGAAAGGCAAAGGTCCCGAGTTCGAGTCTCGGTCGGGCACACAGTTTTAATCTGCCAGGAAGTTTCACACTGGAAGAAGTTTGGACCTTGTGTAGTTCAGTTTACTTGCATAATAATTACCGTTATATTAAAGTTTGAATTATTTTAAATTGACAGCAGTTTACGAAGTTGCTTGACTCATCTAAATTGTAGCTCAAAGACTAAAATAAGCCATTTAACTTATGGAAGTCCATCCTTCTTGTGGGATGGGACAGCTGGTTACAATATACTTAGTGGAAATGAAAGACCAAGTCGTATTTTCAAAGTATTTATTATACAGAGGTTTATTAAACTCTCCCAGGTTATCAACAGCTCATGTCCTCGTCGAGTATTCAGTCGGATCAAACTGTCATCCAGAAACAACATTTCCATGGTCCACCTGGCCGTCATCATCGGATTAAAAGCTAAGCCGCCCTCGCCGGCAACTGACCCAATCCGTGAACGACGGAATCCTTATATAGAGCGAAAATTAAAAAGCGTATACGTTTGCGTCGATTTAGTTTTGAGGAAGTCTGGCGATTACAAAACATCATGTGAGTGCTGTCAAATATACATTGGAAAAACCATTCGTGCCGTCAATGACAGATCGTCGCCATACGCGAATATTGCAACCTGACAAATCCCCTGTGGCTGAGCACTGTCTTGGAGGGGGTCATAGAATGTTATACAGTGAGGCACAGGTCATTACTGGGATTGTGTTTCGAAAGAATCTGTCGTAATCAGACTAATAGATACTATCGTTAACCGCGATATTGGATACCCGCTAAGTGAAACTTGTAATTCTGTTTTGTCAGATATGAAGAAACAACGACATCTGAATCGGCCGGCTACGAGTATTAATTTTTAACGATATACGGCTTTTCCGCAGTCTTCACCACTTGAGGCGCTGTACCTCTTCTTGCGCCAGGGGCAGCAGCAACGTTTGACCGCTGCCTCAGTGCGTGCACGTTTACGTTTGCGCTGCGTATAAAGATTCCGTCTCCCCACTCCATGAACACGCCTATGACACAGCCTTCCTAACCCTCGACCCAACCCTGCAGCGCCCCCAGCACCTTCTCCAATACCTTCTTGACCGTTTCACCACTTAGTGTAACCAGTGGCTGCTCAAGGTCAATCCTTCCAAGACCCAGGCGATCATAGTAGGCAAAACCACCCCTTTCCTTCCGTCTCCTCGATTTCTATCTCACTATCTACGGTCGTCCTATCAACCTCATCCGCATCCTCAAGTACCTTGGCGTCACCCTAGACCGTCGCCTCTCCTGGACCCACCACCTCTGGACGATCCAAGCCAAGGCACGCTCCTGACTCTGCCTCCTCAAGTTCCTTTCAGGCCGCACATGGGGTCTGGTTCCCTCCACCGTCCCTCCACCGTCCTCCACACCTATAAATGCCTCATCCACCCTATCCTCTGTTATGCCCATCCCGCCTGGATCGCCGCCACTCTGCCTTCTACAAATCCCTTCAAATCCTGGAACGCCATGAGCTCAGCCTCACCTATCGCATCCGCCTCCCCTCCCCCACACGGATCCTCTATTACTTTATTCCTTTCCCACACCTCCACCTTTTCCTTGAATGGATACCTCCCGCAAACTTGATCCCCCTCAACTGCTTGTCTCTCACATCCTTTCCCACCCCCGTCCACTGCCACGCCTGTACTCCCGCATCCCACCTGCTCTCCATCTCTCCACCCTCCATACCCTCGCCCAAGGTGGCTTCTGCCAACTCCCCCTCCCTGATGATGCCCACATCACCTCCATCTACCCCTCCTACCAACTTTGATCTTCCCTCCCCTCCCCCTGTTTTTTTCCTCCAAGGCAAACTCTTACCCTTCTCTCCCTCCTCTCTTCCTCCCTCCCTCCCTCCTCTCCCCCCTCCATGGGATTCCATCCCCTCCTACTCTCACCCCTCCCCCTCCTTTCTTCTCTCCCAGTGGCGTCAACCCACTACTCTTCTCCCTCCTACCCTCACCTCTTCCCTCTGGCAGGCCCCACGGCTTTTTCGTGTGAACGGTGCATCTTCGTGTACCGATCGTCGCCAGTGCACGTGTTTGTCTTCATGTCGGTGCTGCAGTGTCTCTCCGCGTGTGCTCCTCGGTTCACATGTATAAAAACTCTGTTTTCCCCGTTTATTCAAACAGTGTGCCTGTGAACGGCGTCATTTATTTTACTATGTCTGCCTCCCGTTTTTATCCGCCATGTTTGTTTGTTTTTCTGTCTTTCTGTTTACTGTTTACGGAAATTTAATAGATCTGGGGGCTGGAATTCCATAGCAGGGAAAGGAAGAGAAAGAAACGTAGTAGGTGGATATGGACTGTGGGTGAGGAATGAAAAAGGAAGCCGCCTGGTATAATTTTGCACAGAGAATAGCTTAATCATAGCTAACACTTGTTTCAAGAATCGTGAAAGAAGGCTGTATATGTGGAAAAGCGCTGGAGACACGGGAAGGAGCAGATAGATTGTGTAATGGTAAGACTGAAATTTAGGATCCAGGTTTTAAATTGTAAGACATTTCCAGGGACAGATGTGGACTCTGACCACAATCTATTGGTTAACAACTGTAGATAAAATCTGAAGAAAGTGCAAGCAGGTGGGAATTTAAGGAGATGGGAGCTGGATAAACTGAAAGAATCAGTGGCTGTAGAAAGTTTCAGGGAGAGCATTAGGGAACGAGTGGCAAGAATGGGGGAAAGAAATACAGTAGAAGAAGAAGAATGGGTAGCTTTGATGGATGAAATAATGAAGGCAGCAGAGGATCAAGTAGGTAAAAAGACGAGGGCTAGTAGAAATCCTTGGTTAACAGAAGATATATTGGATTTAACTGATGAAAGGAGAAAATATAAAAATGCAGTAAATGAAGCAGGCAAAAAGGAATACAAACGTCTCAAAAATGAGATCGTGAGGAAGTGCAAAATAGCTAAGCAGGGATGGCTAGAGGACAAATGTAAGGATGTACAGGCATATATCACTAGGGAAAAGATAGATACTGCCTACAGGAAAATTAAAGAGGCCTTTTATGAAAAGAGAACCACCTGTATGAGCTCAGATGGAAAACCAGTTCTAAGTAATGAAGGGAAAGCGGGAAGTTGGAAGGCGTATGTAGAGGGTCTGTATAAAGGGCGATGTCCTTGAGGGCAATATTATGGAAATGTAAGAGGACGTAGGTTTGTAGCCTATCCCCGATGTTATTCAATCTGTATATTGAGCAAGCAGTAAAGGAAACAAAAGAAAAATTCAGAGTATGAATTAAAATCCATGGAGAAGAAATATAAACCTTAAGGTTCGCAGATGACACTGTAATAGTGTCAGAGACAGCAAAGGACTTGGAAGAGCAGCTGAACAGAATAGAGAGTGTCTTGAAAGGAGGGTATAAGATGAACATCAACAAAAGCAAAACGAGGATAATGGAATGTAGTCTAATTAAATCAGGTGATGCTGACGGAATTAGATTAGGAAACGAGTTTTGCCGTCTGTAAAACAAAATGACTGATGATGGTCGAAGTAGAGAGGATGTAAAATGTAGAATGGCTATAGCAAGGAAAGCGTTACTGAAGAAGAGAAATTTGTTAACATCGATTTAGATTTAAGTGTGAGAAATTCTTGTCTGAAATTATTTGTATGGAGTGTAGCCAAGTATCGACGCGAAACATGGACGATAAATAGTTTATACTAGAAGAGAATAGAAGCTTTCGAAATGTGGTGTTACCGAAGAATGCTGAAGATTAGATGGGTAGATCACGTAACTAATACGGAGGTATTGAATAGAATTGGGAATAAGTGGAATTTGTGGCACAACTTGACTAGAAGAATGGCTCGGTTGGTAGGACATGTTCTGAGACATCAAGGGGTCACCAGTTTAAAATTGGAGGGCAGTGTGGAGGGTAAAAATCGTAGAGGGAGACCACGAGATGAATACACTAAGCAGATTCAGAAGGATGTAGGTTGCAGTAGTTACTTTGAGATGAATAAGCTTGCACAGGATAGAGTAACATGGAGAGCTTCATCAAACCAGTCTCTGGACTGAAGACCTCAACAGCAATAAAAGGTTCCGTCGTCCCGGTTTGAATCAGTTATCGGCGAGAGCGGCTTAGTCTTTGTTCACTTGATGATGGCGACCAGGTGGACCGCGGAAATGTTTTGTGCAGATGACAGTTTGAGCCGGCTGAAGACCCGACAAGAATTTCATTGAGATGACTATTTTCAAAGCTGTATTTGCGTCATCTTCAAGTCATGTTAAACACAGCGGTGGCTACACGTGCAGACTAAACACTCTCGATGAATAGCGATCTACAACACCTACTAATTGTGTGGATCCTATGATATATGAGCCAGTGACTGGAAGTACTTATTTGGTTTATACTGGGATCAGGAAATGACGGAAATGCAGCGTTGAAACTAGTCGCCCGAATAGTAAATATTTCCGAAATACGGCTATAGTGTTCCACTTCCATTAGTCATCCAGTATAGCCTCCTCTACTGATCAGAGGGAATGTAAATCTATATCTTTAAATACAGGGTACAGATCGCGTGTACAACGCACATTGCCTACAATATCAAAACTTGTAACATTCGACAAGGTTTTTTTTACTACAAAAGGGTCAAGCAACACAAAAAGAAATTACAGGACACTTAAAACAACTAACTTGAAGTAAATTTGCCTTGGTACAAGAGAATAGGAAGTTATACTACGGATGACCAAAAGAGACCATGGATGAGGCCAATTCGGATGGTCTACAACGTGTTTTTTCCACATTTCTATCCTTGCTATGGATGTTGTCGTTTGAAAGGTGTTGCTACCTGTAGTTTTCAGTAAGCTTTCCCTTGACCTCTGTCTCTGGACGGTTCGAAGACAATCATGCAATGGCGTGGTGAGCATGTTTGTTCTTTCGTGACTGACAGTAACTACACGTCTGATGTTTGTGGAAGCGGTACCTGCCAGTAGGATAGAATCCCGACATCCAGTGGATAGTCAGTATATTTCATGTAGTACCTTGTCAACTTCTCTGGAGTGGGTAGACCTATGCAAATAGCACTTGGGAATTCTTTCAGAATAGTAGGAGAGTGATAAAGCCCTTGCTCTTAAAGTTTGTGGCTGACAGCTCAATGTAATGCCAGTGCTGCTTGAAAGTCAAGCTGTGATTAAGTGCGACATATAAATAAACAGAAATATTTTGTGTATTGTGTAGTATCCAACTGATGAACGGAAATTGAAAATGTTCTAGGTGCCAGTGCTATTGTGTTCTCGTTGCTCCGTTGCATGCCCCTAAGCTTGTTCCTAATGTCACATCATGGACGACATGCTTCAAACATTTATTACTAGAAGATGCATAGTCCATGTGCCAAACACTGCATCGCTGTGGAGTTCCGTCAGAAAAGGCTACCAAACCAGTCCTTGCAACTCCAATGCTTACAACAAACTCCTTTAATTTTGAAGATGCTGCTGAAGCATCGTTGTCAATGCGTGCATGTAAGATCTTCAAACTCAATATTCTTCTGAAACAGAACCCTGAAAAGAAGTCAATGTATCGAAAAGAGGATAGACCATGGCAGATGTATGCCACACCGCACCCTTCATCTGAAAGACTAGCCATGTTTATCAGTTGCAAAATCGTAAGATCTGCTGATGCTGCCATTTTTTCCTAAATAGCACACAGAGTTTTACACCAAACTTCGCGACACCTGGTCTCAGGAATGGAGTTGTATAAGCAACAGATGTCACTACTGACAGACTTTCACCTTGAATTTAACTTTATGACTCTCTTGTGAAAAATGTAAAAGAAATAAGACATGATTTTTGTTGACTATACTTCTACTACTTTTAACTAGTAGAATTATTACTTCTGTATATATATATTTACATTATTGAAAATAAAACATGTTGTCTCTGTATGAGGCCTAATGGCACTTGGCATGAAACTTTGTTATTGGTGCTTAGAACCTGTCGGTTTCCTGGTATGACTCTTCTTAAGATGTGGCACGTTCTTAATAAAATACTTATTTCCAAATTTGTCTCATCATCTTCTGCGGCGATGAAGTGGGCAGCATATTTCTGTAGTATCAGGAGTGTCTTCTCAACTTTTTGGATACAAATAATTTGTGTACGAAGAGATTTACCTTGCTTCTTTGATTCCCGGACAAATGCGAGATTTGGTTCTTAAAACGTTTCCCACTTCTACTGTTCAGTTATATTCCTTTCGGTAAGACAACGAATTTACTTAGTACGTTTAAGATGGATAGCATGTAGTTGTGTTTCAGCTGGTTCCGTGCGAAGACAAATCAGCCATTCTCACCTTCAAATCATATCTCAGGTGACCTTCCACTTCTTCATGGACGTAGCCTGAACTTCCAAAGCCAGACATGCGTGTAAAGAAAAGTGGTGTCCTATGGAAGGGTTCATCATTACCCTTTTTTTTTTCATTAGTCATGTGTTCGTTTTAGTGCGGTCCGCCACGAACTCCACTCCTGTGTTGTGTTTTCATCTCAGAAAAGCGTTTGCAACCTTCATCCTCAGTTATTTGTCGCTTGTACTTTAATCTCTGTCTACAAATTTTGCTTTCTGCAGCCGCCTCCCGTACCGTGGAAGCTATACCCTGATATCTTAGCAGATGTCCTATCCTCCTGTCCCTTATTCTTGTTAGTGTTTCCCTCACATTCCTTTCCTCGCCGATTCTGCGGAGAACCTCCTCATTTCTTGTCAGTCCACCTCATTTTCAACATTCCTCTGTGGCACTACATCGTGAATGCATCGATTCTCCTCTGTACCGGTTTTCCCACAGTTCATGTTTCACTACCATACAATGTTGTGCACAAAACGTACGTGCTCAGAAATTTCTTCCCCAAATTAAGGCCTGGCTTTGGTCAGGAATGTCCTTCCTGACAGTGCTACAGGCGTTTTATGGCCTCCATGCTCCATCCACCGTGGGTTCTTTTGCTGTCTAGGTAGCAGAACCCCTTAACTCCGTGTACTTATTGATCCCCAACTCTGATGTTAAATTTCTTGCTGTTCTCATTTTTGCTACTTCCAATTACTTTCGTATTTCTTCGATTTACTCTCAGTCCATATTGCGTACTCATTAGACTGTTCGTTCCATTCAACACACCGTTTAATTCTTCTTTACTTTAACTGCGAATCGAATGTCATCAGGAAATCTTATCGTTTATAAACTTTCATCTTGAATTTCAATCACACTCTTCAATCAGTATAGATCTTAGAAAGGATCCAGTACGCTACCTTGTGGTGAGCCATTTTTCATACCTTGCCTTAGCCTACGTTATCCCGGAGAGCCTACATATAGGCTGTTTCACAGTAACTCTTAAATGAATTTGGTGAAATCGAAGTTCTCGATAAGCGCATACACCTTTCTTTATTAATAACTGACAATATCATAAGTTGCTGTCATGTCAGTGAAAGCTACACCTGTAATTTTACGTATTTCTAATCGATCCTTTCTGTACTTGGTTAAATTGACAACGTGAGATGTACAGTTCTATCCTGATTTGAAATACAGTTTTTAATGAGTTAACGCATGCTCCGTCTCATGCTGCACATGATTTAGCAACATCCTCTGAAAGATTTTATATAAATGAGACAATCGTTATATTTATCTACAGGTTTTAGAATCTGTTGTTCGTTTACATACCTTCGGAATGGATGTCACGTTAGCTACAGGTTTCCTAGACAGGCTTTGTCTAAACATTCATGGTGGTGTCTGTTTGCTCTATATCGTGTCCCCCTACCACTTTTGCGCAACGACGCTCTGAGCGTATTTTAGGGAATTGACTGGTTTGAACCTGGGACCTGTTGCTGGTAAGGAGACGCCAGACCACACATGACATGTAGAATTCAGAAGAGTTTAGTGAGACTAGCGATGACATAACCAAATACTAAATGATCTCAGAGTCAGCTCCACTGCACTCCCTGTAAAAGAATCTTAATACTAACTAAATTTAGTGGAAGGGGTTCAAGGCGTTCCTGTTTTTAGTTAGCTGGTAAAATAACGTTGAAAAAGCAGTTAAGTTTACCATTGGAAATTTTATTCTACTCACAAAACATTGTTTATAAATTGCACTATAGATAAAAGGAAATGTTTCAATACAGGATGGTAAAAACCAACTGCGTTCAACAAAAATGTGAACGAATATTCCCTGAGTGGGTTTCCAAGTTCTACAATGGATCGAAGGATGATCTATGCCATATCACATCTATAATCTAGGTTTAAATTAAGTTTCACAAAAGAGAAAAACTATCAACATGGTCTACAGTGACCCTCAATTATCTTTAATAATTTATCTAACTTGTCGTAAATTACAGTGCCTGATGTGGCTTCTCAGTAACTATATAACAGAAAAAACATCGCGTTTCAGGTTTTTACTTCAAGTGGCAAATGTGAACACCATGAGCTTTAATTGACGATCGACACTATATTACGCAAAAAGGAAGTGTAACAGATGAGACTTCTGCAGTTCTGAGTGAAGCTTTATGCGCTGTTATGCGGCATCGCGTGCGTTCATTACCTTGTCGGTGTTCGTCAGGGGGGCGGCGGCCGGCGCAGCAGACATCCAGCTGGCCGTCTCGGAACTAACTCTTCTCCTAACTTCTCCTTACTACCATTTACCGAAGTTAGTTTAAAAAAACTATCTGGCTGTGTTTTCATCTGACCAATCAGGGTCTCAGTGTTAACCTTGAGCTCCGCCTACAAGAATTCTGTCTATCCAATGAGGAACGTTATACTTTTCGTGGTGGGGCAATGTTTTTAAAGTTTGCAACGTAACAGAGACGCGAAAAAGTCTCACGCTAAAACCTGAAGCTGGTGTGGTCCTTTTAGCGTTACCGTAAGATCTATACTGTTCTTCTGGAGGGCTTTGTCTTTTAACATGGGCTGGGGGGTGGTCCTAATGTAACAGAGACATGAAAAAGTCGCACGCTATACCTTGCGGGTGGTGTGGCTCTTTTTGTGTTGTTGTAAGATCTATACTGTTTTTCTGGAGGGCTCTAGCTTTTAACATGGGCTGGCAGGTGGTCCTTGACGTAATAAAGACTCGAAAAAGTCTCACGCTAAAACTTGCGGGTGGTGTCGTCCTAATGGTTAGCTGGCGACGTGGGTGTCCAGTTCATCCCTTATCGTAGGGCCTTCTAGCATAACACGGTTCTGCTCTCGGCTTCTGTTCTCGTTTCTCCCCTCGGAACTGTGTATGTCTCACGGTGGGAAGGTATGACATGCATTTAGGCATTCTTGTGTTAGTTCTGTGGTACTCCATTTGCTCACTCCTTACTCGTATTACTTCGGTTAATTTATTGTCATCATTTATTCGGAGCTATGTGACATACTACTGGATTTGCTTATCATGTCAGGGTTTTCATGGAATATGTTGGATTTGCCTGACACCTTACAATTGTTGTTACAGAGTTCCATGTTCCATTCTCTCTATTTCTTACCGAAACGTTTCATCTGTTTAGTTCTAGTGTCATCTACATCTGTTGCTTTACCATCCTTGGGATCGTTAATGGCTGCGCTCAGTTCAT
The DNA here is from genome assembly GCF_023897955.1 of Schistocerca gregaria. Classification (NCBI taxonomy): domain Eukaryota; kingdom Metazoa; phylum Arthropoda; class Insecta; order Orthoptera; family Acrididae; genus Schistocerca; species Schistocerca gregaria. The sequence continues at coordinate 427,371,779 of NC_064926.1, forward strand.
CAATACTAAAAGGCTACATTAGTTCATTGGCTTCGTGCTCCGTAGCCCGAATTTATTGTACTGTATAAAACTTCCTTTGTGTCCATTTGAAATATTCAGTAATCCTTTTTTACTCTCACAGTTGCTATTATAATGTCTAGACTGAAAAAATATCTGTAGAAGTTGGAATAAGAGTTCACTTCACAATGAAGTATAAATGACTACAAATGACGTAAAATCAGTTTAATCCTTCTCAGGGGTGGGGAGTTTAAGCGGTAGATAGGGAGGAAGAATAGAGAGAGGAAAAAGAAGTAGATTTAATTACGCCACGTCACGAGTTATTATATTAAATTACAACCGGCACTATGACGACAACGTAGCGTTGGTTTACACGGGAATAATGCAAGTCTCTTGTTGGCTACAGAGGAAGCTGTTGTCAAGAGCTGGATTTTCGGAAAGCGTTGTTTTATATTACACTGTCTAGTCAAATTAATGTGACCACCGCTTATGTTCGAGGCCAGTGTGCAATAACCAGTCACACACGGCAGAGAGCAGCACTAGCTATGCGATCAAAAGTATCCGGACACCCTCAAAAACATACGCTTTTCTTATTAGGTGCATTCTACTGCCATATACTGCCAATTACTCTATATCAGCGACCACAGTAGTCATTAGACGTTGTGAGAGAGCAGAATGGGACTTCGAAACTGGTCGAGTTATTGGGAGTCACTTGTGTCATACGTCTGTTCGCGAGATTTCCACACTCCTAAACATCCTTAGGTCCACTGTTTCCGATGTGATAGTGAAGTGGAAACGTTAAGGGACACGTACAGCACAAAAGCGTACAGGCCGACCTCGTCTGTTGACTGACAGATACCGCCGACTGTAGAAGACAATCGTAATGTGTAATAGGCAGTCATCTAGCCACATCATCACATAGGAATCCCACACTCCGTCAGGATCCACTGCAACTATTATGACAGTTAGGCGGGAGGTGCGAAAACTTGGATTTTATGACCGAGCTGCTAACATTGTGCGGAGTGGCGAATCACGATACACAATATGGCGATCCGATGGCAGGGTGTGAGTATGGCGAATGCCCGGCGAACGTCATCTCCCAGCGTGTGTAGTTCCAACAGTAAAATACGGAGACGGTGGTGTTACGGCGTGGTCGTGTTTTTCTTGGAGGGGGCTTGCACTCCTTGTCGTTTTGCATGGAACTATCGCAGCACAAGCTTACATTGATGTTTTAAGCACCTTCTTGGTTTCCGATGTAGAAGAGCAATTCGGGGATGGCGATTGCATCTTTCAACACGATCGAGCACCTGTTCATAATGCACAGTCTGTATCGGAGTGGTTACACGACAATAACATCCCTGTAATGGACTGGCCTGCACAGAGTCCTGACCTGAATCCTATAGAAAACCTTTGGGATGTTTTGGAACGCCGACTTCGTGCCAGGTCTCACAGACCGACATCGATACCTCTCCTCAGTGCAGCACTCCGTGAAGAATGGGCTGCCATTCCCCAAAAAACCTTCCAACACCTGATTGACCGTATGCGTGCGAGAGGAGAAGCTGTCATCAAGGCTAAGGATGGGCCAACACGATACTGAATTCCGGCATTACCGATGGAGGGCGCCACGAACTTGTAAGTCAATTTCAGCTAGGTGTTCGGATACTTTGGACCACATTGTTTCTATAAAGGATGTATAAGGGGTGTCTGGGACCGCCGAAAACACTGCAGTCGTTGTCGTAATGCAGAAATCAAGCAGTTTATCTGACGTCCAAAAGCGCATGATCGTTGGCTTTCTGGCCGTGGGTGGAAGCATTATCAAAGAGGCTAAGTTTGTAAATCGTTCGCGTGACGCCGTGGTTAAAGTATACAGTCAATGGCAAAATGTCGCTATCCAAAATCGGCGCCGAGGGAACTGTGGTGTACCCCAGGCAATAGATGTAGGGGTGAATGACGATGCGGAGATGTATTCGGGCGAACAGACGTGCAATTACGAGGGGCGTTTGAGAAGTCCGTGCAAAAATAAAAACTACTTACGTGTTTGGGGTAAACCTTTTTTATTTTTCGACATATTCTCCTTTTAGACTTATACACTTCGTCCAAAGCTGTTCTAATTTGTTGATCTCTTCCGAATAATAGGAGTTGTCCAAGTCTGCAAAAAAGCTATTAATTGCTGCAAACACCTCCTCATTTGAATAAAATCTTTGTTCCGCCAGCCATTTCTTCAAATTGTGGAAGAAATAGTAGCCTGAGGGAACCAAGTCTAGAGAACAGGGGGAATATGAAACGAGTTGGAATCCTATTTTCATTAATTTTGCGACCACAACTGCTGAGGTGTGTGCTGGTCCATTGTCGAGAAGGAAAAGGACTTTTTTGCTGTCCAATCGCCGGCATTTGTCTCACAGTTGGGTTTTCAAACGGCCCAATAACGATGAATAATATGCACCTGTAATAGTTTTACCATTTTGAAGATAGTCGATGAGGATTATCCCTTGCGAATCGCAAGAGACAGTCGCCATAACATTTCCGGCCGAAGGAATGGTTTTCGCCGTTTTTGGTGCAGATTCTGCCTTGGTAACCCATTGTTTAGATTGTTCTTTGGTCTCAGGAGTATAGTAATGTATCCATGTTTCATCCACAGTGACGAAACGACGCTTAAAGTTCTGCGGATTCTTCCTGAATAGCTGCAAACCATCCTTGCAACACTTGATACGATTTCGTTTTTTGTCAAGCGTGAACAATCGCGGAACCCATCTTGCGGATAGCTTTCTCATGTCCAAATGTTTATGCGAATTGTTATGTACCCGTTCATTCGAGATGCCCACAGCACTAGCAATCTCGCGCAAATTTCCTCTTCTGTCATCCATCACCACATCATGGATTTTATTAATTATTTCTGGAGTCGTAACCTCCACAGGGTGTCTCGAACGTTCAGCATCACTTGTGCCCATATGGCCACTCCAAGTATTTGAAATCACTTATAAACTTTTCTAATCGAATCTAATGTTTATCAAGCTTCTTTTTAGTCTTCTGAGGCGTTTTTCCTTTCATAAAGCAATGTTTAATCAGCACACGAAATTCTTCTTCTTCCATTTTTTAACAATTACTCGACTTCCTTGATTCACTCGAATGCCAAACACAAAGAAATAGACCAATATGGCTGAAATTTGGTATGCGTTCTTTCGAAAGATGCTACTAACTAAACATGACCTCGATACGCGCCAGTGGTGCCATCTCTCGGACTCTGCACAGGCTTTTCAAACGCCCCTCGTATAAATCAGCTGACTGCCCAGATGAACCAAGGGGCTACCAACAGTGTCTCCTCAACGACTGTTCCTCGTACTTGCTTCAAGGTCCTGGTTCATGCGCCCAAGCTAATTGCCGTTCAGCGGCGACGAACGCAACTGGACGTCCACTGAGTGGCGACAGGTGGCGTTTTCAGGCGAATCATATTTTATGCTCCATCGAACAGAAGGCCGTTGGCGCGTACAACATGAGACATCTGAAAGCAAACACTCTGACTCAATAGTCAGAAGGGTCCAGGTCAGAGGACGGGGCGTTGTGGTGTGGGGAATGTTTTCGTAGCGTTGCCTGGGCGGTCTTGTAATACTGGAAGGCATAATGGATCAACACGAGTATGCATCTATCCTTGGGGACCATGTCCATGCAGTTTGTTTTTCGTCAACACTATGGCGTCTACCTGCATCGCAACGCAACTTATCAAACAGCTCGCAATGAGCTGTGTGGATTCAAGAGCACAAGGATGAATTTACCGTACTCCCCTAGCCGCCAGAACTCCGGGATCTAAATCCAATCGAGAGTCTATGTGACAAATTAGATCCTCAACAGAAAAACCTAGCCCAGCTGGTCAAAGTACAGGAGTCGGCATGGCCCCACATCCCTCTCGATACCAACGCGATTCGCACTGCAAAATGTGGTCATTCAGCCTTTTGACAGGTGGTCACATTAATGTGACTAGACAATCCCCGTAGGTTGAGGTATAGCTCTTAAGGACAAAGTCCCTGGTCGAGTTTGCCTAACGTTGGAACGGACAGCCAAAGTGAGCGATTTTTCTGATAGAAGAAACTCATGTGACAGCATCTGGTCCCATCTGTCAAACAAGCTTTCACTATTTAACTGTTTCTGTAACAAGTATATACGACAAAGGAGACCAACATAGCTAATGTGATCCAATATAACAGAGCATAGCTATATAGTCAGGTGACGCTTCGGAAGACAAAACTGCTTGTAGTTCTGTAACATACAGGTAGCGATATATTTCATTTAATGAGCGTCTAAGACAGAGCAGACAGTAAAGAAATACACGGCATATTCAATATTACAGCTTCAAAATTGATCGCCAAATACAGGCGTCTGCGTTATCACTGTAATCAACAACTGATAGTACCTGTCCCTGAGAAATTCATGTAATCAAGAAGAATACTGCGACAAAGAAGATTTGTATGAGCTTGTTTTCAATGTGTTCTGGATAATGTGCTTGATATCACAGCACTCAGAGACTAGTCAAGATACGTTGCACTGATTATACAGAGAGAGACTACAGGTGTGAGAGTGGAAAATTTGTATTCCATTAAATGGAAACTGAAATTTAGATTACAGTACAAAACTTCGTTGTGTGAATGAAATACAGAATACTTTAAATGACTGTTGTCTTTAATTCCGGCAAGAGCTAAGAATAATAAACATATAGCGTTATTAAAAAAAAGTACAGAGTAACTCGGTTTTGCTTCACATAGCTAGTTCCTTATTTATTTGTTCTTGAAAATCAAGTCCATTTAGCCACTCAGATTGTTTGCAACTGTGACTATTAGTACTACTATAAAGTTTCACAGGTATACACCTTTTCGTGCTGATGTTTAAGGATGTACAGAATTATATCACACAATATTTTACTGTTGCTTTTAGTCGCACTGAACAGATTAGTGAACATGAAGTGGAACAGAAAATGACTGGTATGCACCGATTTTGCACACGAAAGGGACCGCTAAGTGTGTGTTGGTGGTCTATGCCAATCCTTCCTGAAAATGCGAGTAATGGAGAATGCGGACATGCGGAAAAGCTCACTGTATCCCAATGGACAGACCTTAACTGTTAAAAGCTGATGACTGATTGAAGGGTCTCGTAGCCAACCCGCTTTCTACCCTAGGAAAACACATTCTTTCGCTAGACCTGAGCCTCCGTGAGAAAGGTAGTGGGATACGAACACCCTGAAGCCTGCAGCGGGGAGAAACTTTCAGAAAGTTTGCTGAAAGAATGTACGTGAATGTCCGTGCACAGCACCTGCTCACGAATGAACTATTTTTTGGGAGATCTCAATGGAGAGCAGGCAGCCAGGGACATTGAATAAAGAGAACTGTGTAGGAGGAATAGTTTGTTTGCTGGCAGTGGTGCATTGTCAACCAATGATAAGCCGTGGCGTCAAAATTTCAGGTGTCTGGAAGTACAGGAGGGAGAGGACCTGGGTCACAACCGGCGAGCTGGAGAGTGGAGAGCGCCTCAAAGACGAGGAGTGAGACTTCGTGATGGTTCTTTCGAGGGACTTCGCGCTTGCTCTTCTTCTCAAGACTTGGATGTCCGGACTTGGACTGCATTTGCCTTTGATGCCGATCGAGTCCTGTGATGACTCCAGTCTACTCCATGTTGTTCTTATTCCCATACAAGTCTTTCTTAGATTTCGTTTGAAGCCAATGCCGATTTTGACGGTTGCCGCAGACGGGTGTATCTTTCATGTTCTGTACATCGTTCATGGACAGTTCTTGTCGTCTGGCCAATATATGCAGAGCCACATTCACAGGGAATTTTGTAGACGCCTGCTTTCTTCAGTTGTAAATCGTCTTTAACGGAACTGAAGAAAGCAGGCGTCTACAAAATTCCCTGTGAATGTGGCTCTGCATATATTGGCCAGACGACAAGAACTGTCCATGAACGATGTACAGAACATGAAAGATACACCCGTCTGCGGCAACCGTCAAAATCGGCAGTAGCAGAGCACTGTATTTCATTGGGACATTCAATGGAATACAATGGAACAAAAATTTTAGCTCCGGTTTCCGGATTTTGGGATTCCGTAATCAAGGAATCAGTGGAAATACGTCTTGCCGATAATCTTATAAATCGTGACAACGGCTTTCAACTGGATAAAACTTGGAATCCTGTTATTAAAATTATACATTCACAGCGGAATAGACAGCGTCATTCGATACTCAATGACTAGATGATCTTTTACTTTCACCACCGAGGGCAGCACGTACAACTCGGCTATGCCGCGCATGTCAACACGTGCGCGAGAATCGGTATAAATACCGCGACTGCACCTGGGCTCTTCAGTAGTTGTGTACTCACCTGATGATGGCCGGACGTCTCTGGGCCGAAATATCGTGGCAGAATGTCGACGGGATCCGGCTGCATACCCGGAAATTATTAGAAGAACAAATACGCCGGGAAAATTTCAGAAGTCACAAGGGAGTTTTTGTTTGATTATGACTAAACCTGGCGCCCAGGAAAGTCAGCTAATTTTTACCTACATCCCTACTAAAAAATCCTGTTCACTACATTTTAGCGTCCATCATGGGGCTTAATATTTACTTTGTAATATACACTGTTAGGCGCTGGTTTTGTTCAGAAGTAACATTTCACTCATGAAATATATCCGTAATGTGTTTTCACATAGACGAATGTCCTCCTTGCTTCTTCCGTCAAGATTTATTTTGTTCCAAGGAAGCAGAAATCCTTAACTCCGTCTACTTCATGGTCACCAATTCTGACATTAAGTTTCTCGTTGTTCCCTTTGTCATTTCCCAGTTTATTCTCAATCAGTACTCTAGCAGCGTGGGATTAACCGAGCTGTCTTAGGCGCTGCAGTCATAGACTGTGTGGCTGCTCCCGGCGGAGGTTCGAGTCCTCCCTCGGGCATGGACGTGTGTGTTTGTCCTTAGGATAATTTAGGTTAAGTAGTGGGTAAGCTTAGGGACTGATGACCTTAGCAGTTAAGTCCCATAAGATTTCACACACATCTGAACATTTTTTTGTAAGTACTCTATACTTATCACACTGTTTACTCCGTTCAACTGATCCTATAATTCTTTCTCAGATTTGCTGAGGACAGCAATGTCTTCAGCGAATCTTATCACTGACATCCTATCACCCTCAACCTTAATCCAGCTCCTAAACATTTCTTTTATTTCCATCATTGCTACTTTGTTGTGAAACGTCATCTTTGAACAATTATACACGAATGTGCTTAAACTGACACAATATTTTTAGCGCAACGCAATCTGACTTTCAAAAATCCCTACAAAAGAATGGCCCTGACTAACATTAACCTATACCTTTCACAAATCACTTACCTCACCAAAAATCTTCGATACTTGAACTACTGCAATACAGAGAGCGCCAAACTGCCAGCTAAATCAAAGATTCAAACTACGGAATGCACTAACTACTGATAGGCATAGTTAGCGAATGAAAGATTTTAATAGAGAACAAACAATGTATTTATCTTAATAGTCATAATGTATATATCAGTTCATGACATCCATTCTTACAAATTTCAAAACTCCGCCATCTCTCTCCCCACATCCACCACTGCTGGCGGCTCACCTCCAACTGCGCAACGCTACGCGCTGTTAGCATCCAGCTGCCGCTGCCCAACACTACAATGGCGAGTATTACAACAATGCCAACCAGCCACTGACTGCACACAGCACAGACAGTGATTTTCAGAGCGCTACGTGGCGTTACCAATAAAAAAACCTAAACAGCCTACTTACAGTTGTACAGAATGAACAGCAGGGGCGAAAGACTGCACCATTGTCTTACACCATTTTTCTTCAGAGAACTTCGTTCTTTTTTTTCAGTCTTATTATTCCCTTTTGGTCGTAATGGATACTGCATATTAATCGGCGTACTCTTATTTTTCTGCCGGCCGCGGTGGTCTCGCGGTTCTAGGCGCGCAGTCCGGAACCGTGCAACTGCTACGGTAGCAGGTTCGAATCCTGCCTCGGGCATGGATGTGTGTGATGTCCTTAGGTTAGTTAGGTTTAAGTAGTTCTAAGTTCTAGGGGACTAATGACCACAGCAGTTGAGTCCCATATTGCTCAGAGCCATTTGAACCATTTTCTTATTTTTCTCAGAATTTCGATGTTACACCATTTTACGTTGTCGGACGCTTTTTCTGGACTGACAATTCTTACGAACTTGTCTTGATATTTCTTCAGCCTTGCTTTTTTTGTCAAGCACAACGTCAGAAATGCCTCTCTGATGCCTTTATGGTTTTTCTAAAGCCAAACTAATCGTCATCTAACTCGCCTTCAGTTTTCTTCTCTTCCATACATGATTTCGCTCACCAGCTTGCATTCATGAACTATTGAGCTGTTTGTGCGTTAGTTTTCGCATTTGCCTGCTCTTGCTATCTTCTGAAATGTATGGATAACATTTTTCCGACACCCTGATGGTACGTCGCCAGTCTCACAGATTCTACACACCAACTGGAGTAGTCGTTTGGTTGCTACATTCGCCCAACGATTTTAGAAATTACGATGGAATGTTATCTGTTTCTTTTGCCTTATTTGATCTCAAGCCTTCAAGAGGTCTTTCAGACTCCGACTTTAAACTGGATCCCTTATGCCATCCATATCGACTTCAATTTTGTTTTTCTACCACGTCATCAAACAGAGCTTCCCCCTCAAGCTTATGCCACTCAAAGAGGCAGGTTTCCGTCGAGAATGGCGTAAACATCACTGACACTGAAGAGCGAAACGTTATGATCATCTGCTTAAAAGCGTATCGGTCGACCCTTACAACTAAGGAACACTTGTTGGTAGACATGGCGCTAGTGCCTGGTACTGTCCCAGATGTGGTCCATCGGGTTCAGGTAGGGCGAATTTAGTGGCAAGACACTATCTCACTCCCCAAACCACTGCAGCACGGTTTTGGCATTTCGATATGGGCGTTGCCCAGCTGGGAGATGCCATCAGCATTGATGAAGACATCAGATGGACTGCAAAAATGTTGCCTTCTATTTGCACCACATGGCTCTCCTCCTTGGTGTGCGATCATACGTGAACTGGTATGAGAAGAAACGTAATTCATCCAACTATAAGACACCATTTCACTAGTTCAGGATCCAATCTCGATGTTCCTGTGTCTGCTGTAGTCGTAATTCACCATGTCGTTGGGTCAACATGGCAACAGGTAGGTGCGGTCTACTACGGATCCTCAGATTCAACAGGTTGACGCCTATCATGTTTTAACGCTCTAAGGACAGAAAACCCCAATTAACAAACTTTGTGGAAACTTAAAGTAGGGAAGTGAGTCAGCTTGACAGTAACGGCAACTATTGACGATAAAATCTGCACTGGTAACATTTTGATTAACACCGATATCACTCAAATACTGAGAATAGCATACAAAAAGAGGAGGTAAAAGGAAAAGATTATCATAGATTTTTTATCAAACATCTATAGAATAAATTCAAAATCATATGAACGAAGCTCAAATCCAAGGAAGTAATTCAGTCAAAGATAACATTTACCATGGAAGAGAGTTGTAGCCGAATCGAAAAGGAAACTCAATGCGACTACAATGTAACTCGGACATGGAAATGTTCAGTTAGTTTGTTGCTCTTGAGTCGCTCTAGAGTACTTTTGCGATAGTTGTCTCGACGCACACGCTATTAGATTGTTTCAGGTTTGGAAGCTGATAATTCGTGAGGTAACGACTGAAGCATTGCTCAGTCATTCGACTGATGAAAGTTAATCTCTACCGTTCTCAACGTGACGGTATAGTAAGACGAGTGTTAGACTTCAATTGAATGATATTGATTTATCGGACTTAGCCTTCGTACTGATGAACAGTTACACACCTTGAGAACAATGGATCAACGACAGAAAAACAATTCGTAGTCTTGAGTAGGACACAATAAAACGCAGACACCAAGAAAGACAAGTACGCCGATTAGTCAAAAGTTGTCAGCGTCACGATTACTGAACTGAACAGAAGTTAATCTTGAATGATATATCGGGGTACGTGGGTTGTAGGGACAAACAATTAAAGAAAGAACAATAAAATCTGAGTCAAAAGATAAATATTACGCGTCGCCTAACTCGTTAAATGGACAATACAATGTGCATTAATGGAAGTTGATTGACTCTTTAAACATTTAAGTGGGTCAGTACATGAATAATGGACAGTGAAAAGTGATTAGTTTAAACCAGTATTTCCGCGTATTAAAAAAATACGTTTACTCCAACGTAAGTTATCTCTGGAGTTGCGTCGGACCGTTGTTAATAACTGGACGTAGCAACGGCACAGCAAAATTTTTATCCTCGCTATGTACGATGTGAAAAATGACCGTAATGATGAAATCAGTAATCAAGATTTTATTGCATCACGGAACTAATCGGACACAAAAATAAAAATAAACGATTGCAGTTTACCAGTTCGCACAAGCTGAGAAGACTGTTGCGGACAGATAACAGAATATTTCTAAACCACGCGAGGAGTTGTGCTCTTACGAGAGTTACAGGTGCTGTTCCACGTCATACCGACTGGGACGAACATCGTTACGAGTCGCGTCTCCTCCCGGCGAGTGAAGAAGGAGGGAAGGGACGTCACAGGAGCAAGAAAGAAAGTGACTTGCACGTTCTGTGATGAGGAGCAGATGCCCTATTTGTTGTTACCTGCCCATGGTTCCACATCGTCCAACCACATTCTATAGACGCTCACGACAGCAGCATGCAAGCAGCTGAGCAGTTTCATTTCCAAGATACTCGTGCCCTGTATTGGACCATAACAATGTGCACTTTACCAAAGTTGCTTGTGCGGATTTTCCCATTTGTGGCACGTATCGTCTATGCTCCACTTAGCTACTGTACATTCCTTACTGTGGCTCGTCCTTGCAAGGCTACGAGGCTGGATTCAGTTTCGCGGTTAAAAACTGAAATGATTGGGAGGCATTGATTGCCGGGAGGCCCCATTCGGTTTCAGCCGCCAAGTGCAAGTCTTTATTTCAGTCGGCACCACATTTGGCGACTTGCGGCCGATGATGATGAAGACAACACAACACCTAGTCCACGAGCGGAGAAAATCTCCAGCTCAGCCGGGAATCGAACCTGGTCCCGCTGCATGGGAGCCAATCATGATACCATTTATTATTATTATTAATATTTTTAATCCCTCAACTATGCAGGTGGACAGTTTCGCAGTGACCTGTGTGTCGGTGATCAATGAGGTTTCGAAATCGATATCGTCTTTCTTTCATGAGCTCGAAGTAATTATTTATCTTCTATGTGAAAGATATTTTATATATTTTTCATGAGTAGGAATTTGTCTCGTCAACGGCCTTGCCACCGTGGTAACAGCAGCTTCCATCAGATCACCGAGGTTAAGCGCTGTCAGACTTGGATAACACTTGGATGGGTGACCGCCTAAGTCTGCCGAGCACTGATGGGAAGCGGTGTGCAGTCAGCCCATGAGGGGCCGTTTATGGATCTGCTTGATTCAGATGTAGTGGCCCCGTCGTGAAAACTGGCAACGGCTGGGAGATCAGTGTGCTCATCTCATAACCCTCCATATTCACATACATGCGAAGTCTATCGGCTGCGAATGACACAGCGTTCCATCAGTGCTGTTCGGTCTCCCGATGCCTGCTTGGGCGGAGTTAAGCTTTTTAAGGAATTTGTCTGAGGTGCTAAGTGAGGTCCCGAATCCCGTGTATAAAACCCATTGCTCCCCATCATAAATTGATTTCAATCTTAAGCGGAGTTATTGAACGCAGTTTTCCGAAATTCCTTCACCAGCGAAGACGAATGGAATATTCCAGAATTTGAAACACGAACATCTGCTAGCATGAGTTTCTTAGAAGTAGATACCTTAGGGGTTGCGAAGCAACTCAAATCGCTTGATACGGAAGCGTCCTGGGACCTCTGCTGTTCCTGATCTATATAAATGACCTGGGTGACAATCTGAGCAGTTCTCTTAGACTGTTCGCAGATGATGCTGTAATTTACCGTCTAGTAAGGTCATCCGAAGACCAGTATCAGTTGCAAAGCGATTTAGAAAAGATTGCTGTATGGTGTGTCAGGTGGCAGTTGACGCTAAATAACGAAAAGTGTGAGATGATCCACATGAGTTCCAAAAGAAATCCGTTGGAATTCGATTACTCGATAAATAGTACAATTCTCAAGGCTGTCAATTCAACTAAGTACCTGGGTGTTAAAATTACGAACAACTTCAGTTGGAAGGACCACATAGATAATATTGTCGGGAAGGCGAGCCAAAGGTTGCGTTTCATTGGCAGGACACTTAGAAGATGCAACAAGTCCACTAAAGAGACAGCTTACACTACACTCGTTCGTCCTCTGTTAGAATATTGCTGCGCGGTGTGGGATCCTTACCAGGTGGGATTGACGGAGGACATCGAAAGGGTGCAAAAAAGGGCAGCTCGTTTTGTATTATCACGTTATAGGGGAGAGAGTGTGGCAGATATGATACACGAGTTGGGATGGAAGTCATTACAGCATAGACGTTTTTCGTCGCGGCTAGACCTTTTTACGAAATTTCAGTCACCAACTTTCTCTTCCGAATGCGAAAATATTTTGTTGAGCCCAACCTACATAGGTAGGAATGATCATCAAAATAAAATAAGAGAAATCAGAGCTCGAACAGAAAGGTTTAGGTGTTCGTTTTTCGCGCTCGCTGTTCGGGAGTGGAATAGAAGAGAGACAGTATGATTGTGGTTCGATGAACCCTCTGCCAAGCACTTAAATGTGAATTGAAGAGTAGTCATGTAGATGTAGAAATGCCCTTCAGATGTCAGTGGTTCTGGAAATCAACCGTGTCCTGAGAGAATATGCGAATTCAGAACCCAAGCTCACGACCGTTTTTATGAATTTACTTTATTCCTTTAACTATTTTTTGTTTACAACCAAACTAAACGATATTATTACAGTATTCCTACAATTCTTCAGACGTGCAAGCAAGTATGAAGGACAAAGTTGGTGGCGATCTATGGCTGTCGTAATATCATGAAATTTTGTCGCAATTGTATTTTTGACATCAGCTGTGTTAGACATGGAAGTCATACCTATTGATGACACTAGAAAATTTGTGCCAGACCCGGACTCGAAATCAGATTCCGCTCTTATCTCGAGCGCGGTCGCCTTAACCGTCTCCTTTTTTCCTAACCAGGATCTCCCCCTCATCGAGAGTGGTCACCTTGTCTTTTTTAATATTTTATTTTTTATTAGTTGAGTATTTAAACGGAACAAAGGAAAATAATAAAACTGTCTTTACGCTGCCGTTACAAAATGAGATTAACAATTTTTTTATACCTAAACTGAACAAGTAATAATAAATCAACGGATGTAAAACTAACATTGTAATAAAGTAGTATACTTTGGAAAGTGAAACTTACACCAGAAGCTGAAAAACACAATAACATCTCGGCTATCAGTGCACGCTTCTAGGACCGATCCAAACGTGACGTATGGACGTTGAGCCGAAATTTCGTGATACTGATAAAGCTACAGAAGGTCACCAGTGTCTGTTATTTCAGACACACCTGCATGCCTGAAGAAACAGACGTTGTAATAATAAGTATTACAGCCTAGACGGGCAAAAATGACGGTAATACTAACGTTGGACACGGTCGCTAACCCTGCTGTGGGAATGCAGGTAAACTGCGAGCAATTTGGGTGCAAACACTGTGATACAAGGACATTTGGATCGGCCCTGGAAGCATGCACGTGTAGCCATAGTACTTAAGGTGACCTTGCGATAAGCGGGAAATCCGGGTTCGAATCCCGTTCTGGCACAAATTTTCGTATGTCACCAATAACTGCGATTACCACGCCTAGTACAGCTGCTGTCGAAAATTCGAAATAAACAATATTTCTTTTGTATTTTTATCTTCGGCCCAGAAGTAATTTGGACTATCCTCCACACCTACACGTTTTCAACGGTCTCTGAGAATTATGTCACGATGTAGTGATGGAAAGTGTTCTGAAACGTTTATAACGATTGTAGCCGCGGTACATCTGGTTGTATGAGTCATTACTCTTGCCCTGCGTCTAGGTTAAGTGTTTTCCGTTCTTTTGTCCACTTCAAGACTTCGTAATATATATGGTAAAGGGCAGTGTGAAGATCATGTTATAATGTACTTGCGTTTCATCCACGTCGCGTTCCGTTACTTGGTCTCTCTTCTCCTTCCGGTGAACGCTGCTGTGTGCCATCACCAAATGAGACCAATTACTTTGTCTTAACTTACGGCCGCCTTATAATTCGCATTTTTTTGTAGCTGTGTCGACGCAGTTAGAAAGTACTTCCAAATGGTTGGAGATGCGTTACTTAGAGATAATGTAAAGAAATCAACTACTTGATTCTGTAGTAAATTGTAGAAGTGTTTACCCCGCTAATGTGTACTGATTTTTATCCTTGACTCATCAATATATGGTGAAGTTCGTATTACTTGAAATAGTACTGCTAGTTTCTATTACAGTTGCAAATAATGAGCAAGTAACTATGATGGAAACATGCTATTAGAAAGCTACCTGAAGGTATTACGAAAACTTTTTCATACAGTACATTTAAATTTACTGAAGTCGTATTTGTGGAGGCCGTTTTAGTGTTTTCCACCACTCCCCATTTTGTTATAAATAAAAAAATCTCATTTGCCCGCATGACTGAAAAAGATCAGTTATAATGTTGTTGGAAAATACTACCGTAGTATTCCTATGGTCATACTAGACCAATTTGCTTTCAGCCTTCAACTCTATGCTAAAGAGCATTATGTACTTGTCACATGAACCCCTCCCATGACAACATCAATGAGATGCAATGAACAGCAATATCAAGATGGCGGTGGTGAAAAATCCAGTGAGTGATGTGAGTAAAAATAATGGTTGAAAAAGATCAGTTTCGCTGTTGTTGAAAAATATTACAGTAGTGTTCTTATCGTCATTTTGTTGAATTTTACTTTGAACTTTCAACTACAGCTCATCATGCAATAATTACATTAAACCCTTCCATGGCCACATCAATGACACGCAACGAATGACAGCAAGATAGTGGTGGCGGAAAATCTAATCAGTGACGTGAATAAAAACAAGATGTAGCTAAATCTTGTAAAATTTTGAGGTGCGTCTAACTTGTACGTAAATAACCATTGTAGATTCTGAAATGCCGAGACGTACCTTGGCTTTTCCGGGCAGGCTACATTTAAGTTGTGAATAAAGAGTAGGATCTAGTTTTCACACTGAGGTATGGGTAGCTTATTGTTATGACGGTGGTGGGGCATGCTAGCTCTTAAGCAATTATGGTCAGTCTGCGCCATGGTGATACTCCTGCCGGTCAGGTATGAGAAACGTTATCCCATTCAAAGGGATGTTAGTAGATGTAAAGAGCCGCTATGATATGAAACTGGAAATGTGGACCTTCCAAGAACGAAATTTATTCCAGTACATGATGAAACACGTGGGAGAGCCTTGACCTCCCCAAAACGGATGTAGATACTGCTTTGTTGTGTATGGATGCTTGATTCCAGACTGGTGTGGCAGAGGACAATGAAGTTTACCGAAAAACACTAAATAAAACAGTGGACGATGTCATGTATCACATTGTTTCAAAACATCACGACTGGATTCGATTCAAGTCTAAAACGCAGGAAATTAATATGATTTAGCTAGAATGGCAAAAAAATATTTCGATTGCCAAGTGTTATACAGGGTTTGTATTGCACCCAGACAGGAATTAGGAAACCAGTACTACATGGTGATGAACACATCAGTCTCAAAAGTTATGCCTCTAATAATGTACAGGTCACTGTAGATGCTGGTCAAAAATTTACTAGCATGAGTACAGAAGGACCTGGAGCGTGCTTGATGCTAGAATATGGAGACACAGCCCAATTAGAAATACAATTTTAGGGTACAGTGGGGATGCTTGCTTGGTAACTCGGGATATGGAGTATCCACACGATTATTAACACCGTGTAAGCCAGTAGGGAATGCTGATCAGCGACTACCCAATTGGATCCATGCCAGAGAAATAGCGAAAGTGGAGAGAGCCTTTGGTCAATTGGAGCAACGATTTCCGATCATCAGAAACTGTGTAAGACTTTCTTTAGAGAGAGTCCCCAAACTAATAGTAATGTGTGCTGTAGTTCACAACATCTCTAAGTACCTGAAAGGTGACTAACAGTATCATTTCGAGATGCAGAAGAGGAACCAACCGACAGACAACTGGAAAGCAATGGAGGCAAGGTTCGCGCTGAAGAGAAGCGACAGGCATTGCTCGGATTTATTTAGGTGTTGTTTCTCGGTTTAATTGTGTACTACTCAAATGAAATAAGCAACATATAGGCAATGTAATTATAATTCATAGTCACTTAATTGTAAGAGAACAAGGAAAACGTGTAAATGATACTTTGATTTATTTCTTTTAGACAACAAGGTAAGGAATGGAATGGATATGGTAATACGAACGTTGAAGTTGATGTAAAGAAAAGTATTTTGTTTCTTCAGGTTCATATGCTGCAATACTTTTCACTCCAGGTCGAATGTGTGTTGATGTTGTTGGCTCTGCTATCGCAGAAGCAACAACGACACGTACCGCATAACAATGATGCCAAAGCGTCCTAAAATATTTACAGGCCGTGTTCCCATAATCAACCTGAATGTAATACCAAAATCTAATTTTAATGCACCAAAGTAAGAGACGTAATCACACAATATAGGCAAAGACAAACGAAAGACCAAGCACATTTTTAAGGGGTGGAAGGCTTTTTGACAGGATTTATATTGCTTTGTATCGTTTAAACTACATATTTTAGTAACATTCCAATGTAAAGCGATAATGCTTTGAATACAAAATATAAACATGACCAGAGACAATGGTGAGCAGAGTTCTCACACAGAAAGGGAAGTTCAGTATCTCGAAAATACATCTTTGCATTAAATAAAATGATTTCTAGAAATGCATAAGATAACTAGTACAAAAATCCTGTGACACTACCGTTGTAGCTTAATTGTTCTATACCATTTAGAAAAATACACATGACTAGAATATTGGCACTGCTTATAAATCCTACAGACCATACAATACTTGTGAACATCTATAGTTTAATCTCGTTCCAAACCACAATGGACCCTCAAATTAAATATTGCCACATATAAATTGTATGCACTAATATGCAAAATAGTCTTAGACACAGTTCAGTCACGGGTTCTACTGATATAACTTACAGGTTAGTTGAGAAGCATAGCTCAATTTTTGCAAATTCTACGAAATACATTAAGATGTAGTCTATAACATTACATATCACACATGGACACTAGCATTAATCTGTGTTATAGGTTAATGTGCACTTACTGATGAGAGTACTTCGATCATTGTGCCAGAGTAAACAATGTTGTTATCATGTTTAAATTGAATATATTACTTCTCAATAAAATATTCTCAGTTTACAAGGCATGTCACTTTTATTCGAAGTGAAATGGCTTGTAAACAAAGAAGATTTTATTGAAGCGTGCCATTGTGGACGACAGGTAGAACACTTCTTAGTTCGGCTTAAACTGATATCAAAGTCATTCAAACATTATATTAACACCCCTGCTAGGTTATTAACTTTACCTTTCATTTAAAAAAAGTTTGTCATCTTCTGCTGATAATGTTGACTTATGCTGTCAAACGGTGGAAACTAGAGACGAGGGCAGTTTGGAAAGTTCGCGATATCATGCAAGATGTGAGCGCCAGCACAACGTGGTTCCTGCGTAGTAATTAGTCATCCTTTACGACTAAACACATGATGTGCCAGTGCTCTGGAGGGATTTGTGGCTTGGACATCTCTCTGTTGTTCTTCCCAAATAGTGAGTTATGAAGACAAAAGAAAACGAGTTTTAGGCAGTGATTAGGTACTTCATGGAGAAAGGTCTGAAAGCAAAGGAAATTCATGCCAACTTTTGAAACACACTTGGAGACTCTGCTTCTTCATATTCGACTGTTATCAAGTGATTTTTTTATTTATAACTAAGGTCGCAGTCCTTGATAGAAAAGTATTAAAAAACAAAAACAATAAAAATAAAAATAAATTATATAAAAGTAGAAGAAGTTTAAAAAATATGTAAACAAAACATCTAAAATGGTCCTAAGGAATGCTGGCCAAGTTCACGTAAAAAAATCAAACCCTATCATTTTTTTAAACAGCCCTAATTAACGTGGAGGTTATAGAGAACATGTGATTGATCTTAGCGAATCTTCCGTCGCGTTCCCTCAACACACGCTTTCGTCCTCTTTATGATTTAGCGGATGATGTTTTTCCGCGTTCCCCGTGTGGCGTATAAATCTTCGATTCTGTGTCTATTGAAACACCAAACACTTCAGCTTCCTTGGTCACGGAAGCAACCTACCACACTTGCACCAACAATTTGCCCATGTTCGAAGTCACTCAACTGCCACGTAATGCACTCACAGCTACACAAAAATTGTTCTGACCACGACTGTCATTTGCAAAGCATTTAGGACATTACACTGCACAGGTACCACACAGAGCAGCTTGCAGGCTTAGCTAGCATCTGCTATCTTTTTTATTCTTTTCATATTTATTGCCGCTCTGTCCGTATCCATTCAACCACCTGAATAGTAAAGTCACTTATGACGTTAGAAAAACAAGGAAATCACAACACCCCGTCCCAGAAATATATGTTCAACGATGCATTTATCGCGATGTTTCCATAGTTTTGTCCATCCATGTGATCAAAAGTGTCCGGACACCCCAAAAACATATTTTTTTTATATTTGGTGCATTGCGCTGCCACCTACTGCCAGGTACTCCATATCAGCGACCTCAGTAGTCATTAGACATGATGAGAGAGCAGAATGGGGCGCTCTGCGGAACTCCCGGACTTCGAACGTTGATTGGGTGTCACTTGTGTCACACGACTGGCGCGAGATTTCCACTCTCCATACATCCCTGGGTTCACTGTTTCCGATGTGATGATGAAGTGGAAACGTGAAGGCACACGTACAGCTCAAAAGTGTACGTCTATTAACTGACAGAGACCGCCGACAGTTGAAGAGGGTCGTAAAATGTAATAGACAATCTATCCAAACTGCATCAGGATCCACTGCAAGTAATATGACAGTCAGCCGGGAGGTGAGAAAACTTGAATTTCATGGTCGAGCTTTTGCTCGTAAGCCACACATAACGACGGTAAATGCCAAACGACTCCTCGCTTGGTGTAAGGAGCGTAAATATTGGACGATTGAACAGTCGAAAAACGATGTGTGGAGTGACGCATCACGGTACACAATGTGGCGATCCGATGGCAGGGCGTGGGTATGGCGAATGCCCGGTGAAAGTCATCTGCCACCGTGTGTAGTACCAACAGTAAAAATTCGGAGGCGATGGTGTTATGGTGTGGTCGTGTTTTTCGTAGAGGGGGCTGACACCCCTAGTTGTTTTGCGTGGCGCTATCACACCACAGACCCACATTGATGTTTTAAGCACCTTCTTGCTTCCTACTGTTGAAGAGCAATTCGCGGATGGCGATTGCATCTTTCAACACGATCGAGCACCTGTTCGTAATGCACGGCCTGTGGCGGTTACACGACAGTAACATCCCTGTAATTGACTGGCTTGCACAGAGTTCTGACCTGAATCCTATAGAACACCTTTGGGATGTTTTGGAACGCAGACTTCGTGCCAGGCCTCACCGACCGACATCGATACCTCTCCTCAGTGCAGCACTCCGTGAAGAATGGGCTGCCATTCCCCAAGAAACCTTGCAGCACCTGATTGAACGAATGCCTGCGAGAATGGAAGCTGTCATCAAGGCTAAGTGCGGGCCAGCACCAACCATATCGAATTCCATTGTTACTTGTGGAGGGTGCCACGAACTTTTAAGTCATTTCCAGCCGGTTGTCCGGATACTTTTGATCACATAGTGA
The DNA here is from genome assembly GCF_023897955.1 of Schistocerca gregaria. Taxonomy (NCBI): domain Eukaryota; kingdom Metazoa; phylum Arthropoda; class Insecta; order Orthoptera; family Acrididae; genus Schistocerca; species Schistocerca gregaria. The sequence goes on from NC_064926.1 coordinate 427,391,738, forward strand.
ATGTCGTGTAATTTATAAAATGGCACGTTTCATATTACGCTGTTATGAGTGTAGACGGTGGAACACTTCCATGCATATATGTCGATTATTATTATTATTATTATTATTATTATCATGTTTCGTGGAAATTTTACAGGTTGGTCTTAGAGTTTTCGCGGGCCGCAGAGAAATCCTTTACAATGGCCCGGTGTGTATTCAAGAGTAATTCTGCTATAAGACTACGGAGTGAAAGTGCCGTCTGCAACTACTCGGGCGAAGGAAAATCCTAAAAAGTAGGTAATAGGAATAATCCACTAAATTACAGGCCCATATTATTAACGTCGATATGCAGCATGATTTTGGAACATATATTGTGTGTGCCGGTGTATTGAAATAAAGTCATCAATGGTTTAGAAAACATCGTACTTGTGAAACGCAACTAGCTCTTTATTCGCATGAAGTGTTGAGTTCTTTTGACAAGAAATTGCAGATAGATTCCGTATTTCTGGATTTCCGGAAGGCTTTTGACCACACAAGCGGCTTGTAGTGAAATAGCGATCTGAGGAAATATCGTCTCAGTTAAATGACTGGATTTGTGATTTCCTGTCAGAGAGGTCCCAGTTCATAGTAATTGACGGAAAGTCATCGAGTACAACGAAAGTGATTTTTGAAGTTACCCAAGGTGGTGTTATAGGCCTTTGCCGTTCCTTATCTATGTAAACGATTTGGGAGACAATCTGAGCAGTCGTGTTAGGTTTTTTTGCAGATGGCGCTGTCGTTCACCGACTAGTTAAGTAATCAGAAGATTAAAACAAATTGCACAACGGTTTACAAAATATGTCTGTATGGTGCGAAAATTGGCAGTTGACCCTAAATAACAAAAAGTGCGAGGTCATCATCATGAGTGCTGAAAGGAATCTGTTAAACTTCGGTTACACTGTAAATCAGTCATATCTAAAGGCCATAAATTCAACTACCAAGTAATTACAATTACGAACAACTTAAATTGGCAGCAACACACAGAAAATATTGTGGGGAATGTTAACCAAAACTGCATTTTACTGGCAGGACATTTAGAAAATGTATCAGATCTACTAAAGAGAATGCCTATACTACCCTGGTCCGTCCTCTTTTAGAATACTGCTGGGCAGTGTCGGATCCTTACGATATAGGACTGACGGAGTACATCGAAAAAGTTCAAAGAAGGGCAGCACTTTTTGTATTATCGCGAAATATGGGAGAGAGTGTTACTGAAATGATATACGATTTGAGATGGACATCATTGAAACAAAGGCGTTTTACGTTGCGGCGTAATCTTCTCACGAGATTTCTGTCACCAAACTTCTCTTCCGAATGCGAAAATATTTTCTTGACGGCGACCTGCCTAGGGAGAAACGATCACCATGATAAGTGGCACAAGAAGTGTGTTTGTGAGTAATTTGCTTTCACTCTCAGTTAATGTCAACGGTTCTGCAAAGTACCTTTGTGAACAAGGCGCGATGAACTACTCGCTCGTTTCAGATGAAAATCATGACATTTACAATCAGCTTGGCATTTCCCTGATAAGCGTTACGCAATAAATTGTTAAGGCCGTAGAATATGGGTAGTTTCCTTACCGGGACTTTTGAGTGCTCAGTGATGAGGAATTTATCTGTGCCTCAATGTTTTGTGCAGTGACGATAAAAATCGGACGATATGATATTCATTGTGTTCACTAAAACATCAAGGCTGCACTCGTCATCTGCGGCGGTTACTAGATAGATGTATACAGTATTATTAAATAAAAAGTGCATTGTTCAGTGTATTAGTTACACAAAATAGAAGTGAGTTTCTACGAAAGAGTGAGTATATTTTAAGGTATCTGTGACAGGGATTTAACCATATTAGTTTTGTGACTGTGTATAAATTAACGAGGAGACGAAACTTAGTATACAGGGTGTACATAAAGTCCGGGAACACTTTCGGTTATTTATTGCACAAGAATCAAAATTGTACAGATATCATAAATATGTCATTTTGAAGAAAAACACTAAAAGTTTTTTTAATGTATACCCCCACATCGTAGTTTAGTAATTTGCTGACAGTCAGCGCTAGTCGCAAACATGGCGACGGATCGGCCGTGCTACAGAAGGGGACAGCTGTTTCACGATACGTCCTCCCCGATCACAAGATCTCACTCCGTGTGACTTTTTTCTGTGGGGACACATTGATGATCTGGTGTATGTACCGCCTCTACCGCGTGATATAGCAGAGCTCTGGGAGAAAATACAGGAAGCGACTGCCACAGTCGACGATGCCATGCTGGGACGGGTATGGAAAGAATTCGATTACCATATTGACGTTATATTAGCATGTTTGTAAAAAAGACTTTCAGGGTTTCTCTTCAAAATGCAATATGTATGATATCTGTACAAGGTTTAGTTCTTGTGCAATAAAGAACTGAAAGTGTTTCCAGACTTTATGTACACCCTGTATTTCATAATGCATAACCAGGCCTTAAAGCTTTTGGAATTCTGTAAAAAAATAATTTCATAGAAATAATTAACACTAGATATTACTGATAACAAGCTAAGTACCTAGGGTTGTTCAGGTATATATTTAATCCAGTCTTCTATTAGTGCGTCTTCTCCATGCCGCTCTCTATGTCCATTTCCTCCTTCTCTCCTCTCTGTCAATCTCCCACACTCCACCTGTCTGTCCACCTCTTCCCACCTCTCACCATTTGTCCATCTCCTCTTGCTCCTCTCTCTCTCTCCATCTGCTCCTCACCTGTCTCTGTCCAACCATTCCTCTACCTTCTGTTTATCTGCTCCTTCACCCTCTGTCCCTCCCCACTAATTCTACTTCCTACTCCTACTCCCCTCTCTGCTCGTCTCCCATTCCCCCTTCTCATTTTTGTGCAACTCCTCCTCTCCATCTCTCTGTTCAATACCTCCTCCACCTCTCTCAGCCCATTTCTTCCTCCCCATGTCTCTCTCCATCTCCACCTGTTTCCCTTCCACCCACCTCCTTCGCTCTCCTCTCTCTCTGTCCATTTCCCACTCCCCTTTGTCCATATCCTCCTCTACTCCTGTCTGTATGCCTCTCTTCCTTCCATATCTCTCCACCTCCAGCCCCACCGTCCTCTTTCCATGCTATCACCCCATCCCGGTAGAAGGCTTCTTAACACCGCAGTAGTTCTTTCCGTACCAAATTCGGTTGGAATCGTTCCAGGGGTTTAGGATGAGTTTTTCAACCATGACTTATATTCAACATATATTTAATATATTTCACACACATTTGTACAAATATTTCACATGTATCTTAATTAGGTCTCGTACAGTGGTATAATTTTACACAAACATTCAGCTGCATATCTGGCTACAGTCTGCGAAATGTATTGTGAATAGACTAATAAAGAAGTAGTTCATTTAAACGCCATGCATGATGTTTCAGTTTTTCAGACATCTCATTGTTTATGATGCCATACCTCCTGAAGTGTGTATCGTACAGTAATATAATTTGTTGATATATTTAGTAATATACATGAATACTGTGTGAAAAATGTGTCACGAATACAGTTAATAGTAAATAAGTAATACATTAAAACGTCTTGCTTAGTGCGGCAATTTTATTGCATGAAGAACGAAAATGTAGTAAGCGATAAACATTTTTCTTTCATTATTTTTTGGGATCGTCAGCTGGAAAAAGTTTCACAAAGAGTTTCAAGCTTTTAAAAAATAATTCCTTATTACAAACAGCAAGTATTTCCTCCAACACTTTAAATTTAGGTCTCAGAAGCATCACTTTATATTTTTATTAACATTGCGGGCGGCAATATACGAAATAAATAATAGGAGACTGAGAGGCAGAATATGATCGTGATTTCGCTCTGTGAGAAAGTGTGATGATTTAGTAATGGTTATAGTGATAGAGAGTACACTATCCAAATGATCATTTCTCATCAAAGAGCTTAACATATGCGCAACACTTCGATTCTTTGTGACATAACGTTAACTATCTTAATTTCGTTCATCATATTAGATGATTCAGGAAAGCCCACAACTGTGCCATTCATGATTTAAATAATGAAAACTGCACGAGTAACCTATTTTCTTATGTTTGGTACAGCACGTTCTAAGAATGTATTCTCATTTTCAAGTGCATTTGTGCAATTTTTTACATGAACACGTTTGGTGCTGTTTGCGTGTGTGGTTTTCTGCTTCTCTTGCGTCTTTTTGAAGTTGGAAGATACTGCTGCTCCTCCCTTATACAGAATATCACACACGCGCAAATCATAACGTACACTGTTTGTTCACAAAACATGCTCCAAAGATAACATGTTTTTTAGCACGTTTTGTAAACACTCTAACGTCAACAAGCCTCAAGTGAGACAGAAAACCACAGATGCAAGCATCAAACATATTCATGTGAACAAATGCACAAATGCCCTCAGAAATGAGAATAAGTTCTCGAAACGCGTTGTACTAAGAATAAAAGATAAGTAACAGGCGCAGTTTCCGTTATTTAAATCACGTTAACCATTTGCGTGAACAGAAACTATTCAGTACCTCTTGGCGACGAAAAATAAAATCAAAATGGTTAGTAGTTTGTGCCGACTTAGATGGTGCTTACACAAGCATATTGACGGCTACTTCTTTTTTCTGGGATGGTAAACATGTATTCACTTTTCTTCTTTTTACCCTTTCTCTATAGCGTCCCGGTTAGTAACATGGGTGAGCGAATCCTCCATTTCCTTTGTGGAAAACAGGCGTATCACCAGAGCATGCTCTGTCAAGGCCAATTTTTCAGGATAGCGGAAGCGATAGCGCCTTTCGTGCCCACGGTATCGTTGTTATACAACGTTCAGTAGTTGCCACACGTAATCTTTTTACGCACTAACGAATACTCGTATAGAGACAGTATGTGCACAGTACAATTGCAGTTTTGACGGATAACGATACCTTAAGACTTAAAATGGCTACACCGTAACGTGGTAGTAAACACGAATTTTTAATTGGACGACAGATTTCTGGTTTGGTGTATCACAACAATAATGACATCAAGATGTGTGATAACACCAGGGAAGGCTGCATGCAGCAAGGCAATGCGTGTAAAAATTATGGGGCGTGATATAATTTGAGCGATCGTTACTGGATGAAAACTTCACCATTTATACGGACGACACCACTAAATCATCAACGGTTTCATGTATGGAAATTTGGGCCTCTGTAAGGAAAGTGGCCGCCTCTATGCGTCTGGTGACAGTGGTTGGTTAAAACAATGCCACGAGCTTGTTCGTTTAAATGGTATGGATGTTTAATTGTGGAGACCCTGTATTTAACCGAAACTCCAACTCTCAATAGCATCGGTATCATCATCATTAACGTCGGTTTAATAGCTGGTTTCCACCTTGCAACGGGACATCTTCCTCTAGCATCACCTATCCTCGATAGTAGTTGTCGATATCAGTATTATTTTTCGAATTTTCGACTGGTCAGTATTATTTCAGTTGCTTTTCTGAAAATTTTCATATAATTTTATACACAATATGTTATATTTAAAGCTCAAATTTATGAAAATGAATGATTTTACAAAATATTTTAGTTCCGATTTTGTAATAGATAAGTACTAATTCTGAATGTTCAGAAAAATTCCTTTTCTGGGAAACTTTTGAAATTACGAGTTATTTGCACATTTAAAATTTCTACTATTAACTACGCAATTCTGTACTGTTCACTAAGTTTATTTCTGGATTCATTACGAAATAATAATCTAAATTAATAATGTAACGGAAACTAACAGAAATTCACTTGTTAAGAAAAATTGTAAACCCTTTGTAACATTGTTATTTCCTCAGAGTCGGGGAGTCGTAAGCTTGCTTCTGATGCGATCGGATGTATTCTTGTATTTTTGTGCGAACAATACAATTTCGGCTTTGTTAATGTGAAAACTCAAAATATTGTATGATACGCTAAAATGTGAGAAAACATATTTACGTAAAGAAATCCTGCAACAACGATCTTCAGATTTATTTAGTTCACACCAGAAGTGAGGACCTGATGTGAGATTTTCACCTTCAAGAGTCAGACCCCTAGACAAGAAGAACTGGAGCCGTCCCTCAACATGACAAGCTAAGTAAGCTAGAAAGTTTATTGTTATCTTCGCTACTCTCAAATCTTCATAAAAGACTTTCTTATTAATTACTTGATCTGGACATTGTTTAAAGTGGAAAATAGATGGAAGTAGGAAGGGGGGGGGGAGATTACAAACTCCACAGGAAGACATATCACAACATGTCACACGTATCCTGAAACTCAACTCGCCAAACAGCTTTGAAGTATCCCTAACTGTACACACCATGTAGCACTTGAATTAGACTGAAGTGACAAAAATCATGGGATGCCTCCTAATATCGTATCGGAACTCCTTTTGCCCAGTGTAGTGCAGCAACTCGACGTGGCACGGATTCAACAATCGTTGTAAATCCCCTGCAGAGATGCCATGCTGTCTCTACACCAGTCCATAGTTGCGAAAAGTTGCACGATTTTATGCGCGAACTGAAATCTCGATTATGTCCTATAGATGATCGATGTGTGTCGTGTGGGGTGATCTCGGCGACCTAGCCATTCGCTCGAACTGTCCAGAATGTTCGCCAAAGCAATCGCGAACAGTTGTGGCCCGGAGACATGCCGCATTGTCATCCGTAAAATTCCATCGTCGTTGGGGAACGTGACGTCAATGAATGGCTGTAAATGGTCTCCAACTAGCCGAAGTTCGAGAGGATCCAGTCGATTCCATATAAACACAGCCCACACCGTTTTGGAGGCACCACCAGCTTGCACAGTTCCTTCTTGACAACTTGAGTCCATTGCTTTGTGGGATCAGCATCATTTTCGAATCCTAACATCAGCTGTTACCACCTTCTTTTGGTCCATATTACGTCCCAAAATATGGAAAGCAAAGAGCTTGCAGTAGAGGAAATTTGTTGCACGGTATCGAAGATGAAAAAGTGCTCATAGCTCTTATGGTATGCATTTTAAAGCCCATTTTACTAGACTTTCTTACCTCGAATGATCACTCCTATCACATCCCTGAACACTGACCATGCCTCCTCCGACATCCTACAGGAAAATTCCTACACTTCTTGAATACTGGCAAGACGTGATATACATGAGAGATGAACTAAACCAATTATTATTCCTATCTTGAAAAATGAGATCTGAAAAATTATGATACTTACAGAGGAATAAGCTTCCTGAACTCTGTATGTAAAATACTTGGCAACATCATCAAATAAGTTGTCTATACAATATGAACACATTAATGATGAAGAGCAAAATGGCTTTCGAAAAGCTGTCATGTGGTTATCTTTCATTGATATGCTTACAGAAAACCATAGACAATTCAGTCAAGAAATATATATTGCTTCCGTCGGCTTCAAAAGAACTTTTCATAAAGCCAGTACAAACATAGAAATTAAAGCACTGAAATGCACGAGTAACTGAATCACCACTATCATCATCATCATTTAAGACTGATTATGGCTTTCAGCGTTCAGTCTGGAGCATAGCCCCCTTATAAAATTCCTCCATGATCCCCTATTCAGTGCTAACATTGGTGCCTCTTCTGATGTTAAGCATATTACTTCAAAATCATTCTTAACCGAATCCAGGTACCTTCTCCTTGGTCTGCCCCGACTGCTCCTACCCTCTACTGCTGAACCCATGAATCTCTTGGGTAACCTTGCTTCTCCCATGCGTGTAACATGACTCCACCATTTAAGCCTGTTCGCCCTGACTGCTACATCTATAGAGTTCATTCCCAGTTTTTCTTTGATTTCCTCATTGTGGACACCCTCCTGCCATTGTTCCCATCTACTAGTACCTGCAATCATCCTAGCTACTTTCATATCCATGACCTCAACCTTGTTGATAAGGTAACCTGAATCCACCCAGCTTTCGCTCCCATACAACAAAGTTGGTCGAAAGATTGAACGGTGCACAGATAACTTAGTCTTGGTACTGACTTCCTTCTCGCAGAAGAGAGTAGACCGTAGCTGAGCGCTCACTGCATTAGCTATGCTACACCTCACTTCCAGTTTTTTCACTATGTTGCCATCCTGTGAGAATATGCATCCTAAGTACTTGAAACCGTCCACCTGTTCTAACTTTGTTCCTCCTATTTGGCACTCAGTCCGTTTATATTTCTTTCCCACTGACATTACTTTCGTTTTGGAGATGCTAATGTTCATACCATAGTCCTTACATTTCTGATCTAGCTCTGAAATATTACTTTGCAAACTTTCAATCGAATCTGCCACCACAACTAAGTCATCTGCATATGCAAGACTGCTTATTTTGTGTTCACATATCGTAATCTCACCCAGCCAGTCTATTGTTTTCAACATATGATCCATAAATAATATGAACAACAGTGGAGAGAGGTTGCAGCCTTGTCTTATCCCCGAAACTACTCTGAACCATGAACTCAATTTACCGTCAACTCTAACTGCTGCCTGACTATCCATGTAAAGAGCTTTAATTGCTTGCAAAAGTTTGCCTTCTATTCCATAATCTCGTAGAACAGACAATAACTTCCTCCTAGGAACCCGGTCATATGCCTTTTCTAGATCTATAAAGCATAGATACAATTCCCTGTTCCACTCATAACACTTCTCCATTATTTGCCGTAAGCTAAAGATTTGGTCCTGACAACCTCTAAGAGGCCTAAACCCACACTGATTTTCATCCAATTGGTCCTCAACTAATGCTCGCACTTTCCTTTCAACAATACCTGAGAAGATTTTACCACAATGTTGATTAAAGAGATACCTCTGTAGTTGTTACAATATTTTCTGTTTCCATGTTTAAAGATTGGTGTGATTACTGCTTTTGTCCAGTCTGATGGAACCTGTCCCGACTCCCAGGTCATCATTCCTATCCCATTCTACCTCGAAAACTGAAACATTGCTGATCGTATTTTCACCTGCATTGAGCAACGTATAACACAACCGTCTGCTGCAATTTGCTACTGCTGTTGTACCATAACCTTAAAGCAGGTTGTGGAATTAAACAATCTTATTAAAGCAATTATGGTATAACGCAACAGAGCAGTGTTACCCTCTGAGAGGAATTTTGTTGTGTTGACCGTGTTGTACCTAACGGAGGTGGCTTATCGGAAGTGAAAGTCAGAATTACGGAAATATTTGAACAGCAACAAACAAAATTTTGCCTATCTGCTCTGTTTAACTGATAAAGAAAACGGTCGCCAGCCTAACTAGGCAAGAGAAAGATTAACATTCTCGTTCAAGAAAATAGTTATTAGTAACTTGAATGGATAAACACAACCTATACTTTGTGACACGCGAGTGCAGTGAACTCTTGACACATACATATGTGTACGGTAAGATTGAAACTATCAGTTAAAGCAGCACAAACTATTTGCAAAATTATAACAGATACTGAAACACACTACTATTTTCAGGGCTTACACAAACTGGATGGTCTTTATAACGTTATTATTACTATTCACTGCAGAATCATTAATTGGATATTGGTTAAGTCTCTCTGAGTTAAATACTTTACTATTTAAAATGAAAGTTAATTGGAATCCAATAACAGGTTGCTTCTCACAATCATTTCAGTAAAGAAATTATGGTTTTCATAATTAATGGTCTTTCCGTTACTTGTTACCGAGCATTAACACAATAGACAGACTGTGGATCCTGTGAAGCACTTCTAATACACAGGAGAGACAAACACTTAGCAAACTTGAGCATAAAACGTTCCACACTGCAGTTTTCCCCTTTTACTACATTGAGACACAAAATTAACATATATGTAAGATACTGACTCACCTTCTGCGATTTACAACAGGCAGTAATGTGATCATTTACTAAGGAAAACTTTATAAGCCTCAGTCTTCAGAACTTTTAATTTGAAGTTGGCAACAACACATTAATAAGCAGTTTTAATAGAAAAATTATTTTCTGCAAGCATCAATTACTTTAGTTCACTTTCTTGCCACTTTAACTTTGTTTTTCCTATGTTCAAGAAACATCAATTAGCAAAACACAGGGCTTTAATGTTGTTTCAGTAAGGACACTCGGAAATCACTTTAGTTCAAACGGAGAGGAACCTGAGAGGTGTTATGATAAGGAGAAAAATCCAGGTAGGTACATAAATGCAGTTATAAATTACCTTATATTTGAGTCCACTAACACATCCATTTAGCTGATCCTTCACTGTACATTTCTATAGTGCTCCATTACAGTGATTTCGCAATGTGGTGGCGATTGCATGTCGGTAGGTGGAATTGCAGGTAGAATTGCTGGACTCTGTCATTTCTTGGTGGCGATGATAGATACAAATTCCAGAATAGTTGCAGCTATTTATCCATCCATCCGAGACATTGGAAAATGGCAGAAAAAAACCTCTCTCGGAACCAGCACAATATGCAACATTTACATGGCAGTGCAAAGTTTTGCAACTCGTCCCCGACTGTTAGCTCGTCCCCGACTGACTCTTGTTCCACCTTTTCTACCTAGGCCAACCACAATTTGCGCGCGCTACACAGTTCCGTCCCCGAGGGGAACCACAACAACTTTTACATACAGAATAACAAAGAACCCTAAGTGAGGATCAGCAGTTTACATAACAGTAACCAAATTCATTCAATAAAACAGAATATTTGCGCATATTGACATTTCTACAAAAAAAATTATTCACACAAAATCACAATTATATACAGTAAGTTTTGTTTCCTCCAAATGGGACAAAGAATTTAAATGACAGATACACTACATTACATAGAATCAAATCATGACATCAATTTAAACAAGGAAAAGTGTATACAATTTTGTGACATCTATTCAATCAAACATATTTACAGGAGCTCAACGATGTAACATTAAATAAAACAAAAGCAAAATAAATCCATACAGCACAAGAGCTGTGGTGTTACAAACTCTTCAAAATATTCGCTCCATCTGCCCAAGCCATCCACAGGATTCACCAGCAGTTTTCCTGACCTGTCCAAAATACTTGTCATTTCCTTCTTACCTCCCTTTCGAAGACTGCTAATTACACTCCAGAATGGTTTTCCAGCAGCTTGACCCATAGTCTCCAACCTGTCTCCAAAGTCTTCCCAAGATTTCTTCTTGGATGCTGCAATTATCTGTTGGGCTTTGTTTCTTTCTTCAACATGACTTTCTCTATCTACCTGAGTTCTAGTATGTAGCCATTTTTGATACGCCTTCTTTTTTCCTTTTACAGGCTGCCTTGACTGTGTTATTCCACCAAGCTGTTTGCTTCATCCTACTTTTATACACTACTGTTCCAAGACATTCTTTAGCCACTTCTAGTACTGTGTCCCTGTACCTTGTCCATTCCTTTTGCAATGACTGTAATTGACTACATTCAACTAACTGGTATCTTTCTGAGATCGCTGTTATGTACTTTTGCCTGATTTCCTTATTCTGAAGTTTCTCCACTCTTATCCTCCTACATATGGACCTGACCTCCTGCAATTTCGGCCTCACAATCCCAATTTCACTGCAGATTAGATAATGATCAGTGTCATCAAAGAATCCCCTGAATACACGTGTGTCCCTCACAGCCTTCCTGAATTCCTGATCTGTTATTATATAGTCAATGACAGATCTGGTTCCCCTGCCTTCCCAAGTATACCGGTGAATGTTCTTATGTTTAAAAAAGGAGTTTGCAATTACTAAGCCCATACTGGCACAGAAATCCAAGAGTTGTTTTCCGTTCTTGTTGGCCTCCATATCCTCTCCAACTTTACCCATAACCTTTTCATACCCTTCTGTTCGATTTCCTATCCTGGCATTAAAATCACCCATGAGCAGAACACTGTCCTTGTCTTTCCTTTACTCTAACAACTACATCACTGAGTGCCTCATAAAAACTATCCATCTTATCTTGATATGTCCCTTCACAATGCGAATATACTGACACAATCCTAATTTTCTTGCTAGACACTGTCAAATCTATCCACGTCAGTCGTTGGTTTACATACCTTATTGCAACTACGCTGGGTTCCATTTCTTTCCTGATGTAAAGCCCTACACCCCATTGTCCTATTCCTGCTTTGACTCCTGACAGGTAGACCTTGTATTCTCCTACTTCCTCTTCTTTCTCAACCCTTACCCGAATGTCACTAACAGCTAAAACGTCCAACCCCATCTTACTTGCAGCCTCTGCCAGCTCTACCTTCTTCCCAGAGTAGCCCCCATTGATATTAATAGCTCCCCATCTCATTACCATTTGTTTGTCAAGTCGTATCTTAAGAGTCCCTGGTTTGTCAATTAGAGGTGGGACTCCGTCAACTCCAAAGGTCCGAGGCATTTTGCTCTGATTGTTGCCAGCATCATATGTAAAGTATCAGGGAAGCAGGTTGCTAGCCTTACTTGCCCAGAGTCCCATTGGGTTTTACCCCTAACGGTTGAGGGACTATCCGGTGGATTTGGTAGTCTTTGCCGTATGAGCACAAAGGTGACCACGACTCAGAATATGTTCGAGATGCCCAGCCTTATTCCAAAGTAACTGGTATCCCGACTGTCGGGACCACTTTCTTGGCCACTCATACGTTGCCCGTGGTTCATGACTACAGGAACCCACACCATGAACCACTGAATCACACACTTAAAAAATCGAGCCCGAAATCTCAATGAATAAAACTTTTCACTCTTTCGTGTTATATACTTAGTGTACGCCCTCACATCGAAATGTACCTGGTCCATAAAAGAGGACAAAACAGGTCGATTTCTAATCCCCTATTGAAAATTATATACAATGAAAGTCACCTAGGAAAACGACAACATAATTAACACCTCCGTTCATGAGATATATAATGTAACAGATTATTCTAACACTCTTATTGGTATATCCATATCCTCGTTCCTGTCATTTTACCTTTAAATCTTACTCTCTTTCGACGTCTTGCATGACGAACCTAAAACACTGTAATTTGCATGTTAATCAAAACCTTGTATTTGGTAAGCTAAATCCATTCCAAAAACAATATGCTATCCTATCATCCATTGTTGGATAAAGATCATCCCTAAAATTTAACATGCTCTATGGTCTTCACCCAAAACCGTGCACTCCTATCCTACATGTTTTGCTGTGCTGTCTGCTCCTCTTCCATTAGGCCGTCGTCTCGGTCATATATGTTTTTTAATCCAGCAGAGAACATTCCTTGTTTACCACTAATTCGCTTGGCTGGAAGCCAGTGAAAACTCATAACATACAGTGATTGTAAACTTTCGGTGTCATATACGTCGGAAGTAAAGGTCTGAAAACTAGCTTCCGTGCACCAACAGCACTCCAAGCCACGTCTTCCCTTTCCCGTTTATTGTGTATCTTCTGTTTCCCCAAATACGAATTCCTATCAGCTGGTTGTATGACTTCGTTATTGTTGTATAGTGTCTTCTTTTAATGCACTGATTATACATTATCTTAAACCCAACGTAACTAAATTTCAGGGGTAGTTTCAAGCTAGCTTCACATTTTCCTGCTCTTTGTTGAAATTTATCAACGATATACCAGTCTCATACAGTCTCATTATGAAAACAAGGATTGTCTATGCATGTTCCAAAAACACATCTTCATTATTCTTTTTCCACTACTTGTACTGCTGCTGATTCTAAGAATCGTGTTTATGATGTCAAGTCCTCCACCCCAAGTCCTTTACCTACTCTGAATTTCCCATTACTGTGGTAAAGTATAATGTGTACTTTACCTTTGATGTACAGGATGGCCAAAAAAAGTCTTACAAGAATCGCAGGGTAGGCTGTAACGCGAAATAATTGTTAAGAAAAAAATCAGATATGTCGCGTCGTTTCCGAATTAATTAGCACAGAATTCAGCCAATAAGGTCGTTGTGTACACAGATTCCAGCCGACCTCCTAAGACGGTTTCGTCAAACGTGTCTTTGTTTGGTTTCGTAAAACCGAATAAGAGAACGATACAAAAATTGGAAATGGGGAGGCAGTAAGGATCGAATCTCAGCCAAAGACAGAGCAGTCTCGTGCTCTATCATCTACGCTGTGACAACAACTAATACTAACCGTATCTGGGGGGCCGCTGTAATTTGCACGCTCAACAACCTCATTGGCTAACTTCAATTCTAATTAACTATGAAAAGGCGCAACGCACAGAATTTCTTTCTTAGTAATTGTTTCTCAGCATAGCCTCCCCTGCAACATCCTTACAAGCTTTTCGGACTTCCTGACGACCCTGTATATAAATGCTGATTTTATCCACAGATTTTTTTCCACCATGTACAAACTGTAAGGATTGATCGATGAGAGGACACGGAACAAAAAAGGTCTAGTGAACTTATGTCCGGAAAGGCATGGTTTCTATGCTAGAGAACATTTATTTAATCATAAAATGTTAGAGAGACTGCGGTTAATATACCTCAACCCATGCGTGTACACGCCGCAGCATGTCCTGTGTCACACCTTCACATTGACCAGGCTGCATCCGAACAGAGTCATAGGCAGCATGAATACGCTGCTCCAGTGCCCCCACATTTGGAATGGGCTCTGTATACTCGATACTTTTGAGATTGCCCCATAACCAGAAATCGCACGAGCTGAGATACGGTGAACGAGGAGGCCATGCAACTGGACCACCTCGTCTGATCCATAGACCAGGGACGACATGCCTGAGATCCGCCTGGACGTCTACGGTGAAGTAGAGCCATCCAACTCTTCGAATCATCAATGTCACTTCTTCCAGCAGGGGAGGCAAAGCCACCCGCAAGAAACACCGATAGTTCCGGACTGTTAGGTAACGTGGAAGGAAGACTGGTCCCAACATACGGCCCACACATTCCGGCTGCACTGATGCTGGTGATTCGCTTTCACCATACCATGGGGGTCCTGCATACGGTCACACAGATGACTGTTATGAAGGTTGAAGATAACTTTCCGAGCAAACGTGCCCTCATCTGTGAATAGGATGGATGACACTAATCCCAGAATGCCTAGTGAATAAATCAGAGACAAGACTGCACCCGATGTGGAAAGTCTGTTGCTAGTAAGCACACGCTGTAAGTGATAAGGGTAATAACGACTGCCATGGAGAATGTTCCACGTCTGGCTTACCATGTACAGGCGGCCAACTGCCTGGTACTGACACGGCGGTAGCCTTCCACAGTGTTAATCACATTTTCCTCAAAGTCTGGTGTCCAAACATTTCGGGTAGGTCCTGCATGATGTCCTGCTTCTTGAAACGACCATTTCTCAGACAAACGGCGAAACACTGTTGCAGACGTTGAATGCTGTGGTTGTTGCCGGCGGGGATGGGTCTCCTGAAACAACCTCGATGCCCGCCGTCCGTTGCTATTTGCCTTTCCGTAAGTAAACACAATGTCGCCAAGCTCTCGATTGGAGCACGGTACCACTGTGTACAACGCTGTATCACATACATTACAAGGTAGGTCAGCGAGAGAAGTGAATCGGACACAACACTACCAATTACTATGGCAGGAGAGGCCGCTGGGGCATGACGAACAGTACCACCCTCTAGAAGGAAAGCATGCATACTGTAACTGTGGCTGCATGGTACAACGCGTATTAGGCCGCAGTCTCTCTATCGAAGTTTGTTTGAATAAATGATCTCTACCACAGATACAATGCATTTTCGGATATTATTTCATTAGACCTTTGTTGTTCCGTATCCTCTCATCGATCAATCCATAGAGTTTGTTCAAACGGTTCAAATGGCTCTAAGCACTATGGGACTTAACATTTGAGGTCATCAGTCCCCTAGACTTAGAACTATTTAAACTTGACTAACCGAAGGACATCACACACATCTATGCCCGAGGAGGGGTTCGAACCTGCGACCATAGTAGCAGCGCGGTTCCAGACTGAAGTGCCTAGAACGGCTCGGCCACAGCGGCCGGCCCCAAGAGTTTGTACAAGGTGGAAAAAATCACCCTGTATACTCAGTTTGAATCAATTCCTTTTATGTCACAAGTACTATTGGTAAAAGTTCCCTTGAAACGAACCCAAAACACTTCTCAAGATCTACGAATTACAAGCAAAGGGGTAACTCGAACAGCCCAGTACTATAGTTTCAATCACAGATCGCAAATGGTCAGTTATGATATATCACTTCTAAAGCCAGCTTTTACCTTTGCTTGATTAAAATCTGTTTTGCATATGAAGTTACTGATACTTTTAGTGAATGCCTAATCTGTTACCTAGAGGAGTTTGATTGATCTACACTTCTTCAAGATGAATGCAAACAAAGTGCGCCTTCAGTGCAATGGAACTTGGATGGCAATTCCCCACGGAAGACTATATCAAATAACAGCAGCAACAGGAGAACCCACACAGCGTAAGGCACATGACTGGCGTCTCTGCAACAGACAGCTGTAGTTGTTTGGAGACTTTCACTCGCACTATACTTATGACTGTATGTGACATTTTAATGTTGCATGGCGTACTGGGTATCGACTCTGGTTTTTAGTCTGGAACGCAGTTTTATTTTCGACACTAGGTTTTGACTTGTGACATACAGCGACCACAGCAAATACTCAGTTTATGGTAAAAGAATTAATTCGCGTTGTGAATGTTTTAAGATACGTTCATATATACATAATTCCTTGTCCCACACATTTGCGTTAATTATTACTGGCTGGGCCTGTAGGATAAATACTCTCTTCTGCCAGTGTAATGAAAGTCTTATTAAGACCAGGCGCATTTCGCTTTATTCTAACACATCTTCAGTGTTTAGGTTTTTCGGTGTTTACACTATTCTTCCTGTGCTTCCACGCACATATGTCTGATTTTACAAAGCAGCACTTTCACTAACACTAAACATATTCCCTTTTTTTGTATTGTGAAGAACCACAGTCATCTCGACATTTCGTGTGTTTTGTTTTAAGTCTGCTGTAACTTTCGAAGGTTTGTCTTCAGCATAAAGTACTTACAGTCTGCGTGGTACCGAACTATCTCTTTCCCGAAAACCAATCAGCTACACCATGTTCCTCATTTGGACATGCATTTGACGTGTTGACAACCAGTTATGGTATTATTCTTTTAAATAAGGGGTATTTGTTTTTTTTTTGGGGGGGGGGAGGTTTAACATATAGGATTGATTTGGATTGAAAGAACTAGAATTACTTCATGGAATCAAAGTATTTGTTGGTATTTGTTACCTATACTTGTGTAGGACTGCCGAGAATGATTTCACAGCGCAAGGACATGAGGAAATCAGTAAATAAAATCTTAATGTTTAGGAGCGTTGATATGCTCTGACATACATTCGCTAAATTACTGGTGGCGCATATTCGGATAGTTTCTCGTTCGATATCAATTCAGATTTATGAATGCACATACTTTTGTAAATGCACTCAACATGTGACGTAACGTATTAGTAAGCTGTGGGCGCTATTATACAACTGCTTTTGCTACAGCTGAAAGAAGTGGACAGTGGAGAGAAAGAATATCTTCTTCTGCTGTTTGGGACCGGACATAAGAGTAGCAACTTACGAGTACTATTTGCCCGACTTCTTCCTTTTTCCATTTATTGATTTTCTACTTTCATTAAAAAGTACTTACAATTTTGAGTATTCTGTTGGCGAAGCATTTCGGTGACAAATGCACAGCAGTTCACTGAATCCCCCACCTGCAATATGTCTACTGTGTAGGTCATAGCACGCAGGATGTATCACAGACATCCCCTCCACCTTCCTGTAACATCCGTAGAAAGTGTGCTTTAAGATTTTCTGTAGTCGTCTGTATATGTTACAGCGTCCATAATTTGTACCTCGAAATTTTTATGCCAGATACAAAGCGGAGAAAAATAATATATTTCTTTTACTCATACTAAAACGTGGGCTGTGGAAAGTTCGAGAGTAAATTTTCCTCCTTTTTGATATTTTTTTGAGAATTTCTGTGAAGCTCTCGCGCAGACTGAACGAACCTATGACGAGGTTAGCAGCTGTCCTTTGACCATTGTCTACGTCTTTCACTAATTCCACGTGGTAAGTATCCGAAAGCAATGAACTATACTCCACAATCGATTGAACGGGGGTTTTGCAAACGACCTTCTTCCCGAGTGAAATACGTTATCTGATCAAAAGTAAGCGGAAACTCCCACTCAATACGGAAATGATCACCAGAGTCTCGAGAGGCGGACCTGCAGTATAAAAGGAGTTGGGGGGAGGGTGGAGGAGGGTATTATGTTGTCAGTACAGAAGCAGTAACAGCAGAGTGTGTCCGTCAGGAGAGCTGATTGAAGTCGAATGTGGAAGTTGCCTTACGGAACAGATCCACCAGGGACATTTCAACCGTTCTAGATCTGCCCAAGTCGGCTGTTACTGATGTGACTGTGAAGGAACAACCACACCTAAACCAAGGCCAAGCAGACCATATACTGATAGACTGGCATATTCCAGCATTGCAGAGGATGGTTCTAAAAATCGCATGAAATCTGCGGAGTTTCAAAGTGTTACCAACAGTCCAAGTAGCACAATAACCCTGCTTAGGGAGTTAAAAAGATTAGGGTGCAATGATCGAACAGCAGTCAGTGCTAAGCGACATTTGATGTGGTGTAAAGAGCGAAGCCAGAGGACAGTGGCTGACTACAAACGAATGACTTGGGGTGACAAACCACACTATATAAAACTTCTTGACTGATTAAACTGCGTGCCGGACCGAGACTCGAACTCGGGACCTTTGCCTTTCGCGAGCAAGTGCTCTACCATCTGGGCTACCCAAGCACGACTCACGACACGTAGGAGACGAAGTACTGAAGTTTGGAAGGTAGGAGACGAGATACTGACAGAATTGAAGCTGTGCCGACGGGTCGCGAGTCGTGCTTCGGTAGCTCAGTCGGTAGAGCACTTGTCCGCGAAAGGCAAAGGTCCCGAGTTCCAGTCTCGGTCCGGCACACAGTTTTAATCTGCCAGGAAGCTTCATATCAGCGCACACTCAAATATCATTCTGAACGCTGTGTACTGCGGCAAGCGGCAATCAGAATGAACCTTACGTGCCAGCATGTGTAGTTTCTGCAGTGAAGTACGGTGGTGGTGTTGCTATGAAATGGGGGAGTTTTTCGTGGTCAGCGAGTGGCCCCCTGCTGCGCTTACGGAGATGCTAAATGAGAAAGGCTGTGAGCACTATGGGATTTAACTGCTGAGGTCATCAGTCCCCTAGAACTACTTAAACCTAACTAATACATCGATGCCGGAGGCAGGACTCGAGCCTGCGACCGTAGCAGCAGCGCGGCTCCGGACTGAAGTGCCTAGAACCGCTGGGCCACAAAGGCCGGCTCCTAAAATGGACTGGACTGCCCATACCCCGACATGAGGCCAATGAAACAACTTTCAGATGAGTTAGAATGTCGACATAGTTCCACACTCCAGTGTCCAACATCATCGCCTTCTCGCGTTTCGGCTCGTGCGGAAGAATGGGCTGCCGCTCCTCCACAGACATTCCTCATTGAAAGAGTCCGTCCGTAGTAAGGGCGAATGGTGGCCACAACCCATACTAATATCTACCAAATTTTGGACATACATTCAGATGGCAGGGCTATTGTATTTGATCAAGAACGACTCCTCTGTAGTATGTACTCGCAGAAAATAATGACGAATAAAAATGTGTATTAAGGACAGTACTTGATTCTGGTCTCCTGCTCACAATTCAGATGCACTAACCACTACTTCGCCAAGGCACAGTGGCTTTGCACAAGGCAGCACTTTCGCTAACACTAAAAATATTGTATTGTGAAGAACCACTGACATCTCGCTATTTCGTGTGTTTTGTTTTAAGTCTGCTGTAACTTTCGAAGGTTTGTCTTCGCCATAAAGTACACTACTGGCCATTAAAATTGCTACACCACGAAGATGACGTGCTACAGACGCGAAATTTAACTGACAGGAAGAAGATGCTGTGATATGCAAATGATTAGCTTTTCAGAGCATTCACACAAGGTTGGCGCCGGTGGTGACACCTACAACGTGCTGATATGAAGAACGTTTCCAACCGATTTCTCATACACAAACAGTAGTTGACCGGCGTTGCCTGGTGAAACGTTGCTGTGATGCCTCATGTAAGGAGAATAAATGCGTACCATAGCGTTTCCGACTTTTATAAAGGTCGGATTGTAGTCTATCGTTACACTGCTGCTCGCGTTGGTCGAGATCCAATGACTGTTAGCAGAATATAGAATCGGTGGGCTCAGGAGGGTAATTCCAAACACCGTGCTGGATCCCAACGGCCTCGTATCACTAGCAGTCGAGATGACAGGCATCTTATCCGCATGGCTGTAACGGATCGTGCAGCCACGTCTCGATCCCTGAGTCAACAGATGGGGACGTTTGCAAGACAACAACGATCTGCACGAACAGTTCGACGACGTTTGCAGCAGCATGGACTATCAGCTCCGAGACCATGGCTGCGGTAACCCATGACAATGCATCACAGACAGGAGCACCTGTGATTGTGTACTCAACGCCGAACCTGGGTGCACGAATGGCAAAACGTCATTTTTTCGGATGAATCTACGTTCTGTTTACAGCATCATGATGGTCGCGTCCGTGTTTGGCGACATCGGGGTAAACGCACATTGGAAGAGTGTATTCGTCATCGCCTTACTGGCGTATCACCCGGCGTGATGGTATGGGTTGCCATTGGTTACAAGTCTCGGTCACCTCTTGTTCACATTCACGGCACTTTGAGCAGTGGATGTTACATTTCAGATATGTTACGACCCGTGGCTCTACCCTTCATTCGATCCCTGCGAAACCCTACATTTCAGTAGGATAATGCACGACCGCATGTTGCAAGTCTTTACGGGCCTTTCTGGATACAGAAAATGTTCGACTGCTGCCCTGGCCAGCAAATTCTCCAGATCTCTCACCAACTGAAAGCGTCTGGTCAATGGTGGCAGTGTAACTGGCTCGTCACAATACGGCAGTCACTACTATTGATGAACTGTGGTATCGTGTTGATTATTTGGCCAATAAATACCCGTTTATCATCTGCATTTCTTCTTGGTGTAGCAATTTTAATGGCCAGTAGTGTACTTACATTCCATAAAGTACTGAATTATTTCTTTTCCGAAAACCAATCAGCTATACCATATTACTCATTTAAACACGCTGTATTTGTCGTGTTGACAACCAGTTATGGCATTATTCTATTAAATAAAGAGTATTATTTTGGGTGAATTTCTACATATAGGCACGTTGATATGCGCCGACATACATTCGCTAAATTAGTGGTGGCGCATATTCAAATGGTTCAAATGGCTCTGAGCACTATGGGACTTAACATCTGTGGTCATCAGTCCCCTAGAACGTAGAACTACTTAAACCTAACTAACCTAAGGACGTCACACACATCCATACCCGAGGCAGGATTCGAACCTGCGACCGTAGCAGTCACGCGGTTCCGGACTGAGCGCCTAGAACAGCTAGACCACCGCGGCCGGCCGGCGCATATTCGGATAGTTCCTCGTGCGATATCAATTTAGATTTATGAATGTACGGACCACCCTAGCTTGCTTCTCTCCTCAGTCCAAATTGCTATTCATGGCTCAGCTCAATTAGCATTCCCCATACACTCGAACAGCATTTCAATGTCTCTCAATTGTACTGGAACGAAATGGGAGATTCTGCGTGAAACTTGGGCATAGGTTCTTTGATCAAATGAAACCATATGGTTCCAGAGACTTTTTCATATCTCACACTTTAGTGATGTGCACATACAGATTGAGGTGCTGAAGTGCTATTGCAGTACGGTTGCAGAGCCTCTGTAACTCTGTTTTAGTATAGGGTGAGCACCAAATAGGCTGAGGCACGAATGGAAATTTGTATTAAGGAGGGAGGCAGGCTGGTTTAGGGCGTGTAGTCATGCAAAGCTACTGTGCCAGAGTAGTGTAGTGGTTAGCACACTGCCTAGTGAGTAGGAGACCTGTGATCGAATACTGGCCTTGGCATAAATTTACATTCGTCAATTTAGTTTCCATATACAACTCAAATGTTTGGCACTTGAAAAGATCTCTGGAACCATATGGTTTCATTTCACATGTACAATGTTCTCAATACGTTTCAAGTGTCAGTTGTGGTCAGAACAGGGTTCTTTGTAGTTCTGAGGGCACCACGTTGGAGATAAGTGAATTAGAACGCGGGCAAACAGTTGACGCTCGGGTGGTGAGTGCTTTCGTAGTCAACAGAGACGAAGTGTTCGGTGTTTCAGGAGGCACTGTATGGAAGGTTTACGCGGCATGCAGGGATATCGGAAAAACATATGCTGCTAAGTCACAACATGGACGAAAGTGTGTCTTGAGTAGTCGTGACCGACCGTCCTTGGAGAAGACTGTGACAAAAAATAAGAGGACGACAGCTGCAAAAGTGACTGCAGCAGTGAATGTCGCACTTGTAAAACATGTTATCACCAAAACATTTAGAATGGAGTTCCATAAGCAGTAAATTGCAGAGCGTGCTCGAATTCCAAAACCACACATTCCTAACAGGAAAACGTGGTGCCGAAGCCATAAAACCTGGACTACAGAGTAGTGGAAGAGAGGCATTTGATAGGATGCGCCTTATACGCGATTGCAGTCTTTTTTTTGCGTATTCCAGTGATGAATTCTTCTCGGGTTATCAGCCGAGTGGTGGCGTCGTCTTCTCTCAACGTTTCGATGAGTTTCGTACCCATCATCTTCTGGCGAAGATTATGGGTACGAGACTCATCGAAAGGTTGCGACAAGACGACGCCACCACTCGTCTGATAACCCGAGAAGAATTTATTACAGGATACGCCTTGTTTCACACTGTTTCCAGCTTATGGCCGAGTTTATGTTCCAAGTGTGGAACATGGCGAGAGTGCGGTAATGATGTGGGCAGACATGTCATGGTACTCCATAAAGAAATGTTCAAATGTGTGTGAAATCTTATGGTACTTAACTGCTAAGGTCATCAGTCCCTAAGCTTACACACCACTCAACCTAAATTATCCTAAGGACAAACTGACACGCCCATGCCCGAGGAAGGACTCGAACCTCCGCCGGGACCAGCCTCGCAGTCAATGACTGCAGCGCCTGAGACCGCTCGGCTAATCCCGCGCGGCGGTAGTCCATACCATGGCTCCGTTGGGTAATCTGGTAAGTCGCATTGCGCCAGTGATGATGTGACTATTTTGGCTGATCAGATCTAGTCCATGGTACATGTCTGTTTCTCAATGGTGATACTGTGTCCCAAAAAAATATGACCCATGTTCACAGAGCTCGCATCGTCCAGGTCTGATTTGTGAATGCGAGGATGAATTGCCACATCTCCTCTGACCTCTAGAGTCATCAGATCTCAATATTATTGGGCCTCCGCGGTCTGTTTTGGAGAGGAGGGTGCATGACGGTTAACTGTCTCCATCATCGTTAGCTGAACGTGCCACTGTTTTGCAGGAAGCGTGGTAAAGATTCCGCTGAAAACATATCAATTCCGAGACGAGTGAAAACTATTTTGAATGCCAACGGGTTTCCCATACCTTATTAGGCGTGGTAATGTGTTGTGCTTTTGGTGTTTCCATATTTCTGTCCAACCACTGTACTTTTACATGAAGATAGTAACTGTTCTCGAAAGAACAGATACCATTGATGACCGTGCAGCTTCTCTAGAATAAATGATAATTAATTGAAACCCTCAGCTGCCGTCAGGTGTTGTTGATATACCTCGATGGGGACAGCTGAAAATGCGTGCCCTGACCGGGACTGGAATCCAGGATCTGCTTACATGGTAGACGCTCTATCCATCTGAGCCACCGAGCACACAGATGAACAGCGCGACTGTAGGGACATTTTCAACTGTCACCATCGAGGTATACGGTCAACACCTGTCGGCAGCTGAGGGTTTCAATTAATTATTATTTATTCTAGAGAAGCTGCACGGTCATCAATGGTATCTGTTCTTTCGAGAACAGTTACTATCTTCATATGTATAGTTAAAGGCTACCCAGCCATTGACCTTCGGCTGTGCGAATGCGCACAGGTTGCCCGAACTCTTACTAGAATCGTCACCATAGTGTGCGCGAGTAATGAGTGGGAGGGCAAATATCTACAAGGTACATTACGCATGTAGATTGTCGACGGTTGGGAATGTGGGTCTCGCGGGAATCGTGCAAGGGATAAGTCCCTGCAGTCGCGTTATTCATCTGTGTCCTCGGTGGCTCAGATGGACGCCGGCACGGTAACTCAGCGTGTTCGGTCAGAGAGCTGGTTGTCTTCTGTAATAAAAAACTGAGTGAAAGGATCAACAACTCACTTGAACGGATGTCATGTGACGTCCGCAACGACCAAACACAACGATCAACAACGAACAAAAATGGGAAAAAAGATGGATAGAGCGTCTGCCATATAAGCAGGACATCCCGGTTTCGAGTGCCGATTGGGGCACACATTTCAGCTGTCCCCGTTGAGGTATATCACTAACACCTGTCAGCAGCTGAGGGTTTCAATTACTTATCATTTACTGTACTTTTAGTGAGGCACTGTACACTTATGAGACTTCCGATAAACGTCAGCCAGTCGTCTGCCTTTTCTTAATTAGGCATCCATCCCCTGCAGATATTCCCGAATACATCAGGGTTGTAACTGATTCTAGTGACTGGTCGCTAAACATGTAATCAAACTTTATCAAGTGTTTGTATCTGCTTATGTGCATCACCTCACAGTTACTTATGACACCAGCCGTCAGTTCTTCATCCAAGGTACGGCAATGCTGCTAAGACGTCAAGTATTTTCTCGCAACCATGTACACTTCGAATGGGCTCCTGCAAGATAATTTTCTGCGAAGCCATTAGGTATGATTTCGGACGAAGTTTTACACCTACCACTGACTTGAAATATGTATTTTCGCAAGCATCTAGAGGGTAAATTGAAGTCACCACCAGTTATAACTGTATGAGAGTGGTATCTATTTGAAATGACGCTGAAGTTTTCTTTGAACTGTTCAGCAACTGTATCTTCTGAATTGAGCGTCGGTAAAGGGAACCAATTATTAATTTACTGCAACAGTCAAATATAACCTCTACCCTTACTAACGCACAGGAGCTATCTACGTCAATTTAACTACAAGCTTAATTACTTCTGACATAATATGCACTCCAGGATCAACTGTATTTAATCTACCATTTCTGAACAAAGGTTATGTCCTTTGTAAAAATTTCCACTTAACTTATTTCCAGCTTTAGCCAGAAAACGGTATCTATAACGATTTGAGATTTGGTGTTTTCTATTAGCGCTTGGAGCCTTGGTTCGTTCCCAACACAACTACGACAGTTCACAACAATGTTGGCTGTTCCTATGGCTACTCTCTTCCTGCGTTCGTCCTGCACTCTTTGAAAGTGAAGCCATATCTGTACATCCCCTAGACCCTCTAACCTAAAATACTGCCCAGTCGCCACCAATGGATCCCCTTTCTACATACAATCAACTCCAGACCTATTTAGTGGACGGTGGAATCGCACCATCCTGTAGCACAGTTCGAGGAATCTGCAACCTACACAGTCGCAGAATCGCCTGAGCCTCTGATTCAGACCAAAGGGCCACAGTCAGTCCTGTCGACGATACTACTGATGGTGAGCCTTTGCCTTCATTTCGCAAGAAAGACTGGCAGTCTTTACTACTTCACTACCCGCTAGAAATCGGAGAGAGTCTCTTCTGATGTAAAGCGACACACGTCGTCAGTACCAACATGAGGCATCACCTGCAGGTGGCAGCAGCCTGTGCTCTTCATGGTATACGGAAGCACCTGTTCCACATCTGGAATGACTCCTCCTAGTATGCGCACAGAATGCAAACTGGATTCCTTCCCCTCTTTCGCAGTCATATCCATATTACGCGCCTAACGTTGGAGTTCCCAACTACCAGTAATCTCACCCTCTGTGGCTGCCCTGACTTTGCAGGCCGAAAGGATTCCTCTTGAACAGGACGAGCGGCTTCATCTGCCTAAGAACGTCGTCAGCCACAGGTAGCACCCGAAACTCGTTAGTCAGACGAACCGGGGAGGCCCTCCTATCGGCCCCTCGGAACGTCTTTTGCTGCCGGCCACACCTTTTAACGACCTCCCACTCGACTACAGAGGCATAAACGTCAGTGTGGGCAGTACCCAGAACTGTCACAGTGGTGAACCGATCGGGTGACTCAAAGGTCGTGCTAGATGTCCCTCTGATCACCCCGTCTGGCACCCCACAGTGATGCTCATTGGCAACAGCCCCAAGCTACATGAATGAAGCCAACAACTCCTGGAGCTGTGAGTGAAGGGTCATTAACTCGGCTCACATCTGGACACAGTAAACACAGTTCCTGTCCATATTAAAGACAGAGACATAGGAAATATAGGAGTTGAAACTAAATGATACTACCGAAATGTAAAGTAAGTCGCTTTTTATGAGAAGCTGTTTCATCTCACACTACTCTAATGCACTGCTGCTAGAAGATCTGGCACTCGACTGGGGGTCATAACTACACTCCTGGAAATGGAAAAAAGAACACATTGACACCGGTGTGTCAGACCCACCATACTTGCTCCGGACACTGCGAGAGGGCTGTACAAGCAATGATCACACGCACGGCACAGCGGACACACCAGGAACCGCGGTGTTGGCCGTCGAATGGCGCTAGCTGCGCAACATTTGTGCACCGCCGCCGTCAGTGTCAGCCAGTTTGCCGTGGCATACGGAGCTCCATCGCAGTCTTTAACACTGGTAGCATGCCGCGACAGCGTGGACGTGAACCGTATGTGCAGTTGACGGACTTTGAGCGAGGGCGTATAGTGGGCATACGGGAGGCCGGGTGGACGTACCGTCGAATTGCTCAACACGTGGGGCGTGAGGTCTCCACAGTACATCGATGTTGTCGCCAGTGGTCGGCGGAAGGTGCACGTGCCCGTCGACCTGGGACCGGACCGCAGCGACGCACGGATGCACGCCAAGACCGTAGGATCCTACGCAGTTCCGTAGGGGACCGCACCGCCACTTCGCAGCAAATTAGGGACACTGTTGCTCCTGGGGTATCGGCGAGGACCATTCGCAACCGTCTCCATGAAGCTGGGCTACGGTCCCGCACACCGTTAGGCCGTCTTCCGCTCACGCCCCAATATCGTGCAGCCCGCCTCCAGTGGTGTCACGACAGGCGTGAATGGAGGGACGAATGGAGACGTCTTCAGCGATGAGAGTCGCTTCTGCCTTGGTGCCAATGATGGTCGTATGCGTGTTTGGCGCCGTGCAGGTGAGCGCCACAATCAGGACTGCATACGACCGAGGCACACAGGGCCAACACCCGGCATCATGGTGTGGGGAGCGATCTCCTACACTGGCCGTACAGCACTGGTGATCGTCGAGGGGACACTGAATAGTGCACAGTACATCAAAACCGTCATCGAACCCATCGTTCTACCATTCCTAGACCGGCAAGGGAACTTGCTGTTCCAACAGGACAATGCACGTCCGCATGTATCCCGTGCCACCCAACGTGCTCTAGAAGGTGTAAGTCAACTACCCTGGCCAGCAAGATCTCCGGATCTGTCCCCCATTGAGCATGTTTGGGACTGGATGAAGCGTCGTCTCACGCGGTCTGCACGTCCAGCACGAACGCTGGTCCAACTGAGGCGCCAGGCGGAAATGGCATGTCAAGCCGTTCCACAGGACTACAGCCAGCATCTCTACGATCGTCTCCATGGGAGAATAGCAGCCTGCATTGCTGCGAAAGGTGGATATTCACTGTACTAGTGCCGACATTGTGCATACTCTGTTGCATGTGTCTATGTGCCTGTGGTTCTGTCAGTGGGATCATGTGATGTATCTGACCCCAGGAATGTGTCAATAAAGTTTCCCCTTCCTGGGACAATGAATTCACGGTGTTCTTATTTCAATTTCCAGGAGTGTATTACAAATGCCTGGCGCGATGCAGACAGCGAATCTATGCACTACACAGTTTATAAAGAGCGTAAATGTGCCTTATAAATAATCAAACACGCACTAAATATAGGAGCTGAAGTTAAAGAACAGTGAAGAAATCTAAAAAAAAATAGCTTCTTAAGAGAAGCTGTCAGCCCACAGTACTCATAACATACATAATTCGCAAACGAACGGCATACTCGCCTGTATCAGTACCAAGAACGCAGATTCTATCTCACTGACGGTCTAGCCGACAATGAGTTGCTCTAACCAAAACAACTAAGCAAAAACCTATACGATACGACGGTCGATACAAGCATCGATAGAAGCGGGGGTACTTGACAACGTGGATCTCGGAATACTGAATTTCCTCACGATTTCCGAAGTGGAATGTCCATGCGTCTAGCACCAACTACCAGTCCGTGTTCGAAGTCTGTTAACCTAATCAAAGGTATCACGTGACTACAAGTGACAGCTGCACCAATGTACAGTCCTTTCATACCTTGTGTACGCAATACTGAAGCTTGACTTTGTCACGTCAGTGTATAACTGCACCGATACACTGGGTTGATTTCTTTAACAGTATCACTTCCAAATACTAACTGGCTAGTGCTCTTTGACTAATGTCATTGTTGGCGTGTGATACTATGTACTGATGTTACTGATGACGAGGTGTTACACTATGATTATTTTTTCCCAGAGTTCTGCACATCGCCGGCCAGTGTGGCCGAGCGGTTCTACGCGCTACAGTCTGCAACCGCGCGACCGCATCGATCGCAGGTTCGAATCCTTCCTCTGGCATGGCTGTGTGTGATGTCCTTAGGTTAGTTAGGTTTAAGTAGTTGTAAGTTCTAGGGGACTGATAACCTCAGAAGTTTAGTCCCATAGTGCTCAGAGCCATTTGAAAGCTCTGCACATCTTTCTTTAATATGTTGTTGTTGTTGTGGTCTTCAGTCCTGAGAATGGTTTGATGCAGCTCTCCATGCTACCCTATCCTGTGCAAGTTTCTTAATCTCCCAGTAACTACTGCAACCTACAACCTTCTGAATTTGCTTAGTGTATTCATCTCTTGGTCTCCCTCTACGATTTTTACCCTCCACGCCGCCCTCCAATGCTGAATTTGTCATCCCTTGATGCCTCAGAACATGTCCTACCAACCGGTCCCTTCTTCTAGTCAAGTTGTGCCACAAACTCCCCTTCTCCCCAATTCTGTTAAATACCGCCTCATTAGTTATGTGATCTACCCAACTAATCTTCTGCATTCTTCTGTAGCACCATATTTCGAAAGCTTCTATTCTCTTCCTGTCCAAACTATTTATCGTCCATGTTTCACTTCCATACATGGCTACACTCCATACAAATACTTTCAGAAACGACTTCCTGACACTTAAATATATACTCGATGTTAACAAATTTCTCTACTTCAGAAACGCTTTCCTTGCCATTGCCAGTCAACATTTTATATCTTCTTTACTTCGACCATCATCAGTTATTTTGCTCCCCAAATAGCAAAACTACTTTTCTATTTTAAGTGTTTCATTTCCTAATCTAATTCCCTCAGCATCACCCGACTTAATTCGACTACATTCCATTATCCTAGTTTTGCTTGTTGATGTTCATCTTATATCTTCCTTTCAAGACACTGTCCATTCCGTTCAACTGCTCTTCCGAGTCCTTAGCTGTCTCTGACAGAATGACAGTGTCATCGGCGAACCTCAAAGTTTTTATTTCTTCTGCATGGATTTTAATTCCTACTCCAAATTTTTCTTTTGATTCCTTTACTGCTTGCTCAATATACAGATTGAATAACATTGGAGTCAGGCTACAACCCTGTCTCACTCCCTTCCCAACCACTGCTTCCCTTTCATGCCCCTCGACTCTTGTAACTGCCATCTGGTTTCTGTACAAATTGTAAATAGCCTTTCGATCCCTGTATTTTACCCCTGCCACCTTCACCTTGTTTCATATACTATAAAATATTTATACTCAAATTGTTCGGTGAATAAAATTGATACCTAATCGGCAGGAACTTTTCACAACTTGATAGTTTGTGATATTGTGAGACATGGAAATTCAGAAAAGCACGGGCATTGTCTCTAACGACATTCAAGAGGCAGTTGACAGGCCCACGATTTGGAGGTCGTCGGCCAGGGTTATTAAACTTGGGGAAGGCGATGATTTTAAAATCGTGAGTCTGCATCATGAGACAAGCTAATCTAAGCTTCAGCGTTTGGAAATACACTTCTGAAATTAATAAATACCTACGCTAAATACAAACGTTCATAATGCGTCATTTCTTTCTTATTGACGGGTGTCGTCCTGGGCTTAGAGCTCGTAAGGAATTGAGTAATTTACAGGAAATGATAATTTTGAATATCGCCTGAGTGATTACACAAACAGGTTTCTGTCAAGTAGGAATATTATCTTGCTGTTAGCATGGCAACTGGTGTCCTTTGTTAAAAAGGCATTTTCAGATAAGGTTCCGGTTCAAGAGCACGTGAAATTATAGTACACACGTCAGTGTGATAAAATGTTGAGCGACAGGGTAGCCAACAACTTCTTCTAATTCTGTTTAAGCACTCAGACAAATTCAGTACACGACAAACATGGCCTCCCTTCCTTTTCTTTCTTTCTTCGCGAATTCGCTGCTAAGGATGGGCACAATGTTTGTCCCTGCAGATAAAATGAGGCTACATTCACCTCAGGCTAATACCATTTTAAGAGTTTTACGTTTGATATCAGGAAATCCGAGAACGTAATACTGCATTTCATGTTATTCTAGGTTTGAAAATTGTTCAAAATTCAGAACACTACAAATATTATCACAGACCCCAGGATACTATTAGGTGGTGCTGAATTCAGAAAAATCAACGATTCAAACTGAATCGCCTAATACTAAAATGAGATAACTCCTCAAAAATTGATAATGCATATTGTAAGTTTCGGTGTATTGAGGCATAGTTGCATCGAATGAAGTGAAAAAGGCATATCTCCATTACCATGCCTTTTGTATAGATCGAAATGAAGTCTACAAGTGTTACTAATAAATCTGCAAGTGTTACCAACATTCACGTATGAAAAAGAAGTCTGTATCAGCTCTGGAATCATGCTGAATCAATTGATGACTTTTGTTCTAAACTCTGTTCCACATCTCAGAGTTTCAAGTTTCAAATAACGATGAAAAAACAAGAAAACAAAAGGATGGTAAGCTTCATTACTTTTTAATTATATATTGTGTAGCAAAAAAGGTTTTCATTGAGATATTTGTCCATAAAAGGTTGGTTTGTAAGTCCTACATTGCAGTGAAACAAGTGGCCAAAATTTCCAAAGACACTGATGACCTTTTGGGCCTATTATTTGATTATATACAGAACCTGCCAATTCCACATTTGCCAATACAAGAAATTTTTATTTTCAAGCACCTACGTGTTTCTAAGTTTGAGATACACTACACAAAAACAGGTGAAGATACGTTTTATTGTTATCATGAGGGCCAAGATAAGAAAGATCATAATGCAATGTGCACTTTTCTCTACCATAACATTGAGAACTTTGACCCTGCAAAACGGAGAGCTCCAGTTTTTCGACTATGCTTGCAGAGGCCAAAATCTGAGACATACGGCTGTAACAGTGTCATTGATCTTAACAGACAGTGGGAAATCTAATCAAATCTGCCAGTACTTCCCCGTTAGAGCGCACACGTATCTTCCATCTGACTGGCACTTTGGTGTCCTGAAAAGAAAGTGCTTATTGCAGATCACCATATATCACTTACCACTGAATTAGGTTGCCTTCCTCCCTTTAGAGTTCATACAGCAAAAAAAGAGAGAAATAGTGGATGTTAAATCTTGGTGGGTACCTTTATGCAAAATGTTCGTCATATCAGATGACACAATGTGAAGAGGCACTGAAAAAAGAGAAAATAATATTTGCTCCCTAGCAGTTTCTCTACTACGAGTACAGTTCAGAAAAGAAAGGTCAAGCATTTCCTAAGTGTTCAATAAAATCTTCCCAGTTTACAAGCCGTGCCACTCGCGGTTTCGATAGCTGTTACGCCATCGTCATCAGGAGTTCAAATCACTGACCGCCGGGACTGGCAAGGCGTTCCGCCCTATAACAGAGAATTCGAAGATCATACCTTTGCATTATTATAATCCAAAACATACTTTATGAACAAAAATATAGGACTTCCTCAAATGGAAACAACTGATGGATAAGTTCTTATAAAGAAGAAAAGGAAAAAGCTAATTTGAAAATTACTGTAGTATTCCATATATCCATAGCATCAAGCATTTTTTAATTAACTGAAGAACCGCACTGGATAAGGTCGAGTGAAAGGTGACTAGGGCCAGTCATTTTTCCTGTATTTATTTTTGAGTAAACAGTTTTGTGAACAAGTGGCCAGTCATCTTAGTAACTTATTTCTTGTTCATCTTTACATAAACTTCAGAAAGATTTCCGAGCTCTTAATGGGAGACGGAAGGCAATTTTATCCATATTCTGCTAATGCTATTTTACCCTTTGAATAGGTACACTTTTCAAAAGAACTATAAGGGGTGAAACAATGAAATTTTTACTGCATATATATATATATATATATATATATATATATATATATATATATATATATATATTATTTTTGAGTAAAATGTTTTGTGAACAAGTGGCCAGTCATCTTTGCAACTTATTTCGAGTTGATCTTTACATAAGCTTCAGAAAGATTTCCGAGCACTTAATGGGAGAAGGAAGGCATATATATATATATATATATATATATATATATATATATATATATATATATATATATAACAACGGCCAAAGTGAAACTCATGGGCGAAGTATCAGAACCCTTCGAAATCAAATCTGGAGTCCGACAGGGGGACGGACTATCCCCAATCCTTTTCAATATTGTTCTAGAAAAGATAATCAGGGAATGGGAACCCCACGTAAAGGGTAACCAAATTGGTATCAAGAAAGAGAACCGAATTAAAGTCAAGTGCCTTGCTTTCGCTGACGATATTGTAATTGTCACCAATAACAGAACAGAAGCGATTCACGCAATGGAAAAACTACATGAAATTTCACAATAAACCGGACTACAGATATCTTATGAAAAAAAAACAATATATGGAAAGGCAGCCAGAAAATAAATCCCCTTTAATGACAAAATATGGCAAAATTACACAATTCTGCCATTTTAAATACCTCGGTGAAACTATACAGTCCTCACGATTAAACCGAATTGCCAATGAACAAAGAATCACTAAGCTCCAGAAGGCCTACAAGCTAACATGGACGCATTACAATAAGAAGTGCATTTCGACAGACGCAAAATTAAGGCACTATACAACAGCGATTCTTCCAGAAGCAATCTATGCAGCTGTAACAATGGTGATTAATGGTCATTCAAAAATTAAGGAAGTAGAAAAGCAGGAAAGAAAAATTCTCAGGAATATTTACGGTCCAATCCACAAAAATGGAATTTGGATGAAGAGACCACAAAACGAACTCTATAGAAAGATCAACATAGTAACAGATGAAATCAGAAAGCGCCGAGCCAAATTTTATACACACATCTGCAGGATGGAAGACTCCAGAACAGCAAAGAAATTATTCAACATTATAACAAGGAGTAAATGTGGCACAGAATAATATATCAATTGTGAACCCTCTTTGGGTATAAACGATTCAGTTGTATTAGATATAGAAACGTCGATAAAAATGTGGAAACTAGAAAAATGGTAGTTTTAGCCATGAACTGCAATTCATGTATTAAAACCGAACTTAGTGTAGTTGACATGGGCGAAAAACACATGAAAAATTAAAGAAACACTCTTGCAATTGCTTGAGGAGGGGTAGAGACAAAATAACGGGGATTATAAAAGAATTACATTCTTGAAGTTCTTCTTGTACATTGTTGGAGAATTCAGTTAATTCTTTGCAAAATAAATGAAACAAAATAAGGATTTTTAAAAATTGAAGTTTCTGCATTGATATAATCAAATTTCATATGTGTGTTAAAAAAGTTGTGGCTTAAAACAGTTTTGCCTTAAAACGTTTCTGCGACACCAAGCAAATAGACGAAACATTTGTGCAATGTCATTATTTGGTTATTCTTCAGGTCAAGTATCACTTCTCTGCTCATGTAGTCTGTTGTCTGTACTACAAAACAGCTTGTAACACGTGGAAAGCACACTATGAAACGCGAATCAAGCATAAATATTATAGTGCACATTGTGTTAAAATAGGAGAACTAATATGTGCAGTTTTCAGATAGTTTCTCGTGTAGACATAGTTTTACTGTAGTTTTATACATAGCTTGGTTGTTTCTATATATGAACAGTGAACACTTGAACAAATGGCGGAGAGAAGGGAAGCAGAGGTTCAATTCTTGCTATCTCCCAAAAGAGTAAAACTAGTAAACAGGCGTCCTTCTGAGACCCAAGAGTCCTACTAACATCTTATTTCACAACGCTGGCACTTCAGATCACTGCTGTGCAGCTGGCTGACTGGGCATACTTGGTATTCAGTAGAGGGCGAAAGCTTAGTGATAGCGTGTACCTTCAGTGATCGTGATGAATGTTCCTGTCTTGAGATAAGAGGATTAACTGTTCACATTTTCCCGAAATGCAAGAGTCTCAAGTCTGTTGGTCAATAGTAGATTTAGTGGTGATGTAGTAGAAGACATCATATTTCAGTGTTCTCTGTCTTTTCCATACTTCATTGTTTTAATATAGAGTTGTAAATGTAGAAAGGTATATTGTATCGGTCACTAAGAGAGTCCGTCCTTATTTTCTTATATTAGCTTATTGGCAGAGTACTAAGGTTTCAGGCTGGCCAAATGAATTAGAGACTTTTATTCTTGAGGGCGATGTTTGGCATCGTCGTTAGTCATCTGAAGTAAGTTTTGTGTATAATAAGGTGACAAAAGTCATGGGACACCTCTTAACATCGTGTCGGACCTTCTTTTTCCTGGCCTAATCCAGCAACTCGACGTGGTATGGAGTCGACAAGTCGTTGGAAGTCCCCTGCAGAAATATTGACCCATGCAGTCTTTATAGCCGTCCACAACTCCGAATGTGTTGCCGTTTCAGGATTTTGTGAACGAATTGACCTCTCGATTATGTCCCATATATGTTCGATAGGTTTCATATCTCGCGCTCTGGGTAGCTAACTCATTCGAATTGTCTAGAGTGTTCCTCAAACCACTTGCGAATAATTGTGACCCAGTGACACGGTTGTTTGGGTACACGAAGTCCATGAGTGACTGCAATTGGTCTCCAAGTTTTTGAACATCTGAACATGCCAGCCAGTGATATGTTCAGCTGGACTAGACGACCCAGCCCATTCTATGTAAATATAGCCCTCAGCATTATGGAGCCACCACCAGCTCGTACAGTACCTTGTCGACAACTTCGGTCCATGGCATCGTGGGGTCTTCGCCACTTTTCTAACTGAAATCGGGACTCATCTGCTCAGAACACTGTTTTCCAGCAGTATAGGGTACAACCAAAGTGGTCACGAGCCGAAGAGAGGCGCTGCAGGCGATGTCGTACTGTTACCAAAGGCACTTGCGTCGCTCATCTGCTCCCATAGCTCATCCACGCCAAATTTCGCGGCACTGTCCTAGCGGAAGAGTTCGCCATACGCCACACATTAATTTCTGCCGTAATTTCAACCAATGTTGCTTGTCTGTTAGTACTGACACTTCTAAGCAAACGCCACTGCTATGGGTCGTTAAGTGAAGGCCGTCGGCCAATGCGTTGTCTGCAAAGCGACATTTGGTGTTCTCGACACACTATTGACACTGTAGATCTCGGAATACTGAATTTCCTAACGGTTTACGAAATGGAATGTTCCATGCTTCTAGCTCCAACTGCCATTCGGAATTCAAAGTCTGTTAATTAGCGTCGTGCTGCCACTGTCATGTTGGAACCTTCTTACATGAGTCATCATGAGCTCCACCTCTTGTGGTTGGCAGGAGAGCCAACACCGTGTTACTAGAGGAGGCCGAAAGGCACGCGTTTTAGCTCATGCAGGCTGGCGTGAGGTCTGGAACAGAACAAGCAAATTAGAATTTATAAAAACGGACGTAGCTGGTGGAATACTTAACTTTAATCCATTAATGACGAACGTCGGCCTTGACGGTACATGATTCAATATCAATAATAACTGATAATGGCGCCTTACTAGGTTGTAGCAAATGACGTAGCTGAAGGCTATGCTAACTATCGTCTCAGCAAATGAGAGCGTATTTTGTCGGTGAACCATCGCTAGCAAAGTCGGTTGCACAACTGGCGCGAGTGCTAGGAAGTCTCTCTAGACCTGCCGTGTGGCGGCGCTCGGTCTGCAATCACTGATAGTGGCGACACGCGGGTCCGACGTATACTAAGGGACCGCGGCCGATTTAAAGGCTACCATTTAGCAAGTGTGGTTTTCTGGCGGTGATACCACACCACCCATGCACTTCCCTTTTATACTTTGTCCACGCGATACTGCAGTCATCTGTATAAGTGCATATCGCTACACCATAACTGTCACCTAAACGTGACATTCAATCTATTATCAAGTTTTTTCTATTGTTCTCCATATTATGTAAATAAAAGCTGAAACAAAATAAACTGTTTCCTGCTTCACAAATAGAAGCCATACGTTTGTTGCTGACATGAGGAACTAATGTACTAAGGGGAAAAACAAAAACTTTTAATCATGGTTGTAGTGTTGACAACACCTGTCAACGCTAATAAGTTCACGAACAACAGTTAAACATTCCGGAAAAGCACAAAATCTGTTAGTTGACACACCAGTGTGACAGTTGGCCTTAGGGCAATGAAAAAAATGTTGTCAGGTCTGGACTACACTAAAACCATTATTATATTTAGACAGCCGGAACAACAAGATACGACATATCCTAGGAGTGCAAGATCAATGTTCTGAAAGTCAGACGTCGCAGGGAATCTTTATTCTGCTATCACGGAAGTACAGACATAAGTGCCTACTTTTCCCACGATCGTTCAAGCCGAGTTTTGGAGATGAAGTTATGTAATAAGAATTCTTACCTTCCTCGTCATTGATAAGAATCTGCTTAAACTCAAGGTGTTATTCCAAAGCACTCGCTCTTATCGCCATATAGATTACTTTTATTGCCCTTTGATTTCATTGACTTTACTGATTCGGTATTCAGAAGGAACAGTGAGATTGAAATCTAGTTTCTTAAGTCTCAGCGTCTTGTTTTACAGCGAGATCATTATGATCGTAGCTCAGTGTTATGAGAACGAAAGAGTAGCAGATATCACTGATGCTATTGTCTAAGGAACATTCCACCTGAAATGAAACTTCCTGGAAAATTAAAACTGTGTGCCCGAAGAAGACTCGAACTAGGGCCCTTTGACTTTCGCGGGCAAGTGCTCTACCATCTGAGCTACCCAAGCACGACTTTCGACGAGCCGTCTTCACAGTTTCAATTCTGCCGGTACTTCGTCTCCTACTTTTCCCACGATCGTTCAAGCCGAGTTTTGGAGATGAAGTAATGCAATAAGAATTCTTGCCTTCCTCATCATTGATAAGAATCCACCTGAAGGCGTTCAGGAAAACGTAAACAATTCAGATGAAATGTGCTAAAAGCAATTTGATCTCAACGCCAGTGTAACAGATAGAATTTTGATCACTGAGTTTTCTTCTGTACTTTGTATTTCACATTACAGACAAGTGATGTTATGCCATGCGAGCGTTTCTCATGTCTTGAAAGTGACAATAGATCATAATATGATGATATAATAGGTATGTCATGTGATAACTGCCTCTAAACTTTTTCTGTGATGCCTTTCATTATTTCAGTTAATTGCATGAAAGTAGAAAACAATTTTTCTTTCTGTGTGCAACGAAAATTAGCGAAACCATGAACGTAGCTTAAAATTTATATAACATGTTTCTGATTTTTACATCTCTCTCCTAGCTACTTAGTGGATAACACTTTTTTTCCTCTACAGCGCTAGATAGCGATAGCAACTTTTCAACGAAAGAACGAGTGTATGTGGCTGAAATACATGGCATTTCTAGTCGTTTATGTAATCTGCTTGTTTACACATTTAACGCTTGACTGGACGTTGAGCAGTTTCCAGTTGGTCACCATTTACCAGGAAACCCCTTCTTTCCATAAAATAATTGTAATTTGGTGTGTATGTCATTATTCTGATATGTTATACCACGATATGTGGGAAAATACATCCACTGCCTCGCTTATAGAAAGGTGCTTCCGTTTATTTTTGTATCAAGAATAAACATAGGACAATTTCTGCGGGTTACTCCGATTATATATATATATATATATATATATATATATATATATATATATATATATATATATGTGTGTGTGTGTGTGTGTGTGTGTGTGTGTGTGTGTGTGTTTCTGCGGGTTACTCCGATTATATATATATATATATATATATATATATATATATGTGTGTGTGTGTGTGTGTTTTTTACATGTGTTACGAAAGATTCATTACATTTCCACATTCATATTGTTTTGGTTGATGTTTATAGGTATGTTCAAACTCTTTTACTTTCTCTTGTAATAGTCAAAAAGTGTACTCTTAACTTGCTTGATCATCTCCACTTTTACGTTAAATAGGTAGTGTCTACTGAATAAACAATATTTGTCTTTTACTTTCTGTGCACGATCCAAACAGCTGTCAGCACTACCTATATAATTATTTACATAACATTTATCATCACTTTGGGGTGTATTTAGAGAACAGTAAAAATAATGCGATTTATTCAATGGGAAGAGATGTAAATGATCAAGTACTATGGATAAATAAAAAGAGAAGTCGGTAAACAACAAAGTTGACAGCCTTCCGAATTCTTCTTTTCAAATAAATAAACAGCATTATTCATTTGTTTTTCAATTTTGCGACAACCGAATTTAAAATTACTTGGCCAAGATCTTGTGGAAACAATGGGGACAGCCATCCCAACTTCTGGTCTGTATTTTGATTGTAGCACACTCTCTCTTGCCCTATCAAAACGTACCTCATACGCTGATTATTTCAACCTACAACTGTTCCATACCTTGCCACTGGCCTTCATTTACCACGACCTGCCCACAACAACTGGATAACCGATTGGTGTTACACCGGTATAAATCTCTAAGGGACTCCTTGTGTCCACGCGGTTAGTACCTAATACAAAAAATGTAATGGACCTGCTACAACTCTCAGGACTTATAATTTTCTGGAGACACTAACACTTTGTGTACTGCTTAATTCGCTGATGTCTTGCAACTTATTATTTTATGCTAACTGCTCATTAGATAGCAAGTATCTATTTCGAGAAAGAAAGTGACTTCTGTTATATATGTACGCACAGGTACAATTGTTAGCAAACATTAAAGCAACTGGAAATACTAGCCAAAGCCTAACATTATAGGTATTTACAGATGCAATTTGTTGCCAATAACCCATTTAAATGTTAGGGTACAAAGTAAATGTCGTGTGACTAGGGCCCCGCCTCGCCGGGTGCAAGTCATTGACGCCACTTTGGCGACTTGTGCGTCGAAATGTTAGGATGTGTCAGTACGAGTCACTGTTAGCAAGGCATACATGCCAAAGGATTGAACGTATTTAATTTTAATTTTTGACTGACTAATCTGGCCTTCCAACATTAACCAAAACGGTCTTGCTGTGCTGGTACTTCGAATGGCTGAAGGCAAGGGGAAACTACAGCCGCCATTATTACGGAGGGCATGCAGTTTTACTATATGGTTACATGTCATGGCATCCTCTTGGGTAAAATATTCTAGAAGTAAAATAGTCCCATTCCGATCTCCAGGCGGGGACTACTCAGGAAGACGTCCGGTTCTAGGCGCTTCAGTCTGGAACCGAGCTACCGCTACAGTCGCAGGTTCGAATCCTGCCTCAGGCATGGATGTGTGTGATGTCTTTATGTTAGTTAGGTTTAAGTAGTTCTAAGTCTAGGGGACTGATGACCTCAGATGTTAAGTCTCATTGTGCTCAGAGCCGTTTGAACAATTTTTTTTAATTTATTTTAAGGAGGACGTCGTTATCAGGAGAAAGAAAAATGGCATTCTACGGATCGGAGCGTGGAATGTCACATCCCTTCATCGGGCAATCGGGCAGGTATGTTAGAAAATTTAAAAAGAGAAATGGATAGGTTAAAGTTAGACATAATGGTAATTAGTGAAGTTTGGTGGCTGGATGAACAAGACAACTGATCAGGTGAAGACAGTGTTATAAATACAAAATCAAATAAGGGTTATGCAAGAGTAGGTTTAATAATGAATAAAACAATAGGAGCACGGGTAAGCTACTACAAACAGCATAGTGAACGCATTATTGTAGCCAAGATAGACACGAAGCCCACGCCTACTACAGTAGTAC
The DNA here is from genome assembly GCF_023897955.1 of Schistocerca gregaria. NCBI lineage: Eukaryota > Metazoa > Arthropoda > Insecta > Orthoptera > Acrididae > Schistocerca > Schistocerca gregaria. The sequence continues at coordinate 427,432,037 of NC_064926.1, forward strand.
AAGTTTATATGACAACTAGCTCTGCAGATGATGAAGAAATTGATGAAATGTATGATGAGATAAAATAAATTATTCAGGTAGTTAAGGCAGATGAAAATTTAATAGTCATGGGTGACTGGAATTCGACAGTAGGAAAAGGAAGAGAAGGAAACGTAGTAGGTGAATATGGATTAAGGCTAAGAAATGAAAGAGGCAGCTGCGTGGTAGAATGTTGCACAGAACACAACTTAATCATAGCTAACACTTGGTTCAAGAATCATGAAAGAAGGTTGTATACATGGAAGAACCCTGGAGATACTAGAAGGTTTCAGATAGATTATATAATGGTAAGACAGATATTTAGGAACCAGGTTTTTAATTGTAAGACATTTCCATGGGCAGGTGTGGCCTCTGACCACGATCTATTGGTTATGAACTGTAGATGAAAACTGCAAAAAGGTGGGAATTTAAGGACATGGTACCTGGATAAACTGTAAGAACCAGAGTTACTTTCAATTCAATTCTTATGATATTTTACGGTTCTATTTGTCGTGGCGCAATTTCCGATAGTATTTTCATAATTTAGCTTGAGACGTCATTCTCTGGTTTAGTATGGCCCTCTCAAGAGCTTAAAGTCCCAAATATTTTCTTACTGCCTTGCTGAGGTTGCCTTGCAACACTTGTTGATTTGTCTCTTGTCTACCACACCGTACTGCTGTTTGGTGCGGCTTAGCCGAAGTGTTCAGTAGTACCGCATCTACTGCCTCGCCCGTTTTAAGATTTGCGAACCAAATCCACATCGACGTATAATCCCAGTATGCAATTTGTGTTAGTTGGTTGCGCCCCTGTACTTAATTATTTGTCATAATTCGTTGGGTGTAGAATGCATCACATGTGGTGAGGTTTATAGTGTAAAGTGTTTAAAAGGGAGGAAAATATTTTGTGATACAGAGTGCATCGTAGAGGCTACGTGTATGCTCCTCCAGCAGCAACGATCGTATATAACATCAACTAGTTTACATCGAATATTTAGGACAACTGTTTGACAAATTTGACAAAAATTCCAAATCCTGCAATTATAAAACTTCATTTTATGTAAGATGCACTACAACACATATCTTATTCAGGAACAAGAAGAAAACAGTGGTGTTTATAAAATCACTTGCAATCATTGCAGAAAGCTTTATGCTGGTCAGACAGGCAAGGCTAAAACAACTAGGCTGACAGAACACGAAAGCAGCTGGAGACTACAGGAGTCTTACTCCACCTTCGCTGAACATACCCTGAAGAAAGAACACAGATGCCAAGCCCACACATAAGAACTACATATAGCCAACAAAGGAAGAAAACTAAGCTAGTTATAAGCACTAGAGGTAAACAAACATTTAGCTCAAATGATTAGTTACAGCTCTGCACGGCCCCGTATTTAGGCTTCACGTGATGCAGTGAACCAGCCACATATCAACAGACCGTTACAATGACGCAGACTGCCATAAAGGTTTAAAACACAATAGAATATCATATTCTTTAGCTTACTTACCTCGTATACGTCAACATTAAAACAACTTCATTTGTAATACCGTAATATTATGTATTGTAATTGTATAATGTGTCTTTGTCCATTGCGTGAAGTGAAATTTACAATGTTAAACATATTTGTTGCACAACATAAACGAACAGTCCTCATTTTGACAGTTTCTCCACCAACGCCACAACCTCACAATCTTTAGTATTTTAACTATACAATCTGCTATACTGTAATATTCTGTAGTATAATCATTTATTGCGACTAATATTGTCAATTGGGTAAAATGTAATTTATAACATCACTAAACAACTTCAATGCACAAAATGCTGTGCAAGTGGATTGTATCTTTGGTTATACCGTCTGGTTGCATAAGATCTAGTGTCCCTTGAGGACGCTAGTCATTTGTTCCCTGCAGATGGTGCAGCAAGCCGAAAACTAGTTAAAAATAAACAAAAATGAGTCGAACAAAAATAGTTTAGCTGTTATTCAACACTTAATATCTCAGTGACGCTCTTGCTGTTACTAACCGTACTCGTGGCGAAACGTGCCACTCCTTTTTCGATCTTCTGTATCCGCCGGTAACCTCCATCACGCCCGATTGTTCTCAAGAATCAAGCTCCCATGTCTAAAACGTCGTATCTCACATCTCCTAAACTGTATGTCGTACAGTAATATAATTTTAATGTAGATTCAGTGGTATATGAGGATGGTGTCTGTAAAATGCGATGTCAGTAGTAAATAAGTAATTAACAGAAAAGTCATGGCAGATGCTGCAGTTGGACTCCATGAACAGTGAAAATGTAGTAAGCGATAATTGTTTCCCTTTCATCATTTCGAGGGACTGTCAGCGAGGAAAAGTTTCGTAAGTGTTTGAAATTATTTGTTAAAGTATTTTGGGAGTGACGAAGTCCTCTCATTCTGAAATACTGAGTGAATCCAGTGCGCTCCGTGAGCCGTGGTGACTGAAGTGACATATACAGTTTCTAACTGTAATATCTGACTTAATGTGTTAAACTTTTATAGCTCTTAAAGTGTAGGTTCTGATATCATTTAAAGTTTTTAAATGCGGTCAGTAGCTGGATGAACTATTGAAAATCAGTTTTTTCTCCTGAAAGCTGTTAGACAGGCAACTTGCAACTGGCACTGTACTCCAGGATAGCCGTTCGGTAATACATTCTATTAACCATACATGATAATGGTCCTAAACTGATCAAAAACATACAAGAGGTGACCAAAACAGAGTTTCAAAAAACTACAATTTTCTATCTTAATTCTATTTCCTTGGCATTTTTCCAATACTTCTGACGTTATTCGGTAAATTAGTTATATTACACAGTGAACAATAAAAGCCTTGTAGCATCCTACTTGGGACACTAGAAATTTCGAGTACTTTGACATCTCACGATTTCACACTGTCAGCACTGGTGTGGTAAGTTTGTAAAGTGGGTGCTTATTCTAGAATTGAGAACAACTGTGTAAGCTGAAATGACCAGTTTAATGTCGAAAATATTATCACAAAAATTACAGCTTTTACACAGTTTTCAACTCGACGACATAAAAACAGCGCAATGGATAACGCATCTCGCCATCAAAAAGTGAAATAATCCTATACACAACACTATTAAATATTAACTCTCTGAAGGAACATTATTCCTAAGCACAATAATATGAAAGTTTAGTTGCAAGTTTCTTTACAAAATTGCTCCTACACATACGTTATGATGTTGGTCAGTACTACGAAAATCGTCCGATTCAGGTTCAAAGTTCGGTACTACTCGTATTTAGGATGACAATCAAATCTATGGAGGATGGTTAGTTACGTGATAAATTTGAAAGCAAGATTACCCAAAGCGGCTCGAGTTTACAGTGGCCGCAAGCTGGTGAACCAACAAAGTTTATGCCTCTGCACTCGGTATTTACCTTAAGCTGCGACATGCTGCTGTCTGCAAGGCCGCTCCCTCCCACTGAAATTCCTACAAAACTAATCAGGCCTTTGCTGAACATTCCAGCAGAAAATTTCATTATATTTCTCGTTATGTAAGAAAACATGAAAACATGTACTCAGCCCTAGTCTTAGTACTGGCGATACACATGCACATAGTTGGAGCAGCGTGCCTACTATAGTGCCCTCTCAGTTCTTGCAAGAACAATTAACTAATCTGGCTGGTTCGTTTCTCTAAAGTTTTAGCTAAACGTTGCTACAGCTAATCTCTAGCTGGATTGCAGCCACTGTGAACACCGTGTCTACACTAATTTCCTCTCTGCGTCGTACAGAGCGATAAGCACTCCGTTCTGCATTTGACACCATTTCAGAGAAGAGTCCACGAAAATTTCACTCTTGTCCTCCCCATGGCAGGACTTCCTCCCCCACTTGCATTCATTCGTTCTTCATGTCACAGCCTTTTTCGACCAATAGGAGCATTCCTCTTATTTTGTGGAAACTCTCTCTACCAATTTCAATGTCCCTTCTATCAAACTGCGTCGAATCTTCAGTATTTTTCTCCTTCCTAGTGCGTTTTTGCCAATTGCACGTTTTGTGCCCATTCTAGACGCCTAAAGTACATTGACCTTTCCATGTGTCGTACTCGCTGAACACGTGATCTAAATGCGTTACTAGTTTTTGTTCGTATCACGTTGGAATTCCGAAACGCACCTTTATAAAGCTTTTTCTCTGTCCCTTGTGCAGATGTGCATCTACACGTGGCTCTTCCTCCTGTATCACCTGGTCGGGGTTGCTGACCATCCTTCTGCCACCCTTTTAAGTAGTCTCCGTCGTAACCCCTGCAGCACGCCCTCGCTATTCCATTGTCCACCTGGCTTTTCAAACTAAAAACGACTGACATTGCCTGTTCCACCTTCCACTCAAAAGACATGCACTGTATAGAAACGGTGTGTTAATTACCATTGATTGACTGTCATCCCTTTTTGCATGTTCTCATAACCGCCGAATTACGTTAGGTGTCATATTCATCTTCTCTTTGTGATGTATAAAGCTTTCATGTAAGGTGCGAATCTGACCATTTATTCTGCCACCTTACAAGTTCTATCTGTTACAGATCCTGATCCAGTATTTACAAGCTCCTATACTGGTAACTAAGTGACAATGCAGAAATGTATTGAGTGCCTTCCCTGAATCAAGAAACATGACGCAACTTAGGCACCGTTTTTCACTGACGTTTGAATCTTACGGATGAGGGGCGTTCAATAACCTGTGCAACATATTTTCTTGTCGGCCAATTTTGGTTGAAAAGAGTTCAGAATTTGTTTTAGGACATCGTGGAATATTCTCGCTTCAGATCCTATAGTTCCATGAATTTTAGATAGGTGGCGTAGCTATACGTAGTCTTCAAAATGGCGTCTGTCATGGTGGTGTGTTCCAAGCAGCGAGCTGTCATTGAGTCTCATTAGACGGAAAACCAGAGCTTCGCAGATATTCATAGGCACTTGTAGAATGTCTACGGAGACCAGACAGTTAAAGAAAGTACGGTGAGTCGTTGAGCGAGACGTCTGTCGTAATCGCAACAAGGTCGTGTAAACCTGTCCCGGCTGGTCCCAGCGGAGGTTCGAGTCCTCCCTCAAGCATGGGTGTGTGTGTTTGTCCTTAGGATAATTTAGGTTAAGTAGTGTGTAAGCTTTGGGGCTGATGATCTTAGGAGTTAAGTCCCATAAGATCTCACACACATTTCAACATTTTTGGAAACTGTCCAGGCTACCACTGTCGTGGGTGGCCTCACACAACTGTGCTTCCTGCAATGTTGGAACATATAGAGGACACTCTTTATTCGAGGTGATCGACGGATCACAATCAAACACCACGCTGCACAACTGGACTTCTGAGTCGGCAGTGCTGATACACTCATCCACCCATTGGGTACTCGAAGGTGTCTGACCTCTAGATTCCTCGCTGACTACGAGAAGACCATAAAGAGCAAGTAAAGCCCATCTGTGCGGAATTACTTCTGCGTTACGAGACTGATCGTGACAGTTTTTTGTTCAGCGTCGTCACAGGTGATGAAACATGGGTTCCTCACTTCAAAAAGGGAACGAAACGGCAATCCATGGAGTGGCGCCACACCACCTCTCCTGCGAAGAAAAAGTTAAAAGCCGGTAAAATCATGGGGATGGTCTTCTGGGACTGTGAAGGGATTATTCTGTTTGATGTCCACCTGGATGGTGCAACGATCAACTCTGAAGTGTACTGTTCCATCCTCAGGAAAGTGAAGAAAGGACTTCTTCGCTTTCGTCGCCACAAAATACAAACGAATTTCTCCCTCTCATGACATGTCTCACACATGTCTGCGCACCCGAATGGAACTTCTTTGGACTGTTGCTCTTCATCCACCCCACAGCCTGGATGTCGCATCTTCCGATTTCCATCTCTTTGGCCCAGTGAAGGATGCACTTCATAGGAAACAGTGCCTGAGTGGTGGCAGGATTATTTATGCAGCAAGAGGTTGGTTTCGACGTCGACCAATTTTGCATTCGCCGGCCGGAGCGGCCGTGTGGTTCTAGGCGCTACAGTCTGGAACCGCCTGACCGTTACGGTCGCAGGTTCGAATCCTGCCTCGGGCATGGATGTGTGTGATGTCCTTTGGTTAGTTAGGTTTAAATAGTTCTAAGTTCTAGGGGACTGATGACCTCAGATGTTAAGTTCCATAGTGCTCAGAGCCAATTTTGCGTTTACTGGATGGACATAGCACAAACTCTATAAGTTTAGAGGCAATGCATATGTAAAATTAAGAAACTTTTTTTTATATCTACGTGGAAACTAACTGATTTTCGATGTGGCAATTTAAGCGATTTAATTTGTTAATAATTTGTATATTGTTTCCTTTGTGGACTTTCATTACATGTAACTATGGAAGTAACTTTACATTTATATATTGTAATTGTTATTGTGACGTTCTGTTACATTATTCCACGGATTTATTGTGCCGTCGTTGACTTCTTGTTCTTGAGTACGACTTAGGCTATAAGGGTTGCGCCTCACGTTGCGTGGAATGTGTTGCACGCAAGTGGTTTCATGTATGACTTTAGACACGGCGACACCAGTATACACTTCAGTTTCGTCATTTTCTCGGTTCCTGAGTCGTGTCTGAAATTAAAGTTTTTGCAGCTACACGTCGCACTAGTTGTGATGGAGTTAAAGCTTGTTGCGTGGAATCGCCGCATGAGGAAAAAAATAAGAAACGTGTTTCGATTCGTGACTGTATGAAGAAAAGACGTCAGCTCTGTTGCTCAGCATCCCTGCTGAATTAATTTATAACGGAAGATCCAAGAAATTCTTTTAATTGTCTTAGAATGTCACCAGAACTGTTTACATTTGTTCTAAATAGGGTTAATTATACAATAAGGAATAAAGGTACAGTAATGCGTGAAGTACTGTCGCCAGAACTGAAATTACATATCATTGCGTGTATTACAATCGAGAACGCTCGGCATGCAATAAGATAAGATTTTAGTTGGTGATGATGCAATTTCAATAACGCCAATAATTATTAACATTAACAGTAATAATTATTAACATTAACAACAATAATTATTAGAAGCAGGCCGCATTAAGAAGAGCGTGGTTTGCAAATTACTCTCTTTACAGTGGCAATATTTCAATATTCTAACATATGTGAATGGCGAGCACTGCAGCGACGTTTTAAATAGATGAATATTGAATAAAGAATGCAGCTTCTTGAATTTGTAGAGCCTTCCTTCCTGTCAACAATATTGCTTAATAGAGAGTTGGCCAACTCAAACGATGGGATTTTAGTCTTGTAGACGAGAGCATTGCCACAGCTAGAATTACACTTGCTTGTATTTTTCTTAATTCAGTTGTATATGTGCTCCTAACTCAATAAATTTTGCCCTGCAGCTCAGATATTATCAAACCATCTATGTTATGCTCGCACATGACAGTCTCAGCGGCAGCAATATGGTGCATATTACTGCAATCAGCATCACAGAAATCCCACAAACACATGTCCAAAGCATAGATATCCAAAAAGCGAACATTATTCTCAGCTCCCCACTTCTTATTTCAGTTTGTCTACGAACACACAATACCTCAAAACTCATGCAACTTGTGTCGCCAAAGCTGGAACAAGCCGAAAGTGTTAAGTTTCAACGACGACTTGGGCAAACGCGCGGCGCGCATGCGCAGCGGCCGGTAGCGCAGTTGCCTGCAACCTAGTGTCGTCGTTAGGAAACTAGGTACCTTAGTCTTTCGGAAACCTCATTTTGTGACAAGACTTTTGAATTTGTGTGAAAGCTGGTTAATAGCTTAAAGATAAAGTTTCAGTGTACGCAAAAAGTGTGTTATTTAAATTACCGTGCTATATACAGTAATTCTCTCTAAAGGGATACAACTTGAGCCATCTTACCCTACATTTTAATTAGTGTGCCCTGGCAAATAAAGTACGGTGGTTGACTAAGCAAAAACGGCACGAAAATAATAAGGTATTATCTGCTTACCTGTACCGATATTCTACTTGTCTCCCGACGGTATGTGGTGGAGGGTACTTCTAGAAACAGTATCTCATATCATTTCTTATTATAGCATACGAATGTAGAGGCGGGAAAACAACTGTCATCAAGCCTCTAAATGAGGCTCTCCCTGTAAGATGGCGTAAGGCCACCGCATTGAACGTAGATTATGTTGAAAAACAGGAGTGGAGAATTATACGATGTATAGAAATCCTAAATAAAAGCAACCTACTTTCAGAAAAGCCTGTGATGAACGCCCATCGCATAAACAGCACGAGTTGATTTTCACAAGCCTGCCGGGGTGTCCGAACGGTTCTAGGTGCTACTGTCTGGAACCGCATGTTCAAATCCTGCCTCGGGCATGGCTATGTGTGATGTCCTAAGGTTAGTTAGGTATAAATAGTTCTAAGTTCTAGGGGACTGATGACCTCAGAAGTTACGTTCCGTAGTGCTCAGAGCCATTTGAACCAATTTTTTTGATTTTCACAAGATCGCAGTTTCATAAATCTGTGTTGATTCCTACACACGGCGTTTCCATTCTCTTGGTTGGTCGATACACTTCAGTATAAAAGTATTCTATACTTCTCTGTGACGGTAACGATATAATTGATCTTGAAACCGGGAACGATGTGCAACTTCCTCGACTGACTGAATCCTCTGTTATTCAAATGGAGCGTATGCCGGCCACAGTAAACAGCTCACCTCAGCAGATCTTCATCTACAGTGACAACTCAAAACACTATGACACTGCCCACCGCGATACCGAATGCTCACTGGTGGATTTCGGGCATGTGAAGTGGATGGGAAATCGTTCTAGCCATGATAAGGCCACAAACTGGGAAAGCCGACCACTTAAGCGACTTTGGAATCGAAACTGTGTGCCGGACAGAGACTCGAACTCGGGATCTTTGTCTTTCGTGGGCAACTGCTCTACCGACTGAGCTACCCGAGCACGACTCACGCCCCGTCCCCACAGCTTTACTTCCGCAAGTACCTCGTCTCCTACTTTCGGAACTTCACAGAAGCTCTCCTGCGAACGTTGCAGAACTAGCACTTCTGGAAGAAAGGATATTGCGGAGTTTAGCCACAGCCTGGGGGATGTTTCCAGAATGATATTTTCACTCTGCAGCGGAGTGTGCACTGATATGAAACTTCCTGGCAGATTAAAACTGTGTTCTGGACCGAGACTCGAACTCGGCAGCTGGACTTTGGACTCTGGACTCTGGAATCTATTGAAAGCGGTTGAAAAACACGGAAACCACCAGTAGGTGGAAGACCAGGACTCACCACAGGACATGGAAGTCGGAGGCTTGCCTGCCCTGTAAAACAGGACAGACGGGGACGTGTGACAGATCTGACAACCGAGTACAATGCTTGTTCAGGCAAAAATATTTCCGTGCGTATCTCACAGCGCACATTGCTAAAAATAGGGCTCTATGGCAGACGACGCTAACGTATTCCCTTGTTGACCCAATGACACTGTCAGTAATTACTGCAAAGGGCTGGTAATCATCGTTATTGAACGATGGATTAAAAGAAAGGTGTCGCCGATCAGACAAGTCGCAGTTTATGTTATGTCAGGTCGATGTTCGTGTCCAGATAGGCTGTCATGAAGGCGAACACCGACATGTCATGGATGTAGGCCAATGGGGCCACTACTACGCTATAAAGGACATTAACTTGGGTTTCCAGGGGACCTGTTGTAGTAATCGACATCACTACGTTAGCTGTGGACAGTATTGGGGCAAAGTGGAAGCTGGTTACAACATCTCCACAACATCATGGAACAGTCTTCAACTTGCCAGATATCTATCAGATCGTAGTGTGGTCCGCATTGTTATCAGATCTCTTCCTCATCGCCCATCCCCCTTCCTGTACTCCTCCATTCTACGACAACTGGGTAGTGGGAAACTAAAAGCGGTGCTGTCATATTAGTCAGGAAAGCTTATGCAGCCTGCATGGTTGCCAGATGGGATCAGGAAACCTGGAACAGTGTACATGGTTGTCAGATTTATCCCCAAAATAGTATATGTCATTTTCCCCTCTGTAATTTATTACCCCAGAATAATCGCCAAGGATTTTTTTCTTACAAAAAATTGTTCCAGTTTATTTTTCTCAGCTTTATACACGACTTGTGTCTCCTTTTATACATTTACATCAATGCAGCTGATCACTTTTTTTTATACATTTACATGCAGTACAACTACCCACGTTATTGGGTTTGAAGATTCGGACTAGAACATGGATATAAAGCAATCGTGTCTGAACATTTTCAGACCAGTATTCCAGAATGTGATCAGAAATTAGTTAGTGGACCCTCCGCAAATCATCATCATCGTCATCGGCATTAGAGCTCAGCTAAACTTTATAGTGAAGAAGAATCTCGTTTCAAAACTTTAGTTTTTAAAACGACAAAAGAAAAGCGATATTTAGTTTTGGCACGTGTTTTATTTAACACAAAGTAATGACAATGAGACAGCAGCACTGTTTATTTCTAATAGTTTTTTATTGACAGAAGAAAAAACTCCCAGAGCACTGCAAGTGCAATACACAACTCCTCAGGAAAGAAAATTTAAAGTGTCCGCATGAGGGTAGACACTTGTTACATAATATGCTACCTCAACATTACTCCTCCCTCTAGCGACGCATCCGTCACCCACACTGTGGGGTCCCATTTAAAATCAAACTACTTAAAAGCCCTGCACTATAGTTATTGTTTTTAAATTACTTGAGTCCTGGATTCCTTACTTCAACTGACAGAAACTGGAAGACCTCAGGCTGCCAGTGCTTTTTGTGTGGCAACTGCCATTAATAATAATAATAATAATAATAATAATGAAACGTGTGACTTAGGGAAAGCAGGCAAAGATGTGAACTGGGCCTAATCAGTTACCTTTGGTTGCATAGTAAACACTTACGCTTACTGTAAGGAAATAATTTTAATAAAACAATCATTTAAAAAAAAATAATTTACTGCAACACAAGCTACACTGATGGCTGAAGGCCTTATTAATAAAAATTCAAATTATTTGTCGACTGAAGGACAGTGCTCCAAGGATCGACCTGAGAAATGTCCCTACAGCTGCTTAAAGCGATGAGACAGGCAGCCAAGAGTTATGCTCACTTAACGGGATGGCAACTCAAACTGGGACAGCTTAAACGCCGAGCAACACACTCGCAAAATCCACCTAAGATGCGATAGCCAATACCACGATAGAAAAAAGTTAGCATCGTCAGGTGATAAGCATTTAATTACACAAGTTGGCTCCACCAGATCCTAGTACGCAGACAGGGTTAAGACCAAACTGCCTATTCACAATCTGACTAGATGCACATGGAACCGCAAAAGACAATTCGGCAAACAACTCCAAAAATGCTAAAACAGTCACTGTACAGCAACAAGACGAATTACATGTAGGCATGAACGCTAAGAACACGGAAACGGTCGAAAGACCAGATACACTGTAAGTAGGCTGTTTAGGTTTTTATGTTGGTAACGCCACGTAGCGCTCTGTATGAAAATTACTGACTGTGCTCTGTGCAGTCTGTGTCTGGTTTGCAGTGTTGGAATATTTGCTATTGCAGTGTTCGGCAGTTGGATGTAAACAGCGCGTAGCGTTGTGCAGTTGGAGGTGAGCCGTCAGCAGTGGTGGATGTGGGGAGAGACATGGTATAGTTTTGAGAGCGGACGATCTGGACGTGTGTCCGTCAGAAAAACGAAATTTGTAAACTGGATGTCATGGACTGAATATATGCCTATCAGTAGTTAGTGCCTTCAGTAATTAGAATCTTTTATTTACCTGGCAGTATTGGTGCTCACTGTATTGCAGGAGTTCGAGTAACGAAGATTTTTGTGAGGTAAGTGACTCATGAAAGGTATAGATTATTGTCAGTCAGGGTCATTCTTTTGTAGGGATTATTGAAAGTCAGATAGCGTTGCGCTAAAAATATTATGTGTCAGTTTAGTGTTGATCAGAATAAGTAAAGAGAGAAATGTCGGAGTTCGTTCAGTTTTGCTCAGCTGCTTGAAGATCAAATAACATACAGGTTTTCCAGCACTGTCATTCTTAAATTTTCATCCACTGAGGCGACCGACCGAACGACCAACCATCTGTCGTTGCCAATCAAGTCAGGCAAGAGAAACGTCAGAGTATAAAACCGCTAACTGACAGCTTGATGACATGAGGTCACTTCGACGGACGGACGGACACACAAGTGAAAGTTGCACTACTTGAATATAATTCAACTTAAACTCGCTGAATCCGGATCTCGGCGTGGTCGTGCACTCACGCGACCACATCCTTCCATAGGGCATTACATATATCACCAGCTCCCTCGGCGAGTATTGGCGCTGTCGGAACTCACTGCGCTCCGTCCCTAATCAACTCAGACCCGGAAATACTAGAGGTCGCTGCAAAGATAGTACCACAGTACTCGCTATTGATAAACGCCACTGCTGCTACTCACGGACTGCTAGAGCGAGCAAACGTAGTGGCTCCAGGGAACACACCAAGAAAACGAGAGGTCACAATCCGAACACGAAGCCAACCTGTCAACGGCACAAACGCGAGCCGGAGCACTGCTCAAATAATAATAATAATACGGTGTAGGTCTTAAACCAGTGTAGTAGCTATTACATATACGCTTTTTAGTTCATTTATTGTTGAGAAATAAATAATGAAGCGATTTCTAGTCTACTGCAGGAACTGTCTACAGTGCTGAGAATATGTGATGTACTGTATATATCTCACTTTTACTATCATAGATACAAGACACAACAAACAAATATGACTATGTGAGGACGACGACTTTCATACGTTGTTTTCTTGGAGGGAGGTATTAATGGGGGACGATGAAAATTGCAGAGGGAGACCACTAGTTATTCAGAGATGAAGAGGCTCGCACAGTATAGAGTAGCGTAGAGATCTGTATCACACCAGTCTTTGGACTGAAGACCATATCAACAACAGCCTCTGCTACGATGGATTGGTCATTAATGATAGCTACATATAAATTAAAGGAGGATTACTGCTATCAACTGCAGCAGGACATTAAGCGGAATCAGCGGCGAAGAGCGAAAATGTGTACTGGACCGGGATTCGAACCCGGGACCACTTGCTTACTTGGCTGATGGGATAAGCACTGCGCCATCCGGGACACAGTGTTATCGCAACTGCACGGACTATCTCTGTACGCCTCTCGGCCGATCCACACTCCCGTCGAGCGGGTATCCTCAGACCCTGTCCGTCATACTCCTGTTCAAGGCTTAGGAGACTGCCACACGAGGCCGGAAGTATTTGTGCATTCGCACTGAAGAAAGAGGATCCATTGCCCAACCAGGATTATCAATTAGTTAGCATGAGGCCCCGGGTTCGAAATCCTGATCCGGTACACTTTTTCGCCCATCGCCGCAAATTTCGCTTAATGTCCCGCTCCTGCTGATAGCAGTGATCCCCCTTCGTTTTACATATAGTGTTTCACATCTGCTGGATGTGCGTGGTGTCTTCTTTGGAAGGAACAGACACTGTGTATTCATATAATTAATGATAGCATTTGTAGAAAAAATGTAATTATTGGTAACTTATTTAATCAGTATTACAGTCTTACAAAATATTGATAATAGTATTGATAGTATAAAATTTTTATAAATTATACCGTTTTGTTTTTATGTCTCAGAAAATTCGTTTTCACGATTCGGTGATAATTACCCCCAGGTTGGAAGCCATTGATATTCAATCACAATATTTATTCGCAATATTTTCTTTGGTAGCAATTCTTTTTGTACAGTGTGTCTTTAAAATGGTTGGAAGCCATTGATATTCAATCACAATATTTATTCGCAATATTTTCTTTGGTAGCAATTCTTTTTGTACAGTGTGTCTTTAAAATGGTTGTAACGATGGAATTACTAAATTTTTCTTTATTTACTCAGAACATTAGCAGTTTATTTACAAATACTTTTTTACACTAATAATAATAATAATAATAATAATAATAATAATTACAAATATTTTGGAATAAAAAAGTATGCTCTGATTAGGATGGTGTTCAATATTAATATTTATATAAATATGTTCTCATTAAAGTCTTTTACATATGCCATATCATTGATTAATTGTTCGACAAAAGCTGCTTTATGGTAGTATTATATTTCAACGGACCAGTTTCAGGGTCAGACCATCATCAGTGGTTGTCTGTATTACTCAAAAGACACATATTTATTATAATAAATTTATTATAATAATATCACAGGCTGCATACATAGCACTCAAACTCCATGGCTACCAGTTTTAAGTAACATCCAACCTCCAGTTCCAGATCAGATGCTCTCCTGAAGACCTGGAGAAACATTCAGAAGAAACCCCAGCTAACTGTACACTGCGGTGTATTAACAGCAGAACATCAGCGTCTGAAGTCAAGAAAACCACCATGGCGAACTGCACGACATATTGAAGCCTCCAACTTTAACATCAACGAAGTATGGAGAAGTCAGTCAGTGAGAAGAATCGTCAGTGTTCAACGGTCATCTGGTTGAAAAGCCTCCCATGCGATTTCCAGGTTCGACACTCCCCAGACACCAGTGGAGAACCATCAACCGCATCCGGACAGGACAAGGGAACTGCGGATATCTAAAGCAGAAATGAGGCTGGGTAACATCTCCAGATTGTGACTGTGGAGCTGCCCTGCAAACAATTAATCACATTGTTAGTGAAAACCCGAAACGAGCCTTTGGAGGATCAGTAAATGACATCCACCATGCATCACCTGGAGGGTTCAACTGGATCAACAGATTAGACTTAGAAATCTAAGAACTTGTGTAATGTGTAGACAATTTAGCATAATAATTTGAACATTTGATTCTATACATGTATTTTGCTTGCCATTTCATACACTGTATACTCTTAAAATTATGTATTGATCCAAGCTCTGTATCATCATACGATAAATAAATAAAAATTATAATAAGTTATTTAAAGTGCATATTCTAGTCCTCCGTCCATGCGTCATTCTTCAGTTCACTGTAATTCGACTTGTCTTAAATGTGATGTCCTTTAACGTACCCTAATGACAAATTTCGTAATGTTCTTGTACTAATATGACTACATAATACTTATGGCAGAGGGAATTTTGTACGAAATTTGTGCATTTTCCATTGGCAAGTGCTGAACATGCAAAGATTAATTTTGGTATATGTCATAGGATACATGTAACGCTACATCTAATTTGTATTATCTCTGTTAGTGTAAAAAAGGAATGTGTTGACAGTAAAGTATACAAGCAACATTTATGATGAATTTGTAGTTTTTTAGCTCGATCTGTTTGCTTAAAATAATGTCATGATGTTCCAGTATATATATGTGAAAATTTCTATTTCTTCCAAAATATTTAGTAAGCTAATTTTTTGACAATATTTAGGACAAATAGGCATTGTGTCATGTGACTGGCTGTACGGTTTCGTGCTCTAAACGTAGACAGGTTTGTGCCAGTTAGGATCAGATGTTCTTTAAATCTTGTTTTCAGCTTACGTCGCCGGCCGCTGTGGTCCAGCGGTTCTAGGCTGTTCAGTCTGGAACCACGCGGCTGCTACAGTCGCAGGTTCAAATCCTGCCTCGGGTATGGATGTCTGTGAAGTCTCTAGGTTAGTTAGGTTTAAGTAGTTCTAAGTCTAGGGGACTGATAACCTCAGATGTTAAGTACCATAGAGCTTAGAGCAATTTAAACCATTTCTTTTCATTTGACGTCCAGTTTGTCCTCTGTCAATTTTCTCACAGCAGTCGCATTTTTAACTTATAAACCTGAACGCCCACATTTAAAGGACTGCTCTATATTGCAACGAATTTGTGATCATTATGTGTTCTGTGTTTCGAATCCTGTTTCTAGGTTGCTTTTCTGAAGTGCAAGTGTCATTTTATATGAAATTTTTCCCCAGTATGGTATGACAATGAATTGTGTGTTTGCTATAATTTGCAGTAATGCAGTCTTCTATTTTATTTTTCATTTGTTCTGGTATAAGTTTTATCGACTAAGGTAGGGATGTAACCATTACTTTTTGCATTTTTTAGTCTCTCTAATTAAAATGTTACATTTTCTTTAGTCAATGAATACATTATTAGTCCCTCTATACAAATTCAAGATATGCTTCTTTGTGTGCTTTTAGATGATAAGAGCTGCTATATATTACACAGTCTGTTCTTGTTCGCTTTTCGAAGATGCTGAATTTGTGCAGTTCCATTTCTTATGATTCTGAGGTCATGAAAATTTATTTTATTATCGTATTCGTGTTTTATTATGAATGTGGTGCTTTTATGCAGGCCATTCCATTGTGTGTGGAAGAAGCCTATTTAGTTTTTAGTTACTTAAAATAAAATTTATGTATCATCTACATATCTGCTGTGGTACTGAATTTTATTACACCATTCTGTATTGTGTACAAGCAATTTTTCTCGATACGGTGAAGAGAAACATTAGCTAGTGAACCAGTATGGCAATTTACCATTCCTAAACCACTTTCTTGTCTATATAGTTGCTTGTTGAGATTAAAATAGTAATGGGAGAGTGTCATGTCAATTAAATAAGTTCTTCTATTTCAAGGAGCACGCTTTACAATATGGTTAGAAATCAGTTCGATAATTTCAATAGTTCCATTAAATGCTACATTCCTAGACAGGTTTTATCTAAGGAAATAAATTTTGCATTTTCTGTGATGAGAACATCTTGAATTTTTTGTACCAGGTCGCTTGAATTTTTACTTGCACTGATTGTCATGCACTTAGTTCCAAGTCAGGATATAATTTAAGTTTTTGCTAAGTCGGTATGCTGTACTGCCTATATAATTAACTATAGGTCTGACAGGTGTGTTTGACTTATGAATTTTTGATTGGCATCATAATTTGGGTGCAGATAGATTCATGGGGCAGTATACTTTTTCTCTTTTATCACGTAAAAAATTAGTTTTATTCATTAGCGTAAAACGTCTTTTTCAAACTCACACATCATGAAAGCCGTCTTTCCGGTGTTAATGCCAAAATATACTTTCAGTCAGAGATACTGGTCGAATTAAATAGTGAAGACGATCTTAATGTTACATCCCCAAACTGAAATATTGCTGGAGGTTTCTATAATGCATGATTATCTTTGTTTATCGCCCAGTTTCGCCATCCGTTTGGGAAAGGAACTGTCAAATGGCTCTGAGCACTATGGGACTTAACATCTGTGGTCATCAGTCCCCTAGAACTTAGAACTACTTAAACCTAACTAACCTAAAGACATCACACACATCCATGCCTGAGGCAGGATTCGAGCCTGCGACCGTATCGGTCACGCGGTTCCAGACTGAAGCACCTAGCACCGCACGGCCACACCGGCCGGCAAAGGAGCTGTCCCATGGAACTAGGTGCTCCGGGCATAGTTACAAATCGCTGTGTGCATCATACAGATTACTAGCATACGTATGTCGTGTCCACATCTGTTACATATCCTGCACCAGAGCCTGCATCCTCATCTTTGAATTTACCTAATCTGGAGATTTATTGACCAGAAAGCCATTGAAATATCGTAACTGTCAGAGCAGGTTGCATGACTTTCCCTCGTAAATTATTTAAATCCAGGTAAAAGATATAACTCAAATCGTTTAATGTGTTGAACTTCTCACCCATCTGTAGGTTATTTGTCTTGGCTTGCCTATGGACACATTGGCAAAGTGACTTCCAAATCCTGTGCATGAAAACAGCAACATGTCAACTCTAGGCAAAATTTCAATCCTTACACGTCGTTTTGAGCATAGTATCCCACGAATACCCTGGTGCGCTGTGGTAGAATCACGATTCAGAGTGTAAGTGGCCACTCCTCTTAAATCAAAGATGTTGAATTCTGCCACACATTCACAGCATGTCCATATTCTGCATCTGTTAGAACGTGTCCCATATTTCACATCTGTTAGAACATGGCCTGTAAGATTCCTTCCAAACGAAGTTATGTGGAGTAATGTGGCTTAGCAAAATGTCTCCATCGAAATGCCTTACTCTTCACTAGCTCAAACTTAGCACCAACTGGATGTGCGTCTTAAGTGAGGTGCATGTCTTCCTGATGCATGGTTTCAGAAAGTTTCTGAGGTGATGCATGCATAAAACGTGTAGTCAAGGGAGCACTACGTAATGTCTTTTGTAATTCGACTGGAAAGTTAAATGTAATTTTCAGCGCTCTCTGCAAGGGCATTAACCTGATAATTGCGCAAACCGACATCAGCCAAGTGCTCCACAAGGAAATGAGCTCCACACATGCTCAAATTGTGAGAAAATATGGATATTTGTCATGGCAGTTAGCAGTTCAGATTGCCTACACTCTGTTCTGCGCCACAGAACTTCCTCATTAGATAACAGTGATCTCTGTGTGGAGTTTCTGCTTTTCTGTCTAATGGCAGTCTACAAATACCGCAGTTATCTGCATTTTGTATACTTCGTCTTCTTCTTGGTATTGGATCATTAGATTGTTTTTGTGATAAATCACATCAGCATCTCTTACAAGTCCGTCAAGTTCAGACAGCAGTTAACTTGATTTTTCCAAATGAATATTTTAAAACGATTACGACTCGAACAATGTGTGCTTACAGCATAATGCGCTGCTATATATGGTACATGTCATTATATGAAGATGGTATGTGAGACAGAGTAGTCACCTTCACTGCCCTGTAAAACCATTATCTCCTAATGCAAAATTCCGACAGTCAGCAACTGCAATTAATCACACCATCCACTTCATATCTAGTGCAAAATTTAGGCCCAGGTCTGAGATCACTGAATTTGCTACTCTGAAAGTTGGGAAAGGCTGATTTTCTACTAGCTAACTTAACTTATTTGTTGCTCCTTTTATCTTCAGCCCAGTGAATAGCATCTGAACTAACAGACTGTGCGCCATTATGCAATCAAAAACATTTCTGATACACCACAAATCTGACTACCTGTATCAAGTAAAGACTGCTTAAAAATCTATTTTTTACATTCATCAGTGCTTGTATACCCCAAACTTCTCTTCCTCTAACAAATCTTTCTTCAGAATTGTCTTTGTAACTAAATAACCATCAAAAATTTTATTAAATAATTGACCAAAAAATATTCTGTCTGACATTTGCAGAACAGCTCCCTCAAAAATTAGATGTTATTGACTTCCCAATTACGTAAACACGGCTGTTGGCACGGCAAACAAACCCTTTCCATCCATTCAGACGGTGAGTATTTCTATTTTTATAAAACCAGCCACTCTTCTCTACGGTATCACATGCTTCCTGCAACAAAACTACATCTTAGTCTCGATTACACTTATATTTTTCAGCATTATCAATCTTGTGTGCTATATATTCTTTACCATTTTATATTAATGTACTCATATTTGATCTAAATCCCCTTGGTTTCAAAGTATCTTCTTCGTTTTTCCCAACTGTTGCATCTAATTTCACTACCAGAAAGACTTCTGTGTCCATCAATGTTTTCTACATTATAAAAAAATCAGAAACCTGAATAACTACCAACTTTCCATCAACAACTTCATTCCCATCTACTTAACAGGTACCACAAATAAAATCATCAGCAACAGTAGAGTAAAAATGAGCATTAGACTTAAAAAGAAGTATTTTTTCCTTGTGAAATCACATAATTTTGATCTACATGCGCATTAATCACTGCTACCTTCACTCTCCCACATACATTCAAATTTTTTTGCTCCTGCAGATATTCATCTTTACCAAGCTCTAACGCGGAGCGTTCATCTCCTGACTTCCTAGCTATCCTCTTGGTCTTACCCCTTACCTAGCCATTCAACCTTATGCGTGCACTTGGGTTATTTTCTATCTCTGACTTCAACTTGCTCTCAATGTCAGTTACTGCCTTAACAAAGTATTTTCAAATGAGTGGATATTTTGTTAAGCTTTTTAATTTCATCTAATATGGCTATCATTTAATCTACCTATCTTTTGGAGTAGGAGCACTGCCCTGCCACTATTGCCTCGTAGTCGACATTACCCGATGGTTCCCACTTCCTGGTGTGGACTGCTCTCATTTCTCAGTGGCTTGCGATGTTGCTTCTTAGGTAATTCAGACCTCAAAAATACCCTCCCGAATTTCTTTCCATCTGCTTACTCTTCCGACATTGGTCATTAAATATTCTTGACTTTGTGCTTGCTTGCCATTTCGTTAGATAGATCTCAGACAAACCATATATTATGATGTTATCAAACAGTTTTAAGAATAAATACTGTTGCTGTTGTGGTCTTCAGTCCAGAGACTGGTTTGATGCAGCTCTCCATGCTATTCTACCCTGTGCAAGCTTCATCATCTCCAAGTACCTATTACAGCCTATATCCTTCTGAATCTACTAAGTGTACTTATCTCTCTTCGATATTTACCCTCCAGGCTTCCTTCAAAATTCTAAATTGGTGATCCCTTGATGCCTCAGAATATGTCCTACCAACTGATCCCTTCTTCTAGTCAAGTTGTGCCACAAATTCCTCTTCTTCCCAATTTCATCCAGCATCACCTCATTAGTTACGTGATATACCCTTCTAATCTTCAGCATTCTTCCGTAAAACCACATTTAGAAAGCTCATATTCTCTTCTTGTCTAAACTATTTATCGTCCATGTTTCACTTCCATACTTGGCTACACTCCATACAAATACTTTCAGAAAAGAATTCCTGACACTTAAATCTATGCCCGGTGTTAACAAATTTCTCTTCTTCAGGAAAGCTTTCCTTGCCATTGCCAGTCTAGATTTTATATCCTCTCTACTTCGACCATCATCAGTTATTTTGTTCCCCAAATAACAAAACTTATCTACTACTTTAACTGTCTCATTTCCTAATCTAATTCCGTCAGCATCACCTGATTTAATTTGACTACATTCAATTGTCCTCGCTTTGCTTTTGTTGATATTCATCTTATGTCCTCCTTTCAAGACACTGTTCATTCCATTCAACTGCTCTTCCAGGTCCTTTGCTTTATTACAATGTCATCGGCAAACCTGAAAGTTTTTATTTCTTCTCCATGCATTTTAATTGCTACTCAGAATTTTTCTTTTGTTTCCTTTACTGCTTGCTGAATATACAGATTACATAACATCGAGGATGTCTCACTCCCTTTCCAACCACTGCTTCCCTTTCATGCCCCTCGACTCTTATAACTGCCATATGGTTTTGGTGCAAATTGTAAATACTCTTTCGCTCCCTGTATTTGACTCTGCCACCTTCAGAATTTGAAAGAGAGTATTGCAGTCCACATTGTCAAAAGCTTTCTCTAAGTCTACAAATGCTAGAAACTTGCGTTTCCTTAATCTATTTTCCAAGATAAGTCGTAGGGTCAGTATTGTATCACGTGTTCCAATATTTCTAAGCAATCCAAACCAATCTTCCCCGAGGTCGACTTATATCAGTTTTTCTTTCGTCTGCATAGAATTCGTGAAACTATTTTGCAGCCCTGATGTATTAAACTGGTAGTTCGGTAATTTTCATACCTGTCAACACCTGGTTTCTTTGGATTGCAATTATTATATTCTTCTTGAAGTCTGAGGTTGTTTCACCTGTCTCATACATCTTGCTCACCAGATGTCATAGTTTTTTCAGGGCTGGCTCTCCCGTGGCTATCAATAGATCTAATACAATGTTGTATACTCCCAGGGCTTTCTTTCGACTTTTCCACCAGTACTCTGTCAAATTCTTCACGCAGTATCATATCTCCCATTTCATGTTCATCTACGTCCACTTCCATTTCCATAATATTGCCCACAAGTACATCACCCTTGTATAGACCCTCTATACACTCCTTCCAACTTTCTGCCTTCCCTTCTTTGCTTGGAGCTGGATTTCCAGCACTTAATACTCATACAAGTTGTTCTCTTTTCTCCAAAGCTCTCTTTAATTTTCCTGTAGGCAGTACCTATCTTACCTCTAGCGAGATAAGCCTCTACATCCATACATTTGTCCTCTAGCCATCCCTGCTTAGACATTTTGCACTTCCTGTCGATCTCATTTTTGAGACGTTTGTATTCCTTTTTGCCTGCTTCATTTACTGCATTTTTATATTTTCTCCTTTCATCTATTATATTCAATATCTCTTCTGTTACCCAAGGATTTCTACTAGCCCTCGTGTTTTTAACTACTTGATCTTTGCTGCTTTCACTATTTCATCTCTCAAAGCTACCAGTTCTTCTTCTACTGTGTTTCTTTCCCACATTCTTATCAATCGCTCCCTAATGCTTTCTCTGAAACTCTCTACAATTATGACGACTCATAAGCGTCCGACTGAAAAGCTCCACAGTCAATCTTTCCCTTACTACAAACACTTAACAGTACCTTCTAAGTCCACTCGTGGACATTACCAGAGCGCTAATTACTGGTTACAACTATAGATAACAGTTTAACACGCTGGGGACCGACTTAGGATTCTTAATAAGACAAGCAATGATTCGGCCCCTCACTTGGATCCACCTTCGATCCAAAACAGTCATTTACTTTAAAGCAGATAAATAGATGACTGATGTCAACGTTCTGCTCCCAAGCAGCGCTCTAACTGGAGACTGCAGTACCGAAGCAAAGGTTACACCACTCACAAGGCTGATATACGCATCACCAACGTGCACCTTTCTAGAATTCTTATGTTCACCTCATACACCAAGCTTGCCGTAATTCTTCTTGGGAATCCAATGGCAGAACCAAGAAGTCACTTCTCAGCCCTTGAATGACCACACGATCATCGCCATCGGGACAACACCGACCCTCCACACCAAGATCTTGGAGCCCACGGCGTTCCGTCCCCAACCGACTGCTTCCTCGGGGCCCACCGACCAAGCTGCCTTGCCCTCCGACACAGACGTCGCTCCTCACGCACAGTCCAGCGCTCACTCCCAACCCCCTCTACCTTGTTCTGTCGCTTCTTAGCGCGCGGGAAGCGAACTCGCTAAAGATATGCGGCGACCAGAGACTCCCATTCGATCTCCATACTGACGCCGCGTCAGATACTGAGAAGGCACGTGATTTCAAAAACAAAAAAGTTTAAATAACGAGCCGTACCGGCTCAGTATCTTTGTTTATAATGTCTGGTTACCTAAGAACTAGTATCCCTACCCGATGCTAGTCAGTTGTTTCCTGAAAACGGCCCATTAAGCGGAAAACTGATACGAAATAAACAAAAATCAGCAGAACAAAACAGTTAGCTTGTTATTCAAAATTAAATACGGAATTTCTCTACCAAGAAGTGGCGGAAGAATCCACAAATAAGGTCACGAAGATACTTTTCAAACTGCAGTGCGCGCCCGGGTTCCCGGGTTCGATTCCCGGTGGGGTCAGGGATTTTCTCTGCCTCGTGATGACTGGATGTTGTGTGATGTCCTTAGGTTAGTTAGGTTTAAATAGTTCTAAGTTCTAGGGGACTGATGACCATAGTGCTCAGAGCCAAACTGCAGTGTCCGATACTACAAGTCAGACATTTTACGTCACGGAAATATCTATTGTTAAAATTTCTAGAGCGTGATTTTCAAGAACACTCAATTAACATGTTACCTCCTTCTACGAACAACTCGCGAAATGAGTGAGACGGGAAAATCACGGAAATTTCAGGTCATTTAGAGACTCGACGACAGTTGTTTTGCCGCCTCTACATTAGCATGATATGATACGAGATGATAAGAGATACTGTTTCTAGAAGTACCCTCTACCACACAACGTCAGGTGACAAGTGGAATACCGATACAGATATGCAGATAATACCGTACTATTGTTGTGCCGTTGTTGCTTAGTTTACCACGGTACTTTATTTGTCAGAGAACACTAATTAAAATGTGGGATAAGATTGTTCAAGTCGTACCCCTTAAGGGAGAATTACTGTACTGAGCAGAGTAATTTAAACAGCACACTTTTCTTGCATGCAATGAAACTTTATTTTTTAAGCTATGAGACAGCTTCCACACAAATTGAAAAATCTTTTTACAAAATGAGTTTTCAACCTTTGCAAAGCCAACTCGCCAAAGATTAAGGTGCCTAGTTCCCTAATCCATATCTGTTATAGCCTAAGTCTTACTCAGAATAAGAAGTCCACGACGACATAAGAAATCAGTGGAATAATGTAACAAACGTCGCAATAACTATTACAAACTATAAACGTAAAGTTACTTCCATAGTTACATGTAATGAAAGTACACATTGGAAACAAAATCTTAACAAATTAAATTGCTTAAACTGGCAGATCGAAAATCAATTGGTTTTGCACTTGGATATAAAAAAATTTCTTAATTTTACAGCTGAATTGCCTCAAAATTTTTAGAGTGTGTGCTATATCCATCCAGTGAAAACAAAATTGGTTTCAAAACCCTTTTTTCTACTTTCGTAAATGTTTAGAAATGTTCTAATATCGGACAAACATTTCTGATGTTGTCCATCTATTTGTCAAGAATCCAAATTCTGTGTTTGGTGCAGCTCCGCTTTTAAAGACATAATTTATTCTGCTCCGCTTAAATGTTAGCTTCGGAAGAACGAATTCGCCTGCTGCATTCATTGCACATACACATGTCGTTGTAAGACCCCTTTCCCTGTTTGTGATTGCGCCGCTTGATATTTGCCTTTTCTTGCAACTGAATTACAATGTTTGTGAACTGTAGGTAACACGGTTTCATCCATGTTATATATTTGGTCAGCAGAAAACCTATGTTCACCTAGCGCTTCCTCATATTTGTCAAAGCGCTGAATAACGCGCTCTTTATGCAAGGTGTCCTTCATGCCATCGATATTCCTTTGGGAACCCGCAAAGACTAAGTGGGATGGTCTTTCATAAACCTGTTATACCTTTTTATAGTGGCTATCTTTTTTCTTTAGTGAAGCGAAGCGATGGATGATATTTCTCATGAAGTTACTATGCAAGCTTCTCTAATTCAGTAATAGTTACTTCTAAGAAACTAGCCTCTAAATTAATTATATGCGGTGCTGATTCATCTTCTACTTCTGCTGTCGTTTCATTAGGTCTTCTAAATTTTGATGTTTCATTTAAAACCCTAAGATGACTACGTAGTGTGAGCATTGATATATGTAATCTTGAGCATGCTTCATTAAATCCATTTTAATTCTGATGTTTCATTAAAGCTTTGTCCAAAACCTCCTGCTTTCGCCCATAGCAAACGCTCTTTGTCACATTGATCAACTGAAACAAATAACTTTTGTTTGTTATGTAATTCAAATAAACGCCTAATTCCTGGCGGTAGTTTTAACGAATTCTCCGCGGCACTACTTAGGCAATGAGACCTCCGCCGTTTCAAATCAGATCTCCAGGCGTAGCCTTAAAGTTTTCCACCGTTTGAGTATGATTAAATGAATGGCACAGAACCATGGAAAATAGATGTGACACAAAACAGTTACTTCTCGGAAATTAGCTGTAGACGTATGAGAGAATGTAATGAAAACAGTCAGCCAAACTCATTTCTTAATTATTTTTCTGTCACGACAGTCAGAAGTCTGCTCACTTGCTTTTTCTTACTCGCACGATTGTTTAGTTCAATTATACACTACATACTTCCTCATTTTATAAACGTGGGAACAGATATCATTAGACTTACTACGCATACGTCCATAGTTTACTGAGGTATGGTATAATATTCTGGGGAATACGCTACCTCTTCTGCAAAACAGTCTTTTAAATATCAAAAGAAAGATATAAGATTAATAAGTGAGGTTGCTTACAGAGAATCGTGTAGAGGTATCTCTAAGGAATTAAAAATCATGACCTTGCCATCTATAATTACATCTGAAAGTAGCTGATTCATTAAAAACCATAAAGTTTCAACTTTAAATAGTGATCTCTACAATTATCAAACAAGGAACAGGGATGACTATCGTAGGGATGTGCACAAAAAATCAATATATCATGACAGTGTTGTTTACAAACCAACAGTTGTCTACAGTGCACTGTCAGATAACATTTAAAAAAGAACTAAAAAATCTAGTAATAAGCAACAGCTTCTACAGCATTAATGAATACCTGGAATTTTGCTCAGATCGGTAGAGCTGCCTCATAATTTCTCTAAACAAAAATTCATTGTTATCAAAGTGTTGCTAGATAAAACTGATGACATTAAACATGCTATGGACAGACGTGAAGCTACTACCCTAACAATGCTTGACTTTAGCAAGGCTTTTGACACAGTTGACTTCGATATATTACTAATTAAAATGAAACAGCTGAATTTCTCAAACAGCGCAATACACTGGTTCGACAGCTACCTCAAAAACAGAAGTCAACAAGTCGTTTGTGGGTTTGAAAAGTCATCATGGAAAAGCGTGCGCTCTGGAGTTCCCCAAGGCTCCGTCCTTGGTCCACTACTCTTCTCACTGTACGTTAATGATATTTCTTGAGTGATTCACTCCTGCAACTACCATCTTTATGCCGACGACATCCAACTGTACATAAGTGCAAGCGCCAAAAACATTGTTGGCGCAGTAGCGAGTATGAACGCACATCTTTGCTCTGTTTCCCGATGGGTACAGAACCTAGGTCTGAAACTAAACCCCAAGAAATCCCAGGTCATACTTATATCTCATCCAAAGTTAATCAGCCGGTACTTTCGCGAAACAGTCCCGAAAATACTCCTCAATGGTACCCAACTACCATACCAAAAAACAGTAAAAGACCTTGGAATAATCTTGGATGAACACCTAAACTGGGAAGAACAAACAGTCACAGCTTGTCGGAAATCGCTCTCCTCCCTACATGCAATTCAAAAATTTAGAAAAATATTTCCAACCCATGTTAAACAAAAATTAGTCCAAACACGAGTCTTGCCTAATCTTTACTACTGCGATGTAGTTCAACACGGCACAAATAGTGAAAATTCTAGATGCCTCGAGCTAGTGATGAATGCTTGCGTTAGATACGTGTGCAATATTCGGTTGTATGATCATATCAGTCCATCATACTCCCAGCTAGGTTGGATACGCCCACATAAGGCACGCGATCTCCACACGATGTGCTTACTTCATCGATTTCTTAGCCACTGGTGCCCCCAATACTTATCTTCTCACATTAAACACCTATCATCATTCCACAATCGCAACACCAGATCGGATACGTCTATCATCTTGGCTGTGCCTTTACATAACACAAAATCTTTCTCCGTGTCATTCTCCATCTCAGCCATACGACTATGGAATGCGCTCCCCTGTGATCTTCGTCTTATCCAGAACTACTCAACATTCAAGAGGGAACTCAAGACTTACATATTAGGGACGGTATAGCCACCATTGTTGTGCCCCTCCCATCTCTTTCTTTCTCCTCTCCATCACAGCTTCGACTTTTACCGTTCTATTTCGCTTCCTCTAACCTATCTACCTCTTATATATCTCTTTCACCCCATTCTATCGTCTTATGTCTCTGCTCGATGAGAATAACTCACAAGCTGCAAGAACATAACGAGAAAATTCCCAACTAACAATGGGACTGACATTCAGAAAAGAAAAGTATGTTTACTTTCATATACATAGTCATTATTATTATTATTATTATTATTACTATTATTATTATTATTATTATTATTGATTGTTATAATTATTTTTATTGTTATAATTATCATTGTACTACTGTTATAATATCTATTTTTTTCTTTAACATCAATACTGCATAATAGGCTATATTTCCTTAATGTTATGTAGAAACTGTAACTCGTTCAATCTGAGTATGCCTGGTTAGGTGTAAGAGAGGGCCTGAAGGCCCTAATCTTGCCAGGTAAAATAAATGCATAAATAAATAAATAAATAAATAAATAAAACTAAACTTCTTTGATCAATGTATTTATATAATTATGCACTTAACTTTTGTTCCATGTGTTACTATGCCTATTTAACTAAAGTACTGGTATTTAATAGTTTTAATAAAATCTACAATGATTTTTCGCTAGCTTTTATTTTATCTGTATGTACGCATATAATTTTATAATCTAATTAAGCAGAATAATGTTTTTACTATAGAGATGTATTGATAAGAATGATAAGATTTTGTACATGATGTATATAGATAATATTTTATATTATTTTGTAGTTTTACGAGTCCAGTATCACGAATGTGATAATATGGGCACTAAATAAATAAATAAATAAAACACTACGACTTAGGCTGTGGTACGACTAACTCCACTTTACGCTAAAGAATACTGAAGGTTCCTTCCAGACTGTCATTCTACTTAGAGCTTGGTACACCACCTCTTGTACGTCGGTGCCTCATTTAATGTCAGTTTTTAACGGATGTCACTAGTTTAAAGCGGTTGAGATTATAAGAGAGGAGGTAAATCCGTCTGACTCTTATCGGTTTGTAGATCCTGTGTGTTATAAATGTCAATAGAGTATTAGGTACAATTTAGCATCGTATGATGCTGATAAGAGTGGTAATAAAAGAGAATTGGTGTAAACACCATCCTGAGAAAATGACTCCGGCACGTGCCGCGATAAATTCATGTTCATGAAAATAGCGACAATGTTCTGGAGTGGGGCACTGTCATGTATGTGTGTGTGTGTGTGTGTGTGTGTGTGCGTGTGTGTGTTTAAATTTTTGTTTATTTACTTGCTATTTTATATGCAGCGCACATTTTCATGGTAGACTGTTAATTAGTTTGAATATTGGTCACCTGCTGTTACTCTCCTGTTCATTGAGAATATTTTCATTTTCATTTATGTCTTTCTATATAAAGTAATCTTCCTATAGAGTGAATATTCTCTTTCTTTTGTCGTTATGGCATAAGAAAAAAATAAATAAATAAAAATTTACACACACACACACACACACAAAACAGTGCCCCACCATCTATCCTTCCTCCATCCCCACCCCAACACACCACTCCACTCGCCTAGGAACCCTCAGTCAATTCCCATGATCCCTCGGTCAGCGTTATAGCATGTGACCAAGAGCAGTGAAAACATGTGCAGTTTTCTACAGCATAGAGTATATGCAGGAATCTGTATCATGTGCATTTAGCGCATATAGAACAATACATGGCTGGGTGAACAGGTCACAAAAATGAATGTATGTAAAAAACATAAACATATAGTTGTAGACAGAAACAGCTGATCTAAACAAACTACCAAAGGATCACTACAAATCTCTCATCAAAATATGTAGGGTAAGAAACGGCAAGTGGAGCGATTTCGCATTAGTGTTACCATATAGAGCATTCGAAATAACGAAAATGTCAGCTTGACAGCTTTCTCGCATTTGACATTTAGACACTCAAAAGATAACTAGTGTGTTTGCGATTCTTTCAATTTAATATTTGTGCAAATTGCATCACTAGATTTACGATCGAAAAACAAACGGAAAGCGATTTTTGTAGTGCATTTAGTGACCTATTCAGTGTATGTATCGTTTTTGTTGGAAATTTCGTGTAAATTGTTACTATGTGTGTTAAATGAAAAATGGCATGGTAGGGTAAACCCGACCGCTAAGCAGTGGGGTAAATCCGACCGCATATTTTTTTCGTTTATGTGTATGGAATTATTTATTTATGTAAACAAAGTGAATTTTTGTTTATTTTTTGGAAAATGGTACGAAATTACAAGCGAAAAACGACAAAACGCAATATAAATGGGAATGTCTTTACGAGCTGTCGATCGTGATTTTAACATTCCGAGATCGACATCGCTTTTGCACAGTCGTGCAATGAAATCATCTTTTTTCAATTAAAATTTACATTCATTTAACTTTCAGTACATTTAGTACTATAAACATTGTCATTTTCTTGAATAAATTTTGTTCATTTATGTAAAAAAAACATAATTGCTTATAATTATTTCCCAAAAAACAGTTCATTTAGAACTATTCCTGTGTAAAATTAGCCAAACAAATAGGGGCTCGGAGTTACCCCACCATCTTTTGCAAGCGGCAAAAATAGACGTTTCTTAAAATACGGATATCTCCAAAACTATTGATGGTAACAAAAATATTTTGCAGAAAGTTGCTCCTTTATATTACCTATAATTGAACGCATATAACGTCAAGATCCGACCTCGGATAAGCGTTTTATAGCCACAAGAAATTATTGGATCGGATTTACCCCACCCTACCCTATAATTAAATAATTTCATATGTATTATAGATCACTGACGATGCCTCACACAAATAGGTAAAACACGTCTGGTGTTCAAGAAAAAATTTCAGCTGCAAAAGACGGAAGCTTTATTATCTTTATGGTAAAATATAATTGAAGTTTTTATTAGCACCTGAGGAAAATGGCTGCCAATATTGGCAACATTTTTTACTGGAGTTTTCTGTTCGTCGGTAGGGTTTTGAGAGACTGGCGAATCTACTTCTGACGGAACAAGTCTTGTAGAGATTATAAAGCTGACCTGTTTGCTGAACGGATAGTAGATGCAGGCTGATATTCTGCTGTGTCTTGAGTAAAGTTGCGACATTGAGGAAAGGAAATGGTTGAGTCTGTATTGGTGGAACGAAGTGACATAAAGTTCAAAGTGTAACACATCACATTAAGTGTTTTTACACTTGCCTTCGCTCAGACCTGTTGTCGTGAGGTCTTCTACATTCCTATGTTTCATGCAGCGCGATACTGCAAAACGCTAGAAATGCTCAATAATATAGTACGATTGTATGTGCGTCTGTATATAAAAAATGAACTGAAGAAGGCCAATCTGAGAGCGTAAGTAATTATCACTCTGCATCTGAACGGTCCGACCCCTTCGTGATATCACGTAAAGTCGCCGCGTAAATTGTACACGCTGTTCTCTCCAAGAGACTGTCGTCTTTGTTTCTGCAGTGATGTCCATACTCGACCCGAAAGACTTTCCTGTTCATGTTATTTGTGAATGTGTTATATTATGCAACAAGCACAAGCACGTAAAACATTATGAAAAGTGTCTGTTAGGTAGAGCTCTTCTATGAATTTCATTCCTCTTTGTTCCCAGATACAGTCATTATGTGCTCCGGGGTCTTGCTACATTTGCATAAAAGAAAATAGCGACATGCAAAAAACGCTGCTGAATCAAATAATGTTCTCGTTAACGGAACCTTTTCAGTCGATTCTATCCACATAAAGCGTTACCAGTTTCCTTTCAATTACTATAGCATAAACGTGGATATTAAATTACTTCAGAATACAAATGAATAAATACTGCTTAATTGAATGGTTAAGCAACGATTATCGTCATCAGTATCAGACTGTGTGAGTGATGCTTCTCCTTACTTGAATGATTACACATCGAAATTAACTCTAGGTCAAGCGCTTCAGATTGAGGAACTTAGTGCTACCTATTTTGTTAGTAAAAATGTATAAAGTTATTGTAGTTACTGGATTAAGAACCCCTCAGTAGCAGTGCGCTTATACACGTGTTGACACTAAGGAAAGATCAGCATGGTTGGAGCCCACATTAGAGAAAAGTCTGGCAGCGCCGGGTGTTGGTGCATCGTGTACTCTCGTCAGTTTCGACTATTCTGATTTTATTAACCCACTAAAAATTATGTTTCACACTCCGTCAAATTACACACTATTAGGAACGCAAATTCTCTTTAGGCAGATGTGTTGCTCTTCATTCACTGATCTGCTAGGCAGAGCAGGTTGTTTGAAATGCAGCCAATTACAGAACTTGGTTCTTTATGACCTTGGTTATTTATTCCAAATCCCATAGAGTTGGAAGTGGAGCAGACGTGGTCCCATTTCAAAGTTCCAGTTTGTTGCTTTACAACCAAGGGAAACCTCCCGAATACCGTGATTGGAAACGGGGAATTGACTCACAGGATGTTGTGTATCTCAAACAAAAATATGATGGTGTGCAACAAAATGAAGTTAATGGTGTACTCGACATGTTTAGCAGTGTATTTGCTTTACCCCGTCTCCTCATTCGCCTATCTAACACTTTCCACTTTTTACGCTGTCTGCTTGTGAGAAGAGATGACTGCTGTCTGGTAGTACGCTGTAGTTCTTCACAACTGACCTTTAAATGACTTACACAAATGGTCTCGAAGATTGACTAAATAACAGCCAAGCACCAAAATTATTATGATTTATCAGTTCCTGGTGGCGTGCTGGTAGAACCAATATTTTCAGGTAGGTTGAGAAATCTTGTGCTAAAATTTCTCTTCTAGCAGAGAAGACGACTACGGCTATAGTCGAAATACCGGCTATGGTAACTGAACTGGCAATCCGGTTTAATACTCAAAAATATGCCTTTTCAATAAGCTTAATCAATTTGTTGCATAGTTCATTGTGCTATACACAAAACAGTTTGTCTCAATTCTAATCCTTGAAGTTTTCTTATGTCACCGTGGTGACGTGAGCATAGTCGAGGGAAAGTTGTATATTATTTTCTACATATTTCTGTCTCACTGAGCTAAGATCCGCTATTTAAAAAAAAAAAGAAAAAAAACTGAGGTGGCAAAGGTCACGGGGCTGTCCTAATATCATGTCTGAATTGCTTTTGCCCGGCGTAGTGCAACAACTCGACACCGTATGGTCTCAACAAGTTGTTGGTAGTGCAGTACAGAAACGTTGAGCAACGCTGCCTCTATAGCCATCCATAATTGCGAAAATGTTGACGGTGCAGGATTTTGTGCACGAAATGGCCTCTCGAATATGCTCCATAATTGTTTGACGGGATTCATGTCAGGTGTCGATTATGTCTCGTAACTGTTCGATGGGACTCATATCGGGCGATCAGGGTGGCCGAATGATTGGCTCGAATTCTCCACAGTGTTCTTCAAACCAATCGCGAATATCTGCGACCCAGTGTCATGTCGCATTGTCGTCCATAAAAGTTCCATCGTTATTTGGGAACATGGATTGCATGAATGGCTGAAAATGGTCTCCAGTAGCCGAACGTAATCATTTGCAATAAGTTACCGGTTCAGTTTGACCAGATGACTCATTCCTTTCCTTGTAAACACAGCCCACCCAGTTATAAAGCCACCACCAGCTTGCGCAGTGTTTGTTGACATCTTGGGTCCATGGCTTTCCGGTGTCTGCGCCATACTCGAAGTCTACCATCAACTCTTACCAACTGAAAACGACACTCATCTGACTAGGCCACGGTTTTCCAATCGTATAGAATTCAGCTAATATGGTAACTAGCCCAGGAGAAGCGTGCAAATGATGTCGTACTGCCGGCCGATGTGGCTGAACGGTTCTAAGCACTTCAGTCTGGAAACGCTCGACCACTACGGTCGCAGGTTCGAATCCTGCCTTGGGCATGGATGTGTGTGATGTCCTTAGGTTAGTTAGGTGTAAGTAGTTCTAAGTTCTAGGGGACTGATGACCTCAGATGTTAAGTACCATAGTGCTCAGAGGCTTTTGAACCATTTTTGATGTCGTACTGTTAGCAAAACCACTCGCGTCGGTTGTGTGCTGCCATAGCCCATTGTCGCCACATTTCTCCGCTCTGTCGTAACCAATTCGCCGTACGTCACACATTCACTTCTATGTTTATTTTACGCAGTGTTGCTTGTCTGTTAGCACAGACAATTTTAAATTCTAAGCAAGAGCCACTGCATTCGTTCGTTACGGTCGTCGGACAATGCGTCGTCCCTGGTAAGAGGCAATGTTTGAAATACGCTATTGTCTTGACACTGTGGATCGAAAGTAACTAACGATTTCCGAAATGGAATGTCCCACACGTCTAACTCCAACTAACATTCCGCGTTCAAAGTCTGTTAAAACCCATCGTGTAGCCAAAATCAAGTCGGAAACCTTTTCACATGGATCACCTGAGTATAACAGCTCCGCCAGTGCACTGCTCTTACGCCGTGCGTACCAATACTACAGCACTCTGTATTTGTATTTATCGCTATCTCACGAGTTTTGTCACCTACAGTTACCGCGCTGACAATATTCGGTTGAGACATGTTACACTCCTTCAGTAACTTTTTCATGTATACCTTAGTTAAAGCTCGTAAATGTCATAAACAAACATCTGTCAGTTTAATGACGACATATGCCAGGGGCGTTCAGTAAGTAAAGCAACACTTTTTCTGACAACAAGCTGGTTTTATTCAGGATTCCAGTACCCATTCTTCTCGCTGAAAACCTTACTTTTCAACGTAATTTCCGTCCAGTGCGATCGTCTTGCGCCACCTTACTTGGAGGGACTGTATTCCCGCATAGTACCATTCTATTAGCCAACGTGGAAGCTCACTTCTTGCTGCATCAATAACCTTCCCATCATCCATGTACTGCTTCCCGCTGAGTGCATTCTTCATTGCTCTATATGGTCTTCTGTTAGGCAGCAAGGAACTCAGCAGGCAATTTTTTTTTTTTTTTTTTTTTTTTTTTTTTTTTTTTTTTTTTTTTTTTTTTTTTTTTTTACTGCAGGTGGACGAGTGTGTCCGCACTACCAACAGAGACTTCCAGTTGTGCAGCGGGGTGTTTGATTGTGGTCCAGATCACCTTGAATGAGAATGTGCGCACGTTTCAATATTTAGGAGTCACAGCTCCGTGCGGCCAGCCGGCACCGCGAGATCGGACAGGTTTGCACAACCTTGTTGCCATTATGACATACGCCTCGCCCAACGACTCGCCGTGCTTTTGTTCACTTCCAGGTCTACGTAGACATTCTGCAAACACCTGTGAATATCTGCGACGCTCTGGATTTCCTCCAGAAGAAACTCTGACTGTTCTCTGCTTGGAACGCATCTCCATTACTGACGCAGCTTTGAAGGTCGCGTGTAGCACCGCCACCTGTCGGAACTTCATTAAACTATAGGGGCTGAAGCTCGAATATTTCAGTATGTCCCACAATAAATTCCGCACTCTTTCAACTGAAATCGGCTGAGAGAAAAAAAAAAGCTGCATTACTTATTGAACCCCCCTCATATATCACTCACACCTACACCAAAAGTGCTTCTGCAGAACATTTAATGTCGAGTACGTTGTTGCTAATATCTACATTACATTACATGGAAAAAAATCTTTGGAGAAACTTGTTTGTTCACTTTCCATCTTTTAATGAGTACATTGATTTTAGATTACCCTCTGTTGCCAATACATCTGTTGTTACTCTACTACATAAATGAACCAAGCGATATGTTTTTAAATGAGGTTCTGTCTTAAGATATTGTTTGATGTCTGTGTAAGATGGCTTATGTTGCATATGTGGGCGTATGTTGTGGATTTATATGACTGTTGTGTGTAAGTATATAATTTTTTTTTTTACTTTAGTTTAGCTTAAGGTAGCAATGTTCAGCTAGCCTCCGGCTTCATTTGATTTTTAACATAGTAATTAGTGCTTCAACTGATTTGACGTTGTCAAATATATCTTCTTATTATTACCAATTTCTAATTTACGTGTACGCCACGTATATAAAACCCTGAATTATTTCTGCCATAAATACACAAATGCTCATAAATTAAAGATAATTGTAGAATGTGGTGCCACACAACGTGGCACTACACAAAACTGGAGGATGGGCACATAGGGAACACACGACACAGATCTGTAAGTCCACGGCATTGGTAATAAGTTGAGAAAACCGTCCCGAAACACATCTGCTACAAAACGCCGATGTTTCCTGCGCATGTACCCCGACATCAGTATGGGATATGATCACCTTGCACACGCAGACAGGCCGTACAGCGGGTTGGCATAGTCTGGATCAGGTGGTCGGGCAGTGGCTGGGGTACAGCCTCCCATTTTTGCACTAGTGCCTGTCGGAGCTTCTGAAGTGTCGTAGGGGTTTGAAGACATGCAGCGATACGTCGACCGAGAGCATCCCAGATGTGCTCGATGGGGTCTGGGCCTGGAGAACAGGCAGGCCATTTCGTTCGCCTGATATCTTCTGTTTCTAGGTACTCCTCCATGATGGCAGCTAGGTGGGGCCGTGCATTATCATCCTTCAGGAAGAAGGTGGGACCCACTGCACCAATGAAATGTTGGACATACTGGTGCAAAATGACGTCCCGAAACACCTGACCTACTACAGTTCGTCTAGTAAGACGTGGTAAGAGACAAGAAAGGGAAACAGACAGAGGGGCAATCGCAAATCCTGTACTAACCACTAAGTCGGAAAATAAATTAAGAATCAACAAAATAACACATTAATTAAAAGAGAAAGAGACACAATAGACACTAACAATCTTTTGTAGTATCAAGTACACTACAACATGCACACAAACAATAAATGGTACACAAAAATTAAAAGAATGAAGAAGTGGTAGGACATAATTAGAATAAAGAAATCATATATATATATATATATATATATATATATATATATATATATATATATATATATATATATATATAATTTTTGCCACTATCAGAAAATTTTTGCCATAAATAAAATCAGAGTTTTTTGTAAATAACAAATATATGTAAAACAAAAATTGTAAATATTTCTACGCATCAGAGGGACATCGCCACCAAAACCAGTCACCAGCTCCCTTACTACCAGATGCTTCGAGATAGCGACGGAGAGGGTACAGACATGTTGGGAAAGCACTTAGGGCAATAACAACATCAAGACCAACGCCACACTGGAAATGCAGGTTGCAACCAGGTTGGACTTTAGGAGGACAACGCGCAGCACGGACATTTCATGTGTCACGACACTGCTACACAACAGAAGAGCGTGGGGAGAATCATAATATGACGAGACGACAATGAAGGTACAAAAAATTACTAAGAACTACAAACTCATCAAGTAACAGTTGGAAAGGCAGTCAGATCCTATATCACTCCTACACTAAAATTCACATATTCCTAGCCCAAGAAGAACAGAAGAATGCAAGAAAGAAGAGAAGAACAGAAGATGCAAGATGAAGAAGGGCAGAAGCAGCAAATACTTTTCTCACCTATCCTACAAAGAAAATTGCTACAAACGTCTTTCCATGAACTTTGAGGCATGGCAGCTACTAGAACCACCTCTCCAAAAATAAACCATGAATCGTCAAACAAAGACAAGCAAACGGCAGACGGAATATTAAGTAGTAGCAACTAACATTATCTAGAAATAGATTCAGCAAAATGAACAGTATTCTCCCTAGCACATCATCACATTGCCATACCGAACCAGGTGTGAAGTACCAAGACGTCACAGCACAATATTGGATGACGATCGCTGGTAGATAACTACAATCATCGAACTACCATACCGTCCCAGGTGTCACAGCAAAGGAGTACCAAGACATCACTGTTTATGCAGTAAACCACAGTCATCATCATCGGTTAAAAGTACCACTCCATGATGACATTGTCAACATGTAAGACCCGGCATCACATGCTAGAGTGCTTCTCTCTTGATTTGTGACACACATACAAATGAGTCGACGCCTTCCAGTATTTCAATGGGGAACGTCGAGCACAGAAACTGACGCAGAAAAAAAGGAAAAGACTGATATAACACAAATGTAAAGGAAATGATATATTTGTAAAGGTACCTTTTTCCTTTCTTGTAAAAGTAATTATTTTTATTATGTATGTAAAGTCCGCAATTTACAGATACCTTAAACCTTTTGTAAAGAAACTTAGTATAGTTATATAATCCTACAAACTGATGGAAAGTATATTTACTTCTTTTATATGGACAATAAGAAAAGGATGTAAGCAGGAATTTTCTTGTTTAAGTAACATTCAAAAACACCTTTTTGGGGTAATAATATTAATACCGAGGATAGAATTAAGAGGAAACGCTCCTACATTCTTAAAAAAAACAGTGACACATAAAGAAAAATGTAATGCCTAAATAAATAAAACAACGTAACACAACAGAGCTTTTGCGAACATTTACGCAAGATTAACTAAAGAAAAGATATAACCACACTAAAACATGATACACTGTACACTTATGAGTATAGAAAAATTAATATTGTAAAAACAAGTTTTCGGGAATGAAAAAGAAAAACAGAGACACGTACTGGCAATGACAAAGAATAACAACCTTTGTAAAGTCTATATTTGCCTAACAAAATTCATAAATTGTAGTTAAAGAAATAGAAACAATAGCTATAAGGAAATCATTAGAGAAAATTGTTAAGAATGGCTGAGAAAAGTTTATTGGAATATCTAAAAGAACAATTTTTTCCTACCTTTCTCAATGTTTTCCTCGAAATTGACAAATGCCAGATAAAAATTTTGTCAGAAGGAGGGAGGTACACTCCTGGAAATTGAAATAAGAACACCGTGAATTCATTGTCCCAGGAAGGAGAACCTTTATTGACGCATTCCTGGGGTCAGATACATCACATGATCACACTGACAGAACCACAGGCACATAGACACAGGCAACAGAGCATGCACAATGTCGGCACTAGTACAGTGTATATCCACCTTTCGCAGCAATGCAGGCTGCTATTCTCCCATGGAGACGATCGTAGAGATGCTGGATGCCATGCCCTTTCCACCTGGCGCCTCAGTTGGACCAGCGTTCGTGCAGGACGTGCAGACCGCGTGAGACGACGCTTCATCCAGTCCCAAACATGCTCAATGGGGGACAGATCCGGAGATCTTCCTGGCCAGGGTACTTGACTTACACCTTCTAGAGCACGTTGGGTGGCACGGGATACATGCGGACGTGCATTGTCCTGTTGGAACAGCAAGTTCCCTTGCCGGTCTAGGAATGGTAGAACGATGGGTTCGATGACGGTTTGGATGTACCGTGCACTATTCAGTGTCCCCTCGACGATCACCAGAGGTGTACGGCCAGTGTAGGAGATCGCTCCCCACACCATGATGCCGGGTGTTGGCCCTGTGTGCCTCGGTCGTATGCAGTCCTGATTGTGGCGCTCACCTGCACGGCGCCAAACACGCATACGACCATCATTGGCACCAAGGCAGAAGCGACTCTCATCGCTGAAGACGACACGTCTCCATTCGTCCCTCCATTCACGCCTGTCGCGACACCACTGGAAACGGGCTGCACGATGTTGGGGCGTGAGCGGAAGACGGCCTAACGGTGTGTGGGACCGTAGCCCAGCTCCATGAAGACGGTTGGGAATGGACCTCGCCGATACCCCAGGAGCAACAGTGTCCCTAATTTGCTGGGAAGTGGCGGTGTGGTCCCCTACGGCACTGCGTAGGATCCTACGGTCTTGGCGTGCATCCGTGCGTCGCTGCGGTCCGGTCCCAGGTCGACGGGCACGTGCACCTTCCGCCGACCACTGGCGACAACATCGATGTACTGTGGAGACCTCACGCCCCACGTGTTGACCAATTCGGCGGTACGTCCACCCGGCCTCCCGCATGCCCACTATACGCCCTCGCTCAAAGTCCGTCAACTGCACATACGGTTCACGTCCACGCCGTCGCGGCATGCTACCAATGTTAAAGACTGCGATGGAGCTCCGTATGCCACGGCAAACTGGCTGACACTGACGGCGGCGGTGCACAAATGCTGCGCAGCTAGCGCCATTCGACGGCCAACACCGCGGTTCCTGGTGTGTCCGCTGTGCCGTGCGTGTGATCATTGCTTGTACAGCCCTCTCGCAGTGTCCAGAGTGGGTCTGACACACCGGTGTCAATGTGTTCTTTTTTCCATTTCCAGGAATGTATGTAAGACGTCATGGTCTCCTGACCTTCATTGCTTACATATTCCGCCCTCACAATCATATTCCGCACATCAAGGCGCTTCATTCGAACCCAAACTCGATAAGATAAAGTCAGTTTGTATGAATTCATGTAAACGATATGCAAATAACTAATAAATCGCAAGTGCGCACCTTGGTTGAAGTACTCGAGGCTGTCGTACACACACAAATTCCAGATGCGACGGTCACAGGAGCTTTTAGTTCGAGAGAGGCAGTTGCACGCCAGGACGCCAGTCCCAACCCATCTACGTCGGTCGGTGGACGCATGTGGAGCAGACAGCGTTCACCCGAGGGAAAGGAAGAACGACCTCGTGTTCGGCTTAAAAGCAAATTCCACTACATTGTGTGGGAGCGGCCAGCCTACGCATTCTTTACACATAGGACGTAGTTTCAGAGATTTTCACAGGGAGACAGCAAACGCCAAACGTAGATACTACAGATTTCTGGATTGGTCACCTTAAACGAAACGTCATTCTCCCGTTTTATAAGAGCAATGCTGATTGGCAGACGATATTTCTGACGCCTTGAGCGGAAGGAGTAATGGAAGAGACCGAAAGATATACCCCTTCTCGTCTGGCGTGGAGAGGCGCCCTTCCGTTGTCGCTCTTGGAGCGAGGAACAAGTCTCTCCTCAGTACTTCACTGGGAGAGCACCTCTGTCGAGAGCAAATCGAAGTGCGATTCTATATTGAGTCCTTGCGATTAAGCGTTGTTCACTGTGTTGGCTGACACACTTATTCTGCGGTGTGAATGGACAGAGTTATAGTTAAACGCCTGTGAGCGAATTTTTGAGTGACATCGCTGTGGACTGGTTATCTGACTGGTGTACCACGCCAATAGCTAGACTAGGGGCGAATAGGAGTCCTTGACGTCATCAAGGCGTAGGGGGAGTTTGATTGGCGAAGGTCAATCCAGATAGAACGAGAGTTATCTTACTCGTATTTGTCAGCAGCAAGCGGCGCAGACAGCAGTCATCGCAGCTTACGGTATTGTGTGCTACAGCTATTGCGAGCCCCATGTTCCCTCCACAACAGTACACTTCACTGCATTTCACATGCAACAGACTCGACCATACCTAGCAGCATTCTAAACGATAATTATTCAAGTTGAGTAGGTGCACCTCTCAGCCATCTTGCCAAGTCAACAACCATCTTAAACTTTTTATGGAAATTTCATTAGCAAATCGTATCATTGAGATGTAACTTCACATTCTGGAAAGAACCAGGATATAACTTGTTCAATTTGTAACTAAAAGTGCCATTTTGATTTCTCAGAATTTTTGCAAAATGAATGATAACTTTCGTTAGTTTCATGTTTTGCTTACACTGACTAGCACTACTCCAGTACCCAAGTATCCCACTAGTTATATAAGAAATTTTGTGAATTGTTGCGTCATTTCCTTACAGTGGACGACTCCAGAAGATACTTTTTGCTGAAAGATTTTCAGGCATTTCTCTTTAGAACCTTAGGGTCGTCTGTCTGACTTCTGTAGCAGTGTGGGGGTGGAAATTGCATCTTGCAGAACCCACACAGTAAAGGGTACATCTCAGATTAAACCATTGCACAGAATAACAGAATCTCAGATTAACCCTACGCTCACACTCTGTCAAAAACATGCAGGGATGAAACTTCCTGGCAGATTTAAACAGTGTGCCGGACCGTGACTCTAACTCCAGGCATTTGCCTTTCGCAGGCAGGTGCTCTACCAACTGAGCTACCCAAGCACGACTCTCGCCCCATCCTCACAGTTTTACTTCTGCCAGTACCTCGCCTCCTACCTTCCAAACTTTGTTTTCAGCGTTGGTGTAATTCCTTCGCACATATTTATTTACAAGCAAATGTGTGTGAACATCAACAAAAGCAAAACGAAGATAATGGAATGTAGTCGAATTAAGTCGGGTGATGTCGAGGGTATTAGATTAGGAAATGAGACACTTAAAGTAGTAAAGGAGTTTTGCTATTTGCGGAGCAAAATGACTGATGATGGTCGAAGTAGAGAGGATATAAAATGTAGACTGGCAATGGGAAGGAAAGCGTTTCTGAAGAAGAGAAATTTTGTTAACTTCGAGTATAGATTTAAGGGTCAGGAAGTCGTTTCTGAAAGTATTTGTATGGAGCGTAGCCATGTATGGAAGTGAAACATGGACGATAAATAGTTTGGACAAGGAGATAATAGAAGCTTTCGAAATGTGGTGCTACAGAAGAATGCTGAAGATTAGATGGGTAGATCACATAACTAATGAGGAGGTATTGAATAGAATTGGGGAGAAGAGGAGTTTGTGGCACAACTTGATCAGAAGAAGGGATCGGTTGGTAGGACATGTTCTGAGGCATCAAGGGATCACCAATTTAGTATTGGAGGGCAGCGTGGAGGGTACAATTCGTAGAGGGAGAGCAAGAGATGACTACACTAATCAGATTCAGAAGGATGTAGGTTGCATTAGGTACTGGAAGATGAAGAAGCTTTCACAGGATAGAGTAGCATGGAGAGCTGCATCAAACCAGTCTCTGTACTGAAGGCCACAACAGCAACAACAACATGGAATTATGCTGACGAAAAGAAAATCGCAACACAAAAAATTAATTAATGCAGAGTAATGAAATGTTGGGATAAATTTTCTAAATAATATATTTAAGTGATTAACATTGCAATATCACAGGTTAATGTAAGCCTGAGGTAAGGCATTGCAAATGTGAAATGATGGTATATAAATAACCGATGTACCCACCAGAAAGTTGAATTCAAGCATGCAAACGTGCATGCATTGTGTTGAACAGGGTGTAAGTTTGTGGGATGGAGTTCCATGTCTGTAGCAGTTGCTAGGTCAATACCTGGACAGTTTACGATGATTGTGGATGAAACTGGAGTGGTCCGATGGTGTTCCATTTGTGTTCGATTGCAGACGGATCTGGTGATCGAAAAGGCCAAGGCAACATGTCGACTCTCTGTAGAGCACGTTGGGCTACAACAGCGATATGTGTGGGAGCGTTTTCCTGTTTGAAAACACCCCCCTGGAATGCTGTTCATGAATGGCAGCAAAACAGGGCGAATCGCCGCATTGAAGTACAAATTTTCAACCACGTTGCGTGGGATAACAACGAGAGTGCTCCTGCCGTCATGCAAAATCACATCCCAGACCGAAACACCAATTGTAGGTCCAGTGTGTTTAGCACGTGTAGAGGTTGGTTGCACGACCTGAACTGGCCTCCTAACCAACACACGGCCATCGCTGGCACCGAAGCAGAACCAGCTTTCATCAGAAAACACAACGAACCTCCAGCCTGCCCTCCAGTCAGCTCGCACTGTACACCACTGAGGGGGTAAATGGCAGTGGTTGGGGTTCAATGAAATGCCGCTACAGGACGTCTGGCCCAGGGCTGTCCTTGAAGCAAACGATTTCTTACCGTTCTTGGTGTCACCGTGGTGCCAACTGCTGCTCAAATTGCTGTTGCAGATGCAGTACGATGCGCCAGAGCCGCACGCCGAACACGACGGCCTTCTCTCTCAGCAGTGCCACATGGTTGGTCGGAGCTGGGACGTCTCGCGACTATGCATTCCTGTGACCACCGCTGCAAGAAATCGTTACAGTGGCTACATTCCTGCTACGTCTTTGTGCACTATCGCAAAAGGAACTTCCGGATTCTCGTACCCCTGCTACACTACCTAATCTAAACTGAGCCTTTGTCGCCTTAAAGGCATTCTTGACTAATATCAACTCAACACACTCAAGGTAACTGAAGCTCACTACCTTTAAAACGTCTACTTACGGCAAGCCTGATTTGGACGCTCCTGCCGCCACTCTTATGTGACTGGTATGAAATATGAATAGGCGTCATCTTTCAGACGTACAGGGTGATTAAAAAGACGTTTGCCAACTGACATGGCACATGGGGCATACAACAAGGATAAGAAATCGCGTAGGACCCGGTGCATAGCGTAGGTCATCTGGGGCTACTAAATGGCGTTGCAGTTATTTCGTCATGGACGCCCATAGCAGGAGATGCTCCAAGTTTTGTACAGATGAATTGGGACATACCTGACATCGACGCTGCGTTTCAAAGATACCTTATGTACAAGGGACGTTTGAAAAGTCCGTGCAAAGTCCGAGAGATGGCACCACCGGCGTGTATCGAGGTCATGTTTAGTTAGTAGTATCTTTAGAAAGAACGCACAGCAAGTTTCAGCCATATTGGTCTATTTCCCTGTGTTTGGCTTTCGTGTGAATCAAGGAAGTCGAGTGATTGAAAAAAATGGACGAAGAAGAATTTCGTATGGTGATTAAACATTACTTTATGAAAAGCAAAACGCCTCAGGAGACTAAAGAGAAGCTTGATAAACATTACTGTGACTCTGCACCTTCGATTAGAATAGTTTATAAGTGGTTTCAAAATTTTCGGAGTGGCCATATGG
This sequence comes from Schistocerca gregaria, assembly GCF_023897955.1. Lineage (NCBI taxonomy): Eukaryota > Metazoa > Arthropoda > Insecta > Orthoptera > Acrididae > Schistocerca > Schistocerca gregaria. The sequence goes on from NC_064926.1 coordinate 427,475,964, forward strand.
GCACAACTGATGCTGAACGTTGTGGACGCCCTGTGGAGGTTACGACTCCAGAAATCATTGACAAAATCCATGATATGGTGATGGATGACAGAAGAGTTAAGGTGCGTGAGATCGCTAGTGCTATGAGCATCTCGAATGAATGGGTACATAATATTTTGCATAATAATTTGGACATGAGAAAGCTATCCGCAAGATGGGTTCCACAATTGCTCACGTTTGACCAAAAACGGAATCGTGTGAAATCTTGAAAGAATGGTTTGCAGCTGTTCAGGAAGAATCCGCAAGACTTTAAGCGTCGTTTAGTAGTTGTGGATGAAACATGGATACATTACTATACTGCTGGGACCAAACAACAATCTAAACAATGGGTTACCAAAGGAAAATCTGCACCAAAAAAGGCGAAGACCATTCCTTCGGCCGGAAAGGTTATAGTGACCGTCTTTCGGTATTCGCAAGGGATCATCCTCATCGACTATCTGGAATAGGGGAAAACTATTACAGGTGCATATTATTCATCGTTATTGTACCGTTTGAAAACCGAGCTGCCAGAAAAACGGCGACGATTGGACTGTAAAAACATCCTTTTCCATCAAGACAATGCACCAGCACACACCTCAGCAGTTATGCTTGCAAAATTAATGGAAATAGGATTCCAACTCGTTTCACATCTCCCCCCCCCCCCTATTCTCCAGACTTGGCTCCCCCGGACTACTATTTGCTTCTCAATTTGAAGAAATCGCTGGCAGGATATAGATTTTACTCAAACGAGGAGGTGATTGCAGCAACTAATAGCTGTTTTGCAGACTCGGACAATTCCTATTATTCGAAAGGGATCAACAAATTATAACAGCGTCTGAAAGGAGATTATGTCGAAAAATAAAAAAGGTCTAGCTCAAACACGTAAGTATTTTTTATTTTTGCATGGACTTTTCAAACACCCGTCGCATCTGGAAGAGATCCTGCTGCCGCAAGAATGCTGCCCACTACGTCCTCCGGCGATGTAACAGGTGTTTCATACACAGGCCCCTTCAGATACCACCGCAGGAAAAAATCTGTTGGGCGCAGATCGGGTAGTCGTGATGGGTGGGGTGATCATGGTGGCCATGCGAGTAGCCCAGCGCGACCAATGCATCGGGTGGCAAAGGTTGCCTGCAGATGTGTCGTCAGTTGTCTGCTGAAAGCGCACGGGCTCCGTCGTGCTGAAATCGAGTAGCATGGGAACATCATTCAGTATGTCCGGCAGAATTTCTTGCTGGAGTACAAGATCCGTAAAATCGTCAAATCGGTCCGGGAGAATGTAAGGCCCTATTAAACGCAACGCTCTCTCGTGACCACAGCGCCCTCTCGTGGCGTTTACGACCTCCAGTTCCTATGTGATAACTGATCCTTATGGTATGCCGGATGTGCCATATCAGTCCGTAAATATTTTTTGAATCACTGAACAAACACGCCTACCAACTTTCGTTTATGTCGCACAACTCCTTTTTGATGCTGCGATTTCCACATCACAGTAAAGAATAGGAAACTCGATTTAATAAAAAGTCAGGAAATTTACTAAAACAAATTTAAACAACCAGAGAGAAACTGAATTTTACAGCGACAACTTTTTCAGCAACATCACTGATGCAATTCTCTTAAATTCTGAAGACATTTGAATAACAAGTAAGACTGTTAATTAGGTATTTAGGTGCACCTGATCTCTTTAATTAGCTGTAATGTAAACACCAGAATATATAACCGTTTATTACCTTTCGTAATCAAGCAGCTTTATGTAAACATCTATGGTTTCTTAAGATGTAATATAGATATCGGGTAGTGGCTGTAAGTACTGTGATTTAAATTAGTGATATATTGCACCATTATATGTGTTTCTGGAGCTATTTCCGTTGGCACACTGCTAAGGGCTATATTTGGCAAAGGTCTATTTGTATTGTAATTTAGATTGTCCAGTCACATTAAAGTGACTACATGTGAAAACCCTCAGCGCGAACCTTTCGTTTCTCATGGCCCTTCCATCCACTCCATATTGTTCAGTAACTTGGTTTCAGTTTCACTCTCAAAGAAACAACTGGAGAGAATGTATTAAAGAACGTGAAATGGGGCACTAGTAGCACCGGCGTTTCAAAATAACACAGAATGGGGCCATTTCAGAGAGTGTTTATACCTGCAGAAAGGACTGAGTACTATCTTGTTTACCCGTGGCATAAACATAACAAACGAACGATTTCTTGTGTGGCACGGTTTTAGGTGCTTGCAGACGCTTTAGTCGCTCCAGGAGCTCAACTCTTTGAAGAGAAGAGCTGGCGAGAGAGCAAAATTCAAGGACTTATTGTTGCTCTTGTTTGTATGGCGAAACGTGAATGTACCTTACATAGTTAACAAGTCAATTAATAGGGTGTAAATCGACCTTGTCCTTCTACAGTTCGAGTAAATCAATTTGGAAAAAATACGTAAAATCCTAATGGGGATGGCCGAACAGGGATTTGTACCTTGCTCCTCCAGTGTCGTAACTATTACGTCAATTCCCTTGGTAAACTGTATGGACATAGATGTCATAAAGCTCATACGCTCTCAACCTGGTGTCGTACCATTTCTGTCTACCTGGATGACAAAAGCCACTGTCCAGTCACATTAATGTTGTCAAAAAAATGGCTCTGAGCACTATGGGACTTAACACCTATGGTCATCAGTCCCCCTAGAACTTAGACCTACTTAAACCTAACTAACCTAAGGACATCACACAACACCCAGTCATGACGAGGCAGAGAAAATCCCTGACCCCGCCGGGAATCGAACCCGGGATCCCGGGCATGGGAAGCGAGAATGCTACCGCACGACCACGAGCTGCGGACCATTAATGTTATCATCCGTCAAAATACTGACTGCTGCGAGACATGCTGGAAGAGAGTCAAAGTGAAGATACTGTCAGGGATGTGGAGCCACGCCGACTCCAGTGACGTGGACAGCGGCGCTAGGTTTCTCTGGTGAGGATCCAGCCCGATCATGGTGGTCCCACAGATTCTCCATTGGGTTTATATCTGGTGAGTTTGGTAGACAGGGTAGTTCGGTAAACTCATCCTGGTGCTCTTCGAACCCCGCACCTAAACTGTGAGCTGTGTGACGTGTGGCATTGTACTGCTGGTAGATGACAATGTACCGAAGAAAACAAAAAAAATGCATGTAGGGGTGGATATGGTCCCAGGGCTTAGATCCGCTATGCCTTCCACAATAACGAGATCACCAGACTTTCACATACATAAGCTCCTTGTCGCCATAGCACGAAAACATTCTCCATACCACAACGCTCCCTCCTCCTGCCAGGACCCTTCCGCCGATTGTTGCAAAGTGTTTGCTTTCAGACGTTTCACGACGATGAAGTATACAAGGTGATTCATCCAAAAAGGCCACCTGCCGGCACTCAGTGGACGTCCATTTAGGCACTGGCGTGCACATTCCAGCCTTCGTCACCAATGAACACCAGTCAGCATGGGTGCATGAACCGGTCGCCTGTTAAGAAGCTCCTACACAGCAACGTTCGCTGAACGACCGTTGAGGAGACATTGGCAGCCCATTGGTTCATCTGGGAGGTCAATTGCTCAACAACTGCACATCTATTCGCACGTACAAATCTTCGCAGCCACCGTTCTGGCTCAAATGGCTCTGAGTACTATGGGACTCCTGAGGTCATCAGTCCCCTAGAACTTAGAACTACTTAAACCTAACTAACCTAAGGACATCACACACATCCATGCCCAAGGCAGGATTCGAAGCTGCGACCGTAGTGGTCTCGCGGTTCCAGACTGTAGCGCCTAGAACCGCACGGCCACTCCGGCAGGCGCAGCCCCCGTTCTCCTCTGTCTTCTATGACCAGTGGGGCACAAGGATTGCCACTGCACCAGTGTCGGATAGCACTATTTTTCCATGCACGGTGTACTTTAACCAAGGCGGCAAACGAACGAACAAATTTAGACATTTCGGAAGGGTTCCACCCTTGGTCCGAAAGCCAAAGATCATTTCCATTTGGATGTCAGATAATTTTCCTCGTTTCCGCATTACGACAACGACTCCACTTTTTTCCGCGTCCTCCGGGCTCGCTTATAATACCCACCACTGCTAGCGATGCCTCCTTCGTCTGTGAGTAGTTATTGGACATTGAAGTCGAACATAAGCGATGTACATGCACGAAAGATACTTTCGAGGCGTCACGGAGCTTATGTGTGTGAAAGTCTGGTGTAATGAAACTCCAGGAGTTTCATGTAAATTGAAGGTGCATGGAGGGAGAACTGAAAGGATAGCGAAGGAATTGTTGATGTCAGCTGCATCAGCGGCAACGAGTAGAAATGAGTGCTGGACTGGGACTCGAACCCGTGATCTCCTGCTTACTAGGTGATTGCGGTAACCACTGCGCCACCCCGACACAGTGTTTAACGCAACTGCGCGGACTACCCCAGCTCGTCTCTCACCCGACCCACATACCCACCTAGTGCAACCTATCCGCAATCCAAGTCCCATCTCCGAAAGAACACATCACGCACTCACATAACTCAGGAGCTTTATTAACTTGGATTAATACCAAGCAAACAAATGAGGCTAAGGCGACGCCAACAAAATGTATTTGCTGAGCGCCGTTTCCAAAAGCCTTATCTCTTCTCTCATTTCCGTAATGCTTAAGAATTGGGCTACTTTTTTGTCATGTATATCATGTTTACGACCCATGTACTCGTAAATATGAGTGGTTTTATAATGGTTGCTTGCAACTTTATTAATCATTTAATTTAGTTGACCTAAACAATGGAATGTCTTTTAAGCCTTCATTTTATCAGATGAGCAGTGTAGTCGGTTACTGGACTCAAGTTTTAAATGAAGGAAAAGTCTATGAAAAAGAATCAGAATTGAGAAAACATATATTTAAAACAAAGAGACAGTGCAAAGACAGAAAAGTTAAATTATGAATGTGTACATAATTTTGACATTAGCACCACCATATCATACCTCGATTCTATATTAATTTATTTAAGGCAAGACCCATCGCAGCTAGTGCACATCTTATTTGCAGCCGGATGGGTACTCAGTGTCAGCCGCTCCACAAAAGATGCCCGATAATGTAAAATATTTCCCACAAACAACAAAATCACGGGTGAAGAGTTTATTAGCAACATACACAGTCTTGCGCTCAGAAACGTCAGCCGAATGTGAGTGTCGTCTGTGTTTCCAGTGAAGTCGCACGACGTCTGTACGATTGCTCAACAGCAGTGAAGAACGTGAAGTTCGTGTAATCGCCAGCCATGAGCGTAGAACTCATCCTCACGTTTCCGGAAAGTCGGCAGCGTGATGGGCAACCACTTAACAGCTGATCACGAGCGTCATATTCTCCCTAGAACTTCAATTACAGTTACACTGTGTGAACACATAACCACCTGTGTGGTGTCACCAGAATTCTTGAGAACTAAGGCCAACGTTGGTGCGATCTGGACTAGTTGGGGGCACTGACACTAACCCTCCAATCTAGAGAAATTTTCCGATTTGTTTGTGTAAAATCTCGGACCAATTATATTCGCTAATTGGAATACACTAATGCTAAAAAAATTTTTGACCACCATAAAAAAAGCTGTATACTTTATTTTAATAGCCAAACACGTCGCATAAACTTAATAGGCCTACAAAACAAATATTTTCTCTCTCTCTCTCGTTACATGCAATACAAAACGGTATAGATTACAGCCTCTTCACCACCCTCTGACTTCAAAATAGCTGCACAAACTCTTGGTTTTCTGTAGATAAAATTTTGCAGTATTTTTGCAGATTTGCAGTCCATAGAATTTGAACATTAGATGACCTCAGTTTTCTTATATCCCTGTCAAGTTCGTCCCATAACAGTTCATTGGGATTCAAGTCAGGTGACTGATTTGTCCAAAGCATATTCTTCAGTTCTCCACATTTCTATTTTCTATTGACATACTCACTGCACAATTTAGAAACATGTTTGGGATCGTTGTCATGCTGCTGAAACAAACAACGATTAATAAGTTTCTTGCCATATGGGACTGTATTGTTGACCAGTATCCTGTGATGTCCTTCCTTCTTTAATGTTCAAAACATGGTTCAAATGGCTCTGAGCACTATGGGACTTAACATCTGAGGTTATCAGTTCCCTAGAACTTAGAACTACTTAAACCTAACTAACCTAAGGACATCACACACATCCACGCCCGAGGCAGGATTCGAACCTGTGACCGTAGCGGTCGCCCGGTTCCAGACTGAAGCGCCTAGAACCGCTCGGCCACACCGGTCGGATCTTTAAGGTTCCATTAGTTCTCACTAGATCACAGACATTTTTAGCAACACAAAAACATTCACACTCTATAACTGACGCTCCACGATGCTTCACCGCTGGCGTCACGCACTGACACACAATTCTCCACAAAATCGACGAACAAGCATTCCACGATGGCTTCCAGACACTTCAGTCTCAGATTCGTCCGTGAATAACAACTTCCAACATTTCAGCAAGCTCCACGTTTTATGTTGCTGTGCGCGTTGCAATCATTTCACCTTATTTTGCTTGCGTAATAAAGGGTTTGTGGCCGCTATGCACCTCTTTAAACTTTATTCACGGAGACGGGGTTGTACTGTTCACACAGAGATAAAGGTTGCCCGCATACTATTTAATTCGTCTCGAATTTTAGGAGCTATATGAGTCCTCTGACGTTTATTCTGTACAAATATGACGATATTCATCGGGGTCTTTCAGATAGTGAAACACTTGCATTGGTACCAGTTTGACTGAATCGCTGCAACTTTTAAAACACTACAGATTTGGCTACGACAGCTTTTGTTGTTATTGGCTTATCAGCATAGCATTGCTGGTGGAGAGCTACAGTTATTGCACATTTTTCAGTTCCACTTTCCTGCTTCCTCCCGTTAGGAGGTTATGTGGTATGAGTCAGATCAGCCATCGGAATGGAACTGTCTCAGGTAAAGGCACGTCAGTGATGTAGCTATCAGCGCCACTGTTTGCGAACAGCCAGCGAAATACACAACAGACGAGGATAGTATTTACACATTAATACAACAGAGGCGCTTAGTCTTTATATGTCGGTACTTGTTTTACTATGAGAATGGGGTATGACAGAATATTCGGAACGAAATCCTCGTTTTAATGACAAATCCGTAATTGTAATAGGTGATTGAAAATTTTTTACCGGTAGCATAATTATTATAGTATGAAGGAGTGTAACAACAAAATCAAAGACTGAGTGGAGAAGTGATCTTTAATTGAGGTTTCACGTACATAATTCAAAAATAAACACAGAAGAAACTAAGGTTCTATCACACGTACCACTAACAGCCGCGCTTGCTACCAGCGAGATCGTCGCGTCAGTAATCCTTTCAGTGTACACACGGGCGGCATCCCAGCAATAATCGCGCAGCGGTACTAGTTTGCAAGCAAAGCAGAGTGCACGTAAGCTCAAAAAATGGTACAAATAGCTCTGAGCACTATGGGACTTAACATCTGAGGTCATCAGTCCCCTAGAACTAACCATCCTAAGGACATCACACACATCCATGCCCAAGGCAGTATTCGAACCTGCGACCGTAGAAGTCGCGCGGTTCCCGACTTAAGCGACTAGAACCGTTCGGTCACAGCGGCCGGTTGCACGTAAGCATTAGAAAGCATCCAGCGTTTGCTTATTCCACTTATGAATGCAGTAAGAAACGCAACAGAACCTTTTGGGCTCAACCAGTGGTTAGCTCATGGCTGCTGAAAGGAGCGTACGTTACTCTGTTCTTAGATTTATGGAACGATGAGAGTAAATACTTTATTTTCTATGAATGTACAGTAGGTTGATGAATTAGCAGTAAAACAAGAGCTCTAATGACAACTGTTCAGCTTCTCCTGATGTTCGGGTAGTGGTTGCACTCTAATTGATCTGCATTATCGGTACAGAATTGGCCACCCAAAACTATGTAAAATAATAAGGAACGTTTGTAAGGCTGTGTGGGAAGTGTAGCAAAATAGGTACACATCGAAATTGATATAAGAAAGGTGTCTGAAACTGCGAGGGGATCTGAAAAGCGTGCTACACAATTTGGACAATGAAATCTCACCAAGCCAAGGAGGAAGTTAATACCAGAAGAAATGTTTTCGCTGATTTCTTTGTAGACAATGCTGGAAAGGTACCATGGCAATACAAATGTATCTGACTCTGTTAGGGGACAATCGTGAACATTGATTCAATTTACTCCCGAATGTGAAAGACTATTCATTTATAGCTCAAATTAAATGTGTGCAACTACATGGAAGAGCCAAACAAACTGGTACACCTGCCTAATATCGTATAGGGCCCCAGCGAGCACGCAGAAGTGCGGCAGCACGACGTGGCATGGACTCGACTAATGCCTGAAGTAGTGATGGAGGGAACTGACACCATGAATCCTGCAGGGCGTCAATAAATCCGTAAGAACACGACGGGGTGGAGATCTCTTCCGAACAGCACGTTGCGAGGCATTCTAGATATGCTCAATAATGTTCATGTCTGGGGAATTTAGTGGCCAGAGAAAATGTTTAAACTCAGAAAATTGTTCCTGGAGCCACACTGTAGAAAATCTGGACGTGTAAGGTATCGCATTGTCCTGCTGGAATGCACAATGGACAGTGAAACCTTCCCTTCTAATATTGGATGAACGTTTGCTTGCTGACTGAACGCTGCGTCTCTTAAAATCTTTTAACTGCTGCTCTGTCAAGACTACCTGCTGATTATTACGACGAAACATAAAATGTGTTGTCGCCGTGGCCCTCAGTCGTTACCTGAAATTATTAAGACTGATTCTTACCTTTAATTATTTATACTGGATCGCCATCTGACTGCTACAGCAAACTGTGGAATGAATATACTTACTTCTCTTTAACATAATTATAAGCTGCTGGTGGAGTTTCATAATACTTTGTGACTGGAATTCTTTAAGTTGAAGTTAATTTAGATTTGATAAAAGCTGAAGCTCAGTTTAGACTTTTCTTTTAAGATAACAATAAATTCCGTAAAGCATTTACGTGAATGATTTTGGGATAGAAAATTCTTAATGCATTTAATCTGGTAGAAGTTAACTATATTCTGAGAACGATCTTGACAAACAATTACAAGGGGTATAGTTCTTTACAAAAATTCTTAAAAAGTAGCGTTGCGCTACATATAGCGAGTGGCTGGCGAGCACACCGCTTCTTTCAAAGTGTTAATTCATACCTCGCTTACAGCGACCTCCTCTCATGTCTCGCTAGCTACGACTGCCTCGTCTCACATCTTACTCGCAACTGCTCGCTTCCAACGCTCAATGCTACAAAAATGCGGTCTCGCCGCCAACAATGGTTTTTGGTGCAGACAATCCCTGCTACCATTACAGATGTATTACTGCGCGCTGTTTCCCGCTCTTTCTCAAAATGTATCTATGCGCGGTTTGCCGCTCTTTCTCAATAATACACAATGCAATTTAATTAACAAAACAATTTAAATAAGAAACAGTTCAGATAATTACATGCTAAAACAGTTTAAATACGCCTATTACATAATTACATATGCCGCTACTCGGATTTCTTAAAATTTTACTACGTTGTTGAGTCATATGGACTCAACATAAGTATAAAATTTGATTATAGAAAATAGTTTGAACAAAGTGTATACACAAATGCTGTCATACGAAATGATTTGTCTATCTCTAATAAAGAGAATATGTAAATAGAAAGGGTTTTAGTAGGAATTGTACATCAAGTAAAATTTGGTTCCCTTAAATTTAACAACAAGAATAAGAGTAAATGTGAAAATCAATATACAGATCATATGAAGCAATTGAAAGTTTACATTATGAAACATTTAATTCAAATTGGCATCTCTTAGTACCACAATTAAGGAAGGTACAAAAGGAATTGGATAGCATGGTCAAAGCACTGGCAACTGTCTGTGAATGTACTCAAAAGTCTGTTCCTTTCCCTCACATAGCACAACACCAGGTTTCGCCATGTGGTTCCATCATCGCCTTGCTCCATAGTTTTAGTGTACCCAAACACTAAGTACGTCGTCGAATAGCCTGAGTTGCCGCAGCCACATCAGGATTAAGTTCCATCTCCAATGGTCCATTAAGGTTGGTGGTGTGCATCTTGGTATGCAAACACCTATTGTCGTACATCATACTGTGGTGTGTATCTAGGTATGCAGGCACCAATTGACATACATCGGGCTGTGGTGTGCATCTAGGTATGCAAACACCTCGTCGAGAACATCATTGGTTGAAGTCACGTGTTTCACAATTCACTGATTCTGTGCTCAATAACCATGGGGATGCACAGGAATTAAGGTACGGGTAAAATTGTTTTGGCAATGGGTTCACGGACATTGTTGGTACCATAATTTGACTACCAAATAATTTTCCCTATGACAAAATATGTTGTGTCGTAATTTGTAACAATATGTAGTTTTAATTTAAGAATTCTTCCAGAAAATTATTCCCATATATAAAAGACATAAAAGTTCCTACTTATTCAGTATTTGATAGTATACAGATTTGTTATAGACAAGTACATTATTACTTATTCTGTATTTACATATCTTAGTTTCTTACATCATTAATTATAAATTTTGTTGACAATGCATTTCTTGACTTACTGTCCTAAAATTTTATCTTCCATTCAGGGGTGTAGTCGTCAGTTATGAGTCGTCAAATGTCAGGTCATAATATACAATAAAATTACTGTCATAAAATTATTTAAAGTATTCTTTTGCAGCTGAAAATTAAGGTAAACATTATTCTGGTTAGACATTGTAATGTGTGGTCCCCATCCATAGTGTTGCAATGTGTCACATGCTAGCAAAATTATTTCTTAACATTATACATTTCTTATATACTAACATAACATACACATTCTTCTTCTGCATCTGTGTCAACTCTCTGCATAACCTGTTACAAACATTCAGCATTAATTAACGTCAGCGCACGGCATGACTTATTATAAAACATTCAGTATTAATTATCGTCAGTGCACGGCATGACTTCAATAAACATCTTCTGGTACTTCTCGTCCGCTCCTGGCATGACCTATAAAACACTTTATCATAATATTAACTGCTAGTGAAACCTTCCCGTCTACTATTGGATGAACGTTTGCTTGCTGACTGAACGCTGCGTCTCTTAAAATCTTTTATCTGCTGCTCTGTCAAGACTACCTGCTGATTATTACGACGAAACATAAAATGTGTTGTCGCCGTGGCCCTCAGTCGTTACCTGAAATTATTAAGACTGATTCTTACCTTTAATTATTTATACTGGATCGCCATCTGACTGCTACAGCAAACTGTGGAATGAATATACTTACTTCTCTTTAACATAATTATAAGCTGCTGGTGGAGTTTCATAATACTTTGTGACTGGAATTCTTTAAGTTGAAGTTAATTTAGATTTGATAAAAGCTGAAGCTCAGTTTAGACTTTTCTTTTAAGATAACAATAAATTCCGTAAAGCATTTACGTGAATGATTTTGGGATAGAAAATTCTTAATGCATTTAATCTGGTAGAAGTTAACTATATTCTGAGAACGATCTTGACAAACAATTACAAGGGGTATAGTTCTTTACAAAAATTCTTAAAAAGTAGCGTTGCGCTACATATAGCGAGTGGCTGGCGAGCACACCGCTTCTTTCAAAGTGTTAATTCATACCTCGCTTACAGCGACCTCCTCTCATGTCTCGCTAGCTACGACTGCCTCGTCTCACATCTTACTCGCAACTGCTCGCTTCCAACGCTCAATGCTACAAAAATGCGGTCTCGCCGCCAACAATGGTTTTTGGTGCAGACAATCCCTGCTACCATTACAGATGTATTACTGCGCGCTGTTTCCCGCTCTTTCTCAAAATGTATCTATGCGCGGTTTGCCGCTCTTTCTCAATAATACACAATGCAATTTAATTAACAAAACAATTTAAATAAGAAACAGTTCAGATAATTACATGCTAAAACAGTTTAAATACGCCTATTACATAATTACATATGCCGCTACTCGGATTTCTTAAAATTTTACTACGTTGTTGAGTCATATGGACTCAACATAAGTATAAAATTTGATTATAGAAAATAGTTTGAACAAAGTGTATACACAAATGCTGTCATACGAAATGATTTGTCTATCTCTAATAAAGAGAATATGTAAATAGAAAGGGTTTTAGTAGGAATTGTACATCAAGTAAAATTTGGTTCCCTTAAATTTAACAACAAGAATAAGAGTAAATGTGAAAATCAATATACAGATCATATGAAGCAATTGAAAGTTTACATTATGAAACATTTAATTCAAATTGGCATCTCTTAGTACCACAATTAAGGAAGGTACAAAAGGAATTGGATAGCATGGTCAAAGCACTGGCAACTGTCTGTGAATGTACTCAAAAGTCTGTTCCTTTCCCTCACATAGCACAACACCAGGTTTCGCCATGTGGTTCCATCATCGCCTTGCTCCATAGTTTTAGTGTACCCAAACACTAAGTACGTCGTCGAATAGCCTGAGTTGCCGCAGCCACATCAGGATTAAGTTCCATCTCCAATGGTCCATTAAGGTTGGTGGTGTGCATCTTGGTATGCAAACACCTATTGTCGTACATCATACTGTGGTGTGTATCTAGGTATGCAGGCACCAATTGACATACATCGGGCTGTGGTGTGCATCTAGGTATGCAAACACCTCGTCGAGAACATCATTGGTTGAAGTCACGTGTTTCACAATTCACTGATTCTGTGCTCAATAACCATGGGGATGCACAGGAATTAAGGTACGGGTAAAATTGTTTTGGCAATGGGTTCACGGACATTGTTGGTACCATAATTTGACTACCAAATAATTTTCCCTATGACAAAATATGTTGTGTCGTAATTTGTAACAATATGTAGTTTTAATTTAAGAATTCTTCCAGAAAATTATTCCCATATATAAAAGACATAAAAGTTCCTACTTATTCAGTATTTGATAGTATACAGATTTGTTATAGACAAGTACATTATTACTTATTCTGTATTTACATATCTTAGTTTCTTACATCATTAATTATAAATTTTGTTGACAATGCATTTCTTGACTTACTGTCCTAAAATTTTATCTTCCATTCAGGGGTGTAGTCGTCAGTTATGAGTCGTCAAATGTCAGGTCATAATATACAATAAAATTACTGTCATAAAATTATTTAAAGTATTCTTTTGCAGCTGAAAATTAAGGTAAACATTATTCTGGTTAGACATTGTAATGTGTGGTCCCCATCCATAGTGTTGCAATGTGTCACATGCTAGCAAAATTATTTCTTAACATTATACATTTCTTATATACTAACATAACATACACATTCTTCTTCTGCATCTGTGTCAACTCTCTGCATAACCTGTTACAAACATTCAGCATTAATTAACGTCAGCGCACGGCATGACTTATTATAAAACATTCAGTATTAATTATCGTCAGTGCACGGCATGACTTCAATAAACATCTTCTGGTACTTCTCGTCCGCTCCTGGCATGACCTATAAAACACTTTATCATAATATTAACTGCTAGTGAAACCTTCCCGTCTACTATTGGATGAACGTTTGCTTGCTGACTGAACGCTGCGTCTCTTAAAATCTTTTATCTGCTGCTCTGTCAAGACTACCTGCTGATTATTACGACGAAACATAAAATGTGTTGTCGCCGTGGCCCTCAGTCGTTACCTGAAATTATTAAGACTGATTCTTACCTTTAATTATTTATACTGGATCGCCATCTGACTGCTACAGCAAACTGTGGAATGAATATACTTACTTCTCTTTAACATAATTATAAGCTGCTGGTGGAGTTTCATAATACTTTGTGACTGGAATTCTTTAAGTTGAAGTTAATTTAGATTTGATAAAAGCTGAAGCTCAGTTTAGACTTTTCTTTTAAGATAACAATAAATTCCGTAAAGCATTTACGTGAATGATTTTGGGATAGAAAATTCTTAATGCATTTAATCTGGTAGAAGTTAACTATATTCTGAGAACGATCTTGACAAACAATTACAAGGGGTATAGTTCTTTACAAAAATTCTTAAAAAGTAGCGTTGCGCTACATATAGCGAGTGGCTGGCGAGCACACCGCTTCTTTCAAAGTGTTAATTCATACCTCGCTTACAGCGACCTCCTCTCATGTCTCGCTAGCTACGACTGCCTCGTCTCACATCTTACTCGCAACTGCTCGCTTCCAACGCTCAATGCTACAAAAATGCGGTCTCGCCGCCAACAATGGTTTTTGGTGCAGACAATCCCTGCTACCATTACAGATGTATTACTGCGCGCTGTTTCCCGCTCTTTCTCAAAATGTATCTATGCGCGGTTTGCCGCTCTTTCTCAATAATACACAATGCAATTTAATTAACAAAACAATTTAAATAAGAAACAGTTCAGATAATTACATGCTAAAACAGTTTAAATACGCCTATTACATAATTACATATGCCGCTACTCGGATTTCTTAAAATTTTACTACGTTGTTGAGTCATATGGACTCAACATAAGTATAAAATTTGATTATAGAAAATAGTTTGAACAAAGTGTATACACAAATGCTGTCATACGAAATGATTTGTCTATCTCTAATAAAGAGAATATGTAAATAGAAAGGGTTTTAGTAGGAATTGTACATCAAGTAAAATTTGGTTCCCTTAAATTTAACAACAAGAATAAGAGTAAATGTGAAAATCAATATACAGATCATATGAAGCAATTGAAAGTTTACATTATGAAACATTTAATTCAAATTGGCATCTCTTAGTACCACAATTAAGGAAGGTACAAAAGGAATTGGATAGCATGGTCAAAGCACTGGCAACTGTCTGTGAATGTACTCAAAAGTCTGTTCCTTTCCCTCACATAGCACAACACCAGGTTTCGCCATGTGGTTCCATCATCGCCTTGCTCCATAGTTTTAGTGTACCCAAACACTAAGTACGTCGTCGAATAGCCTGAGTTGCCGCAGCCACATCAGGATTAAGTTCCATCTCCAATGGTCCATTAAGGTTGGTGGTGTGCATCTTGGTATGCAAACACCTATTGTCGTACATCATACTGTGGTGTGTATCTAGGTATGCAGGCACCAATTGACATACATCGGGCTGTGGTGTGCATCTAGGTATGCAAACACCTCGTCGAGAACATCATTGGTTGAAGTCACGTGTTTCACAATTCACTGATTCTGTGCTCAATAACCATGGGGATGCACAGGAATTAAGGTACGGGTAAAATTGTTTTGGCAATGGGTTCACGGACATTGTTGGTACCATAATTTGACTACCAAATAATTTTCCCTATGACAAAATATGTTGTGTCGTAATTTGTAACAATATGTAGTTTTAATTTAAGAATTCTTCCAGAAAATTATTCCCATATATAAAAGACATAAAAGTTCCTACTTATTCAGTATTTGATAGTATACAGATTTGTTATAGACAAGTACATTATTACTTATTCTGTATTTACATATCTTAGTTTCTTACATCATTAATTATAAATTTTGTTGACAATGCATTTCTTGACTTACTGTCCTAAAATTTTATCTTCCATTCAGGGGTGTAGTCGTCAGTTATGAGTCGTCAAATGTCAGGTCATAATATACAATAAAATTACTGTCATAAAATTATTTAAAGTATTCTTTTGCAGCTGAAAATTAAGGTAAACATTATTCTGGTTAGACATTGTAATGTGTGGTCCCCATCCATAGTGTTGCAATGTGTCACATGCTAGCAAAATTATTTCTTAACATTATACATTTCTTATATACTAACATAACATACACATTCTTCTTCTGCATCTGTGTCAACTCTCTGCATAACCTGTTACAAACATTCAGCATTAATTAACGTCAGCGCACGGCATGACTTATTATAAAACATTCAGTATTAATTATCGTCAGTGCACGGCATGACTTCAATAAACATCTTCTGGTACTTCTCGTCCGCTCCTGGCATGACCTATAAAACACTTTATCATAATATTAACTGCTAGTGAAACCTTCCCGTCTACTATTGGATGAACGTTTGCTTGCTGACTGAACGCTGCGTCTCTTAAAATCTTTTATCTGCTGCTCTGTCAAGACTACCTGCTGATTATTACGACGAAACATAAAATGTGTTGTCGCCGTGGCCCTCAGTCGTTACCTGAAATTATTAAGACTGATTCTTACCTTTAATTATTTATACTGGATCGCCATCTGACTGCTACAGCAAACTGTGGAATGAATATACTTACTTCTCTTTAACATAATTATAAGCTGCTGGTGGAGTTTCATAATACTTTGTGACTGGAATTCTTTAAGTTGAAGTTAATTTAGATTTGATAAAAGCTGAAGCTCAGTTTAGACTTTTCTTTTAAGATAACAATAAATTCCGTAAAGCATTTACGTGAATGATTTTGGGATAGAAAATTCTTAATGCATTTAATCTGGTAGAAGTTAACTATATTCTGAGAACGATCTTGACAAACAATTACAAGGGGTATAGTTCTTTACAAAAATTCTTAAAAAGTAGCGTTGCGCTACATATAGCGAGTGGCTGGCGAGCACACCGCTTCTTTCAAAGTGTTAATTCATACCTCGCTTACAGCGACCTCCTCTCATGTCTCGCTAGCTACGACTGCCTCGTCTCACATCTTACTCGCAACTGCTCGCTTCCAACGCTCAATGCTACAAAAATGCGGTCTCGCCGCCAACAATGGTTTTTGGTGCAGACAATCCCTGCTACCATTACAGATGTATTACTGCGCGCTGTTTCCCGCTCTTTCTCAAAATGTATCTATGCGCGGTTTGCCGCTCTTTCTCAATAATACACAATGCAATTTAATTAACAAAACAATTTAAATAAGAAACAGTTCAGATAATTACATGCTAAAACAGTTTAAATACGCCTATTACATAATTACAACATGAATGGATGCAGGTGGTGAGGCACGATGCTTATGTACGTGTCACCTGTCAGAGTCGTATGTGGACGTATCAGGTGTCCCACATAACCCCATACCCCACACCATTACAAAGCGTTCACCAGCTTGAGCAGTCCCCTGCTGACATGCAGGATCCGTGGATTCGTAAGGTTGTCCCCATATCCTTACACGTCCATCCGTTCGATACAATTTGAAATGAGACTCGTCTGACCAGGAAACATGTTTCCTGAAATCAAACGTATTCAATAACTGTAGGAAATTTCGTACAGTTCAGATTGTTGTTACGAAAATGTGTGGATAACTATCCAACGGTCTTCAGTGGCAACATTTGCAACGCTCCAACTTGATATTTTTTCATCTATAACATGATGGAAGGAGCGAAAAATCATGAAATACTTCCGTATCTTGGTCGCAGCTATAGTTGCAGTAAAGAATGACGATGGTCGAGTTTATTCTCCGAAAGTCAATGAGCGTTCAGTAGTATTGTAATCGCTCTGCTGTTAATGCCGTAGCTGATGCGAGCATTAAATGTGATCTTAGCCAGTTATTTAGTGGATCTCTATTCCATTTGTTGCGAATTGTCATCGCCGATGGTGGTGGTAAGTGATAAATTCTGTAGAAGCAAGGGGGAGACATAATTTGCAGGATATACGCTTTCTTCAGAAATCACGCGCATGCGCGTACCGCAATTGTCATGTGGAATCGTCAACAATGCACTCCCCATCTGTGCCTCAACATGCGCGATCTGTCATCGTTCGTGAATCGGACCATAAGAAATGCTTGTGTAAGCAGCAAATCCGTCACTTTCTGTATTTAAAAAAAAATGGTTCAAATGGCTCTGAGCACTATGGGACTTAACATCTATGGTCATCAGTCAACTAGAACATAGAACTACTTAAACCTAACTAACCTAAAGACATCACACAACACCCAGTCATCACGAGGCAGAGAAAATCCCTGATCCCGCCGGGAATCGAACCCGGGAACCCGGTTTCTGTATTTCTTCCCACGTAAGTATATTTGTCAAAGTTGCCCACTAAGACAGTTCTAAGTCTGCTTTGAACTCACATCACTGACCTAAGTATTCTTTGCTAATCTTATAAAATTCAGCCGTCGCTGTTTCTTCAAACTGAACAAGGGCGTCAGTTTCTTGTAATTGTATTGCATTACGGACGGTGTGAGGAAGGAAAAGCTAACCCTCTTTACATGACAAGTTATTTCGGAGACGCTTAACGTCCTTTGTAGATTCTAAAGCAGACACGCACTTTGCTTCAGTTCTTAACACCGATTGATGGAAAGTCGCTTTTGTGCATGCAAAGACTATAACCATAATGCAGAGATGGGATTTGCGAAGAATGTTTCTAAATTATTTGGGCGTTTTTCACAGAAAATAGCTTTTTACGGGCTGAAATATTTTTAAAATTCTTTCAAGCATCGGTATACACGTGACCCACCTGGTTTTGCTGTAGGCCAGCAGTTTCTGATACTCTGTGTCACTGGAACCACAGAAGTCTTTGACAGCTTCCAATTGAACTCTGTTGATGTAAAATAATCAGTAAATTTTTACAATGACACATCCGCACTCCACAGGAAGACAATCTGAAGCTGTTTTGATAGCGTTATGAACTGTATAGGCTCCACATCGAATCCCAATGAGTCCCCTTCCGAGAAACAGGTTGAATTTTGCGTGAACATCATTATTCCCTTCTATATTGCAAATAGTATTATCCTCACAAAATGCGGCAGTTTTCTCATTTAAATCATTGCACGATAATACCTCCTTCAAACAATCGACAACAATATTTGATGTTTCACCAGGCTGCTCTCGAAACCCTAAAATCCTGACGTTTACACACTCATAAGGTAAAAAATATCGAAACAAAACAGTGAATAATTTTACTGAGCCATGATCTGAAGCATCCGTTAACAAAGATATGCAGTGGGCTTCACACAGACGCTCTTTCAATTCATCCGTCGCCGTAGGTGACAGCACATTTACAGCAATAGCCTGGGCTATTGTACGAGCACGTCTGAATTTTTTCTCTAAACATGTTTGAACCAAATTAGAGGCACAATTATTAGAGCGAAATCTGTGGTTTTCTATAACTGTGTGATATGATCATACACCTTCCGCTGCAGCCATATTCAAGTCCTTCGACGAGCTGGAAGCATTAGCTTGATCGGAAAGCCTGTGTTTTTCCGATTTTAAATGTTTCTCACTATTTCTAACACCACTATGAGCAGCACTAAAATGGCCGCGCTGTCGGGGCGCCTTGCCACTGTCTGCGCCGCTCCCTCCGTCGTAGGTTCGAGTCCTCCCTCGGGCATGGGTGTGTGTGTTGTCCTGAGTGTAAGTTAGTTTAGTTTAGGTTAAGTAGTGCGTAAGCCTAGGGACCGATGACCTCAGCAGTTTGGTCTCATAGGAACTTAGCACTTCCACCAACACGAAAATCAGCACGTTTTGGACACGTAACATCTGATGCACCACTCCATTGTTTTATAAATGGATACTTATCTTGCAAAGTAACATTAAAGGTATACATGCGTTTACAAACACACAAAAACGTTGAATGAGTTGTATGATTCTGCAAGTGTGCCCGAACATTCCTATACAAACTAAAGCTAAGCAATGTCGCCGCACATCAAGTTCACATTCGCGCGATGTAATTGTTAGCTGGGTTGAGCGGCAGCATCTGTCTCGCTCTCGCATGTTACTCGCTCTCTCTTCTACACGCCCGCGCTGCTGCCGTCACCGGCGCGTTTGAACGTAATGAATGTAAGTAGTTAGGGATACGTCTAATTAATTATCGTTTGGTCTATAATGAGATTTTTCACTCTGCAGTGGAGTGTGCGCTGATATGAAACTTTCTGGCAGATTAAAACTGTTTGCCGGACCGAGACTCGAACTCGGGACCTTCGCCTTTCGCGCGCAAGTGCTCTACCAAATGAGCTATCCAAGAGCGACTCACGACCCGTCCTCACAGCTTCAATTCTGCCAGTACCTCGTCTCCTACCTTCCAAACTTCTCCATGGATTTTAATTCCTACTCCAAATTTTTCTTTTTTTTTTTCCTTTATTGCTTGCTCAGTATATAGACTGAATATCCCTGTCTCACCCCCTTCCCAACAACTGTTTCTCTTTCATGACCCTCGACTCTTATAATTACCATCAGGTTTCTGTACTAATTGTAAATAGCCTTTCGCTCCCTGTATTTTACCTCTGCTACCTTCACAGTTTGAAAAAGAGTATTCCAGTCAACGTGATCAAAAGTATTCTCTATGTCTACAAATGCTAGAAACGTAGGGTGTCCTTTCCTTAATCTAAGATAATTGGTAGGGTCAGTATTGCCTCACGTGTTTCAACATTTCTACGGAATCCAAACTGATCTTCTCCGAGGTCGGCATCTACCAATTTTTCCATTCGTCTGTAAAGAATTCGTTTTAGTATACTATAGTATAGTATAGTTCGAAAACTTTCACAACTGCCACCACCTGTTTTCTTTGGGACTGGAATTATTATATTCTTCTTCAAGTCTGAGGGTATTTTACCTGTCTCATACATCTTGCTCACCAGGGCTGGCTCTCCCAAGGCTATCAGTAGTTCTAATGGAATGTTGTTTACTCGCAGGGCCTTGTTTCGACTCAGGTCTTTGAGTGCTCTGTCAAATTCTTCAAGCAGTATCAATTTATTGCTATCACTTTTAAAATGGAAGTTGTCTATGGTATTCCCGGAGCCTTGTGTTCACCCGCTCGTGGTTCGCCTACTCAGCCCCTTTATATTCAGAAATTTGCTTTTGTTTTCATTTACCCTCACGCCTGATGCGGAACAACATTTTGCAAGTGCCATCTCTAGTTGTAACCCATCTGTGTGTCTCTGATCATTACGCTTACATCGTATTACGCCTGCATCGTCTGCTTAGGCACCTACCACGCTCTTGGTTCCTTAAACCGTAATGCCAGTCTGTGCTGTAGCTGTCTCAGGAAAGGTTCCAGCGATGTAACGATGAGAAGCATTGATAAGGGACTTCCTTGATTAACGCCCCTTTTCGTTTAAATTTGTTTTGTCAGTTGGCAATTTTTGCAACAACACCTATTGCCAAGTTCTTAACGATATCAGTGGTTTTTGGGAGGAAGTCCATTTGGCGCATTGTCTCTATCAGGTATTTGTGATTAATTTGATCAAATGTCCTATGGAAGTCTATGACAAGCACTCCACTTGTCTGTGTTAGCGCAATGACATCGAGATACAAAGCAGCAGTTTGTAAAATCCTTCTAAAAGCACAGATCTGCTGTTGGCCTATGATGGCAGCGACACGAGGTATAAACCATTATAATACAGTACAATACCTGATGATTTCTTGTCAGAGGTCCTATCAGTGATCCCTGTATCACTGCTCCATTCGTTTGAGTTGGTAATTTTGAAAAACAAGCGAGGAACGTTAGATAAGTGTAAACAAGTGTGTTGCTTTATCACATGCAGTGATTTCTGCAGTAAGGCCACGGTCATTTCTATCTTCACTATTGATTAGGCTCAGTACTTTCATGTACAAAAGATTTGGATGAAGACTTATTGTCAACTCTCTCAGTGCATTTGGATTCGAAGCTCCATATATGGAAGCTTACTTTTTGAGATTGCACGATTTGAGCAACGTAATATAACCAGTAAATGATTCATCCAGTTCATATTTGATAACGCCAATTTTAACATTTGCACTATTGACAGGTTAAATACTTTCCATTCCAGGGGAGGAATCATGGCTGTCACTGCCTACACAACTATGGAGACTGGCAGGTGCATTGATCGGGGAAGAAGACGTTCAACTTCTGAATTTTTGTCCACAGTTGGCGAACTTCAGCTGATCACCTATCAAAAAGCAAATGATGTTGGCTTCAACAGCATTGATAAAATGCATAAAACGTGGTCAAATGTAATGTTTTGTCACTTTCGATCAGACACTTTATGTAAAAGTGATGGATATTGTAAGAAGCCAAAGTAGTGATTTAGAACATGTCTTTGTACAGTAACGTAAGTTTGACCTTCTAATGTCCTCCGTTGGGTTCATCGGTATAAGAATGGCAGGAAGTGCCATGAGAGACTTAATGCCCAGGACAAAGTTTGGATAAAGTTTTGAGTGGAAGTGCGTACACTCGGGCTCATACACTGCTTCATGTTACAGGTTTCTGATATTTAAAATGTGTTTCTCAATATTGTCATGCCCTTTTAGTTGTTCATTTGCACAACTTTTTGTCTTACATGTATTGGCCATTACTACTGTATGTACTTAGTTTTCATTTTAGCAAACCACTTTTACCAATTATAGCAAGGATAAAAATAAATAAAAGTACGCTTAAATAAAAATACACGCGAATGAAGAAAATTCAAAAGATATACAAAGAAAACATACGTGCTCATTAGAAAGCCGACTTCACACTGGAAATTTCATTTCATTGAATAACTTTGAGTTACAAAAAAATAACTGAATGGAATTACTTTGGCTTTCAAGGCTACGAGCGCTTAATAGTGCTTGAAGTGAAAAACTAGATGCTTTTGTAACAGGAAATTTCATGCTCTACAGCTCTGATAACACGATATTTTTCATTTGGAGTAGCCGTTTTCGAGTTACAACCGTTGTAGTTGACTTTTTGGCCCAGTTTGCAAAAATGAACGACCTTTAATATCTGACTGCGGCCAAAAGGCTGCACCGATTTTTGACATTTAAGTGGGTCATTCGACGCAAAATTTAATGATTTTTCATTTTAAGAACAGTAAAATTTTCAATAAAATTTTCCGAATAATAGGCATGAACCATGGACCTTGCCGTTGGTGGGGAGGCTTGCGTGCCTCAGCGATACAGATGGCCGTACCGTAGGTGCAACCACAACGGAGGGGTATCTGTTGAGAGGCCAGACAAACGTGTGGTTCCTGAAGAGGGGCAGCAGCCTTTTCAGTAGTTGCAGGGGCAACAGTCTGGATGATTGACTGATCTGGCCTTGCAACATTAACCAAAACGGCCTTGCTGTGCTGGTACTGCGAACGGCTGAAAGCAAGGGGAAACTACAGCCGTAATTTTTCCCGAGGACATGCAGCTTTACTGTATGATTAAATGATGATGGCATCCTCTTGGGTAAAATATTCCGGAGGTAAAATAGTCCCCCATTCGGATCTCCGGGCGGGGACTACTCAGGAGGATGTCGTTATCAGGAGAAAGAAAACTGGCGTTCTACGGATCGGAGCGTGGAATGTCAGATCCCTTAATCGGGCAGGTAGGTTAGAAAATTTAAAAAGGGAAATGGATAGGTTAAAGTTAGATATAGTGGGAATTAGTGAAGTTCGGTGGCAGGAGGAACAAGACTTCTGGTCAGGTGACTACAGGGTTATAAACACAAAATCAAATAGGGGTAATGCAGGAGTAGGTTTAATAATGAATAGGAAAATAGGAATGCGGGTAAGCTACTACAAACAGCATAGTGAACGCATTATTGTGGCCAAGATAGATACGAAGCCCACACCTACTACAGTAGTACAAGTTTATATGCCAACTTGCTCTGCAGATGATGAAGAAATTGAAGAAATGTACGATGAAATAAAAGAAATTATTCAGATAGTGAAGGGAGACGAAAATTTAATAGTAATGGGTGACTGGAATTCGAGTGTAGGAAAAGGGAGAGAAGGAAACATAGTAGGTGAATATGGACTGCGACTACGAAATGAAAGAGGAAGCCGCCTAGTAGCATTTTGCACAGAGCACAACTTAATCATAGCTAACACTTGGTTTAAGAATCATGAAAGAAGGCTGTATACGTGGAAGAACCCTGGAGATACTAAAAGGTATCAGATAGATTATATAATGGTGAGACAGAGATTTAGGAACCAGGTTTTAAGTTGTAAGACATTTCCAGGGGAAGATGTGGACTCTGACCACAATCTATTGGTTATGACCTGTAGATTAAAACTGAAGAAACTGCAAAAATGTGGGAAATTAAGGAGATGGGACCTGGATAAACTGAAAGAACCAGAGGTTGTACAGAGTTTCAAAGAGAGCATAAGGGAACAATTGACAGGAATAGGGGAAAGAAATACAGTAGAAGAAGAATGGGTAGCTCTGAGGGATGTAGTAGTGAAGGCAACAGAGGATAAAGTAGGTACAAAGACGAGGGCTGCTAGAAATCCTTGGGTAACAGAAGAAATATTGGATTTAATTGATGAAAGGAGAAAATATAAAAATTCAGTAAATGAAGCAGGCAAAAAGGAATATAAACGTCTCAAAAATGAGATCGACAGGAAGTGCAAAATGGCTAAACAGGGATGGCTAGAGGACAAATGTAAAGATGTAGAAGCTTATCTCACTAGGGGTAAGATAGATACTGCCTACAGGAAAATTAAAGAGACCTTTGGAGAAAAGAGAGCCACTTGTATGAATATCAAGAGCTCAGATGGAAACCAAGTTATATGCAAAGAAGGGAAAGCAGAAAGGTGGAAGGAGTATATAGAGGGTCTAAACAGGGCGATGTTCTTGAGGACAATATTATGTAAATGGAAGAGGAAGTAGATGAAGATGAAATGGGAGATATAATACTGCGTGAAGAGTTTGACAGAGCACTGAAAGACCTAAGTCGAAACACGTCCCCAGGAGTAGACAACATTCCATTAGAACTACTGACGGCCTTGGGAGAGCCAGTCATGACAAAACTCTACCATCTGGTGAGCAAGATGTATGAGACAGGCGAAATACCCTCAGACTTCAGGAAGAATATAATAATTCCAATCCCAAAGAAAGCAGGTGCTGACAGATGTGAAAATTACCGAACTATCAGTTTAATAAGCCACGGCTGCAAAATACTAACACGAATTCTTTACAGACGAATGGAAAAACTGGTAGATGCAGACCTCGGGGAGGATCAGTTTGGATTCCGTCGATTGTTGGAACACGTGAGGCAATACTGACCTTACGACTTATCTTAGAAGAAAGATTAAGGAAAGGCAAACCTACGTTTCTAGCATTTGTAGACTTAGAGAAAGCTTTTGACAATGTTGACTGGAATACTCTCTTTCAAATTCTAAAGGTGGCAGGGGTAAAATACAGGGAGCGAAAGGCTATTTATAATTTGTACAGAAACCAGATGGCAGTAATAAGAGTCGAGGGGCATGAAAGGGAAGCAGTGGTTGGGAAAGGAGTGAGACAGGGTTGTAGCCTCTCCCCGATGTTATTCAATCTGTATATTGAGCAAGCAGTAAAGGAAACAAAAGAAAAATTAGGAGTAGGTATTAAAAGTCATGGAGACGAAGTAAAAACTTTGAGGTTCGCTGATGACATTGTAATTCTGTCAGAGACAGCAAAGGACTTGGAAGAGCAGTTGAACGGAATGGACAGTGTCTTGAAAGGAGGATATAAGATGAACATTAACAAAAGCAAAACGAGGATAATGGAATGTAGTCAAATTAAATCGGGTGATGCTGAGGGAATTAGATTAGGAAATGAGACACTTAAAGTAGTAAAGGAGTTTTGCTATTTAGGAAGTAAAATAACTGATGATGGTCGAAGTAGAGAGGATATAAAATGTAGACTGGCAATGGCAAGGAAAGCGTTTCTGAAGAAGAGAAATTTGTTAACATCGAATATAGATTTATGTATCAGGAAGTCGTTTCTGAAAGTATTTGTTTGGAGTGTAGCCATGTATGGAAGTGAAACATGGACGATAACTAGTTTGGACAAGAAGAGAATAGAAGCTTTCGAAATGTGGTGCTACAGAAGAATACTGAAGATAAGGTGGATAGATCACGTAACTAATGAGGAGGTATTGAATAGGATTGGGGAGAAGAGAAGTTTGTGGCACAACTTGACTAGAAGAAGGGGTCGGTTGGTAGGACATGTTTTGAGGCATCAAGGGATCACAAATTTAGCGTTGGAGGGCAGCGTGGAGGGTAAAAATCGTAGAGGGAGACCGAGAGATGTGTACACTAAGCAGATTCAGAAGGATGTAGGTTGCAATAGGTACTGGGAGATGAAGCAGCTTGCACAGGATAGAGTAGCATGGAGAGCTGCATCAAACCAGTCTCAGGACTGAAGACAACAACAACAGGCAAAAACCTGAAAAAATGCCAAAATTTCTTGATTTGTTCGCCACTAAAAGTTGTCTCGAGGATTTTAGAGGTCGAAAGCTTGCATTTTATATACTCTCACCTACAGGCACAAGATAAAAAAAAACAATATCTTCTACCTTGTTTTTTTTTGCAGGCAGAAACTACCCCATTACTGGACTGTGAGTCTGTTTGCATTGCCTGGCGTCAACTAGGCGCGCACAGTACCAACTACTGCCAGGTCTTCGGCTACAGAATGTGCCTGTGACGTCACTTAGACCTGTTCGGTTGACTGTGGCGTACTCGATTTGTCTACTGGTATTCTTGATTCAGAGTCTGAATCGACGCTTACAGTTTTGTCTGAAATTATAGTTTCCAATATTGTTTTCTGAATGTCACCTACAGCATTCAGCAGCAGGTTGATTTCCTCTTTATCTGTACTATTGCCGTCACAAATTCGACGTCTCTTGTTAGTCACTGTACTACTTTTCATAACCTGATTGTCTACAATATCTTTCCTAAGTAAAGGTTTTTCCGTTACACTGGAACCTTCGCCACCCATCATTTAATTTTCGGTTACAAGATCAGCCAGTGTTGACCTTTTACGCTGTTGTAGATCGTTCTGTAGTACAAACACCTTTTTTTTGGACAGTTTTGCTGGAGATGCCCACTTTCGCTACATATATGAGAAGTCAAAGTCTGTCCAGTGTAAATAACGTGCGCCTTGTAACCACAAACCAAAACATGATATGGGATATTTCGTTTGACATCACATCGACAAACCGAACACCACTAAAGCGCTTTAATCTATGTTGGCTTGGCCATCGTTCATTACGAATTTGCTTGATGTCTCCATACTCAGATAACACGTCTTGTAAGCATCAAATTAAATACCCCCCCCCCCCCCCCTAATGAACTATGGACCACGCCGTTGGTTGGGAGACTTACGTGCCTCAGCGACACAGACAGCCGTACCGTAGGTGAAACCACAACGGAGGGGGGTCCATTGAGAGGTCAGACAAACGTGTGGTTCCTGAAGAGGGGTAGCAGTCTCATTAGTAGTTGCAGGGGCAACAGTCTGGATGATTGACTGATCTGGCCTTGTAACATCAACCAAAGCGGCATTGCTGTGCTGGTACTGCGAATGGCTGAAAGCAAGGCGAAACTACAGCCGTAATTTTTCCCGAGGGCATACAGCTTTGCTGTATGGTTACATGATGATGGCATCCTCTTGGGTAAAATATTCTGGAAGTAAAATAGTACCCCATTCGGATCTCCGGGTGGGAGAAAGTC
Source organism: Schistocerca gregaria (assembly GCF_023897955.1). NCBI lineage: Eukaryota > Metazoa > Arthropoda > Insecta > Orthoptera > Acrididae > Schistocerca > Schistocerca gregaria. The sequence continues at coordinate 427,503,311 of NC_064926.1, forward strand.
GTTAGCAGGAGAAACAAAACTGGGGTTTCACGAATCAGAGTGTGAAATGTCAGAACTCTTGATGGTGCAAGTAGGTTAGAAAATTTAAAAAGGGAAATGGGTAGGTTGAAGTTAGATATAGTGAGAATTAGAGAAGCTCGGTGACAGGAGGAACAACACTTCTGGTCAGCAGAATACAGGGCTATAAATACAAAATCAAATATGAGTAATGGAGGAGAAGGTTTAATAATGAATAAAAAAAATACCATGGCGGATAAGCTACTACGAACAGCATAGTGAACGCATTATTGTGTCCAAGATAGACACGAAGCCACGCCTACCACAGTAGTACAACTTTATATGCCAACTAGTTCCGCAGATGATGAAGAGATGGAAGAAATGTATGATGAGATAAAAAAAAATTATTCGGATGCTTAAGGGAGACGGAAGTTTAATAGTCATGGAGGATTGGAATTCGATAGTAAGAAAAGGAAGAGAAGGAAAAGTAGTAGGTGAATATGGACTGGGGGTAAGGAATGAAAGAGGAAGCCACTTGGTTGATTTTTGCACAGAGCACAACTTAATCATAGCTAACACTTGATTTAAGAATCTTGAAAGAAGACTGTATACGTGGAAGAGGCCAGGAGACACTGGAAGGTTTCGGGCAGACTACATAATGTGAAGACAGGGATTTAGAAACTAGGTTTTTCATTGTAAGACTTTTCAGGGGCAGATGTGGACTCAGACCACAATTTAATGGTCATGAACTATAGATTGAAAGTGAAGAAACTGCAAAAAGAGGAGAATTTAAGAAGATGGGACCTGGATAACCTGAAAGAACCAGCGGTTGTATAGAGTTTCAGAGAGAGCATTAGGGGACGATTGACAAGAACGAGGGAAAGAAATACAGTAAAAGGAGAATGGTTTGAGAGTGAAACTGAAGGCAGCAGAGGATCAAGTAGGTAAAAAGACGAGGGCTAGTAAAAATCCTTGGTTAACAGAAGAGATACTGAGTTTAATTGATGAAAGGAGAAAATATAAAAATACAGTAAATGAAGCAGTCGAAATGGAATACAAATGTCTCAAAAATGAGATCGACGGGATGTGCAAAACGGCCAAGCAGGGGTGGCTAAAGGAAAAATGTAAGGATGCAGAATCGTATATTATTAGGGGTAACATAGACAGTGCCTGCAGGGAAATTAAAGAGACCTTTGGAAAAAAGAGAACCACCTGTATGAATATCAAGAGCTCAGATGGGCAACAAAGTCCTAAGCAAATAACGGAAAGCAGAAAGGTGCAAGGAGTATGTAGAGGGTCTATCAGAGGGCGATGTACTTAAGGGCAGTATTATGGAAATGGAAGATGACGCAGATGAAGATGAGATGGGAGATATGATACTGCGTGAAGAGTTTGACAGAGCACTGAAAGACCTAATTGGTGGTAGGACACTTTCTGAGGCATCAAGGGATCACCAATTTAGTATTGGAGGGAAGCGTGAATCGTAAAGGGAGACACAGGGATAAATACACTAAGCAGATTCAGAAGGATGTAGGTGCAGTAGTTACTCGGAGATGAAGAGGCTTGCACCATGGAGAGCTGCGTCAAACTAGTCTCTGGATTGAAGCCCACAACAACAACAACAACAACAACTTATTTATAATCATCATCAGCATTTTAATTAGTAACTGTACTCACCGAATTGTCGCGATGGTAGAATTCAGCTTTCCCTTCAAATTTCTGGAAAATCCGTTCCAGCACCGAGCGGGTAAGCAGCTTCATAAAAATCAGCATTGCTCCAAGTCGTAATAAGCAGTGTGCGTCTGATCCGAAGTAATGCCAGTAACATCAACTATCCAGTCACGAATTTCCTGCGAACTTGGCCGGACATTACAGGTTGTCAAGTCTAAATCTTAGAGTTAGCTTAAATGGGAACATGGTAGCCACGTCAATAGTAAATAGACTGGTACCTCGCAATGTAACCACGAGAAAATATAGTCTCTGCAAGCCGCATCGATATGGGAGTAGCTAAACACAGAAATGTTTCGCTTCGCCGCCGCAACGGATCTTCCAACTAAAGTACCTCTCAGTACAGTCCACGATCATCGAGTAAGAAGTCGGCATCGTCTTCTAATAGACCAGCTGCGTGATCAATGTATTAAGCGGCACTCTACATCTACATCTACATCCATACTCCGCAAGCCACCCGACGGTGTGTGGCGGAGGGTATCCTGAGTACTTCTATCGGTTCTCCCTTCTATTCTAGTCTCGTATTGTACGTGGAAAGAAGGATTGTCGGTATGCTTCTGTGTGGGCTCTAATCTCTCTGATTTTATCCTCATGGTCTCTCCGCGAGACATACGTAGGAGGGAGCAATATACTGCTTGACTCTTCGGTGAAGGTATGTTCTCTCAACTTTAACAAAAGCCCGTACCGAGCTACTGAGCTTCTCTCTTGCAGAGTCTTCCACTGGAGTTTATCTATTATCTCCGTAACGCTTTCGCGATTACTAAATGGTCCTGTAACGAAGCGCGCTGCTCTCCGTTGGATCTTCACTATCTCTTCTATCAACCCTATCTGGTGCGGATCCCACACTGCTGAGCAGTATTCAAGCAGTGGGCAAACAAGCGTACTGTAACCTACTTCCTTTGTTGTCGGATTGCATATCCTTAGGATTCTTCCAATGAATCTCAATCTGACATCTGCTTTACCGACGATCAACTTTATATGATCATTCCATTTTAAATCACTCCTAATGCGTACTTCCAGATAATTTATGGAATTAACTGCTTCCAGTTGCTGACCTGCTATTTTGTAGCTAAATGATAAGGGACCTATCTTTCTATGTATTCGCATCACATTACACTTGTCTACATTGAGATTCAGTTGCCATTCCGTGCACCATGCGTCAATTCGCTGCAGATCCTTCTGCATTTCAGTACAATTTTCCATTGTTGCAACCTCTCGATACACCACAGCACCATCTGCAAAAAGCCTCAGTGAACTTCCGATGTCATCCACCAGGTCATTTATGTATAATGTGAATAGCAACGGTCCTATGACACTCAACGTGAAAGTTACTGTTAAAGGTACCCTGAGAGAGATACACGCAATTGGTCTGAATCAAGTGAGACGTTAGTATCAGAGGCAGTTGTAAATGTGGCGAACCTCCGGCGGGAGGGGCCTCGCAGTCCGTGACATGACGCCTCAAACCGCGATGTCACTCCGCGCAGCGCAGTTGTAAATACTGAACATTGCTGTGGAAATAGATTCTACAATGTTAAGTAATTCTTCTTATCTCTGTTATAATAAAGTGAACTAATATTCTAAGTGTTACAGTATCGACTCGTTCTCTTCCTAGAGCAAATCAAAGAAACTGCAGTTGTACGGGCGAGTGTACTTTCGTCTGGTACAACAGGAGCTTCCGCAGCCAAGACAACCGAAGTGATTGGTGTGTCAAGAGGCACTGTATCAAAGATTTATATCGCTTTCATCGGAAGCGGAAAAACGTCATCCGCTAAGTAACAACGCGGGCGAAAGGGTGTTCTGATCGCTCGTGAGTGATGGTCGCTAAAGAGGATTATGACGAAAAATAAGATGACGCTACTAACGTCACTCTAGAAGTGAATGTCGCATTCGCGAATCCTGTCAGCACCGAAATAACTCAAAGGTTCTCCATTGCAGGAAAAGCTGGAATACCAAAACGACTCATCACTGAAGCAAATGCTCGTAACAAGGAAAACGTGGTGGTGAAGCATTAAAACCTGGACTAGGGATCAGTGGAAGGAACACATTTCGTCGAATAGATCTAGCTGCACACTGTTCCCAACTTCTGGCCGAGTTAATATATCAGGAATGAAACACGGTGGCGTTCGATGATGATTTGGGCTACCATACCACGATTTTTTTTCCGTAGGCCCTATGGGTGTTCCGCTAGATCACATTACTGCTTAGGATTATGTGACCATCAGGTCCATCCCACAGTACGATGTTTGTTCCCCAGTTGTGATGCTCTGTTCCAAGACGACAGGACCCTGTTGTCCCAGCTCGCATTGTACAGAACAGATTCCTTGAGCAAGAGGACGAATTTCCGCATCTTCCCTAGCACTAGGTTACCACATCTCCAACCCTGAAGCTACTGCCAGAGCTGGAATTTTGCCGGCGCGTTAAGTATGGGAGCCAGACTGTAGCAGTGGTGACGCTGATTTATCATTTTTTCCGTTTCATTCATCGCATATTTAGAGTCCTGTTGCCCAGTGTTTTAAGACAGGTCGTACATTTGAAACGTCCCCTTAGAAAAATTATACAAGATTGTGCTTAAACTGACACATAATATATATAGCGCAACGCAATCTGACTTTCAATAATCCCTACATAAGAATGGCCCTGACTAACATTAAACTATACCTTTCACAAATCACTTACCTCACCAAAAATCTTCGTTACTCGAACTACGATTCAAACTACGGAAGTCACTAACTACTGATAGGCACAGTTAGCAAATGAAAGATTTTAATAGAGAACAAACAATGTATTTACCTTAACAGTCATTATATATATATCAATTCATGACATCGATTCTTACAAATTTGAAAACTCCGCCATCTCTCTCCCCACGTCCACCACTGCTGGCGACTCATCTCCAACTGCACAACGCTACGCGCTGTTAGCATCCAGCTGCCGCTGCCCAACACTACAATGGCAGACAACAATGAAAACCAGCCACAGACTGCACATGGCACAGCCAGTGATTTTCATACAGAGCGCTACGTGGCGGCGGCGTTACCAATAAAAAAAACCTAAACTACCTACTTACATAGCCCCCATGCTCCCCACAAAAAATTTACTAATTGTTTTGGGCAGTGGCCAATACAGATTTGGATATTTTTTCCATAATTACAATAACAAAGATATCAAATGCACACACTTACTGATACAATGTTGGTCAAAACCTAAAATTTTCTCACAGTCCATAAAGACAGTCCAGATCATTCATCAAAGTAAAATTGCAGTGTTTTTCTCAAAGTCTGAGTAGTAAAAGAAATTGCACACAGAAGTAGTGGATTTCCATGCAGTCTTGAAGAAGTAGTGTTGTCCTTCCAACGGAAAGACAGTGCTGACTCTTGACATGCAGACAGTTAATGGGCCACAACAGAACAAACCCACAGCAGAGTCAGTCGAAATTTTAAAGAATATTGGTAGGTAGGACGTTCAGAGCAGACCAACTGCAGTCCTTGTAGAAATAATGGTATTGGTGAGTCATCAAAGATGTAGACCCACTGTAGTCCTTGCAGAAATAATGGTATTGGTGGGTCATCAAAGGTGTAGACCCAGTGCAGTCCTTGTAGAGATAATGGTTTTGGTGAGTCACCAAAGGTGTAGATCCACGGTAGTCCTTTTAGAGACAGCCAGTAGCCATCTGTTGCGACTGTGCAGGTGCACAATCACCATCGAAGACTCTTGCAGAGAATATAGAAAGTCCATCAATCACCACTTGTGCACGCACAAAGTTTTTGGAATTATCCTTAGAACCAGCAATGCTGTTATCCAGTCCCTTGCTGAATTATCAACACACTTGCAAACACTATCAGTCCCTACTTCTCACATATTGTGCATATATTATGACCAACAGAAACGTGTGAAGGGAAATGTAATGTATAAGTTACTTAATTTGATGAACTGGTGTCAATTACAATTTTATAACACAAGAATACAATAACAAAGGTACAAAATATATCATTAAAGAACATAACAATACAGATAACATTTGTAGTAATACAGGCTTTACAAAAGAATTGAAATAACAAATACAGAAAGATCAGAATAACTTTTGAAACATCAACTTCACACATGAGCATTAAAACAGAACAGATTAAATAATGTGTAAACATCTTTACGAAGTAAATAACATGTTATTAATGCAAATTAATTTGAGGATAACAGTATTCCTCATCATAGTGAATGTAGCTTACTATTAGAAGAGAAAAAATTCTATGAAACAGTACACAGAGATAGGAAGAAAATAAATACACAAGTGTACACAAACACATAGTGGGATAACACAAAAGGAAAGGACAGGGTTTGTTTTCAGGGTAACATTTGGTACTGCAGTCCAACCCAAAACTTCATTCTGTAGATCTTTCGTCATATCTCAACATTTGTTTCCACCAAAAATATCCTATCCAAGCATGCTTTCTGTATTTTGTTCACATCCTCTTTCAAAAATAGTTTTTCTTCACTGTACACTACTTTTTTTTGGCCAAATCATTTTCTTATAACTTCTCAATGCATTCCTTCGAATTACTCATAGTTAGTTTCTTATATAGTCTACCCCCTCTTAAGCTAACTTAAATCTACTGAGCTCAGATGCTAAACTAAGGGACGAGGCAATGCAGCAGCACAAAACAATTAACACAAACAGCAGTGATAAAAAAATGGAAATTGGCAAAAAAAAGGCAGTAATATTACAACTAATATAAGGCAATGCGCAGCAAACAAGAAAAATAAATCAGTAATAAAATTGGCTTAACCTAGTAATACAAAGTGACATTCAGTAGCACTATGTATGGCAAACAGCAGCAGCAAATGCTATAACTTATACCTAAACATGACAAAGCTCAAGCAGAAAAAATATTACGGTAAAGACAACAATGCAGACAAGGGAAATGTATATTCACATATTAATATCTATGTCATTAAACTGGTAAAAAAAAACTTGTAAAAAAAAATATTACCATGTACTTGAAAAGAAAATTCTGAATGCAATTCCTGCCAAGGGAAATGTCTTTTTGAGCTCCTTCGTTTTGTTTTTTAAGTACATCATAAAGTTATTATTTACTGGATCTATAGGCATAAAATATTTATATTAGTACATCCATTAAATTTTATAGAAACCAGTGCTGGAGTGCAGCTAGAAACTAGATATTAAACAAAATAGGCAAAGCAAGGAGTGAAACGTCATTCGCTAGCCATATGGCGTTTCGTAGTGCAGTAAACAATCTTTCAACTAGCAAGACAATAGTAATGAAACGTTTCTCATCATTTCGTTTCAGTAAATATCATAAATTAAGAACTCTACAGTGTAATCATGTTTTCAAGTTTGAGGGTAACGTATTTACTATGCTTTCTACAAAGGAATGAAAGTCAATAGTGAGGATAATGGCCTCTTTTTTTTTCCTTGTGCCTCTGAAAGGCACACACTAATGGCTTGTTTCCAGGTGCCCACGACGCATTACGTGCACGTGGTCACTCAACTTTCTTACCGAAATATTTACGACACCAGTTTCCGCTACAGTGGCAGTCTCATATAAAAATATTTTCACAGGTTGAGAATTTGCGTTACAAATGTGTAGAAAATAAAATCCTATAAATATAACAGTGCCCAAAAAATTTTCGTCGGCATTGTAATACATTCACGCATTTACATACATTTCATAACTCTTAAAGTACGGTTCTTGGTTTCCAACAACCTTTTTCACAAACCAGAGTCTCTAACCACTACTTATTATTCATTACCTTATTCGTCGACACTTCTTCAATATTTCATCATAAAAGATACGTAGCATAATCAAATAACTCTTATAGAATCAGCTTATTGATCATAAACATGCCGCAACAGCATAATACACATCGTCATCGTAATAATAACATCATAACACCTCAGTCAAATTCTCAAAATCGTCGTACCTTCCTCCAATAGTTTCAAAACCTAAAAAAAATTCTCTGCTCATGTCAAAAGTGTCATCTGCCTCAAACGTACTTTAAAAATCATAATCCCATACCAAATACATCATTCAAAGCTCTCATAGTACCACAATGGTTCCGAAAAAATATGAACATTTCAGAAAGTACAGACAAAAATACTATTTCATAAGTGTGAAGTTATCCAACTGTGTAATTACGTAAACATCTGTCATTGATGTAGTAAAATAAAAATTTGTCTCTCTCTCAGTTAAATGATCAGATAGCTGTGTAATTCTGTGTTAGAGAAATATGGTACCGATGTGTAAAGTTGTATAAGCAAATACCATATCAGCTAGGGCTCCTTGTGCTTGCCATACACATGGTACACAAAGTAAGCGTGTACCCCCCTGAGGATTAATGTAATTATACCCTCAGGTGTTACAGATTACAGCAATGGAATGAAATGTATCACGGAAAACCTTTGTATCATTGTACTTCAAATATCTTTAAAAATAAATGTTTTACGTACAAAATTAATCACTCAACTACGTGTACTGTAGCGCTAAACTGTGCGTCGTGTTTTAAGATAATCTCTGTGGAAGTGTCGTAGTTATCGTCCTCCGAAAGCTAAGTTCTGCAGAAGTCAATGTACTTGCCTCATGATACACAAAAGTGAAATGCTTTGCGTATAGATATCGTAGTTACTACGCTTATTGCCGTGATGAAGTAAGTACTGTATTGTAACGTATTGTTGTGCTACAGAAAAGGCTGTTTCATTGTAGTTATACCACAAATTTACTACTAAAACATGTTTTCCTTACCAGAAGAATTCAGAAAAACTATGCACATATAAATCAGATACACCGCAAAAGCACAATGTAAATTGTGTCACATATTAGTAGCGTCGTGATATAATCGTGTAGCTATCAAAGAAACCAAACGCTAAGTCATCTTTAATCTCACAGAATGTACTTCAAATAAAGAATGTATTTTCAAGTAAACCAAAATGTTGCCTTAAAATCTTATTAGCAGTACTGGCAAACGTTCTAAGTATGTACGCCTTATAGTCGTTACGTAATCGTGCAACTAACAAGCAAGAATGTACACACACAATAACACTGTGACGTCTGTTCACTATAACAATGCAGTCGTAAATACTGTCTAAATATGTTCCGTAGGTTCTAGACTGGATAGTAAACTTCAAACATTGTTGCATATTAATAGTTTATAAGTCTGACAAAGCATACTGGTAATGTGAAGTGAACAGCTTTATGGCAAAGACAAAGTTAAAAAGCAGATTATCTTTCAATAAATGGTTTTACATGTGAAATGTGGTGTAAACCTTTACTCTTCCTACTATGCAAAGCTCGAGCTTCAACGTAATTATCAAGTCGTATACGTCGGTAAAGAAAGCTAAAATTTTTCTCAAGGTTAGCGTCTATGTTATTTTTCTCTGAGCCAGCTGGCGCACGCGGCTGCCTGCGGTGCGAGTCATTGTCTGTCTCTTTGTTGGCGCGCGTCGTTATTGGGATTAGGAGACTTAACTTCTACAAATTCGCCTTGTCGAGAGGGCCCAGCTCTGTTTGAATCCCTCCAGTTCTGATGAAATTCCAGTCTGTCGTTATGATTATATCGTCTGTCGTCATGCCGGTAGTTCCTGTAGTTTCTTTCTTGTCGGTTAAGTGGTGGAGAACTTCTCCCTGAGTCGTAACCGCACGGTGGATCGTTGTGTCTGAAGTTATTCTGTCTCCCTTGATAATAATTGTTTTGGTTCCCATATTGTCTGTTTCTATGGTTGTCTCTGTCACATTCATTACTATGGAAATGCGATCTTTCTTTATAATTATTACTACTCTGCCAACGGTTGTCATACTGGTGGTGTCTGTTTTGGTCATGGTTTGTGTTGTGAGAATAGCCTTGTCGTGTCCAGTTATTATTTCTTTCATCGCGGAATTGCGACGGATGTGACCTGTAATTGTTGTGTTCCTGTTTTCGCGTTCCGCGATTGTCAGTGTCAATTTCCAGTTCTTGTAAGAGTCGCTGAAAAGCTTCAGTGTCGTCTTTGCAACGTCCTGCCAAAATAATATGTCGTAAATGTTCAGGCAATTTGATTAACCAAATACGGATGAGTTCTGAGGGGCTGTATGGGTTTGAAAGATACTGATTCTTATGTAACATGTTTTCAAAATATTTCACAAGACTGGAAAATTCAGATTGTTCGAAATGTTTCATCATTATGATGCTATGTTTTACTCGGTCTTGTGTAGCTTGAGACCAATATGCTGAGAGGAAGGCATGATAAAATTCTCGTTCACTGTGACAATCGTGAATGACCGATCGCATTCTTACAGCTGGTTCATCCTCCAAGTAGCCACACATAAATTCTAATCTGTGTTCTAATGACCAGTTGGGAGGAAAACAATGAGAGAATTGATGAAGCCACGATTGTGGATGAATTTCGTTGCCAGAATTCTTAAATGTTTTGAATTTACGTGTAGTAATGAACAGCTTATAGTCAAAATCATCATGTCGGCGAGTCGCATGTCGGTCATTGTTACATCGTTCCGGCGGTTCCATCTCAAAATTCAGTGTACCTTGCCAATTTCTTTCATGATTTCCGAAGTGCCCTGTGTTATTATTTTGTGGTTGTTCTGTATTGCTATGTCCCTCTTCCCGTACTGGGGCGCGGGTGTCCTGTGAAATATGTAATTCTTGTATTACTTGAGCCAACTGATCTTGTACTACCCGCATTTCTCTTTTGTACTGTGTGTTAATTTGATTTTGATTCTGTTTGAATTTTCTAATTTGTACATACTCTTCAGTGTCAGTGAAGGCTACAGGTTTTGTGTCATTCAGATCATCATCTACCTTTGTAGATAAGTTAGTGAACTGATCTGAAAGTTAGGCTACTTTATCCGATAGTGAAATTATTTCCTCTGTGTGTCTTTCTGAACCAATTTTCAGAGTATCTACTGTGTCCTTTAAGTTCGCTTGAGTTTTTGCAAGTTGCGTAACCGAATCGGTAGATGCAACTGAGTCAATTTTAGTTTGCAAGGTCTCATGATTTTCATGAACAATAGTTTGAAGTTCTTTTATGTCTGCTTCCTGATTCCGTAATGCATTTTCATGCCGCGAAAAAATAGGTTGGAAATACTCACAAATTTGTGTTTTTACGCCATTACAGACTTTTTGACATTTCGATTCGATGTTATGTAACTCATTAGTTAAATCTTCACGTGTTTGTTCAAGTGTGGTGTCTAACTTTTGAAGCTTTTGTTCCATTGTGTCTAACTTTTGAAGATTTTGTTTCATTGTGTCCAACGTTTGAAGCTTTTGCTGTGTTTGTCCCTGATTTTGTTCCATTGTGTCTAACTTTTGAAGATTTTGTCCCATTTGTTTCTGATTTTGTTCAAGCGTTGTGTCTACCTTTTGAAGATTTTGTTCCATTGTGTCTAAGTCTTGCTGTGTTTGTCTCTGATTTTGTTTCATTTGCTGCATTAATTGCAATAATAATGTATTAGTGACTGAAATCTGTTCCTCTATGCTTTACGGCAGTGCATTTGCACCGGCAACATTCACATTTTGACAAGCAGAAAATGTGTCTTGACTTATTTGAGAAAACGGTGAGGACGCAAAACCTGAATGTACAGTATTTCCTAGATTGTGTCCTGTCGTTTCGGATTCCTGACGCGAGCTGTTGCCGACCGATCGATCGATGAAGCTTCCCTGTTCACTAATTGTTTCACTGTCTACACCCTTATTTGCAGCCCGCTCCATTTCCCTATGCACTATTACCAAATTACTACTTTGAACATTAGTTAATTCATTACATGGTGGCGCTAAGATACTGTTTTGTCTTCACTGTCATTTCTCAGTTTACTTTGGAGCGTAGTACTACGTTTTCCACACGCCATTATTGTCACAATATTTCACACGACAACACAGAAAAACACAATTTGAAGAGCAAAAATAAGAGAACCCATTAAAATAGCACTGAGAATACACTCCTGGAAATGGAAAAAGAACACATTGACACCGGTGTGTCAGACCCACCATACTTGCTCCGGACAATGCGAGAGGGCTGTACAAGCAAGATCACACGCACGGCACAGCGGACACACCAGGAACCGCGGTGTTGCCCGTCGAATGGCGCTAGCTGCGCAGCATTTGTTCACTGCCGCCGTCAGTGTCAGCCAGTTTGCCGTGGCATACGGAGCTCCATCGCAGTCTTTAACACTGGTAGCATGCCGCGACAGCGTGGACGTGAACCGTATGTGCAGTTGACGGACTTTGAGCGAGGGCGTATAGTGGGCATGCGGGAGGCCGGGTGGACGTACTGCCGAATTGATCAACACGTGGGGCGTGAGATCTCCACAGTACATCGATGTTGTCGCCAGTGGTCGGCGGAAGGTGCACGTGCCCGTCGACCTGGGACCGGACCTCAGCGACGCACGGATGCACGCCAAGGCCGTAGGATCCTACGCAGTGCCGTAGGGGACTGCACCGCCACTTCCCAGCAAATTAGGGACACTGTTGCTCCTGGGGTATCGGCGAGGACCATTCGCAACCGTCTCCATGAAGCTGGGCTACAGTCCTGCACACCGTTAGGCCGTCTTCCGCTGACGCCCCAACATCATGCAGCCCGCATCCAGTGGTGTCGCGACAGGCGTGAATGGAGGGACGAATGGAGACGTGTCGTCTTCAGCGATGAGAGTCGCTTCTGCCTTGGTGCCAATGATGGTCGTATGCGTGTTAGGCGCCATGCAGGAGAGCGCCACAATCAGGACTGCATACGACCGAGGCACACAGGGCCAACACCCGGCATCATAGTGTGGGGAGCCATCTCCTACACTGGCCGTACACCTCTGGTGATCGTCGAGGGGACATTGAATAGTGCACGGTACATCCAAACCGTCATCGAACCCATCATTCTACCATTCCTAGACCGGCAAGGGAACTTGCTGTTCCAACAGGACAATGCACGTCCGCATGTATCCCGTGCCACCCAACGTGCTCTAGAAGGTGTAAGTCAACTATCCTGGTCAGCAAGATCTCCGGATCTGTCCCCCATTGAGCATGTTTGGGACTGGATGAAGCGTCGTCTCACGTGGTCTGCACGTCCAGCACGAACGCTGGTCCAACTGAGGCGCCAGGTGGAAATGGCATGGCAAGCCGTTCCACAGGACTACATCCAGCATCTCTACGATCGTCTCCATGGGAGAATAGCAGCCTGCATTGCTGCGAAAGGTGGATATACACTGTACTAGTGCCGACATTGTGCATTCTCTGTTGACTTTGTCTATGTGCCTGTGGTTCTGTCAGTGTGATCATGTGATGTATCTGACTCCAGGAATGTGTCAATAAAGTTTCCCCTTCCTGGGACAATGAATTCATGGTGTTCTTATTTCAATTTCCAGGAGTGTAATATCTAGTTAATTGCAAGCGCAGCTGCAAAATACTTGGTGCAAATCTACATGCATGCCACAACTGTTTTACTGTACAACAATGAAAGACTATAACTACAAAGGAGATTCTCTCTACAATTACGCGCTAGCAATAAACAAAGTCTACACTTATTACACAAACTACAAGAAAAAAAAATCAGAAGATTCCAGTGAGGTATCTTCGGCTAAGGGTCGACATATGAAACGTCGCCTTAGAGAAATTGTACACGATTGTGCTTAAACTGACACACAATATTTTTAGCGCAACGCAATCTGACTTTCAATAATCCCTACAAAAGAATGGCCCTGACTAACATTAACCTATACCTTTCACAAATCACTTACCTCACCAAAAGTCTTCGTTACTCGAACTACTGTAATACAGCGAGCGCCACTACTGCCAGCTAAATAAGAGATTCAAACTACGGAAGTCACTAACTACTGATAGACACAGTTAGCAAATGAAAGATTTTAATAGAGAACAAACAATGTATTTACCTTAATAGTCTATATATATATATATATATATATATATATATATATATATATATATATATATATATATATATATATATATATATATCAGTTCATGACATCGATTCTTACAAATTTCAAAACTCCGCCATCTCTCTCCCCACGTCCACCACTGCTGGCGACTCACCTCCAACTGTGCAACGCTACGCGCTGTTAGCATCCAGCTGCCCCGCTGCCCAACACTACAATGGCAGACAACAATGCAAACCAGCCACAGACTGCACACGGTACAGCCAGTGATTTTCATACAGAGCGCTACGTGGCGGCGGCGTTACCAATAAAAAAAACCTAAACTGCCTACTTACACATTTTACAATCCTTCATACGATAAACTAGAACTGTTCCATTATTCCAAACAGATATTGTATTCAGCAATAAAAATCGAAATAATAATAGCGCATTACAAAGAAAAAAAATTAAATGAATTGCCGAAAATTGATGCTGTTAAATAATATTGCTAGTAAGTCGCTGAAACTGAAGGAAATTTCAAGCTGATAACAAGGATTAGAGATGAGGTGCAGATTCCCGCAATCATAGTCCAACCGAAGGAGGGGGTGTTGTGGGGAGGGGTGGAGAATACCTTGGAAAGACCGACCCATGATGCCACCACTGGTTCTTGTCTGTGAAGAAGACGCTAGTTGCGGCCTATATAAGACTTTTTTTCTGTTTACTTTCTTGCTTTCTTTTTTTATTCGTAATTGTACGTTAGTTTCTGGTGTTAGAATATAGTGTTTATTTTGTTCTAAAACGTAATAAGTAACTGTTTGTTGGAAATATTAATATGCAACTGATATTATTTCCCTTTTGGACATTAGTAATTAGGTTTCCTTGTTTGTTGAATATGTAAAAAGTTTTGATTCTTCGTTTATCATTTATTGCATTAATTTTGATTGGAATGAGTTGATAAAGTTAAATGTATACTGAGATACTGTACAAGTAGAACGAGAGCGATCAGAATATCGATTGTGAGGGTCGAACAGTGTGAACAGAGCGTGTGTGCCACTCACGTTTGTACCGAGAAGGCGGAAGGAGATTGAAAGTGTGCTCACTATGTCGCGAAAACCATCGGTGCGAACGAAACTGATTAACGATGAGATACATTTCTGCTCATTTCCGTAATGGGATGTAAAAACGTTTTAAAGTTGACAGAGAATTTGAACTGTGTAAAGCCGCCAAACGAATAGTGTCGCGTAACTACGACAATATAGCTGTGGACATACGACAATGTAGTTACGGTGTTCTGGAAAGAGATGTTTTGGAAAGATCTGTGTTCGTTGTCACTGTGCTGTATGCATTTTAAATACTTTATAATTTCAATGCAAATTTACGCCGTCTCTGACAGCCGTGTGCATAAACAGTTAATTGTGTCACGGGCACTCTTGATTTTGAGGGCACTGCTACTGTCAACAGTGGCGAGTTCGCGGTAGCGTTATTCGCATGGTAAACGGACAGACTGTAATTCGAGGATCGAAATAACTTTAAAACCATCTACTGAACAGCATTATTTCAGCGTTTTGCATGAGAGATATAATAAATCGCTTGTGCGAAGCTGAATGTTGGCAAGAACTGTAACAACTTCCAACTATCCAGTGGCCTATAACACGCCACTGATGAAATCGTTGCCGAGTGGAAAGTAAAATTCCACGTGAGATAATTCATGAACAGCATCTACACACGACGGAACTGATTTCAACAGGCTGTCTGCAAGGATAAGCTGCCGACAACATTGCACCTTACCACCTGCATCGTAACAGATAAGGATAGCTGCTTTAGCTCCCGTCAAAGACTTAAACAACTGTTAAACTTGTAAACTTTCTGTGTGGAGCTTGTTCAAAGAAACTAATCTAACTTGCTTCTTCTTTAACAAAAATATCATGTTAGTGAAATTTTGTTATTAATATAGACATTGTTGACCTCCTTTAGCGTAGTTGCTTCCAATTCTATGCCTGTTCCTTTCATTCATAATTTTAGCGCTGCTGCCATTGTCTGCTATTTTAAGTATCTTTTGGTGAATGTGAAACACGTGTGCCACGTAATTTCTGTGAGTGAATTTATTGTTCAATTATTTAGGCATTGTATTTGTTCGAATTGTGGCGTTAAGTTGAATGAAACAGCCAATGACAGCAGAGCTGCTCACACCCGATTGGTGCAATATACGTAGATTCGAGAAGCACAATAACAAGTATCAGACTGAACACTGTGTGTTCACTTAGAAGTAGATGTCCTATTACATCACCATCATCATAACCATATATGCATGCAGTTGTACCGTACATGTGTTTATGAGATAAATGTTAGGCAAAACGGTCAAACTTTTGTTAGTAAAAATCGGAAAGCTTTTTTTCCTACTCCACATGAGACTTTCAATGAGCAGGATTAGCTCAGTGTTTTATGGTATATTGGCGAAAATGTAGTGGCACGGCTCAGTCATGATCACTTCGTATGGCTTTTTACGTAACTGAACTAGATAACATAGCAGGTTAGGTCTTAATTTTGTTAGCCGTGTGTAGCTGGATCACTACATGTTGTGGGCTAGGTACCAATGTGTACTGTATAGGTTTTACGTGACTGTAGGTACAGTAACCTGCCACAACTTTAAAAAAAGTGAGCTTCTATAGTAAGTGATTTGTGATCATCGTCTGTGTTGTTGACTGGGTCAGTTTTGCCCTCTTTCTCTGAAGTGTCTATCATTTTGATTGTTTGCTTTGTCCAGAGTCTCCTGTCAGGTCTATTCCGTTGTTCGTTTATGTATCTAAAGTGTAGAGCCTTTGCGATTGAGTCTACCGCGCTGTTGATTTCTTTCGATGCTGTTTCGACTGTAATCGCGTTGTACAAGTCCCCTGTGTGTGCCTTAGTCGTCTGGCCTGAGTGACAAGTGTGCAGTGTATTACGGCGTCCGATGTGACTGGGGAACCTCTCCCCCACAAGTACATTCTTCCCATTCCCTGAGATATAGCGATGGTCGAATCGGCGACAGTGTGTGCTGGCCATCCCTTGAGGGCACGTGCTGAGCTGAGCGCACTCCACACCCTCTGGGGCCAGGTTGCCACCCTGGATACAGACCGCCGCAAAACGATAGTCCGACTGCCGTTCTTCACACAAAGAATAAATGATCAAATACTTTTCGTGCCTCTATGACTCTTCGCCGCACGTCCACCTGGCTTCACATAACTGCTGCCCTGATAACCAAATCGCAACATCATTGCAACCTGGAGTGGGATGAATAATTACACTTGCCATCCCAACTGCCACCAAAGCTGGAATAGGCAGTTTGGTGACCTGCTCATAAAAAGTACGACAACAGGATTTTCCATTGCTGACGCGTACTGGCGAACATTCAGTCACCCTGAAACAGTTACCATCTCAGTCCTATTTCTTGTATCCAGTACCTCCCCACTTCATGGTTCCAAGAGTTGGTAAAGTGTGCGTCTTGAGAATCACTATTTCTTGCGACCTTCCATCTTGTTCTCAACGGATCGTTGGCGTCGTTCTGAACGTGAAAAACAGAAGCGAGACTCATCGTTGAACACCACAGAATGTCGCTAAATAAGCCACTTGTGTCTTGCCCCACACCATGCAAATCTGTTGTTTTTGTTATATTGTCAGGGTTAAACGACGCATGGAAACTCGATAATTCAACCTAGCTTCCAGTGAAACGTCCAGACGGACGGTGGTGGCAGTCTACATGTAACCTTTGCCCATATTTAAGCTATTATCATCTGTCTATTCGTCAGAGTCAGATGAACTATCCCATTATCTTTTCAAGGCTTAGACGTTCTGAAAGAACTGGTGATTACTCATCGCGCCACATTGTTGTACAGTCGCGACACCACTCTTTCTGCCTTATAGCCAAGCCTTATCTGTAGGAATAGCTGATTTCTTTACAGAAGATAAGCCGCCGTAAGGATAAAAGATTAATCTATATACCTCACATACGTGGAAACAGTGGAGTATAACTTCGTTTGCGTTCGGCCTAGTTATCCATGATGTAACACTTTCCATTTTCATCCGCAGATCGTGGTCTCGAGATAGCCGGCACGGTAACTCAGCGTGTTCGGTCAGAGGGTTAGCTACCCTCTGTAATAAAAAACTGAGTTAATGGATCAACGACGAACTGAAACGGATGTCTTGCGACGTCCGCCCCGAGCAGATACAACGATCTAAAACGAACAAAATGAGATTAAAAAAAAAAAGGTCGCGTTCTCGCTTCCCGAGCTGGAGTCTCCGAGTTCGATTCCCGGCGGGGTTAGGGATTTTCCCCTGCCTCGAGATGACTGGGTGTTTGTGTTGTCATCATTTCATCATCATTCCATTAATGTGGCGAGGTTGGACTGAGCAAAGGTTGGGAATTTGCACGGGCGCTGATAACCGCACAGTTGAGCTCCCCAAAACCCAAACATCACCATCTTTCCATTTTCAATGAAAGGAGGGAGGGAGAGAGAGGGAGAAAGAGAGTGAGAGAGAGAGTTGTTGGGTAAACATAGCAATTGGCAAAAAATTTGGAATCATGCTTTGATGTAATCCTTTGGGACTCGTAGGTGACACCTGCAAAAGTAATGAAGAAGCTTAAAATTTGTTTCTTATACACTGTCTGATCACAGGTATCTGGACACTTGTTAGTAGACATAAATATGGGATGTGTCTATGCTCCGCATTTGTGACCGCTTGAACTCTGCGGAGGACACTTTCAATGGGGTGTCTCAAAGTTTGTGGAAGAATGCAACCAGAGAAGGTAGTAATGTTGGACGCTGGGTTCTGGAGTGAAGTGGCATTCCAACTCATTCCATAGGTATTCCACTGGGTCCAGGTCAGGACTGTAGGTAGGCCAGTCGACTTCAGAGATGTTTCGGTTCATTGCCCCACCCACCAGAAATGGGAGCATTGCCATGCTGTTACATTGCCTCCGAATTGTTCCCCTTCTGTATGCTGTATGCAATGCTGTTAAATACGAATATCTTCATATCCTCCTGCATTTAACCTTTTCTTAAGCCCAATAAGGAGACCAGACGCTAGCCACAAAACATCTACGTACTGTAACACCACCTCCTCCGTAATACATTGTTGGCACATGACGGCCAATAATGTTCTCCATGCATTCGCGAAATACGGACACTTCCATCGCGTTACCCCTTTCTTTCTAACTCTCTACGGACATTGTACAAGCTGGACTGCTTATAGCATTTTGTAGCTCAAGAGTGATTCCTTCTGTTGATTTCACACCCATCCCCTCAAACATTCATGAGGTCTCCCTGGGCTTGGTTTGACAGTGGTTGATCCGTTGCGTTTCCTCTTCAGTTTCACGTCACCAACAGTGTAGAATGGTTGAAATGTCCCGGATGGATATGTTGCTCAGGTGACATCCAATGACTGATTTACTGAGCTCTTTTGGTTAGCTCATTTTGATGTTACTGCTTCTGTGCTGACAACACAATACTTCCAGCCTGCTTTTATATGGGTGGGGGGTGGGGATCCGCCTCTCCAGACATCTACTGATCAGGTCGATAGTTAAGGGTGCCCAGATATACAATTACAGGACGTAAATACAGCCACTTCAGTTCCAGAAAATTTTGTCAATTTTATCAATTAATCTGACGGCAGCGGCTATATTGTGCCGAAGTTGGCCCTAAGCGACCTTGCAGTTGTCACTATATTCCATGGAGTGTTTTATCTGGTTGACAATTACGTTGTACTTTTACATTTTAGTTGCCCGCCCCTGGTAGCTGAGTGGTCAGCGCGACAGAATGTCATACCTAAAGGCCTGGGTTCGATTCTCGGTCGGGTCGGAGATTTTCTCCGCGTAGGGACTGGGTGTTGTGTTGTCCTTATCATGATCATTACATCCTCATCGACACGCAAGTCGCCGAAGTGGGGTCAACTCGAAAGACTTGCACTAGGTCACCAGTCTATCGAACGGGAGGCCCTAGCCACACGGCATTTCCATTTTAGTTTTTATACCTATGACATTTCTGTTTCATGGCAGCACTTTTGGACAGACGCTTTAAACCATGGTGTGATTACATGTATTCCATGTAACTTTTTATTCTGATGAAGATTGCCCTGGTGAAATCGAAACCGTGCTCAATTGACAAAATTTTATGCAACCAAAGTGGCTGTATTTACGTGATGTAATTAAATAGCGTACAGTTGGCAATAAGATGTTTAAAATTTCAAGGTACTCGAATACTTCTGAGACATTTGCCTGGCAGACCACTCAGTGCCGACGATAGTTCATACAGCGTGGGCTTCACACAGGAGACTTTTTCCGAAAACAGCTCTGGTTTGCCAGCTCTACCTACGAAAGGTAGCAATACTTCAGTCGGAAGTGAGTAGAATTTTACGAAGACGAGGCTCGACGGTGATTTACGGCTGCTTGCCAGATGAAGAGCTAGCAGGTGAGTGACGTTTGGTGAATGGGGAGATTGCGAGATGTGCTGGAACCTCGTCGCACAAACGCTGGCGGTGCGTGCGCCGAATGCCTGCGGCTCGTGGCGCGTGTTAGCAGCACTTAGCCGCGCTTAGCACGGCGCGCCAGGCGGCGGGCTGCCACGCGCGCCCGTCACGAGCTGTCGCCACGCGGAGCGCTTCAGCCACCTGGCGACCTTGCGGTTCAGCCAGAGAGGAGACTGCCCGCCCGCGCTCACGCGACCACAGAGCGCCCGCTGACAGAGCCGTTCCTCGACCGGGGTATTATTAGCGCAGAGTCGAGGCAGCTACAGGGAGCGCGCCGTGTCAAATCGGCAGCTCTCGGCCGTCCACGGTCACGCGCTCCAGGGCCACTCAAATGACTTGCCCAAATTGTTTTTCACTCTGCCACAAGTTGTTACGGAGAGCTACTTTGTTTCCTACCAAGTTAACTTCCTTATCGAGCCACCTGGATAACTACGTGTGTTATCAAGCCGCTTCTGGGATTCGGGCAGGTGCGCTTGTCCCGCATCGAAACCGCCTAGTGGATTAAAGATGAAGGGCGCTATGATGGCCAGCCTGGACGTTGTTTTTAGGCGGTTTCTCACATCCGACTAAGCGAATACCGGGCACGCACCCAAGTCCCGCCTCAGTGACGCGACTCGTAAACATTTTGAAAACGTTCGCACTCTATCAAATGGACAAGTCTGTACACAGACAGGTGGGCTACACATATAGCGCTCCGGGGAGGGGTGGTGACCAGAAGGTCATCCTGCCGCACCTTAACCATAGTGCATTACTAAACCATTGTAAATATTACTACCCCAAGTTTTATTCAAAGGAAGCCATAATTTATATTGCAAAATTTATCCGCCAATTTCGAATTCGAGTGTATGCCGGCTATAAGAATTATTAATAACATATGAAAATTTGTGCTGGACTGGGATTCGAACCCGAATTTCCCAGTTTACTCTAGCAGCCGCCTTAGCCGCTTTGACTATGCGTGCACAACTACCGCCAGATCTAGACTTCCATATGTCCTAGCGTCTACGTCCCATAGTGCTCGCATATGATGCTCGCACAATTAGAGACATTATTTTTGCTCGTCAGACTGCCTTGCTTTGAAACGAAATGCGGTAGAGCAGTCTGTATTTTATAGTGTGTAAGGCGGCAGAATAAATGGCCAGATTCACACCTTGCATGAGACGTTTACAAACTGCAATGAGAAGGTGAAGATGACACCTAACGTAAATCGACAGTCATGAGAACATTTGCCTATCAGTATGTAATGCAAAAAGAGATGACAGTCAATCGGCAGTAATTAACACACCATTCCTATACAATGCATGTCTTTGAGCGGAAGGTAGAACAGGGAACGCGAGTAGAGTCGCTTTCAGTTTTGGAGAGCCAGCTCCACAATGGCACAGCGAAGCCGTGCTGCAGGAGTCACGCCGGGAACCAATTAAAGGGCTGACAGGAAGGACGACAGTGAACCAGGACCAGGTGATTCAAGCCGGTGTACCGCCTGTAGCGAGTCATCTGCAATGGCAGAGAAGAAGCTTTAGAAAACTGCATTTCGGAATTCTAATAGGACGCGAACAAAAGCAAGGGACGTATTTTCGTCCAGTGATTGCGACACACGGTAAGGTCAACATACTTCAGGCGTCTAGAACGGGCACAAAACGTCCGATTGGCTAAAACGCACTAGGAAGGGGAAAAATACTGAAGTTTCGACGCAGCTTGATAGAAGGGACGTCGCGATTGATAGAGGGTGTTTCTACAAAATAAGAGGAACGCTCCTATTGCTCGAAAAAAAACCGTGAAGTGAAAAAGGAACCAAAGTGGAGGGAAATTTCAAAGGGGACTCTTCTCTGAACTAGCATCAAGTGCAGAACGGAGTGCTTAACGCTCCGTACAACGCAGAGAAGAAATTTGTGTGGACACTGCGCTCACAGCGGCTGCACTCCCGCTAAAAAATTTGCTGCTGCAACGTTTAGCTCCAAGTGGGGGGAAACGAACCAGCGAAATTAGTTAATTGTTCTTGTGAAAACTGAGAGGGCACTATAATATGCACGCTGCCCCAACCATGCGCGTATATAACGCCACATAATAAGACTAGGGCCGAGTACATGTTTTCTCGCACAACGAGAAACATAGGGAAAGTTTCTGCTAGAAAGTTCAGCTAAGGCCAGATTAGTTTTGTAGGAATTTCAGTGGGAGAGAGGGGCCTTGCAGACAGCAGCACGTCGCTGCTTAAGGTAAATACTGTGTGCAGAGGCGTAAACTTTGTTGGTTCACCAGCTTGCGTCCAGTGTAAACTCGAGCCGCCTTGGGTAACCTTGCGCTCGAATTTGTCACTTGACTAACCATCCACTGTAGACTAGATTGTCATCCTAAATCGTACCGAACTTTGAACCGGAATCGGGCGATTTTCGTAGTACTGACCAACATCATAATGTATGCGTAGGAGCAATTTAGTAAAGAAACGTCCAATTAAACTTTCATATTATTGTGCTTAGGATTAATGTAAAGAAACTTCCAACTAAACTTTCATAATATTGTGTTTAGAACTAATATGCTTTCAGAGAGTTAATATTTAACATCGTTGTGTATAAACTTATTTCGCTTTTTTGAAGTTGGCAAGATGCGTTATCCATTGCGATGTTTTTATGTTGGCGAGTTTAAAACTGTGTGACAAGCTGTAATTTCGTGAGAAACAGTGCGACATTAAGCTTGTCATTTCACCCCACACACTTGTTCTCAATTCTAGAATAAGCAAAAACAAACTACCACACCCATGCAAGTGTCTGTACAGTTCAAAGCAATGTTCCTTCGGACATGCACAAAACAGTGTCTCTCACTCTACGGGAATCATACGGCTTGTATGCGAGCACAATGGGACGTAGACACTAGGACATGCGGAAGTTTCGGGGCGGCCGTGAGTCGTGCACAGACAGCCAAAGAGTTCGCTACTGCAACGCATCTGGGCCAACATACAAAATCACCTACTACGCCCGCTGAATGTGTGCCAGACTGTCACCTTCGTCAATGTCCATCTGGCAGTCCAGATACCCCATATCGCACATTCTGCTCATCACTACGACAATGGCGGTCAGACTACAGGCGGCTTTCGGGTATTTTATATGTTCTGGACACATCAACAAAGTCCAGTATGAAGCTCTGCCATTAGCGAAGCGGGATAGTGAACTCGATCTGGAACTTTACACCAGTACTATGCTCCTGATATGGAAAAACCAAAATTCTAGTTTTACTGGAATATTGACCGCCGATCTCGCACCTGTTTCGAGACGCCAACAGACGTCTCTGGCACACATCCCACCTCCGATGTCGCACAGCAGCTGTTTCGTTTTGGAATGCAGCTACATATGCACCCAGCTCCCCAGGACCATGGAGACGACCACATGCGACATCTACCGCCTTCTCCGAAAGTCCCCACCCTGAAACACCGTCGAAGAACGTCACGCCCAGGTTTCATGGCCTACAGTTTGGAAAACGACCCACCAACCATACCACACCACTGACACCACCGCGACATGGTACCTGCTCGTCAACGGCAAATATATTACACTACTGGGCCATTAAAATTGCTACACCAAGAAGAAATGCAGATGATAAACGGGTATTCATTGGACAAATATATTATACTAGAGCTGACATGTGATTACATTTTCACGAAATTTGGCTGCATACATTCTGAGAAATCAGAACCCAGAACAACCACCTCTGGCCATAATAAAGGCCTTGATACGCCTGGACATTGAGTCAAACAGAGCTTGGATGGCGTTTACAGGTACAGCTGTCCATGCAGCTTCAACAGGATACCACAGTTCATCAAGAGTAGTGACTGGCGTATTGTGACAAGCCAGTTGCTCGGCCACCATTGACCAGACGTTTCCAATTGGTGAGAGATCTGGAGAATGTGCTGGCCAGGGCAGCAGTCGAACATTTTCTGTATCCGGAAAGGCCCGTGCAGGACCTGCATCATGCGGTCGTGCATTATCCTGCTGAAATGTAGGGTTTCGTAGGGATCACGTTGACTCTTTGGTGTGACGTCGTAAGCGCGTGACTGCGTGTGAGATTGCTCTCCAAGTTATTATATATTTTTAGGTTTCAGATATATATTTTAACGGTTTTTGTGATAATATTTACAATATAAGTGACTTATTAGTGGTTTCTTCATTCATCTCTGCCTTTCTTGTGTTGTAACCTGATATTTGTGAGTGTTCCATATCGAGCAACTTAACCTCTTACCCGTGTTTACATTCCGCGCTGACCAGTTGCAGCTCTAGCTTCGCATCGATAGCTAAGTACTAATTAATTGTTTGTGTATAATAGTTTATTTAGGAACTTTAGTGTCTTCAACCGGTGTTCTTAGTGTTTTCCGGTGAAATAACTTCAGAAGAAATTTTTGCGAACTGCTTTCAGTTTCGTTAGTGTGTCACTAGACGTTTGGTTTTCTTTCTGTGTTAGTATTTTGTTATATTCTCATTTGTTGTTGATTACTACTGTCAATAATAGTAGTTACTTCCCTTGTAGAGCAAGTTTGTGATTATTGTAGTCAGTTTTTAATATCTTCTTATTGTAGTTGCGGAACTTAGATAAAGTTGCTTTCTTGTTTCAATTACTGGAAAATTTTACCATGAGTGAGAAGTGTGGGCTTTGCCGTAGGTTCGTGAGTAGTGGATTGCGGTGTGAGACTTGTTCGAAGTATTTTCACTGGGGGGGAATGCAATGGGGAAGCCAGTGGGCGTACTGGTGAGATCCTCTCCTGGAGCTGCAGGTTATGTACCAAGAGTAAGTTGATAGAGGAGCAAGAGCGTAAGATCTGTGCCCTTCAGGTGCAGTTGAAAAACGCACAGGAGGCGCTAGATAGGATGAGGAGGGAGAAGGGGGTTGGGGAATGGGAGCTGGCTGTTGGCAAGAGATCTGCTAGAAGAAGGAGATTTTCAGATAGTTTTACTATTGGTGTTTGTAATAGATATGACCAACTGTCAGAGTCTAGTGGAGAGGAATCTCTAGTAGCTGTAGATGTAGGAAGTATGCAGCAGACCTCAGCAGTTACGGTGGCTAGGACAGTTGCAAAGTCTAAGAGAAAGAAGATAGTTCTGCTGTTAGGTAGTTCTCATGGTAGAGGTGTAGGCCAGCAGTTGCAGGAAGTTTTGGGGAGTGAGTACCAGGTCACCAGCATTGTGAAGCCTAATGCAGGATTGGCTCAGGTGACTGTTAACATAGGGGGGTTATGTAGGGATTTTACTAAAGAGAATCAGGTAGTGATTGTGGGTGGGGCTGGTAATAGTATTGATAGGGATGGGGAGTATGACGTAGATGGTGACCTGGAAAAGGTAGCCACTCCGACTGGCAAACACGAATATGCATTTCGTGGAACTGTTTCAGCGTCACGATCGGCCTCATCTCAATACAGCCGTCAGGCGTAATAACATGAGACTTGGGGGTGCGCTGATGACAGAAGGCATGAGTCACATTTCAGTGGTGTCGGTGGAGTCTATCAGCAGGACGGGCTTCACTAGACATGGCCTGCACCTCAACAAGTGTGGAAAGGGGAGGATGTCAAAACTTATAGGTAAAAGCATAGGTGGGGGTGGTGGGATCACTCATGGGAAAATTCCGGTAGTTGTACCTTTTTTTAGACTGAAGTCAGCTGATAGGTATTCCTGCTTAAGGGAAGTCTCTCTAACAAAGAAAACACTTTCGACAAAGCTTAGATATCCGATTAATGAGGGAATTAGTATATTTCATCAAAATATACAGGGTATTAGAGATAAAGTCAGTGAACTGCTTATAGATGTTGACTCTGAAATTATTGGTATATCTGAACACTTCTTAAATAAGGGGATAATTCAGAGGCTTCCTTTACCAGGATACAGGTTGGCTGGCAGCTTTCCTAGGAGCTCTTTGCGGTGTGGGGGAGTAGCCATGTATGTGAAAAACGGTATCCCATTTGAGTTAATTGATGTTTCAAAGTACTGCACTGAAAAGGTGTTTGAATGTTTTGCAGGTGTGGTTAAATTCAGTGGAGCTAAACTTCTTACTGTTGTTATTTATAGATCCCCAGACTCCGAGTTCACAACATTTTTGCTAAATCTAGAGAAGGTTCTTGGTTCACTTTATAGGAAATACAAAAAGTTAGTTATATGTGGTGACTTCAATATTAATTGTATAAGTGATTGTGCAAGGAAAAGGATGCTGGTAGAACTCCTTAATTCATATAATCTTATGCAAACCGTATTCTTTCCAATTAGAGTGCAAGGGAACAGTAGTACAACCATAGACAATATTTTTGTTCATTCCTCATTACTAGAAGGGCATTCTGTTAGCAAAAAGGTGAATGGCCTTTCAGATCATGATGCACAAATTTTAACTCTAAAAGATTTTTGTGCTGCATCGTGTTAAATATAGTCATCAGGTGTTTAGGAAAGCAGATTCAGTTGCTGTAGAGACATTTGTGAACCTCATCAAGGAAAAAGAGTGGCAAGATGTTTATAGCGATGATACAGTAGACGATAAATATAATGCTTTTCTCAAGACGTTTCTCATGCTCTTTGAAAGTTGCTTTCCGCTAGAACGTTCAAAACAGGGTACTAGCACAAACAGCCAACCTGGGTGGCTAACTAGAGGGATAAGAATATCTTGTAGAACAAAGTGGCAATTATATCAAAACGTTAGAAACAGTCACAATCTAAGTGCAGCAGCCCATTACAAACAGTATTGTAATGTGCTTAAAAAAGTTATTACGAAGACAAAAAGTATGTGGTATGCAGATAGAATAGCTAAGTCTCAGGATAAAATTGAAACCATATGGTCAGTCGTAAAGGAAGTAGCTGGTCTGCAGAGACAGGTAGAGGATATAGAATCAGTGCGTAGTGGGAATGTCCGTGTTACTGATAAGTCGCATATATGTACAGTATTTAATAATCACTTTCTGAATATAGCAGGTGAGCTAAATAGAAACCTAGTCCCAACAGGGAATCATATAGCGCTCGTAGAAAAAAGTGTTCCGAGACTGTTACCTGAAATACTCCTCCATGATACTGACAGGAGGGAGGTTGAATTAATAATTAAGTCACTAAAGACCAAGGTACCCGTGATCTAGGGAAGCCGGCACGGTAGCTCAGCGAG
Organism: Schistocerca gregaria; assembly: GCF_023897955.1. Classification (NCBI taxonomy): domain Eukaryota; kingdom Metazoa; phylum Arthropoda; class Insecta; order Orthoptera; family Acrididae; genus Schistocerca; species Schistocerca gregaria. The sequence goes on from NC_064926.1 coordinate 427,530,508, forward strand.
TTCGGTCAGAGGGTTAGCAGCCTTCTGTAATAAAAAAACTGAGTTAATCGATCAAAAACGAACGAAAAAAAAGGTAGCGTCTTTGATCCATAATCAAAACGTCTTCGGTCCCGTGTTCGATCCCCGCCACTGCCTAAATTTTGATAAATAATCAGCATTGGTGGCCGAAGACTTCCGGCATAAGAAGTCAGCCTCATTCTGCCAACGGCCTTGTCAAAGAGGGCGGATAGAGGTTCACGGCACTCTCTTTTCCTAGGGGTGGGAAATTGACCCTAAAGGCAGAAGAATCAGCAATGATCAACGACATGAGGATGCAGAAGGCAATCGAAACCACTGCATTAAAGACACGTAACGTGTATCCACAGGACATGTGGCCTGTAGTTGAAGAAGTGTCATGATGATCTCTCCATTGGCAAAAGATTCCGGAATAGTCCCCCATTCGGATCTCCGGGAGGGGACTGCCAAGGGGGAGGTTACCATGAGAAAAAGATTGAATAATCAACGAAAGGATAATGTTCTACGAGTCGGGGCGTGGAATGTCAGAAGCTTGAACGTGGTAGGGACACTAGAAAATGTGAAAAGGGAAATGCAAAGGCTCAATCTAGATATAGTAGGGGTCAATGAAGTGAAGTGGAAGGAAGACAAGGATTTCTGGTCAGATGAGTATTGGGTAATATCAACAGCAGCAGAAAATGGTATAACAGATGTAGGATTCGTTATGAATATGAAGGTAGGGCAGAGGGTGTGTTACTGTGAACAGTTCAGTGACCGGGTTGTTCTAATCAGAATCGACAGCAGACCAACACTGACAACGATAGTTCAGGTATACATGTCGACGTCGCAAACTGAAGATGAACAGATAGAGAAAGTGTATGAGGATATTGAAAGGGTAATGCAGTATGTAAAGGGGGACGAAAATCTAATAGTCATGGGCGACTGGAATGCAGTTGTAGGGAAAGGAGCAGAAGAAAAGGTTACAGGAGAATATGGGCTTGAGGCAAAGAAAGAAAGAGGAGAAAGACTAATTGAGTTCTGTAACAAGTTTCAACTAGTAATAGCGAATACCCTGTTCAAGAATCACAAGAGGAGGAGGTATACTTGGAAAAGGCAGGGAGATACGGGAAGATTTCAATTAGATTACATCATGGTCAGACAGAGATTCCGAAATCAGATACTGGATTGTAAGGCGTACCCAGGAGCAGATATAGACTCATATCACAATATAGTAGTGATGAAGAGTAGGCTGAAGTTCAAGACATTAGTCAGGAAGAATCAATACGCTAAGAAGTGGGATACGGAAGTTCTAAGGAATGACGAGATACGTTTGAAGTTCTCTAACTCTATAGATACAGCAATAAGGAATAGCGCAGTAGGCAGTACAGTTGAAGAGGAATGGACATCTCTAAAAAGGGCCATCACAGAAGTTGGGAAGGAAAACATAGGTACAAAGAAGCTGCGAAGAAACCATGGGTAACAGAGGAAATACTTCAGTTGATTGATGACAGGAGGAAGTACAAACATGTTCCGGGAAAATCAGGAATACAGAAATACAAGTCGCTGAGGAATGAAATAAATAGGAAGTGCAGGGAAGCTAAGACGAAATGGCTGCAGGAAAAATGTGAAGACATCGAAAAAGATATGATTGTCGGAAGGACAGACTCAGCATACAGGAGAGTCAAAACAACATTTGGTGACATTAAAAGCAACGGTGGTAACATTAAGAGTGCAACGGTAATTCCACTGTTAAATGCAGAGGAGAGAGCAGATAGGTGGAAAGAATACATTGAAAGCCTCTATGAGGGTGAAGATTTGTCTGATGTAATAGAAGAAGAAACAGGAGTCGATTTAGAAGAGATAGGGGATCCAGTATTAGAATCGGAATTTAAAAGAGCTTTGGAGGACTTACGGTCAAATAAGGCACAAGGGATAGTAACATTCCATCAGAATTTCTAAAATCATTAGGGGAAGTGGCAACAAAACGACTATTCACGTTGGTGTGTAGAATTTATGAGTCTGGCGACATACCATCTGACTTTCGGAAAAGCATCATCCACACAATTCCGAAGACGGCAAGAGCTGGCAAGTGCGAGAATTATCGCACAATCAGCTTAATAGCTCATGCATCGAAGCTGCCTACAAGAATATTATACAGAAGAATGGAAAATAAAATTGAGAATGCGCTAGGTGACGATCAGTTTGGCTTTAGGAAACAGTAAAGGCACGAGAGAGGCAATTCTGACAATACGGCTAATAATGGAAGCAAGGCTAAAGAAAAATCAAGACACGTTCATAGGATTTGTCGACCTGGAAAAAGCGTTCGACAATATAAATGGTGCAAGCTGTTCAAGATTCTGAAAAAAGTTGGGATAAGCTATAGGGAGAGACGGGTCATATACAATATGTACAACAACCAAAAGGATATAACAAGAGTGCACGATCAAGAATGAAGTGCTCGTATTAAGAAGGGTGTAAGACAAGGCTGTAGCCTTTCGCCACTACTCTTCAATCTGTACATCGAGGAAGCAATGACGGAAATAAAAAAAAGGTTCAGGAGTGGAATTAAAATACAAGGTGAAAGGATATCAATGCTTCGATTCGCTGATGACATTGTTATCCTGAGTGAAAGTGAAGAAGAATTAAATGATCTGCTGAACGGAATGAACAGTCTAATGAGTACACAGTATGGTTTGAGAGTAAATCGGAGAAAGAAGAAGGTAATGAGAAGTAGTAGAAATGAGAACAGCGAGAAACTTAACATCAGGATTGATGGTCACGAAGTCAATGAAGTTAAGGAATTCCGCTACCTAGGCAGTAAAATAACCAATGACGGACGGAGCAAGGAGGACATCAAAAGCAGACTCGCTATGGCAAAAGAGTCATTTCTGGCCAAGAGAAGTCTACTAATATCAAATACCGGCCTTAATTTGAGGAAGAAATTTCTGAGGATGTACGTCTGGAGTACAGCATTGTATGGTAGTGAAACATGGACGGTGGGAAAACCGGAACAGAATAGAATCAAATGGTTCAAATGGCTCTGAGCACTATGGGACTCAACTGCTGTGGTCATTAGTCCCCTAGAACTTAGAACTACTTAAACCTAATTAACCTAAGGACATCACACACATCCATGCCCGAGGCAGGATTCGAACCTGCGACCGTAGCAGTTGCACGGTTCCGGACTGCGCGCCTGAACCGCGAGACCACCGCGGCCGCAGAAGAGAATCGAAGCATTTGAGATGTGGTGCTATAGACGAATGTTGAAAATTAGGTGGACTGATAAGGTAAGGAATGAGGAGGTTCTACGCAGAATCGGAGAGGAAAGGAATATGTGGAAAACACTGATAAGGAGAAGGGACAGGATGATAGGACATCTGCTAAGACATGAGGGAATGACTTCCATGGTACTAGAGGGAGCTATAGAGGGCAAAAACTAGAGGAGGACAGAGATTGGAATACGTCAACAAATAATTGAGGACGTTGGTTGCAAGTGCTACTCTGAAATGAAGAGGTTAGCACAGGAAAGGAATTCGTGGCGGGCCGCATCAAACCAGTCAGTAGACTGATGGGAAAAAAAGACCAAGAACTCTCGTGGATATGACAGGGTATCTAGCAGAATACTGAAGTATTGTTCCATGTATGTTAGCCCAGTACTTAGCCATATCTGTAACTTTTCCTTTAGGAGTGGTTGGTTTCCTGACCAATTAAAGCACTCGGTAGTGAAGCCACTGTATAAAAAGGGAGACAGGGATAATACTGACAATTATAGACCTATTTCTATGCTATCTGTGTTTGCTAAAGTTATCGAGAAGGTTCTATATACAAGGTTACTGCAACCTTTAAATTCACGTAATTTGCTGTCAAATGTACAGTTTGGTTTTAGAAATGGATTAACAACTGAAAATGCTGTATTCTCTTTTCTCTGTGAGGTTTTCGACGGATTAAATAAAAGGTTGCGAACGTTAGGTGGTTTCTTTGATTTAACGAAGGCTTTTGACTGTGTTGACCACAAAATATTACTGCAGAAGTTGGACCATTATGGAGTAAGGGGAATAGCTTACAATTGGTTCGCCTCTTACTTTAAGAACAGAAAGCAGAAGGTAATTCTCCGCAATATTGAGAGTGGTAGTGATGTTCAGTCCTAATGGGGCACTGTTGAGTGGGGCGTTCCCCAAGGGTCGTTCCTGGAGCCACTATTGTTCCTTATTTATATAAATGATATGCCTCCCAGTATTACAGGTGATTAAAAAATATTTCTGTTTGCTGATGACACCAGCTTGGTAGTGAAGGATCTTGTGTGTAATATTGAAACAGTATCAAATAATGTAGTTCGTGAAATAAGTTCGTGGCTTGTGGAAAATAATTTAATGCTAAATCACAGTAAGATTCAGTTTTTACAGTTTCTAACTCACAATTCAACAAGAACTGATATTTTAATCAGACAGAATGGGCATATTATAAGCGAGACGGAACAGTTCAAGTTCCTAGGCGTTCGGATAGATAGTAAGCTGTTGTGGAAAGTCCATGTTCAGGATCTTGTTCAGAAACTAAATGCCGCTTTATTTACCATTAGAACAGTATCTGAAATAAGTGACATTTCAACACGAAAAGTAGTCTACTTCGCATATTTTTATACGCTTATGTCATACGGTATTATTTTTTGGGGTAATTCTTCTGATTCAAAAAGGGTATTTTTGGCTCAAAAACGGGCTGTTCGAGCTATATGTGGTGTAAGTTCGAAAACCACTTGTCGACCCCTATTCAATAGTCTGGGAATTTTGACATTGCCCTCACAGTATATATTTTCTTTAATGTCGTTTGTTGTTAGCAATATTAGCTTAATCCCAAGAGTTAACAGTTTTCACTCAGTTAATACTTGGCAGAAATCAAATATGCATGTGGAATGCACTTCCTTGACTCTTGTGCAGCAAGGGGTGCAGTATTATGCTGCATCCATTTTCAATAAGCTACCACAAGAACTCAAAAATCTTAGCAGTAGCCCAAACACTTTTAAGTCTAAACTAAAGAGTTTCCTCATGGCTCACTCCTTCTATTCTGTCGAGGAGCTCCTGGAAGAGCTAAAAAATTAAGCAAATTCCGTGTTACATTCTTAATTTTCTTTATTTAAACTAACGACTTGTCGCCTGAATATGTTTCTTATATTTCACTTTATCTATTTCTACAATCGTGTTAAAATTTCATGTACTGACTCATTCCATGACCATGGAGACTTCTCCTTAATGTGGTCCCACGGAACAATAAATAAATAAATAAATAAAATACAAATCAAATAAAGGGTAGAGCCACGTGTCGTAACACATATGAAATGTAGCGTCCACTGTTCAAAGCGCCGTCAATGCGAACAAGAGGTGACCGAGACGTGGAACCAATGGCACCCCATACCATCACGCCGGGTGAAACGCCAGTATGGCGATGACGAATACACGCTTCCAATGTGCATTCACAGCGATGTCGCCAAACACGGATGCAACCATCATGATGCTGTAAACAGAACCTGGATTCATCCGAAAAAATGACGTTTTGCCACTCGTGCACCTAGGTTCGTCGCTGAGTACACCATCGCACGCGCTACTGTCTGTGATGCAGCGTCAAAGGTAACCGCAGCCCTGGTCTCCGAGCTGATAGTCCAAGCTGCTGCAAACGTTCGTGCAGATGGTTGTTGTCTTGCAAACGTCCCCATCTGTTGACTCAGGGATCGAGACGTGGCTGCACGATCCGTTACAGCCATGCGGATAAGATGCCTGTCATCTCGACTGCTAGTGATACGAGACCGTTGGGATTCACTGCGGCGTTCCTTATTACCCTCCTGAACCCACCTATTCCATATTCTGCTAACAGTCATTGGATCTCGACCAACGCGAGCAGCAATGTCGCGATACAATAAACCGCAATCGCGTTGGGCTACAATCCGAACTTCAGCAAAGTCGGAAACGTGGTGGTACGCATTTCTCCTCTTTACACGAGACATCACTACAACGTTTCACAAGGCAACGTCGGTCAACTGTTGTTTGTGTATGAGAAATCCGTTGGAAACTTTCCTCATGTCAGCACGTTGTAGGTGTCGCCACCGGCGCCAACCTTGTGTGAATGCTCTGAAAAGCTAATCATTTGCGTATCACAGCATCTTCTACCTGTCGGTTAAATTCCGCGTCTGTAGCACGTTATCTTCGTGGTGCAGCAATTTTAATGGCCAGTAGTGTACTTGTACAAGACAGAAACTGCATCGCATCGCGCTGGTGGACTCACCCCTATACCGCAAGTGCAATGTCGAAGATACAGATTTACATCGTTTTGAGTGTGGGGCAGCAGCAGTCGTCTGGACCCCCGTACAAAAGATTACGGCTTTCTACCTCCGAGTACCACCACGTCAAGTTTCTCCTGCCATGATGATATACCCTGACACGACCTGCTTTCCACGTCGAGGTGGCACTCCATTACATGGATCAGCGGCATGGCTATCAACTACCTGTTCCGGGACGACATCGTCGATCCGGCGGACTTTTGGACACGGCTCCATCACCATAGCCTTTGCCGACATCGACACTATAGGACCACTTTCGCAAACTATTTATTGATTATTTTCGCCAACTCACCTCGGAGCTGGAATCTCAACGAAACGTGGCAGCCAAGAACTGGACGATCCCACGTTCCCTTTCTAATGGTCAAGGTGGAGTATGGCGCGGCTAGGTATTCCTAATTTCTTTCACTTCTCTTTTCTCCTCTTCCTCTTTTTCCCTTACACTTGTTTATCCTTTTCAAGCGTAGCTCTCTATCTGCAGTCTATTTGTTTTCTCTCTCCTGTACTGCCCCATAAAAATAAAATTAAAAAATTTGGGCTGTTGCTGATGGTGAGACTGTATATTTATTTACCTTTACAAAATAAAAAAAGGAAGGACCTTGCGAAAAGATACCTATTTATGTATTATATTTTCCAGTAATATTATTTTATTTTATGAAGAACGTTGTCTTTTACTGTCGTACATTAGAGGTTTTTATTTGTTTTCACATTACCTGCAACTTTTTGCTCATGTAGTAGGTGTTTGTTCCTTTCGTTTTCTACAAGGACAAAAACAAGGATTTAAGGCAACCGCTTGAGTAAAGCGGGAAATCTAGATTCGATTCCCGGTCCGGCACAAATTTTCATGTGTAACTAGTAAACCGCATAGGGCGTGTAAATCTTATTAGCAAATTGCGAATGCATTTTGTAATTTAATCTGGCTGTCAGTCGTATCGGCTATTCCTTCTGCTATGCATACATATCAGAAATGGAAATGGAAATGAGCCTTTGGCGTCATTGGCCGGGAGGCCCGTTACGGGGCAGGTCTTATTGCATTCGACACCACATTGGTCGACCTGCACGCCAGATGGGGATGAAATGATGATGAAGATAACACAACAGCAGTCCCTGAGCGGAGAAAATCCCCGACCCAACCGGGAGTCGAACCTGGGGCCTTAGGGCGGCAATTCGTTACGCTGGCCACTCAGCCATCGGGGCGGACTGCTGTGTTCGAAGGAACATTGCATCGAACTATACAGACACTTTAAAATACAGTCACTGCCCTACTGTCTGCATATGGTATGCACTTGTTAAATACACCTATTAGATCTCCAATGGTATTTTCCATCAAAATAGGTACAAGAAGTCTTATTTCATATCCTATAATGACAATTTTACTGCTTATAATGTTATTGGAACAGAAGTTGTAATTTATGTTATGCACTAGGTACATGTTGTTACAATTATTATACTCCAAGAGCACGGTATTTTACACACGATAAGAATAGATACTTCTGCTTTAGGCACTATTATTACAACCTAAGCAAGACTTAGCTCACTTTTCTGCACAAAGTGCTCTTGAGAAATAGTTACAAAACGTTACCATTTTTCATATAAAAGAAATTATTCAGGTAGTGAAGGGAGACGAAAATTTAATATTCATGGGTGACTGGAATTCGACAGTAGGAAAAGGGAGAGAAGGAAACATAGTAGGTGAATATGGACTGCGACTACGAAATGAAAGAGGAAGCCGTCTGGTAGAATTTTGCACAGAGCATAACTTAATCATAGCTAACACTTGGTTCAAGAATCATAAAAGAAGGTTGTATACATGGAAGATTCCTGGAGATACTAAAAGATATCAGATAGATTATGTAATGGTAAGACAGAGATTTAGGAACTAGGTTTTAAATTGTAGGACATTTCCAGGGGCAGATGTGGACTCTGACCACAATCTATTGGTTATGAACTGTAGATTATAACTGAAGAAATTGCAAAAAAATGGGAATTTAAGGAGATGGGACCTGGATAAACTGAAAGAACCAGAGGTTGTACAGAGTTTCAAGGAGAGCATAAGGGAGCAATTGACAGGAATGGGGGAAGAAATACAGTAGAAGACGAATGGGTAGCTTTGAGGGATGAAGTAGTGAAGGCAGCAGAGGATCAAGTAGGTAAAAAGACGAGGTCTAGTAGAAGTCCTTGGGTAACAGAAGAAATATTGAATTTAATTGATGAAAGGAGAAAATATAAAAATGCAGTAAATGAAGCAGGCAAAAACGAATACAAACGTCTCAAAAATGAGATCGACAGGAAGTGCAAAATGGCTAAGCAGGCATGGCTAGAGGACAAATGTAAGGATGTAGAGGCTTATCTCACCAGGGGTAAGATAGATACTGCCTACAGGAAAATTAAAGAGACCTTTGGAGAAAAGAGAGCCACTTGTATGAATATCAAGAGCTCAGATGGAAACCAAGTTATATGCAAAGAAGGGAAAGCAGAAAGGTGGAAGGAGTATATAGAGGGTCTAAACAGGGCGATGTTCTTGAGGACAATATTATGTAAATGGAAGAGGAAGTAGATGAAGATGAAATGGGAGATATAATACTGCGTGAAGAGTTTGACAGAGCACTGAAAGACCTAAGTCGAAACACGTCCCCAGGAGTAGACAACATTCCATTAGAACTACTGACGGCCTTGGGAGAGCCAGTCCTGACAAAACTCTACCATCTGGTGAACAAGATGTATGAGACAGGCGAAATAGCCGCAGACTTCAAGAAGAATATAATAATTCCAATCCCAAAGAAAGCAGGTGTTGACAGATGTGAAAATTACCGAACTGTCAGTTTAATAAGTCACAGCTGCAAAATACTAAGTCGAATTCATTACAGACGAATGGAAAAACTGGTAGAAGCGGACCTCGGGAAAGATCAGTTTGGATTCCGTAGAAATGTTGGAACACGTGAGGCAATACTGACCTTACGACTTATCTTAGAAGAAAGATTAAGGAAAGGGAAACCTACGTTTCCAGCATTTGTAGACTTAGAGAAAGCTTTTGGCAATGTTGACTGGAATACTCCCTTTCAGATTCTAAAGGTGGCAGGGGTAAAATACAGGAAGCAAAAGGCTATTTACAATTTGTACAGAAACCAGATGGCAGTTATTAGAGTCGAGGGACATGAAAGGGAAGCAGTTGTTGGGAAGGGAGTAAGACAGGGTTGTAGCTTCTCCCTGATGTTATTCAATATGTGTATTGAGCAAGCAGTAAAGTAAATAAAAGAAAAATTCGGGGTAGGTATTAAAATCCATGGAGAAGAAATAAAAACTCTGAGGTTCGCCGATGACATTGTAATTCTGTCAGAGACGGCAAAGGACTTGGAAGAGCGGTTGAATGGAATGGATAGTGTCTTGAAAGGAGGATATAAGATGAATATCAACAAAAGCAAAACGAGGATAATGCAATGTAGTCGAATTAAGTCGGGTGCTGCTGAGGGAACTAGATTAGGAAATGCGACTCTTAAAGTAGTAAAGGAGTTTTGCTATTTGGGGTGCAAAATAACTGATGATGGTCGAAGTGGAGAGGATATAAAATGTAGACTGGCAATGGCAAGGGAAGCGTTTCTGAAAAAGAGAAATTTGTTAACATCGAGTATAGATTTAAGTGTCAGGAAGTCGTTTCTGAAAGTGTTTGTATAGAGTGTAGCCATGTATGGAAGTGAAACATGGACAATAAATAGTTTGGACAAGAAGAGAATAATACCTTCCGAAATGTGGCGCTACAGAAGAATGTTGAAGATTAGGTGGGTAGATCACGTAACTAATGAGGAGGTACTGAATAGGATTGGGGAGAAGAGAAGTTTGTGGCACAACTTAACTAAAAGAAGGGATCGGTTGGTAGGGCATGTCCTGAGGCATCAAGGTATCACAAATTTAGCATTGGAGGGCAGCGTGGAGGGTAAAAGTCGTAGAGGGAGACCAAGAGATGAATACACTAAGCAGATTCAGAAGGATGTATGTCGCAGTAGGCAGTGGGAGATGAAGGAGCTTGCACAGGATAGATTAGCATGGAGAGCTGCATCAAACCAGTCTCAGGACTGAAGACTACAACAACAATAACCATTTTTCATTAGATCTTTAAGGACAAAATGAGCATACTTCTTTCCCGTGAGGTCGGTATAGGCTCTGCTGCTGCTCAGATGAAATTCCCCAAGCAAATCACCCAACATGTTAGCGTCGGAATCAGACCCAGCACCATTAATATTTTGCTAAATTCAGTAGCAAAGGGCAAGATTATCACTGAAGAGTGCCGTATGTTATAAACTCTCTTCTAACTTTGACTGCTTAATATTTTGCCTAAGAATCACTTAGAAAACCTCGTCTCCTACTTATAATTTAACCTGGTGGTTTTGCTTTTGCTGCTCACATCAAATTCTCTAAGCAAGTCACCCAACATGTTAGCTTCGGAATCAGAACCAGCATCATCCACGGATTTTACGCCTTTCACATTAAACCCGATCCGTACGTGAATAAATGCAATTTCACTGAACTTATTTAACTTTTGGAATGGTTCAAATGGCTCTGAGCGCTGTGGGACGTAACTTCTGAGGTTATCAGTCCCCTAGACTTGGAACTACTTAAACCTAACAAACCTAAGGACATCACACACATCCATGCCCGAGGCAGGATTCGAACCTCCGACCGTAGCACCAGCGCCTAGAACCGATCGACCACAGCGGCCGGCTAACTTTTGGAATGACAAGTACTTTAGGAAAGCGTAGCAAGGGTTATTGAATGTATACTAATAAATGCAGCAGAAATGGTCTCAAGTTTGTCTGTACCATGGAAGAGTGTCACAGAGATTCTGAAGAAAGTGGCATACCAGACGCTTGAAGACAGACCTAGCCTATCCCAAGAAAGCCTGCTTGCAACGTTTCAAGAACCAGCGTTAAATGGTAAATCTGAGAATACGCCACAACTTCCTAGTGTCCTACTTACCCTCCTTTAGGGGATCCCAAGGACAAGATTAGACTGTTTACAGCGCACAGAAGCTTTTAAACAATCATCGCTCCTGCATTGGAGGAATGGAACCGGAAGAAAGCGTAACTGCCCTCTGCCGTGCATATCACAGCGGTTTTGTTGAGTCCGAAAGAAGATGTCTATGTAGAATATCGCATTATGCCACAGTCTGCTGCTACATAAACCTTTGTTATTTGCATAATTAACTTTTCACTCTGTTGTGGAAGGGACATTGTTTGTTACTTCCTGACAGACTAAAACTGTGTGCCGGACCAAGTCTCATATTCGGAACCTTGTCCTTCATGGATAGTGGTGCTCTTACTGATCGAGAATGGGAGGCCACGGCGTTCAGATCACGGATTTACTTCAAACTTTGTGCACTTTTAGCAGTGCACTAGAGCAACATAATGTGCAAGTACTAGGGCGTATTACTTAGGCGATAAGAGAAGTACTACGCGTCAATGACACACCAGTGAGTTGCAGCCCTAAGCACGAGACGACAGCGGTCATGTGGTTAGCGTAATAGATGGATTGCTGGATCGAGTCCAGTTCGTGTTTTTTTCATTTATATTTTTTCAACACTAGTCATTTCATACGTATTGAATCTGAAAGGTAATATAATGAAAATACACTTGTGTTTGCGTCAACTTTCATTGAATTTACAATTTATTTGGTTGTTTTGTAAGTAGGTTGTTTAGGTTTTTTTATTGGTAACGCCACATAGCGCTCTGTATGAAAAATCACTGGCTGTGCTGTGTGCAGTCAGTGGCTGGTTGGCATTGTTGTAATACTCGCCATTGTTGTGTTGGGCAGCTGGATGTTAACAGCGCGTAGCGTTGCGCAGTTGGAGGTGAGCCGCCAGCAGTGATGGATGCGGGGAGAGAGATGGCGGAGTTTTGAAATTTGTAAGACTGGATGTCATGAACTACTATATATATTATGACTATTAAGGTAAATACATTGTTTGCTCTCTATTAAAATCTTTCATTTGCTAACTATGCCTATCAGTAGTTAGTGCCTTCCGTAGCTTGAATCTTTTCTTTAGTTGGCAGTAGTGGCGCTCCCTGTATTGCAGTATCTTGAGTAACGAAGATTTTTGTGAGGTAATTGATTTTTGAGAGGTATAGGTTATTGTTAGTCAGGGCCATTTTTTGTAGAGATTTACGAAAGTCAGATTGCGTTGCGCTAAAAAAAATATTTCCGTCACTATTCCGCGATGACAGAAATAATACACGACAAGGCTATTCTCACAACACAAATCGTGACCAAAGCAGACACCACCCGTATGACAACCGTTGGCAAAGTAGGAAGAGTTACAGAGAAAGATCGCATTTCCGCAGTAATGAAAATAACAGAGAAAATCATAGAAACAGACAATACGGGAACCAAAACATTTATTATCACGGGAGACAGAATAACTTTAGATGAAACGGACCACCGTGCAGTGATAATTCAGGGTGAAGTTCTCCACCACTTAACCGACAAGAAAGAAACTACAGGAACTACCGACTTGACGACAGACGATATAATCGTAACCACAGACTTGCATTACATCAGAACTGGCGAGATTCAAACAGGGCGGGGCCCTCTCGACAAGGTGAATTTGTAGAAGTTAGGTCTCCTAATCCCAATAACGACGCACGCCAACAAAGAGACAGACAATGACTCGCACCGCAGGCAGCCACGTGCGCTGGCTGGCTCAGCAAAAAATAACATAGACGCTAACCTTGCGAAAAATTTTAGCGTTCCTTACCGACGTATGCAACATGATAATTGCTTTGAAGTTTAAACTCTGTCCACTAGAAAGAGTAAAGGTTTACACCACATTTCACACGTAAAACCGTTTATTGAAAGATAATCTGCCTTTTAACTTAGTCTTTCCCATAAAATTTTTCACTTCCCATAACTAATACTCTTTGTCACACTTAGAAACTGTTAACATGTAACTATGTTTTAAAGTTAACTATTCAGTCTAGAACCTAGGGAACATATTTAGACAGTAATTACAAATGCTTTGTTATAGTGAACAGACGACACAGTGTTGTTATTTGTACATTCTTGCTTCTTAGTTGCACGATTACGTAACGACTATCAGGCTTACATGCTTAGAACACATACTGGTCCTGCTAATGAGATTTTAATTGAACATTTTGGTTTACTTGAAAATACATTCTGGATTTAAAGTACTTTCTGCAAGATACCAGATGACACTAGTTAGTTTATGTGACAGCCACACGATTTTATCACGACGCTACTAATGAGTGACAATTTACAATGTTGCTTTTGCGGTGTTTCTGTTTTATATCTGCACAGTTTTTCTGAATTCTTCTGGAAAGGAAAACATGTTCTAGTAGTAACTTTTGTGGTATAGCTACAATGAGACAGCCTTTTCCGTAGCACAACAATACGTTACAGCACAGTACTTTTTTCATCACGGCAATAAGTGTAATAACTAAGATATTTATACGCAAAACATTTCACTTTCGTTTATCATGAGGTAAGTACATTGACTTCTGCAGAACTTAGCTTTCGGAGGACAATAACTACGACACTTCCACAGAGATTGTCTTACAGCAAGACGCACACTTAGCGCTACAGGACATGCATTTGAGTGATTAATTTTGTACTTCAACCATTTATTTTTCTAGATTTTTGAATTACAAATGTTTTCCGTGATACATTTCATTCCATTGCTGTAATCTGTAACACCTGAGGATATAAGTACATTAATCCTCAGGGGGGTACGCGTTTACTTTGTGTACCATGTGTATGGCAAGCACAAGGAGCCCTAGCTAATATGGTATTTGCTTATACAACTTTACACATCGGTACCCTATTTCTCTAACACATTAATTACACAGCTATCTGATCATTTAACTGGGAGAGACAAACATTTGTTTTACTACATCAGTGAGAGATGTTTACGTAATGCCGGCCGCGGTGGTCTCGCGGTTCTAGGCGCGCAGTCCGGAGCCGTGCGACTGCTACAGTCGCAGGTTCGAATCCTGCCTCGGGCATGGATGTGTGTGATGTCCTTAGGTTAGTTAGGTTTAAGTAGTTCTAAGTTCTAGGGGACTGATGACCACAGCAGTTGAGTCCCATAATGCTCAGAGCCATTTGAACCATTTGTTTATGTAATTACACAGTTGGATAACTTCACACTTACGAAATTGTATTTTGTCTGTACTTTGTGAACTGTTCATATTTTTTCGGAACCATTGTGATACTATGAGAGGTTTGAATGACATATTTGGTATGGGATCATGACTTTTAAAGTACGTTTGAAGTAGATGACACTTTTGACATGAGCAGAGAATTTTTTTTATGTTTTGAAATTATTGCAGGAAGCTATGACATTTTTGAGATTTGACTGAGGTGTTATGATGTTATTATTACGACGACCATGTGAATTATGCTGCTGAGGTATGTTTAAGCTGATGCTATATGAGTTATTTGGTTATGCTACGTATCTGTTATGATGAAATATTGAAGGAGTGTCGACGAATATGGATATGGGTAATAAGGTAAGGAATAATGAGTAGTGGTTAGGAACTATGGTTTGTGAAAAAGGTTGTTGGAAACCGAGAATCCTACTTTAAGAGTTATGAAATGTGTGTATATGCGTGAATGTATCACTATGCTGGCGAAAATTTTTTGGAGACTATTATATTTAAAGGATTTTGTTTCTACAGATTTGTAACGCAAATTCTTGACCTGTGAAATATTTTTATATAAGACTGCCACTGTAGCGGAAACTGGTGTAGTAAATATTTCGGTAAGAAAGTTAAGTGACCACCTGCACGTAATGCGTCGTGGGCACCCAGCTGGGCGACAGCCACCTGGACACAAGCCATTAGTGTGTGCCTCTCAGAGGCACAGGTGGAGAAAAAAAAAGAGGTCATTATCCTCGCTATTGACATTCCTTTGTAGAAAGCATCGCAAGAACGACACGCTCATTACTTGGAAAAGATACTTATTTACATCTGCATACCTGATAATGACAAGCGTCTTTCTCCGAGAGTTGAGAGAATTTGTACTAACTTATGAAATGTCACATGACCATTGAATGATATTTTTATGCTTTGCCTTTCATAGTTGCTTATTTCATTTGATATCTGGTTTCCAGCTGTGTCGCAGCATTGGTTTTAAAAAATAAAATTAAATGCATTTGCTAATGTGAACACTTTCTGTTAACAGATCTATTAAATAATCATTTTATGATCCACGTTCTTCGAAGAAGGAGCACTTCGATAGGAAAGAACAATAAGAAGGGATTAATACCAGTCACTGCATACTTAATTTTCTTTTCAACTACTTGGTAATTTTTTGTAGAATTAATTTTGTGGTGCACCACTTTAATGACATAGATATCAATATGTGAATACACATTTCCCTTATCTGCATTGTTGTCTTTAGTGTACTATTTTTTCTGCTTAAGCTTTGTCATGTTTAGGTATAAGTTATATTGCCTTATATTAGTTGTAATAATGCTGCCTGCTTTGACAACTTCCATTTTTTTCATTGCTGTTGTATTAATTGTTTTGTGCTGCTGCATTGCCTCGTCCCTTAGTTTAGCATCTGAGCTGAGTAGATTTTAAATTAGCTTAAGAGGTGGTAGACTATATAAAAAACTAACTATGAGGAATTGGAAGAAATGCATTGAGAAGTTATAACAAAATGATTTGGCCAAAAATATAGTGTACAGTGGAGAAAAACTATTTTTGAAAGAGGATGTGAACAAAATACAGAAAGCATGCTTGGATAGGATATTTTTGGTGGAAAGAAATGTTGAGATACGACGAAAGATCTACAGAATGAGGTTTTGGGTTGGACTGCAGTACCAAATGTTACCCTGAAAACAAACCCTGTCCTTTACTTTTGTGTTATCCCACTATGTGTTTGTGTATCCTTGTGTATTTGTTTTCTTTCTGCCTCTGTGTAGTGTTTCATAGAATTTTTTCTCTTCTAATACTAAGCTACATTCACTATGATAAGGAATAATGTTATCCTCAAATATAATTTGCATTTAATAACATGTTATTTACTTTGTAAAGATGTTTACACATTATTTATTCTGTTTTCTTCTAATGCTCATGTGTGAAATTGATGTTTCAAAAGTTATTCTGATCTTTTATGTATGTACTTATGTCATAATTCTTGTAACACTGATGTATATGTTTATTTCTATTCTTTTGTAAAGCCCCTATTACTAAAAATGTTATCTGTATTGTTATGTTCTTTAATGGTGTATTTTGTACCTTTGTTAATGTATTCTTATGTTATAAAATTGTAATTGACACCAGTTCATCACATTAAGTAACTTGTAAGTTACATTTCACTGCACACGTTTCTGTTGGTCATAGTATATCGACAATATGTGAGAAGTAGGGACTCATAGTGTTTGCATGTATGTTAATAATTCAGCAAGGGACTGGATAACAGCATTGCTGGTTCTAAGGACATTTCAAACAAAATTTTTGTGAGTGCACAAGTGGTGGTTCATGTACTTGCTATATTGTCTGCAAGACTCTTCGAAGGTGATTGTGCACCTGCACAGTCGCAACAGATGGCTGCTGGCCGTCTCGACAAGGACTACAGTGGGTCTGCAGCTTTGATGGCCCACCAATACCACTTTTTCTACAAGGAGTATAGTGGGTCTGCATCTTTGATGGCCCTCTGCAAGGAGTATAGTGGGTCTGCATCTTTGATGGCCCACCAATACCGTTATCTCTACCAGGGCTACAGTGGGTCTGCTCTGTGATGACCTACCTACTAATATTCTTCAACTTCGACTGACTCTGCTGTGGGTTTGCTCTGTTGTGGCCCATTACCTGTCAGCATGTCTTTCCATTGGAACGACAACACTACTTCTTCAAGACGGCATGGAAATCCAATACTTCCGTGTGCATTTTCTTTTACTGCTCAGACATTGAGCAAAAACACTGCTATTTTACTGTGATGAACGATCAGGACTGTCTCTATGGACTGTGAGAAAATTTTAGCTTTTGACCAACATTGTATCGATAAGTGTGTGCATTCCATTCCTTTGTTATTGTAATTATGAAAATTTTTTTCAAATCTGTATTGGCCACTGCCCAAAACAATTTGTAAAATTTTTGTGGGGAGCATGGGGGCTATGTAAGTAGGCTGTTTAGGTTTTTTTATTGGTAACGCCACATAGCGCTCTGTATGAAAAAATCACTGGCTGTGCTGTGTGCAGTCAGTCCCTGGTTGGCATTGTTGTAATATTCGCCATTGTAGTGTTGGGCAGCTGGATGTTAACAGCGCATAGTGTTGCGCAGTTGGAGGTGCACCGCCAGCAGTGGTGGATGTGGGGAAAGAGATGGCGGATATTTGAAATTTGTAAGACTGGATGTCATAAAATGCTATATATATTATGACTATTAAGGTAAATACATTGTTTGCTCTCTATTAAAATCTTTGATTTGCTAACTATGCCTATCAGTAGTTAGTGCCTTCCGTAGCTTGAATCTTTTCTTTAGTTGGCAGTAGTGGCGCTCGCTGTATTGCAGTATCTTGAGTAATGAAGATTTTTGTGAGGTAAGTGATTTGTGAAAGGTATAGGTTAATGTTAGTCAGGGCCATTCTTTTGTAGGGATTTTTTGAAAGTCAGATTGCGTTGCTCTAAAAAATATTGTATGTCAGTTGAAGCACAGTTTTGTATAATTTTTCCAAGGGGACATTTCAGTTTGATCATTTTTATTATCACAACAAGTATTATATTTACAACTATCAACAAGTAAACGATCAAACGCATAAAGTTCTCCTGAAATTGTATGCCTATCGTGATTTCAGAAATCCCTTATACCTGTAATCAGGTAAGGTAACGAGAACACTTTGCACCAGGATGCTTCGATCTGAAGACACAGCTTTCAAGGACGTGGGACCAGCTTGTAAAGTCAAAGTCTAATATGAATAACTGAAAATATAAATAGCTTTATTCAATAATACAATGTACTCCAATATGCCAGAATATGAAGGTAATGTACGAATATTCGTCGTATGTGGTTTCATCATTACTAGTGGCAGGATTATGTGAGCCATGGCGACTTATCGGGTGATATCGACTTCGGTAGTCGCCTCTCGTCTTTGACTGCACGGATTTGAAACAAGTGTGGCTGCTGCTGGAGGGATCGTGACGAACCGGGGGTTTTATTATCTTTGGTCGTGGGAATATGGGCTGTGGAGCGGAATCAAAAACAAGTTTTCTCGCAGCGTCCGGTCGGTAGTTGTAATAGGCGAAAAATGCTTTTAATATCGCGGTCTGAAGGAATCTTGTATTCATCGTTTGGTATCTTCGAGGAGTGTGGTGTTGGTTTCGAGGGAGGTACCGTGCTGTCAGAGGCGTACTCACCATGACGGACGGGTGGTTTCGTGCTGTGCTCGATTTGTGGCTATTCTCGTCTCTGTAATGATAGATTGCAGTGGCTTTCCTGTGCTTAAGAAAGCGGGTTGACATTAAGGTCTGTTAAATTATGTTTCTTTGAGACTTTCAAGTTGTGTACTGAGACTTTTGCTGTGATCCGATGTATGTATGAATTTTTATCGTCTTATGTTACTGGCCTGTAATTGATGTCAAGTGTTTTTGAAAGCAGGAGGTTTCTCTGACAAGCAGCTTTGACTGTTGTTGTGTTCTTACACGTGCCACCTTCTTCCCTCATGGCATTTTGATAACTCAGTTTGGTGTTTAAAGGAACTCCAAAATGTAATTCTCGTGAATGTCTGAGACACGTGTCACGAATTAATGTCGTAAATTCTAACCTGTGCCCAATTATTTTAGTGGGATGAATGTTCATATTTGGGTTGGCTTTGGTTTACCTGTCGGCATTAAATTATGTAACCCGACTAATGTGGCTTTATTCGTTAGAGCATGTTTAATGGGTGATTAATCACGACATACTATTTATCTTAAATATTATCCTTAATTTAAAATTTTTCTAGGTTGTGTTTTTGCTGCAATGACTGGCTCACAGTGGCTCACCTGGTAAGTCTCTTTCAGCATATGCTGTATACGGTGTCTCAAGATTCTGTGCCAAGTTGACTTTGTTATGAGGTGCTGAGCCGATTGTAGAAGCGTTTCTACGCCTCCACCAAATACCTCGTGAGACAAAATTTCACTATTATATTTGTAATTTTGTCTTAAGGCTTCAAGTTAAAACTAAATTTAAGATTCGTTTGTATTCTCGTCCTGCTGAGGCCGTTAGATTGTTGTCCTTTATCTGAAGCAGACCATTCTCGACCTCTTGGAGTGTCTGCGTTATAATATATACCGGGTGATCAAAAAGTCAGTATAAATTTGAAAAATCAATAAACCACGGACTAATGTAGATAGAGAGGTAAAATTGGCACACATGCTTGGAATGACATGGAGTTTAACTAGAACAAAAAAAACAAAGTTCACAAAATGTCCGACAGATGGCGCTGGACAGCAAAACGTCAGTGACTGTGCATGACAATCGTGTATAAAAGGAGCTGTAATGAGAGAGAGAATCAGATGCTCCAGCAGTCGCAGTATGTTGACGTTATCTGAAAAGGCGCTTTTGGTGAAGCTGTATTATCAGAATGGGGAATGTGCTAGTTCCGCGTTACGATCCTACCGCCATAGGAAGGGGATTCGAACGGATAAAGGTCCGTTGACAAATGCAGCTGTGGCGAGAATGATTTCTAAGTTCGAAGCCACGGGTTGTTTAGAAGATAGACCCCGTAGTGGCTGACCGAGCACAAGGCGTAATGCTGCTGAGACAGTTCAGGAAGAAATGGAGACTCTAGCGTGTTCGTCTATGCACGGGGAAGTCAGCACTCGTGCAGTCGCACGTCACACCGGCATTCCATACACTACTGTTTGATTGGCATTTAGGCGTACCCTCCGATGCTATCTGTACAAAATCCATCGGCATCATGAACTGTTACCTGGCGATTTAGTGAAGCAGAGGGCATTTGCAGGGTGGGCATTTCAAAAGATGGCGGAAGATGACGATTGGTTGAGTAACGTGTTGTGGACCGACGAAGCTCATTTCACGCTCTGAGGGTCTGTCAGCGCCCACAACTGCAGAATTTGGGCTACCGAAAATCCTAGAACTGTCGTGGAAACTCCATTGCACGACGTGAAAGTCACCGTATGGGTTGGATTTAGCACATCTACTGTTATCGGGCCTTTTTTCTTTGAGGAAATGCGTGATTCTTGTTTTGTAACTGCTACCGTAAAGGGTGAGAGGTACGCCGATATGTTACAGAATCGCATCATACCCAGCCTGGCTGATAAACACCTACTGGAATGTACGATGTTTATGCAGGATGGCGCTCCACCCCATATTGCTAGACGCGTGAAAGATATCTTGCGCATGTCGTTTAGTGATGATTGTGTGCTCATCCGCCACTTTCGTCATGCTTGGCCTCCCAGGTCCCCAGACCTCAGTCCGTGCGATTGTTGGGTTTGGGGTTACCAAAAGTCGCAAGTGTATCGTGATCGAACGACATCTCTAGGGATGCTGAAAGACAACATCCGATACCAATGCCTCATCATAACTCCAGACATGCTTTACAGTGCTGCTCACAACATTATTCCTCGACTACAGCTATTGTTGAGGCATGATTGTGGACATATTGAGCATTTCCTGTTCAGAATATCATCTTTGCTTTGACTTACTTTGTTATGCTAATTATTGCTATTCTGATCAGATGAAATGCCATCTGTCGGACATTTATTGAACTTTTGTATTATTTTGGGTCTAATAAAACCCCATGTCATTCCAAGCATGTGTGTCAATTTGTACCTCTCTATCTACATTAGTCAGTGATTAATTCAGTTTTCAAATTTATACTGACTTTTTGATCACCCGGTATTTGAAAGGGGATCACTTGGTAGTGTCCTCATAGTAGCCCGTATCTGAAGATAATTATTCTGTACTGCAAGAACGTGCCATTGGCATTACTCTAAGGGGATTGTCGGTGACGGGGTTCCTATGGAAGCGGCCAACTCAACCTGAGGCTGTCTCCCAAGCTGGTCCCGCTAGCGTGTTGCCCCGGTGCTTAAGCATGGCCGTGGTCTCTACTCTCTTGCCGCCACACATTTGCAGCATTCTGCGTTGGCCGAGGTGGGGCGCCAGGCACAGTTCGTTCCATTCACCTGTATAGTGGACGAGTGAAGGTATCGTGTTTTGCACACATCGGTTTCCTAGGCACTCCTTGAGTGTCACCTTTTAGGGCTCACTGCGGTCTCTGGCGATTAACCTGTTTAACTGTATCCTGAGCCATTCTTATTACCCTTCTATCGCGGGTAAGTTCAGTTTTAGTACATTGAAATTTCCTTGCAAGTATATCTGAGTGTTTTTCGCTAATGTAGGGCAGTTTAACTTAATCGGTTGTTGTTTTAAAACTGCAGTGTAAGTTACTATTTATTTTAATTAAACCGAAGTTTCTGTTTTAAAGAATTTGTTGAAGGACGGCCCTTGCTCATTTTTGGTTGAAGGTAAGTTTTTTGTGTGTCGGTAGTCTATCAGTTTTAAGTTATTGCTTCTGTTAAATTTGTTAATCATTTGCACAGGGTGACAATTATTGATCTGCATGAAAGAAACGTAAATTAGTTGCAAACTACGGCGTGCGCACACTTTGTTCAACATGTAAACGTCACTACACATATCGCATTTAGGTTACGACATGTTCGATATACCTGCCATCATTGGCGATGATGTGGTGCAGACGAATACCGAAATTCCGCATGACCCGCTGAAGTGTCCGAACATCGATGGCTGTTTTCAGCTCGGCAATAAAAAAAATGGAAGCACTCTGGGACTTAACTTCTGAGGTCATCAGTCCCCTAGAACTTAGAACTACTTAAACCTAACTAACCTAAGGACATCACACACATCCATGCCCGAGACAGGATTCGAACCTGCGACCGTAGCGGTCACGCGGTTGAGTCTGTAGCGCCTAGAACCGCTCGGTCACCACTTAAGAGGCCATAATTTCCCATTAAATTATGTTTTTCTTACAGACACAGGAAATATAAATTTAAACGCCATCTACTCCATCGAATGAATGCAATGTCCCCTCATGATTATGGCATTTTCCGACTTTGTAAGGAAAGGCAAAGCTCGTTGACAGTTTGAAAAACTTCTCTTTATTCCGACAGTTTGGATGTAAATTTCTCGTTTGTTGTCAGCCAGCTGCCGACAAGTTTGAAGGCGCTTTACGAAGTTTTCAGATGGCCTATAAAAATAAAAGTCGCATAATAGTGGTTGCAATATTAAAAATCAGTAAACAGCCAGGTAACATCGGAAATTCACTAAAAGCTCATGCAAATGCACGTACCTTGCCATCATATTTCCTTTCAAATGTGCGAAATAATATGAAAAGTGTTGACAACAATATAAATAAAAAGATGGGCGGGACTCGATCCAGCGATCCACCGCTTACAGAGTTTTGACTCTCACCACATTACCGCCCCCATCGCATGCTCATAATCGCACCGTACCGGTACATCACTGATGCGTAAAACCTCTCTTGCGGTTTTCTCGAAAGTGCCTACGTAGTACGTCATAGTACGTGCATATTATGTTGGCCTAATGGTCTACCAAAAGCGTAAAAAATTTAAGCAAATTCTTGATCCAAACATCGTGACTTTCCCTCATGATTTATCCTGGCAGGGCTTGCAACCTATCCTCCTGCCACTACCTCTTTCCTTCGTTATGAAAATCTTCACGAACGTTTTTTGTGTACTGTGCAGTGAACTAGCGACTCACGGCACAGTTGAGGTCCTGCCCCAATTGCCATTGCGACAGCGCTCTTATTGCATTCATGATGCGGAGAGTGTGACCACGACTGCAAAACTGTTGCACGTAGCACCTCGCCGAGGCTAGGAACGAAGCAGAGTGGAAGCATAGAGGGAGCCAGTGGTGGAAGACGCAAGTGGCATCAAGTTAGAGCCAGCACTGCGCTTGTCGACAGCCGTGATTGAAGACTTGGCGTGCGGTGCCAGGACGCGGTTGGGAGACCGCCAAGTCTTGTTTACTTTTCGCCGTGGCTGGCTCCAGGAGTTTGACCGGTGGTAGTGACCCCCTTGTATATCGAAAACTGGACGACCGCTATAGTCATAACGAAATGGAGTCTCAAAGGAGATGTAGCAGTATTTACACGGCCAGCAAGATGGCAACACAGTAAGCGAGTATCGGTGAAGGAGCCAACTGGACGAGGTAGAGGGCAGCAGACGCAGCGTAGAGAATTTTGGTGTCTGGGCTGAAGTGGTTTCAACATGCACATCCGTTCCTGTCTGGTTGCTTGGCTTTGTGGCTCCAGAGAAGGCGGTGCTGACGAGACACAAGCTGCAGCTACACCATCCAGTCAGTTATTGTCAACACTGCCTATGTTCGAGGTCAGTGTACAATAACCAGCCCCAGACTGCAGGTGGCATAAGTAGCATGGGAGGTTAATCTGCCAGGAAGTTTCAGGTTATAAAATGTTTATAAAAAGTCTGTCGGGGGGATACGAAAACAGTGCAGTCGTTGTCATACTGCAGAAATGGAGCGATTTATCTGACATCCAAATGTCTTGATCATCAGTTTTCAGTCGAAGGGTGGAAGCACTTCAAAAACGGCTGAGTCTCTAAGATGTTAACGTTCCGTCGTGGATAAAATATGCCGTGCGTGGCGAAGTGGCGCTATCCAGCACCGAAACAACAATGGAATGCCGCGCGGGGTAGCCGTGGGGTCTGAGGCGCCTTGTCACAGTCTGTGTCGCTCCCCCCGCCGGAGGTTCGAGTCCTCGCTCGGGCATGGGTGTGTGTGTGTCCATAGCGTAAGTTAGTTTAACTTAGATTAAGCAGTGTGTAGGCTTAGGGACCGATGACCTCAGCAGTTTGATCCCATAAGACCTTGACAAATCAAATCAAAACAATGGGGCATAAGATGACAGGGATGAACGACAGCAGCGGAGATGTGTAAGGGCGAACAGCCGGGCAACTGTTGAGCAGCTGACCACTCAGATGATCCAAGTGGCTACCAACAGTGTCTCCTCAACTACAGTTCAGCGAACATTGCTGCACATGCACCTCCATATCAAGTTCCTGGTTCGTGTAGACATGTTGACTACTATTCATCGGCGACGAAGGCTGTAATTTACACGCCAATACCACAACTGGATATTCACTGAGTGGCGACAGGTGCCGTTTTCAGACGAATAACGTTTTATGTTCCATTGGAGGAGAATCCTCTTAAATAAACACCCGACAACAATCATCAGAAGGATCCAGGCCAGAGGAGGGAACGTTATGGTCTGGGGAATGTTTTCGTGGCATTTCCCGGATGATTTCGTCATTGTGGAAGGCACAATGGATCAACAGAAGTATACACCTATCCTTGGGAATCATCGAACCTCTTACAGAGGTTTTTTTTCTTTTCTTGGCAGAATGGCATCTACCAGCAGGACAGTTCAAGAT
This sequence comes from Schistocerca gregaria, assembly GCF_023897955.1. Taxonomy (NCBI): domain Eukaryota; kingdom Metazoa; phylum Arthropoda; class Insecta; order Orthoptera; family Acrididae; genus Schistocerca; species Schistocerca gregaria. Next base: position 427,555,269 of record NC_064926.1, read on the forward strand.
GTCAGAAAGCTCGCAGTGTGATTCAAAGAGTACCAGTATAAGCTTACCAAACTCCCCTGTCCACCACCAAACTCACCGGATTTAAGCCCAGGGGAGACTCTGTGGAGTCTTCAAATGGTTCAAATGGCTCTGAACGCTATGGGACTTAACATCTGAGGCCATCAGTCCCCTAGACCTAACTAACCTAAGGACATCACACACATCCATGCCCGATGCAGGATTCGAACCTGCGACCGTAGCGGTCGCGCGGTTCCAGACTGAAGCGCCTAGAACCGTTCGGCCACAACGGCCGGCGACTGGACCATGTATCTGTGGTGTGTTTTTTTCCACGACAGTCTTAGAACAAGTTTTTCTGTACAATAATTTAGCTGTGCAGACGAATGTGTCAGGATGAGTTTCAGTTTCAATGGTGCAAATTCCTATATCGCTGTAAAGACGAGGTCACTACACTGCTTAGAGTGTAAAGCCGTAACAATCTGCATTTTATTGTGAATCGTGGACCAAGAAATTTATTCTATCTTTCACTGCTGGCATTGGTTGAATTGTTGATCTCTTTTATTGTGGCGCATGGTTAGCAGTAGGAAGCATTGATCAGTTTGCTTTGTTACGAGAGGCGTTCAATGAGTAAGGCAACACTTTTTTTTCCAGGCAAATTTCGGTTAAAAAAGCGGAACTTGTTGTGGGACATTGTGGAATATTCACGCTTCTGCTCCTGTGGTTCCATGAATTTCTAATAGGTGGCGGCCCTATACGTAGCGTTCAAAATGGCGTCTGTAACGGTGATGAATTCCAAGCAGAGGGCTGTCATTGGATTTCTTTTGGGGAAAACGAGAGCATCAGAGATATTCATAGAAACTGACCTAATGATGAACAAAACCACCGTGCGTCGCTGGGCCAGGCGTCTGTCGTCATCGTGACAAGGTCGCCCAAACCTGTCGATTCCTACGTGCCGGCTGGCCGCACACAGCTGTGGCTCCTCCAATGTGGGAACCCGCTAGTCAACTCTTCGCCTCTGTTGGTAGTGCTGACACACTCGTCCACCAGTTGTGGTTCTCCAAGGTGTGCGCCCGCTGGGTTCCAGAAGATCATAAAGAGCAACGAAGCAATCAGTAAGTGGATCGAAACAGCATATCCAAACACTCTGGGATGGTGATTGATGATGGCATTGAAGTAGAGGATGACACACGGAAAGCTGAAATACTAAACATCTTTTTTCAAAGCTGTTTCACAGAGGAAGACCGCACTGCAGTTCCTTCTCTAAATCCTCGAACAAACGAAAAAATGGCTGACATCGAAATAAGTGTCCAAGGAATAGAAAAGCAACTGAAATCACTCAACAGAGGGAAGTCCACTGGACCTGACGGAATACCAATTTAATTCTACACAGAGTACGCGAAAGAACTTGCCCCCCTTCTAACAGACGTGTACCGCAATTCTCTAGAGGAACGGAAGGTTCCAAATGATTGGAAAAAAGCACAGGTAGTCCCAGTTGTCAAGAAGGGACGTCGAGCAGATGCGCAAAACTATAGGCCTATATCTCTGACATCGATCTGTTGTAGAATTTTAGAACATGTTTTTTGCTCGCGTATCATGTCACTTCTGGAAACCCAGAATCTGCTCTGTAGGAATCAACATGGATTCCGGAAACAGCGATCGTGTGAGACCCAACTCGCTTTATTTGTTCATGAGACCCAGAAAATATTAGATACAGGCTCCCAGGTAGATGCCATTTTCCTTGACTTCCGGAAGGCGTTCGATACAGTTGCGCACTGTCGCCTGGTAAACAAAGAAAGAGCCTACGGAATATCAGACCAGCTGTGTGGCTGTATTGAAGAGTTTTTAGCAAACAGAACACAGCATGTTGTTCTCAATGGAGAGACGTCTACAGACGTTAAAGTAAAATCTGGCGTGCCACAGGGGAGTGTTATGGGACCATTGTTTTCACAATATATATAAATGACCTAGTAGATAGTGTCGGAAGTTCCATGAGGCTTTTCGCGGATGATGCTGTAGTATACAGAGAAGTTGCAGCATTAGAAAATTGCAGCGAAATGCAGGAAGATGTGCAGCGGATAGGCACTTGGCGCAGGGAGTGGCAACTTACTCTTAACATAGACAAATGTAATGTATTGCGAATACATAGAAAGAAGGATCCTTTATTGTATGATTATATGATAGCTAAACAAACACTAGTAGCAGTTACATCTGTAAAATATCTGGGAGTATGCGTACGGAACGATTTGAAGTCCGGATCTCGCGCCTTCCTACTTTCACCCATTTGGCTCAATGAAGTATGCACTCCGCGGGAAACAGTACGTGGATGATTGAGAGGTCATTGCTTCAGCAAGACGTCGGCTCCAACGTCTGTAAGTTGAGTGGTCCTCTCAGTATGGTGGCGTAAGGCCGTCGCAGTGAACAGAGATTACGTTGAAAAATAGCCCAAAGAGTGGAGAATAATATTGTGTATTCGAATCCTGAATAAATCTAAACTGCTTTCAAAATGTATTGCATTTATTACTGAACGCCTGTCGTATCTACCAATAAAACCCCGATTGCTGAACGGATCGAACGTCCTTGTACAAAACATTCAAACTTTTGACTACTTTACAAATGAGTTAATGTGTTACCTATTTGACGTTAAGATTATAAGCGAGGGTAAGCTTAGAAAAGGCTTGAAACTATTTTTAAAGTTTGTTGAAAGTCACAAGGCGCTACCATTCTAAAATATTAAATTGTGGTTTGGATATCTGCACGCCGTGAGTTATACTATTGTACAAGGATGTACGAGAGGCGACGGAGCAGGGATTAACTGGCAAAACCCTGAAGAGGTTTATTTCCAAAAGAGAGTACAGACTGGTGCCCAGACAGGGAAAGAGGCTACCACTAAATCCCAAAGAATAGCTGGTGGTATGGGAGAGCTGAAAAGGTGCGTGTTAGAAGTAGAGGCGCACTCGAGCAAAATACGTCGGCATCCCACATTGGAGGTGTGAGACTATGGGAGGCTGCGGGGCATACAGGCTGTTTACAATGGCTCAATAAAGAGAACAAAAAAAATATTTTCCAGAAATCTATCACGTGTATCCTCTCTAGGCGGGGGACACTCACACACTGCTTCAAGATATATACCCAGTTTGTTACTGCAATACTTGTCTAACTGTGTTAAACCTTAAACATAAGATTATCTCTCTTTATAAGTGGCTTATGACAGCATTTTAAGTTTTTAAATTCGGTCAGTAATTGTATATAATACCGAAAAATTAAATTTTTGCTTCCCCTGGAAGCTGTTAGATAGGCAACCTGCCGGGGAGCAAACGAATGGAACAGGAAATACATTTCGTTATTTACTCAGGTAAACACCATTTAATACTATCAAGCTGCGATCGAACTGGGGCAAAATAGAAGTGAAAACTGTTGTCTTGCTACTATAAAATCATTAACATCCTATTTTACCTCTGACATACTCTCGTTATGTGTTAATATGTGAATATTAATGCTATTTTATAAGTAACTAGGATACGTTAGTGGCTAGATGCTATTGCTGAATAGATATGCACTTGTTGTGGTGAGTAGTCAGGTATACGACCTCTGTAATTTTAGAATAGGCTCATACAAGGGACTACAAGTCATGTGACACGGTCCACATAAGTAATTACATGCATTTTGGTTGAGAGTGTGGAATTTCTCGATGGCACGAAGGAACTGACCTTCCATAAGGAATGGAAGTTGACTGAGGGACAGGTGTGTAAGAAATTTTGTGAAGTATGTATGTGATAAAGGTGCTATTGCATACAAGAAGAAACGAAAAGGGTGAGATCATCTATATTAACTAAAGAATAATATTAATATTCTCAGAGATCTGCAGGGATAAGTAATGATGTGGCAAAAGTCTATAAAAGTAGAGATTTAGCTCTGGTCACTCATAGAATAAGTATGTGTATTCTAGACTGAAGCCTGGTTCATAATCTGTCAAGTACTATTCATAACCTTTGTGTAAAATTTTCTATGATATTCTATAGACTAAAGTAAGCTTGTCACGTTGTGATGATAAAGAGTAAACAACTGAATACAGTGGAAGCAATTTACAAGGAAAGGCAATCTCGTAAACTAATCGGAGACTTCTTTCTTTAGTACATAATTAATTGCCCATGTTAACGGATGAAAGCAGTAAAAGCGATTGTAAAAACTTTCGCCGTAAACTATTAGTGTTAGTGATGTAATTAAAATACAGTCAGACTTTAGTCATCAAGATCACTAGGAACGAATTGGTCTCTACCTGGAAAAATTAAAACTGTACTTCGTGACCAACAACTCTGATGTTAATTATCTCGCTGTTCTCATTTCTGCTATTTCCCATTATTTTCCTCCTTCTTCGGTTTACTCTCAGTCCGTATTCTATACACATTAGACTGTTCATTCTATTCAGGAGATCATGTAATTTTTCTTCACTTTCACTGTGGATGGCAATGTCGTCAGCGAATCTTAGCACTTATATCCTTTCGCCTTGAATTTTAATTCAATTCCTGAACCTTTATTTTATTTCCATAATTGCTTCTTGGATGCACAGATTGAAATATAAGGGCGAAAGACTACATTCCTGTCTTACACCCTTCTAATCCGAGCACCACTCTTATTATTCCCTTTTGGATCTTTTACATGTTGTATATTACGTATATCCCTGTAGCTTATGAACCATTTGACATTGTCTTTTTCCAGGACGACAAATCCTATGGACGTGTCTCGATTTTTTTTTAGTCTTGCTTCCATTGTCATACGCTACGGCACCATTGTATCTCTGGTTCCTTTACCTAGCCTAAGGCCAAACTGATCTTCGTCATACTCAAAGTTCTTATTCATTCTTCTGTATATTATTCTTGTCAGCAATTTGGATGCATGAGTTGTTGAGTTGGCTGTGCGATAATTCCCGCACTTGTCAGTTCTTGCATAATTCGGAATTGTGTGTATAATGTTTTTCCGAATGTCAGATGGTAAACTCCAGACTCATACATTCTACATTGTCGCCTCTTCCTCGATGATTTTCTGTATTCTGATGAAATGTTGTCTACGCCTTCTGCCTTATAGTCTTTCAAAGCTCTTTTAAATTCTAAGTTCCTCCCAGAGGCCTTCAGTGTACTCTTTCCGCCTATCCGCTCTCTTCTCTGCATTTAACTGTGGAATTAATGTTGCGCTGTTAATGTTACCACCCTTAATATTAATTTCGCTGAAGGTTATTTTGACTTTTCTATATTCTGAGTTAGTCTTTCCGACAACCATTTCTTTTTCGTTTTTTTTCACATTTTTCATTGAACTATTTCGCCTTATCTTCCCTACACTTCCTCTTTATTTAGTTTCTGAGTCACATTTATTTCTGTATCCCTGAATTCCTCTGAACATTTTTGTACTTTCTTCTTTCATCAAGCAACTGTAGTATTTATTGTTACCCATGGTTTCTTCTTTGCACGTATGCTTTTCTTTCCAACATCTGGGACTGCCCTTTTTAGAGCTGCCCATTCCCCTTCAACTGTACTGCCAACTGAGCTATTCGTTATTGCAGTGTCTATAGCCGTAGAGGGCTTCGAGCATATGTCTTCATTCCTTAGTATTTCCGTACCTCACTTCTTATGACATTCCTGTTTGACGAGAACAAACGTCTTAAACAGTGGTGTGATTACATGTATTCCATGTGACTTTTTATTCTGATGAACATTGCCCTAGTGCAATCGAAACCGTGATCAAATGGCAAAAATTTTGTGCAACCTAAGTGGCTGTATACCAGTATACGTCCTGTAATTAAATAGCGTACGGTTGCTGACTCACAGCGAATCAAATATTTAAAATTTCTTTCTCTATCTCTTCATCTTCAGCTTGTGTAATGTAATTTTCCTTAAGTGATAATAAACACTAATTTTTGTTCAAACATTGGGTAATGTTCTATTATTTTGTACCGTATCTTGGTATGTTATTGACAGGTTTTACAGTGACTGTGTGGATTAGTCTTCACTGGCTTGGATGACATCTGCTTAGCCGCCATTGCGGTCATGTCATGAAGATAACTACAAATTGTAGTTATTACTGGAACTTGCATGTAATTAACTTTATGAAGTCCGATCGACCAGTGCGAATAATATTAGCGCACTTAAGATATTTCCAACTATCACGATCGAGGAAATAAGAAGCCAAGACAGTTATTTCTAAACAGTAGTATCTCGTGTCTTATATGAATCCAATATGTAGACTTTTTGACGACTCAAACCACCCTCTGTTAAAGGGAAAGTTAAAATATGGACTTTTGTGACCCTTTCGTGCTTACTAAGCGGACCTCTCACGGAACGCAGTACTCTTCTTTGGATCTTCAGCTATCAATCCTATTTGGTTTCGTTCGCATACTCCTGGATATTTAACGTATATGAGTGCTCTAACTGATCGTTTTGTAATCGTATAATCTCAGTATAACGAGGATTTCCACTTATTTAAGTGCAGTATGCTACATTACTTCATGTTGAGGAGCAACACCAATTCCTGCACCAAGCACCGATCCTTTGTAGATCTTTCTCGAATTCCTGCATGTTTCTAGCGTTGCGACTTCCCTACATACAACAGTATAATCAGCAGCTGATCTCATTGAGCTTTTGCTGGGTCATTTATAAACACTGTACAGTCACATAAACACGACCACCTGTCCAAATCCTGAATAATCATCTTCTGCAGCGCGGGCCTGCAGGAAGTAAGTCAGTGAGGTTCCGGAAGGTACCGACAGAGGTGTGAAGCAATGCCAACTCCAGTGCCGTGGCTACGCTAGGTTTCTCGGTTGAGGGTGCGCTACGAAAACACCCCAAACGAGGTGTTCCTACAGATTCTCGACTGGCTTTAAATTCTAGGCGTTTAGTGACCAAGGGAGAACGGCAAACTCATCCTGGTGCGCTTTGAACCACGCGCGTACACTGCCAGCTGTAGGCCTATGACAAGTGGCATTATCGTACTACACTACAGGCCATTAAAATTCCTACGCCACGAAGATAAATTGCTACAGACGCGAAATTCAATCGACAGGAAGAAGATGCTGTGATAAGCAAATGATTTGCTTTTCAGAGCATTCACCCGACATTGGCGCCGGTGGCGACACCTAAAACGTGCTGACATGAGACATTTCTCATATACAAGCAGCAGTTGACCGGCGTTACCTAGTGAAACGTTGTTGTGCTGTCTCGTGTAAGGAGGAGAAATGCGTACCATCACGTTTGCGACTTTGATAAAGGTCGGATTGTAGCCTATCGCGGTTTATCGTATCGCGACATTGCTGCTCACGTTGATCGAAGTCCAATGACTGTTAGCAGAATATGGAATCGGTGGATTCAAGAGGAACGCCGTGCTGCATCTCAACGGCCTCGTATCACTTACAGTCGAGAAGACAGGCATCTTATCCGCATGGCTGTAACGGATCCTGCAGCCACGTCTCGATCCCTGAGTCAACAGATGGGGACGTTTGCAAGACAACAACCATCTGCACGAACGTTTGCAGCAGCATTGACTATCAGCTCAGAGACCATGGCTGCGGTTACCTTTGACGCTTCATCACAGCCAGGAGCGCCTGCGATGGTGTACTCAACGACGAACCTGGGTGTACGAATGGCAAAACATCATTTTTTTCGGATGAATCCAGGTTCTTTTTACAGCACCATGATGGTCCCATCCGTTTTGTGCGACATCGCCGCGAACGCAAGCTGGAAGCGTGTATTCGTCATCGCCATACTGGCGTATCACCCGGCGTGATGGTATGGGGTGCAATTGGTTACACGTCTCGGTCACCTCTTGTTCGCACTGACGCCACTTTGAACAGTGTACGTTACATTTCATGTGTCTTAGGACCCGTGGCTCTACCCTTCATTCGATCCCTGCGAAACCCTACATTGCAGCAGGATAATGCACGACCGCATGTTGCAGGTCCTGCACGGGCCTTTCTGGATACAGAAAATGTTCGACTGCTGCCCTGGCCAGCACATTCTCCAGATCTCTCACCAATTGAAAACGTCTGGTCAAAGGTGACCGAGCATCTGGCTCGTCACAATACGCCAGTCACTACCCTTGATGAACTGTGGTATCGTGTTGAAGCTGCATGGGCAGCTGTACCTGTACACGCCATCCAAGCTCTGTTTGACTCAATGCCCAGACGTATCAAGGCCGTTATTACAGCCAGAGGTGGTTGTTCTGGGTATTGATTTCTCAGGATCTATGCACCCAAATTGCGTGAAAATGTAATCAAATGTCAGTTCTAGTATAATATGTTTGTCCAATGAATACCCGTTTATCATCTGCATTTCTTCTTGGTGTAGCAATTTTAATGGCCAGTAGAGTAGTTGATGTCATCGTGTCGTGGAAAAAACAAACTGCATGTAGGGGTGGTCATGGTCCCGAAGGACAGATACATACTTGCGTTAATCCACTTTGCCTTTCAGAATGACGAGATCACATAAGGACTGTCACGAAAACATTTCCTGGACCATAACGCACGCAGGGTGTTTGCTTTTGGACGTTTCACGCTGCACCGTCCAACAGCCCCGTGTCCGTTGGAGAATAAAATGTGATCTGCAAAGGTCACCATTGCTACAAAGTGGACGGTCAGTTGTGGTATTGGCGTGTAAATTTCCAGTCTTCGTTGCCGATGAACAGCAGTCAGTATGGGTGCATGCTGTTGCGGAGACCTATAAGCAGCGTAAGCAGCGAAGTTTGCTGAACGGTCTTTGAGGAGACACTACTGGCAGCCTTTTGGTTCATCTGATCTGTCAATTGCTCAACAGTTGTAAGTCTATTCGCCCGTTTATAGCTCCACAGCCGTGGTTCACCTCTGTCGGCTATGGCGTGTAGCGCAGCACTGTTGCCTCCGCCCCGGTTTTGGATAGCGCCATTTTGCCATGGACGGTATACTTAAATCATGGCGGCATGCGAACTGTATGTAAACTTACCCGTTTTGTAAATGCTTCCACGGGCTTAAAATCCAATGGTCATGCTATTTTGGATGTCCGATAAACCGCTCCTTTTTCCCAATAGATAGACTTGCACTGCATATGCGTCCCACTCTACCTCACGCCCCCCCCCCCCCCCCACCCCCACCCCCACCCGCTGTGCTTCATGTACACTTCACTTTCACTGTTGCCATCTGCCGTCTGTAAGTGGTAATACTACTTTTACGTGGGACAAAGGCGGTGATCATATTAGTGTGACTAGACCATGTAAGTTGAGAACACTAACGGTCGCCCAACACGTACTTAGTGAACGCCCGAAGTCTTAATTCTGGAGATTTCTCTCCATTAAGAATAACATGCTCTGTTCAGTTTGCAAGGAACTCTTCTATTCAGTTACAAAGCTGGTCTGATAATCTTGACGCACATATTCTGTTCATTGGACGGCGGTGTGGACCTTCCATTTATTGTTTTCAGCTGCCTCCCAAACTAAATTTTCATTGTCTCTCCTCACTTTCCCTCAAAGACATTCCGGAATAGTTTTGTAAATTTCAGTGTGTTCTATCATTTAGCCATTATCATTTACTTCAAATTCCGTCCTAGTCTCTAATAACAGTCTTTTTGCTCTGTTCTATCATACCTTTTGCATCCCTTGCTGTTTTCAGAAATATATGTGTTCAATAATTACCTCTTTCTAAACTTGTTGTTTAATATGGTCTGTTACGCCTGCCCATCATTAAATATATTCTTATAATCTATATTTGTGATTACTTATCTGGTGGGTTTTTCTCTCTCGCTATTGATCCTATAGTTCTGTATTAGTCTATAATCACATGATGTTCTTAAGTTGTTTTAGAAAGTCGCATCCTTTATAATTTGTGTTGTGCTGTTCGCTAAATTTGTCGACACATAGAACAGTTTTTATAACATTTCTTCTGCGACAATTTCTTTAGCTAACGTATTATGGGACTGAGGGAGAATACAAGAACTAAGCTTCTGGAGGACTAAGATAAATGTAATTTGAAATTTTTCTATAATTAATATGTCAATAACTAAAACTAAATGTACCACTGCGTATAATGCAGCACCGTATCTCAATAACAGAGCCCAATCAAAGGTACTGTGCAAAAATATGTTTTATGCTAAATATAGTCCTACAGAATACTAAACATAAAGTAGATGACAAAAAAAGTAAATTTCAGTTTCGTAAAGTTAAATATTGCTTTTGTTTCCTAGGCAGAGTAGGCAGTATCAGTAATGCTTGTTTCAGAAAGAACACGAGAAATTTGACGAAAAAATTGCTTTGCACAACTTTCCAACACGTTGGTTTTCATTTTTGGCTGTCAACAACTTTTATTATTTGCAATTGCCATGTCTACCAGCTGGCGTTACGAAACATAACAGGTGGTACGGTACACTTGAGGAATGTTACAAATGATCTTCACGTAAGTGTCCGAGTCTATGGCACCAAAGACGCGAATGATTAACGAAAATAGAGTAATGTTTCATATTCAACCCTTGTATTATTTCCGTGGCGTTTACGTTACAGATTTTTAAACGATTAATTTTACCAGTGTTTTATGTGAGCACAAGTTGTCACTGGCACTCGCATAGTTGATAAGAAAGTTCTCTCGCAACTTCTAGATTGACATCAAGGGATCGGAAGACAGACGAAAAAAATGGCTCTGAGCACTATGGGACTTAACATTTGAAGTCATCAGTCCCTTAGAACTTAGAACTACTTAAACCTAAAGACAACACACACATCCATACCCGAGACAGGTTCGAACCTACGACCGTAGCAGTCGCGCGGTTCCAGACTGTAGCGCCTAGAACCGCTCGGCCACAAAGGCCGCCAAGACAAACGACAGAGCTTGCTTATCGTGGGCTCCAGGTTCTCTCTATCTAGGTATATAGTTTCTATCCTTAGAGATTTATAAAAAATTGCATTTGTGTTTCTCTAGTACCAGCTAACCTGTTGCTGTAGTGGTCTTCAGTCCTGAGACTGGTTTGATGCAGCTCTCCATGCTATTCTATCCTGTGCAAGCTTCTTCATCTCCCAGTACCTACTGCAACCTACATCCTTCTGAATCTGCGTAGTGTATTCATCTCTTGGTCTCCCTCTTCGATTTTTACAGTCCACACTGCCCTCCAATACTAAATTGGTGATCCCTTGATGCCTCAGAACATGTCCTACCAACCGATCCCTTCTTCTGGTCAAGTTGTGCCACAAACTTCTCTTCTCCCCAATCCTATTCAATACTTCCTCATTAGTTATGTGATCTACCCATCCAATCTTCAGCATTCTTCTATAGCACCACATTTCGAAAGCTTCTATTCTCTTCTTGTCCAAATTATTTATCGTCCATGTTTCACTTTCATACATGGCTACACTCCATACAAATACTTTCAGAAACGACTTCCTGACACTTAAATCTATACTCGATGTTAACAAATTTTTCTTCTCCAGAAATTCTTTCCTTGCCATTGCCAGTCTACATTTTATATCCTCTATACTTCTACCATCATCAGTTATTTTGCTCCCCAAATAGCAAAACTCCTTTACTACTTTAAGTGTCTCATTTCCTAATCTAATTCCCTCAGCAGCACCCGACTTAATTCGACTACATTCAATTATCCTCGTTTTGCTTTTGTTGATATTCATCTTATATCCTCCTTTCAAGACACTATCCATTCCATTCAACTGCTCTTCCAAGTCCTTTGCCGTCTCTGACAGAATTACAATGTCATCGGCGAACCTCAAAGTTTTTATTTCTTCTCCATGGATTTTAATACCCACCCCGAAATTTTCTTTTGTTTCCTTTACTGCTTGCTCAATACACATATTGAATAACATCGGGGAGAGGCTACAACCGTATCTTACTCCCTTCCCAACCACTGCTTCCCTTTCATGCCCCTCAACTCTTATAACTGCCATTTCGTTTCTGTACAAATTGTAAATAGCTTTTCGCTCCCTGTATTTTACCCCTGCCACCTTTAGAATCTGAAAGAGAGTATTTCAGTCAACATTGCCAAAAGCTTTCTCTAAGTCTACAAATGCTAGAAACGTAGGTTTGCCTTTCCTTAATCTTTTTTCTAAGATAAGTCGTAAAGTCAGTATTGCCTCACGTGTTCCAACATTTCTACGGAATCCAAACCGATCTTCCTCGAGGTCCGCTTCTACCAGTTTTTCCATTCGTCTGTAATGAATTCGCCTTAGTATTATGCAGCTGTGACTTATTAAACTGACAGTTTGGTAATTTTCACATCTGACAACACCTGCTCTCTTTTAGATTGGAATTATAATATTCTTCTTGAAGTCTGAGGGTATTTCGCCTGTCTCGTATATCTTTTGTCAGGACTGGCTCCATCAAGGCCGTCAGTAGTTCTAATGGAATGTTGTTTACTCCCGGGGACTTGTTTCGACTCAGGTCTTTCAGTGCTCTGTCAAACTCTTCACGCAGTATTGTATCTCCCATTTCTTCTTCCTCTACATCCTCTTCCATTTCCATAATATTGTCCTCAAGTACATCGCCCTTGTATAGACCCTCTATATACTCCTTCCACCTCTCTCCTTTCCCTTATTTGCTTAGAACTGGGTTTCCATCTGAGCTCTTGATATTGATACAAGTGGCTCTCTTATCTACAAATGTCTCTTTAATTTTCCTGTAGGCTGTATCTATCTTACCCCTAGTGAGATTAGCCTCTACATCCTTACATTTGTCCTCTAGCCATGCCTGCTTAGCCATTTTGCACTTCCTGTCGATCTCATTTTTGAGACGTTTGTATTCGTTTTTGCCTGCTTCATTTACTGCATTTTTATATTTTCTCCTTTCATCAATTAAATTCAATATTTCTTCTGTTACCCAAGGATTTCTACTAGACCTCGTCTTTTTACCTACTTGATCCTCTGCTGCCTTCACTACTTCGTCCCTGAGAGCTACCCATTCGTCTTCTACTGTATTTCTTTCCCCCATTCCTGTCAATTGTTCCCTTATGCTCTCCTTGAAACTCTGTACAACCTCTGGTTTAGTCAGTTTATCCAGGTCCCATCTCCTTAAATTCCCACTTTTTTGCAATTTCTTCAGTTTTAATCTACAGTTCATAACCAACAGATTGTGGTCAGAGTCCACATCTGCCCCTGGAAATGTCTTACCATTTAAAACCTGGTTCCTAAATCTCTGTCTTACCATTATATAATCTATCTGATACCTTTTAGTATCTCCAGGGTTCTTCCATGTATACATCTTTCTTTCATGATTCTTAAACCAAGAGTTAGGTATGATTAAGTTGTGCTCTGTGCAAAATTCTACCAGGCGGGTTCCTCTTTCATTTCTTAGCCCCATTCCATATTCACCTACTACGTTTCCTTCTCTCCCTTTTCCTACTACCGAATTCCACGCACGCATGACTATTAAATTTTCATCACCCTTTACTATCTGAATAATTTCTTTCATTTCATCATACATTTCTTCAATTTCTTCGTCATCTGCAGAGCTAGTTGGCATATAAACTTGTACTGCTGTAGTATGTGTGGGTTTCGTATCTATCTTGACCACAATAATGCGTTCACTATGCTGTTTGTAGTAGCTTACCCATATTCCTATTTTCCTATTCATTATTAAACCTACTCCTGCATTACCCCTATTTGATTTTGTGTTTATAACCCTGTACTCACCTGACCAGAAGTCTTGTTCCTGCTGCCTCCGAACTTCACTAATTCCCACTATATCTAACTTTAACCTACCCATTTCCCCTTTTAAATTTTCTAACCTACCTGCCCGATTAAGGGATCTGAGATTCCACGTTCCGATCCATAGAACGCCAGTTTTCTTTCTGCTGATAACGACATCCTCTTGAGTAGTCCCCTCCCGGAGATCCGAATGGGGGACTATTTTACCTCCGGAATATTTTACCCAAGAGGACGCCATCATCATGTAATCATACAGTAAAGCTGCATGCCCTCGGGAAAAATTACGGCCGTAGTTTCCCCTTGCTTTCAGCCGTTCACAGTACCAGCACAGCAAGGCCATTTTGGTTATTGTTACAAGGCCAGATCAGTCAATCATCCAGACTGTTGCCCCTGCAACTACTGAAAAGGCTGCTGCCCCTCTTCAGGAACCACACGTTTGTCTGGCCTCTCAACAGATACCCCTCCGTTGTGGTTGCACCTATTAGTACGGCTATCTGTACCGCTGAGGCACGCAAGCCTCCCCACCAACGGTAAGGTCCATGGTTCATGGGGGGAGGACCAGCTAACCTATAGGACTTGAAAAATAGAACTCACTTAGTTGGTCCATCAGTTCTTTCCAAATAAACTGTTAATTTATGGTTATTACTTGTCTATCGACTGAATCGTGCTCACGCTCAACATATGAAGTAGAAACAGTCTGACTGATATTACCTTTTCCGTTTAAAGTGTATTTCAATTCTGTAAGTAAAATCTTGCTTAATTTTAACTCAGATATGGATGCACGAGGCGGATAAAGAAGCCTGGCAAACATTCTCTCGCGGAACTGCACAGCTCATATCATCTGTAGATTATCCAACACTAAGATAAGCCTCCGGGTCGGCAGACCGTAGGGGAGATAAGCCAGATTGTGCGAAACAAGTCTGCGGGATAACTGATTCATCGTTCATACTGGAGACTAGGTTGGGGATGTGTGAGTTAGATTCCCAAGTTCAAAGTCATACTTCCAGAAATAAAACTAGGGCTACAACAAAGTCAATAATTACCATGAACGAACACACAATATTACTTTTCTCACTAATTTTCATGAAGAATGAAATCACTCTCACAATGATGAAAGGGATGATAGTTTATCCTCTAGTTTTCAGAATGCGTTCTGATTCAGTTTTATTCTGACTCAGTCAACACAGACACAAACGTATTGAAAAAAATTCACATTTGCATGTGATTACATGTTTAAAATTTGATTCGTAGTACAGTTTTAAATAAAATATTAATGGAAACTGATGACCGTGGTGGCAAGGGATCAGGTACTGTGTTTATCTTCAAAATGAAAAATTACATGCTACAGAATCTGCTTAAAGTTGCGCATTGCGGTTTGCTTTGGTAAAATCACGTTCGCCATGTACACTACTGGCTATTAAAATTGCTACACCAAGAAGAAATGCAGATAATAAACGGGTATTCATTGGAAAAATATATTATACTAGAACTGACATGTGATTATATTTTCACGCAATTTGGGTGATTAGATACTGAGAAATCAGTACCCAGAACAACCAAATCTGGCCGTAATGACGGTCTTGATACGCCTGGGCATTGAGTCTAACAGAGGTTGGATGACGTGTTCAGGCAAAGATGCCAATGCAGCTTCAACACGATACCACAGTTCATCAAGAGTAGTGACTGGCGTATTTTGAGGAACCAGTTTTCAATTGGTGAGACATCTGGAGAATGTGCTGGCGAGGGCAGCAGTCGAACATTTTCTGTATCCAGAAAGGCCCGTACAGGACCTGCAACATGCGGTCGTGCATTATCCTGCTGAAATGTAGGGTTTCGCAGGGATCGAATGAAGGATAGAGCCACGGGTCGTAACACATCTGAAATGTAATGTCCACTGTTCAAAGTGCCGTCAATGCGAACAAGAGGTGACCGAGACGTGTAACCAGTGGCACCCCGAACCATCGCGCCTGGTGATACTCCAGTATGGCGATGACGAATACATGCTTCCAATGTGCGTTCACCTCGATGTCACCAAACACGGATGCGACCATCATCATGTTGTAAACAGAACCTGCATTCATCCCAAAAATGACGTTTTTCCATTTGTGCACCCAGGTTCGTCGTTGAGTACACCATCGCAGGCGCTCCTGTCTGTGATGCAGCTTTAAGGGTAACCGCAGCCATGGTCTCCGAACTGATAGTCCATGCTGCAAACGTCGTCGAACTGTTCGTGCAGATGGTTGTTGTCTTGCAAACGTCCCTATCTGTTGTCTCAGGGATCAAGACGTGACTGCACGATCCGTTACAGCTGTGCGGATAAGATGCCTGTCATCTCGACTGCTAGTGATACGAGGACGCTGGGATCCAGCACGGCGTTCCGTATTACCCTATTGAACCTACCGATTCCATATTCTGCTAACAGTCATTGGATGTCGACCAACGCGAGCAGCAATGTCGCGATACGATAAACCGCAATCGCGATAGGCTACAATTCGACCTTTATCAAAGTCGGAAACATGATGGTACGCATTTCTCCTCCTTACACGAGGCATCACTACAATGTTTCACGAGACAACGTCGGTCAACTGTTGTTTGTGTATGAGAAATCCGTTGGAAACTCTCCTGATGTCAGCACGTTGAAGGTGTCGCCATCGGCACCAACCTTGTGTGAATGCTCAGAAAAGCTAATCACTTGCATATCACAGCATCTTCTTCCTGTCGGTTAAATTTCGCGTCTGTAGCACGTCATCTTCGTTGTGTAGCAGTTTTAATGGCCAGTAGTGTATCATTCACTGATACAGTTTCGGATGCAACGAACTGTCGGATCAGAACATGATAGCAATATTTCATTAGAGGGCATCCTCATCGCCAAACCAACGCGTTCCTTCCCATAAGAATTTTGCAATAATTTTTGCTGTTTTATTCGTGCAAATGATATTAAAATTTAATGCCCTAAAATATTTTGTTTGTTTTGAATCTATATAATGCTTAGCCTGCTGGAAATTGAGAAGCATTCCCCCAAAATCCATCATGTGGCAGCTTCTAAATCAGTAGTCCTGACAACAGAATTTAATTTGCTGTTTGCCGCTCGGAGTGGCTGCGCGGTTAGAGGCGCCATGTCACTAATTGCGCGGCCCCTCCTGCCGGAGGTTCAAGTCCTCCCTCGGGCATCGGTGCGTCTGTTGTTATTAGCATAAGTTAGTTTAAGTAGTGTGTAAATCTAGGGACAGATGACCTCAGCAGTTTGGTTGCTTAGAAACTCTCTCTCTCTCTCTCTCTCTCTCTCTCTCCCTCTCTCCCTCTCCCTCTCTCAAACACACACACACACACACACACACACACACACACAATATGCTGTTGAGAGATATACTTTGCCGAATTTTCAGTGCGTCTCTCTGTAACATTGTTGAATGGCAATGAAAATGCTTATAGGCGGTGCACCACTTCAGATGCCAACTACCGTATGAAAAACTTTATTTAGCTTTACACTGAGAACTTAACAACATATTATACCTGTTTATGCTTACCGAGAACTTATTTCTCTTATTCACAATTTTTATCTTCGGTAGAAGGTTGGCTGAGTAAACGATGTCAGTTTCGTTCGACATGCATCTGCGTTTTTTACGATACTTAAGTTTACGAGCTACATGAACGTAATTATTGGTGAAATAGATAGGTGAAATATTGTATTTGTGAACGTCCTTATTACAGTAGAGTTAAAATGAAACAGCAGAATTGTCACTGTCCGTTTTGTT
Source organism: Schistocerca gregaria (assembly GCF_023897955.1). Classification (NCBI taxonomy): domain Eukaryota; kingdom Metazoa; phylum Arthropoda; class Insecta; order Orthoptera; family Acrididae; genus Schistocerca; species Schistocerca gregaria. The sequence continues at coordinate 427,572,671 of NC_064926.1, forward strand.
CAGAAATTTTGAAACAGTTCATTTTATGTTTTTCTCCTCCAGGAATATGCAGTATCCGATTAATGGACTCAAAAAATGGTTCAAATGACTCTAAGCACTATGGGACTTAACATCTGAGGTCATCAGTTTCCTAGACTTTGAACTACTTAAACCTGACTAACCTAAGGACATCACACACATCCATTCCTGAGGCAGGATTCGAACCTGCGACCGTAGCAGCAGCGCGGTTCCAGACTGAAGCGCCTATAACTGCTAGGCCACAGCGGCCGGCTAATGGAATCACGTGGGAACTGAAGCAGGCGTTTGAAATACAATGGCTGCGATTTTGTAACTAGGCAAAGAAAGAACCAGAATGTTACACTGGCACATGAACACAACTGCAGCTAAAGTAGAAGTCCCTTAGCATAGATCTGCACCAAAGGAAGCACGCGAGGAGGAAATCTATAAGGCCGACCAAAAAGTTTCCGTTGGAAGGCCCTACAGTCTAGAATCCAATCAGGCAAAATCAGCATGAGCATTAAGGCTATCATTCCACCAACGCATACGGTTTAAGGTATCCTTTTGGTAAAACACCATATCTTATAATAATTGTCTGTTGCATTTCTTCGTTCCTCAGGAATCGTCGTCTCTTAATGGCCTTTTTAAGACACCGAAAGCATGATAACTGCATGGAAAGAGATCAGGACTACAGGACGGTCAGGTGCTTCATTGTCTCCCACGTCAGTTGGCGTACCTTCTGCGTTACGCCACTTGCGATATGGCGATGTGCGTTATCATGAAGCAGCAGCATTCCATGGCGCAACTTTCCACACCGCTGACTGTGTACTGACATGCTGCCTCACACACATTCATCATTCGCCGATGGGTGTCTGCTTTTAGTCATCAGTCTTCTGACTGGTTTGATGCAGTCCACCACGAATTCAATCTCCCGAGCCAACCTCTTCATCTCAGAGTAGCGTGCAACTTACGTCCTCAATTATTTACTTGATGTATTGCAATCTCCGTCTTCCTTCACAGTTTTTACCCCCAACATCTCACTCTAATACAATGGAAGTTACTCTTTGATGTCATAACAGGTCTCCTACCATATTGACCTCACTGCATACGTTATCAGTCCACCTATTTTTCAACATTCAGCGACACATCTCAAATGCTTCTATTCTCTTCTGTTACAGTTTTCCCACAGTCCGTATTTCACTACAATATAATTCTGTGCTCCAAACTTACATTCGTAGAAATGTCATCCTCAAATTAAGTCTGTGTCTGATACTAGTAGATTTGTCTTAGTCAGGTATGCCGTTTCTGCCAACGCTAGTCTGCTATTTATCTTGTTTCATCCGTCTTGGGTTATTTTGCTGCCTAGGTAACAGAACTGCTTAACCTCATTTATTTCCTGATAACCATCCCTCATGTTAAGCTTTTGGGTGCTTTCATTTCTGCTACTTCTCGTTACTTTTCGTTTTTCTTCGATTTTTCCTCAATCCTTATTGTGTACTCATTACACTGTTCATTCCATTCAACAAATCATATGATTTATTGTACTCTGACCGAGAATAGCGATGTGATCAGCGATTCGTATAATTGATATCTTTCCACCTCGAGTTTTAATTCCACTTTTGAACCTTTCTTTTATTTCCGTTATTGCATCTTCAATGAACCGATTACATCCCTGTGTTACACGCTTTTTAATCTGGGCGCTTCGGTCTTGGTCTTCAAGACTTACTGTTCACTCTTGGTTCTTGAACATCCTTTTTCCATCGTCGTTTGCAACAGTTTTCAATGGAGCTGAACAAAGAATATGGAGACTTCATATATTACTGCAAAGTACGTCGTTTAAAGCAAGAGGCATGCCCGGAATGATTTTTCGGCATAAAGCTCGCTATTGTTGATTTTATGAAGAAAAAAGGAATACAGAAACGAAACTTAGAACATCTGGAATGGATTGCAGATTTCGGCTCTTGGGTGGACTTCACTGCACGCTGCTCACAGTAAGACATTTGCAAGATAACTTCCTTCTGAGTGACTCCTTCGAAACGAAATTCGCGTTTTACAAGGGACACTCTAATAAAGGAAGTCAAGCTCTGTAAGACTTGAAGAATTCTTTCTGGCCTTGAAAGAATAACGAGGATAGTTTTATAATAGTTTTGACGACTCCGTCAATCTTGCATCTGTTTTCAAGATATCTGCGAGACCGTTTGCCGTTTCAGTTGAAAACGGCCCTGTGCACGTGCAAATGGAACTGACTGAGCTGCATGATGATTCCAGTCTTAAAGACAAATCTTTTTACATTAAAACTGTCCAGGACATCGACATTACTTCCCTCAGGCAGAGTCTTCATAATGAGGCTGCAAAAGTGCTACAATACTTCGATTGACGTATTCGTATGAATGACGCTTTTTAGATTATGAAACTAAATAACTCAAGATTAGGTAGCAACTTGGGTCCGAAGTTCTGTTAAATTTTCTGCGTCTGCCCCTGTGCCATCGGTTTGTACCAAACAAAAATTATATTACATCTTCAGCGCTTCAGAAATAATTAAATAATACTAAAAATTAATTTGGTTTGTTGTCTATGTCGTTGAGAAACGTGAAATACAAAACAAAGTCGTATACAGTGCAACTGCACTGCCATATAAATGCGACACGTTCGCAGATTTCCCCCCCTTCCCCGGCCTCATGCCCAAACAATGCGATGTAATGGTAGGGGAAATCTGCCAGCCAGTCTTAGTGCTTCCGCACTAGGGCTCGGGCGTGGCCCGTGAACCGAAAACTTGGTCCCCCCTGCGCTGCAGCAACACACTTAAACATAAATTTTTGATCGCCCACTATATCTCACAGAAATATTTTGGAGCAAATGAAACCACATCTGTTTTAAATTAATGTAGTAGTGATCTGAACTGTCATTAACGCTCGAAGTTTAATGTAGGTCTTGCAATCATGACAATCAGTATTTCAGTTATAAATACAAGTGTAAAATATACACTGCCTAAAATGGGTTCGGCAGTTTTACTGCGGTTTTCCTCTCATTCCGATACCCAGGCTTTATCAGAAATATAATTATTACATCTGAGTGCAGACAGCTGATACCATAAATGTTTGTCCATAACATTTCATTCTCTAGTTACTAATGAAAGAATATTTGATAAAGCTTTCAACTTATAACTTCGTAACCGATATTAATAACATCTTTGACACGCTTCTAAACAAACACTACGAGATGGCAACTGAGCTGTTTAGCATACCCCTAAGATACTGCAAATCTCATACCCAGTGACCTACAGGCAAGGGAAGCTCCTCATAAGATGATGCCAATTTAAAAGAAACGATGTCACACAGTGGATAATGCATCATTGAATGAAAATTACTGGAAATGGTTCAATGGAGCATGAAAGTACAGATGCCACAACTCTCGCAGGTATATTAATAACTTGACGAAAGGAAACAAGTGGTCATGGTAAAAAAATTATTTATTCTCATAAAATGATTTACTGGCTGAATCAAGCTTAAAAACAATTAAGAAATGGATAAAATCTAGCAATTATGAACTATAGTCTTGGTACAGGTTGGTGGACATATGAAAGAATAGTATGAAACTACATCATGGATACAACTAACGACTGCAAAAATGGCTCATGATTTAAAGAAATATCCCTGGAAAAGCAAGAACGAATACCAATAGATTCAGCAAAGAGCATGATGAGTGCAACTACTTGGCTGCGAATATTAAAAGTGCGCAATTAAAATTTGTGTGTCACCCTCGCCTCAGTGATTTCATCGCCTGTTCATGTTTACCACTCCTAAATGATGGGAATGTGGAAGACGGCTGCAGCAGAGGCTGGAAATTCTGAGTCCAGCTATCTTAATGTGAAGTGAGTTCTCAGTGGCACCTTTGAAGCAAGTGTTCTCTTTGACTTTTCTACCGCAAGTGAGTTCTGACTTTACTTTACGAAAATTAGCTAGTTCTGCCAGCATAAGAATCTCGCCAGTCAACTGCAGGAAACATTGCTAGCCCCGACCAATAAAAATTTTGTAAGCATTTTTTACAGACTTCAACATCCGCTGATTTTGTCATGGTTAGAAGGCAGAAAATCTCCCCCAGTATACGACATATTTCCAACCCCAACCAACCCAAAACCTTACACACAGACATGCAAGAAAAAACTCCTCTTCTACAGAAATAAGTACTGCGAACCACCCACAGACCTTCTTATTGGTATTGAAACGAACATTCCTGTGTGGCACGACCACAACCAAAGGCTGGTTCCGTGCTCTCAAGCCCTGAGTTTTCCTCCTGGCTCCCAGATCTTATTTTGCCAAAAACTATTGCTCTTAGCATCTCACACGAAGCAGTTTTTATGGATTGCAGGTCACACTCATAAATGCCCGCTGTGTAGACACAGTGAGCACATGGCATTAGAAAATGAGATACATGACAGTTCATGTAACAACGCTCACTTATTGCAAACCTTTCAAACACACCTGGATAATATGAGATCGAAGTTTCTAATAACATCATCCTTGTGTAAAACATACTGGGTTTACTTGTCTCGTCAAATCTGGGTAAAATCTCGAGGTTTCGAGGAAATACACTCTGCCTGTTGTGGCTGCTGTTGTGATAATCATTGCTGTTGGTAACCAGGGTCCCTGAAATTTGTGATTCCTTGTGACAACGGCAGCAACTACACTCCTGGAAATTGAAATAAGAACACCGTGAATTCATTGTCCCAGGAAGGAGAAACTTTATTGACACATTCCTGGGGTCAGATACATCACATGATCACACTGACAGAACCACAGGCACATAGACACAGGCAACAGAGCATGCACAATGTCGGCACTAGTACAGTGTATATCCACCTTTCGCAGCAATGCAGGCTGCTATTCTCCCATGGAGACGATCGTAGACATGCTGGATGTAGTCCTGTGGAACGGCTTGCCATGCCATTTCCACCTGGCGCCTCAGTTGGACCAACGTTCGTGCTGGACATGCAGACCACATGAGACGACGCTTCATCCAGTTCCAAACATGCTCAATGGGGGACAGATCTGGAGATCTTGCTGGCCAGGGTAGTTGACTTACACCTTCTAGAGCACGTTGGGTGGCACGGGATGCATGCGGACGTGCATTGCCCTGTTGGAACAGCAAGTTCCCTTGCCGGTCTAGGAATGGTAGAACGATGGGTTCGATGACGGTTTGGATGTACCGTGCACTATTCAGTGTCCCCTCGACGATCACCAGAGGTGTACGGCCAGCGTAGGAGATCGCTCCCCACACCATGATGCCGGGTGTTGGCCCTGTGTGCCTCGGTCGTATGCAGTCCTGATTGTGGCGCTCACCTGCACGGCGCCAAACACGCATACGACTCTCATCGCTGAAGACGACACGTCTCCATTCGTCCCTCCATTCACGCCTGTCACGACACCACTGGAGGCGGGCTGCACGATGTTGGGGCGTGAGCGGAAGACGGCCTAACGGTGTGCGGGACCGTAGCCCAGCTTCATGGAGACGGTTGCGAATGGTCCTCGCCGATACCCCAGGAGCAACAGTGTCCCTAATTTGCTGGGAAGTGGCGGTGCGGTCCCCTACGGCACTGCGTAGGATCCTACGGTCTTGGCGTGCATCCGTGCGTCGCTGCGGTCCGGTCCCAGGTCGACGGGCACGTGCACCTTCCGCCGACCACTGGCGACAACATCGATGTACTGTGGAGACCTCACGCCCCACCTGTCGAGCAATTCGGCGGCACGTCCACCCGGCCTCCCGCATGCCCACTATACGCCCTCGCTCAAAGTCCGTCAACTGCACATACGGTTCACGTCCACGCTGTCGCGGCATGCTACCAGTGTTAAAGACTGCGATGGAGCTCCGTATGCCACGGAAAACTGGCTGACACTGACGGCGACGGTGCACAAATGCTGCGCAGCTAGCGTCATTCGACGGCCAACACCGCGGTTCCTGGTGTGTCCGCTGTGCCGTGCGTGTGATCATTGCTTGTACAGCCCTCTCGCAGTGTCCGGAGCAAGTATGGTGGGTCTGACACACCGGTGTCAATGTGTTCTTTTTTCCATTTCCAGGAGTGTATATTGGTCAGACTGTCCTTACTATTACTAACCACTATTCAGAATACCAGAGACACATTAAAATTCGAGCACCTTAAGTCAGTAGTTTCTGAACACAGCCTCTCAAATAAATGATATTTGATGAAACTAGAATCGTACACTGTGCTTCTACATATGAGATTCTAGAAATTAGAATATGCGAAATCAGTTTCAGCTGGTACAGCAGCTGTAATGTTAGCGGTACGTGGGAGTGAATTTTCGATGACAAGGAGATACACATAAATGAGATGGATTGCTTACAATCCTAAAGCAGCGCTATCATCACCACTGGAGAAAGGGGCACAGTCTCTGACAGCATTACATTATGATGACACACACTGAGCTTCCACAAGCAGTCTGTGGGCTGCAAATGGTTATAACAACAGGAACCATGACCTCAGTTGTTCCTGACTAAGAGGATGGTGGAATTTTTTCCAAATCTCGATACTGTATGCAGATTTCACGCCATAAGTGAACTGAGAATGTTTTATGCACAAATGGACGGCATTAAATGGTTAACAAAGCACATAATTGCTCCTCCCATACATGTGCACCAATGATGTATCATACCGAACAGTGGTGAAGACCCCTGTTCAGTGTCACAGATAGTCTGGAAGTTCTCTCGAAGCGCGGTGCTGGAAGGTATCACCGAACCTAGACATGTTTTCCATTATGGAGTGTCCAAGATCTGTAGTTATACAAAAATGTCAAATATCAATCTTCAGGTCGGTTTTCTTTCTTTTCAAGCAACCGATTTTGGGCCAGTTTCTCAAACTATTAGTGTAAAATTGAATTAAAATTTATCCAAGACTTTTGTTTACAAAGTTTCAGATTTTCTAAAAGTTAGTTACTGTGCAAAAGTTGGATACATCTGTTCCAATTCCAAAGTAACTTGCTGATAGAGAACTGCAATTTCACTGTCATAACTAAACTTACAACAGCCTGCTAAAATTTTATATAATAATTTTAAGGTACATATTTGGTGCAATACTTGGACCGCTGAATTAAAAAAAAGTGTCCTCTCTCTATTTGATGATCGTAGAGGAAGCTTCCCAACTGCCAGACTCCATGCAATGCCACACTAAAGTTTCCTCTGCCATGTCCAATTCACCTCCGCCAGTACGCTGACGTCCATCGCAGGTGGTGCTTGCCTGAGCTTCCTACCCCACCCCTAAGTAAAGCTGCCACATCTCTTTACAGAATTCGTAATGATTAATCTCAAAGTCCTGTGGAACCTCCCACTGCCCAAGTCACTGAGGCACTTGTGTGTGGTATTTGCAAGGTCAGGATGTAACCTGCTCATTCAGCATTTTTTCTGGGGTCTTCATCTGGTGCATGTAAATTTCTGTTTCCCCCGACACACTGAGATAAAAACTTTTCAGAGTTCTGTGTAGCACCTCCATTTGTTCACTTACTGCGCTAACCCCATGTTTGCCTTCTTTTGCTCGTACTCGAAACTACTGACTCTGAGTACTGTGGCCCCAATGTTCCCTGCATCGGATCTCAAAATTTCGCCCAGTATGCCAGATGTAATATTTACTGCAGTCCACTCTTATATACCCCAGATTAATTGTATTTCTTTTGATTTTTCATGGCTGTTCTATGCCTTAATCTCTTTCCCATTTGCCCTTTATTTTGAAATGCCATGGTAACATTTTTTGAAAGAATTTAGCAATTATCTCTGAAACATGCCATTTATATGTGAAGTTTAATTCTCTTACTCTCATCCTTCACGTTACTGAATTTCCTCTGTAATTAGTCTTCATCGACTGCCAACCTAAGGGCACTGTTGCACATTGCGTAAAGGTGTGCTCTTTTATACTGGGCTGGATGATGTGAGATTCCCCCATGGGCAAGGAACTTGGAATCCTAGAAAGTATTTGCCGAAACAGATACAAACATATTCTGAAATGTTAACACATTTAGGAGATGCAACACCCCAAATGAAATAATATAAAGCCCAAAAAGTAGGAAATACAAGAATATTATGAGACCCACATTGGCAGGTGTACATAACACAAGTGATAGTATTGACATTCAGCATAAAAGACAGAACAATAGATCTCTGGAGTACATATATGATGATAATCCCAACGAAATAATGAAAGGGCTACAACTGCTCACAGTATCAGCTGCTGCAGGGAATACAGCTCACATGAATGGAATAATGTAAGTTATTTTGGAGGTTTGAGAAAGAAGCATTATTGAAAAATTATGGAAACAGTAGTATATGAACTCCACAAACTGATGCGAAAACATTTCCACAAAGATGTGTCGTAACATGAAAATGGAAATTAAGTCCGATGCTTCTTGACAGAGTGTAGAGGAACGATGCGGGAGACCCGCACCACCGTACTAGGCCAGGTCCTAGTGGAGGTGGTTTGCAGTTGCCTTCCTCCGACCGTAATGGTGACGAATGTGGGGATGAAGACGACACAACAACACGCAGTCATCTTTAGGCAGGTAAAAATCCCTGACCCCTCCGGGAATAGAAACCGGTACCCCATGCTCGGGAAGCAAGAATGCTATCGCGAGACCACGAGCTGCGGACTGTCATAACGTGAAGTTTGTATAATTTATGGAATACACATTAGACAATATTCACGAGTAAATTGTAGTTTTTAATTATATTTTAATAGTTATAGATAAGTATTCTAAGTTCATCTGCGCCCTTCCTGTTAAAATAAAGACTGGGAAGGAGGTTGTAAGGGTGTTTGTACAACTGTTGCAGACAGGAACGTATTGTTCCCCAGAAAACCTCCAAACAGTCCGTGGAGATGGATCTTACAACAAGAGTTTGAAGAAAGGAATGGAGTAGCATGGACTACACCACTACTCAACATTCTCCCACATGAAAGCGAGTATTAATCTGTGGTGGGTGGGATTCATATAAATCTGTAGGTATTCTCCCACAAATAGTTGGGGAGTATAACTGGACTAAAAATAACGTAATAAGAATGAGGCCAACTGATCTTCTTCATAAAGAGCTTCCAAATACGTCAAACAATCGTGTTAAACGGTGGACCATTGCAAGCAGAAAGTAGGTACAGATGGTTTGTTGCGTATTTCAAAAGACAAGACTTTATTTTAGAAATCTTATCTGTAAAACTGTTCAACAGAGATAATTACAATTTCCAGAGCGCAACGACCAAGAACTTATATCTTAAAAGAGTTTGCTGGGAGTTTTTACACAAAATAATTAGAGAGAAACCCTGAATTTGACATGTATCTCATAGAGTATTTTATAGGACACCGAGTGAAGAAGGCTTCGTATCATTCCACAACAGTTGGGCGAATGCCCCAGATTTGGTGTATAATAGGGTGCACAAAACTCGGACAGTGTAGTAGTGTAGTGGATGAGTTCTGAAAAGAACAAGATTTAGTTTGCGCCACAAATAAAAGTTTGCTTGGTTTTATCAGCTGTGCCATAAGCAGCTCTTTCGTCTTGGAGAATAGTTGTAAAAGTAGCAGCATCATATGCAGTAGCTGCGATTGAGCCATTTCTAAAATGTGGAACTCAGAACACTATACAAAATTCTTCGAATTCTTCCTGAGTAGGAAGCGGGATTTGCAGTCTGCACGCAGCAAACAGAAATCAATAAAAAGGCCACGCTCTAAATTAAAGATTTAAAAAAATTAAAGATTTAAAAAATTTTACCGCACGGCATTTGTACTGGCGGAAATATTTTCCTAAACTCTCTAAAATTTCATCTCCACTAATGGCGTGTTTTCGTTGTCACCAATTTATATTAGTGGCATTTTCCTTGTGCTTAGACTTCGCAGTCAATTTATTGTAATTGGCTGGTTGCAGGTTCGCAAATGGTTCAAATGGCTCTGACCACTATGGGACATAACTTCTGAGGTCATCAGTCCCCTAGAAATTAGAACTACTTCAACCTAACTAACCTAAGGACATCATACACATCCATACCCGAGGTAGGATCCGAACCTGCGACCGTAGCGGTCAAGCGGTTCCAGACTGTAGCGCCTAGAACCGCTCGTATGCGAGTGTCCAGATTAAAAGTTTTAGGGTTTTAAATCTTTTTTTTCGTAAGTACTGTGAACTGTAGGTACACTGAAATAGTGACATTACTTTCATGGTGCAAATCTTTTTAACCCATTATGTAGAACACGAGCCGAAATAGTTACGGCTTCGATAAATACAGGAATAAACAAATATTTAATAAATAGTGTAAGGCACGCTTGCAGTAGAACACGGTGCCAGCTGTCACACTCCAGAGAGCATCTGTAGAAGGTGCTCCCCAATGTGAACCAATTATTCCACGTCATTTGATTACTTTGACGCTGTGGTTACATAACATAATTAATAGTTTTAAAAGAGTACCCAGACGCTATGTCGAATGGGAGCCGGTGTTCACTTCCGTAGTTAAGAGCTATATTTTACACGCCACACCGACAATTGCATCATTTCTAGAGAAACTTGACACAAATACGTGATCGATGTGGATGAACTATTGACTGGATACATATCTCAAGAATGTGTCTTGTTGTGAGTAAAATACTGCCGCCGTCGACACAATGTCATGGGTACCAAGTACAGGCTCTCATCAACTGTCTTGTAATAAGCTACTTTTTTTCTATGTCAAATCATATTTCACTTGAAGCAAACATTTCATACCCAGTTAGTCGATTTACCCCATACCCTTCCGCTATTTAAACCAACATTGACAAACATTGTGGAATAAGAGTCCATTTTTCAGACGTACGTTATGGTCAAACTAGTAATGTGTAACATAGCGACTCGTAACCACGTACAGTATTACTCAAATAACGTCGTCTTAAGTATTCGCCATTCTACAGATCACAACGAATAAGTGCAGCCCGAATAAGGGTCTTGGGTCTGAGCGTGTAAATGACAATTGCCCTCATGAAATTCTATGAAACAGACCAAATAAATTAAATGAGATGGAAAAGAAAAAAGGAAGGTTGGAACTGAATGTCCTGTAGAAGTCGAAGCACCCGGCAGTGAGGGCATTGTCTCAAGTGAACAAGTTTCAAGAACAATGCTGTCTTTCCTGGGCAATAATTTAAGGAAATCATAACATTCCTAAAATGAATGACCAGTTGGGTATTTGAAGACCGTTCATCTAGAAAAGGAGTGCCTAAATCACTCCACCACTAATCAAAGCCACAATGCTACAAATACAATGGAGTGAATAGAGAGTCTGTTCGAGAGGGATTAGCTTCGGCACTGGATAAATGTTGGAAAACGCATGGCAATGCTGTCCCTACGAATTATCTTCGAAGATACACTAAAGAAATGAAATCCTACACTTATACCATTTTTTTGATTTAGAGGAAGATTTGGACACTGTAACTACAATAAATTTTTTGAAATTTTAAAAGTAATAGGAAAAAATAGAGGGAGCGAAAAGTTCTCTACAATTTGTACAGAAATCAGATTGCAGTTATAAAAAATGAAGTGGCAGGAAAGGGTGTTTACGAGAGGGGTGAGACAGAGCTGTAGCTTCTCCCTGATATTATTCTACCAGTACACTGAGCAGGCAGTAAAGGAAATAAAGAAGAAATTTGAAAAGTTAGTTTAAGTTCAGGAAGAAGAAATAAAAATTTTGGTATTTATTGATGACATTGTAATGTTATCAGAGAGTACAAATGGCTTGGAAGAGAAGTTGAATGGAATGGGCAGTGTCTTGAAAACCAGATAATACGATGAACATTTACAAAAATAAAACAAAGGTAATGGAATGTAGTCGAATTAAATCAGGAGATTCTGAGAGAATTAGTTTACGACATACGACGAGAGGATATAAAATGCTGACTGGCTACGGTAAGAAAGAATTTCTGAAAAAGCTGAATTTGTTAGCATCTTATGAAAATTTTAATGTTAGAAACTTTTTCATAAGGTATCTGACTGGAGTGTAGTCTAGTATGGAAGTAGGACGTGTACGATAAGCAGTTCAGATAAGAACAGAAGTTTTGAATTGTGGTGCTACAGAATAATGCTGAAATTTTGATGGGTAGATCGAGTAACTAATGAGGAAGTACTGTATCGAATTTACGAAAAGAGAAGAAGACTAAACAAAAGATATTCGGTAACAGGGCAATCTAAATCATAAAGAAATCGTCCGTTTGGTAATCAAAACTGTAGAGGAGGACCAAGAAATGAATACAGTAAGCAGGTGCAAATGGATGTAGGTTGTAGCAGTTATTCTAAGATGAAGAGGCTTGCACACGAAAGAGTAACGTGGAGAGATGTGGCAAACCAATCTTCGGACTGAAGACCAAAAGAAGAACACAATATTTGGCTAACTTCTCTGCGTCTTAAGAAAGGGCACACACCTCATACTTATCTAGTTTAATTTTTATCTCACTATCAAACTAAGTAAAACCAAACACAATATTAACTTTACGTACTATAATGTAAATGGTTAATTATGTATTGTGATGTCTGGTATTTCCATAATAAAATGTAATGTCATTTTATATGAAAAAATGATGAATCATCAATTAATCATTCGAAGCTTATACGACTGTTTAAAACAAAGCATTTACGAATCTTGTGTATACTACCAGTTTCTCAGTTACTGTTCATAAGCCTGTTACACTTATTTCTGTCCATGTATAATCGAAGTGATTGCGTTATGAGGCTCTTGTATGTTTTGAAAGCAACTACAAATGGACTCTTTTTACTGACTTTCTAGACCTAACGTAATCGAGGATTTTCTTTCGGTGTTTACTCCCTTAATCTTTAGCAGTCTTCTGCCCTATCTACAAGGCGGCAGATTTTTGATAAACTTAAGTGGGATTTCCTCCATTCAGGCCTTATTCGTCCACTAAACGAGAACTCCCCCGCGCGCAGCCATTGGTTCAGTCTTTATTAACTTACTGTAATTATTAGTTTACCAACGACACTTTCATGAAGAGGGTAGACGTGCGGACGACTTCTCTTGACCTTAGGTGTGAAACTGTTCCTAAAGGGAGAAGCATCATTTATTATTAATGGTATGGCGAAGCAAGAGGAAACAGAAATGACCTCTTGAAATATACAACAGAAGCGTCACGTATATGAAATAATCTCATGGTGATCTAGTTCTCAGCGCGGGGCCAGATGATAAATGACTTCTCAAATGGAATTTATCATACAGTAGTACGAAGGATGAAGGATTCGATCCTAGCCACTGCTTAAATTTTGAAGAAAAAGATACCAGCAATGGCAGTCGAAGGCTCCCTGCATAAGGAGTCACCCGCGTTGCCGGTCTAGGCAAAGGAAGGTGGAGGAGCGGGCACAGGATCGGGACACACTCTTGTCCGTACCGTCGATGGCGAGATCATTGAAGTACAAGCTCGTGTTGGGGCTGAATCGGACTCGTTTTCAGTGAAACCATCCCAGTTTAGGAAAACCACGCAAAACCTAAAATTGGATGGCCGAATGGTATTTGAACCACTATCCTTAAAAATGTCTCGCTTGGTCTGGATTCTTCCTGCCGTGTTGTACATTCAGCTCACACTGGTTTTTCTCGTGTTACCAGCCAGGCAGAAATTATTCGCTTGTTTGCCATTGTCACCTGCCTGACAGCAATCAGTACGTATAAATATCGTAGAAGAATTATGCAGATAGTAGGTATCAATTATAAAGTAGTAGCATTCGTATGTTTGGTGGTTAATAACCATGGTTTTCCTATAGTTTTGGGTTTTTCATTGTACGAAAATGTGCTTTTGTCCCTCTATCCCTCCACTTACCACGAAGGAACAGTTGAATACAGTAGCAGTTGCTGAAGTGAAACAGAAAAATAACAGACTAAAGTGGTAATTAGCATCAGAGAATTTAGTAACAAGAGATGACATTGTTGTGTGTATAAATATGGATAACCAAGGGTTTCACTACAGACAAAGTACTGATTGATCCATTCTGTTCTTGGTTGAAATGAAGTCCACAACAATCATCGTTGTAAAGATTCCCATGTTATTACAAAAACGAGGAAAGAAAATGTTCTGCAGTATGATGTAGACAACACCCTTTTCCAGTATCACAAGACGGGGTGTAATTGAAAGGGACTAGAAAACAGACATTATAAAGAACAAATAATTGCATACTACATATTTCACTCTCAAATAATACCAGGTTTAAGGTCATAATCTGCGATGAACTACAGAAATAAATTACAATGGAAAAATAATGTCTAAATAAGAAAAATAAGAAGTAATGAGACCCAAAATCACTACAGGCAGCAATCATCGTGGTAACTAAAACAGTCAAGAAATGTACAGCACAAGGGAAGAGGAGCATAATGAAAGTCACCAAAGCTTAGAACTAAGACGTGAGAAACCACCAGGGGAAAATCGATGGAGGGCAGGGAAGTAGCCCAGCTATCGAGAGAAGAAGAAAATGCGAGAACACTAAGGATTAGATGGAAATGAACAGTGTTTAAAATTATATCAACTGCAAGTGTAATTAATTGAAATCAGAATGGATCATAGAGGTGTTTAAGAAAAGCGGCTGGCTGCCGCAAAAACTGGTGATGCAGGAAGAAGAGATGTACTTTCTTTGAAAAGAAAATTATGATGTTAATTTAGGAAATGTAATTATGTACATATGGACGAAATAGAGGGATGTAGTAATTCAACAATTTTTTATAATATAGAAGGGAATCTGCCAATGCATCACAATTGGTAAATATGTCTGGGATCTGGATGTATATTCTAATTTCCTTCTGCCCTGTATCTGCATCTTCTTCCCTCCTCCCTCTCTCTGTCCATAACCTCCTGCCCCCACATGTCACCATTTGCTCCTCCCTTTATGTCTGTCAGTCTCCTACTTCCCCACTCTATGACCATTTCTCCCTCCCCCGTCTCTGTCCGCCTCCTCTTCCACTCTCTCACTGACCTCGGGCCTCATTTATTGTTACTGCAAAATAAATCTTTAGTGGAAGCTGAATTCGCTTAAAATGAACAGGGCAATAGTTATCATTGGTATGTGGATATGAGTAAGAGCTCTCCAGGTGATGTGTCTGTGAAGATATTACCTCAATAGCAGTATTTTGAATAGCTATAATTTATGCACGGTTAGGATTACAATGTTTTGGATGATTCAGATTCCATATCAGTATTCTAATTATAAGCCAATAAGTCACAGAAACTATTTTCCTAATTTGTGTTAAAACCAGCTGTGAGGAAGGAAACAAAACACTACATTGTTGTGTATCCAAATTTTTGTTTAAATTTATA
Source organism: Schistocerca gregaria (assembly GCF_023897955.1). Classification (NCBI taxonomy): domain Eukaryota; kingdom Metazoa; phylum Arthropoda; class Insecta; order Orthoptera; family Acrididae; genus Schistocerca; species Schistocerca gregaria. The sequence goes on from NC_064926.1 coordinate 427,587,973, forward strand.
CAAGGAGAAAGAACACCTGACAGTTGCTATTTTTCTAATGATTTAAATGCCTCCTATCGTAGTTAAAACTGGCTGTGAAAAGTTAACAAAACTGCACAATTTCACACCAATGCAGTTTCTTTCTAGCAGTTTGTTTTAACAGAAAACCTAGAAATTGTTGTTAAAAAAACTATATACACTACGCCAGTATGATTATTTATTAGAGCATCGTGTAAAAATTCGAAATTGATCAAGCACTATTCGAGATTCTTGCTAACAACATTTTCACTCTATATATTATATACATATTTATATATTAAATATATCAAAAATATATAGCCGATTGTTGATTAGACTATCTTAAATAAATCAGTCAAAAACATTTCGAGATTTGTGTTACGTTTGTAGACTGTGTTTGGGGTATAAATGCAGACATTTTTATTGGTGACTGAGGACAGCGTAGAAAATATTGCATTAGTATTTTCCTCTTTTGCTAATAATTGTAGATATTAGCAATAGTAGTGTGTTTTTAGGTTGGTTAATACTTCCAAGTACATGCGGCAAGAGCAAGCAATTAATGCTTATTCCGATGGGCATCATGTCAGGCGTCGAAATGTGGATGCGTGGATACAAAATTGTTTGTTTATACTAAAGGACGTAGTCCACTTACTGAAGCAGTTAAGTCCATGCAGAAAACATCAGGTAGCAAATTACGCAATGTGTGTGTGGAAAGACTGTTAGACACAGAAAAAACAATTATACACAATGGGTATATATTAAGGTACCAATGATCATAATATCTGCACTTACATCTCTAACATCTTGTATATACATCCATACGATATGTATTCAAAAAATATGTTCCCTATATCCATCTGTGCATGTTTATAGTACCGTATAAAATAAGTACATGGGTCGAGAAATTTTCGAGAATTTTTCTAAGAAAGCATACCTTTACATAAAGTGTAACTCTATAAAGCATATATTCTATATATGTTCAGATGTTTGTTAGCGTATCGTGTAAAAATTTGAAGCAACGACGTTTTCGATATTTTTGGTGACAAAGTTAAACGACTTGTCTTTATGCAGTAGTATAGAACAGATAAACATTGTCGAGTGATGTAGTAGACGAGGGTAAGGATTTTTATGTGGAAGAAATGATTTAGTAATACGACCAGGGTTACATATCGTGAAATCAAATGATTTCAATCGGATCAGCAAGAACTGGAGGGAAACCATTAGAGTTACTTGTAGCAGTAACAAATATACACGATGTAGGTATTTGTTCCAGTACACAAAATACATGAGACAAGAGACTTCCCATCAGATTTTCAGCAAATAGTTGTAGTCACACTACCACAAAAAGGTGATCAGATGAATGTGAAATTCAACGACCTATTAGGCTGAGAATTATGTACAGAGAAACAGAAGATAATAGTGGCATAGCTTCGTGAAGACTTCAGAAAAAGTAACATTACCCGAGGAAATGTTCTGAACTTGTACTTAGTTGTTGGAGATTGGATTTAGGTTACGTTTTTTGGTTTCTGCCGACGATAAACAAGGCAATGGACGGACGCTATGACATGAAAGTTTTAATAAGCTATGTATCTACATTTTATGGTGAGTTATAGGGGAGGAAGGGAGTGAGGGAAGAGGGAGCGGAGAACACCTTTTTTGGACAACTAAGCCACCGGTTCTTCGATGTTGAATTGCCAATTTTAGACGTGAAATGCTGTACTGTGATTTACTGACCGGTTATGTTTGTAAGTTTCTGTGTAAGATAGAATGGACTTTACCCAACTTAGGATGCTCTCTGAGCGTAGAGGAGTACCTGAGGGGTATTGGGTTATTCGCGTTTTGATTATTCTGACATCATCTGAGTAGATGGCGGAATTTGGTTACAGTTTTCAATGGCCTCTCTAGTATGGTTGCTACTGAGAAACTGTGAGTGCGCTGATACTAGACACTTTGTGCAAACTGTTGGAGTTCAAACATACCTATCGTATACGTAAGGAAAAAGTGATCTAATGCCTGAAGTTTCATGGTATTAGATTAATTGTAGGTAATAAAAACGAATATATGATGTTAAAAATGACTGACCACTGGAGGACTTGAAAACAATAAATGATTATTCACATACAAGCTCATTACAGAGTAAAAAAGATACCCATTTATGAGATGAGACTTGGTTAAGAAAACAAAAGTTATCGAGAATTTTAAAGTGAGCACAAGGAAACAAATAACAGGTGAAGATATGCAAAATCGATTTGGTGATTTTTTTTTACTCGCATTAAGTCAAAGAAGATTGATAAGACCCGTACTACCACAGAAAATAATAATTGTTTTCGTAATGAAGAGTGAGGATAAAAATTGTCGACCTAGACTTGACTGCAGTTACGCAGAAATGAACAGACTTGCACTTCACACAGTAGGGTGGGGAACTGTGCCAAGCTACTCTTCATACCGAAGCCAGTAACAACAACGAGTTTAATATGAGAATATCGAGTAAGTGGCGACGTTAGCATATTCTTACAATGTGCGATGGTGCAATTTCAAATGCAGGCTGTCTCGTCACAAGAAGACAAAGCGACGTCCAGTGAGAAGTGCTAGTCACAGTCACTCCACCCAGACCTATAATGATAAATTTTTCCACATAATTTTATCCCTATTATCAATATTTTTGAAAGTTTCTGAAAATGTCGTGTGTAAAAGTACATTGACGTGTTTTAGTACACATAATTCGCTGACAGATTCGCAGAGTGGCATCAGCAGAAAGCAAAAATAAAAATGCAGTTTATTCCTTTTCCTTTGTGAGGGCTAGATACAAGTTAATAACGATACGTTTCCTATCTGACTTAACAAACTATTTAATTACACAGACACTGTTTAATTTTTACAGCAATTGGACATTCTGGAACTAGGAGTAAGTGCAGTTTCCCCGCTCATACCAATGAAACAGAAAAAAACTTGATCTCAGGTGCAAAGAAAGGCCAGGAAAGAAATTTGCATCTTTGAAAAGGAAGGTACCACAGGGTTCTGGTTTAGGTCCACTGTGATCCTTGATATAAATTAGTAATTAGTACTAAACATAACAGTGAATGGATTATAGCTGGGGCTGTTACTGGTGCTGACGATAATATCGATGGTGATTATGACGATGAGAGGAGGAGGAGAAAAGGAGGAGGAGAGAATAGATGTAGAGAGAGATGTTAGAGTAAGAATCCAAATAGCTTGAATGATAGCCCCCAGTGAATTTCACGGTGGCTTTCCCAGCTCCAGTTACTGAGTGTTTTGATTCTGAAACGTGCCATTTTAGGCAGATGTACCCATCTAACTGGTCGAGACTATCGGTATCATTAAAATACTGGTACTAGTGATAAAATGTTTGACAAATGTGCACAGAACGCGTAGCAGTATAAACGAGAGCTACGATGATAATCCAGTATCGTTAAAAAGCTTGAGGAAAGCCACGTTCTAAGCTTACCCAGATCTTAATCGGTATGTCTGCATAACAGAATGTCAGTCGCACCGCAACTGCTTCATCTGCGTTAATGAGACTCTGTGACGTAAGGGAAGTGTGCTTCGGCTGCTCGAAATTGTTAATGGACGTCACGAACGACACTTCATTGAATACGAAAATGGGGCAAGAAGCAAGCAACGAGGTAGTTATTTCGGTACGGTGTAGTCAAAAGTATTGACCGTTGTCAGCAGCACTTACTTCACCTTACACATTCTTACAAGGTCACGTAAATGACGAATGCTGCATTTTATCTTAATATATAAGCTTTGTACTGTATCTAAATGCATTATAGGCTTATTTTCTACGTAACGTGTGACTGCGTATGATTACTTTATCTCTTAGACTACACAAGCAGAGAATCCTGTCCAGTTGGTTATGGAGCTGTCACTGCAGACAGAAATCGTTTCATCTTTCTCATTATCTGCTGTATAATAGGAACAGAGCTTTGGAAGCAGTCTCATAGAAATTTGATAATTTAATATGGCCGACTTTTATTTAACAGAGTGCATATGACCAGTGGCATTGTTACAACTTGCACAATAACACACAGTCGTCCCATACACCTGTAACGTGTCTATTGCTTATTGTGAACAGTGTCTAACGGAAAAGTCGAAATCGGGCGATACCCAATAGGCTAACGTAGATTTCTCTGGGGGCGAGGTGTCATATCAACTTCCCAGTACCAAACTGTTTCCCTTACATCTATAGCCTTATGCAAGAGTGATTCGTCTAGTTTATAGAGGTGTGCAAGTATGAAGGCGAGTGTATGACGAGCTTTGTACAGAGACGGAGAACACTTCGTGGCGTCGCCATTGTGGTCTCTGACTCCGTCTCACGTCTCACACTTCAGCCCTTGGACTGCTGGATTAAGCGCCACAACGGACCTTTGTTTCTGCTTCTGACTCTACCTAAATTTATACGCTCGGAAGACCATCACCGTAATTTCTAGACTTAGTACTTGACGCGTTTGCTTTATGCTACCCTTAACGAACACTACAGTGACTAGGTACCGTCACTATAAACTAACGCGAAAAATCAACGTGGTACACCACTCCTTACGACTGTGCGTTGCTCATTCACCTGACTTCTTAAGTGCACACCACCATAGCTTCCTAGGCAACAGACCATGTTCACTATCAAAATTACGTCAGGTAACATTTAACTCAACAAAATTCGCACATACTTCTGTTTTTCATAAGCTGATGATATGGTTCGCATCTGGGAACTACCTGACAACTCTAATGTAATATTTTTCATCCTGTTTCTCGGAAAATTACTAAAACATTATTTCATAAAAATATCCCTTATCTAATATAATGTTAAGATTGATACAAGGGTAACTTGGAAATTCTCAGCTGAGTACAAATGGTAACACTTCATTAGAAGTTGAAGCAGAGAACACATTTCCATTCAAGAGACCTTCTGCAGACTACTATATAGTAGCAGTTGTTAGAGAGAAATTAAATTTAATCTGCTGCTGTTGTCAAACGTTTTATTTTGTCAGCAGATGATTAAAGAGCTGTATAAATTTTCGCTTCTTTCTGTCCAACTTCTTCTTTTATAGTATCCCATTACTCCCAGCCAAATGTATTTCACCAGTGCATACAAGTAAAGTGAGGCTGGAGTTAGTACTCAAATAGCCTAAAAAATGTACGCGCTACATATGTATGTGTATGTGTGTGTGTGTGTGTGTGTGTGTGTGTGTGTGTGTGTGTGTGTATGTATGTAAATAAGTTAAGGTGTTCATTCTGTGGTTTCGCAGTAGATAATACTTCGGCGGAATTCCATCTATTTTTTGTGTGTCCATCCTTGTGACTGGAGACCTGAGGGACTTATGGCGTTCACCTCTGTAATAAAATGAAACATCTACAACTGTCGTTACAATGTTATTTATTACATGGCCGAGCGGTCTAAGGCGCTGCAGTCATGGACTGTGCGGCTGGTCCCGGCGGAGGTTCGAGGCCTCCCTTGGGCATGGGTGTGTGTGTGTTTGTCCCTAGGATAATTTAGGTTAAGTAATGTGTAAGCTTAGGGACTGATGACATTAGCAGTTAAGTCCCATAAGATTTCACACACATTTGAACATTTTTATTACATGGCTACCAGTTTCGGTGCTTCAGTGCACCATCTTTCGGCCTTAACTAATGCTGAGTTAACCCCCTCGATGTCAGTTAAGGCCTGAAGATGGTGCACTGAAGCACTGGTAGCCACATAATAAATAAGACCGTAAGGACGATTGTAGTTATTCCATGTTATTGCATAATTTTTATTTGGTGTGATGAATTGCAGCTTGCTCAAAATGTTGGGAAGTCTAATGTGGATGAGAACGAGATACAATCTTATGCTGTTCTAATACAGTCTTAGAGAGTGCTGCTTGGCACAGTCAGGTAGATTAAAAGAATAAATGTACCGTCTCTAGCTGATATGAAATAGTACAAGCGCGTAAGGACTGTAGCAGGAAAAGCGAATGGTCTACTTCAGTTTATTGAGAAAGTTCTAGGAATGTGTACTTCATCTACGTACTGGACATTAGAGCGACCCATTCTTGAGTACTGCCCGAGTGTCTGGGATCCCCACCAGATCGTATTAAAGGAGAACTTCGAAGCAATATAGAGGCTAGCTGCTAGATTTGTTACCGATAGGTTCGAGTAACGCGTGAGTGCTACGGAGCTGCTTTGTGAACTCGAATGGGAATCCCTGAACGGAAGACGACGTTCTTTTTCGCTAGACACAATTGAGCAAATTTACAGAACGGACATTTGCAGCTGACTGCCTTACGATACTGTTGCACCAAATTAGCGAGTGGTTATACGAGATTAATTAAAGAGCGCCCACTCATGAAGGTCCAGTTTAGGCTGTACTGGTCGTGTGGCAGCGAAACTCGGTAGATATTCCAAATTACTGCGAAACCGATTTACGCTGGAAAATATTAGCTTCACTTTTGACCTCCAGCTGCAAATCTGGCACTGTGAACGCGAGAAACATATGTAGAAATGCTTCAATACGTAATTCAATGGTGCTTAAGTCTGGAACCGCGCGACTGCTACTGTCGCAGGTTCGAAACCCCCTAGGGCATGGATGTACCTGATGTCCTTGGGTTAGTTAGGTTTAAGTAGTTTTAAGTTGTAGTCGACTGATGACCTCAGATGTTAAGTCCCATAGTGCACAGAACCATTTGAATCATTTTGTAATTCAATGTTTCCATATGTAACGGAATGTGGATAGAAAAAAAGCAAACAATTGAGAAAGGCATAATGTTGATTTTATTATTAACCAACGCTTATTCAATTTGTTCAGTATGAGCAGTGGAGACGTCGAAGAAATGCTGCAACCGTAGAAAGACCGATCAATAGCTGCTCGCAGCAGTTCCAGTGGAATCTGAGCAACGTTTTCCTGTATGCTGGCCTTCAGATCTAGCAGAGAACCGACGTGTCACTGGGTAACGTGTTCTTTTAGACATCCCTAGAGCCCAAAGTCACATGGATTCAGATCAGGTGACCGTACAGGCTGTGCATCTGAATAACCGCTGGAGAAAGTTGGATCAAGCAGAAATTTCACTGGGCGAGCGACATGAGATGTTTCCAGATCTTGCATGAAACCAGTGGTTTCCACGCAGTTGCGCTCTTCTAAAAAAGGAAACATACGCTGTACAAGGAGGTCTCGATAACTTACAGACGTTACGGATAACCTCGCCGGCCCTCTCCTTGTATTCTCTTCAAAGAAGAGCGGACCGAGAATGAAGGTGTTTTTGAATCCACTCCACAGTCACATACGGGGAGCGCAATGGTTCTTCGTGCACACCACGCGGTTTAACAGTACCCCAAATTCGGGAGCTCTGTGTATTCACTGCACTCTGTAGTGTACAATATGCCTTTTCATTCCGTATAATATTGCCAGAAACTGAAGACCAAATTTAGAACGCTGATGCGGATCACGGGGTTTCAGTTGCTGCACCGTCTGGATATTGTACGGGTACCAGTGTAAAAGAGAGCGCAAAACTTTCCGAACTGTTGATCATGGTATGTAAGGTTCTGATGACACTGCACGAGCGCTAGCGCTATCCGGGGTACGTGTGGCATGGTCAGTTACAGCAAGAACAACCTCGCCAATAACTTCTACCAGAACAGTACCCTTCCTCTTCCAGTAGCCACACGAAGCTCAACCGTGTTTTCGAATTTCATTATTATATTCCATAAACCATTTAATGACATCAGGCTTCCCGTCAGATCTTTCAGTCGGCGATGTTCTCTCAATGCAGCACTGTCATTCACGTAAAACAGTCTCATAAACAGTCCACGGTCTCTCTTCTCGACAGCCATTCTGGTCACTCACGTTATGGCTTGTCAAATGACAGCGGGAATGTCTTACTTTCATATACACAGTGCACAGCGCACGATTTACACATGGTATCCAAAATTAAAACTAATTTTTTCCGTTGTAAACCGGAACGCATTAGCATACGTTCCGAGTTTCGCCGCGATATAGTGATTACAACCCACACTAGATGTCCGTGGGTGCACTTTAATTACACTCCTGGAAATGGAATAAAGAACACATTGACACCGGTGTGTCAGACCCACCATACTTGCTCCGGACACTGCGAGAGGGCTGTACAAGCAATGATCACACGCGCGGCACAGCGGACACACCAGGAACCGCGGTGTTGGCCGTCGAATGGCGCTAACTGCGCAGCATTTGTGCACCGCCGCCGTCAGTGTCAGCCAGTTTGCCGTGGCATACGGAGCTCCATCGCAGTCTTTAACACTGGTAGCATGCCGCGACAGCGTGGACGTGAACCGTATGTGCGGTTGACGGACTTTGAGCGAGGGCGTATAGTGGGCATGCGGGAGGCCGGGTGGACGTACCGCCGAATTGCTCAACATGTGGGGCGTGAGGTCTCCACAGTACATCGATGTTGTCGCCAGTGGTCGGCGGAAGGTGCACGTGCCCGTCGACCTGGGACCGGACCGCAGCGACGCACGGATGCACGCCAAGACCGTAGTATCCTACGCAGTGCCGTAGGAGACCGCACCGCCACTTCCCAGAAAATTAGGGACACTGTTGCTCCTGGGGTATCGGCGAGGACCATTCGCAACCGTCTCCATGAAGCTGGGCTACGGTCCCGCACACCGTTAGGCCGTCTTCCGCTCACGCCCCAACATCGTGCAGCCCGCCTCCAGTGGTGTCGCGACAGGCGTGAATGGAGGGACGAATGGAGACGTGTCGTCTTCAGCGATGAGAGTGGCTTCTGCCTTGGTGCCAATGATGGTCGTATGCGTGTTTGGCGCCGTGCAGGTGAGCGCCACAATCAGGACTGCATACGACTGAGGCACACAGGGCCAACACCCGGCATCATGGTGTGGGGAGCGATCTCCTACACTGGCCGTACACTCGGGTGATCGTCGAGGGGACACTGAATAGTGCACGGTACATCCAAACCGTCATCGAACCCATCGTTCTAACATTCCTAGACCGGCAAGGGAACTAGCTGTTCCAACAGGACAATGCTCGTCCGCATGTATCCCGTGCCACCCAACGTGCTCTAGAAGGTGTAAGTCAACTACCCTGGCCAGCAAGATCTCCAGATCTGTCCCCCATTGAGCATGTTTGGGACTGGATGAAGCGTCGTCTCACGCGGTCTGCACGTCCAGCACGAACGCTGGTCCAACTGAGGCGCCAGGTGGAAATGGCATGGCAAGCCGTTCCACAGGACTACATCCAGCATCTCTACGATCGTCTCCATGGGAGAATAGCAGCCTGCATTGCTGCGAAAGGTGGGTATACACTGTACTAGTGCCGACATTGTGCATGCTCTGTTGCCTGTGTCTATGTGCCTGTGGTTCTGTCAGTGTGATCATGTGATGTATCCGACCCCAGGAATGTGTCAATAAAGTTTCCCCTTCCTGGAACAATGAATTCACGGTGTTCCTATTTCAATTTCCAGGAGTGTATAATTGCCCGGTGCATTTCGTGCAAGGACGGCGAAGATAAGTCATGACTCGTACGGAAGCATCCAGACAGTCGTTTTCCCCTCGCTCCATTTGCGATTGGGATAGGGAAGCAAATGCGTAATGGTAGTACCTGGTACCCTCCGCCACACACCAGGCGGTGACTTACGGAGAGTGTATGTAGATGTAGATGTTCTAAAACATCTGTAACTTACCAATATGCCTTCTCTAACGGAATGCTAATACAATTTCTCAGAATATTACAAATGATGGCAATTCATCGTTTCAAGTTTCATTCTCTGCTCGGGGAATCCAAAAGTAACTGTCAGCATATTTCACAGCAGTAGGTGCCGGTAAAGCAGTTTTTTTGTGTGTGGGAAGAATGTTACGGGGCCACGGGGAAACCGAAGGTGAGTCCTTGCCGAGGCTGCGGGGTCGACCCGGCGCGGCGGCGAATTCTGGATGCAGCTGGCAGCAGCCGGTTGCCGGGGAAGCTCCGACCTCGCGCACGCGCAGACGCGACGGCTGCCATCCGTCATTAAGTCACCTCTGCCATCCGAAACTGGAGGTGACGGCATAACTATGTTTTCTGACTTTCAAAAACCTCACATTCAGTGCAGTCAACTTATCAGCTCGTAGAGCCATTTGTCGGCTAGCCGACCAGGCAAAAAATTTAGTGATCTCCAGGAGATATAGCGCTAATCCTGTGTATCCCCGCCCCAGTTGTTGATAGCTGTCTCGCTGAGGAAGGCGGGCCACAAGTCTTTTCATATATGGCATACGCTGAGGTGACAAAGTCATGGGATAGTGATATGCACATATACAGATAGCGGTAGTGTCGCGTACACAAGGTATAAACGGTAATGCATTGGTGGAGCTGTCATTTGTACTCCGCCGATTCATCTGAAAAGGTTTCCGACGTGGTTATGGCCGTACGACGGGAATTAACAGGCTTTGAACCGGGAATGGTAGTTGGAGCTAGACGCATGAGATATTTCATTTAGGAAATCTTCAGAGAATTCGATACTCCGAGATCCACTGTGTCAAGAGTGTGCCACTAAATACCAAATTTCAGGCATTACCTCTCACCAGGGACAAAGCAGTGGAGGGCGACCTTCAGTTAACCACAGAGAACAGCTGCATTTCCGTAGAGTTGTCAGTGCTAACACAAGAAACACTGCGTGAAAGAATCTTGGAAATTAATGTAGGACGAACGACGAACGTGTCCTTGAGGGCAGTGCGGCGGTATTTGGTTTTTAATGGGCGTGGCAGCAGACGACCGTCGGGAGTGCATGTGCTAACAGTACAACGTTCCCTGCAGTGCCTCTCCTGGGCTGGTGCCATATAGGTCGGACTCTAGACGACTGGAACACCGTGGCCTGGTCTGTTGAGTCCTGATCTCATTTGGCAAGAGCTGATGGTAGGTTTCGAGTGTGGAGCAGATCACCCAAAGCCAACGACCCAAGTTGTTAACAAGGGACTGTGCAAGTGTCTCCAAAATGGTGTGGGCTGTATAAAACCTCCTCATTCCTCATCTTAGCAGTCCATCTGATTTTCAACATTCTTCTGTAGCACCACATCTTACACCCTTCGGTTTTCCTCTGTTCCATTTTTTCCCACAGTCCATGACTCACTACCATAAAATGGTGTGCTCCGTACATACATTCTCAGAAACTTCTTCCTCAATTTAAGAGGTATGTTTGATACTAGTAGACCTGTCTTGGGAGGAATGCCCGTGCTAGTCTGCTTTCTATGTCCTCCTTGCTCCAGCCATCATAGATTATCGCTACGAAGGCAGCAGAATTCCTTAACTTCGTCTGCTTCGTGATCCTCAATTGTGATGCTAAATTTCTCGCTATTCTCTTTTCTGCTATGTTTCCCATCCAACACATCCTGTAATTGTTCCTCACATTCACTGAAGATACCAATATCATCAGCGAATCTTATCACTGATACTCTTTCACCCTGACTTTTAATCCCACGTCTAAGCATTTCTTTTATAACTGTCATTGCTTCTTTAATATATATGACACCATGAAATGATTTACAGATCAATAGTACAAGTGGTTCTGAGGTACCAGAGATAAAAAAAAGAAAGAAAGAAATGGTTCAAATAGCTCTGAGCACTAAGGAACTTAACTTCTGAGGTCATCAGTCCCCTAGAACGTAGAACTACTTAAACCTAACTAACCTACGGACGTCACACACATCCACGCCCGAGGCAGGATTCGAACCTGCGACCGTAGCGGTAGCGCGGTTCTAGACTGTAGCGCCTATAACCGCTCGGCCACCCTGGCCGGCCTACCAGAGATCGACCCATGATAAAACACACATATTAATATGTGGAGTAGCCTCCACTGGTGGCAAAGCATGGGCTTAGTTTGGCATCCAGTCGATCGTACAGAAGGCGAATGCTTTCCTAGGGTACATTATTCCATGCCTGCTCGAGTTGTTCACTTAGTTCTGTAAGAGTTGTTGGTTGACGAGTAGCACGAGTCACTTCTCGTACCATATATTATACACAGTCTCAATTGGGGACAAGCCCAGAGATCATGCTGGCCAGGGACGTTTCAAAACGTCTTGCAGAGCACGTCGACTTTCACGTGCGCCGTGTGGCGTTATTGGATCAACACATCACCTGTTGCAACAGCGTCAAAGGAACGGGTCTAATAACATTCTGCACATACCGAGGGCTGGTTAGCGTCCCCTGCAGAAACACCAATGGTGAACGAGACCTGTAGCTTATCACACCCCAGACCATAAAGCCAGGGATGGCGCCAGTGTGTCTTGGACGAATGCACTCTCCGAGCCAGTGCTCACCAGGTCTACGTCAACGTGCAAACGACCATCCCTTCGTGCAGGCAGAATCTACTTTCATCGCTGAAGAGCAAGGCATGTCATTCCATCTTCCAAGTGATGCTCTGATGGCACCAATAAGCCTTGCACGTCGATGCTGTGGCATGAGAGAAAGACGGACTACAGGTGCGCATGCCCGTAGCCCCATTGTTAATAACTGGTTCGCAACAGTTTTGTTGACACGCCTGGGCCCACAAGCCCTCTTATCTGTAGCTGAACGATCTGTCACTCCTGCACTAACTGTACGACGATCCTGATAGGCGTATATGATGCATGGAGCTCAATACGTCGCATGCCGCTGTGAGAATGTTCACTTGACCAGCGACGCCCTTACTCTACGACGATCCTGATAGGCGTCTGTGCTGCGTGGACGTCCAGCAAATCACCTGCGGGTGTGAGGCTGTTACCTTGACCAGCGACTGACACAGGAATTCAGCTTGCATGACAGTACTCCGAAAGAACCATCCTGCTACTCAAAGACCACAATTTAACCTATTTCAAACTCATTCAGTTGGCTGAAGTAAGCATGAGTGCATCTCCATGGCATGGTTGCACGCTTGCTTCACACGTCAGCATCACACTGAGCCTTCTAGCTGTGAGCATTACCCGTTAAAGAATGGACACAGAAGGCGCTCTGGCAACTGTACCATTACACTATCCGATGGCAGACGACACTGAAATCATTATCAGCACATCTACTGTCTCCCAGTGGCATATGACGTCATCGGATCAAAACTGACGCCGTCTTTCCTGGTGTACTAATTTCCCTTCCCCCCCCTCCCCCCCCCCCCCGGCAGTATATACAGGTATATTCTATGCAAAGCCCCGTTAAAGAGGCTAGAGCCTCAAAAAATGGTTCAAATGGCTCTAAGCACTATGGGACTTAACATCTGAGGTCATCATCCCCTAGACTTAGAACTACTTAAACCTAACTAATGACATGCCCGAGGCAGGATTGGAGCCTGCGACCGTAGCAGCAGCGCGGCTCCGGACTGAAGGGCCTAGAACCGCTCGGCCACAGTGGCTGGCTTGAGCCTCAGACGGGAGAATACCAAGCAGGGTACAGAAAGGGAAGATCATGCAGTGAACAGATCTGGTGCCTGACAACCTTATTAACCCGTGGGATCCCAAGAAGCTTTGTCGCCGAAATCTCTTACAAATTCCTGTTTAAGTCTTATGTTTAGAGTATAGATAAACTATAAATACCATAATGAGATTTTCACTCTACAGCTGAGTGTGTGCTCACATGAAACTTCCTGGCAGATTAAAACTGTGTGCCGGACCGTGATTCGAACCCGGGACGTTTGCAAAGGTATAGCGTATATTAGAAACGAATTTAAATTTTTGATGTTTTATATTTTATTTTTCTTCTTACATAATTTAAAAAGTTCATTTGAGCATTATATGTGTATAGTAAATAAATATACAACCAAATAAGCAATAAACAAGCTCACGCTGTGTTAGTGAGTTCAATGTCAACTTTCGTTTTTTTGAAACCACTCAAAACAATTTGTATCCAAAGAAATATTACATTTTTGACATTATTCTGTTGTATTCTTCTTGCATGGATAACATTTTAGCTCTCTGCCTAATAGTACAATTAGATGATCTTGTCCATCATAACGTATATCACTGGGCACCATTTTGTGTGATGCTTTCGGATTTCCCACTGGATGGGCAGACGCCTGTCGTGAGCTGTACTTCTGAACGTAGGAGTTAACCACATATCTTGTGAAGCCAAGTAGAGCCAGTTGATTGACATTATACTATATTGTTTGTCTGTACCGCAACTAAGCATTGTTTACTGATGAGTTTAGTAGAAAAGCAAAAAGTTGGTAGTACCATTTCTTTGTTCTGAATTTAATCCTATGTTTCCCAAAATTCTCATCAAATCTTTCCATGTACTCCTATTGTAACGTTTGGATTTTCCAGTTGGATGAATTCCGCTTCCGTTTGCGGTGATACTAACAGTACTATTGTCGTGGTAGGAAACGAAAGTCAGTCCAGATTTATTATCAGTTAGTTGTTCATATGATCCTCTTACAGCTTTTTTCGTTTTGTAGGGGTCTTGCAGAGAGCTCCCTCTATTCTATTGAAACGAAATGTCCCTGTTTCAGTGTAGCCCTTTCCTTCAGTGCCTCCAAAAGTGGCAATGATGTAAAAAAGTCATCAAAAAGGAAATCATACGTCTGTTCATTCTTAAATGGACGTTTTGATACTAGGTTTAACACAACAGAGACCCGAGTGTACGAAGCTCAAGTCTATTGTTTCCTGTTACAGCACCCTAGCAGGGATCAGCTTGAACTAAGTACTGTAGTTGCCTGCAAAGATACCAAAACTTAAAACGGAACCTTATAAACAAGCCTTATCGGTTTAACTAGCGTGCGTTGCTTTATACCACGTTTACTAAAATACGAAATTAGCAATTAATTGGGAAAACTACAGTTCTGGTAGTGGTAGGCGTAATAAGACGTCCTGTGAAACTTGACTAAATCCCTTCTCTGAAAAGTACCTAGAACAGATAGTTAGGAACCCCCTCATAATGGGAATATACTGGGTCTAATGGCAACAAATAGACCTGCCCCCTTTGAGGAAGTCCACATCCAAACTGCTATCAGTGATCGCGACGCAGTTGTGACAACAATGATTACCAAAGTAAAAAGGACAACTAAAACAAGCAGAAAGCTATATATTTTCTGTAAACTAGATAGAAAATCGGTTATGTCATATCTAAGTAAGGAGCTTGGAACTTTCAGCACAGCTTGTAAAAGGAAATATGGCTCAAGATTAAGAGAATAGTTGACAGTGCACTCGATAGATATGTACCCAATAGAACAGTTCATAATGGGAGGGAACTTCTTTTGCAATGCAGTCACTGTAAAGAAACTTCTAAAGAAACAGAGATTGCTGCATAATCGGTGCAAAACAAAGGGTGGGGCTAGAGATAGAGAGATGCTGAATGAAGCGCGTTTGGCTGTGAAGAGAGCAAAGCGTAAAGTTTTCAATGACTACCGTAGCAGAATACTAAGTGATCTTTCACAGAACCCAAGGAAATTCTGGTCATGCGTAAAGGCTGTTAGTGGCACTGAATGTAATATCCAGTCCCTGGTGCATCAGACAAGAACTGAAATTGAGGACAGCAAAGTAAAAGTTGAAATGCTTAACCACGTTTTCAAATGTTTCTTTACAAAGGAAAACCCAGAAGAATTGTCCCAATTTAATGCTCGTATCACTGAAAAGTTGACTGAAATAAATGTTAGTGTTAAGAAACAGCTGAAATTGTTAAAACTGAACAAAGGTCCGGGGGCGGACGCTATCCTTGTCATATTTGCGGCTGAGTTAGCCCCTCTTCTAACTATGTAAAATGGCATAATCCGTCGTAGATGTCTCAAACAGAAAACCGTGTCCAGTACGTGAAAAAAGGCACAGGTCACACCCGTCTACGAGAAAGGTAGTATAAGTGGAGATGCGGCTGGAACAGGAAAGCAAATGACTAATAGTGGTAAAGGATATCGTTGCGGAGTATGTATGTAAATGTAGATGTAGATGACTCAGCTCTTTCGTCGCTACGTCTGGCAATGATTTCGCTTACTTGTGGTTACCGTCGCGATGTCCCAGCTTTGCCTTGGGACCTTCGGACGGCACCACAGTTTTGCAAAATGATTTTTGATTGTTAATCGCGCGAAAGAATACACCCACAACAATTCACATTTTCCATACATTTTCTCCTATTGATGTACACGATAACTATGTATAGTAGACTGCATAGATGTCATATGATTTTTTTTCCATTTCACACAACGCTTTCTTTGTCAAATCCTCACTCCGTGTGTGGAATGCCTGACATTGAATAAAATCTTGCGCTAAACATCTGAAAGCTCTATGGTTCAAGAGCGAACCCAGCATCTGAGCTAGAGGAGGGCAACTTTGAAAATGGTTTTCTTTTTCACAAGGGAGGACAGGGTGTCATCTAAATATATTTATCATCGCCTTCATTCTGCAGACTGATCTGAGGCTCAGCATAACTGCCGCAACCAGCCATTCGAAACTGCTTAGTACATTCAAACTTAAGTCTCCGTCTACTATTTTAACCCCTGCCTCCACCCCCTCCTCCCCCCGCCCACTCCTCCTTCAATTTCCAAATGGAAAATTCCATGACGTTTCCAGTCAACGGTTACCCTTTTTTAAGTCAGGTTTTGCCATAAATTTCTTTTTCCACTCTTCGATTCCTTCGTTTTTCTATCTACCCATGTAATCTTCCACATTACTGTCATATTTCAAAAGATTTCTGAACTACTTATTGCCCATGTTTCAGTTCAGTATAACGCTACGCTCCAAATAGCTTCAGAAAATACATTCTACCAATTGAATTTCAATTAGATGTTAACAAATTCCTTTCTTTCATAAGTAATTTTATTGCTATTGTCAGTCTGTATACCATCCCTACTTCGAACATCATCAGTTATTTTGCAGCCCAGATAGAAAAACTCATGTAAAACTCCTATCTTCTTATTTTGTATTCTAACTCTTTCAGCATTGTCTGACGTAACTCTCCTACAGTCAATTAACATTCTTTTACTTTTATTGATGTTCATCTTATGATCCCTTTTCAAGACACCACTCATTCCGTTCAACTAATCATCCAAGGATTTTGCTTCTCTGACAGAATTACAATGAAATCGGAAAACCCGAAGTTTTTACTTAGCTCGTTCGGAGCTTATTCAGCTTATCAGATGGGCTTCATCCCTGCCACATTCCCATCTCAGCTCCGGATTCTCTTTCGTGTCCTTCGACTCTTACAACCGTAATCTGGCTTTTGTTCAAGTTGTAAATAATCTATCAGTCCCTTCAATCTGTTCCTGCTACCCTCAAAATTTCAAAGAATGTAGTTCAGTACACTTTGTCAAAATCTTTCCCTACAAATGGTATAAATGTTGGTATACCTTTCTTCAGCGTGTCTTCTGATGTAAGCAGTACGCTCAGTATTGCCTCGTGTGCTCCTACGTTTCTCCGAAACGCAAATCATTGTTCCCTCAGGTTAGCTTCTACTATTTTTCCCATTCTTCTGTAAGTACTTCGTTTCGTTATTTTGCAATCATGATTTATTAAACTGATAGTTCGATAGTATGCACATCTATCCGCACCCGGAATTATTTCATTATACCTGAACTCTGACGTATTTCGCTTGTCTCATATAACTTGGACACCAGGTGGAATAATTTTGTCATGACTGACTGTCTCCAGGATCTTAGTAATTCTGAGGAAATGTCATTTGTTCTATGGCCCTCGATTCCACTTAGGTCTTTCAGTTCTCAGTCAAATTCTTCTCACAGCACCGTATCTCCCAGCTCATATTCATTCACTTCCTCTTTCCTCGTATATAGTCCTTTTGTATATTCCTTCCACATTTCAGCTTTCCCTTCTTTGCTTAGGACTGGATTTCTATCGTAGTCCTTGGTATTCATACAGTGGCTTCCCTTTTCTCTAAGTTCTTTTTAAATTATGTTGCAGGCGGCATCTATCTTTCTTCTAGTTATTCAGCTTCTACAACCTTGCCTTTGTCCTCTAGCTATTCCTGCTTAACTACTTTATACCGTCTGTCAGACTCATTGTTATATTCTGTATTCTCTTTCGTCTTCTTCATATACATAAAACGAAGTAACATCGGGCGAGCACAAAGAGAAGTAATGCATCTGTTGATGTGTATCTGATATATTAATGATGTAGAGGAAATTATTAATTTTGATCTCAGTATGATGCTAGGTCTAAGAGCAAATTCTATAGAGTACATATTCCAAATCCACTTGCGTATCATCTTGGTACGAAAACAGATCTAGCTCTCAATGTAGAAAAACGCAAAGTTGAGCACCTCACGAAACGGAAAAGCGTTATATCCGTAAACTACAGGTTTAATGAGCTATAAATACAGCCTCTTATCTCATGCAAATCTTTGTAAAAACGAAGTTGTGAAATGGAACGTTGTCAAGGGTTCAGTTTCAAGCGAAACAAAGGATTCATTGACAGGGTAATAAGAAACTACAGCTTTACTGCATGAGATATTCCGTGCTGAACCGTAGTTGGAACGTATGGGATACATGTTGGTCGCGCTAACAGGAAATACCAAGCACGTATAAGAAAGGGCAGCACGATCCAACCTGTGATGTAAGTGCCGATAGAGAACTATAATGAAATTCCACGAACCTCGATTAATAACGTACCCCAGTTTGGAAGTTTTTTTTTTTTTTCACGCTAGTGTCATTTTACTCATACAATACGTTTCATTCCACAAATGTGTTCTGTATGTTTTATATTCATTTTGTATTAATTTCAGTTTTTACAACATGTTGCGTTCCATGAATAGTTGGTCAAAAGTAGAAGATTCATACTGCGTCTAAAGCTTTTGAATAAGTGCTTAGAAACTGTAAAATACTTATTGGAGAAATGTTACACGTAGAACTGCAAGTAATGATGCATAATTCCTTTGAAAATGTTAGTACAAAATCTGGAACGGAATTGTGCCTAAATTATCGGTACGAAAATTGATTTGAAAATTTAAAAATCTTCATGTAATTAATTAGTTATTTATGGATATTCAATAGCATTGTATTTTCGAATATTGAGATTGAAATTAAGTCATACAAAAACTCTACGAAAGTTTGTAGCACTTAATGAATACATAGATCTAATTGTAAATTGACAATTCTATGTATTTCTGTATTTTTAAAAAAATACTCATGTAACTATTGGTTCATTATTTGTTTGAATAAGATGCAGTATCTCTCTGTGTAGCTCAGCTGTTGTTTATTCTGAAGTCAGTGATATGTAAGGTTGTTGTGAATTTTTGGACATAATGAAATAAAAGTGGAAATTAATATGAAAGAGAAATGCTTTGATTTTATCTTCAGTTACATACCAAGTTCCTATGATCGAAACTCGTTCCCTGACTAAGTTGACGACGCACTACATTATCTTATCAAACGTAGCTGGACACCTTTTAGTCTACATTAATATAGAGTGTGTCCATCTTTCTCCTTTATGACGGCTTGAAATCTGCTGTGAACAATTTCGATTTGTCGGAATGTCTGTGGAGGAATGGCGTCTCATCCTCCCTCTAGAGCCAAAACCAGAGAAGGTATTTATGAAGATAGCAACTGTTCCCAAAGTACAGATACCATTGATGACCGTGCAGCTTCAATAGAATAAATGATAATTAATTGAAACGAATAAACAGCGCGACTGCACGGGAAGCGTGCAAGGGATAAGCCCCTACAGTCGCGCTATTCATCTGTGTCCTCGGTGGCTCAGATGGATAGAGCGTCTGCCATGTAAGCAGGAGATCCCGGGTTCGAGTCCCGGTCGGGGCACACATTTTCAGCTTTCCCCGTCGAGGTATATCGACAACACCTGTCGGCAGCTGAGGGTTTCAATTAATTATCATTTATTCTAGAGAACGTATTGAAGTTGGACACTGGGATATGGAGCGTATTTGACGTTCTGACTCCTCCCAAACGTGTTCCTCAGATTTCGGTCGGAAATCTGACAGGTCATTCCATTCAGGGATGTTATTGTCCACAAACCACTACCTCACAGACGATGCTTTCTGACGGGTGACGTGGCGCATTGTTATGCTGAAACATTCATCGTCTCCAAACTGTTCCTCTATGCGTACGTGGTACATAATACTGTAACATTTGTTCATATCTTTCCGCATTTAGCGTTTCCTTTACCGCAAAATAGGGAATAAACCCTAACCTCGAAAAACCATTCCTCCACCAAGGGCCAGCGGCAGATGCGGGGATAATAGTAGGATGTAACCTTTCAAAAGGTTCAGAGTGGGTAAAATACCAACAGTGGATTTGAGGGAATATATGTGGAGCAGTTGTGATAACTGCACTTATTCGCGGAGCAGATGTGCTGCCTACAGTTATAGTTCCATACAAACGTCTTAGCGCCGCAAGTCCTCTCCCAAATACTAACTTACAGGCTCTAATATGCGGGACAGTTGCTTTCCCAGCCGGTCGTACAGCCATTTCAAAGTGAGGCAATAGCATCACGAACGTATGGTGACGTTACTAACCTAACATACCTACGTAAATGCAGTCTCAAATGGGAGAGCAGTTTACTCAAATGATGTCATCGCTGCTAATCATCGTGAGGTATAACAGCCTTCCCGACTGCAACAGAAGCTCCTTCAGCGTTCTCTCCGTGGACGAACACATGCATTTATGAAAATAGTAGCTGAGAAACCCGACTTGCCCGTGTATTTATTTATTACAACCTTCTATTAGTCTCTCCTCCTCGCTCCTCTCTGTCCATCTCCTTCTTCCCTCGCTCTCTGTGGATATCCTATATCCTCTTCACTTCCTCCTCGCCCCTCACATTACCAATCCCCTCTCTTTTACCCACATCTGAACCCTCCTCTCTCTAACCAAAACTCCTGTATCCTCCCATCACCTCCACTCCTCCATCTATCTCTACTTCCCTCTCTCTCTGTCAATCTCCTCCTGCCCCTCAATCTGTTCATCTCCTCCTGACCCATCTCTATGTCCATCTTCTCTTCTTCACTTTCTTTGTCCATCTCCTCCCCTCTGTTCATCTTCTCCTCCTCCTTTCCTTCTCTTTCCATTCCCTCATCCCCTTTTTCTGTTCATCTCCTCTTCCTTCCATTCTCTGTCCATATTCTCCTCGCCAAAAATTTATTCATCGCCTCCTCCCCTATCTCTCTGGCGGTCTTTTCCTCTGCTCCTCCTCCCTCTGTCCATGTGCTCCTTCCTTTCCTTCCATCTCCCACTCTCCCTCTAATTTCATGTTCTTCTCCCCCTCTGTTTATCGGCCTATTCCTACTTCCCTCTCTCTGTGAATCTCCTCCTTCCTCCTCTTCCCTTTCTCTGTCCTCCTCCCCAATCTCTCAGTTTGTCTTTTCCTCCCCATGTCTCTGTCCATCTCCTAATCTTTCCTTTTCCTGTCCATATCCTGCTCCTCCTGTTGTTGTAGTCTTAAGTCCTGAAACTGGTTTGATGCAGCTCTCCATGCTATTCTATCCTGTGCAAGCTTTTTCATCTCCCATTACTTACTGCAACCTACATCCTCCTGAATCTGCTTAGTGTATTCATCTCTTGGTTTACCTCTACGATTTTTACCCTCCACGCTGCTCTCCAATGCTAAATTTGTGATCCCTTGATGCCTCAGAACATGTCCTACCAACGGGTCCCTTCTTCTTGTCAAGTTGTGCCACAAACTCCTCTTCTTCCCAATTCTATTCAATATCTCCTCATTAGTTATGTGATCTACCCATCTAATCTTGAGCATTCATCTACAGCACCACATTTCGAAATCTTCTATTCTTTTCTTGTCCAAACTATTTATCGTCCATGTTTCACTTCCATACGCGCTCCATACAAATACTTTCAGAAACGACTTCCTGATACTTAAATCTATACTCGATGTTAACAAATTTTTCTTCTTCAGAAACGCTTTCCTTGCCATTGCTAGTCTACATTTTATATCCTCTTTACTTCGACCATCATCAGTTATTTTGCTCCCCAAATAGCAAAATTCCTTTACTACTTGAAGTGCCTCATTTCATAATCTAATTCCCTCAGCAGCACCCGACTTAATTCGAGTACATTCCATTATTCTGTTTTCCTGCTGTTGATGTTCATCTTATATCCTCCTTTCAAGACACTGTCCATTGCGTTCAACAGCGCTTCCAAGTCCTTTGCTGTCTCTGGCATAATGACAATGTCACAGGCAAACCTCAAAGTTTTTATTTCTTCTCCATGGATTTTAATATACCCCGAATTTTTATTTTGTTTCCTTTACTGCATGCTCAATATACAGATTGAATAACACTGGGGAGAGGCTACAGCCCTGTCTCACTCCTTCCCGACTACTGCTTCCCTCTCATGTCCCTCGACTCTTATAACTGCCATCTGCTTTCTGTACAAATTGTAAATAGCATTTCGCTCCCTGAATTTTACCCCTGCCACCTTTAGAATTTGAAAGAGAGTATTCCAGTAAAAATTGTCAAAAGCTTTCCCGATGTCTACAAATTCTAGAAACGTAGGTTTGCCTTTCCTTAATCTATTTTCTAAGATAAGTCGTAGTGTCAGTATTGCCTCACGTGTTCCAACATACCTACGGAATCCAAACTAATCTTCTACGAGGTCGGCTTCAATCAATTTTTCCATTCATCTGTAATGAATTCGCCTTAGTATTATGCAGCTGAACCTTATTAAACTGACAGTTCGGTAATTTTCACATCTGTCAACACCTGCTTTCTTTGGGATTGGAATTATTATATTCTTCTTGAAGTCTGAAGGTATTTCGCCTGTCTCATACATCTTGTTCACCAGATGGTAAAGTTTTGTCAGGGCTGGCTCTCCCAAGGCTGTTAGTAGTTCTAATGGAATGTTATCTTCTCCCGGGGCCTTGTTTCGACTCAGGTCTTTCAGTGCTCTGTCAAACGCTTCACGCAGTATCATATCTCCCATTTCATCTTCATCTACATCCTATTCTATTTCTATAATATTGTCCTCAAGTACATCGCCCTTGTGTAGACCCTCTATATACTCCTTCCACCTTTCTGCTTTCCTTTCTTTGCTTAGAACTGAGTTTCCATCTGAGCTCTTGATATTCATACAAGTGGTTCTCTTTTCTCCAAAGGTCTCTTTAATTTTCCTGTAAGCAGTATCTATCTGACCCCTAGTGAGATAAGCCTCTACATCCTTATATTTGTCCTCTAGCCATCCCTACTTAGCCATTTTGCTCTACCTGTCGATCTCATTTTCGAGACGTTTGTATTCCTTGTTGCCTACTTCATTTAGTGCATTTTTATATTTCCTCCTTTCATCAATTAAATTCAATATTTCTTCTGTTACCCAAGGATTTCTACTAGCCTCATATTTTTACCTATTTGATCCTCTGCTGCCTTCACTTCTTCATCCCTAAGAGCTACCCATTCTTCTTCTACTGTATTTCTTACCCCCATTCCTGTCAATCGTTCCCTTATGCTCTCCCTGAAACTCTGTACAACCTCTGGTTTAGTCAGTTTATCCAGGTCCCATCTCCTTAAATTCCCACCTTTTTGCAGTTTCTTCAGTTTTAGTCTACAGTTCATAACCAATAGATTGTGGTCAGAGTCCACATCTGCCCCTGGAAATGTGTTACAGTTTAAAACCTGGTTCCTAAATCTGCCTCTTATCATTATATAATCTGTCTGATACCTTATAGTATCTCCAGTAGTCTTCCATATATACAACCTTCTTTTCTGATTCTTGAATCAAGTGTTAGCTATGATTAAGTTGTGCTCTGTGCAAAATTCTTCCAGACGGCTTCCTCTTTCATTTATTAACCCCAATAAATATTCACCTAATATGTTTTCTTCTCTCCCTTTTCCTACTCTCGAATTCCAGTCACCCATGACTATTAAATTTTCATCTCCTTTCACTACCTGAATAATTTCTTTTATCTCATCATACATTTCATCAATTTCTTCATCATCTGTAGAGCTGGTTGCCATATAAAATTGTACTACTGTAGTAGGCATGGGCTTCGTGTTTATCTTGGCCACAATAAGGCTTTCACTATGCTGTTTATAGTAGCTTACCCACACTCCTATTTGTTTATTCATTATTAAACCTACTTCTGTATTACCCCTACTTGATTTTGTATTTACAACTCAGTATTCACCTGACCAAAAGTCTTGTTCCTCCTGACACCGAACGTCACTAATTCCCACTATATCTAACTTTAACCTATCCATTTCCCTTTTTAAATTTTCTAACCTACCTGCCCGATTGAGAAATCTAACATTCCAGGCTCCGATCCGTAGTACGCCAGTTTTCATTCTCCTGATAACGACGTCCTCTTGAGTAGTCCCCGCCTGGAGATCCGAATGGGGACTATTTTACCTCCGGAATATTTTAACCAAGAGGACGCCATCATCATTTAACCATACAGTATTGAACCATACAGTATGCCCTCGAGAAAAATTACGGCTGTAGTTTCCCCTCGATTTCAGCCGTTCGCTGTACCAGCACAGCAAGGCCATTTTGGTTATTGTTACAAGGACAGATCAGTCAATCATCCAGACTGTTGCCCCTGCAACTACTGAAAAGGCTGCTGCCCCTCTTCAGGAACCACACGTTTGTCTGGCCTCTCAACAGATACCCCTCCGTTGTGGTTGCACCTACGGTACGGCCATCTGTTTCGCCGAGGCACGCACTGCTCCTCCTATCTGATCCTCCTTGTGCCTCATTCTCCGTTCTTCTCATCGTCCTGCTTCCTGTCTCCACTTTATCAGGCTCACTCCAACAGGAGGCTGGTGGTTTGTACACATTCACTGTTTCTTTCCAAAGCTTAACTAATAGGTGTACCAAATTTGATTCAAATTCTTCCATGGGTTTAGGATGAGCTTTTTAACCGTGGTTTTTCTCGCATATGCACATGTCAAATATATTTCACACATATTTAATATATTTCACCTGCATTTCCACACATATTTCTACTCTATGTCTAGTGAATTTCACTTTTCAGTTTTATTTTCACGCAGCTGTCATATTGCTGCACAATTATATAATTTTGCAGGTATATTCAGTTGGATATGTGCCTGTTGTCTGCGAAACGTGATGTGAAAAGAGTCAGTAGTAGACAAGTAATTAATTAAAATGTAATGCATGGTGCGACAGTTTCTTACGCATCTCAGTGTTTATTTCCTGAAGATTGGGTAGCATAATGAAACACTATTCTAGGTACATTCAGCAGCGTAGATGGATTGTGTCTGCGAAACGTGCTGCGAATAGACTTAGTAGAAAAGAAGTAATAAATTAAAACATCCTGCGTGATGCAGTTTTTCACGGATCTCAGTACGTAATATATCCTGGACTATGTATCGTAGAATGATGTATTCAGCGTCTGCGAAAATTTTTGCTTATAGTGTTAGTAGCAATGGAATAACGAATTTAAATGTGTTGTAAAATGCAGTAGTTGTTCATGCATTTAGTGTTTATGACCTCGTAACTCCTGAACTAAGCGTTGTAGAACGATATAATTTTGCTGGTACTGTCATTGGCGAATGTGAATGCTGTCTGAAAAAAATATGTCAAGAAAACTACTAGTAGTAAAGAAATTAATAAATTAAAACGTAATGCTTCTTGCGGCAGTTTTTGTCTAAGAAAAGTGAAAATATAGTCAGGGAGAAAAAAGTTTCGCAAAGATTTGAAATTATGTGTAAAGTTCGACAAAAGTCACTAAGTGCTCTCCATTTCAATCCTACATGACTAAAGTATGGGTATTCGCGCATCGTGGGCTATACTGCTTTTCAACCCCCATCCTCACACCTTGATAGGTGGTAGTTCGTTCCAGACAGCAAACGAGATGTGTACCAAGTGTGGTGCTAGAAAAGGGACTAAATTTTGCGCCCACTGTAAAGATCTTGCCTGTCAAGGATTTTATCACTTGGGCAAGGTATACCAAAACTTCCCAGTGAGAGTGCTGAAGAAAGACGGCGAGAGACTTGCAGGGCCGTAACTGGGATGCCCGCTCCAAGCAGAACATCAACACTGAACAAAGAAAAGCGCTCCGTTCCTTAAGAAAAGACACAGAAATAGTTATTGTACTTGCTGACAAGGGAAACGCTACTGTTCTTTTGCCTGCAGCATTTTACTTCGGCAGCATGACGGATTAACCGCAGGACTCGGCGTATCGTTGTCTCCAGAAGAATCCAACTGATGCAGTACAACAGAGGACGTCCGCCCTCCTCAAATCCAGGCAGTTTCCTGAACATCTTAAGAAGATCTTGAGAGTACAGGCGCCAGTTCCATCAAGACTTTATGGGCTGTCTCGTTTAAATACTGTGCAGCTTCCACAACATTATGCAACACGACGTTCGTTAATCAATGAAGCATTCCAGTTACTGTCGGAATGCGGAAACGGAGCGAGTTATCAGACGTACGAAAGAGCATGAGCATTCGCTTTCAGGGTAAAGTTGGAAGCATTCCCGAAACTGCTAAGCTCGTAAACTTTTCGCGTGATGCCGTAGTTAAAGTATACCGTGCATGACAAAATAACACTATTCGAAACGGTCACCAAGGGAACTGTGCTGCTTCATGGACAAAAGACGACAAGGCTGAATGACGGCTGCGGATATGTGTCTGCGGGCGAATAGAGGTACAACTGGAGCAGATGAACCAAGTGGCTACCAACAGCGTCTCCTCAATTACCGCTCAGCGTAAGGTTCTGCGTATGGGGCTCCGCAACCAGCACCTTGTTCGTGCACCCATGTTTACTCATGTTCATCGCCTATGAAGGCTGGAATTTGCAAGCTAATACCGTAAATGGGCCTACACCGAGTGGCGCCGGGTGGCTTTTTCAGATGAATCGCATTTTGTGCTCCATGAGACAGATATCCGTTTGTGTTAAAAAACGCATATGCTTTCGTTTTAGAATGTTTCCAAATATTTACATTCATGGGCCCCAGCCGTACATTGATACCGTTGAAAGTCGTTTTCCAATAGCTGTTATTGTTCCAGAGATATTGTGGGTGGGCAAGATAGGTGGGACACCCTATATATATATATATATATATATATATATATATATATATATATATATATATATATATATATATAAGGCTGTCAAAAGGTGATGGTGTTGTGCGGACTATGGAAATCTCATGTTTTAGGACCTTTCTTCTCTAATGAACATGTAACAGGTGAGTCTTGTCCGAACATGCTGAGAGACAAATCGATGCGTCAAACTGAACGTTTGAGCGAGGGACTTCCAGACCGGCTTCAGCAGGATGGAGGCCCTGTCCAATTTGCTACAGCTAACGGAGACTGGTTGAATGACAATTTCATCGTACTAAAATCGATGGCAATTCAGACCTATTCCATCAAATTCAAGTTAATATTTCAAAGTGCATCAACTTACGCATTGAAAACCACGGACATCATGTTGAAAATATTATTTATTAACGTTAAAGTGACTAAAATGTGCTTTATTATTATTCATTAGATCTACCTTTGTACCCAGACTTTATGGGTACCCTGTATACATAGGTCGGACAGGCCTGGCGGATTAGTGTCGAGGTCCGGTGTGCCGGCCAGCCTGTGGATGGTTTTTCAAATGGTTGGAACGGCTCTAAGCACTATGAGACTTAACATCTGAAGTCATCAGTCCCCTAGACTTAGAACTACTTAAGCCTAACTAACCTAAGGACATCATACACATCCATGCCCGAGGCAGGATTCGAACCTGCGACCGTAAAAGCAGAGCGGTTCCTGACTGAAGCGCCTAGAACCGCTCGGCCACAACGGCTAGCGATGGTTTTTCAGGCGGTTTTCCATCTATCTCGACGAATGCGGGCTGGTTCCCCTTATTCCGCCTCAGTTACATTGTGTCGGCGATTGCTGCGCAAACACCGTTTCCACGTACGCGTACACAGTAATTATTTTACCACGCAAACATTTGGGGTTACACTCGTCTGGTACGAGATGATCACTGGGGTCCACTGGGGGCCGAACCGCCTGGACTGCTGTGGCCTGTTGTGGGGTTGTGAACCACTGAGGGCTGCAGTGGGTCGAAGCCTCTCCTTCGTTTCTAGGTTCCCGGTTCAATACATACATCTCGGAAACACATTGTGTTACTGTAGTGACTAAGGAAAATGCATCGCACTGTGAATGACTTCAAGACAGCTGAGCGTGTACTATCAAGTGGTTTAGTGTATCCCTGTAAAATTTCACGATAAAAACTTACTCTAAGCCGACCGAAGCGCCATAACTCCGAGGTGCAATAATACTGTGGTACCGCGCGAAGTGGCCGCGCGGTTACAGACGCAATGTCACGGACTGCGTGGCCCCTCCCGCCGGAGGTTCGAGTCCTCCCTCGGGCATGGGTATGTGGGTTGTCCATAGCATAAGTTAGTTTAAGTAGTGTGTAAGCCTATGGACCGATTACCTAAGCAGTTTGGTCCCTTAGGAATTCGCACACATTTGAACATTTGAATACTATGGTCGACTAATACGGTCTTCTTGGAAGCATATTCTCAGAGATGAGTTATGTGTGTTGACGAACAGTTCGTTTGTAAACAGCGTCGATTTTGCGGTAGTTTTCATCTAACTTTTTCTGTGTCTGAAGAAGGGAATTACTGTTGTAATTGGCAACGTACTGTTTTATTTGTAGGGAATGTAGACGAAGTACCCTTAATTTTCAGACACTCATGACTCTACATTCGTTGTGGTACGTTTATAGGAAATTCACAAATAGCGACGTTGCTTAAATGAGATTGTACCGGTACAATTTAAAAACTTGCTCTTATAATAAGCTTTAAAACTGCGTTTGGTGCTGTTAGTGCAAGATAATGATTGGAAATTATGTGGTGAATTTTCGATTCATTCTTTATCTTAAGTTATTAATTGCATAATTGTTTTGCTTTGCAGTGCGGCAACAGAAAGGCGGTATGGAAAGTGGAACACAGGTGAATTGCATTTAGTTGTAACAGCTTGGTTAAAGGGGTTGATGGATTAAGTGAATGTTCATGCTTATACAATGTGTCTAAGCTAACAACTAAGTGGTACAATAAAAATAAAAACAAAAATGCAGAAGCGGATATAGAAATGTTTGATTCCAATACAGCGTTTTACAGAAAATTTGAAAACGACTTGGAAGAGCATCTTCTTATATCGTAGATATAGTGTTCCGTTGAAGCATGACGGACGTAAGAAAACTAGCGTTCGACATCGAACAAAACGAATTGCGCCATAATTTCAATGCATTAGAAGCTATGGCAGGCGAAAAGTAGACTGAAGGAGTCCATCCAAGAAATATCGCTGAATCCAAGGGAAATAATGAACGCTCCAAGAAAATGTCAAGACCCGACCAACGAGCGTGTGAACCGACGAGCAGTCCATGCAAAACTAGCTAATCGAAGCAAAGTAGAGAAATCTATAAGCACAGGTCCACCTCTGAAAAGCAAGTGTCTTAATGACTGTGCGGGAAACCACCTCAAAAAACAGAGCAGTTGTGAGCTGCGAGTTGTGCGAAGAAAATCGAATGGGAGAAATGACCAGTTGCCGCAAATGAAGAATGTACAGGGGTTGGGGTAAGGAGTGAAAAGTTCTGTTTCAGTGTCTGCAAATAGTGATGTAAGAACTAAAATATGACACGTGGCGTTGAACTTAGACTAGTACCCATCTTTAAGCTGAGGGAAGTAGTTGGTAAAGGCGCTGTACCTACTGGTAAAAATCACGAAACCAGATTGCTTTTTTGTACCACTTGCAGATTTTTATAAATTAAATGTAGCGTGTTCACTTTCTTTTTCAGAAATTCCGTCTTTGAATAAGGTTGCAAAAATAAAACCCTGCAGTTGAGAATGGCATTGTTTAAATAATTTTATAACTATTCGATGAGATTTCGGGATTGCAGCCGGATCACGTTGACTTCTTGCCACGATATTTCGGCTGGCAATCGTCCAGCCATCTTCAGGTGAGTGTGCGTCACTGGAGACTGCAAGTTCCGGGAGTCAGCTTTATAGCAAAAAATTGGCGCGAAAACGCATGCGCATTGGCCACCGTCACAGGAGCGTCCTCTGTCGAAGTCCGCGCCCTCTGGAGCTACTGTTCTATCTTTGGAGCGCAGGCACATGCGTAAAGGTGAAAACTACATGTCCGCCCTCTGTCGGAATGCGCGCCCGCGTCGCTAAAAACAGACGTCAGTTGTCGCTAGACGTGTCATTTAGAATAAACCGTCTTCTCTCAGAGGAAATTAGAGAGATCACCGGGTCCCAAGCCTTGTCCAGTTGAAAACCGCCGTCACGATTTATAAGATTTTGCGCTAGGCGTATCTCCACAGATTCTTTAATAACGGAATCCCAAAAAGTTTTCGCTGGGGCCAAGATTTTCGTGGCCGAAAATTCCATAGCGTGTCCTGTGGTAATACAATGCTCAGCTACGGCCGACTTACTGGGCTGCAAAAGGCGAGTGTGGCGTTCGTGTTCAACGCACCTTTCATGTACTGTGCGCGTCGTCTGACCGATGTAAGCTTTGCCACACTGGCAAGGAATTTTATAGATTCCGGCCTTCCGCAGACCCAGATCGTCCTTTACCGAACCGAGAAGGGCACTAATCTTCGCCGGTGGCCGGAAGATTACTTTTACTTGATGTTTCCTTAGGATCCTGCCTATTTTAGATGAAAGGTTGCCGGCGTATGGAAGGAACGCCCTGGACCTGAAAAGCTCCTTATCTTCTTGATGTGAGTGGTCACGTTTCTTCCTTTTTAGCGCTGCTCTAATCTGATGTGGAGAGTAACCATTACCTCTGAACACCGACTCTAAATGTTCCAGCTCCTTTGTAAGGCTGTCTCCATCAGAAACAACATGAGCCCGGTGCACCAACGTTCTAAGGACACCAGTAGTTTGTGAAGGATGATGACAACTCGACGCTTGCAGGTAGAGGTCCGTATGTGTGGGCTTACGGTAGACAGAATGCCCTAATGACCCGTCCACTCTCTTGGTAACCAAGACGTCCAAAAACGGCAAGCAACCATCCTTCTCTATTTCCATCGTGAACTGGATGTTATTGTGGATTGCATTCAGATGCTGCAAGAACCGTGACAGTTCTTCTTCACCATGGGGCCACACTACAAAAGTGTCATCTACGTACCGCCAGAATACACTCGGTTTAAGTTCTGCCGAATCTAGTGCCCTTTCCTCAAAGTCTTCCATAAAAAAGTTTGCTACCAAAGGCGAGAGAGGACTTCCCATGGCAACACCGTCAGTCTGCTCAAAATACTCGTTATTAAATAAAAAGTAGGTTGAGGAAAGGACGTGATGGAAAAGTGCTGTTATGTCGGCCGTGAACTTATTGCTGATGAGAGACAAAGAGTCCATAAGAGGAACCTTAGTGAAAAGTGAGATGACGTCGAAGCTGACTAGTAAGTCAGTTTCACTGAGCCGAAGTGACTTTAGTCTACTAATAAAGTCAGCCGAATTGCGAACATGATGCGCACACTTCCCCACAAAAGGTCTCAGTAGAGAGGCGAGATGTGTCGCCAAATCATACGTGGGGGCGTCGATATTACTGACGATCGGCCGTAAAGGAACCTCTTTCTTATGGATCTTCGGAAGACCGTATAACCTGGGTGGCACAGAACTGTGAGGTCTTAGTCTTTTCGCCACTTCTTGCGGAATAGAAGAAGAATTCAGCAGTGCTGATGTTTTCCTTTCCACTTTCGCTGTGGGGTCTTTGCCAATCTTCCGATACATTGGTTCATTCAGCAAGTTGTAAATCTTCTGATTATAGACCTCACGTGGCAAAAGCACTGTAGCGTTTCCCTTATCCGCTGGTAAGATCACTGTATGAGGATCTTCTCGTAGCTTTCGTAATGCGGCCCTTTCCATGGCAGAAATGTTGCTCTTCTGACGTGGAGCTTTCGTGAGTGCACGGCAGGTTTCACGTCTAATTTCTTCTGCAGCATCACTAGGAAGAGGTCTTACAGCTTCCTCAACAGCACTAATAAAATCAGTTAAAGGCAGGGTCCTCGGCGTAGGAGCGAAGTTCAGGCCTTTCCCAAGCACAGACAGTGTTACGTTGTCCAAAACTTTATCCGTTAAATTGACCACGGAGCGTCGTAAAGCATCTTCTTGCGGTAACGTTGCTGACAGCCGGGTGAACTTCGAAACCTGTCTTGATGTAGATTCTTTATGAACCCAGTCCGATTTAGCCCAGGTCACGCCATCGACCCATGCCCAGGAAAGTGATGGCAGGCTGGATGCAATCTCCATATGCAGATGAAACAGCTGTTTCGATATGGCGTCCAGTTCACGCCGAGTAAACCGGATCCTCTCCTTCACTAATGCCAAGCTCGCCTTTCGTGTAATGAATTTTGCAGCGGCGGTCTGGATAAAATGCCTCACTCTGGCAAACTTCGGTATAAGGCCATTGTCCCGACACTTCAGTAAAAAACACAGAGAACTTAACAGTCTCGCTCGCTTATTGCGTAGCTTGTCCAACCTCTGGATTTGTAATGCCATCGCCTCCCCGAAGAGGTATCTGATGTGATTCTTGAAGTTTTCCCGGCGTACTGAGTATTCGATGAGATTTCGGGATTGCAGCCGGATCACGTTGACTTCTTGCCACGATATTTCGGCTGGCAATCGTCCAGCCATCTTCAGGTGAGTGTGCGTCACTGGAGACTGCAAGTTCCGGGAGTCAGCTTTATAGCAAAAAATTGGCGCGAAAACGCATGCGCATTGGCCACCGTCACAGGAGCGTCCTCTGTCGAAGTCCGCGCCCTCTGGAGCTACTGTTCTATCTTTGGAGCGCAGGCACATGCGTAAAGGTGAAAACTACATGTCCGCCCTCTGTCGGAATGCGCGCCCGCGTCGCTAAAAACAGACGTCAGTTGTCGCTAGACGTGTCATTTAGAATAAACCGTCTTCTCTCAGAGGAAATTAGAGAGATCACCGGGTCCCAAGCCTTGTCCAGTTGAAAACCGCCGTCACGATTTATAAGATTTTGCGCTAGGCGTATCTCCACAGATTCTTTAATAACGGAATCCCAAAAAGTTTTCGCTGGGGCCAAGATTTTCGTGGCCGAAAATTCCATAGCGTGTCCTGTGGTAATACAATGCTCAGCTACGGCCGACTTACTGGGCTGCAAAAGGCGAGTGTGGCGTTCGTGTTCAACGCACCTTTCATGTACTGTGCGCGTCGTCTGACCGATGTAAGCTTTGCCACACTGGCAAGGAATTTTATAGATTCCGGCCTTCCGCAGACCCAGATCGTCCTTTACCGAACCGAGAAGGGCACTAATCTTCGCCGGTGGCCGGAAGATTACTTTTACTTGATGTTTCCTTAGGATCCTGCCTATTTTAGATGAAAGGTTGCCGGCGTATGGAAGGAACGCCCTGGACCTGAAAAGCTCCTTATCTTCTTGATGTGAGTGGTCACGTTTCTTCCTTTTTAGCGCTGCTCTAATCTGATGTGGAGAGTAACCATTACCTCTGAACACCGACTCTAAATGTTCCAGCTCCTTTGTAAGGCTGTCTCCATCAGAAACAACATGAGCCCGGTGCACCAACGTTCTAAGGACACCAGTAGTTTGTGAAGGATGATGACAACTCGACGCTTGCAGGTAGAGGTCCGTATGTGTGGGCTTACGGTAGACAGAATGCCCTAATGACCCGTCCACTCTCTTGGTAACCAAGACGTCCAAAAACGGCAAGCAACCATCCTTCTCTATTTCCATCGTGAACTGGATGTTATTGTGGATTGCATTCAGATGCTGCAAGAACCGTGACAGTTCTTCTTCACCATGGGGCCACACTACAAAAGTGTCATCTACGTACCGCCAGAATACACTCGGTTTAAGTTCTGCCGAATCTAGTGCCCTTTCCTCAAAGTCTTCCATAAAAAAGTTTGCTACCAAAGGCGAGAGAGGACTTCCCATGGCAACACCGTCAGTCTGCTCAAAATACTCGTTATTAAATAAAAAGTAGGTTGAGGAAAGGACGTGATGGAAAAGTGCTGTTATGTCGGCCGTGAACTTATTGCTGATGAGAGACAAAGAGTCCATAAGAGGAACCTTAGTGAAAAGTGAGATGACGTCGAAGCTGACTAGTAAGTCAGTTTCACTGAGCCGAAGTGACTTTAGTCTACTAATAAAGTCAGCCGAATTGCGAACATGATGCGCACACTTCCCCACAAAAGGTCTCAGTAGAGAGGCGAGATGTGTCGCCAAATCATACGTGGGGGCGTCGATATTACTGACGATCGGCCGTAAAGGAACCTCTTTCTTATGGATCTTCGGAAGACCGTATAACCTGGGTGGCACAGAACTGTGAGGTCTTAGTCTTTTCGCCACTTCTTGCGGAATAGAAGAAGAATTCAGCAGTGCTGATGTTTTCCTTTCCACTTTCGCTGTGGGGTCTTTGCCAATCTTCCGATACATTGGTTCATTCAGCAAGTTGTAAATCTTCTGATTATAGACCTCACGTGGCAAAAGCACTGTAGCGTTTCCCTTATCCGCTGGTAAGATCACTGTATGAGGATCTTCTCGTAGCTTTCGTAATGCGGCCCTTTCCATGGCAGAAATGTTGCTCTTCTGACGTGGAGCTTTCGTGAGTGCACGGCAGGTTTCACGTCTAATTTCTTCTGCAGCATCACTAGGAAGAGGTCTTACAGCTTCCTCAACAGCACTAATAAAATCAGTTAAAGGCAGGGTCCTCGGCGTAGGAGCGAAGTTCAGGCCTTTCCCAAGCACAGACAGTGTTACGTTGTCCAAAACTTTATCCGTTAAATTGACCACGGAGCGTCGTAAAGCATCTTCTTGCGGTAACGTTGCTGACAGCCGGGTGAACTTCGAAACCTGTCTTGATGTAGATTCTTTATGAACCCAGTCCGATTTAGCCCAGGTCACGCCATCGACCCATGCCCAGGAAAGTGATGGCAGGCTGGATGCAATCTCCATATGCAGATGAAACAGCTGTTTCGATATGGCGTCCAGTTCACGCCGAGTAAACCGGATCCTCTCCTTCACTAATGCCAAGCTCGCCTTTCGTGTAATGAATTTTGCAGCGGCGGTCTGGATAAAATGCCTCACTCTGGCAAACTTCGGTATAAGGCCATTGTCCCGACACTTCAGTAAAAAACACAGAGAACTTAACAGTCTCGCTCGCTTATTGCGTAGCTTGTCCAACCTCTGGATTTGTAATGCCATCGCCTCCCCGAAGAGGTATCTGATGTGATTCTTGAAGTTTTCCCGGCGTACTGAGTATTCGATGAGATTTCGGGATTGCAGCCGGATCACGTTGACTTCTTGCCACGATATTTCGGCTGGCAATCGTCCAGCCATCTTCAGGTGAGTGTGCGTCACTGGAGACTGCAAGTTCCGGGAGTCAGCTTTATAGCAAAAAATTGGCGCGAAAACGCATGCGCATTGGCCACCGTCACAGGAGCGTCCTCTGTCGAAGTCCGCGCCCTCTGGAGCTACTGTTCTATCTTTGGAGCGCAGGCACATGCGTAAAGGTGAAAACTACATGTCCGCCCTCTGTCGGAATGCGCGCCCGCGTCGCTAAAAACAGACGTCAGTTGTCGCTAGACGTGTCATTTAGAATAAACCGTCTTCTCTCAGAGGAAATTAGAGAGATCACCGGGTCCCAAGCCTTGTCCAGTTGAAAACCGCCGTCACGATTTATAAGATTTTGCGCTAGGCGTATCTCCACAGATTCTTTAATAACGGAATCCCAAAAAGTTTTCGCTGGGGCCAAGATTTTCGTGGCCGAAAATTCCATAGCGTGTCCTGTGGTAATACAATGCTCAGCTACGGCCGACTTACTGGGCTGCAAAAGGCGAGTGTGGCGTTCGTGTTCAACGCACCTTTCATGTACAGTGCGCGTCGTCTGCCCGATGTAAGCTTACTAGTCAGCTTCGACGTCATCTCACTTTTCACTAAGGTTCCTCTTATGGACTCTTTGTCTCTCATCAGCAATAAGTTCACGGCCGACATAACAGCACTTTTCCATCACGTCCTTTCCTCAACCTACTTTTTATTTAATAACGAGTATTTTGAGCAGACTGACGGTGTTGCCATGGGAAGTCCTCTCTCGCCTTTGGTAGCAAACTTTTT
Source organism: Schistocerca gregaria (assembly GCF_023897955.1). NCBI lineage: Eukaryota > Metazoa > Arthropoda > Insecta > Orthoptera > Acrididae > Schistocerca > Schistocerca gregaria. Next base: position 427,623,900 of record NC_064926.1, read on the forward strand.
TATGGAAGACTTTGAGGAAAGGGCACTAGATTCGGCAGAACTTAAACCGAGTGTATTCTGGCGGTACGTAGATGACACTTTTGTAGTGTGGCCCCATGGTGAAGAAGAACTGTCACGGTTCTTGCAGCATCTGAATGCAATCCACAATAACATCCAGTTCACGATGGAAATAGAGAAGGATGGTTGCTTGCCGTTTTTGGACGTCTTGGTTACCAAGAGAGTGGACGGGTCATTAGGGCATTCTGTCTACCGTAAGCCCACACATACGGACCTCTACCTGCAAGCGTCGAGTTGTCATCATCCTTCACAAACTACTGGTGTCCTTAGAACGTTGGTGCACCGGGCTCATGTTGTTTCTGATGGAGACAGCCTTACAAAGGAGCTGGAACATTTAGAGTCGGTGTTCAGAGGTAATGGTTACTCTCCACATCAGATTAGAGCAGCGCTAAAAAGGAAGAAACGTGACCACTCACATCAAGAAGATAAGGAGCTTTTCAGGTCCAGGGCGTTCCTTCCATACGCCGGCAACCTTTCATCTAAAATAGGCAGGATCCTAAGGAAACATCAAGTAAAAGTAATCTTCCGGCCACCGGCGAAGATTAGTGCCCTTCTCGGTTCGGTAAAGGACGATCTGGGTCTGCGGAAGGCCGGAATCTATAAAATTCCTTGCCAGTGTGGCAAAGCTTACATCGGTCAGACGACGCGCACAGTACATGAAAGGTGCGTTGAACACGAACGCCACACTCGCCTTTTGCAGCCCAGTAAGTCGGCCGTAGCTGAGCATTGTATTACCACAGGACACGCTATGGAATTTTCGGCCACGAAAATCTTGGCCCCAGCGAAAACTTTTTGGGATTCCGTTATTAAAGAATCTGTGGAGATACGCCTAGCGCAAAATCTTATAAATCGTGACGGCGGTTTTCAACTGGACAAGGCTTGGGACCCGGTGATCTCTCTAATTTCCTCTGAGAGAAGACGGTTTATTCTAAATGACACGTCTAGCGACAACTGACGTCTGTTTTTAGCGACGCGGGCGCGCATTCCGACAGAGGGCGGACATGTAGTTTTCACCTTTACGCATGTGCCTGCGCTCCAAAGATAGAACAGTAGCTCCAGAGGGCGCGGACTTCGACAGAGGACGCTCCTGTGACGGTGGCCAATGCGCATGCGTTTTCGCGCCAATTTTTTGCTATAAAGCTGACTCCCGGAACTTGCAGTCTCCAGTGACGCACACTCACCTGAAGATGGCTGGACGATTGCCAGCCGAAATATCGTGGCAAGAAGTCAACGTGATCCGGCTGCAATCCCGAAATCTCATCGAATACTCAGTACGCCGGGAAAACTTCAAGAATCACAATTTTATAACTTACTGTGGTACATTAAATAAAATGTTAAAAGTGGTGCAATTTAGGAACAGTCCCCTATAATGATTGTGATGTAGCAGTACCTTTTGTATTTCCTCTTTGTAAAAGAAACTGTGTGTTCTTCTTTGTGTATCTTATCTCTGTCTATCAGAAGGTGACGGTCACGATTTGACAGAAAATTCTAAGACTTTTCGTTCTTACGTTAAATCAGTAAATGGTCCTTAGCCATCTGTCCAGAATCTCTCTGCGCATAATGATATTGAAAAGGAGGACGACACATAAAAGGCCAAAATAATAAACGTCTTTTTCCAAAGCTATTTCATAGAGGAAGATTGCACTATAGTGCTTACCTTAAGTTGTCGTCCGAAAGACAAAATGGCTGATATCTAAATAAGTGTTCGCGGGACATAAAAACAACTGAAATCCCTCAACAGGGGAGGCCACAGGACCTGTCGGGATACTATTATGATTTTACGTTTAGTATGCAAAAGAACTTGCCCCTCTTCTGGCAGCAGCGTGCCGTAGGTCTTCAAAAGAGCGAAGTGTACCCGAAGATTGGAAAACGCGCTGGACATTCCTGTTTTCACGAAGCATCGTCAAACGGATGCACAAAACTATATAATCTCTCACGTCGTTCATTTGCAGAAATTTTGGAAATGCTTTTTCCTCGGATTTTATAATATTTTGGAGGCTGATAATCTCCTCTGTAAAAACGAACATGGGTACCGAAAACAACGATTATGTGGAACCAAGATCGCTCTGTTCGTCGACCCAGAAAGCAGTGATTACAGGCGCCCAGGTAGGTCCTCGACTTCTGGAAGGCATTCGATACAGTTCCGCACTGTCGGCTAGTGAAGAAAATACGGAATATCAAACCAACTGTGTGGCTGGGTTGAAGAGTCTCTAGCAAACAGCACATAGCATGACATTTCGAACCACAAAAGTAACTTCGGGCGCGCCCCACGGGATTGTTATAGCATCATCGCTGTTCACAATATATATACACTCCTGGAAATGGAAAAAAGAACACATTGACACCAGTGTGTCAGACCCACCATACGTGCTCCGGACACTGCGAGAGGGCTGTACAAGCAATGATTACACGCACTGCACAGCGGACGCACAAGGAACCGCGGTGTTGGCCGTCGAATGGCGCTAGCTGCGCAGCATTTGTGCACCGCCGCCGTCAGTGTCAGCCAGTTTGCCGTAGCATACGGAGCTCCATCGCAGTCTTTAACACTGGTAGCATGCCGCGACAGCGTGGACGTGAACCGTATGTGCAGTTGACGGACTTTGAGCGAGGACGTATAGTGGGCATGCGGGAGGCCGGGTGGACGTACCGCCGAATTGCTCAACACGTGGGGCGTGAGGTCTCCACAGTACATCGATGTTGTCGCCAGTGGTCGGCGGAAGGTGAACGTGCCCGTCGACCTGGGACCGGACCGCAGCGACGCACGGATGCACGCCAAGACCGTAGGATCCTACGCAGTGCCGTAGGGGACCGCACCGCCACTTCCCAGCAAATTAGGGACACTGTTGCTCCTGGGGTATCGGCGAGGACCATTCGCAACCGTCTCCATGAAGCTGGGCTACGGTCCCGCACACCGTTAGGCCGTCTTCCGCTCACGCCCCAACATCGTGCAGCCCGCCTCCAGTGGTGTCGCGACAGGCGTGAATGGAGGGACGAATGGAGACGTGTCGTCTTCAGCGATGAGAGTCGCTTCTGCCTTGGTGCCAATGATGGTCGTATGCGTGTTTGGCGCCGTGCAGGTGAGCGCCATAATCAGGACTGCATACGACCAAGGCACACAGGGCCAACACCCGGCATCATGGTGTGGGGAGCGATCTCCTACACTGGCCGTACACCTCTGGTGATCGTCGAGGGGACACTGAATAGTGCACGGTACATCCAAACCGTCATCGAACCCATCGTTCTACAATTCCTAGACCGGCAAGGAAACTTGCTGTTCCAACAGGACAATGCACGTCCGCATGTACCCCGTGCCACCCAACGTGCTCTAGAAGGTGTAAGTCAACTACCCTGGCCAGCAAGATTTCCGGATCTGTCCCCCATTGAGCATGTTTGGGACTGGATGAAGCGTCGTCTCACGCGGTCTGCACGTCCAGCACGAACGCTGGTCCAACTGAGGCGCCAGGTGGAAATGGCATGGCAAGCCGTTCCACAGGACTACATCCAGCATCTCTACGATCGTCTCCATGGGAGAATAGCAGCCTGCATTGCTGCGAAAGGTGGATATACACTGTACTAGTGCCGACATTGTGCATGCTCTGTTGCCTGTGTCTATGTGCCTGTGGTTCTGTCAGTGTGATCATGTGATGTATCTGACCCCAGGAATGTGTCAATAAAGTTTCTCCTTCCTGGGACAATGAATTCACGGTGTTCTTATTTCAATTTCCAGGAGTGTATATGTAAATGACCAGGTGAACACCGTTGGATGTTCCATGAGGCTTTCCGCAGATGATGCTGTTGCATACAGAGAAGTCACAACGCTAGAAAAATTGTAGCAAAGTGCTGTAAGTCCTGCACAGGGAGTAGAAATTGAGCCTCAATATAAATAAATGTAGCTTACTACGAATTCGTAGACAAAGCGACCTGTTAATGTGTTATTACACGATTTCAGAAGAATCATTGGAGGTGAAACTTCCTGGCAGATTAAAACCGTCTGCCGGACCGAGACGCGAACTCGGGACCTTTGCCTTTCGCGGGCAAGTGCTCTACCATCTGAGCTACGCAAGCACGACTCACTCCCCCGCCCTCACAGCTATACTTCTGCCAGTACCTCGTCTCCTGCCTTCCTACCTATTCTGGAAACATTGGAGGTAGTTACTTCCCTAAAATATTTAGGAAGCTTCATACGATGAAGATGATGTTTGGTTTATGGGGTACTCCACTGCGCGCTCATCAGCGCCCATATAAAGTCCCAATTGTTACACGGTCTACTCTACTCACTGCCACATGTGATGATCATGAAATGATGAGGACAACACAAACACGTAGTCCCCGGGTAGAGAAAAACCCCCAACCCGGTCTGGAATCGAACCCGGAACCCCGTGATCCAGAGGCAGCGACGCTAGCCACTAGACCACGAGATGCGGACACGGTCCCACGGAATGCGACTTGAAGTGGAATGATTTCATAAGATTAACTGTGGATAAGGCAGATACCAGACTGAGATTCAGGAAATGTATTCCGTCATCAGAGTAGGTAGCTTACAAAACAATCGTTTGCCCAACACTTGAATTTGCTCGTTAGCGCGGGGTCCTTGCCAGATACTGCTGACAGAGGAAATTTAGAAGATCATTAGAAGAGTAGCAGGTTCATTTAGTAACCATGAAAGCCTCAGAGAGATGATTAACGAACTCCAGTGACAGACGCTTTGAGACTGACGTTCTGCAACGCTGCGCGGTTTATTATTAAAATAGCGAGAGCGTACGTTCCTAGAAGAGACAACAAATACTTTACTTCCTCCTACGTATATCTCGCGAAAAGATCATGTAGATAAAATTAGAAAGATTCGAGTCCACAAGGAGGCTTACCGGAAAACAATCTTCGCGCGAACTATTCGCGAGTGAAAAAGGAAATGGGAGAAGTGACAGTGATACACAAAGTACTCTCCGCCAGATTTAGTTGTTGAAACTAGTTGCAGAGCCATAAAAAGAAAATATACAACAACTATTTGTCATTTTGTTACAAAAAAAGTCTATTATGCAAGCTGTACCCCACATTTTTCTTTTTTTTTAAAAAAAAACTATGTATCTCTTTCATTCGTGACATGTTATTGCATTGGTATGTAATAAATTACTCAAGCACCGTACGAATAAAAAAATTATTTCTGCAACATATAGACAATCCCGCAACTCTTTACTGGATTTATTGGTGCAGCCAGATATCTTTTTTTAAAAAAAATCGGACTCTCCCGCTAATTTAAGGCGTTCATATAGGAGTCTAGTGACAATACTCAATTACAGCGAACAAATTTCAATTAAACCTTCCTTTTCGTTGATTTCACAGTTTGATACATATCAAGACTCAATTCTTAGCTTTGGAATTCTTTTTTGGGGAACAAATGCACAAAATATGAACACAGTTATCAAACTCCAGGACAGAGCCATAAGAATAATAACCAAAACTACTAGTCTAGCTCATTGTAAAGATCTGTTCAAAACACTGGGGATTTAACTGCTCCATGTGAATACATTTACCAGTCAGTTGTACACATCAAAAATAACATTGGTAATTACTGCACAGACAGCTCTGTCCATGACGATGCAACAAGAGACTGTCTTAACTTAATTTACCAAGAAAAAAATAAACATAAACCCCAAAACAGCATTCTCTACCAAGGAATAAAACTGCACAATAAATTACCAAAAGAGATTAAAGAAATTGCAAAAATAAATTTATTTAAAAAGGCAGCTAAAATGTACCTGTTATGCAATACATTTTATAAATCGAAGGATTACTTAGCTTAAACAGAGTAGAGGTTTGGTAAAAAAGAATGTTATACAAATAAATAATAATAATAATAATAATAATGATTATAAAATACCCAACATTCTACAGAACACCTTCACTTTACGTTTTTTCCTACCTTTTTCCTTTCTAGAAACACCCCCAAGGTATGCTTAGCGCAATACTAACACCTCTGATCTTTCTGAGCTCAACACTTCACTCATTATGGAGGGATGCTGACTCAGTTTTTCAGGATAGCAAATGCGAAGTTGCGCTGCAGAGATCGCCAGTATGTGTGTGTGTGTGTGTGTGTTTGTGTGTGTGTGTGTGTGTAGTGAGTGAAGTGTTCTGAAACAATGTGTGTATAGTGTGTGCAGTGACTGATAGTGAGATATAAGTGAACAGTGTGGCATTACGTTGTTTAATAAGTTATTTGTACACTACTGGTCATTAAAATTGCTACACCACGAAGATGAATTTCTACAGACGCGAAATTTAACCGACAGGAAGAAGATGCTGTAATAAGCAAATGATTAGCATTTCAGAGCATTCACATAAGGTTAGCGCCGGTGGCGACACCTACAACGTGCTAACATGAGGAAAGTTTCCAACCCAATTCTCATACACAACCACCAGTTGAACGTCGTTGCCTGGTGAAACATTGTTGTTATGGAGGAAAAATGCGTATCATCACGTATCCGACTTTGATAAAGGTTGGATTGTAGCCTACCGCGATTGCGGTTTACCGTATCGTGACATTTCTGCTCGATGTGGTCGAGATCCAGTGACTGTTAGCAGAATATGGAATCGGTGGGTTCAGGACGGTAATACGGAACGCCGTGCTGGATCCCAACGGCCTCGTATCACTAGCAGTCGAGATGACAGGCAACTTATGTGCATGGCTGTAACGGATCGTGCAGCCACGTCTCGATCCCTGAGTCAACTGATGAGGACGTTTGCAAGACAACAACCATCTGCACGAACAGTTCGACGTTTGCAGCAGCATGAACTATCAGCTCGGAGACCATGGCTGCGATTACCCTTGATGCTGCATCACAGACAGGAGCGCTTGCGATGGTGTACTCAACGACGAACCTGGGTGCACGAATGGCAAAACGTCATTTTTTCGGCTGAATCCAGGTTCTGTTTACAGCATCATGATGGTCGCATCCGTGTTTGGCGACGTCGCTGTGAACGGACATTGGAAGCGTGTATTCGTCATCGCCATACTGGCGTATCACCCTGCGTGATGGTATGGGGTACCAATGGCTACACGTCTCGGCCACCACTTGTTCGAACTGACGGCACTTTGAACGGTGGACGTTACATTTCAGATGTGTTACGACCCGTGACTCTACCCGTCATTCGATCCCTGCGAAACCCTACATTTCTGCAGGATAATGCACGACCGCATGTTGCAGGTCCTGTACGGACCTTTCTGGATACAGAGAATGTTCGAGTGCTGCTCTGGCCAGCACATTCTCCAGGTCTCTCACCAACTGAAAACGTCCGGTCAATGGTGGCCGAGCAACTGGCTCGTCACAATACGCCAGTCACTACTCTTGATGAACTGTGGTATCGTGTTGAAGCTACATGGGCAGCTGTACCTGTACACGCCATCCAAGCTCTGTTTGACTCAATGCCCAGGCGTATCAAGGCCGTTATTACGGCCAAAGATGGTGGTTCTAGGTACTGATTTCTCAGGATCTGTGCACCCAAATTGGGTAAAATGTAATCACAAGTGAGTTGTAGTAAAATATATTTGTCCAATGAATACCCGTTTATCATCTGCATTTCTACTTGGTGTAGCAATTTTAATGGCCAGCAGTGTAATAAAAGTTTTGTATACCATGAGTAAATGTAACTAGAAGTCTGTAAATACATATGTGTACACGGATTAGCTTATTTTAAATTGATATAAATTTGTAAATACTTTGACATGTCCTATATCCTTGTAAAAATAGATCTACGGATGAATAAAGCTACTACTACTACTACTACTACTCGCGGAGGAGGTTCGAGTCCTCCCTCGGGCATGGGTGTGTGTGTTTGTCCTTAGGATAATTTAGGTTAAGTAGTGTGTAAGCTTAGGGACTGATGCCCTTAGCAGTTAAGTCCCATAAGATTTCACACACATTTTTTTAAACTACTACTACTACTACTACTGGTACTACTTCTAACATTTGCAAGACTTTTGGTGGAAAAACGCTCCCACTGTGCAACCGCTTCATTCGGAAGGCGTCAGCAGTTAATCTTCTGATTTTAGTGTGGGCAGATGGAAAACATGCACCTGAACGTCACAGCGTACGATGCGCACATCGCCGTCAGACAAATGCAGAGCGAGGTTTGAGTGGCGATGACCGTGGCTCGTGCGACGTAGCGTGACGCAGCTGTTGGCACGCAACGCACGAGCGGCCGTGATCCTAGCACTTAGCACGGATTTCGCTGCAGGACACGGAATAATTTCTGTACAACCAAGTGCAATACTAGGAATATTTGAAGAAGCAATCTGTAGCCGTGTGAGGAGAGTTATTGAAAGATGAAACAATTTTGTCAAATTTTCACCTCGTGCGACGAGTAATAGTGTCGAAACAGATGAGCAAGGTAAATTGCTTGGACAAGCTTTATCCACATCAATAACTGATCGAAAGTATGGTCGTAGCGAGCATCAAGTGAAATTTGTGAGTGGATCAAAGACTTATTGTTAAGGAGGACTCACATAGTTATCTTGGCTCAGAGGTATCGATAAATGTACTCGATACAAAACATCTTCGTGTTTTTTGCTGATTAAAATGTTTTTCTTTGTCATATATGCCTGTTTTGCCGATACAATCTTCTCTTCACTTTTATTAAGCGTCTATTGTCCTCTGTGACATATCCTACCGAGATAACAAATTTGTTTCACGTGATTAATTCTGTCGTCATTAATATTTATATTGATTTTAATATCTTCCATATTTTTCTGCATTATCATTGCTTTTGTTTTCTGTTCGTTCAGTTTCGATTTTAGTAGTTACCAATGTCTGATAAGACTTGAAGTATTCTATTCTTTTCGTTCTCGGAGTCTGCACCTATTACGATGCCATTGTAACGGTACTTTGACTACCGCACCTCCGCCAATACAAAGATATAATTTACGAACGCGCATGCGGAAGAGCGCTGCGCCAGCGACCGATTTTTATAAATAATTTTGATCTTTTTTTTAACTTTTGCGTGTGCTTTGTTTTTAACAGCTAATTGATTACTCTCTATCTCTTGTCTTCATACGAAAGACCTCTATTTTTCAGCGCTGTGTTGAATGTGCTTTTGGGTGGAAATTAAAATTATATTACAAAGCGAGGTTGTTTCAATAGTGATTCGAGGTGGTTATCGCCAAATTTGTGAATTGATCCTGACAGTGACAACTTAAAGAAATTTTCAACAGACGGAAAATTGGGAAGACAGACACGAAGACTAGATTATATTTAATACTACGTTTCTAACAAAATTATAAGGTAAATTTCAACTAATTTCTGATGCTATTTCCGTACAGTCGCTTTTTATAGTGTTGCCGACCCGGTCTGCCATGCACGGTCAAATTACAGCACTATCTCAATCAATAATACGTAGTCCGCCTTATCCGTAACTTGTTCCATCAAAATTCAAAACCCAAACAGATTTTCAATTTTGTATTTTCACGGCAGAACCCCGAGGAAAGGAAACACTACACCATCACCAAATATGATTCAATGCACCATTCCGTCTGACTTTTATTCCCTTTGTCTTTTCCTTTATTAGTTGAATACCTTCCTCAAGAAACACATTAAATAAATACGGAGATAGGGAGCATCCTTCTGTAACTCCTTTTCTAATACTGGCTACTTTATCTTCCTTATTGATGTTCATTTTTGTACTTTGTTTCTGACAAGAACCTTGAAATAGAGAGAAAAATTGTGACACATAGAAAGTGAATAAAGCCTGAATTAGTAAAAACTATACATACAAGAAAAATAATACCTATAAGAAGATAGAATAAAACATGAAGTATACCATATAAGGGACAAATATCTGACAAAAGTAGGTACATATTTTGTAAAACAGGAACAAAAGTTGGGTCCAGGCGGTAATACAATGTAATCTAGAATAAGATAGATCCAACCCAATACCGTTCTTCCACCAATCAGGCATCTATATAATACAGTGCAACGATTGCAATACATTTTACTTTGGAAAAACCAATAGAAAAACATGCTCAAGATATAATGAACAATGTAATACCGAGAAAAGCAACCCACGGAAATTTTCTACATGCTTAAGGTATGAAAACTATTTACCAGACAAAGTGAAAATTGTGTTACTACTCTACAAAAAGCAGAAAACGGTAGATATATAGATCTCATAGAGAGAGACCTCTTTTCACATTACACTTAAGATCCAAATATCATTTTGAGGAACAACTTCAACTGAATAACAACAAGTATATTGAAAGTTTCCTTTAAATTTTATTACAAAAATAATATTACCTATAATGGTGATTATTTGCTGTTTCATTTTATGTCTCCTGTAGACAGTTCATAACGATATGTTTACGTAATGTGTATACATAAACATACGTTATAAACGTCCCCGTTCGTAGTCGCTAATTATAACAATATGTTTCTTTTATGCTGCAACATATAGCTATAATCAGCGGTGGAAATATATTTGCGAACGCCGACCGTGTGCGGCTGTTTCTTGTTGGATCGTCTGATCAGTCGGAAGTTGCATTGCAGAGGAGAGTAAATGCCTATTCAAAATATAATTATTTTTGGATAGCTCAACATGAATTTCCTAAGGGACCGTAGTTTATCATGCGTTTACCAGTAGAATGTGGCGCGGAGAAAATATTTTGCCGCATACAACTTCCGTCCGATTTTGACGAAAGAATTCGTGACTGTGAACTCTCAATTTGGCAGAACCATAAAGAAAATTAAATAACTTCATGAAGGAGTGAGACATAGATTCTACACTAAATAAATAGTCCATACAGCAATTCCATTTAAATCTGAATTTATGGCAATTAATAGAAGAACTTACACTACAATGAAAAATTTAACATGGATGCCGTTTTGACTGGCACTTCTCTTCTGGTAATGACCATAATTCCTTTGACGTTTTCACATATACGTCGCACAATAAATTTACTGCTATGCAGTATTGCACTTTTACTTTACACTAAAACAATATTACTTTTAACGATAATAATAATACGGCGGCAAGACATGCGCGGCCGACACAAGTTACAAGAGACAAGAGAAGAATGAGTAACTGTTCATCGAGAATATCTCGTAAATTTAAAAAAATGTGTAAAAGTGTTCTTCTTCTGTCCGTTTTTCGCGCCTCGGTTTTCAAAGTCAATAACTCACTGCATCTCTGACGGCGCTTCGACAATAAACAAGTTACGTCACAGGTCGTTCACCTTTTACATTCTCGCAACATTATTTGCTAACTGTAGCTGTTTCCGAGCGACTGCTCGATTAGTGAATGATTTAAAGTGATAAGGCAATCACATAATGTTACAAGTTGTATAGCTGACACTCCATCCACCTTGTCCACAACAAAATATTATTCACAAATATTATATTTTGACATCGGCTTCATTATAATATACACAGGGTGTAACGGGCATAAGTGTAGATATTTCTATTGGTGACTGAGTACAGTGTGCTTAACAATATTACATCAGTATTTGTGTCATTTTCAGACTAATAATTGTAGCTGTTACAAGTCGTATGTTTTTAGGTTGGTTAGTCGTCCAAGTACATGTGGCAAGAGCAACCAATTAATGCTTGTTTTCCTCTGGGCAGCAGGTCAGTTGTTGAACTCAAAACGGTTAGTCTATACCGACGGAAGTAGTTCACTTAGTTGTGCACTTACATCCATATAGGCAACAACAGGATATAAAGTTGTTGACATGTTTGTGGGAAGACTATTTGAGACAGAGAAAAAACAACCTACACGCTGATTGTTCATATTAAAGCACATTTAAAAATATCTACACCTATAAGCATTACACCCTATGTACATAAGGGTTGCTATTAACAAATATTTGTAAGTATTGCTCATAATTTGCTACAATTTTCAAACATCCTTTTTGATTGAAAATTGTCTAGTCTCCATAACGTTGTGCAACAGGTACTGACTGATACCAACCATGTAATTAAATATAAATTATGCACCAATCTCACATGTTACATAATGTCATTTTTAAGTTTATGAATCAGTCTTCTATACTTCCAGTTCAGTCCTAACTTCTTCAACTTTTCCCGTGACAAAGCACATCAGTCGCTTTGGAGCGCTGCAGATCGTGAAGAACCAGTCATAGTTATATGCTGGTAGCAGTGACCTTGCAGCTATGGGATTAGTCATGGCCGTGATAGAGTTTTGTGCCTTCTGGTCTTATAGAATTACGGCAGTAAGACAGGTCGACAAGGAGACAAGACAAATTGGCAGAAACGAGCGAAGAGAATTGCATGTAACGAACACTTAGAGTCGTAAACCTCACACAAGGTAATTGCTCCAACGTGCAGGTAAAGCTGCACGTCTTCAATGGACAAAACAACACAGACACCACTGGCCATTAAAATTGCTACACGAAGAAGAAATGCAGATAATAAACGAGTATTCATTGGACAAATATATTATACAAGAACTGACATGTGAAAACGTTTTCACGTAATTTAGATGCATAGATCCTGAGAAATCAGTACCCAGAACAACCACCTCTGGCCGTAATAACGACCTTGCAGGGCATTGCCTCAAACAGAGCTTGGATGGCGTGTACAGGTACAGCTGCCCATCCAGCTTCAACACGATACCACATGTCATCAAGAGTAGTGACTGGCGAATTGTGAGGAGCAAGTTACTCGGCCACCATTGACCAGACGTTTTCAGTTGGTGAGAGATCGGGAGAATACACTGGCCCGGGCAGCAGTCGAACATTTTCTGTATCCAGAAAGGCCCGTACAGGACCTGCAATATGCAGTCGTGCATTATCCTGCAGAAATGTAGGGTTTCGCAGGGATCGAATGAAGGGTAGAGCCACGGGTCGTAACGACCACTGTTCAAAGTGCCGTCAATACGAACAAAAGGTGACCGAGACGTGTAACCAATGGCACACCGGGTGATACGGGTGATACGCCAGTATAGCGATGACGAATACACGCTTCCAGTGTGCGTTCACCGCCATGTCGTCAAACACGGATGCTACCATCAAGACGTTTTGCCATTCGTGCCAGGTTCGTCGTTGCATACACCATCGCAGGCGCTCCTGTTTGTGATGCGGCAACAAGGGTAACCGCAGCCATGGTCTCCTAGCTGATAGTCCATGCTGCTGCAAACGTCGTCGAACTGTTCGTGCAGATGGTTGTTGTCTTGAAAACGTCCCCATCTGTTGACTCAGGGATCGAGAGGTGGTTGCAAGATACGTTACAACCATGCGGATAAGACGCATGTCATCTCGACTGCTAGTGATACGAGGCCGTTGGGATCCAGCACGGCGTTCCGTATTACCGTCCTGAACCCACCGATTCCATATTCTGCTAACAGTCATTGGATCTCGACCAGCGCGAGCAGCAATGTCACGATACGATAAACCGCAATCGCGATAGGCTACAATCCGACCCTTATCAAAGTCCGAAACGTGATGGTACGTATTCCTCCTTACACGAGGCATCACAACAATGTTTCACCAGGCAAAGCCCGTCAACTGCTGTTTGTGTATGAGAAATCGGTTGGAAACGTTCCTCATGTCAGCACGTTGTAGGTGTCGCCAAGGGCGCCAACCCATGAGTGAATGATCTGAAAAGCTAATCATTTGCATATCACAGTATCGTCTTCCTGTCGGTTAAATTTCGCGTCTGTGGTACATCATCTTCGTGGTGTAGCAATTTTGATGGTCAGTAGTATATTAGCTGACACGAGGCGCTTAGCGTATTCCGACGAGTCATTACTTTACCTCTTCTCAAAATTATGCCATATGTCGAGTACACCGACGGACCAATGAAGTCTTTAACTCACATGTGTGGAACGAATAGCTCACGTCGTAGATGATTCTGTAATGTTTCAGGGGTATTTCCCGTCCATGGCTTGAATCCAACCATTCAGATTTCCGCGAACATGAACCAAAACTGTTTATTTCACCACACTAGGTGACAAAGTGCTGTCCCTTCTTCTATGTTGTCACCACCAGTGTGTTGCTGACGCTCCCATATTTCAAGATGCCAATAGCCAACTCACAGTTTTGCAAGCATATATTGATGGTTTGACGGACATCCACACTCTCTATCACAATTCGAGTATTCTGCTAAATCAGGTTATTTCATCTCACAGAAAATGTATGGGGGTTTAGGAACAGTGGGTAAACCGTAACGATCAATAGCCTATCAATTTGGTGTCTCTCCTAAATAAACGTATAGACTCTCTTACTTAGACTGAGGCGGTGCTACACTGTATTAACTTGATATCGCCTCGGATGAGAAATTTATTGTACGGTGTGGTTACCTCTGCGGGATTTATATCTTTGTGTGTCAAAATAATTCCGCTGAGTTATAAAGTACCAGTTACACTATGACGAAGTATGTTAGTCTGTATTTACTGCTTATTAGCGTCGACCACTGCTACAGCAGTAATTGTAGTAAGTAGTTAAGAGGATACTTTATAACGATTTGGAAGTTTATTATTGGATTCACTATCCAGGAGTTGCAATGTCTGCATAACCTTATTAGAAAAACAAATAGGTTCCAGGTATTTGTACAAGACTGACTGAAGTTTTGCAGTTATTTTTCACCCATCGGCTTATATTTACAGTTCTGCCAACTCAGTAGCTACCTCACAGGGATTTTCCACGACAATCGAAGTTACAGTCTGCATAATAAAAACGTCGTATGTAATGTATTTTTGTTCACAATCCTCATAGCTAACAATCTCGAACAGCTAGCGAGCAATGTCGGAATATTAGTGACACCTATGAAAGTTACAACGTGTATCTATTACTTCTTATTCTGAAAGTATCCAGAGCTTTCAAAATATTAGTTAATGATTTTTTGTTTTTTGATTTAACATAATTCCAAAATATTCAGTGTTTGTTTCAAACAGGAAATCTTTGAACTTATTATCAAAGTAAAAGATATTTATGAAAGTAACAAAATAAACTACACATTTTTCAAAATTATGGCTATTATGCAACGATATTAATGCGAAATTGTTGATGTTATGCTATGACATTAATGTACGTAACATCGATTGGTAAGTTAATAAAAACCGGTGAAATTTCTCATGAATTATATTAAAACGATTTTGCGAAACAGAAATAAAAATAAGGTTGTGTTTTACAAGTTTTTTGGTGACATTTACAGGAAAACTAGTTTTCATGGTATAGTTAAGTAGCGTGTGAAACTATCAATATTTAGTCGGCAAATATATATATATATATATATATATATATATATATATATATATATATATATATATATATATATATAAACCTAAAGCCAGGTTTATGGCTTACTTGCACTTCAACGGTTGCAGACATTATTACAGTTTGTATGTACACTAGCGCTCCCACTTTGCATAGAGACGTGCCCAATGTCCTTCATGTTGCCAGTATGTTGGTTAACTTTCGGCGCCCGTTCTATGAACGATATGCTGTCTGACAGTTCATTGTTTGCTACTCGTCGCACATAATATATTTTTAACAAAGTCACTCTATTTAACTGATTATGTAGCAAAGGTGGTTCTCATGCTTAACTACGCTACATTTATTTTAACAAAACTGTTTTACTTTTGCTGTTCATTCTTTGTGCATCTTTTTGACATACAAGCTTTACACAAGTATTTTTGCTAAACCTTTGGAGAATACTACCGCTCGATTCTTATTTTGATGTTGGTTTATGAATAATCTGAGCATATTTCACTTCTGAAAATGACGGTTTAAACTGATGAAACCGTTAAAGTGAACCAAATAAATGTTTTCTTGTGCAGCTGACGACTGACATTATCTACGTTGATATAAGCCAAAGCTTCGTTCGAGAGCTAATAAACTTTGTAAATATCCAGAAACATGAATTAGGTACTTTACAGCTGGAAATTGGTGTAAACATAGTTAAAAAAACAAGTGGTGTCACAGATTTCGGTAATTAAGAGATATTCCATAAGATCCTGACTTTTTACACAAAATAGAAAAGCAGTGATTATGGGCATACCGTATTCCAACACTAATGGGTGAATAGATTAGTGATTAAAACCGTCATCACCAACGTATCTGGACATGTCTAAGCACTGACTCATCTGACTCCAGTTGACACGTTTTCAGCCAAAATGTCCTGGACATCCCGATAGAATGGTGTTGAGGGGTCATTATCGATTACAGAAACTCGTTACTGTCCAGGAGGTGGAGACTCTTTTGGTCACCTAATGATGGATGACTTAGCGTTACACAGGAAGTGGAGGTTCAACAGCAGTGCCTTATTGCTTATGTGAGAGGATGAGTGAATACCACAATAATAAAATTTTCTGAAATCTGCGGTAGGGCGACCAACTGGTAGCTTAAAGTTGATTAGTTTGTGGAATAGTAAAAAGCATTAGTGTTCCGAAGTGTACTTCTACAAACGAATACTTGTTTTGTGAACAATAGCAAGTGTTCGAAGAAGATCAGTGTAATATCGTTCGAGTGAAAAGTATGACGCTTTAGAGTGTTCTAAAGTGTACCTTTAGAAGCGAGCACTTGCACTTCAAAGATGAGCAGATGTTCCAAGAAAATCGGAGCAATATGGTATGTGGGGCCAAAACCCCGCAATTTTCAGTTTTTCTAATACTGGATCAATGAGGGGTAGATTTTCCCGCGATTTCAGCCTGAAATCATAGATTGAGCAGTTATCTACAACCCATCCAATTACAGCTCTGTCTAATCATTAATTACAGAGACATTTACAATTTAGATACAAAAAACTGCAGATTTTTACTCCACAAAATGGGGTAAAGCCCCACACTGCAACCCTGTCCCCGATTTCAGATAGGCATGGATAAAAATCGATGACTGTATAATGAAAAGATTTGAAACAATATTGAACTGTAATGTCTAGTAAATCAAAAATAATAGTTTCTTCACTACGGTCGCCGGTTCGAATCCTGCCTCGGGCATGGATGTGTGTGACGTCCTTAGGTTAGTTAGGTTGAAGTAGTTATACGTTCTAGGGGACAGATGACCTCAGAAGTTAAGTCCCATAGTGCTCATAGCTATTTGAACCAATAGTTTGGATTAGTAGGTAACCTTAAAGAGTTCTATTAATTAGGCTGATGCTCCTAGGTACCTAATAAATAATGTACTTTGTTAGGGCCCCACATTTTTCGTTGAAGTTCCAGGCTTTCATTTTTCTTCTACGGATACTTCTTCGCCAAATAGTAAGTTTATGTTTATATCTGAGCTACTGTCGTGAAGCGAGAAGTCTGAATCTGACTCGAAAGAATAATTAACTGTCTGTTTGACCTTTTTTTCCTTTTTTGTCCTTAATGTAATGAAATCTAGAATACGTCGTTTTATTTCTGCAGAACTCTGCTTTCTTTCTTTAGCACGTCTCTCTTTCTCTGCAGCAAGTTTTTTTCGTCTTGCGTTCTTTTTCCATTAGTTCTTTTTTGGGTGTCGACGTTAGACGCACAGGTTTCAATAATTTGCCAAAATGTTTCCCCTAAATCTTTATTTTAGACAGTGGAATTATACCTTCAGTTGAGGTAATATCACACAGCGTGTATCGAATGTCATCTTTCGCTAGAATTATCACTGCAAAATTGTCGTCACATTATTGGAGCAGCAGGGATGTACTCCTAAACACATGCCGGGATTTTCCCTATTCTACCACTTTCTGACAAATGTGTCATTGTTGATTTTGGAGACAAACTGAAACGTCTACCCCCAAGCGAAAGAGAAGCTTAAATGCAGTGGTGTCAACGTGTAATTTGTTGACTCTTCTTTTCAAATCCTACGTAATACAATCTTCAAGTAAAACATAAAAATTACACGTAAGTACTTACATAATTTTCTCACCTCTGTAGTGACCTCACGGAACTAACGTTTATGGAGTATTAACTTACAGTAAGACAAACCTACTACTATCTAGTGGTCTACTCTTGAATCGGTGAGAGTTAATTGAGAACCTTGGAGCAAGTTTTTCCTCACACCTAGCTTTACCCCCACCTACACTGTCGTTGGTATGAAGCTCTGTTCATATAGTGTAGTTACCACGCTCTCTGATAACAGCATTGTAGCTGCACATAACACATTAGATAGAAACAAGACTTATGAAGTTAACCTAAAGTATTCCAAATAGCCCTAAAGAAAATGGCATCTAACAATACGACTCCATAAAAAAAATTAGGAAAGAAAGGTACATAGCCGCCGCGCGGAGTGGCTACACGGTCTCAGTCCCCATATCACGGATTGCACGGTCCCTCCCATAGGACGTTCGAGTCCTCCCAAGGGCATGGGTGTGAGTGTTGTTCTTATCGTAAGTTAATTTAAGTAGTGTGTAAGTCTAGGAACCGATGACCTCAGTAGTTTGGTCCCTTCGGAATTAACACACATTTGAACTTTTTTTTTTTTTTTGGTGCATAGGCATTAACAGCCCGTTAACCACGAGGTCATTAGAGGCTTAGATTGGACAATGAATGATGCCGGCCATCCTCAAGTAATTTAACGAAATAACAGAAAAAACTGAGTCTGAATCGATCCATTACGATTTTAATGCCTGCCCTCCCGAAAAAAATTCCATTGGCTCAATCATTGTGCCCATTCCCTCAGTGATGAAAGATAGACGGCCAATAAGACAGGTTCGTAACTTTAAATTAAAGTCGTTTTTATCGCTGTCGATTGATGCTCAGGAAAAAGCACAACTGCATGAAATTCATGTTGAGGGGAAGGTTCTGGGCTCGATTATGTGAGTTGCGTTCAAAACAAAGGGTACTAAACAACTCTAGGGGTATAATTTAAGTCTTTATTCAAAAATAATCACCAGTGGCCGAGCACAACTATGCCACTGTTTCACGAACGAGCGATTCCCTGTTACCAGGGTTGTTCGATACAGTTCCCCACAGTCGTTTAATGAACAAAGTAAGAGCATATGGACTATCAGACCAACTGTGTGATTGGATTGAAGAGTTCCTAGATAACAGAACGCAGCATGTCATTCTCAATGGAGAGAAGTCTTCCGAAGTAAGAGTGATTTCAGGTGTGCCGCAGGGGAGTGTTATAGGACCTTTGCTATTCACAATGTACATAAATGACCTTGTTGATGACATCGGAAGTTCACTGAGGATTTTTGCAGATGATGCTGTGGTGTATTGAGAGGTTGTAACAATGGAAAATTGTACTGAAATGCAGGAGGATCTGCAGCGAATTGACGCATGGTGCAGGGAATGGCAATTGAATCTCAATGTAGACAAGTGTAATGTGTGTGAATACATAGAAAGATAGATCCCTTATCATTCAGCTACAAAATAGCAGGTCAGCAACTGGAAGCAGTTAATTCCATAAATTATCTGGGAGTACGCATTAGGAGTGATTTAAAATGGAATGATCATATAAAGTTGATCGTTGGTAAAGCAGATGCCAGACTGAGATTCATTGGAAGAATCCTAAGGAAATGCAATCCGAAAACAAAGGAAGTAGGTTACAGTACACTTGTACGCCCACTGCTTGAATACTGTGGGCTGATTGTAGAGATAGAGAAGATCCAACGGAGAGCAGCGCGCTTCGTTACAGGATCATTTAGTAATAGCGAAAGCGTTACGGAGATGATAGATAAACTCCAGTGGAAGACTCTGCAGAAGAGACGCTCAGTAGCTCGGTACGGGCTTTTCTTAAAGTTTCGAGAACATACCTTCACCGAGGAGTCAAGCAGTATATTGCTCCCTCCTACGTATATCTCGCGAAGAGACCATGAGGATAAAATCAGAGACATTAGAGCCCACACAGAAGCATACCGGTAATCCTTCTTTCCACGAACAATACGAGACTGGAATAGAAGGGAGAACCAATAGAGGTACACAAGGTACCCTCCGCCACACACTCTCAAGTGGCTTGCGGAGTATGGATGTAAATGTAGATGTACCAGAACGCCAGTGGCTGTGACGTAAGTGAGTCCCCCACTGTGTCCTGTCCTTCAGTTAGACGTCGTAGTTGAAGCGTTTCGATTTGAGGTATTTTTTTAGCGGAGCAAACACATGAAAGTCGCAGGTCGACATGTTCGGCCTACAAGGAGCATGCTCAATGTGCTCCCACTTGAACTTGGCCACTACACTTTGTGTGACCTTGGAGACATGTGGACGCGTGTTATCGTGGAGCAGAATCACTCCCTCCGTGAGAAGCCCACAGCGTTTGTTCCTGGTGGACTTGCGAAGGCTGCGGCGTGTCTCACGGCACACATCACTGTTAATTGTTTGTCCGTGCTCAAGGCATTCGATGAGTGTCGGATTTCGGGCATCGAAATAGATGGTGAGTATCACCTTACCTGCTAAGGGCACAGCTTTAAATTTTTGAAGGGGAGGTGACGACCCCAGGTCGAGTCCCTAGATATCTCACCACATACTCCCAAAGTGGCATATTCAAATTTCAACTGGTCTTGTTATTACAACGTTACGTATATTTTCATTTGAGCACTTCTTCCTAAACATATTATTCACTTATTACCTTTGTGGGAGAATGACCTAGATCATAGAGATCGATGACGTCAGGAAGAGAAGGCAGCGTAGAAATTTCCGAATGTCTAAGATTAGCCGCGAGGATGGCATAAGCAGAGTCAAGTGACAACTCGCCCACGCACGTCCTCGCCGGTCGTTGCGTAAAGAGTCGTTGATGGATTCGTCACGTTTCCATGTTTGACGATTTCTTTACTGATGTGTTTCGCAAACCCAATTTTGCGTACTCCGCAACTGCATCGGTTTCACGTCGGCCTTGCGTTTCGGCCTAGGAAGGCTGACCAGTGCGAATATTTTGTAGCGTGTCTACTATCTGTTCTCGTGTGGGTCCCCCTAAAAAAATAATTCTGTATGGGATTACAAAGTCTCTACCATTTGGAAATTGATTTAGAAACCTTACTTTTAATAGATAGTGATGATTTTCGTCAGCAATTAAACTATCGGTTAACGTTTTCGGTATAACGGGTTACAGAATACCCATAGACTTTAACATTCAGCTTAGCCACTTTACGAAACAAAAATTTAAAGTAAAACCCACCAGCTCAATCAATACAATGAACTACATCGATAAAAAAATAGCACTGATCTGAACTGATCCATGAGAAATGGTTTACGAAAGTCAGCGACTGTGAGAACAGTGCGTTTGTTTGTACATAACTTTTCTGCTACCAGTCACAACTTTCCTTTATTTACATTTTACACTATTCATTTCGAGGATGGTTCCCATTTTCAGGTGCGTTTTACTTTGAATATTAACCATTTTTCGTAATCTTTTGATGTGTGGGGTTCTGCTTTATTCTGTTGACTTCACTGAAATATATAAAAAACCTGCAATTTTTAGGTGATTACCGATCTTTACATATTTGGAGGAACTCGTACTTACAGTTTTCTTATGGCCTTGTTGTGCAGTGTCTCACGTATGCTAAACTTCACATACAATTTTCTGTTCCCAGCGTGTATCGAGAATGAGGAACAAGACAATTCCAAAGACCTTTTTAGATGCAATCATCAGAAATAATTTGTAGCTTTTCCACAGAGGATGACATGTTTTTTTTACAAAGTGTATTTATTTTAATAATTGCGCGTTTTTTTATCCACAGAACAAGTACCACGTCAAACATCAAAAACATTACGAAGAAACAGTACAGCACGCAAAAGTAAACACACTTGAAAATGGCAATCGTTTCCTGAAAGGCGTCTAGTAAACTGTAAATAAAAGAAAATCGTCACTAGCAGGAGAAAAATTATTTATAAACGAATCCATAAAACAGCTCAAATAAATATGTGTCCTTGTGAGAGAACCACTGCATAAATAAAATCAATGGGAATGAAATAAAATTTTCTCAGAATAACTTAAATTTGGAAATTGGTGCAAAAGTATGTTGTACGTATAAAAACACAAGTAATTTCCGTTGGTTTGCCGCTGGACAGCAGAATGAAGTTCTACATTACCCGATTTCCTAGAAAACGTCAGTTGTAGACGATGCAAATTTGGTTACATGTCACTGGGAAAACAGAAGAAGAATTATTCCGCCTCATCTTTCACCTGATATAACGGTCGCGAGTGGTGAATGGAATGTGCCGTAAAAAAGAAATGCGATGTTGCCAAATTCATATTTAGGCAAAAGAAGCAAATTCAGTCGATACGCACAAATATTCGAAGAAATTCCAGCACTCTAGCAAAAACATTTAAATTGTGTATGCATTTTCCACCTTGACAGTATTTTACGCCAACACATCATTGTTTACAAGCTTAGCCGAAACAAATATTTAAATGTGTGTGAAATCTTACGAGACGTAACTGCTAAGGTCATCAGTCCCTAAGCTTACACACTACTTAACCTAAATTATCCTAAGGACAAACACACACACCCATGCCCGAGGGAGGACTCGAACCTCCGCCGGGATCAGCCGCACAGCACGATTAGTCGATTTCGGCTTTAAACGATTTTCAAGTGAATCCATGCAATCACCAAATATTATATAGAAGATATAACAAGGGATATTGAACATATTCATACATCAAATACAGTAAGTAGTTCACGAAAGCACAAAGTTAGCACGCTTACAGAAAAATATCAAACGCTATAGTGACGACATTCTTTCGTGGTTTTTGTGGATGGGAAGGCTATGATTATGCAAGAAACATCAGCACACTGTTAACTTTTTTTTAAATTGTGCCCTTACCCTTTCGTACAGATCGTGTGAAACACACATTGCATTCTTCTCCTATGACATCCTGAAAGCCATGAATGAAGGCAGCCAGACAGGTTCATTATTACTTGACTTCTGAAAAGCAGTTGACTCGTAACATATCTACACTAATTATCAAAAGTACGATCACGTGGTGTATCAAGTGAAATTTTTGAACGTATTTATTGTAACAGAAACGATGCATGTTATTTTGGTTGGAGGATCATCTACAGACACAGAATTAACTTCATTTGTGTCTTAGTGAAGTGTTCAAGTTGTATGTTAATAATGTTGCAGACAACATTATTAGTACTCTCAGAATAATTGCATATGATGCAATTATCTATAAGGAAGTATTGTCTGAAAAAAGCTGCACAAATCTTTATAAGACTCCAAAGTGGTACATAAACTGTAAACTTCCTTTAAATGTTCATAAATGTAAAATTTGCTGCATTACAAAACGAAAACCGTAGTATCCTATGTCTATAATATCAATGAATCACAGTTGGAATAGGTCAACTCACACAAATATACTCTAAAAAAGAAAAAAAGAATACACCACGAAAGAAGGATATGAATGGGATGGAATCGGTAGATGCGACGTACATGTACAAACAATAGATTACAATTTCAAAAAAGTGGATGATTTGTTCAAGACAAAGTGCTACACAAATTGAGCAAATCACTAACGTGTTGGTCTGCAACTGGCCCTTTTGCAAGAAGTTACTCAGATGGACATGAATTGAGAGAGTTGTTTGAGGTCCTCCTGAGGGATATCATGCCACATTTTGTTCAACTGGTATGATAGATCATCAAAATCTCGAGATGGTTGGAGTGTCTTTCCCTTAACGTTCCATACGGTCTCAAGTAGGGAGAGACCTGGCAGCCTTGCTAGCCAAAGTAGGGTTTGGTAAGCACGAAGACAAGCGGTAGAAACACTCTTGCTGAAATGTAATCCCAGAATGGCTTGGCATGAAGGGCAACAAAACGAGACATAGAGTATCGTTGACGCTCCCCTGTGTTGTAACGGTGCAGCGGATGTCAACCAAAGGTGTCCTGCAGTGCAGTGAATAGGGATCCCCAGCCATCATTCCTCGTTGTCTGGTCGTATGGCAGATGTTAGTCAGGTTCGTATCCCATCACTATCCAGGGCGTCTTTAGACACATCTTTGCTGCTAATCGGCCCTCAATTAGAAGGGGGCCTCATCACTCAACACAATTCTACGAAAGTCAATAAGTATCCAGTTCTCGATTACCAACAAAGACCTGTCTGGAGGTGCTCCCTCCATATGACCCAGCAACCAGGCCATTTCATTTCTTAGCAAGACTCCTTTGTTTGTCATCTGCGGCATCCTTACAGCGCAGCAGTACGACAACGATATACTACGCCCCGTCTGATTGCAGATCATGGCAAGCCATCCTAGGTTTATATTTCAGCAAGATAATGCCTGCCTGCACATGACGAGAGTTGCTGTTGTTTGTCTTCGAGCTTGTCAGAGCACACCCCTTGGCCAGCAAGGTCGTCAGATCTCATCCCATTGAGAATTTTGGAGCATTATGGGCAGAACCATTTAACCAGTTCAGGATTTTGACGATCTAACGTGCTAGTTGAACAGAATTTGGCATCATACCTGTATACCTCAGGACATCCAACAAATCTGCCAATCAGTGTCCATCCGAATAACTGCTTGCATAAGGGCTAGAGGCGGACTAACGGTTATCAACTAACTCAATTTGTGAAGCCCTTTGTCTTGAATAAATCATCCTACACTACTGGCCATTAAAATTGCTACATCACGAAGATGATGTGCTACAGACGCGAAATTTAATCCACAGGAAGAAGATGCCGTGATTTCCAAATGGTTAGCTTTTCAGGGCATTCACACAAGGCTGGCGCCGGTGGCGACACCAACAACGTGCTGACACGAGGAAAGTTTCCAACTGATTTATCATACACAAACAGCAGTTGACCGGGGTTGCCTCGTGAAACGTTGTTGTGATGCCTCGCGTAAGCAGGAGAAATGCGTACCATCACGTTTCCGACTTTGATAAAGGTCGGATTGTAGCCTATCGCGATTGCGGTTTATCGTATCGTGACATTTCTGCTCGCGTTGGTCGAGATCCAATGACTGTTAGCAGAATATGGAATCGGTGGCTTCAGGAAGCTAATACGAAACGTCGTGCTGGATCCCAACGGCCTCGTATCACTAGCAATCGAGATGACAGGCATCTTATCCGCATGGCTGTAACGGATCGTGCAGCCACGTCTCGATCTCTGAGTCAACACATGGGGACATTTGCAAGACAACAGCCATCTGCACGAACTGTTCGACGACGTTTGCAGCAGCATGGACTATCAGCTCGGAGACCGTGGCTGCGGTTACTCTTGACGCTGCATCACAGACAGAAGCGCCTACGATGGTGTACTCAACGACGAACCTGGGTGCACGAATGGCAAAACGTTATTTTTGCGGATGAATCCTGGTTCTGTTTACAGTATCATGATGTTCGCATCAGTGTTTGGCGACATCGCGGTGAACGCACACTGGAAGCGTGTATTCGTCATCGCCATACTGGCGTATTACCCGGCGTGACGGTACGGGGTGCCATTGGTTACACGTCTCTGTCACCTCTTGTTCGCATTGACGGCACTTTGAACAGTGGACGTTACATTTCAGGTATGTTACGACCCGTGGCTCTACCCTTCATTCGATCCCTGCGAAACCCTACATTTCTGCAGGATAATGCACGACTGCATGTTGCAGGTCCTGTACTGGCCTTTCTGGATACAGAAAATGTTCTATTGCTGCCTTGGCCAGCACATTCTCCAGATCTTTCACCAACTGAAAATTTCTGGTCAATGGTGGCCTAGCATCTGGCTCGTCACAATACGCCAGTCACTACTCTTGAGGAACTGTGGTATCGTGTTGAAGCTGCGTGGGCAACTGTACCTGTACACGCCATCCAAGCTCTGTTTGGCTCAATGCCCAGGCGTATCAAGGCCGTTGTTCTGGCCAGAGGTGGTTGTTCTGGGTACTGATTTCTCAGGATCTATGCACCCAAACTGCGTGAAAATGTAATCACATGTCAGTTCTAGTATAATATATTTGTCCAATGAATACCCGTTTGTCATCTGCATTTCTACTTGGTGTAGCAATTTTAATGGCCAGTAATGTATTTCTTTGAAAGTCTGGTTGACTGAATTGGGAGAAGGAACCAAACAGTAAGGGCTTCTGTCTCATCGGATTAGGGAGGGTGGGGAAGGAAGTCGGGTGGGACCTTTCAAATGAATCATCCTGGCATTTGCCTGAAATGATTTAGGAAAATCACAGTAAATCTAAATCAGGATAGCTAGACGCGTGTTTGAACCATCATACTCCCGAATCCAAGTCCAGTGTGCTAACCATTGCGCCACCTCACCGGTTCTGTTTCTCTGAAACTGTAATCATTTGTTTGTCTGTACATATGAACTACACCAACTGATTTCTGTCCCATTCGGATAATTCCTTCGTGATGTGTAGTTTATTTTATATTAAGGTTTACCTTGCTATAATAATTGGTAGGGATATGAAGCGAAACAATCATATAGGATCAGTCAGATGGCACACTTTTGATCATTGGCAGACGATAGGGAAAGGAAATCAGTCTGCAAAAGATGTTGCTTACAAAACACTCGTGATAACAGTTCTAGAATATTTGGTCAAATATGTCGGACATATGCTAGATAGGACTAACCGACGACACTGAACATAAAGAAAGGACAGCACGAATGGTCACATATTTGTTTGATCCATGGTAGAACACCAGGGTGATGCTGAAAAAACTAAAATAGCAAACACTTGAAGATAGGCACAAACTATCGCGCAGGAGCCTACTTAGTACCGAATGCACAATTGTGGATTAAAAATTAATCGTAGTTAAGTCGGCATTACGCCCCGGTCGACGCCAAGATTCAACTGCACCACCCTCACTTAAAGCTAAACGAGGGAGCTAATCGCAATTAAAGTTGACCGAGATCGGAGGCTCGTTTATCTTGAATTGATCGCAGTTGAAATGAAGTAAGCATATACGGTATTAAGATGGCGTCACATTTTGATGTTTTAGATGGCACATATTACATATTGACCGTATCGATCGTCAATACAACCCTACGGTGTGCTTGTGAAAAAGGAAAATTTTTTTGAAAATTATGGGGACAGAAAGTTAGAAGAGAGTTTCCGTCTTTTAAAAGAAACAATGTGGTGGTTATTAGGTCAGATTAACGGCAGACTTAAATTTCCTACTTTTCGGAAAGAACGGACTTCTAATGACAGTAAGGGCTGGTGTATTTAATATAATTATTGGTGACAGTGATAATGCATGTAGTGCAAAGAATTATTAGTAATGTATTCGGATCATAGCAGTAATGTCTTCATAATACATTAAGTTTCATTCTAGAGCCGGCCGGTGTGGCCGAGCGGTTCTAGGCTCTACAGTCCGGAACCGCACGACCGCTACGGTCGCAGGTTCGAATCCTGCCTCGGGCATGGATGTGTGTGATGTCCTTAGGTTAGTTAGATTTATGTACTTCCAAGTTGTAGGGGACTGGTAAGATGAGATGTTAAGTTCCATAGTACTCAGAGCCATTTGAAGCGTTTTTTTCCCTTTTCAACCGTAATTACATTCCGTAATGGATGGTTTTACCGTATTGGATTCATTTCCTGGAGTCGTTGGTACAGTGGACTGTAATGACATAAAGATTCAGTCTCCTGCGGGATTCACACAAAGATTCAATCTTCTGGTGGATAGAACTTGGAACTCTTCCACAGTAGAAAATCATATTTTTGATTTAACTGCCAAACCATCAGTGACCACATTTTAACAATACTGGACATCATTGCTCGTTGGCCTGAAATGAAATTAAACCGTGTTGTTGCTATGTATGGCCACTCATTCTAAACTTTCGCATTACAGCTGACTAGCTCTAAAATGTTACCAGTTTAAAATTTTTAGACATTTGGCCTCCTTTTCTTGCCCTCTGAATTGCTGTAACAATATTGACATTACGATAACAAACTGAACAATTTTTTTTTACCAGCGTTTTAAGTTGTTACAGCACAGAAATAACTTTAACACGCTTACGCCTTAGCAGTGATCGCAAGCCCTTCACTTATCTTGCTTTTTAATCAATGTTGGCGCAGTTGGCCCTTTGAAAGTACCAAATGATGAACTTAGCAATATACTGGTCTTCTACATGTCACGAAAGCAAGACTACACTATTTACAGCTCACATACAAACGTCTAAGAGGTCCTTCTTCTCGCCCGCCACACTGGTGAAACGGGAAAGAACCCCAATAATACTTACAACAGGAAGTCCACTCTGCCACGCACTGCACAGTGGTTTGAAAACTACGGATGTAAATGTAGATTTCTTTCATCAGAGGGCATTTCTCATTTCATTTGCATATTGCTTTCTTGATTCTTTTGAGGGAGAGTGGGAGAGGGCATTGCAGTGCCTGAAACATGAATAGATATTAGAAGTCCATACATATTATAACAATGTGTCTGTGTGAGTGATTGAGTGTGTGTGTGTGTGTGTGTGTGTGTGTGTGTGTATGTGTGTGTGTGTGTGCGTGTATCTGAGTGTGTATGTTCCACATCTCCTCCTAAACCACAGAACCGATTTCAACCAACTTGGTACACAGGTGCCTTACCGTCAGGTGACAGTCGTGGTGGTAAGAACCACCTACCTATGAAAGAGGCGGGGTGTGTGTGTGGGGGCGGGGGGGGAGGAGGAGGTGGGACTGAAAAAGAAGCGTAGCCCGCGACGCGTGAATTCTCAGACTTTATTCGTCCCATATTTGAAAATGACATCACTTAGCGACTTGCAACAAACTTTACACATAATGTCAAACCTTTAAAAATTTCTTTCTCGCTGACAACCCCTGCAAAATGATGAAAGGAAAAATGTTTGGCCCTTACTACTTTTGCGCTATTCGTAGAGTAAACGTACTGCTTGGGGCCTGACGTATTTATTATTTCTTTCTTACCAACTGTTTTCGCGACACATTTTACAGACGGTATGCACATACAACACCGAAAGTAAGTGCAAAATTATATTATTTGACAAGACTTAGTTCACGAGATATGACGTCAAAAACAATGTGATGCGTGAAAACATGTTGCATCATGCACGACTTTTAAATTTGTTACTTCTTTGATGCTAAATCCATTAGTAATAAAGCAGACAGTGTCCACATACGTCACTGAATGTACATACCTTATTATATCACTGTACGACACATAGTTCAGAAGATGTGAGGTCAGAAACATTAAGTACAAGGCCATATGCTTCATGGTACGGGCATGGGCGCACAGCTAAAATCAATACCTGGGCAACACTGGGTTTCTTCGCTAGTAGGGTATGGTGTATTTCGTACTTACTTCTGAAAACGTAACGTCTTGGTAGAAAACATCTGCAGCTGCTTAAGTGGGATGGAACGTGAAACTGGAGAACATAATAAAGTCGTTTGAAAGTCTCCAGTGCGTTTGTGAAGCTCATCTTTTTTATTTATTTTTATTTATTTATTATTTATTTTTTACGGTACAGTTGTTTTGGTTGAACGGGTATGATCGGCTGCGCATGTATCAACATCATTCAGTCACCTTCGTTGATTCTGCGTATTAGCAATCAGCTGTGAAGTTCAGGCTAAATATTTTTTCCGTATAAATTGAAGTAAAGAGGGGAATGCAGTACTGGAACAGTGACATGTACACAGAAATGTGTAACTAGCTCCAATGACGTCAATGGTTGACCTCCAGTGTCTTTGCTTGCGTTTGCCTAGTTGTTTTTCACTGAAAACGCTCAAGTGCCTGCTGTCAGCTTCCAGCAAAAATAAGAAGTAATAACATTCCATACAAGTGTATCCTGCAGTTGTCGAAGCACAGGCTGTATCAAAAGGAATCATCCGATTTGGCACATCTGTATTTTTGAAACTGATAAACATATACAATGAAACTTCCGGGCAGATTAAAACTGTGTGCCGGACCGAGACTCGAACAATGGTCCCGAGTTCGAGTCTCGGTCCGGCATATCAGCGCACACTCCGCTGCAGAGTGAAAATCTCATTCTGGTTATACAATGAATTTTGTTTTTAATGGACGGGAAACTCAAAAAGTTACTTTTTCATAGGTGTTTAATCTGCCCTCCTTGAGATCAAGACATATGTCATTGCGGTATTCAAATTGCTCCCACACTGCAGCGAGCACGTTTTGAGTTACAACTTCCACAGCTGCTGTTATGAGATGTCTCAGTTCATTCAATGTTGCTGGGAACGGAGACACATAAACAGAGTTTTTTATAAATCCCCACAAGAAATAATCACATACAGTCAGCTTCAGTGACCCTGGATGGCAGTAATGTAAGGCTGAATCATTTGGTCCAGTTTTACTCATCCATCGTTCAGTAATCCTTTGATTTAAAAACTCCCGTACTTACAGATGGCAGTGTAGCGGTGCTCCATGCTGTTGGTAAATGAAGTCGTTCGAATCAGTCTCCAATCATGAGAAAAGAATGTTCTCAAGCATCTCGAGATATGTGCTTCCTGTAACAGTGTTCTCGGCAGAGAAAAATGGCCCCTACACCTTTTCCTGTAAAACTGCACAAAACACATTATATTTTGGAGAGTCCCTCTCATGTTTAACAACTTCATGTGGTTGTTCAGTACCCCATATACTCAGATTAGGACGGTTCACCTTCCCATTTAAAAGGAATGTTGTCTTGTCACTAAACACTAAGCGCGGAAGAAAACTGTCACCCTCCATCTTAGCAAGAACGAAATTACAGAAATTGCTACGTTGTATTCAATTTCACGAAGAGCTTGCAGTAGCTGAATTTTGTGTGGTTTCATGTGTAGAGGTCAATGCGACACACGGCAGACGGGAATCTTGGGCATGTTGAGCTGTCGAGCTGCACGGCGAACGGACTTCTGCGGACTCCTTGTGAAACTATTGCGGATGCTATGTGTCAGACGCTCGGGGACGACCCGGTGATTTTCCTTTACACAAACAACCTATTTTTTGGAATTGTTCATGCCATCGTCTAATGCTCTGTGCTGTAGGAGGATCCACACGATACGAAGTATGAAAGTCACGCTGAACAGTTATTACTGACCCACACTTCGCAAAATGTAGAACACAAAACGCTTTCTGCTGTCCCAACACCATTTTTACTAGAACTGAAGTAGGCGCACGCTGCTGCTACCTAGAAGGAACCATGTAAAACTCGAGAGTTTACTGTTTCCAACAATATGTTGTCCAAGCACGTATCTCAAGTAACATGATACGATTTTTTTTTTGAAATCGGATGATTCTTTTTGATATACCCTGTACTAATTACTGCCAATTTATAATGACGCAGAAAGGGGGAAAAGCAGACAGTGGAGTTGTACACTGCTCGAAAGTGATTAGGAGGCTGCATAGTTTGACATCTGAAATAACTTAAAAAATTTAGTGCCATCTCTCGTAATCAGAGCTTAATTGTTTGAAATCCGATAGACTAGTTCCCCCAAAAACGCGTTGTAAAACGAAGTCTGTCCTATGTACATTTTACGAGAATGTCATAGACGAAACGGTTGAATCAGATTTTAATGACAACAGGATTGCTAACCACAGCACGCGTTAAGTTTATTGCTGGCGTACTTATGTCTCTTTAGATACCACTCCCACAGCAGTCTCACCTTGCATACTAGATGAATTTCGGATGACAGAAGATAAACAGAACTGTGGCGTCTGATTTCTGCCTCACAGATAAAAGATCTGCCGGTTATTTTATTTTAGCGAAACGTGTGACTATGTCTATTGCAGCACCTAATTTGATCACGAATGTTATTGAGAAGTAATTAAAAAAGAGATTGTTGTTGCTTCATCGACGAAAGTTACGAATATTAATTATTCCTTTCTTTTGGTACTTTAACTTCCCAGTAAATATGTTTCAGTATCCTCAACCGTTTACGACAAGCTATGATACACTATTTGATAAAAAGTATCCGAACACTTCTATGTAATTTGCTGAGTAAAGCGAAACTGACCACTAGATAGCACAAGAGACGGACGTGCCACTATAAAAGGAGGCGAGGAGTATTCCATAATTAGTAGAGAGGCGGTAACAACAGAGATCTGTGACTTCGAGATATTATTTGTACACTCCTGGAAATGGAAAAAAGAACACATTGGCACCGGTGTGTCAGACCCACCATACTTGCTCCGGACACTACGAAAGGGCTGTACAAGCAATGATCACACGCACGGCACAGCGGACACACCAGGAACCGCGGTGTTGGCCGTCGAATGGCGCTAGCTGCGCAGCATTTCTGCACCGCCGCCGTCAGTGTCAGCCAGTTTGCCGTGGCATACGGAGCTCCATCGCAGTCTTCAACACTGGTAGCATGCCGCGACAGCGTGGACGTGAAACGTATGTGCAGTTGACTGACTTTGAGCGAGGGAGTATAGTGGGCACGCGGGAGGCCGGGTGGACGTACCGACGAATTGCTCAACACGTGGGGCGTGAGGTCTCCACAGTACATCGATGTTGTCGCCAGTGGTCGGCGGAAGGTGCACGTGCCCGTCGACCTGGGACCGGACCGCAGCGACGCACGGATGCACGCCAAGACCGTAGGATCCTACGCAGTGCCGTAGGGGACCGCACCGCCACTTCCCAGCGAATTAGGGACACTGTTGCTCCTGGGGTATCGGCGAGGACCATTCGCAACCGTCTCCATGAAGCTGGGCTACGGTCCCGCACACCGTTAGGCCGTCTTCCGCTCACGCCCCAACATCGTGCAGCCCGCCTCAAGTGGTGTCGCGACAGGCGTGAATGGAAGGACGAATGGAGACGTGTCGTCTTCAGCGATGAGAGTTTCTTCTGCCTTGGTGCCAATGATGGTCGTATGCGTGTTTGGCGCCGTGCAGGTGAGCGCCAGAATCAAGACTGCATACGACCGAGGCACACAGGGCCAACACCCGGCATCATGGTGTGGGGAGCGATCTCCTACACTGGCCGTACACCTCTGGTGATCGTCGAGGGGACACTGAATAGTGCACGGTACATCCAAACCGTCATCGAACCCATCGTTCTACCATTCCTAGACCGGCAAGGGAACTTGCTGTTCCAACAGGACAATGCACGTCCGCATGTATCCCGTGACACCCAACGTGCTCTAGAAAGTGTAAGTCAACTACCCTGTCCAGCAAGATCTCCGGATCTATCCCCCATTGAGCATGTTTGGGACTGGATGAAGCGTCGTCTCACGCGGTCTGCACGTCCAGCACGAACGCTGGTCCAACTGAGGCGCCAGGTGGAAATGGCATGGCAAGCCGTTCCACAGGACTACATCCAGCATCTCTACGATCGTCTCCATGGGAGAATAGCAGCCTGCATTGCTGCGAAAGGTGGATATACACTGTACTAGTGCCGACATTGTGCATGCTCTGTTGCCTGTGTCTATGTGCCTGTGGTTCTATCAGTGTGATCATGTGATGTATCTGACCCCAGGAAAGTGTCAATAAAGTTTCCCCTTCCTGGGACAATGAATTCACGGTGTTCTTATTTCAATTTCCAGGAGTGTAGTTAATTCTTTGATGGAAAAACAGTCCAGTCACATTAATGTGACCATCACCTCTTTTCGACGTCAACATGCAATAACCACTCACAGACGGTAGGTGACAGCATTAGCAATGGAGTGTATATAAAACGTGACAACGGCCTTGCCGCAGTTCCCGTCAGATCACCGAAGTTAAGCGCGGTCGGGATGGGTTAGCACTTGGATGGGTGACCGTCCGGTCTGCCGAGCGCTGTTGACAAGCGGGGTGCACTCAGCCCTTGTGAGGCAAACTGAGGAGCTACGTGACTGAGAAGTATCGGCTCTGGTCACGAAGACACAACGACAGGGAGAGCGGTGTGCTGACCACATGCCCCTTCGTATCCGCATCCAGTGATGCCCCTGGGCTGGAAGGATGACCGTCGGCCGGTCGGATCCGTTGGGCCTTCCAAAGCCTATTCGGACTGAGGAGTATATAAAGCGTGGCCGCCGGAGCTCCGTCTTCTGAACGCCCATCCTATCTTCACCCCCTGCAGCTGGGGGCGTGTCTACCAAGTCGCGGAGAATTGGGTGAAGGAAGACTGGCGCTGCGGCAGGAGGAAGCCTGCCCCAGAGGTCCAAGCAGCCGTAGGCTACTTCGCCAACCTCAGGAAGTAGCGTGATGCCAATTCGAACGAGAGGCCATCAAACCACCCGAGAGGTCAACTGAGGAACAAGAGCCACACTGCTTACCCTTCCTCGTCACCGGACTTGATGATAGTCCGCGAATTTGTGCAGTGCAGTGCAGTCGTTGGCTTATTGCAGTATCGGAGCGATTTACCTTACGTCCAAAGGGGCATGATCATTGTCTTGTAGGCCAACGGTGAAAGCATTTCCGATACAGCTAAGTTTGCGAACTGTTGTAATATCCACGACACTATGTTCTAGCCACAAGATGTTAAAATGAACTAAGTGTACAGATTTCAACAAATATTATCGACACTGCGTATAAAAAAGACTGTATCGTATAAAAATGACAATAATTATTTCATTATTTCTGTAATAATTTAATTTCTGTGTGAATTAAAACTATTATCAGAGAACTACATTCATAGACAACGAAACCTATAATCATTTTTTGTTATCTGCGATAATTGTGGTCCAGTTGTTCTTCCTGTGCTAACCGATGAACTGTTCGGACGTGAGACGCGTGAGTGCTGTAAAGAGAAAACCTGTAACTATATTGTTAATTATTATTTGAAAAATAGAGTCTCTATTGTCTAGACGTAGATTTGTATTTATTTCAATTGTAATCCAATCTAATCAATGTTTTAAGTGTCAATTTTCAGCTCCGCAATTACGAGCGCAGCGACATAATCGCGTACACAAACAGTGATCCAATACTGTCAAATGTTTTTTATTCCAGTCTATGATCACAATATCAATTCTTTAGACGATGACCGGTTTCAGTCCGTAATGAAAAGATCAGAGGATTGTCATTACGGACTGAAACCGGTCATCGTCTAAAGAATTGATTGTGAGCAGAGACTGGAATAAAAAAAATTTATTAGCGCTAGTAACTTACAGTGGAGTTTACTAGTAGCTGGTATAATAAATATGAAACATTTTTCGTTGAGAATAATTTCAAATGCTAAATAATAGAGAACCAAATGCTGAAACACTTTTATTTGAATATATCAACTTGATATAAAAGGAATCGAGAATAACAATAGACAAATTGACTATCGTCTGTCTGCCGCCATCTTAGCAAAAATATCTCCGCAGCAGTGTTGAATCGAGAATTTTAACAAACATAAATGTCGGTAGATATAACTGAATGGAAATAAACGTGCACGGGTGGTCCCGAATCTACTTTAAAAGACAGAATTCAACTCAGATTGAATCTTTAAAACTAGTGCTCACAACACGTTACGTAATATTAATTTCTTATTTGCTCTGATGTATGAAGCCTAATTATTTCGCATGATTTACATGAAATATTTTAATAGGAGACATACGGCAGTGTTGTGTGCGGGTAGTATTTTGTGACTAAATGTTCCTTTTTCTAGAGAAAAGTGCTTCCATCTTAAGTAACAGTTGTGTAAAATCTGATAAATGATATGCAATTTAGTGCCAGTCACAGGACTTTACAGACAACATTTCTACAGAAGGTCAAGTGAAGATTTCTTTAGCAGGGTGACAAATATTAGCCAGGATAATAATTTTTGGGATCAAACGAATTGTTACATTGACAATAGATAACTGGTTTAATATTTTTTTATGAGCTACCTGAAATATCATTTATAAGTAATTAAAGTCGCGAAATACTATAAACCGGTTCCGCCTCACTGTTCACGTAGTTAAAATATAACGTGTATGGCAAATCCAGCTGTCCAAAACTGGCGCCGAGGCAACTTTGGTGCACCACGGACCGGAGATGAAAGGTTGAATGGCGGCTGCAGCCATGTGTACGGACGAATGGAGGAGCAATTGCTGAGCATCTGACCGCCCAGATGAACCAAGGGGCTATCAACAGTGTCGCCTCAACAACCATTCAGCGAACATTGCTACGAATGAGCCTCCGCTCCAGGTGCTTCATTCATGTATCCACGCTGACTGCTGTTCATCGGCGTCTAAGAATGGAATTTGCGAGCCAGTACAGCAACTGAACATCCACTGAGTGACGACAAGTGGCCTTTTGAAATAAATCACGTTTTGTGCCCCATCAGACATGAGATCGACGGCAGGTGCAAAATGGCTAAGTAGGGATGGCTAGAGGACAAATGTAAGGATATAGAGGCTTGTCTCACTAGGGGTAAGATAGATACTGCCTACAGGATAATTAAGGTGACCTTTGGAGAAAAGAGGACCACTTGTATGAGTATCAAGAGCTCAGATGGAAACCCAGTTATAAGCAAAGAAGGGAAGGAGTATATAGAGGGTCTTTACAAGGGCGATGTACCTGAGGACGATATTATGGAAATAGAAGAGGATGTAGATGAAGATGAAATGGGATATATGATACTGCGTGAAGAGTTTGGCAAAGCACTGAAAGACCTAAGTCGAAACAAGGCCCCGGGAGTAGACAACATTCCATTAGAACTACTGACAGCCTTGGGAGAGCCAGTCCTGACGAAACTCTACCATCTGATGCGCAAAATGAATGAGACAGACGAAGTACCCCCATACTTCAAGAAGAATACAATAATTTCAATCACAAAGAAAGAAGGTGTTGACAGATGTGAAAGTTACCGAACTATCAACTTAATCAATCAAGGGTGCAAAATACTAACGCAAATTCTTTACAGACGAATGGAAAAACTGGTAGAAGCCGAACTCGGGGAAGATCAGTTTGAATTCCATAGAAATACTGGAACACGTGAGGCAGTACTGACCCTACGACTTATCTTAGAAGATAGATTAAGGAAAGACAAACCTACATTTCTAGCATTTGTAGACTTAGAGAACTCTTTTGACAATGTTGACTGGAATACTCTCTTTCACATTCTAAAGGTGGCAGGGGTAAAATACAGGGAGCGAAAGGCTATTTACAATTTGTACAGAAACCAGATGGCAGTTATAAGAGTCGAGGGGCATGAAGGAAGCAGTGGTTGGGAAGGGAGTGAGACAGCGTTGTAGCCTGTCCCCGATGTTATTCAATCTGTATAATGAGCAAGCAGTAAAGGAAACAAAAGAAACATTCCGAGTAGGTATTAAAATCCACGGAGAAGAAATAAAAACCTTGAGGTTTGCCGATGACATTGAAATTCTGTCAGAGACAGCAAAGGACTGGGAGGACCAGTGGAACGGAATGGACAGTGTCTTGAAAGGAGGGTATAAGATGAACATAAACAAAAGCAAAACGAGGTTAATGGAATGTAGTCGAATTAAGTCGGGTGATGGTGCGGGAGTTAGATTAGGAAATGAGACACTTAAAGCAGAAAAGCAGTTTTGCTATTTTGGGAGCAAAATACAGGGTGTTTCAAAAATAACCGGTATATTTGAAACGGCAATAAAAACTAAACGAGCAGCGATAGAAATACACCGTTTGTTGCAATATGGTTGGGACAACAGTACATTTTCAGGCGGACAAACTTTCGAAATTACAGTAGTTACAATTTTCAACAACAGATGGCGCTGCAAGTGATGTGAAAGATATAGAAGACAACGCAGTCTGTGGGTGCGCCATTCTGTACGTCGTCTTTCTGCTGTAAGCGTGTGCTGTTCACAACGTGCAAGTGTGCTGTCGACAAATGGTTTATTCCTTAGAACAGAGGATTTTTCTGGTGTTGGAATTCCACCGCCTAGAACACAGTGTTGTTGCAACAAGACGAAGTTTTCAATGGAGGTTTAATGTAACCAAAGGACCGAAAAGCGATACAATAAAGGATCTGTTTGAAAACTTTCAAGGGACTAGGAACGTGACGGATGAACGTGCTGGAAAGGTAGGGCGACCGCGTACGGCAACCACAGAGGGCAACGCGCACCTAGTGCAGCAGGTGCTCCAACAGCGGCCTCGGATTTCCGTTCGCCGTGTTGCAGCAGCGGTCCAAATGACGCCAACGTCCACGTATCGTCTCATGCGCCAGAGTATACACCTCTATCCATACAAAATTCAAATGTGGCAACCCCTCAGCGCCGCTACCATTGCTGCACGAGAGACATTCGATAACGATATAGTGCACAGGATTGATGACGGCGATATGCATGTGGGCAGTATTTGGTTTACTGACGAAGCGAAGCTTATTTTTACCTGGACAGCTTCGTCAATAAACAGAACTGGCGCATATGGGGAACCGAAAAGCCCCATGTTGCAGCCCCATCGTCCCTGCATCCTCAAAAAGTACTGGTCTGGGCCGCCATTTCTTCCAAAGGAATCATTGGCCCATTTTTCAGATCCGAAACGATTACTGCATCACGCTATCTGGACATTCTTCGTGAATTTGTGGCGGTACAAACTGCCTTAGACGACACTGCGAACACCTCGTGGTTTATGCAAGATGGTGCCCGGCCACATCGCACGGCCGACGTCTTTAATTTCCTGAATGAATATTTCGATGGTTGTGTGATTGCTTTGGGATATCCGAAACATACAGGAGGCGGCGTGGATTGGCCTCCCTATTCGCCAGACATGAACCCCTGTGACTTCTTTCTGTGGGGACACTTGAAAGACCAGGTGTACCGCCAGAATCCAGAAACAATTGAACAGCTGAAGCAGTACATCTCATCTGCATGTGAAGCCATTCCGCCAGACACGTTGTCAAAGGTTTCGGGTAATTTCATTCAAAGACTAAGCCATATTATTGCTACGCATGGTGGATATGTGGAAAATATCGTACTATAGAGTTTCCCAGATCGCAGCGCCATCTGTTGTTGACAATTGTAACTACTGTAATTACGAAAGTTTGTCTGCCTGAAAATGTACTGTTGTCCCAAGCATATTGCAACAAACGGTGTATTTCTATCGCTGCTCGTTTAGTTTGTATTGCCGTTTCAAATATACCGGTCATTTTTGAAACACCCTGTAAATAATGATGGTCGAAGTAGAGAGGATACAAAATGTAGACTGGCAATGGCAAGGAAAGCGTTTCTGAAGAGGAGCAATTTGTTAACATCGAGCATAGATTTAAGTGTCAGGAAGTCGTTTCTGAAAGTATTTGTATGGGGTGTAGCCATGTATGGAAGTGAAACATGGACGATAAATAGTTTGGACAAGAAAAGAATAGAAGATTTCGAAATGTGGTGTTACAGAAGAATGCTGAAGATTAGATGGGTAGATCCCATAACTAATGAGGAGATATTGAATAGAATTGGGGAGGAGTTTGTGGCACAACTTGACTAGAAGAAGGGATCGGTTGGTAGGACATGTTCTGAGGCATCAAGGGATCACCAATTTAGTATTGGAGGTCAGCATGGAGGGTAAAAATCGTAGAGGGAGACCAAGAGATGAGTACACTAAACAGATTCAGAAGGGTGCAGGTTGCAGTAGGTACTGGGAGATGAAGAAGCTTGCACAGGATAGAGTAGCATGGAGAGCTGCATCAAACCAGTCTCAGGACTGAAGTCCACAACAATAACAAGAAAACAGTGGCTCTTGGCGTGCTCGGTATCAACCGTCTCAAACGTCGAGGCCGGAGAAGGGAGTGTTATGGCCTGGGGAATGTTTCGTGGCATTAATTATCTCGCAATTCCGGAAGGCACATTGCATCTATCCTCGGGGACCACGTCCACCCCTGCATGCAAATTGCTTTTCCTCGGCACGACGGCATCTACCAGCAGGAAAGTGCAACGCGTCACAAAGCTGGCAGTGTACGTTTATAGTTTGAATAGCACCATTGGAGTTCACCGTACCCCCGTGGCCACCAGACTCCCTTGATTTAAGCCCAATCGAGAATATGTGGGACCACCTGTTTCGGGCTGTTGGCACCATAAATCCTCATCCGAGAATCTTAGCCCAGCTAGCCACGGCACTGGAGACAGCATTACTCCAAATCGCTGTCACTCCGCGTCTTGCACCATTAGAGCTGTAGCAGGCTTCTCACTGGTGGTCACATTAAGGTGACTGGACAGTGAAAATTTTCACTTTACCAAAGGGCCAAGGAAAAATCTTTTTGTTATCGAAAATATTCTGGTATTGCTAGGACTTGCATAGTTTATGCTACGTAATCTATAGCTGTGGGTGTTCACTATCTTGGATCTTGTGCAATCTTCTGCTGCTGTTTCCGGTGCTTTGTGCACAGATGTCACACAATCTTGTATCACAGGACGCTACTGTAGGCAATATTACGGCGTATTGATAATCAAATGTGATTCTCTGTTTGAGTTTCAATTGCAGTTTGTTAAATAAGGGAGCGCCAGAGGGGAGCTAGGAACTGTCATTGAAGAAAACCTTACGATTCTGTATCGAGTACCATGACAGTATACGTAATTAAAATAACTTCTACTTTCAAATTTCTGATACGTGACGATTACGGCAGCGTTTGTTTACGAAGTAAGCATTTCGTGCTGTACTGGAATAGCACTGCAGCACTGAACGAAATGGAGAATCCTGCTTGAAACCCAGACACAGATGCTTTAATCAAAACTCGAATTCCAGAATATCTCCAACTGTACTGGAATAGCATCTCAGCGTCGAACGAAACGGAGGATCCTGCAAGAAACCCAGGCATAGGTGCTTCAATCAAAAACTTTGATTGAAGCAGCTGAGAATGGGTTTCAGACAGGACTCCCCATTTCGTTCGATACTGAGATGCTATTACAATACAGTCGGACAGACTGTCCAGTGCTGTTCGAATTTAGGAAGAATACCAAGTGGACTGAGGCATGAATGGGCATTTGGACTGAGAAGGAAGCGTGCTTGGGTAGTCCGTCTAGTTGGGCAAACCCACCGTACCACGACGGCATAGTGGTTACAGCATCTGCCTAGTGAACTGGAGACCTGGATTTGAATCTCGCCCCTGGTACAAATTTTCATTCGTCACTAGTCTGCATATACGCATCATATATGTTTCACACATTAAAAGATCTCTGAAACCATATAGTTTCATTTGAACAGTTAAGCTCTAGTTCTGATTTATTTTCTATGTGAAGCTGTTACACACGCAGTAGAATTCAGCGTTGTACCAAGCACTGGCTGCAGTAAACATTGACCCTTACCGTAGATGTTTGTATAACTGTTTTAATATATTGTATTGATTAGCTGTTATTCTTTGAAATTTTACATGCACAAACTCTAAGGATCAGCACCCACAGTTCGTATTACATGATTGGTGGATGAATAAATAAGTGTCACACTAATTCCATCTTTCGCTCTGGAGCTGATTGAGCTCTGTTTTGAAGCTTCCTGGCAGATTGCAAGTCCGTGGCGTACTGGAACTCGAACACGGGCTTTGTCTTTTGTGAGAAACCTCTGGCCGACCGAGATATCTAGAATAAGGAAAAGAAACATCTTTAACTTGTAGTAGACGACACCCAGTGACCTCTGTCTAGTAGTATATAGCATAGAGATCTCCCTATACTCAGAAGATATTAGTTGCTCAAATCAGCTGTGTTCATCGGAAGTTGGAAGCTCTTAGACAAAATGAGCGTGTTTGTATCGATGTGCCACGCGTCATGGAGTATGTTCCCTTTGGGTGTACAGAGCCATTGCGTTTCATTAATAAATTCTAAATTTAGCATTTAAGATCAGTCTTAGAGTCTCAGAAAGTGTATAGATCATGTATTTATTCTATTTGGTTCAAATGTTTGAGAAATTTTATGGGACTTAACTGCTAAGGTCACACACTATTAACCTAAATTATCCCAAGGACAAACACACACACCCATGCCCGAGGGAGGACTCGAACCTCCGCCGGGACGAGCCGCAGCGTCCATGACTGCAGCGCCTAAGACCGCTCGGCTAATCCCGCGCGGCATTGTATTTGGTGAACTACTTTCTGTACTTTCTGGGGTGCAAGCAGTGTGTGATTGGAGTGAACCAATCCCATGTTGTTCGTGGCCTTTCCGCTGGGAGCAGTCCTGGACTCCAATCTCGGTCCTAATAAAGTGGAGTACTGCTTTAATGATTTTCTTTTTGCCCAATTATCTGCATAGACTTTAAAAACAATCAACCAAGGCGATAATTACCGCTATCGTACTGCAAAGTATGGGACATGACATCATCATCCAGGTAACATGAATGATACGCAGGGAACCGAGATATTTTTTTATTTACGTGTGTATTACATAGGAGGGTTTGCCCAGAAAGTGATGCAGCGCATTTCT
Organism: Schistocerca gregaria; assembly: GCF_023897955.1. NCBI lineage: Eukaryota > Metazoa > Arthropoda > Insecta > Orthoptera > Acrididae > Schistocerca > Schistocerca gregaria. The sequence continues at coordinate 427,665,956 of NC_064926.1, forward strand.
TTATTGAACATAATGAGAATCACACACACGAAAGAATGGTGTTTTATCTGCAAACCCTATTTTTCTACTTAATATCCATCCCGTTCTATGGCTTTCCTCTAGTGCGAAACATGGGCGTGTATACCCTGTCGGTGCCAATCCTTTTCCTGGTGACGGAGCAAGTGCTCCACTGTGTGAATCAACTCCTCATTGTCCTAAAAATGTCATCCCTCAATGGCCCAAAGAAGTGGAAGTCCGAGGGGGCTAGGTCAGCGCTGTCCAAGTGTGAAAGCCGTGGATGGTCTCCCGGCCGCTGCAAATGGAGGAGCTACTCCAAACCGCCTTCTGATGACCTCACCCTCCGTGCCCAGCGACTACCTGTACTTCTGTCGACAGCAGATGCTCCATAGACTTTGCAAAAGCGTTTGTGAATATTCCCCAATGTTGCTTTCTCTGCAGTGAGAAATTCAATGATGGTAAGTTGCTTGTAACGTACATCACCTACAAACACCATTTTGAAACTGTCCTGCCGCTACGCTATCTGTCAGAAGTGACGGAAACTTGGCACGCTCGCTGAGAAAACTTCAAATAATACATACGTAACGTTGCGCATTTGTAGCATTGTTTTCGGCTGAGAAAAAAATATGCGGTGCATTTCTTTCTGGGCAACCCTCGCAGTTAGCAAATGCCAGTTAGCGTCATAATGGGTTATGTAACGTTAATAAATATTGTTACATGTAGTCAGAGAAAGAACTTAGTTTAAACATCTTATTCTTCATTCATATGCTACCATTAATAATTATTGTTACGAGACATTAACATCAAAACCTACTCCACGCTTCGTTTCTGTGGGTTTTCTGGCATATTGAAATATCGCCAGGATCTTTTTTCTGCTCCACAGACTTCACAATGAAGCTGAAAAGGAAGGCCGTGAGATGTAAGCTACTCGGCAAGATCAGTCAGTAAGTGCGTTTTCCATAAAAGGAAATATTCAGCGGTTAATTTGTGAAATTTAAGGATATTTAAACTATTGTCTACAGTTGATGACGTATTTTAAATGTTTATCAGTTAATATTGCACTATTTTTCTTTCTCCATCGAACACTGAAGATTACAATCTATTTCTTATATGTAAAATAATTATCTCTGTTCATAATTTTCATAATTACATCATTTCTGCAGGAAAAGAAATTATAAACCTTCATTGTCAAAGTCAGGTGCATACACAGGCAGACGCCGTGGGATAAAATGCGTTTCTGGCTCAAGATGGTAGAGATATTGAACTGTCTTTTCTTCTGTTAGCAGAGATATTTGCTGGAGATATCTGATTGGAACTATAGTATTTACTATACACAGTAATTAGTTAAACATCGTTACATGAACTCTTGTTCAATGCAGTCCATGGAATTAAGAAAAGAGCGTCCATAGCAACGCAAAAGATATTTACATGTTGTTGTTGTGGTCTTCAGTCCTGAAACTGGTTTGATGCAGCTCTCCATGCTACTTTATCCTGTGCAAGCTTCTTCATCTCCCAGTACCTACCGCAACCTACATCCTTCTGAATCTGCTTGGTGTATTCATCTTTTGGTCTCCCTCTACGATTTTTACCCTCCACGCTGCCCTCCAATACTATATTGGTGATCCCTTGATGCCTCAGAATGTGTCCTACCAACCGATCCCTTCTTCTTATCAAGTTGTGCCACAAACTTCTCTTCTCGCCAATCCTATTCAATACTTCCTCATTAGTTATGTGAGCTACCCATCTAATCTTCAGCATTCTGCTGTAGCACCACATTTCGAAAGCTTCTATTCTCTTCTTGTCCAAACTATTTATCGTCCATGTTTCACTTCCATACATGGCTACACTCCATACAAATACTTTTAGAAAATACTTCCTGACACTTAAATGTATACTCGATGTTAACAAATTTCTCTTCTTCAGAAACGCTTTCCTTGCCATTGCCAGTCTACATTTTATATCCTCTCTACTTCGACCATCATCAGTTATTTTGCTCCCCAAATAGCAAAACTCCTTTACTACTTTAAGTGTCTCATTTCCTAATCTAATTCCCTCAGCATCACCCGACTTAATTCGACTACATTGCATTATCCTCGTTTTGCTTTTGTTGATGTTCATCTTATATCCTCCTTTCAAGACACTGTCAATTCCATTCAGCTGCTCTTCCAAGTCCCTTGCTGTATCTGACAGAATGACAATGTAATCGGCAAACCTCAAAATTTTTATTTCTTCTCCATGGATTTTAATACCTACTCCGAATTTTTCTTTTGTTTTCTTTACTGCTTGCTCAATATACAGATTGAATACATCGGGGAGAGGCTACAACCCTGTCTTACTCCCTTCCCAACCACTGCTTCCCTTTCATGTCCCTCGACTCCTATAACTGCCATCTGGTTTCTGTACAAATTGTAAATAGCCTTTCGCTCCCTTTATTTTACCCCTGTCACCTTTAGAATTTGAAAGAGAGTATTCCAGTCAACATTGTCAAAAGCTTTCTCTAAGTCTACAAATGCTAGAAACGTAGGTTTGCCTTTTCTTAATCTTTCTTCTAAGATAAGTCGTAAGGTCAGTATTGCCTCACGTGTTCCAGTATTTCTACGGAATCCAAACTGATCTTCCCCGAGGTCGGCTTCTACTAGTTTTTCCATTCGTCTGTAAAGAATTCGTGTTAGTATTTTGCAGCTATGGCTTATTAAACTGATTGTTCTGTAATTTTCACATCTGTCAACATCTGCTTTCTTTGGGATTGGAATTATTATATTCTTCTTGAAGTCTGACGGTACTTCACCTGTCTCATACATCTTGCTCACCAGATGGTAGAGGTTTGTCAGGACTGGCTCTCCCGAGGCTGTTAGTAGTTCCAATGGAATGTTGTCTACTCCGGGGGCCTTGTTTCGACTCAGGTCTTTCAGTGCTCTGTCAAACTCTTCACGCAGTATCGTATCTCCCATGTCATCTTCATCTAAATCCTCCTCCATTTCCATAATATTGTCCTCAAGTACATCGCCCTTGTGTAGGTCCTCTATATACTCCTTCCACCTTTCTGCTTTCCCTTCTTTGCTTAGAACTGGGTTTCCATCTGAGCTCTTGATGTTCATACAAGTGGCTCTCTTTCCTCCAAAGGTCTCTTTAATTTTCCCGTAGGCAGTTAATTTTCCTGTAGGCAGTATCTATCTTACCCCTAGTGAGGTAAGCCTCTGCATCCTTACATTTGTCCTCTAGCCACCCCTGCTTAGCCATTTTGCTCTACCTGTCGATCTCATTTTCGAGTCGTTTGTATTCCTTTTTGCCTGCTTCATTTATTGCATTTTTATATTTTCTCCTTTCATCAATTAAATTCAATATTTCTTCTGTTACCCAAGGATTTCTACTAGCCCTCATCTTTTTACCTACTTGATCCTCTGCTGCCTTCACTACTTCATCCCTCAAAGTTACCCATTCTTCTTCTACTGGATTTCTTTCCCCCATTACTGCCAATTGTTCCTTTATGCTCTCACTGAAACTCTGTACAACCTCTTGTTCTTTCAGTTTATCCAGGTCCCATCTCCTTAAATTCCCACCTTTTTGCAGTTTCTTCAGTTTTAATCTACAGGTCATAACCAATAGATTGTGGTCGGAGTCCACATCTGCCCCTGGAAATGTCTTATAATTTAAAACCTAGTTCCTAAATCTGTCTTACCATTTATAATCTATCTGATACCTTTTAGGTATCTAAAACGATATTTACATAAGCCAGGTATAATCACACCCTCACTAAAATCATGCCAAAAATAGTTGTGTAAATTATGTATATAGACAGTTCCTCCATTCCGAGAGTCGATGATCTCGACGATTTGTGCCTGTTATTGACACTGGTACTGGCAATATGTATGATCCCAGTCCTTCAAGAATGTCTTAATTTCTGGTTTGAAGTCGGATAACTAATGACAAAAGAAATATTTTTTCGTGTGATATAATTAAAAACCTATAATTATAGGATTTTTTTCCTTTAGTTGCAGTGTGAAATCTTGCTTCTTCTCAAATTTCATGATTCTTGGCCAATAGAAAGTAGCCGTTAGATTTTGATGAGTGAGTCTGCGAGTATCAAAATACGTGACATAAATGGACGTATCTTTTGATTGCATTGACTCAGAAGTTTCACGTTTTTACATCGCCAAGGGGCCGCAGATCTCAATTGTAACTTAAATCTCAACTTGGTGCGTCTGCCCGTTCCCGAGAAAAATGGTTTTGAACAGCCGAACAAACAGACAACAAAGTGATATTATAACAATTCCGTTTTTTACAGGCTGAAGTACGGAACCCTAAAAACCTACATTTTCAGTCCAAAATCTTGGAGCAGCAGATGACGGTGAGCCTTTGACACAGGTTTTGTCATAATGACTACCGGTAGTTCTTTAACGTCACCACCTCTCACTAAATGAATAAGAATTACGTAAAATAACTGAGAAATGAAAATGTTAACTTCCTGTAAATTCTGACTTGTAACAGTTAACAATGACGGCAACGTTAAAGAAAACTTTTATTCCACTGTTAATGCTTTTACGTGAATTATTAAACCATTTCAGTAACAACTTTAAAATGGCTACGGCCTACAGTTAGCTTGGGAGATAATTCTTTTGATAATCTATAAACTGATCGTGAAATTTAACGTTGTTTCCTTTCGGAAAAGAATATGATTTAAATGTAAAAGATATATGACTTATGAAATAGTGCTTGTAAATTACTCTGACTGAAAGAAAAGCTTCCGTATTTAATTATTCCACAATTACTAATCTTGTAAGAAAAGGAGTAGTATTTTAAATGAAATAAAAATGAAATTAACAATATATTCAAAGTAATTGACTCATACACATTTGGTCATAACAGCGACTAATCGATAGTTTTGACGGGAAACCAATAAATGTTGTCTGTGAACATATTACTTTTATATGATTTCTGTACATACAATTATTCCTGGAATCTGATGAAACATTTATTCTCCAGCTAAGAATTAAAGCTGAACACTAAGCTAAATTATCGTCTGATCAAAGCTAGCGCAATTCAGAATCGAGCAAGTTAAGAAAGCAAGGGAGCAAAACAAGCAGACAATAATATCAAAAAGTGAGATCGAGGGCTCTTCTACAGTGACTTATATAATCACTTATGTCTATGATCTTTGCACATTTAGAGAATACATTTTATGCACTGGTATCTCTGTTACACTTAATATATCCCTAAAGTTTTACAGTTTTCATTTGCGCACTTTACGGTGTCTGTTTCCACATATTTATGTTAGCAACATTCAGGGGAAAAAAATTTATTGTTCGGCTACAATTGGTCTGAAGACATGTGGTCCGTAGTGAGGTGGGCTGACTCTACTTCTTTCTCCTACAAGGTGGTATTTTGTATGCAAATGTTTGGTCGACTCTTTTAACAACTAGTCTGAGGCAAGTCAGTTGCTGCTTTGTTGTGACATAATAGTTTGATAGGATTCTTCGAAGCAATAGACTCTATGGCTGTATGACAGAGCGTCATCACGTGCGGAGGTCACGGTCATACGTTCTGCCTCAGTGATGGATACGTCTACAGTAGTCTGCTTCTTATTCTGCCAGGATATTACTGCTCCATCAGATTTAAACAGGTATCCAATTGTTGACTTCCTCTCTCTGGAACATACATGAAAATATGTTACATATTTTTCACTGCACATTTTGTTTATCAAGATTACGCACTGCGAAATATGATATTGGTGACAACTCTCTTTTCTGAGGAGAAAATAATCTGGCGAATTTATTGAGGACTACATTGAGGAAACATTATTCAAATTGATACGAGTGAATCCCCAGAATTTTAATACGATTTCATTTGTCACGGACCGAGGCTGTAATATATGGAAGGCATTACAGCCTTTCAGTGTTAGACGCGCGTTACGTATGTTTTGAGCGCTGTCCTGACCTACATATTCAATGACGATTATTTGATAAATGAGATGGCAGTGGTTTAATCCATGTCTTATGCTGCCATAAAGACTGTCCATTTCATGAAGAAAGCTGGTGACAAGAATTCGATACAGACAAGCTTGAAGCAAGAAAAGCAGAGCAGATGAAACAGCTTGCTCAAAATGCTACAGAATGTAGTTAAGCAACACGATAAAATCATGGAAATGCTTCCTGGGAGAGGTATCTCTAAAAGATTTACTGCTTGCAAACGAACTTTTGACATTTTAGAGCCATCAAAAGGTGCAATAGGAATGTTGGATGGTGAGAAGTATCTAACAATTCGGTTTCTTTTTATATGGGTGCACAAACTGAAAAGTCGTTCTAATACAAGGCCCGAAGATACAGAGTACGTTTAGATTACTGTAGATCCAGTTGTCTTGTTTAATACCAGCTACGTGGTCAACAAATGAAACTTGCACTTGCACACGCCTGTTTCAGTGTCACCTGTATTTTGGCAGTACAGTACAACTGGTGTGTTATCGTCTAATAACAGTAGATACTACGAGAAAGTCGAAATTCGGACTCTGCACAGAATACTGACTTTTCTAAGGGCGTCCTTACGATTATTGAAAATTGTGTGTCTGACAGAGATGAGATGTTAAACACTGTCAGCCAAATGTGTGATAAGTTAGAACAAAATTATAATGTGGCAGTAATATCTTACTCTATTTTTGTTGTATCTGTAAATATTTATTTTGGGCCGCTGAGCGAATGTCATTCGCTCTCAGAAGCCAAACAAGTCTCTCTTTTCGGAGTGACTAGACTGTGTCCCGTACCATATTCAGTCTACCGATGATGTTGACCTTTATTTAATCCGAATGAATATTGGCGATGAAGGTGATCGGCTTGGGAGGTGACAGCGTAACAGTGATCTCTTTCCCATGCTATCTGGTTTAACGAGGAGAATATATTGTGTTCCAGCCTCAAATGTGACAAGCGTAAGAAATTTCAGTACGGCATGGAAGCTTATTTCGGATGGACGATGCAGACTTGATCCGAAACTAGTCGATTCCTTGTATCATAAAAACGATAACATCGAATAATTTGGTGGTTCAAATGGCTCTGAGCAGTATGGGACTTAACATCTATGGTCATCAGTCCCCTAGAACATAGAACTACTTCAACCTAACTAACCTATGGACGTCACACAACAGCCAGTCATCACGAGGCAGAGAAAATCCCTGACCCCGCCAGGAATCGAACCCGGGTGTGGGAAGCGAGAACGCTACCGCACGACCACGAGCTGCGGACTAATATGGTGGTAAATTTGTTCCTGTTTGATATCTAATTTCTTCACATATGTACATTTGAATCATTAAATCACATGTTGTTATAAAATACAGCAAGGCGATTTTTAATTGGCTTTTTAGTTGGTAGTTACATGAACTTCTTGTGAAACTCCTAATTGTTTCGAAATTTTCTTTACTGAATAAAGCAAGCTATTTTCTCTTATTAATCATAACGATTTCGTGACTAGACACTACCACAAAGGAGTATAAGTCTACAGCATAACTAAATTGATATGAGCGTAACTCCATCAGTTGCCTGGAGTATGTTAGAAGAGACACCAGCTTGCGGACACACAGAGCTGCTACTCAAACGGTCGCACAGGGCGTGTCGATCCACACGGCGTCTTGTTCGACCACATACTGATCACTTCCAGCATTCGCACTCTAGAAATACTTGAGAAGTGCGATCAATCTACAAAGGAGATTGCTTACAAATCACTCGTGCGACCCAATCTAAAATATTACTCAAGTGTGTGGGACCCGTACCAAATAGGACTAACAGTTTTTTATTTATTAATTTTTCGTGTCATCAGTCTTCTGACTGATTTCTTGCGGCCCGCCACAAATTCCTGTCCTGTGCCGACCTCTTCATCTCAGAGTAGCACTTGCGACCAACTTTCTCAATTACACTCCTGGAAATGGAAAAAAGAACACATTGACACCGGTGTGTCAGACCCACCATTCTTGCTCCGGACACTGCGAGAGGGCTGTACAAGCAATGATCACACGCACGGCACAGCGGACACACCAGGAACCGCGGTGTTGGACGTCGAATGGCGCTAGCTGCGCAGCATTTGTGCACCGCCGCCGTCAGTGTCAGCCAGTTTGCCGTGGCATACGGAGCTCCATCGCAGTCTTTAACACTGGTAGCATGCCGCGACAGCGTGGACGTGAACCGTATGTGCAGTTGACGGACTTTGAGCGAGGGCGTATAGTGGGCATGCGGGAGGCCGGGTGGACGTACCGCCGAATTGCTCAACACGTGGGGCGTGAGGTCTCCACAGTACATCGATGTTGTCGCCAGTAGTCGGCGGAAGGTGCACGTGCCCGTCGACCTGGGACCGGACCGCAGCGACGCACGGATGCACGCCAAGACCGTAGGATCCTACGCAGTGCCGTAGGGGACCGCACCGCCACTTCCCAGCAAATTAGGGACACTGTTGCTCCTGGGGTATCGGCGAGGACCATTCGCAACTGTCTCCATGAAGCTGAGCTACGGTCCCGCACACCGTTAAGCCGTCTTCCGCTCACGCCCCAACATCGTGCAGCCCGCCTCCAGTGGAGTCGCGACAGGCGTGAATGGAGGGACGAATGGAGACGTGTCGTCTTCAGCGATGAGAGTCGCTTCTGCCTTGGTGCCAATGATGGTCGTATGCGTGTTTGGCGCCGTGCAGGTGAGCGCCACAATCAGGACTGCATACGACCCAGGCACACAGGGCCAACACCCGGCATCATGGTGTGGGGAGCGATCTCCTACACTGGCCGTACACCTCTGGTGATCGTCGAGGAGACACTGAATAGTGCACGGTACATCCAAACCGTCATCGAACCCATCGTTCTACCATTCCTAGACCGGCAAGGGAACTTGCTGTTCCAACAGGACAATGCACGTCCGCATGTATCCCGTGCCACTCAACGTGCTCTAGAAGGTGTAAGTCAACTACCCTGGCCAGCAAGATCTCCGGATCTGTCCCCCGTCGAGCATGTTTGGGACTGGATGGAGCGTCGTCTCACGCGGTCTGCACGTCCAGCACGAACGCTGGTCCAACTGAGGCGCCAGGTGGAAATGGCATGGCAAGCCGTTCCACAGGACTACATCCAGCATCTCTACGATCGTCTCCATGGGAGAATAGCAGCCTGCATTGCTGCGAAAGGTGGATATACACTGTACTAGTGCCGACATTGTGCATGCTCTGTTGCCTGTGTCTATGTGCCTGTGGTTCTGTCAGTGTGATCATGTGATGTATCTGACCCCAGGAATGTGTCAATAAAGTTTCCCCTTCCTGGGACAATGAATTCACGGTGTTCTTATTTCAATTTCCAGGAGTGTATTTGCTAGATGTATACTAACCTCTGTCTTCCTCTACGTTTTCTGCCCTCTACTGCTCCCTCTAGTACCGTGGAAGTCAGTCCCTAATGTCTTAACAGGTGTCCTGTCATCCTGTCCCTTCTCCTTCTCAGTGTTTTCCACATATCCCTTTCCTCTCTGATTCTGTGCAGAACCTCCTCATTACTTACCTTAACAGACCACCTAATTTTTAATATTCGTCTGTGCACCACATCTCAAATGTTTCGATTCTCTTCTGTTCAGGTTTTCCCACAGCCCATGTTTCACTACTTTTCAAGGCTCTACGCCGAACGTACATTCTCAGACATTTCTTCCTTAAATTTAGTCCTATATCTGACAGCAGTAGACTTCTCTCGGCCAGGAACGCTATTTTTACTGCTTTTGATGTCCTCCTTGCTCTGTCCACCATTGGTTATTCTGCTTCCTAGGCAGCAGAATTCCTTAACTTCATCTACTTCGTGAGCATTAGTCCTGATATTAAGTTTCTCGCTGTTCTCATTTCTGCTACTTTTCATTACTTTCACCTTCCTTCGATTTTCTATACTCATTAGAATGTCCATTCCATTCGGTAGATAATTTTTCTTCACTTTCACTCAGGGTAGCAGTGTCATCAGAAAATCGTGTCCTTCACATTGGCATAAAGGATATTGAACGCACACACAGAAGGGCAACACGAATGGTCACAAGTTGGCCTGATCCGTGGGATAGTGCCAGAGAGATACGAAAGGAACTGAATTAGCAGACTTTTGAACACAGATGTGAACTGTCTCGAGAAAATCTATAAACAAAGTTTCAAGAACCGGCTTTAAATGGTGACTCAGGGTTATACTTACAATCCTCAGCGTATCGCCGAGATAGGCATCGTGAGGATAATATTATAATAATTACTACACGCACAGAGTCATTCAAACAACCTTCTTCCCGTACTCCATACGTGAATGGAACGGGAAGAAACTGTAATAACTAGTACAACGAAACGCACCCTGTGCCAAGCACTTCCCGGTAGTTTGCAGAGTATAAATGTAGATGTAGATATATGTTTCAGGTATGACAATAAATTCCTCAAAATGACATTTCTTTTCATGCCACGATGAATAAAAGAGTTAATTCGTGCCTATGTGGGTCATACCTTTTACGTTGATGATGGACATCATAGAACGGATGGAATGAAATTTTGTTCATCTGAAACATCTTACGTTATTAGCATCTACACAAAAGTAAATACAAGGTGGTGTTGAAAAGTTCGTGGCTTTGTTGCCTTGTAGTTGAAATAAAAAACGAGAAACAAATGGGGGCTCATTTGAAAGTTTGAAATCTTGACATGTAACTGGCAAATATCAGGTGTTCACTATCTGTTCGGCTCGTTCTGTTGCAGGTTATAGCAGGGATTGCCTTGTAGTTGAAATAAAAAAGAGAAACAAATGGGGGCTCATTTGAAAGTTTGAAATCTTGACATGTAACTGGCAAATAACAGGTGTTCACTATCCGTTCGGCTCGTTCTGTTGCATGTGATAGCAGGGATAGCGGAACCACAAGAAAGTTTCTCGTCGTTGGAGTTGCGGACGATCGTGAAGTTTCTGTTTCTCCAGGGAAAGTCAGTAAAGGATATTCACGCTGAGATATCACGAACACTGGGAGAGAAGTTTGCTTCCACAGCAAAATGAAAACTTGGATATCTCGTTTCAAGACCGAACATTTCACTCTTTGGAGATAAGCCCTGCAGTGGTCGCACTTAAACAGTTGCAGACTCTGCAACATCCGCTGCTGTTCATGAGCTATCCGGCAGAAAGATAGTCGAAATACTGGGCATCTGCCAGGAACGTGTTGGTTTTATTATCAAAATAATCCTAGAAATACGCAACCTTTCAGCGAAATGAGTGCAAAATGTTTGAACGGTGATAAGGGGAAGAAACCTGTTACGACATCGAAAGCCATTTTGCGTCATTCTGAAACTCCATAGACTTTCCCGGCGAGGTTAATGACTTGAGGATCAAATCTGGCTTCACATTTATGATCCTGAAATCAAGGAACACTCAAAAGAATGACGCCACAGCGGGTCCCCACAGCCGAAGAAGTTCTGCACCCCGAACTGCCAAACAAGACATGGACTCCGTTTTCTGGGACGAAGACGGCATTCTGTTGGTGGACTATTTATCTCAGGCATCTACTGCAACTGGAAAATATAATACTAGCTCACTGGACCAGTTGAAGGAAGCAGTTACGAATAAACGTCAAGGAAAATTGACCAAAGGAATTATATTGTTACATGGCAACCCACTTGCGCACACTTCCAAAGTTGTGGCTCCCAAACTAGTCAGTCATCCTCCCTGCTCGCCAGGTTTAGCCCCTCTCGGACTATTATGTTTCCGAACTGGAAGAAACTTATAAAGGGTAACCGTTTTCCAGACTCTGAAGTTATCGAAGACGTTGTGGAGAGTTGATTTCGCGCCCGAACACATGACTTTTATTTGCACGGACTAGAAAAGCTGCAACAACGATATACTAATGTATCGGGGCGGAAAATATTGACTAAATGGGTAATTTCAAACTTCTGGCCTTATTCTGTCTAGGCACATCGAGGAACTTCTCAGCACTCTATCGTAAATATAGGACCGGTGCTTCATGATGTATCACTTTCCATTTTCGTTTCGCCAGTAATCTGCACACAGATTCTGTGTAGCCGAGGAAAAACATTTAATCTCGGAAAGCGTTTGCGAATTTTAGTCTGTTGTATTGGGATTTCTATGTGAAGCTTCCACATGAATCGCCGGTCTGTCCGTTACTTTCTTTCACGGCACTTCCCTCTAACGGCAATCCATTGACCATTTACGTCCTTCCTTCAGCGAAGGCTGCTTTCGTAGGAAGCGGAGCAGCCACGGGCATCTCCACGTGCCTACGTGTTCACTGACAGACAGCTGTGGCGATGTGCAGGAGAAGGCAACGTCTCGCAAGAAATGTCTCATTCGGGCCCTAAACGAGGCCATTAGAGTTTTTCAAGCATTTCCGTTAATTACGTCCCGGCATAATCGCGCATATTACGTTTTGTTGGCGTGTAATGAGCGTTTTTGCAACAAACCGTTTGCCCTTTCTTCGGGCACAAAAGCTACGGTTGCGTCAAAGGGTCGTTAAGAGTCATTCCGTACGCCGGAAGTCTCTCGCCAGCGTCCCCCCGCATTCGTATGCAAAGCGGTGGGGGCTGTCGCAGCATTTGGGTCGTTGTTTGCGCCGTATTAACACGTCACTGTCACACGGCGCCTGTGTTTGTCTTTTCAGGCCGGACTGGGCGCCGCATCGAGCCGTCGCTACGGAAACTTGAGCATCTCACACGCGCTCCGCATATCTCAGTGCGGCATTCTTCCGTTTGCTGCGGTCTGTCTCCCGAATGAGTGACTTAGTCACACTCGCGTAAGTCAGGCACTTGCGTCTCTGCGAAAAAGCTCAGACACGCAGGTGTGAACAAGTATGGAGACGTAGGAACTCCAGAATACTTTGTCTTCCACTGCACCATATTTAACACCTCTAGGCAGAACGTTCCAGTTACATCCGATTTATACACGGCTTTAGGAGACTCCGAAAAATGACACTGAATTAATGACCCATTCAACAGAATCACTGATTGTTAACAGAACAGGCGCTTGCAAGACTTGCTATCAAATAAGGCGGAAGGCACAGATAACATTTTACATCTACATTTGCATGATACTCTGCAAGAACCGTACGGTACGTGGCGGGGGGTACCCTGTACCATTACTGCTCATTTCCTTTCCTGTTCACTCGCAAATAGAGCGAGGGAAAAACCACTATCTATATGCCTCCATCTGAGCGTTGATTTCTCGTATCTTCTCTTCGTGGTCCTTACGCACAGTGTATGTTAGCGGCAGTAGAATCCTTTCGCAGTCAGCTTCAGATGCCGGTTATCTAAATTTTCTCAATAACGTTTCTCGAAAAGAACGTCGCCTTGAGTTATTGAAGCATCTCCGTAACAAATGGTTCAAATGGCTCTGAGCATTATGGGACTTAACTTCTGAGGTCATCAGTCCCCTAGAACTTAAAACTACTCAAACCTAACTAACCTAAGGACATCATACACATCCATGCCCGTGGCAGGATTCGAACCTGTGACTGTAGCGGTCGCGCGGTTCCAGACTGTATCGCCTAGAACCGCTCGGCCACTCTGGCCGGCTCTCTGTGACACTTAAGTTTTGTTCGAACCTATCGGTAACACATCTAGCAGTCCATCTCTGAACTGATTCGATGTCTTCCTCCAACCCTACCTGGCACAGATCCCAGACACTCGAGCAGTACTCGAGAATAGATCCCACCAGTGTCTTACAAGCGGTCTCCTTTACAGGTGTACCATTCTTTACTAAAATTTTCCCAATAAACCGAAGTCGACCATTCTACTCCCCTCCCACAGTTATCACAAGCTCGTTCTATTTAATATCATGTGCAATGTTACGCCCAGGTATTTAAACCATTTGACTGCGTCTAGCAAGACACTAGCAGTACTGTATCCTAACATTACAGGTTTGTTCTTCCTACTCACCCACGTTTAGAGCTAGCTGCCATTCATCGCACCCACTGGAAATTTTGTCTAAGTCGTCTTGAATCTTTCGACAATCACTCTCAACTTTGACACCTCGCCGCACACCCCAGCATCATCAGCAAACAGTCACAGCTTAGTGCACACCCTGTCCGCAAAATTATTATGTATGTAGAGAACAACAGCGGTCCTTCCCTGGGGCACTCCTGATGTTATCCTTGTCTCTGGTGAACACTAACCATCAAGGACAACATACTGGGTTCTACGAGTATTACTTAAGAAGTCTTCAAGCCACTCACATTCCTTCGGGATCTCTAAAATCACTGGGGGAATTGGCTATCAAACAGCTATTCAAGCTAGTTTGTGGACTCCATGAATTTGGAGACATACCATCAGATTATCATAAAAATATCATCTACACCATCACAAAAACAGAAAGGACAGATAATTGCAAGAACTCTCATGCAGTTAGCTTAACATCTCATGTGTCCAAGTTGGTGACAAGAAAAATATTCTCCTGAAAGGAAGAGAAAACCAAGGAACTGTTGGATGACGGTCAGTGTGGCTTTAGGAATTATAAAGGCAAGTATACAACCTGATGTTGCATCTAATAATGGAAGCAAAGCTTACAAACAAGAAATGTTCATAGGATTTGTTGACCGACAAAAAGCGTCCAACAATGTAAAACTATGCAAGATGTTCCAAATTCTCGGGAAAATATATGTAAGTTATAGGAAAAGATGGATAATGTAGAATATGTGCAAGAACCAAGGATATAAAAGAATGAAGTGTTAAGAGTAGAAAGACTGTAAGACAGTGATATAGTACATCAGCCTATTTTTTAATCTATACATTGAAGAAGTAATGACCAAAATAAAGGTAGGTTTAGTAGTGAGATTAAAATTAATAGTGAAATGATATCAATGAAAAGATTTGCTGATGACATTGCTATCCTCAGTGAAAGTGAGGAAGAATTATTAGATATGTTGAGTGGAATGGTCAAATGAGCTCGCAATACAGACTGAGAGTAAACTAAAAGAAGTCAAAAGTATGAGAAGTAGCAGAAATGATATTACCAATAAACTTAATGTAGAATTGGAGACCATGACGTAGATGAAGTCAATGAATCCTGCTACCTTGGAAGTAAAATTACAGGTGACCGACAAAGCAAGGAGGACAGAAAAAGAAGACTAGCACAGGTAAAGAGGGCATTCATGGCCAAAAACAGTTTACCAGTACCAAACCTTGGCCTTAATTTAAGAAATTGCTAAGAATGTTTATTTGGAGCACAGAACTGTATAGTAGTGGGTCATGGACTGTGGAAAAAATGGAAGATAAGTGAAACATTTCAGATGTGCTATAGAAGGATGTTGAAAATTAGGTGGACTGATAATGAATGAGGAGCTTCTCCATGGAATCAGCAAGGAAAGGAAAATATGGAAAACACTGACACAAAGAAGTGTCAGGATAACAGGACATGTGTTAAAACATCTGAGAATAACCTCCATGGCACTAGAATGAGCTGTAGAAGGTAAAACCTGTAGAGGAAGACAGAGATTTGGATATATCCAATAACAAAATTAAGGATGATGAGTGTAAGTGCTACTCTGGCACAGGAGATGAATTCATGGCAGGCCACATCTATCCTCTGATAAGAGTGAAAGTCGCCACAAACTTCCCAGGATGGAGTGTGCGCAAAACAGATACTAGTACCCCACAGTGAGTGTGAGTGAAGTGAGAATATCAGATACTGAAAGCGATGTGTTCAGTGACAATATTATGTGAGTATGGAACTCCACAAAGACTGACACTTACAAAGCTACAAATGCTGTTCACAAATCTGACAGTCATCAAAAACTCGGGATTAGATAATTACAAACATTAGAACATTATTACAGTTATACTAACAGTAACTATAGGATATGTAAAATAAAATTGCAACTTTATTATGTAGAAGAATGTTTCTTAGTATGAGAAATGACTCTGGATCTTCAGTGCATAAAGACCTCATAGAAGTATAATAGTAATGAAATGTAATTAACTAAATGTGGGATGTAGACTTGGTGCACTAGGTGGTTATAATTAAAGTGACAGTGTTCTGAGTGCTGCAGTGTGTCCTGTATACATTGCAGTATACTGAAACATCATAGGTATGTTCATTAAGCGGTACATTCCTGGAGTATTTTGAAAAATTAATGCTTGCACCTTCCACCAGCAGTTGAAAATAAAGCACTGTAAGGAGTCATAATGTAGTGAGGGTCCAGGCAAAGAGGAGGAATTGTCAAACACATGATAATGGTGGAATATGGTCACAAGTTACAAGATATCTTCAGTATGTTCTCTCAGCTCAGTAACACGCAGCATCCGTAACACTGCATGCTTGACAGTTACTGCAGCATATCCAGTGTAATTGGAGTGATATATCAACATATGCTCTCCTTCATATCATGAAGATTTTACATGTCATCATATTTTTACTATCCTACAGATCAGGAACGGTACGAATACATCCCAGATAGACATAGCCTTTCCGATATCCCCACAACCAGAAGTAACTTGGATTCAGGTTGGGGGATCTGGAAGGCCACATATCTTCAAATTGTGTAGAGATGATGTGGTCATTACTGAAGTTTTCTCAAAATAAATGTTTCACCTGGCAAGTGACTAGTGCTGTGATGCCATCCTACATGTTGTGGACACAGTTGCATATTTTCAAAGCTGGAATCGGTTGACAAGGTAGTCCTTATAATGTACAAATGTCACTGCACACCTATCAGGTCCATGAGATGATATTTCCTTGAAGAGAAACAGATCAAGAATGAAGGAGCTTGTGAAATCACACAACACAGTCACATAAGCTGAGTGCAGTAAATGTTCATGCAAAAACATATGCTGGAATAGAACCTCATATGAGACAGTTGTGTACACTCATGGCACTGTGTGGAGTTAAAATGTACCTAGTCCATCCAAAGAATATTCCAAAAAAAAAAAAAACAAAGGGCAAAGTCATGGCATCATAGCCTATCTTGGAGCATAATTTGGTGCACATTCTGAAACTTGTAGGGATGTTGTTGTTGTTGTGGTCTTCAGTCTAGATACTGGTTTGATGCAGCTCTCCATGCTACTCTATCCTGTCCAAGATTCTTCATTTCTCAGTATCTACTGCAACCTACATCCTTCTGAATCTATTTAGTGTATTCATCTCTTGGTCTCCCTCTATGATTTTTACCCTCCACACTGCCCTCCAATACTAAATTGGTGATCCCTTGATGCCTCAGAATATGCCCTAACAACCGATCCCTTCTTCTAGTCAAGTTGTGCCACAAATTTCTCTTCTCTCCAATTCTATTCAATACTTCTACATTAGTTATGTGATCTACCCATCTAATCTTCAGCATTCTTCTGTAGCACCACACTTTGAAAGCTTCTATTCTCTTTTTGTCTAAACTATTTACCGTCTATGTTTCACTTTCATACATGGCTACACTGCACACAAATACTTTCAGAAATGATT
The DNA here is from genome assembly GCF_023897955.1 of Schistocerca gregaria. NCBI lineage: Eukaryota > Metazoa > Arthropoda > Insecta > Orthoptera > Acrididae > Schistocerca > Schistocerca gregaria. The sequence continues at coordinate 427,683,345 of NC_064926.1, forward strand.
TCCTGACACTTAAATCTATACACAATGTTAACAAATTTCTCTTCTTCAAAAATGCTGTCCTTGCCATTGCCAGCCTACTTTTTATATCCTCTCTACTTCGACCATCATCAGTTATTTTGCTCCCAGAATAGCAAAACTCCTTTACTACTTTAAGTGTCTCATTTCCTAATCTAATTCCCTCAGCATCACCTGATTTAATTCGACTGCATTCCATTATTCTCGTTTTGCTTTTGTTGATGTTCATAATATATCCTCCTTTCAAGATCTTGTCCATTCTGTCCAGATGCTCTTCCAAGTCCTTTGCTGTCTCTGACAGAATTACAATGTCATTGGCGAAACTCAAAGTTTTTATTTCTTCTCCATGGAGGCTACAACACTGTTTCACTCCCTTCCCAACCACTGCTTCCCTCTTATGTCCCTCAACTCTTATAACTGCCATTTGTTTTCTGTACAAATTGTAAATAGTCTTTCGCTCCCTGTATTTTACCCCAGCCACCTTCAGAATTTGAAAGAGAGTATTCCAGTCAACATTGTCAAAAGCTTTCTCTAAGTCTACAAATGCTAGAAATGTAGGTTTGCCCTTCCTTAATCTATTTTCTAAGATAAGTCGTAGAGTCAGTATTGCCTCATGTGTTCCAACACGTAACCATGTATATGTTCCACATATACCGACACAAGCAGACATATGTAAAGGCATATGTCTGCTTGTGTCTGTATGTGTGCGGATGGATATGTGTGTGTGTGTGTGTGAGTGTATACCTGTCCTTTTTTCCCCCGAAGGTAAGTCTTTCTGCTCCCAGAATTGGAATGACTCCTTATCCTCTCCCTTAAAACCCACATCCTTTCGTCTTTCCCTCTCCTTCCCTCTTTCCTGATGAAGCAACCGTGGGTTGCGAAATCTTGAATTTTGTGTGTATGTTTGTGTCTCTATCAACATACCAACACTTTCAATTGGTAAGTTACATCATCTTTGTTTTTAGATATATTTTTCCGATGTGGAATGTTTCCCTCTATTATATTCATATATATTTGAATTGTTGACCAGAAGAGAGACATTTCCCATGACACAGCTCAAGCACTGGCAGCAGAATTTGACTGCAAATTCACCAACAACTGCCATGGCAATGTCTGTTACACCACTTAATTCACTTGTTTCTTCAAATTGCTTGGTATATTCTGCAGCTCATTTCTGACATGGGACAGCATTGTAGTTTTTTTTCTGTTGACGGTATTCCTCTTGTGCAGTGCTGCTATTATTGTCATTCTTGTAAATCAGCTTTACTGGCCTGGCAATGTATGGCCTTTCTTGTCAATAGCCATCGCATTTCATACAGAAAACTTCAACCTCCATAACCCTTTACACCAACAGTTGCTTCACAAAAGAAATGAACAGATGTCACCAAGTGACAAAAAGGATACTGATGTCAAAACAAGAAACATGTCACACTCTGTCTGCTTACACTAAAAAAGCCACTTATAGAAGTTCAGTATGTAGCCATATTTACAAATTAACTTGTGATGTGACTGTGAAGTGACTCATTTCACATCATTACAATTTATCATGAAAAATGTTTCTTGGAACATGAAACTAACTAACTACAGTGCTGTATTATCACCATGGGGCAGAACATGGAACTACTAATTTTTTCAGCATACTCCATGTACGCACCAGTTAATGAAAATATCTATGGTATTTCAGTAACCTGAGATAAATACAGCCTGCACTGCAGCATTTGAAACACAGCCAGTTTCATTATAACTACCCAGTAAGTTACAGGCACACAACTTCTGGTGGCTGTGATAAATACTACTCACTTTTATTTCATTGTGTTTTAGTTGGATTTCTTCAATTTTCCACAATGGTTACGTCTTTTTGTTTAAACAGTAATAGGCTGCACAAGTCACTAGTACAATTGTTATTCTTCATAACAGTTTAAAAACTAAATTGTATGAATTAATTGTGATTCAATGCAATAACTGTATATAATTTTCTTACCGTAACTATGTTAGCCATCTCATTAAAGTAATGTATGGTTCATTGTAGCCTCTGGATCATATAGGTCTTCCAGTAATTATATGAAAGCTGTTACTTGTGTTAAAAGTTGCTTTGCAGCAATACCACAGAAATGAGGAACCATAGGACCGGGATATCATATCATGGAGCTAGAAGTATCACAGATTGCATTAGTAAAGAAAATAAAAAAGCTACCTGACGGCCTGACAGATAAATATGCCATACAGAAAATAAAAGTAATATTTACAAATTAATGTCTACGAGGACAGCTGAAAGAAGTTTTTTTAGTTCCTGTAAAAATTTCTGTTGGGCAATGTTACTTGGATGACTAATTACTAAGCTGTTTTTTAGTACTTGATGTCCCCGCTTACTTTGTAGTGGAGTTAGATGTTGGAGCAACAATTACTGAATGTTTATTGTGTTACTCAATGTTTTGTGCTGAAAGTATGATTTGATTTGCAAGATCACTTATAGAATATGTTTTGCACTGATTAATGTCAGAAATTGGGGTGTGTTAAGATTATTTTGTGAATTGAGAATTGTACTACGTGACCTATTTGGATAGAATTTGAACTATTTTGTAATTGTCTTTATGCTGAGGGTACTTCTTTATGTATGTCACCAGAGGTACAAGCACTTTTTTTGTATGTCATTTTCAGTGGTGTGCATAGGGCCTTAGTTGTTCTGGCTGTTTTTTTACTTTTGTTTTCTGTGGTGTATCTTCATCTCTTCTGCCGGCTTGCCAACATTATCTTCAACTACCATTACACCTATTCTTCCATAGTTAGTAATTTTGAGTATTTTTCTGCTGACAATGTTAACAATGCTAGTGTGCCATCACGTAAGTTACAAGATTTTTTCAAAACATTGTGTTACTTACTTTGCTGTTACTTGTGACCCCATACCTATCATTTCTCATGAAATATGAGATTATCTGGTGTGCGAACACTAACAACTATAAAAACAGCACGTATTCTGATACCAACCAAATAAATGTATTTTCTGGACATTTTAATGAGGAACATGTAATAGAACACAATGTAATTGCAAGGAATCAGACAGACCAGGCAAAGAGAACATAATATTAACAACACCAAAGATGTTACTAGTTTCTTTCAGTGATTACATTTTAGTATAGTTTTCTGACTAACTTTATCACCATACAGCCATAGCCATCCCCCCCCCCCCCCCCCTCCCAGAATATCATCAGATGCCAGTGAAGGCCTCTAAGTGAAGGCATAGCCTCCATGCTTCTTACATCATTTGGTGTAAGTGTTGGGTGACAGTGAGTACTTAGAGTTGCAGTACTCCAGTTTAGGAATATCCAATATTTCCTCAGAGATATGGTGACATTGTTCTTGCTAGTGCATTGATGCAATCTTGGATACTCAGCACCAGATAACTGTCCAGAATGATGCCTGAATTTCTTACGTAGTAGTCTCCAAGTGCTGTCTTTTTTCTTGATGAGGTATAAAAGTGACCCTCAAGGGCTGCTGGACCATCAAATTATTCCCACAATGCACAATTCATTCGTCTCTGTTTTGGCTGCTATGTACTTGTTAGGTGCAAGTCAAAGAGCATTGAATGTGATAGGAGGATCAAGCATAGTATAAACATGGTGGCATTTGTTACATACAACGGCAACAGTAGCTGAAGATTGTCCACAAAGAGACATGTGCAGACAGTTGACACAGCTGCAGCAGAGGGGAAGTTTTTTGTGTGTTCCCTACCTCCAACTGAGTAGCCTATAATCTACAGTCCTCACATTAATTTGGCCACTAACACTTTATCCTCTGCATGAATGTTTATTCTGGTCACTATTATTGATGCTAACTTGTTTCATATGACTCATATGTGTGCTCTAAATCTTCAAGGGCATGTGACATACAGCTGGATTAGAGAGGATTGACTCAATGGAAACTTTTTCCATTGTCTGTGCATTCCATACTATAGTACAGTGATCATCATTAACTTAATCAGTGATGTGTAGCATAAGTGTTGGCAGTTTTGTCCCAGAAAACTTTATATAGTTAAAGAACCAATACATATATTTCCTGGTGCAAGGATATGTGAGCACAATAGTGACGCAAAATGTCAGCTCCCAAGATGAGTTCCATGGACTTGGTTAATACAAAAGTCCACTAAGATTGCTTGAAACCTAGATCCACTACCACACTCGGCTCCCTGGAAGTAGTAATTGTGGAACTATTAACTATTGTAAGCCATGTTTTTAGTTCAGACTGTGTCAATTATGTGGCAACGCACTAACATCTAAAGCGAAGTCTGTTAGGTATATATGCAGTACACAAATGTCTGAGATGTACAACTGTTACAATTCATGTTGTGTGATCAGGACACTGAACCATGCTGGTACTTCACTTGCACTTACATGTTTTACACTGGGTGTGAAGGCTGATACATTGGATGGATCATGAATGGCTGTTGTTTGTCAGTGCAAACAGGCATAAGTGTCAATGTTTTGTGCAGACACACTCAGAGCAACTCTGCAACTGTTGATATGCAGGTGCTTCTTCCGGGAACAGCATCCAGCCATGCTTAAACCTGGTCACTATTATTAATTCATTATGCACAAGGGTAGGTGAATTTCTTGGCTTGCATTCTGAACTGCATGTGGTACTGGCAACAGATTGGGATTCAGTTGTTAACACTACAGTACATGTGGTGGGTAATGCCTGGCCAGCTGGTGCAAGTATGTTCCTTGAGCTACCACTGCAAAGTGCTCATGTCTTTGTGTAGTACTCAGAACTGCTTCATTATCACAGGGTGTTGCATTGATGAATTGGATGGAACTATTGCTGCAATGCCATTACCAGATTGTGATGCCACACTCATCTTTCCCTTTTGTAAAGCACTGTACATTTCATCTGCAGTGTCCAACTGTGAAGACATGCAGCAACTATTACTGGGAATGACAGCACTTTTAATAGCAAATGATAGTTGGTTAACCCTCCACCCCTATAAACCATGGACCTTCCCATTGGTGGGGTAGCTTGCAAGCCACAGCAATACTGATAACTGTATCATAGATTTAACCACAACAGGGGGGGATGGGGGAATCAGCTGAGAGACCAGACAAATATGTGATTCCCTAAGAGGGGCAACAGTCTGGATTACTGACTGATCTGGCTGTGTAACACAAACCAAAACATTGTGTGAATGGCTAAAAGCAATGGAAGACTATAGCTATAATTTTTCTTCAGGGCATGAAGCTCTACTATCCGTTAAATGATGATGGCACCCCGTTTGGTAAAATATTCAGGAGGTAAATAGTCTCCAATTCAGATCTATGGGTGGGTGTGGCTCAAAAGGATTTCATCATAAGGAGAAACAAAACTAGCATTCTATGGTTTAGAGCATTATATTGGGTCACCCTCCTCTAACATTACCTTTTTTTTATATAGAAATAACCGATACCATTTACACTATTGATTCATGTATAGGTTAAAATTATATCTGACTGGATGAATTTCATATGATTTTGCATACAATGTGTTATGTTTCTGGCTAAAATATGTAAAAAGAAATTAATTTCTTAGTACTCTGTACATACAGTTAAAATTAATCTTCTTTTAAAAATAATTGAAATTAAGAAATTTCATATTATTAATTACTCAATCTAATGCTAATTATTAAATTTATTTCTGGAGTTGACTATAAAATAATGATATAAATTAGTAAGGATTCTTTCTTTGTCAAGAAAGTGTGTAAACTCTTTTGCTTTGTAAATTCCTTGGAATATTGTGTGTGCCACAGAATGTTAGATGCACTCGTGAGTGTGCCTCATGGAAGCAGACGTTTTTCTAAGTTTGTCAACAACAATGTAATTATTGGTTTTTTGGATGTGGAAATTGTAAAGTCAGCGTGATTTAGAAGAATGAGATAAAATAAAAAGATATTTATAGCAACAGGCAAATCTTCATCAGTTATTTCGTTCAACAGGAACCCAGTAAGAAGAAATTACAACCTCAAGAATGTACCCTAGACACAACAAGACTTGGAGCCAACAACAATGAGATAATGAAGATAAGTAAAAAGTGTTTTTTTTATTTTTATTTTATTTATTTTTTATATCTTATACCTCTCGAAGTTGTTGAAAATAATTAATAGACTAAGAGGAATTTAATGGTGATGTGTGGGAGGGTAAGATTATAAGTGGAGGCTCAGCTGGGATCAGTTGACTGATAATGAAGTTTGTCTGTTGCAGAAGAAGAAAGAACAATGATGTGTGTCATTTGTAGCTTATATATACATATATGGAAACTCTAATCTATCGAAGAAAGAAGACTGCCCAACAAAGTCAGATCTACAGTGATGAGATAATATCAACAATGACAGAACGGATCAATTAAAAGATTATTTTACAACTACGAAGAAGGACATCAGAAAAGATATGTACAAATCAATTCAGAAATTAATTTTTTTTTCTTTTTTTTTGTGGACTTGTATAATTGCCAGGAAAATGAATAGAGATAAGGGTAGGGATGTAGATGTGAAAGCTGTAGGACCCAGCTAAGACATGTTTGAACCAAGTGAAAGTGTAGAAAGTTCAGAAACAGTTAGAACTGACATTAGGCAGTTGATTCTAATTAAAGTGAAAACAATGATAAAATGGACAGGGTACAATACCAAATAGACCAACTTAGTAATCAGGTTTTGGAACTAAAAGATGGGTTGTCAGAGGGATTAAAACGTGTGAATGAAAAAGTTGATGTATTAGAAAATAGATTTATTGTTTTGAAAAATAAGTTCATGGCCCAATCTGCACAACAAATGGAGAATGTTGATGACATGATGAAGTCTATTGCATGTAAAAATGCTGATTGACCAATAAAGAATCAGAGTCTGAATCTGACATCAGAAAGCTCTAGCAGAAAAAATGGAAGAGAACTTTTGTACATTAGTTCAAAAAATTTTAATTGTAAAAACAGTATGCTAAATAATGTAGATGTTTTAGACCAAAAATTGTTTTTTATTTCAGGAAAATTGTATTCCCAACAATCTGTATTCAAATAATGGTACTGTGTGGTCCAACATTCCAATCAAAAGCTTTCCACAGACAATTTACATCCAGTGGATTTTGTACACCACTGTAGGGAAAGTTTCATGTCAGGCATTAGTGACAACAAAAAGATTAAATTTGTTAAAATATGTCTTGAAGGTGAAGCTCTGTCATGGGTAATTCTAAATGTAAGTCGGTGGGAAATATATCAAAGTTTTGAAAAATCTTTTGATGGTAATGTGACTTGTGTTGTTGATGATGTTACTGATGAAGAAATGTTGGAATAATATGATGATGATGATGATGAGAATCAGGTTTTTGTGGAGTTTAAGATTAATGAAGTTTCAAAGTTATTTGCAAATACAGGTAAGGTAAGTGATGTATGTGACGATGTAAATGAGAGTCATGGAACATCAGCCCAGTCAAGGCAGTTTTTCATTAATGTCGTGCAGAGTAATGATCCAAACAGTAAACATGAGTTATCTGGAAGCCTAGAGAATAAAGATGAAAATTTTTTGAAATTTATTTGCAGCCAAATTGATGATAACATAGATAAATGTGCATTCTGGAGTAAGTTAGCTGTGATTAGTCAAAATTTGTATCCAAGTTGATGGAATGAAGTTGAAGAAGATCTAAGTAGGAAAATGTAATTTTGACAGTAATATAGTTTGTGTTCATTCTGTAATAAGTGTTGTTAAGTGTGTTCAATCCTTACCTGACAACACGTGTAACCAAAGTAATGCTATGATACCAGTGAATTTGATAAAACCCTTCAAAACAGTGTAGATGTTTGAGGAATACAGACGTTAAAGATGTATACAATTACCTGGGACAAGTGAAAAATATATCTTTTTCTCTAATAAGGTCATAGGTCGCATTGAAAACTGCTGCCCTAAGAAAGTAATCAAAGCAAATAGATTAAATGTTTCAAAACCTTGGATTGCAAATTAAATAAAAGTATCTTGAAAACCAAAAACAAGACTGTACTTACTGCCTAGTACAATGAGTACAGAACTAAATCTCATTACAAATTATATTGTAAAATTCTAAAGAAAGAAATCAGAATCTCAAAATGCATTTATTTTGAAGAAAAAATAAATGCCTCTAATAGCATGACAAAAACTATATGGAACATAGTAAAAAGAAAAACAGGAAAAATTAATTAGGCAAATGAGGAAATTATTTTAAATGTAAATAATGAGCTGATTAGAGATACCTCCAAAATTGCAGACCCTTTCAACAACTTTTTCCTTTCAGTATCAGACAAGTTAGGTTTGCATAGTTCCTCAGAAGACAGCTTAAAATATTTAAAAAATGCATTTCCGCATACGTTTGACCAAATGCAACTGAATCCTACCTCACTGAAAGAGATTTATAATATAATTAGCCTCTTAAAAACAAATGTTCCAGTGGTTATGATGAAATCAGCACTACCATAATTAAATGTTGCTCCTCAGAACTTTGTGACATAATGAATCCCTCCACAATGGTAATTCTCCAGATAGGCTTAAATATGCTATTGTCAAACCACTACACAAAAGAGGAGACAAAACATCAGTGGAAAACTTCTGTCCCATTTCATTATTGGTCATATTTCCAAAACTGCTTGAAAGGGTTATGTGCAATAGACTTTATAAACACTTAGTATAGAAAAACATTCTTATTCACAATCAGTTTGGATAAAGCTATATTCACTTTTACAGATGATATATCAGAATCAATAAATCAAGTTATTACCACTTGGAATATTCTGTGATCTGGCTAAAGCTTTTGATTGTGTTAAGCATGATATTCTTATACAAAAGTTAAAATGTTATGGGATAACAGAATAGCAGGCTCATGCTTCTCATCCTATCTTTTTAATAGAAAACAGTGTGTGTCTGTATCAGGCTTACCACATAACAACAGTCATTGAAAATATGAAACGAGCAGACAAGGGGTGCCCCAGGGCTCTATTTTAGGACTCTTGTTGTTCCTATCATACACTCCTGGAAATGGAAAAAAGAACACATTGACACCGGTGTGTCAGACCCACCATACTTGCTCCGGACACTGCGAGAGGGCTGTACAAGCAATGATCACACGTACGGCACAGCGGACACACCAGGAACCGCGGTGTTTGCCGTCGAATGGCGCTAGCTGCGCAGCATTTGTGCACCGCCGCCTCCAGTGTCAGCCAGTTTGCCGTGGCATACGGAGCTCCATCGCAGTCTTTAACACTGGTAGCATGCCGCGACAGCTTGGACGTGAACCGTATGTGCAGTTGACGGACTTTGAGCGAGGGCGTATAGTGGGCATGCAGGAGGCCTGGTGGACATACTGCCGAATTGATCAACATGTGGGGCATGAGGTCTCAGCAGTACATCGATGTTGTCGCCAGTGGTCGGCGGAAGGTGCACGTGCCCGTCGACCTGGGACCAGACCGCAGCGACGCACGGATGCACGCCAAGACCGTAGGATCCTACGCAGTGCCGTAGGGGACCGCACCGCCACATCCCAGCAAATTAGGGACACTGTTGCTCCTGGGGTATCGGCGAGGACCATTAGCAACCGTCTCCATGAAGCTGGGCTACGGTCCCACACACCGTTAGGCTGTCTTCCACTCACACCCCAACATCGTGCAGCCCACCTCCAGTGGTGTCGCGACAGGCGTGAATGGAGGGACGAATGGAGACGTGTCGTCTTCAGCGATGACAGTCGCTTCTGTCTTGGTGCCAATGATGGTTGTATGCGTGTTTGGCGCCGTGCAGGTGAGCGCCACAATCAGGACTGCATACGACCGAGGCACACAGGGCCAACACCCGGCATCATGGTGTGGGGAGGGATCTCCTACACTGGCCGTACACCTCTGGTGATCGTCGAGGGGACACTGAATAGTGCACGGTACATCCAAACCGTCATCGAACCCATCGTTCTACCATTCCTAGACCGGCAAGGGAACTTGCTGTTCCAACAGGACAATACACGTCCGCATGTATCCCGTGCCACCCAACATGCTCTAGAAGGTGTAAGTCAACTACCCTGGCCAGCAAGATCTCCGGATCTGTCCCCCATTGAGCATGTTTGGGACTGGATGAAGCGTCGTCTCACGCGGTCTGCATGTCCAGCACGAACGCTGGTCCAACTGAGGCGCCAGGTGGAAATGGCATGGCAAGCCGTTCCACAGGACTACATCCAGCATCTCTACGATCGTCTCCATGGGAGAATAGCAGCCTGCATTGCTGCGAAAGGTGGATATACACTGTACTAGTGCCGACATTGTGCATGCTCTGTTGTCTGTGTCTATGTGCCTGTGGTTCTGTCAGTGTGATCATGTGATGTATCTGACCCCAGGAATGTGTCAATAAAGTTTCCCCTTCCTGGGACAATGAATTCACTGTGTTCTTATTTCAATTTCCAGGAGTGACCTTTCATATGCAGCGCCACAAAATGCAAATTTTGTCTTATTTGCTGATGATTCAAGTGTTGGTATAAAAAAACAGTACCCATGATCCCACTGTGTAATCATCTAATGAACTATTTGTAAGTATCAATGGATGGTTCCCAGCAAATGGATTGTCACTGAATTTTGACAAAACCCAGTACATACACTTTAATACCTCACAGAGAATACCTGACTCAATGAGTATAATGTATTCAGACAATGAAATTAGAGCTGTAGACAGTGTGAAATTTTTAGGGCTACAAATTGACCACAACCTAAATAGCAAAACTCACACCCTAATGAAACGCCTTAGTTCAGCTAGATTTGCAGTATGCATGGCAGCAGAAATAGGTGATTTAAAAATGAAGAAGTTAGTTTATTTGGCCTGCTTACATTCACTAATGAGTTATGGAATCATATTTTGGGAAAACTCCTCTCACAAAGAGAACATTTTAAAAATTCAAAAACAAGTCATTGGAATTATATGTGGTGCCAGTCCTAGATCATCATGCAGAGACCTCTTTAAGAAACTTGGTATTCTAACTACTACTTCTCAGTACATATACTCATTGATGTCCTTTGTCATTGCCAACATGTCTCTTTTTACACAAAATACTGCAAAACATGATTATAATACCAGAACCTAAAACAATCTGTATAAGAACCATAAAAGCTTAACATTAGTACAAAAAGGAGTCAAATACCTAGGTACTCATATATTCGATTACTTACCAGAGCATATCAAAGGTCTTGTAAGTGATAAAGATCGATTTCAGTGTGAATTAAAGAACTGAATATCGTCACAAAGATTATAGCTCATAACTCTGCCTGCATTATAATTGTACAATATCCCAATATCCATAGGGGGGGGGGGGGGGGGGGGATTAAATTAAACTCTTTCCACATTCCAAAGACTCCTCTCCAAGGAAAACCATAAATGTAAATGTAATATTGGGGTTTTGAATGTGGAAATTGTAGTCAGTATGGTTTAGAAGAATGGGTTAAAATAAAAAGACATTCATAGCAACAGCCAAATCTTCACCAGTTACTTAGTTCAACAAGAAACTGCACTGCATCAAGAATGTACCCTAGACACAAGACGGCTTGGAGCCAACAACGAGATAATGAAGATAAGTAAAAACTTTTTCGTTTGTATTTCTTACGCCTCTTTTAGTTATTAAAAATAATGAACAGACTAAGAGGAATTTAATGCTTGTGTGTGGGAGGGTAAGATTACAGCGTGGAATGTTAGATCCCTTAATTGGGAAGGCAGGTTGGAATATTTTAAAAGGGGAATGGATAGACTGAAGTTATATGTAGAGGGCATTAGTGAAGTTCAGTGGGAGGAGGAACAGAACTCTTGCTCAGGCAAATACAGGGTTATAAATATAACGTCATGTAGGGGTAATCCAGGAGTGGGTTTATTAATGAATCAGAAAATAAGAAAGTGGGTAAGCTACTATGAATAGGACAGTGACACATTATCATAACCAAGGTAGACATGAAGCCCATACCCACCACAGTAGCACAAGTTTAAATGTCAACTGCCTCCACAGATGATGAAGAGACTGAAGACGTATATGATGAGATAAAAGAAATTATTCAGATAGTTGAAGGGAAGGAGACAAAAATTTAATTCTGATGAGTGACTGGAATTCAAAAGTAGTAAAAGGAAGAAAAGGAAAAATACTGTAAATATGGACTGGGGGAAAGAAATGAAAGAGGATCCACCTGGTAGAGTTTTACACAGAATATAATGTAATCATTGCTAACACTAGCTTTATGAATCATGAAAGGAAGTTGTATATGTGGAAGAGACCTGAAGACACTGAAAAGTTTCAGATTGATTACATAGGGGTGAAACAGAGATTTCGGAACATTTTAAATTCTGAGACATTTCTAGGGGCAGATGAGAACTCTGACCAGAATTTATTGATTATGAACTGTAGATTAAAACTGAAGAATTTGAGAAAAGGTATGAAAGTAAGGAGATGGGACCTGGACAAGTTAAAAGAACCAGACATTGTTGAGTGGTAGCAATAGGCAATGACTATCTAAAATAGGGGAAAGGCATACAGTAGAAGACAAATGGGTAACATTAAGAGATGAAATAATGAAGGTAGCAGAGGATCAAGAAGGTAAAAAGACATGGCCTAGAAGAAATCATTGGATAATGCACTGTAAGCATACTGTCATATCACTGACTTGCTTTGCGAGCAGCTGCATTTGCAGAGTTGAGCACAAGGCATGCAGCTGCTATGGTGTGTTGTGGATAGCTCTGCATGGGAAAGGCATTATTATGGAAGGTCAAGTGTGGCTGTAAGTACTATTACTATGAAGTAATGAGATATGGAGAGAATTCAATGAAAAGTGTGTAAAGAAGTAATTAAGTATGAGTAGTGCCGCTGATAACGCATTTGAGCATCCGCCCATTTACGTGTCGTACCGTACAACATCAATCATTTGTGTTGTGTTCAGCCTCCCAGAATAAAACTAAAGTGAACCAGTAAAGTAGTTTACCATAAAGGAAGCAATCAAGTGTCAGTGTCTTGTAGTGATTGTGGGATTGTGGGGACATGTATTGGTCATCGCATTTCTGCATCATCAACAATAAGCCACATCACAACAGTTATGCACACACTCATACAAGTGAGAAATGTGAACTATAAATTAACTTTTACGAACATTGTTACATTATTACAAGTGTCGCGAAGGACTGGTACCACATCATTAGAAATATCGTATTCATGATCCATGGAAATAGTATTAATCTAATCTAATCTAATCAGATATCTGTGTGTATGTGATAAGTGTAAGAACCTTCGTTCGACCATTCGGCTTCCACATCATTAACAATCACTCATGCCATGTTGGTTACATGTACACTCATCCAAGTGATAACTGTGGTGAGATAATCATCATCATTGCCTGTATATCTATCACTAAAGGTTTGGCCAGAGTAAGACTGTGAAATATGTGTGATGGTGTGAAGTACAATAGTGACAGACATTAACATCATCAAGAATACAGTACAGGAAGAAGGGAATGATAATTATGACCTCTCATCAGGTAAGTCAGAATGTTAATTGGCATCAACACTTATGACTTAGTGTGTAAACAGTGAAACCTATGATTTTCTTATTGTCTCAGAATATAATTGTTCATACCATACGCAGGACAGTGTTGTGTTTAGTATTTAGTGGCTCCCTTAAACCTGCTTCTATATTTATATACATAATTTCAGGGAATCCAGTAGCAGTGTGGAACAGAAATAATATGACTGCTATGGGTGAACTAAGTATGTGGCATGGAAGGGTGCATGGACAAAGTGAGAACAGTTGAGTCCCACACTAGTTGTACCACTGGGAATGTTACAACATGAGATATTGAATTCATGTAGAACTGCCACAACATGATGTGGCATGGACTCGACTAATTTCTGAAGTAGTGATGGAGAGCATTGACACAATGAATCTTGCAGGGCTATCCATAAATCCATAAGAGTACGAGGGGCTGGAGATCTCTTCTGAACAGCACGTTGCAAGGCATCCCAGATTTGCTCAATAATATCCATGATTGGGGTGTTTCATGGCCAGCAGAAGTATTTAAATTCAGAAGAGTGTTGCTGGAGCCACTCTGTAGCAACTGTGGATGTGTGGCATGTCAGTCAGTCAGAATGCACAATGGACATGAATGGATGCAGGTGATCAGACAGGATGCTTACATAGATCTCACTTGTCAGAGTCGTATCTAAACCTATCAGAGGTCCCATATCACTGCAACTGCAATCCCACATCATTACAGAGCCTCCATCAGCTTGAGCAGTCCCCTGCTGACCTGCAGGGTCCATGGATTCAAGAGGTTGTCTCCATACCCGTACAATCCATCCACTTGATACAATCTGAAACAAGACTCGTGTGACCATGCAACATGTTTCCAGTCATCAACAGTCCAATGGTGGTGTTGAGTGGCCCAGATGAGGCATAAAGCTTTGTGTCATGTGGTCATCAAGGGTACACGAGTGGACTTTCAGCTCTGAAAGCCCATATCAATGATGCTTTGTTGAATGGTTCACACACTGACACTTGTTGATGGCCCAGCATTGAAAAGTGCAGCAGTTTGCAGAAGGGTTGCACTTCTGACATGCTGAACAATTTTCTTCTGTCACAATTGGTCCCATTCTTGCAGGATGTTTTCCAGCTGCAACAATGTCAGAGATTTAATGTTTTACTGGATTCCTGATATTCACGGTATACTTGTGAAATGTTCATATGGGAAAATCCCCACTTAATCCCTACCTCGGAAATGATGTGTCCCATCACTCATGCATTGACTGTGACACCATGTTCAAACTCACTTAAAACTTGATAACCTGCCATTGTAACAGCAGTAACTGATCTAACAACTGCACCAGACACTTGTTGTCCTATATGGGTGTTGCTGACTGTAGTGCCATATTCTACCTGTTTACATATTTCTATATTTGAATACACAAGCCTATACCAATTTCTTTGGTGCTTCAGTGTCCTACTTGTCTAGAAACCAGAAGGCATTTATAAGAGTCCAGGGGCATGGAAGGAAAGCAGTGGTTGATTAGTGAGTGAGACATGGTTGTAGCCTATCTTCCATGTTGTTCAATCCGTACATTGAGCAAGGAGTAAAGGGAGCCAAAGAAAAATTTAGAGTAGGAATTAAACTTCAGAGGGAAGAAATAAAAATCTTGTGATGTGCTGATGACAGTGTCATTCTGTCCAAGACAGCAAAAGGCTTGGAAGAGAAGTTGAACAGAACGGATAGTGTCTTGAGAAGAGGATATAAGATTAACATAAGCAGTATCCAGACAAAAATAAGAGAACACAGTCAAATTAAATCAGGTGATGATGGGGAAATTAGATTAGGAAACAAGACACTTAAAGTAGTAGATATGTTTTGCTATTTGGGCAGCAAAATAAATGATTATGGTCTAACTAAAGAGGATATAAAATGTAGACTGGCAATGGCAAGAAAAATGTTTCTAAAGAAGAGAAATTTGTTAACATCAAATATTCACTTAAGTGTTAGGAAGTCTTTTCTGGAGGTATTTTTGTAGAGTGCAGCCATGCATGGAAGTGAAACATGGATGATAAACATTTCAGGCAAGAAGAGAATAGCAAATTGTGAAACGTAGTACTACAGAAGAGTACTGAAGATTATATTGGTACATCATGTAATTAATGATGAAGTACTGAATATACTTCGGGAGACAAGAAATTTGTGGCACAGCTTGACTTAAAGAAGGGATTGGTTGATAATTCACATTCTGAGACACCAAGGGGTCACCAGTTTAATAATGGAGAAAGAGGGAGAGAGAGAGATAGAGAGAGGGAGAGGGAGAGAGAGAGAGAGAGAGAGAGAGAGAGAGAGAGAGAGAGAGAGAGTATGTATGTGTGTGTGTGTGTGTGTGTGTGTGTGTGTGTGTGTGTGTGTAACTGTAGAGGGAGACAAAGAGATGCATACAGTAAGAGATTCAGGTTGCAGTAGTTATTAGGAGATGAAGAGGCTTGTACAATATAGAGCAGCATGGAGAGCTGTATCAAACCAGTCTTTGGACTGCAGACCACAACAATAATTGTTAATTAAACAACTCTTGGGGCAACATTATATCAGATATTTCAGTTTCAATAAATAATGCACAAAGGTGGTGCCAAAACTGTGTGGGCAATTTTTCACCAATTAATTCACTTTGCAGAATTTACTGTATGTGTAGGTCTTTTGGTTTATGCAACCATTTAAGCACACTGCCTATATGACATTGCTATTTATACTGTACATGGATAACATGAATAATATCTGACAACTATTACTGTATAAGAATTCAATGCACCAGTTGTAAGAATAAATTGCATACCATCATCACACGCACCATAAGTGACAAATGAAAGTTTCAACATTCTGAACCACAGGTTCTGCTGCTCCCTGATATATGGTGGTATTACCACTTTGTTGCACTGCATGGTTGACGTGCAGTAGTTGATGGGCAAAATGTTTGTAGGAGGCACTAAACCCAGTAACAATGGAGAATTCTCAATCATTTGAGGGTGGGGATCTGTATTTGCAGCTTGCAAGCTCTTCGTTGATTGTCCCAGTGAAGCATGTCCCACTGCAACTGGCATTGTTATTTCATGTTAATTTTGTGTTCACTGCTAATGTTTTCCACAGGGTCACACCTTGTGAGGACAATAACCACAATAAAAACAGTACATATACTAATTCCAAACTAACAAAGGTATTTATTGAACTCTTTAATGAGAAACAAATGATTTAGCACAATGCAA
The DNA here is from genome assembly GCF_023897955.1 of Schistocerca gregaria. Lineage (NCBI taxonomy): Eukaryota > Metazoa > Arthropoda > Insecta > Orthoptera > Acrididae > Schistocerca > Schistocerca gregaria. The sequence continues at coordinate 427,700,117 of NC_064926.1, forward strand.
CTGCAAGTGACCAGACAGAAAAGATAGTGAGAACGTAATACAAAATTTAACAACACTATACATGTTAAAGTTCCTCTCAGTGACTGCATTTTAGCTCTCTGTCCAATTTTATCATCACATAGACATTATTACTAATTTGTGATTATTCTCTGTTTTCAGACCAACAACTTGTCTAACAAAACATACTATGTCCTATTGAGAAAAGCTTTATCACTACTTAACACTTAATCTTTACATTACTATACTGTATGCCTTAATGATTGGTTTGATTATCTTTTAAAGTAACTAATGTTGAGCTGTATTCTGTGTATACTTTTGCTTTACTTGTATACTTCAACAGTAAAGAAGACTTACCTAAAATCCTTTAACAAGCTAGACATGACTAGTGTGCATGTGTACATGACCAACACATGTGCGTGTGCATGCATGCCCAAACACCAAAAACACACACACACACACACACACACACACACACACACTAATTCTCCTTTGAGAGTAATGTATAGCAACAAATCTATGGCACAACCATGGACAGCCACATGGCACCCTACTATACCAACCTGTTTTCTGGGCCAGCTAGACAAAGCCTTCTTTGTCTCCCAAATGTCATATCTTGTTTAGTTCACTGATGATATCTTCATGATCTGGATCCAGGAGCAAGAACTGCTCTCCTCATTCCTCTGCAGCCTTAACACTTTCTGTACCATCAACTTTACCTGGCACTCCTCAACCCAATGTGCCACCTACTTGGATGCTGACATTAACCTCTCTGATGGCTCGATCCATATGATGTTCACTAACCACCAACAGTACCTGCATTTTGTCAGGTGTTATCATTCTGCACTGAATAATCATTTGCAGGTTTCAAGGCCTCCAGTAGGCTCTGTATTTGGAGTGACAAAAATTCCCTTGCCCAGTATGCTGAAATCTCACAAATGATTTCACAGACAGGCACTACCACATAGAACAAGTCCACAGAATAGATTTCCCACACCATATCCTTAGACACCTCTAATCCTCCTACCACCCCACCCAACATTGAAATCAACAAAAATGACACCAAAAATAGCTACAGACTAAAATGATTTTTCCTGTCCATAGTTATAGGAAATTTTAGTGATCACAGTTGGGCACAGGATCAAAGCATGAAAGGAGAAATGCTGGAACAGCGGAAAAAAGGGTAAAGAGAGAGTAAAATGGTCTATACCATGAGGTTACAGGGCAATAATATGCCCAGTTGTGACAGAAATATCAAATATGAGGTTACAGGGCAATAATATGCCCAGTTGTAACAGAAGTATCAAAAGCACTATTCCATCATCCACTGTCTACCCAACCTTCAAGACATTCTGGTCCGCATCTATGCCACTCCAACTCCCAACCCCTTGCCATGCCTTATGGAAGACATTGATGCAAGACCAGCCAAATAAATCCACCCAGTACATTATACTCCAGTTTTGTCACAGGCTTATTGTACCCCATCAGAGGCAGGGCTGCCTGTGAAATCAGCCATGTCCTATACGAGCTCTGTCACATTTTCTGCACATCACTTAATGTGGGCACAACTGCAAACCAGCTGTCCACAGAATGAATGGCCACAGCCAAATCGCCACAAGGAACATATTTGACCACTCTATGGCACAACATGCTCCTAAGCAAATGTACAAGTTCAGTGGCAGCTTCACAACCTGCGACATGTGGATCCTACCCTTGAGAACCAACTTCAAAAGCTAAGACAGATTCCCTTTTAGTGCTATCTATTTGAGGTGAATGTTATGATTTCAATTGTATCCTTTTCAAGTGATGTTCAAGTTACTTTTTGCCTATGTATTGTGTAGGTGGAATGCACATACCTGAGTTTTATGTGAATTGGGTTCCATCCCAGCACATAGGAAGTTCCCTTGCCCAGTATGCAGAATGCAGATGTTAGCTTGGGTTCTACTTCTTCGGATGTCACTCCTTGAGCAGTGACAGCTTTGTCATCTGCATAGATGAAAGACCATATTCCATTGTTGGGTGGATAATCATTGGTGTATATATATGTTAATAATATCACATTGTTCATAATTTGCTTTCATTGTTGTAATAACTCTTATTTCTTCACGATGCTCCAGCCTTCACTTTTGCTGGCCCGCAGTAAGAGTGTGCCTCGTTATTTGCTCCATGTTGTTTTGATACTGAATGTTGAGCTACTAACTCTTACTATAATGGCATTACAATGTAACAGATAAAGTATAACACAAATTGTAATATTACATATGGCTCAACTGTCTTGTTGTTTTTGTTCTTGTTAATTTTTTTCCAGACTCAACTGACATAATGTAGGTGATGGTGCCATAAAATTAACCCATATTGTTAACATTTACTGAAAGTTAAGCAGTTATATACAGTTATTTTCCTGATTGTTATACAACTAATTCTCTTTCATGATGCGAGAAAGGACAACCTGATGCAATAAAATTTAAAATATTTACTTGCATACAATGTTTTTCAAATTAAAAATTTACAACATTAATAAGTCTATTCACAAAATATTGGTTAACCTAGGTTAGTTACATGATAAGAAAAAGGACAGAAAGATCAAGAAGATACCATTACTAGGCAACAGTGGGGAATATAAAAACAGTACTAACTCTATCACTGATGATTACCAAGTAACTAGTATATTTAAACAAGTTCAGAGCTTTGTGACGCCTTTAAAAATAGAATTCGGGGTAAAATATTGCATTATAAATCTAGTTGGGGGTTCAAGCAACAGTATACCCCAAACATCAATTTTACAAAGTGGAACATCATTATATATTTCACTGATAATGCACTGCACCAGAAAGTGAAGATCATGATGCACTGTCTGAACTGTTCTGTGAAGTCCATTAAAGCTGCTCTTGGAACGTCATTCGGGAGAGATGGATGTTCATATGTGGATGTGAAGGAACTACTACTCCTCACATAGTCACCTCTTATGTAACACAATCTACATCCACATTTATGTCTATACTCTGCAAACCACAATGAGATGCATGGCAGAGGGTACGTCCCATTGTACCACTTATTAGGGTTTCTTTCTGTTCCATTCACAAATGGAGCATTGTAAGAATAATTATTTGAGCCTCAGTATGTGCAGCAAATATTGTAATCTTATCCTCATGATCCCTGTATGAGTGATATGTAGGGGGTTGTAGTACAAAGAGCGTTCAAAAAGTTTTGCACCGTTATCTCTAATTCTTTTATTTTTTGCAGGTGGAGAATCAATTTTTTTGTGAACATACTTGGAACATTTAGCTATACATTGAGCCTAATCAATGTAGCCTCCATCAGCTGTGATGCATCTGGCCCAATGTTCTTTCCATGATGTAAATGCACTTTGGTAAAATTCTGGGGATTGGCTTTTACACCATTGCTTGACACAGGAAATAAGGTCTTTCTCACTATCAAATGTGTTACCACATAGGTGGGACTTCAGATGACCAAAGAGGTAAAAATCAGATGGAGCCAAGTATGGAGGATGAGGAACAATTTTCCAACCCATTTTCCTGATTTTCTCTTGTGTCATAAGGGCTGTATGGGGTTTGACATTGCCATGGTGTAGTCTGATGAGCTGACCCTGAAGCTGTGGGTCTTGATGGCACATTGCAGCTTGTACAATGACAAACAGTAATGGTCCCAGTTAATTGTGGAGCCAGGTTCCAAAAAGTCAATGAAAATGACACCACATTGAGCCCAGAAGGAGGCCATCACCTTTCAGGCTGCTGTTCATGAAAGTCTCGGTTTCTTCTTTCGAGGAGAGTCCGAATGACGCCACTCCATGGACTGGGTGTTGCTCTCAGGTTCAGACAAAAACAACCATGTTTCATCCTGGATAATGATGCCATCAAAACACTGATTCCACTCCTCAATAAAGATCTCCATGAGACCCTCCCACACATTCTTCTCATTGTTTTCATTTCTTTTGTCAATAATCTAGGCACACAATGTGCACAGTCATTTCAGCAAGCTGTCTTGTCATCGCACACCTGTCATTATGGATGATTTGATCAATGGTCTCCTTATTCACATCACTCAGTGCCATCGATGATCTACCACAACGTGGATTGTCCAGTAGACAAAAATCACCTTCTTTAAACCTCTGCAATCACTGCTGGATACTGCTACAGTCCACTGTGTCCTCCCATAAACAGGGAGCAACTTCCTGTGAATCGATGTGGCAGAGTGAATGTTGCTCTTGAAGAGGAACTCCATCACCGACCATTATCGCAACCTCACATCTACTTCATGGTCCATTATGGCTCACCTGTAAACAAAAGAAAATACTTTCATATACCAACTTATAGCTAAATGTCCAAGTATGTTAACAAAATGTTTCGTTCTCCTCCTGCAAAAAAAAAAAAGAAAAAAAAAAAAAAATTAGAAACGACTGTGCAAACTGGTATGCCCTTTGTATGTTCCTAGAGGAATCATTTAAAGCTAGTTCTTGAAACTTTATTAATAGACTTTCTATGGATAGCTTATGTCTGTCTTTGAGAGTCATCCAGCTCAGTTCCTTCAGTATCTCTGTGACACTCTCCCTTGCATTAAACAAACCTGTAACCATTCATGCTGCCCTTCTCTGTATACATTCAATATGCCCTCTTAGTCCTATTTGGTATGGGTCCCATGCACCTGAGCAATTTCCTAGAACTGCTTGCATGAGTGATCTGTAAGCAACCTCCTTTGTAGACTGATTATACTTCCCCAGTAGTCTGCCAATAAACTGAAGTCTACCACCTGCTTTACCCACTACTGAACCCATGTGGTCATTCAATTTCATATCCCTACTAAGTGTTATATCCAGATATTTGTATGAGTTGGCAAATTTCATCAATGACTCATTGTCACTAAAGTCATAGGACACTATGTTTTTTTCATTTTGTGAAGTGCAAAATTTTATATTTCTGAACATTTAAAGCAACTTGCCAATCTCTGCACCACATTAAAATCTTATTAAAATCTGACTGAATATTTGTGTAGCTTTTTCCAGATAATACTTCTTTATAAATAACTGCAACATATGAAAAAAGCCTGATTTTACTACTAATATTGTCTGCAAGATCATTGACATACAATATAAACAGCTGCGGCACACCCGAAGTTACTTCTACATCTAACAATGACTCTCCATCTAAGATAACATATTGTGTTCTCCCTAACAAAAAGTCCTCAACCCAGTCACAAATACCCCCTATGATCATACTTTTGACAATAGGTGTAGATGTGGTATGAGTCAAATGCTTTTTGGAAATCAAAAAAATACTTCATCTACCTGGTTGCCTTAATCCAAAGCTGTCAAAGGAGAAAACTGCATGTTGGGTTTCACATGATAGATGTTTTTGAAATCCATAGTGGTTGGCATTGATAAGAGTCATTCCATTCAAGATACCTCATTATGTTTGAGCTCAGGATAATTCTAAGATTCTACAATAAATCAATGTCAAGGATACTCGACAGTAGTTTTGTGGATCATTTCTACTGTGTCTTTTCCCAAGAACTGGGCACAGTGTTTTGTTTGAGGGATCTATGATAGATTATAGTTAGAAGGGGAGCTAACACAGCTGCAAATCCAGTATAGAATCTGACTGGGATTCCATTGGGGCCTGGAGCTTCATTCCATTTTAACAATTTCAGCTGTTTATCAAAACTGCTGATGCTAATACTTATATCATTCATCTTTTCAGAGGTGTGAGGATTAAACTGGGAAAATTCTCCTGGGTTTACCTTTGAATACGGAGTTAAGCATTCCACCTTTTGCTTTGCTACCTTCAATTTCAGTTCCTGTCTCATTCGCTAGGGACTGGACATTCACTTTGATGTCACTAACAGCCTCGACATGCAACCAGAATTTATTTCGGTTCTGTGAAACATCAACTGACAATGTTCTGTTGTGGTAGTCACTGAAGACTTCATGGATTGATCTCCTGCAACCCAAATGTGTTTCATTCACATCTCTCTATCTAGAGCCCTATGCTTTGTTTTAGCCTATTGTGCAGTAACCTCTGTTTCTTTTCAATTTAATCATTGACATGTGACACCACTTTTTTTATTTTGTTTTACTTAGTTTATCTTTCTACTCGTTTCAGTCATCCTTTGTACTTTGGTAATCATTTTTGCCCCAATGCGTCATGGTCACTGATACCAGTTTCGATGTGGACATCCTCAGAGAGGTCTATTTGTTACCATTAGATCCAATATATTTCCATCATGATTGGGGTTACCAACTATATGTTCTAGGTAGTTTTCAGAAAAGGCATTTAGTGAAGTTCCAGAACTCAATTCTTTGATAAGGGGCAACATGCACCAGTGATTGCCAATAGAATCTGAAACATTGCTGATCGTATTTTCACCTACATTGAGCAACTCTTCAAAATATTCCCTCCATCTGCCCAAGGCATCCACAGGATTCACCAGCAGTTTTCCTGACCTGTCCAAAATACTTGTCATTTCCTTCTTACCTCCCTTTTGAAGACTGCTAATTACACTCCAGAATGGTTTTCCAGCAGCTTGACCCATAGTCTCCAACCTGTTTCCAAAGTCTTCCCAAGATTTCTTCTTGGATGCTGGATGCTTGGATGCTTCTACCAACTTCCTAAAATTCACAAACCAAATCATCCCGGCCGCCCCATTATAGCTGGTTACCAAGTCCCCACAGAACATATCTCTGCCTACGTAGATCAACACCTTCATCCCATTACATGCAGTCTCCCATCCTTCATCAAAGACACAAACCACTTTCTTGAACACCTGGAATCCTTACCCAATCTGTTACCTCTGGAAACCATCTTTGTAACCATTGATGCCACTTCCTTATACACAAATATCCCGCACGTCCAGGGCCTCGGTGCGATGGAGCACTTCCTTTTACGCCGATCACCTGCCACCCTACCTAAAACCTCTTTCCTCATTACCTTAGCCAGCTTCATCCTAACTCACAACTCAACTTCTTCAGTTTCAAAGGCCAGAGATACTAACAATGAAAGGGAACAGCCATGGGTACCAGGATGCCCCCCCCCCCCGTATGGCTTGGTGCATGGCCAGCACATGTTGGCACAGTGTTACACCGTCCGGGTTATGTGGATCCTTTCCACTGACACCAACCTATCAGAACTCTGGAGATGGGAACTTGCCCTTCAATATATCCTCTCTTCCTGTTACCCACCAGGCCTCAACCTCCGCTAATTTCAAGTTGCCGCCGCTCCTACCTCACCTGTCATTCAATAACATCTTTGCCTCTGTACTTCCGCCTTGACTGACATCTCTGCTCAAACTCTTTGCCTTTACATATGTCTGCTTGTGTCTGTATATGTGCGGATGGATATGTGTGTGTGTGTGCAAGTGTATACCTGTCCCTTTTTCCCCCCAAGGTAAGTCTTTCCACTCCCAGGATTGGAATGACTCCTTACCCTCTCCCTTAAAACCCACATCCTTCCGTCTTGCCCTCTCCTTCCTTCTTTCCTGATGAAGCAACCATGGGTTGCAAAAGCTTGAAGTTTGTGTGTGTGTTTGTGTTTGTTATTGTCTCTATCAATGTACCAACGCTTTCGTTTGGTTAGTTACAGAATCTTTGTTTTTAGATATATTTTTCCCACGTGGAACATTTTCCTCTATTATACTCATATCAGAAATGTAAAACTGTGCACTTAAGGAAAACAAAAGTAATGTTGAGTATCCTGTTACCATAAATAATATCAATGCATCACAGCTGGAATTGGCCATCTCGTACAAACACCTGGCTGTAGCACTGTGTAGAGACAGGAAATGAAATGATCAAATAGGCTAATTTATGGGTAAAGCCAGTAGAAATCTTCAGTTTATTGGTAGAATGCTAGGGTAATGCAAACAGTCCACAAAGCAGATTGCTTGGGAACCATTCATGTGCCCCATCCTATGCTCAAGTGCATAGGACTTCTATCAGATAGGATTAACTGGAGATACTGAACATATACAGAGAAGGGCCACAAAAATTGTCAGGGGTTAACTTGACCTGTGGGAGGATGTCAGAGAGATGTTGAAAGAAATACACTGGCAGACTCATGAATATAGACTGAAACTATCCCAAGAAATCCTACTTTCATTGTTTCATGAACTAACATTAAATTATGATCTAGGGATATACTAAAACCCTATATGTATCACTCACTCTCACAGGGATAGTGATGAGAAGATTACATTAATTATGGCATGCAAAGAGGCATCTAATGTCATTCCTCCAATGCTCCATACATGAATGGAATGGAAAAAGTACCTAATAACTGGTACTGTGGGATGCACATTCTAGGTTGCATGTTGTGGATGAAAACTTAGATGCAGAATATTTTAACTGGTGACTGTGTAACATGATCCTGAGAAGTCAGAGAAAAGTTAACAATTTTTAAGCAATTCTGCAAATTTCTTGTAGAGGAATATAGATCCAAGGAGAAGCAAAGAAAGCCTAAGATTAATTTATAGAGAGTACCTAATTACAGAAGAGGAGGAAAGTACCTGAGAGAATATTTTGAGAGATTGTTGAAAAATTAAGACTACTTTGACAATCCATGATGAGATAACAAATGTTTTAAAGCAAGTTATTTATGTTGTAGATGATGATGATGATGATGATGAGTCCCATACTCCGTTTACCGAGCGTAGGGGAGCGACGCGGGAGACCCGCGCCGCCATACTAGGCAAGGTCCTAGTGGAGGTGGTTTGCCATTGCCTTCCTCCGACCGTAATGGGGATGATTGATGATGATGATGAAGACGACACAAACACCCAGTCATCACGAGGCAGGTGAAAAATCCCTGACCCCGCCGGGAATCGAACCCGGGACCCCGTGCTCGGGAAGCGAGAACGCTACCGCGAGACCACGAGCTGCGGACTATGATGATATACTGAATATGCTCAAATACAGTACAATAAAATAACTTCCTCCTGTAAGATTTAAATATCATAAAACTAATTTTAGACACACTTGCTCATTTATAGATCATGAGGGTATACTAAATTTTACACCTCTACCCTCAGGAAAATTCTTGGATTTAATTCCACCAAATTCCTTTTCTTCCCACTGTCACCTTCTTGTTGTCAAGATACAATCCAATCCATGTGATGGAGGTGCTTAAATACTGTAATATATCTCAAGTTGTCTCAGAAAATTACCATTAACTGTTTCTTGGAAGTCCTGTCATCATTAATATATGACCCTAATTCATCTGCTGGCAGAGTTAACTGAGTAAAATATGAAACTCTTCATTGAACTTAAAGGTAAGTGGTGATGCAGATAGCCTCAATTTAGATGGTAGCTCCATATCAAATGTCTAAAGTAACAGGATTTAATGCATGATGATTTTAGCTTGCTATTAGAAAGTGAACTAGCAAATGCATCAGTGACATTCTCTCACTCTACACAAGTTATTTCTTGGGCTGAGTATCCATTGGCTGACTGCTATTGCAGATTTCACAGCAAACATAGACGTGTAATCATTTAGGTTAAGTGAGGAACTGATTTCAATGCTACTGAAAGTATTAGTGAACAAAGTATTGTGAAGGACTTTGAGACAGCTGCCATAAAACTACAAAATCAGTAATTGTCACTGTTGATCACTCCCTGTGTGGCAACCTTAGCTTATGCATTGGTAAGCTAGACTGGTTCCTGAACAAATCAGGAGCAAGGACTTACACTATAGGTTTAAGTGGAGGATTCAACATTGACATTTTAAAGGACAATAGAAATCTGTTCGAAACCTCTAACTTACATTCCAAAGTGGATGTTCCAACAATGATAACTATAACTAGTAAGACAGCAGCGGATATGTTTCTGACTGCAAAAGACATATATATAGCAGAAATGAAAGTTATTAGTGCAGGGTTCAGTGACCATAAATATCATATACTAAGCATTGATGTCAAAACATGATTTGCTGAAAACGGTGGAATAAAAAAGAAAGGAAAAACTGACTTCTTTGAGTTATATGACATTCTGATTAATCACTCAGAAACTGCTTTTCCAAGGAAGACTGTAAATTTTATGGGAGTCTTTTAAAATAGAAGTTAGTTGTGACTGGAATAAATATAGCTAATAATAAAAAATAAATACTGCATGAATTATGAATATAAAGTAGAGTTATAAGGTACATAAATACCATGACGGCCTACTCTAAAATGCTAAGCAAAGCTGTTAAGCTAGCAGAAAGAATGATAAATGGTGGATATATACATAATTCAATGACCAAAGCATTTGGGATTATGATGAAGAAGGAAAATGGTCAAATATAACAAAAGTAATAATATTGTGACACCAATGAGATCAACACCAGTATCAATCTGAGCATCATCTTTGAACTAAGCAAAACATTATGTTTGTGTAATTCTGCCAAGCAGTTCTCTGTAAGCCTTACTTGTGTGAAGAGGTAAATAAATAAACTCCTGGTTATAAGGTGTTGTTTTGTGTATTTCACCCGAGCATCCACCTCAATATCAATTTGACACAAAACAACAAAACTATTACAAATTTTTAAAAAACTTCAAATGTGTTTTGTAAATATTTGACTGAAATAACAAGGATTCATAAGATGGCGGCACTGCATATAGAATACTAATCAACAGATCTGTGGAAAATTACGAGTTTTTAAATCCTGTGTGTGTAAAATGTAGTAAGAAGATGAGAAATTGTGTTAAATTATGCCCATGGTCGCAAAAATGGATCCATAAACAATTTTTAAATACTTTAAAAGAAAGAAATACAAATTGTGACTGTGAAAATGTGCACTATAGTTATTGTGATATATTGTGTTTACAAAAGGAATATCAAGAAGACCGTGTGACTGCTTCATTAAAATGTGATCTTATATTAACCAAACAGTTTGTACAGAAGGTTGAAAAAGTGATAGATGTCAATTCAGAGTGTAGTGAAACTGTTGTAAATGGGCAATATGATAACTTCATATGGCCAAAAACATTCCCTCATGTTAACCATGATGAGAACAACTTCAGCCTCCCAGTAGCAAATAATTTTTGAACTCTTGACCTGTGAAGAGTCTAAAATATGTGAAAATAGTGAAAGAAATGAAGCACCTTCACCAAATGCAGAGATTAAAAACCAGTCAAGTATGAAGTCTTGTAATAACAAGCAAGGAAATACCAGTACTATAACTTGAACGGAACATATATATCATGAGAACATGACAACCATAAGTAAGAAGAACAAAGAAGATATTTACATGCTCTCAGACAGTCATGGAAAGGGCTTAGCTGGCATCATGTGCAACATGCTAACTATGTTTAAGGTTAGTGGAATAACAAAAGCAGGTGCTCCCTTGAGTGAAATTCTAAAAAACTGTGAACATTTTTTGGAGCCTGGAAGAAACTGTTTAATAATCAGGGGTGGTAATGACGTTTATAGGAATGAGGGTAAACTCACCACAAGAGCACTAAGAAGCATACTACAGAAAATTACAAATGTGAACTTCTATATTGCAAGTATACCACAAAGACATGATCTGATGGAAAAAATCTTGTGTCAACAAAGAAATCGCTGTTTCTAATAGAAAATTTGAAAAAACCTGCCGAAGCTTTCCGAATGCCACATATGAATGTACCATCTTCAGAAAGAAGTCATTATACTAGGCATGGGCTACACTGAAATAAACTTAGGAAAGCATTCATTAGTTGAGAAATACTTAATGCAGCCTTAGCAGCTGAAGATGAGAATTGCGACACCACACCACTACCATCACCCATCACAGCAACTGAAATTCTCCAACATGAAAATGAAACTGATTCACTGGCAACAGATCCAGCAGTAGAATCTTCAATTGCCAAAAAAGTAGCTGAAGCAAATGGACCCTCCAAAACAGCTTCAACAGTATCAGAAGCAGCTGCAGACTATACAGTGGCATTATTAGCAAGAAATGTGCTTATGGCCAGCGAGTCATCAGATACAACAGGAATTCCAGCATCAAAAGTTGGAGCACATCGAGAGGAAAGAAAGACAAGATGTAGGAAACCAGTGTCCCTAAAGGACATAGAAAAACATTTTGAGGCAACAGCAGTGCAATGTGAATGTACAAAATAGGAAAATAACAGTCATATCAGTGTATACATCACCATGTAGTGACTGAGAGTTTTTTTAAAATAAGACTGAAGAATTGCTGATCATCTTACATGATGAGAAGTCACCAGTAATTGTATGTGGGGACTTAAATGTCAATATGTTGGTAGATAGTTCATTTAAAATCAAATTCCTCAATATTCTACATAGTTTCAACCTGTATTTTATATAAACAGTCCTACAAGAGTAACAAACAATTCAAAAAGTCTTATAGATAATATATTTTCAAATATATAAAGCCCAGATACAGAAGTTTTGAATATTGACCTAGGAATATCTGACTATTGTTGTAATTGTGGTCATTAGTCCTGAGACTGGTTTGATGCAGCTCTCCATGCTACTCTATCCTGTGCAAGCTTCTTCATCTACCAGTACCTATTGCAACCCACATCCTTCTGTATCTGTTTGGTGTATTCGTCTCTTGGTTTCCCTCTACGATTTTTACCCTCCACGCTGCCCTCCAATACCAAACTGGTGATCCCTTGATGCCTCAGCACATGTCCTACCAACCAATCGTTTCTTCTAGTCAAGTTGTGTCACAAACTTCTCTTCTCCCCAACCCTATTCAGTACTTCCTCATTAGTTATGTGATCTAACAATCTAATCTTCAGCATTCTTCTGTAGCACCACATTTCAAAAGCTTCTATTCTCTTCTTGTCTAAACTATTTATCGTCCATGTTTCTCTTCTATACATAGCTACACTCCATAAAAATGCTTTCAGAAACGACTTCCTGACACTTAAATCTATACTCAATGTTAACAAATTTCTCTTCTTCAGAAATGCTTTCCTTGCCATTGCCAGTCTACATTTTATATCCTCTCTACTTCGACCATCATCAGTTATTTTGCTCCCCAAATAGCAAAACTCCTTTACCCCTTTAAGTGTCTCATTTCCTAATCTAATTCCCTCAGCATCACCCAACTTAATTCGACTGCATTCCATTATCCTCGTTTTGCTTTTGTTGATGTTCATCTTATATCCTCCTTTTAAGACACTGTCCATTACGTTCTGCTGCTCTTCCAAGTCCTTTGCTATCTCTGACAGAATTACAATATCATCGGTGAACCTCAAAGTTTTTATTTCTTCTCCATGGATTTTAATACCTACTCCAAATTTTTCTTTTGATTCCTTCACTGCTTGCTCAATACAGAGATTGAATAGCATCGGGGAGAGGCTACAACCCTGTCTCACTCCCTTCCCAACAACTGCTTCCCTCTGATGTCCCTCGACTCTTATAACTGCCATCTGGTTCCTGTACAAATTGTAAATAGCTTTTCGCTCCCTGTACTATACCCCTGCCACCTTCAGAATTTGAAAGAGAGTATTCCAGTCAACATCTGACCATAACACACTTATTATTAAAGAGCTCATTGTTCCAGTAAATACAAAAACAGTAGATCATATGCATGAGAGAATTTTCTCTCTTGAAAACTGCAACCTGTTTGGTATCACACTGATTAACCAATCTTGGGCAGAAGTATAGTCACAAACTGACACAGATGCTGCATACAATGTTTTCTCCTCTATTTTCATGACAAACTTTGAAATGTGCTTTCCAAAAAGATTAGTTAAAATCAACTCATCTAGCCATAGACACACAAATTCTTGGATCACATCTGGCATTAAAAACTCTTCCAAGACTATGTAAAGACTAAACTCTGAAATGAAAGCTAATACTGACCCTAATTTTTTTTAAAATATGTTAGTAACTACAAAAAGGTACATAGTAGGGTAATTAATCTAGCAAAAGTATTAGGTAACGATAGACTAATAAGGAAGTCAGACAATAAATCAAGGACCACATGGGAAATTGATGAAAGAGACATAGGAAAAAGTTCTAAAGACCAGTATATTGTACTCAAATCTAGTGATAACATTGAAATGAAGAAGGAGTCTTGCCCAATTAACTTAACAACTGCTTTTTAAGAGTATCTGACAAATTAAGCAAGAGCTTTACCAAAGAAGAGAAAACAACAGCACCAAAAATAGTCAGTAGCATGATAATGAGTCCCACTAATAAATATGAAATATTGAAAGTAACTAACAGTATGAAACCCAAAAGGTCTCAAGGACTGGATGAAGTGCCAGTGACAATAATAAAAAAAGTCTCCTCAAAAAATCTTGAAACCAATGGTACATACTGCCAATTTATCATTCAGTGAAGGTGTGTTCCCCCAAAGACAGAAAATTTCTGAGGTTAAACCATTATTCAAAAATGGGGATACACATAATATAGAAAACTATAGGCCTGAGGGAGAAGTTCGGGTCGGTTACACCAAACAACACCCATTTTGCAGTAGTTCATTTATTCCCCTAAACACAGGCAAGGCTCACAAAGAACTGAAAATGGTGGAACAGCTCAAAGACAATGCTCAGGGTCCAAAGACGATGCTCAGAGTCGAAAGACGAATGCATATCGATGTTGGTGTTGACCTCATCAGTGCCCCATAGCCCCCTTCGTGGTGCAGATGAAGTGTAGTGAAGAAGTAGAGTCTGAAATCAGGTTTTGTGTTTCCTTGTCAGCAGTTTGGAGGTTAGGCAGCTCAGAGAGGTCTAGCAGCGAATGGATGGCGTCAAATTGTGAAAGGAAATGAGCAACTATATTGTCTTCACCCTTTATGTGTCTGACATCGGTGTTGAACTGAGATATGAAGTCCATGTATCTGAAGCATCAAGGAGCCGGGTCAGCTGGCGGGTTTGTAATGGCCGCAGCCAGGGGTTTGTGGTCTGTTAAAACATAGAAAGGGTGTTCCTCAATGTCAGTCTTAAAATGCTTGATCTCTTCATAGACCACGAGCAACTCCCTGTCAAATGTGGAATATTTCTGTTGTGCATTGGTGAGCTTGCGCAATGGTGCAGAGGTGGACTTTGGTCGTCGATTGTCTGGCTAAGGACATCGCCGATGGCAGTCTCGCTCTCATCTGTGGTGATGAAAAGCTGTGCATTGGGATGATGATACGCAATGGTGCAGGCCTCGGCAAGAAGATTTTTGAGGGGTATGAAAGAGTCAGTCATAGCACGGGTCCATGGAACGGGCCGAGATCCAGAAGTGTTGGTGCCTGCCAAGGCATCTGTCAGTAGAGCCTGAACCTCTGCAGCCCGAGGTAGATGTCGGTGATGATAATTAACTGTCCCCAGAAAGCGCCAGAGCTCTTTGAATGACGAAGATGTTGTTGTGAGTGGTGGCACGCAGGAGCCAAAGTTGCATAGTTTGAGTTGCTGTCCGCGAGGGGCAGGGTAGGAGCCGTCAGTTCGGGAACATGTGATGCTCATCGCGCATGTACACTTGTGTCTGGATGAGTGTCAAATGCTGCCATGTTAGGAGGGTGTGGCCCTGCGGAACTGTCAGAACACGCTATGGCAGCCTATGGCAGCCTTGAGAGCAGTTGCGAGGGGTAGCGGGAGGTTAACACACGGAGGCTCGATTGCTGGGATTGCAAGCACATTTGGCGCACCTACTGACCTTGCTTTGTCCTTGCTGTAGTGTCTGTAATTCCTTTGCTGCATCGGAGAGCTGGAGCTGTGTTTCGTGGAGCCAGGAGGAGAGCTCGAAGTTTTCCTTGTGTAGGTGAGCGATGTGTTCGAGCTCAACAAGGCACTAGTGCGTGGTTTCTTGTAACGTCGTCAACACAGAAGAGCATGTTCAGATGAGATGATTCTGGACCATTGTGTCATGGGGGGTGGTTTGCTCAACGGAGCACAGGAGAAGTGAGTCTTGGACAGATGATGAAACACGGTGTTTTGCACGAGGTCCGGTGAAAGTCTGTGGTGTTGCAAGAAGTCAATGCCTAGTATAGGTTTGTCAATTTCGCACAGCAAAAAAGTCCACTCAAGTTTGCAGTTTGCAGAGAGTTACACGAAATGGGAAGTTGAACCCTAGCATTGTAGTTTAGTTGAATTCACAGCTTGCAGTGAAGTATGATGACAGCGGATGTTTTGACGACGCTAAGCACGTAGGCAGCAGCGAAACATCGGCGCCTGTGTCCACTACAAAAAGGTATCCTGAAGAAATGTCTTTAATGTAAAGTCGTCCACAAATATCTGGTCGTTCCCAGACAGAATGGAGCACTGGGGGGTGCGTGTCATGTTGTGCGCAGGAGGTGGCACCCGGACCTACCTGCGATTGGCGTTGACGAAGTAGCAGGGTGGTCTGCAGTTCGGTGCTGCCTCACCAAACCGTGTGTGGAAGTAACAGTACGGATAGTGCAGTTACATTTCCTGTGGAAAGTTCGTTGCCAATGGTGGTGGTCGAGGTTCGTTGGCCACAGCAGGTTCGGTTGCAGGAGGGGGCATGACCGTGGGCAGAGCCGGTGACATCCCAGTTGCTTGTTTACTGCTTCCCGGAGCGAGCGAATGGTCGGCACAGTACAGCCCTGGCCGCATCCGGCCACAGGGCGATGAGCCTGAACCTGAGACTTAACAGGTAGGCAGTGGCTGGCAAAAGAGAGCAGTGATGCATCGTATAGCTAGTCAGCAATTGTCATTCTTTGCTCAACAGGTTCAGGAGACCTTTGAGCCAAAGCAAAGCAGATGTAAGGAGATAGTTTATCTGACCAGATGGTGAGGAGAGCTGTATCAGAGAATAGACTGGCGCTGACCAGGGCACGTAGTTATCTCCAGAGCTGGGAAGGTTTGTCATTGCCTAGTTGCTCGACGTGGAGCACTTGCCATATTGCTGCCTGAGTTGAGCATGCATGCTGATGTAGGACTGTCTTTTTGGCTAGAGTGTACTAAGCAGATGAGTCCGGGGTGTCGACCAGGTCAGTAATCAAGTCCTCCTGGTCGTGCAGGTGGGTCATGAGGCACAGAAACCTGGTTGACTCGTCGAGTTTGCAATGGTTGAACACTTCGTCCACAATTTTGATTCAGGTTGCTGCTCTGTCGGGATTAAACTAGGCAGCGTCGGTAAGCGTTGTAGTATGTTCAGAAGAACAGGTTGAGTTGAGTTTGTCGGGGCACTGCCTGCATCGAGCTGTTGTTTCTGTAGTATTCCAGGAGAGTGTGCGTCCAGGGGATGTGGCAACAGCGGCTGTTCGGGTGGCAGCGTGAAGGTGACATGTTGTGGTTTAGCATGATCTGTCACGATGCAGAAGGCCGAAGTGGGTGAGACACTGTAATGTATCGATTGCGGTTGTGGAAGCTCAACACATTGTGGGTGTGTTCAGATTGACGCATCGCGGAAGACTGATGCGGGTGAGGCACCGAGATGTGCTGAGAACGTTAGTGGAAGCTCGACTGGAGCCAGCGCAGGGGCGACAAATGAGAAATAGTTCAAAGTTTCAGAATGCGTGTTAGTCCATGGAAAGCTCGATGTATGATCAGAGCTGGGGCCACCTGTGTTTCAGTGAGGCTGCGGAAGTGTGGGCTGTCCAGAAGCACAGTGTGGGAAATGATGTCGAACATGGGACGGAATGTGTGAATGTTCACTATTCATAGTCACTCTACTCAAAACGGTGTGCGGATAAGGTGAATGTCGTGGCACAAAACACTGAGGTGCAGCAGTGGGATGGAGATGGAGGTCAGGCACAGATAACAAGTTATTGTTCCTGTTGCAGGCAGAGGTATCAAAGTAGGAAGGCAGTGCTCATGCTGGACTGAATCAGGCGCAGGCGTGGTCAGATGCTGAGGAAGTAGACCTGTGAACGAAGCAGTTCCAGCCATGTTGGCAGGTACCTGCATGGTACTGCACGGATTGCAGCATGGCAAATCGTTGTCCTAGTGGTAGTAGGTTGTCTGACGAAGGATTTTCAGAAATATGCATTGGTACCACACTGCACGGAGATCCGTAGGAGGTATCTGCTCAGTCGATAAGGGAGGGCACATATGATGGGAGTAAAGGCATTTGATAGCCAGAGTCATGCACACTCCTAACCTCACTTATTGTTGCAGGCTCGAAAACGTCCAGCAAAATTGGCATAATCGTCGAGTGAGGGGCATCGTGTTGCAGTCCTGGTGGGTGAACATCACTCGCAACTTGATGCATGTTAATCACAAAATCCGGCGTTAGGCGCTGGGTTGAAGTCATTGTTCAAATGCTGTGTCAATGAAATACACATGAAAATAACTGACATGGAGGTCGCAGACACAGTAAAACGGTGAAAACTGAAGATGTTACAACTCGGGGACACCAATGAGGGAGAAGTTCGGGTTGGTTACACCAAACAACATCCATTTTGCTGTAGTTCATTTATCCACCTAAACACAGGCAAGGCTCACAAAGAACTGAACATCGTGGAACAGCCCAAAGACAATGCTCAGAGTCCAAAGATGAATGCATATCGATGCTGGTGTTGACCTCATCGGCGCCACAGACGTATATCCATCCTTCCACCTCTATCAACAATTTTTGAAAAACTGATGACTATTAGACTCATAAGCTACCTTGACACCTTCAATCTTCTAAACTGTAATCAACATGGGTTTTTTACAGGTCACAGTACAGAAACAGCTATACAGGCCTATACAGAAGTAATTAGATAGAAATTTAGATAATAACAAATTTTTGGTAGGAATCAACCTAGATCTTTCCAAGGCCTTCGATACAGTAGATCATCAAATTCTCCTTGACAAACTGAAGGCAATAGGCATCAGGAATTGAGAGGAAATGGTTTGAATCCTATCTCCAAGATAGAACTCAGGTTGTGGAACTCACCTCATCTCAGAATAAGCAAAAAATAAAGTGGGTATCTGATGCTAAGAAAATGGCCGGAGGTGTCCCTCGTGTTAGTGTTATTGGCCCCCTGTTACTCCTAATGTATGTAAATGACACTGAAAGGCCCAACAGTTCATCAAAAATTATGTTATTTGCAGATGATACAAGCATAATCATAAGTGATGACAGCAAATCCTTATTCACTACAGCTGAAAAAGTTCTGAAGAGTGTGCAAAAGTGGTTTTAAGCTAATAAGTTAAACTGAATTTAAATAAAACAAATTACATACAGTATTGTAAAGTAAATGAGAAGGATGATCACCATTTATCATTGAGTGACCATAAATTAGAGAATGTCTGGTCTAAAAAAATTTTGGACATGTACATTGATCAGCACTTGAGCTGGAAAGACCATGACACATATGAGGTGCAACAATAAAGTAATGAGACTGATGTGGAAAAAAAAAATGTTGTTTATTATTTTAGTCAAGTTTAGTGTTGTCTCCTTCAAAGTAGTTCCCTTCTGATTGCACACACTTTTCCAGCGCTTCTGCCGTTGATGGTAACATTTCTGGAACTCATCTTCTGTAATATCCTCCAAGACCCTCATCACAGCTTCGTGGACACATAGTGTTGTTTGAAAATGGTGTCCCTTGACTGCCATTTTGACTATTGGAAAAAGAAAAAAGTCACATGGAGTTATATCTGGTGAATAAAGTGGACGTGGTAGTGCTGAAATTTGTTTTCGGTTAAAAATTGCTGTACTGACAGTGCATTGTGGGATGGCACATTATTGTGATGCAGAATCCAATTTAGTCTTCAGTTATTACTAGACAAACCATTTCTCGATTGATGTTCTGTTCTTCTGCAATCATTTTCATGGATAATCTTCAATCATATCATATGAGGTCACACACCTTGGCCAAGTTGACATCCATCCATGATATTGATGGTCATCCACTGAGGTCTTCATCTTCAACATTTGTTCTGTCTTCACTAAACATTTTATGCCAATGAAAAACTTGAGCTCTTGGCATAACCTCCTTTCCAAAAGACTTGTGAAGCTTACCGTAAGTTGTCATTGCGTATTCACCCAATTTAACACAAAAAGAAATGGCATACAGTTGGGCAATATTATCCGGTTCCATTTCCACAATGAGAGACACAAACACGTGTTAACTTATTACAGCAGAACCCATGACTAAGCAGTTGCATCGATGTGCCACTTGGACTAGAAGCAGCTTATAGACAAGGTCAAAGATATTGTGCCTAAGCAAGCCTGCAGGGTTGCCACATTTTGCAAAGAATATCAGTCTCATTATCTTATTGCCGCACCTCATACATATCCAAAAAACTCAATTCAACATGTTTTGCACTGAGAATAATTCTAGAGTTTGCAGTGCAAAGTGTACAGGTTTATTGTATATGGCTTATTTTGATTCTATTATAGCCTATGGAATAACATTCTGGTGTGCAACTAAATGTCGCTTGAGAGAGGTTTTTAAATTACAGAAAAGGACCATTAGAATTATTACACACAGCTCTCCACAAACACACTGCAAGCCCTTGTTCATGCAGCTAAACATACTTACAGTACCATCTTTGTACATACCTGTATAACTTTCACTTTAACAAATATATTTCAAGGAAGACACAATACATGAAAGTCACAGATCAAGTAAACAGAGCAAGATGTGTGTACACTTTAACAGTCAAATCATAACTGAGTCCAAGTCTAGCAGCCACTGGCTGGCTGGCTGCTTAGGTGGCGCTGCTGCTGCGTGGCTGGCAGACAGCATCGCATGTAGAGGACGTGCGTAACTGCACGGCGGCACTTTGAAAGATCGGCAAGTCACAACACTTTTCCCCCCTTTGAATTTTTTGCACAGGTCTTGATGGAGGTGGCCTGTAGATTGCTAACATCCGTAGGTGTTGTTTGACTGGCCGTAAAGTCTCGAGGGGGAGGCTTCCCGTACGGACGGAAGTGTCCCCAATGATAATGGGTCGAGGTGACAGGAGACGTGGGGGTTGAATCTGCTGGGGCGCCGTGCACCAATATGTCCGTTGAGGCAAGTCCGATTGTTATAACAGGAGACATGGGCGATGTGTCCACATTCATAGGAGATGGAGGCGAGTAGAGTTGCTCTGACAGATGATGGTCATCTGGTTCCTGCATGGGCACGTCTCCTGGTGGCATCAGTTCTTGTGCTGGCACTGGTATGATGGTGAGAGGACTGCGTTGTAAGTAATGAGAGATTTCAGTATCTCAAGCGTCAGGAAGAGCCAAAGGTAGTGTAGCGGCATCCAGAAGGGGCGTTGCCGGCACACGAGGCCAAAGCTGGTCCAAATTACGAACTGTAACACCCTTGTCTGTCTGGATTTCATACAGGCGTTGGCCACAGTGTTGTAAGATGGGCCAGGACTCCATTTTGGTTGCCTCCATAGCCCCATACCCATACAAGGTCAATGGCGGTGAACCAGCCAAGTGAAGGCACCCGCAGCCGTGTGGTGGAAGGCCGCAGAAGATGAAGTATTGTGCAGGACTGTCGGCCATGTAAGAGCTCAGCTGGGCTGTGGTTGCCCATGGGGGTGAAACGGTAAGAAGTCAGAAATTAGAGAAGCACATCATCAGCAGAAGAAGTCAGGAATTTCCTCATCTGAGCCTTAAATGTGCAGGCTAGTCATTCAGCATCACCATTGGACTGTGGATGGAACAGAGGGGCTGTGACATGCATGACACCGTGTTGGGCAGAAAAATCTCCAAAATTGGAAGAGGCAAATTGCGGACCATTATCAGTAACAAGAGTAGAGGGAAGGCATTCCAAAGAGAAAATGCGAGCTAGAGCATTGGTGGTTGCCGCAGTGGTAGGCGATATGCAACAGACAATGAAAGGAAAGTTAGAGTAGGTATCAATAACAAGAAGGTAATAAGTACCTAAAAAAGATCACGTGAAGTTAGTATGAACAGCTCCCAGGGCTTCTCAGGTGAAGGCCACGGTGACAAAGATGGCTTTGGGGCGGCGGCCTGTGACACACAAGGGCCGCAGGCAGCGACCATGTGCACAATTTCAGAGTCGATGCTGGGCCAGTACACATGACAGCACCCCAGAGATTTTGTGCGGGAGACACCCCAGTGCCCATGGTGAAGGAGGTGCAAGACCGAAGCATGCAAAGACGCAGGTACCACAACAGGCGGCGAAGCATTGTTGGTGGAAAGGAGGATAGCACCATCCCTAGCCGTGAGGCGGTGACACAAAGCATAGTAGTTCTGCAATGGATAAGAAGTCTTTGTGGATGGACAATCTGGCCAACCCTTCTGAATACAGCTTGAAACCCAAGAGAGGGTAGGGTCAGAACCTGTAGCTGCCGCCAGCCAGTCCCCAGTGATGGCGAACCTGTCCACAACCCACTGCTCAGCAACATCCAGGTGGAAACACAAAAGTTTGTCCCCATCGAATGCCAGATCAGGGCCCATGGGAGGGCTATACAGTGCATCAGAATTCACATGTTGAGCTGTCAGCCAGAAATGAATCTCATAATTGAAACAAGACAAGTAAAGAGCCCAATGCTGGAGGCGGTGTGCAGCCTTGTTGGGAAGTGACGTTGATGGATGAAACAAGGAAACAAGTAGTTTGTGATCCGTAACAAGATGAAATTTTGATCAATAGAGAAAAATACCAAACTTATGAAGAGCATAAATAATGGCCAAAGCTTCTTTTTCAATATGAGAAAACTTTTGTTGGGCATCCATGAGCGTTTTGGAGGCATAAGCAATGGGTTGTTCAGAACCGTCAGAAAAACGGTGTGCAAGGACTGCACTGACCCCATATTGAGAGGTGTCCGTGGCAAGAACAAGATGTTGGCCAGGTCGATAAGCAGCCAGGCATGGGGCCTGTTTCAGCATAGTCTTTAATTTCTGAAAAGCTGCATCACATTAAGCGGACCAGTGAAAAGGCACGTTTTTATGCAACAGGCGATACAACGGCTGAGCCACTGAAGCAACAGACGGTAAAAACTTATGATAGTATGCTATTTTCCTCAAGAAGGCCTGAACTTCTTTAACAGATGTAGGGTGAGGAAGGGCATCGATTGCAGCGACAGTTTGCTGAAGCGGACGAATACCATCCCGAGAGAGTTGAAACCCCAAGTACGTGATAGATGCCTGAAAAAGCTTTGGTTTCTGAATATTACACTTAAGACAGGCAGTCTGTAAGACATGAAAAAGTGTGCAGAGATTTTGAAGATGTTCGTCAGTGGTGGAGCCAATGACAACAATGTTGTCCTGGTAATTTATACACCCGGGGACAGTGAGCAATAATTGTTCCAAGAATCGCTGAAAGAGATCAGGGGCACTGGCAACCCCGAATGGCAATCGTTGGTATTGACAGAGGCCGAAAGGTGAGTTAAGGACCAGAAACAGCCGGGAAGCAGGGTCGAGAGGAAGTTGATGATAAGCTTCTGACAGGTCAAGTTTAGAAAAACACTGGCCTCCAGCAAGTTTAGTGAACAATTCTTCAGGTCAAGGCATAGGGTAAGTGTCGATAAGGCATTAAGCATTTACAGTGGCTTTGCAATGGCCACAGAGATGAATATCACCATTTGGCTTAGCAACGACAACGACAGGAGAGGACCACTCACTGGAAGTGACAGGCAGCAAGACCCCTGAAGCAGTGAGACAATCCCATTTGACCTGATCACGAAGGGCCACAGGAATGGGCCGAGCCCGAAAAAACTTAGGCCATGCAGTGGGTTTGAGCGTGATATGAGCTTAAAAGTCGTTTGCACGGCCTAACCCAGGAGTAAAAAGGTACGAAAATGTCATAGACAAGGAATCCAACTGAGCATTAGGAACAGCATCAGGGATGATATTGACAGAGTCATCTGTGGAGAATCCAAAAATGTGAAAGGCATCAAAACCAAAAAGATTTTCTGCGTTACTATGGTCGACGACAAATATGGGAACAGTGTGAAAGACAGAATTGTAAGATACCTCAGCATCAAACTGTCCCAAGAGAGAAATCTTCTGTTTATTGTAAGTCCATAATTGCCTAGTGACAGGTGACAGGATTGGAGAACCCAACCGAAGATACGTCAGAGAATTGATGATAGTGGCAGCAGAACCAGTATCCACCTGCATGCGAACATCTCGACCAAGTATTTGGACAGTGAGGAATAACTTCCCCGAAAGGGAAGAAGTACAATTGACAGAGAACACAGAATCAGCGTCATGTTCATGAACATCATGTATGTGGTCGGATTTGCAAACGGATGACACATGACCTTTTTTTTTGCATTCGTGACACATGGCCCAATGTTGTGGACCATCTTCTCATGAATGTTTCATAAAACACCTCGGACATGAAGGAAGTTGCCATGGGTTTTGCTGCAGTTTCTTAGAGGTTTGTTTACAGTTAGGCCGAGGCTGTGCTTGGGAGCATACTGTGGCGATGTCGGCAGGCGGGGCATGCCACATGCTATGTCAACATCGCACAGAGGTTATATTTCCCCGACGACGCCCCATGCCTCTATTTGCGCTCCATCGGCGCGAGAAATTTCAAAAGACTGAGCGGTGGATAGGACTTCATCTAGAGTCAGATTTGCCAACTGAAGGGCATGTTGCCTAACTTCTTTGTCGGGTGCCAATCAGACAATAGCGTCCCATACCATGGAATTGGTGTAGGATTCTTTGTGAACTTTAATAACAAATTGACACTTTCTACTGAGGCCGTGAAGTTCAGCAGCTCAAGTGCGGTCGGGTTGATTTGGTTGTTTTTGACAACAATAAAAGGCAACACAAGAGGCTACCACATGCGTTTGCTTTTGAAAATAGACAGACAGAAGAGAGCACATTTCAGCAAAGGACAAAGATGCAGGATCTTTCAAAGGAGCCAACTGCGACAACAACCGATACATTTGAGGTGAAATCCATGAAAGGAACAGAGACTTACATGTTTGTTCATCTGCGACATGAAATGCCAAGAAGTGCTGTTGGAGATGTTTTTGGTAATCAGACCAGTCTTCCACCATCTTGTCGTAAGGAGCAAAAGTAGGTAGAGACAATGACAAGAGATGCCCCGCATTTGATGCCATGACGAAATCACGAATCACATTTGTGAGAAGCATTTGCTGTTCTATGAGACCTTGCAATAGTTGTTCTAAAGTAGCCATGGAAACATGTGGGTCAATGACGGAAAAGAAAAATCACTACCTCATCGCCAATTGTAATAACTTCAAGTTGAACAAATAAATTTCAAGGAAAACACAATACATGAAAGTCACAGATCAAGTAAACAGAGTAAGATGTGTGTACACTATAACAGTCAAATCATAACTGAGTCCAAGTCTTGTGGCCGCTGGCTGGCTCGCCGCTTAGGTGGCGCTGCTGCTGCATAGCTGACAGACAGCACAGCATATAGAGGACGCTCATAACTGCGCGGCAGCACTTTGAAAGATTGGTGTGTCACAACAATACCCATATTAAAAAGCATACTGCATACAAGATCTTCAAGACTACAATACATGTATCTGTAAGAATCTGCATGTAGAAAGAACAAGAAAAACAAAAACTCAAAAACACGTGAGCCACTATGGAATAAAGCTTTATAATGCTCTGCCACTCTGCATCAGGGGAACAGAAGATGAAAGAATGTTTAAGGCCGGCCACTGGTGGCCGAGTGGTTCTAGGTGCTTCAGTCTAAAATGCACTAAATATATATAAATTAATCACATACAGTACATGTTAAAAGAGCATGCAAAAGAACAACCGATTAAGTTAATGTTTTACTTTTCAACATATTATATAATGTTAATTTTATTTGTTTTATAGAAATTTGTAACACTCTGCTGTGCATATTCTGGACAGTATTATGGCAATTCCTATATCATGTAAATGATGCAAAGGATGATAATAAATGAAATGAAATGTGAAACAACTACTTCAACACCAACCCTCAGTATGTAAGATGAAAAATTCAAGCTCTGTGATATTTCCTACTAATTAGGGATGTCAGGACTGTTGAAGCTACAGCAGCTGTAAATGAACTGAGAAATACTGTCAGCAGGGTCAAATGAAATACCTTGCACATAAGTAAAAAAACATTGCCAAAACAGTGTTGAATTGTTCTCCTATCTGTGTGACTCTTCTCTTACCTCTGGAAATTTTCTAGAAGTACTAGAACTATCAAAGTCATACCTTTGTACAAAACAGGTGGGAGATAAAATTAATAATTACCATCTCATTTTAATAACACCCAGCCTATCCAAAGCAACTGAAAACATTGTGTATAACAGGTTAATTTATTTTTTAGTTAAGAATAATTCATTAAGTAGCTATCCACATTTATTTATTTATTTGCTCTCCACATAACAGTCATTTTTTTGGTCATTGTCATAGCTTTAGTACATATATCTATTGAGACACATGGTTGTATTAATTGTACTTCTCTGACCAATAAAATATTATGGGATTTATTATTACTTCTGCCAAACATGTTACGTAACACAGTGAGTAACAGAAAGTACAAATTTATGGTCTTCAAATATACACACTCACTATCACAATATCACCACATGTCACAAGCAATGTAGACAAGGTAGATGGGGATAGCACTTGACTCAGCAATAATGTTGACACTTGCACTGTTGATGACATGATATCTGCGATGTCACCACATCAGCTCCTTCCTTTCTTGAAGAGCTTATGGCAGTATAGTGGAGTCATGGCCTGAAATGACACATATCTCACTTTCTTTCTTCCTCCTTGAGGAGTTTTGTGGGGGAGGCAATCAACTGTGTTATGGCTGGTCAAACGGGTAGAACACTGCTGGGCCGTTTCTTGGCAATTTACATCAGCAGTGCACAGAGAATATAGAGACAAAGCCAATTTGCCATTGGCCATTGTCACCTCAGCATATGTCCTTTTGTGGACCAATCAAGTAGCTTGCCAATGGCAAGAATGCCAATCTGCTGAACTGGGTAAATGTCTTGATGAGGTGGCTTTGTCATGAAACCAGGAGCCGTTTCAACTGCAGGAATATGAACCTCAGTGACTTGACATGGTGGAGGAGGAGGTGGTCTCTGTGGAAGCTCAGAGGCATTTCCTGTTGGTCCCAGTGCCTGGGAATCCAGTGACTGTGGAGTGCTTAGGAGTACTCCATAGCATTCAGCTGTTCAATCACTTCAGTGTCCTGCTTGCTGTTCCTGTCAATGAGGAATGTGTTTCCTCCCCTAGAAATGATCCTGAAGTGCTGGGAATATGGGAGTGAAAATGGAGGCCAGACAGCATCTTTGAGCCACACAAACTGATAGCTTTGCAAATTCTTGTGGATGAAAATTTCTTGTTTGTCATGCCTAACTGGACTGAGTGGCCTGAGATGCCACATGTGTGACCACAGTTGAAATATGCAAGAAAGAATGTGCTTTGTCCACTTTGTTGAAAAATGAGTTATGTTTGCCATGAGCTGTAGGATTCTCTGCTGTTTAATATTGTTAATAGACCAGTGTGATAACATGTACAGCCCACATTCTATAACCCATGTTGGATTAAGCATGCAGGGAAAGAATGTGCTAATGTCTCTCACTACAGGAAATAAATGTGCATTGTCCAATGCTATATATTAAGTTTTAGATTCCTTGTGAGTTGGCATACAATGTGAAAGCAAGAAACAGAGAATTTTTCTTTATTGTGCATTGTTGGTACTACTGAAAACCATTGCTTTAGTTTCAGACATTCTGTTTGGTCATGTAAATGTTGTAAGTAATTCATTTCAGTCTGAAGAGTAAATTGTTTATATTGAATGATGGGTACTTCATCTGAGGATGAAATGCAGAGATCTACAGATTCACACAGTGTCAGGAAAGGGCATGTGTGAGGGCAAAGGAGTACATTTATGAAGAAATTAAGGGTTCAGACACAAGAACTGCAAGTTATTGAAGTGTTTTGCAGTGGTAAGTGCTGAAGAAAAATCAAATGTCATATGAAAATTTATTGATATGGTAGATTGGAATGCACATTCATTGTACCTGACAGACTTCATTACAATATGTCCACTTCAAATAGTGCTATCATGGAAGAATTAAGATGAAGCGCTGCTTTGAGGATAGAATTTCAACTACAGAGTAAGAGTGAAAGGTGACAACACTGTACATGAAATTCCTACATACAGAAAAGCCTTCATGGCAGTACATTGAGTAACAAGGTGACGATTAATGACAGTTCAGAAATTTTTGAAGCAGAGCAAGTCTGCTCAAGCTGGAAGGGTTAAGTGTGGAAATAGGCCATAGAATATTAAGAAAGAAGTAAGAATGGCAGATTATGGCCACATTCATTTAAGAATAGATCAAATCATTACAACAATGATAAGACCAAGAGGTTGTGTCTCCCAGAGGAGCTTTTGATGAAAAGAATTCCATGAAATGTTCCAGGAAAAATCTCAGAATTTTGACATTTCATATGAAATGCACAGAATAGTGCTAACACCAAATTCAATACAGCTTTTGAGTATCCAAGGAATGATGCACACTGAACCTGTGGTAAATAGACTGCTGAAATGAAATTTCTGAATGCAATGTTATCTGAAATTTTGAATGATGACATGAAAAACCAATTGTTGAAAGAAATTAATGATATCACTATTGACCAGAAAGTACACAAAATCTAAAGTGAAACATTTTATTCCAGGAAAAGAAATGCTTATTTAAGAAGCCCAAAGTCTAATGAAATAGAAGCAGCCTGCATGGACTACCAAAAAATGTATGCTTACCAAACATAAGTACTAATGATATCTGTTGCACAAGGCAATTGTCTGTTTACTCTTTCCATATTCTCAGCTTTCAAATGCAACTTCACTGAAGATATTGGAAGAAAAGGGGGCAATGAAGTTGTGTCCTATCTAATTTGCTTTGTGACAGAATTATTGCACAAGAAAATCAAACGTCTTGAAATTTTAGTGATTCATCTTCGGGCCAGAAGAAGAATAACACTGTAACACAGTATCTTATCTACCATGTGAGTGAACTGAAATGTTTAGAGACAATGGAAGGCACTTTGCATATTACAAGATACTCTTTTTATGGAGTGTGATAAGAATATGGAACTGATTAACATTACAAGTATTAGCAGAAGTTCCAGTGGACTGGGTGCAGATTATTGTTGAAGCTTGATGTAAAACTAAGCTTTTTGATGTTGCTGTGGTCAATCAAGATATGATACAAAATTAGAGTTCATTTTCAAAGAAGAAATATTTGAGCAAATGTCCTTTCCTAACAAGACTCATCACAAGAAACATCCCTGCTTCATTCAACATTGAGTAACTTATAATGGAGCTTGGATAACTTACCAAACAAAAGCGTTGGTATGTTGATAGACACACAAACAAGCACACACTCAAAATTCAAGCTTTTTCAACCCATGGTTGCTTCATCAGGAAAGAGGGAAGGAGAGGGTTTTAAGGGAGAGGGGAAGGAGTCATCCCAATCCCGGAAGCGGAAAGACTTACCTAAGGGGGGAAAAAAGGACAGGTATACACTCGCGCGCGTGCACACACACACACACACACACACACACACACACACACACACACACACACACACACACATCAATCCATACATATACAGACACAAGCAGACATTTGTAAAGGCAAAGAGTTTGGGCAGAGATGTCAGTCGAGGCAGAAGTACAGAGGCAAAGATGTTGTTGAATGACAGGTGAGGTATGAGCGGCGGCAACTAGAAATTAGTGGAGGTTGAGGCATGGTGGGTAATGGGAAGAGAGGATATACTGAAGGGCAAGTTCCCAACTCCGGAGTTCTGACAGGCTGGTGTTAGTGGGAAGTATCCAGATAACCCGGACGGTGTAACACTGTGCCATGATGTGCTGGCCGTGCACCAAGGCATGTTTAGCCACAGGGTGATCCTCATTACCAACAAACACTGTCTGCCTGTGTCCATTCATGCGAATGGACAGTTTGTTGCTGGTCATTCCCACACAGAATGCTTCACAGTGTAGGCAGGTCAGTCAGTAAATCACGTGGGTGCTTTCACACGTGGCTCTGCCTTTGATTGTGTACACCTTCTGGGTTACAGGACTGGAGTAGGTGGTGGTGGGAGGGTGCACGGGACAGGTTTTACATTGGGGGCAGTTACAAGGGTAGTAGCCAGAGGGTAGGGAAGGTGGTTTGGGGATTTCATAGGGATGAACCAAGAGGTTACGAAGGTTAGGTGGATGGCAGAAAGACATTCTTGATGGAGTGGGGAGGATTTCATGAAGGATGGATCTCATTTCAGGGCAGGATTTGAGGAAGTCGTATCCCTGCTGGAGAGCCACATTCAGAGTCTGATCCACTCCTGGAAAGTATCTTGTCACAAGTGGGGCACTTTTGGGGTTCTTCTGTGGGAGGTTCTGGGTTTGAGGGGATGAGAAAGTGGCTGTGGTTATTTGCTTCTGTACCAGGTCAGGAGGGTAGTTGCAGGATGCGAAAGCTGTTTTCAGGTTGTTGGTGTAATGGTTCAGGGATTCCAGACTGGAGCAGATTCGTTTGCCATGAAGACCTAGGCTGTAGGGAAGGGACCGTTTGATATGGAATGGGTGGCAGTTCTCATAATGGAGGTACTGTTGCTTGTTGGTGGGTTTGATGTGGACGGATGTGTGAAGCTGGCCATTGGACAGATGGAGGTCAACGTTGAGGAAAATGGCATGGGATTTGGAGTAGGACCAGGTGAATCTGATGGAACCAAAGGAGTTTGGAGAGGAAATTCTGGAGTTCTTCTTCACTGTGAGTCCAGATAATGAAGACGTCTTCAATAAATCTGTACCAGACTTTGGGTTGGCAGGCCTGGCTAACCAAGAACGCTTTTTCTAAGCGACCCATAAATAGGTTGGCGTATGAGGCGGCCATCCTCGTTCCCACGGTTGTTCCCTTTAATTGTTGGTATGTCTGGCCTTCAAAAGTGAAGAAGTTGTGAGTCAGGATGAAGCTGGCTAAGGTAATGAGGAAAGAGGTTTTAGGTAGGGTGGCAGGTGATTGGCGTGAAAGGAAGTGCTCCATCGCAGCGAGGCCCTGGATGTCCGGTTTAATGGTTCATTCCGCACATCCAGGGCCTCGCTGCGATGCACTTCCTTATACACAAATACTCTGTCACCCCCTGTTGGTTATAATCATCTGTTGTACACCAAACCTCACAAACTATGATTGCACTAACACCCTGGTCACTGATTCAACTGAAATATCAGGAACAGAAACTGCTTCTGGGTACCTCATGAAGCATTCAATGATTGTTAAAAGGCAGCAGTATTCAATATAACAATGCAATGGTCCTACAATGTCTACATGACTGTGTGTAAATCTTACTGTCAATGAGGAAAAACACTCACTGGCACAAAGATGTGCCTGGCTACATTGTTGCATTGGCAACTCGTATCTGCTTGTGACCAGATATGACAAGCTCTCTGTATGCCTGGCCAAACTGCCTTCGTAGTTACCAGCTTGGCAGAGGAAGAGTGACATTATGGTAGACATCAAAAATGAAATACTGGAAGATGAATGACTGTGATTCTTCTTCTGTTGTGTCATGCCAAATTCCCTGTCATGGGGCTTGAAGTGTCAGATGCTAAGTTGTGAACCCACAGACACATAATTTTTGGGAAAACATTGAAGGAAAGCATCGTCTCCCTATTTTGTGGGCAGGTCAGCCCAATTAATAGCACTCAGACTAGCACAATTGTTGAAATGGCAGTCCACTACAACATTGTGTACTGTTAAGTATGTAAATGCACATTTAATCTTGTATTGTGGTATAATGTATTGCCAGCCCATCCAGCTAGCCGTGCGGTCTAATGCACTGCTTCTCGAGTAGGAAGGCGTGCCAGTCCCTAGCACGAATCCACCCCGCAGATTTGTGTCAAGGTCCAGTGTGCTGGCCAGCCTGTGGATGGTTTCTGAGGCAGTTTTCCATATGTCTCAGCAAATGTGGGCTGGTTCCCCTTATTCCACCTCAGTTGCACTATGTCGGTGATTGCTCCACAGACACTGTCTCCACGTATGCATACACCATAATTACTCCACCACACAAACATTTGGGATTACACTCGTCTGGTATGAGACTCCCCGGAAAGGGTCCACTGGGGGGCTGAACCGCATAATAAGCCTGGGTTCAGTGTGAGGCGGTGGTGGGGTGGGTGGCCTGCTACGGTATGTTATGGGGTTGTGAACCACTGAGGACTATGGCAGGACAAAGCCTCTCTGTCGTCTCTAGGTCCCCAAATCAATACACAATACACACAATAATGTATTGTCCAATATCATGTGACACATTTGTGCTGCTGGTGTCATCAAATGAGTGAAATAAATAAAGAAGCAAAAAAAAAAAAAAGCCTTGGCAAGATCATAGAATGTTTAACTTTCACAAGACTTCATTTGTGAGGTTATATGTTGATGTGTTTGTAGATAACATCTCACAGAAGGCATAATGAAAAATTATTCTGTAAAAAAATTGCCACAGTTCTCTTGTAGGCCACTTTCTCTAAAATGTTTGAAATATATGGTGGAATGGAATGGGTTAACAATTATAAATCATCCTCTTACCTCTAGTTTTGTGTATTAGTACCAGTACATCAGTAGAAAGTATCTGCTGGATCACTGACTGATAACTGAATCACTTCAAGAATGATTGTTTCAAGCTAGCACAAGATTTTTATGGTACACTGGAAACAACATTGTAGCCAGAAAATTTATCACTTCTTTGGGAAATTATGATCTATAATCTCTCTAGGTGTAATATTTTTTTTATGTATAATACATGTGTATTAATTTTTTGGTAACATACTGGAGGATATAATAGTATGGTACATTGGTAATGGAGTTTTCATTATTATTTACAACTTGCTGTCTGGTCATTGTAAAACTTTCTCCTCTCAAAATAAGATTCTATGTGTTTGATCCATGCTTCTGTTTAGCTTTAATCCTAATTTCTTCACTCACAATGGATGCTATTGGCAATCAGCAGTGCAAGTTGCCTCTAAAAAGGAGCACTGAGTTGTAGACTTTGTCACATATGAGAAGACTGAGTGAGAGATAGATCCATCACACCCACTCATGATCACCCATCTGTCCTGAACGATTCTGCAAGTGCAGCTTTAACAGTATGTCACAACAATGCCCTAAAACAATATGCTGCTCTATCCCTGAGTCTCAATATGGATAAATCCTTTGTCAGTTTCATTCTGCTATCCAACCACAATATATTTCCTTCCATCATAGATATAACTTGGAAAAAAAAGACCTAAATTCTCCTAAGTACTGGACATTATGGTTCAAAAATCAAACCACTCACCAAAGCATACAACCAGTTCAAGAACGCTGTAAAGAAGAGTTCCTGTAAGTCTATTCCCCTCAAATGTAGCACCATCTGCATTGAAGGTCTTAATTCAGATGTGATACTGCAACCACAAGACAACTAAAGCCTATTTGAGCAAGCCCAATGGGCGAGGCAACCATTAATGCTGCACATTCCCTAACTTTCCTGATAGCCTCATTGGAGAGAGAGAGAGAGAGAGAGAGAGAGAGAGAGAGAGAGAGAGAGAGAGAGAGAGAGAGAGAGAGAGAGAGAGAGAGAGAGAGAGAGAAGAGAGAGATGGTTCAAATTGATGGGAGAACTGGATGTGATGCGAAGTAGTTGAAGACCTAGAGACTGTTACAGAAGCTCAACAGAGATTCATCTATGACTAATATCCACTGAGATTTAACAGATAGCCAGATTATGCATCAACGTCTCATGAATGGCTACGTAAAACAAGTCAAAACTAGGCAACCTATGTGGGACCTATCTGAATACATGCATGAATGTGATAAACCAGTATAAATTAGCTAAAACTCCTGTGATGAATGATATTCAGGGTGGGCAAATAAAGAAATTCAGAAGGGCTATGACTTTACAATAACTGCCTAAGGACATCCAAGATTCCAAAATTATGGAAGGAAGCTCCTGTTACTATTGTTCTGACACCTATAATGCACAGCAGAACTCCAAAAACTATGGACCAGTATCTCGTCTGTACCACCTATTTGAAAAAAGTACTACTATCAGACTCAGCCAGGCTAATTAGGGGAGTCAAAAAGGACTTGGCAACTTTTGAATGATAGAAATTTTTTGAGATGGCTTAACAGGAAACAGTGGACAAGACATTTTGTCCCAAAAACCTAAAGTTTCACATAAAAGCGTCAAGTGTCATTTTGGTTTGATGCGACTACTGTATGGGATGCGGAAAACAACCCATCAGTGCCAATAATCGATTTCTTTCCAACGCATTGCAGCAAACTGAGCATAACTTGAGCTATGGTAGTGTGGATTTCATTTCTCAGGCCAACAAAATTGTTTGATAGGTGAGGAACATACACACAGTCTTAAATGAAACCCTGGAGAAAGAAATACTCTGGTGTCAAGCCTGAGGAGTGAGGTGGTCCTTCACGGCCAATCCACTGACCTGGGAAGCAATTATCAAGGAAACCTCATACTTCCATGAGCAAACGAGGTGGTGCACTATCTTTATGTCATAGCTTGCACTGCATATTGTAAAGTGATGCTATAAGTTTTCAAGCACATCCAGATACACAATAGCAGTGACAGTTTTCTCCACTAACATGTGGGTAACCTGATGATTTATCTTGCTTCAGCGAACAACTCATTTCAATGAAGTTCTTGTGTCAAGAGTAATTTGTTAGCCTGCCTGAGGGTTCTTTAGTGTACTCAGTGCAAAATCTATGCCAAACAGTTGTTACAGAGTTTGTTTCATTTAACTGAAACACACAGTGAACATGCTCCACATCACTGAAAGTAACCATTTTAACTGCACTATGCTGGCGCTGCTCAGGGTGGACTGGAGTACTGATGCACTATGTGACTTAAACTTGAGGTTGTTTACCACAATATGACACATCTTCTGATTCTGTAAGTTATATCAATTAATTTCTATATCATTCCAAAATCATACAGTCCTTTTGGACTCAACCTGCATACTCTTTGCAGGACATCTACAATTGCTTAAATTTTTCATGATGAATGAATCTGTTCCAGTTGTACTTGACAAATCCTTTATTTGGATAAAATCATATGTGTGACCTGAGCTTCAGGGAGTAAATCCCCTAATATGGATTCTTCATAAAATTAATTAATATTTACAAGGCCCACGTAAATGTGAATGTCAGGTCATACCAGTCATGTAAAAAATCCAACAAATTTGTCAAGTACCAAGTGAGATCCTGCACAGGATGGTGCATGAAAAGATTTTCTTAGTCAAAGAGTGCATCTAACCAAAAAGAACCATGAGTGTAACGACAAATAAGCACACATTGAAGCCTAATGTAAACTATGAATCAACTGTGAATGGCTAGATATGTGGAATGGGCTTAAGAAATTAAAATGAAGGCATACATGCCATAAGATGTGAATTTGTGAACCTCGACAGTAGCTTATAATTTAACTAATACTGAGGGCAGGAGAGATCACTGAAGAAATTATAGCTAACAACACATCTGCACTACCACATTTCCTCCCAAGTGTCATCTGCTACTAATTGCACTAAAACCACTTATCATGGCATTAGCTAAGTTAAGGCCTGCTGTAGAGCAAACAATGAAAGAAAGACGTACAATATATAATGCAATTGTCAAGAAATAAAGATAATGGAAATATGTAATGATATTGTCAAGAAATAAAATTAGGAAAATCACAGTGCAAAATATAAAATTAATAAACCTGTAGCATAGAATATAAAATGGGCCAAACTGACATACCACAGATTAAACATGACAGTGGAAGATGTGTCAGTGTACAGAGTACATCATATTGTGAATGCAAGTATAGGGATACAGGTAGTGCAACACAACATATAGAGAAACTACATAATCATGTGCATAAAATTTTCAGTAAAGTAGACGCTAGTGTGACTAGTAAACTCTAAAAATACTAAAGATGTACATAGCTACAAAGTTATGCATTAGGTACTAAGCTGAGGAATAATATATTACATGCAGCTCCTTTAATATATATATATATATAGCAGACAGACACAATGAACAAAACACACAAACACACACACCGAATTACTAGCTTTCGCAACCGATGGTTGCTTCTTCAGGAAAGAGGGAAGGAGAGGGAAAGACGAAAGGATGTGGGTTTTAAGGGAGAGGGTAAGGAGTCATTCCAATCCCGGGAGCGGAAAGACTTCCCTTAGGGGAAAAAAGGACAGGTGTACACTCGCACACACACACATATGCATCCGCACATACACAGACACAAGCAGACATATTTGCCTTTTTTCCCCCTAAGGGAAGTCTTTCCGCTCCCGGGATTGGAATGACTCCTTACCCTCTCCCTTAAAACCCACATCCTTTCGTCTTTCCCTCTCCTTCCCGCGAAAGACAAAGGTCCCAAGTTCGAGTCTCGGTCCGGCACACAGTTTCAATCTGCTTGGAAGTTTCAAGTAAAAACATGTCATACCTGAGTCATGCTGATATGCTCTATTTTGCTCTGAGAAGCCTACAACTAACTGCCCCAGGGAAGTCATTAAAAGTAAACAAAAATTTTCCAGAACTTAGCATCACACTTGCTGCACTCAGTACCAAAACAGATAGCTGTCATTGCCATCTATTGTGATCAGGGACATTCCAGCAGTGCCCAGCTAACAGAGCTGCAAAATCAGGTATTGCTAATGAATGGTACGTGTTGTGGCATTTCAGGTCCCACTGTCTAGTTACCTGCCACCATTACTGGAACCATAACTCTAAACACCAGCTATTTGTTTACCTTCTGATAGGCATGTGTATGTGTCACATACATAGTGCCAACGTTTGTTGCCTTTTCTTGGAAAGTGGGAGGGAGGGAAATTCTCCATTTGTTCTAGCCTCCTCTTTCGATCCCACCCTACTTCAGTCCTGGCCACTGACTTCTACAGTAAACAGCCTCAAAGTAAGTTTTTAACTTTTCATTTTTCAATATTTATAGTTAAATGTTTATTGCTTATTAGTAATTTAAAGTGGTGTACATGGTGAATTTACATGTGTCCCAAATTGACAATGAAATTAAACTAAATTGTATGTGTCAGATAAGCATGACTTTCAATGCATCCACCATGTTACTTATTCAGTTTCATTTCATATTTATTTCTAGGGTACTATGGTAGACAAAGAGATGTATAACTTAAACAATCAATTGGATGTTGAAGCTGTAATAAATGAAATTCTGTTCCATACATGCCACACAAGTACAAGAATGTTTTGTTGATATCCAACCTTCAGAACAATGGAAAAATCGATGAAGGAATAGGTGATCTCAAGAAACCAGAAAATATAACTTTTTAAAGCCACCCAAAAGGAGATGTTGACACTGTCAACATTTTTGGGGGTCTTTCAATGTTGTGAGAAACACAAAATTATGGCCTCTGGTGGGGTTTTTTTCAACCATAAAATTTGCTGCCATAAATTCATCTAAATATGGAAAGGAAACACCAGAAATAATCTCAAGATAAGATAATATCTCAGATATCTTTTGAACAAATTTGTGCTGGAACATGTAAAAATGAGAAGTACTAAAGTAACTGGAGTTCTCCATACAAAAGTTTTAAAGCTTTTTCACACAGGAGATGAACACCACCAGCAAGAAGAAAGAGGAGAAGATCAACCTCATGAGCCTCTGAAGAAAAGATGTAGGTCATGTTTAGTTAGTAAGAAAATGAGAATCATCCATTTCAAATGTGAAATATCTGGACAGTTTATTTGTTAACAGCATTCAGGAAATGTTTGCTATGATTGTATTTCGGCTCCTAAATAATCACCTGTTTCAAATGTGTGATATATAGATGGTCTGTTTGAATTACATTATCCAAGAAATGTTTGCACTGATCGTATTTCAACTTATAAATAACTTTAGTATATTGAGAAACCAAAATTTCAAGCGTAACCCTGAATAAATTTGACATTTGTACACAGAAAGTAAGTATCAGTACTTCAAGAAGCTGTGGGAAGAAAACAGGTGTTTTGAAACATAACTATTTTTAAATAACTTTTTTACCTTGCTTTTGTTTGTATAACCCATGAATAATAGCTAATATTACTTTTATGATAAAAATTTAATGATTAAATAGACATAAAGTCTATTAACAACAAGTGATATCTGTGAGATACGTGCGACCACCCTTGTTCGACTAGAAGGCATGCCTATTGGAAGGTTAATTTATCTACCAGACTTGCCTTTTGAAACCCTGTCCAAAGAAAACCTCACTTTCCTAAACACCATATTAGACCCAACACTTCTCACTACCTTGGACATGATGACAGCAGCACAAAATGGTGGTTGGTGACAATGGATAAGGAAACATCAGAAAAATGGCACAACTGATTTATAACCATAGGCACTAGTACATCAACTGTTTGTGTAATTTTCAGCATAATAAGTGCACTGCCACCCCAGAAGCATAATGTTCCAAATCCCACACTCACCTTCCTTCAACCTGCTGGTCTATAATGGTCATGCCATTACCAGTGAAAATGTGGTTCAATCACAGGTAACAATAACACAAACTGTGAAAGAATAAAAGAGGGGAAAAAAGTAAAGTGGGGCACAGAAATTCAGTGCTTAAGGATCGTAGGAGTGAGATATTGTATGTAGAGTAAAATAAAATGGAAACAGGGTCGCACCAAAGTTTTGTTTTTAGCAGTGAGGGAACACTGATCATTGTGACACTGTCTCTTGAGGTCAAACCACCAAAACAGGAATATGGAGGACTTGATTAATATAAGAAGGGATATCACACAGACTCCCACCACATGATCGACTGACCTATCAATTACTCCACTCTGTGGTGTCAACCCTGCTCCATATGTTTTGACGTGTCCTCGATACAGGTGTCCTTTCACAGCTGTCAATATGTGGAGACAGAATCTAAACCAGGGCTGGCCACATGCTGCACACTGTGTAAAAATATGGAAGTATGGCACTGGTGTGCACTTCTGAGCCAGTGGGCAAAGAGGAGCAGTGATGTCTGTGACTAGACATGTATAGCAAATGAACGAT
The DNA here is from genome assembly GCF_023897955.1 of Schistocerca gregaria. Taxonomy (NCBI): domain Eukaryota; kingdom Metazoa; phylum Arthropoda; class Insecta; order Orthoptera; family Acrididae; genus Schistocerca; species Schistocerca gregaria. The sequence goes on from NC_064926.1 coordinate 427,738,952, forward strand.
GGGGGTTTCACTTCTTTGTTTACATGGTACCAGGAGGACTGAAGTGTACCCAGCCTTGCTTCAATCGGTATTGTAGTCATAAATTATGATAGCTGTGTTGGGAAAGAAACATAGCTGTAAGCCCTAATGGAAAGCACTGAAGTTTGAATAGTTATTGGTAGGGAAAGCTGGCTAAAGCTAGAAATAAGTTCAGCCAACATTTTTTCAAATGACCTAACAGCATTTAGAAAGGATAGATCGAATATAGTTGGTAATGAAGTATTTATTGCAGTCAGAACTAGTTTACCTTGTAGTGAAATTGAAGTAGATAGTTCCTGTGAAACAGTACGGATAGAGGCTATAATTGACAATCGGACTAAGCTATTAGTTGGATCATTTTACCACCACTACCCCCTCCCCCTGACTCAGAAAATATAGTTGATGGACATTTCAAAGAAAACTTGAGTCTGATTTCAAATAGATACCCGACTCATACAATTATAGTTGGTGGTGTCCTCAATCTACCCTCAATATGCTGGAAAAATTATATGTGTAAAGCTGACAGCAGGCATAAAATGTCATCTGAAGTTGTACTGAATGCTTTCTCAGAAAATTATCTTGTACAATTAGTTCCTGAGCCAACTCAAAGCATAAATGGTTGTGAAAGCGTACTTGACCTCTTAGCAACAAATATTCCTGGACAAAAAGGGAGTATCATGATGGATACAGGGATTAGCGACCACAAGGCAGTTGCTGCTATTCTGAATACTGTAACATCCACAACCATAAAAAAAGTGCATCTATTTAAAAAAGCTGATAAAAATGCTCTTACAGCTTATTTAAGAGAGAGTCTCCAATCCTTCCGATCTGATCATGTAAACCTAGAAAACATGTGGAATGACTTAGAGATAGTATCGACAGCAATTGAGAGATATATACCACATAAATTAATAAGTTATGGTACTGACCTCCTATGGTACACAAAACAGGTCAGATTGCTGTTGAAGAACCAATGAAAAAAGTATGCCAAATTTAAAAGAACACAGAATCCCCAAGATTGGCAAAGTGTCACAGAAGGTCGAAATATAGCATATGCTTCAATGCAAAATAATTTTAACAATTTCCAGAATGAAACGCTGTCTTGGAATCTGGCAGAAAACCCAAATAGATTATGATCATATATTAAGCACACCAGTGGCAAAACGCAATCAATACCTTCACTGCGCGATAACAACGGTGAAGTCACTGATGACAGTGACACTAAAGCAGAGTTATTAAACATGATTTTTTAAGACCCCTTCACCAAAGAAGATGAAGTAAATATTCCTGAATTACAATCAATGACAACTGCCAAGATGAGAAACAAGAAGTAGAGATCCTTGGTGAATCAAAGCAGCTTAAATCACTTGATAAATGCAAGGCCTTTCAGTGTATGCTGAAGCCCCACATTTAGCAGATATATACATCCACTTGCTCATAGAAATATCTGTACCTAAAGAATTGAAAATTGCTCAAGTCACACCAATATCCAAGAAGGGGAATAGGAGTAATCTGCTAAATTAGAGGCCAAAATCAGTAACGCAGATTTGCAATAGGATTTTGGAATATATACAATGTTAAACATCAGGAATTACTTTGAAGAAAATTACTGACATGTAGTTAGCACGGATTCAGAAAATATCATTCTTGTGAAACACAACTAGCTCTCTACATTCATGAAGTAACTAGTGCTATCAACAGGGGATGTCTAATTGATTCCATATTTTTAGATTTCCAGAAGGCTTTCAACAGCATTCCTCACAAGCATCTTCCAACCAAACTGCGTGCCTATGGAATGTTGCCTCAGTTGTGCAACTGGATTCATGATTTCCTCTCAGAAAGGTCACAGTTTGTAGTAATGGATCGAGTAAAACAGAAGTAATATCCTGTGTTCCCCAAGGAATCGTTATAGGTCTTCTTTCGTTCCTGATCTATATTAACAACAAAGGAGACAATCTAAGTAGCCCTCTTCGATTGTTTGCATATAATGCAATCATTTACTGTCTTGTAAAGTCATCAGATGACCAAAACGAATTGCAAAATGATTTAGATAAGATTTCTGTAGTGTGTGAAAAGTGGCAATTGACCCTGAATAAAGAAAAGTCAAGTTTTTCATATGAGTACTAAAAGATATCCGCAAAATTTTCATTATGCGATAAATCACAAAAATGTGAAGGCTGTAAATTCAACTAAATACTTAGGGATTACAGTTACAAATAACCTAAATTTAAATGATCACATAGATAATGTTGTGGGCAGAGCAAACCGAAGACTGTGATTCATTGGCACAACACTTAGAAGGTGCAACAGATCTACTAAATAGACTGCTTACACCATGCTTGTCTGCTCTATCCTGGAGTATTACAGTGCGGTGTGGGGCTTGCGTCAAGTGGGACTGATGGATGACATCAAAAACGTTCAAAGAATGGCAGCTCATTTTGTGTTAGTGTGAAATAGAGGAGATAGTGCCACAGACATGATATGTGAATTGGAGTGGAAATCATTAAAACAAAGATATTTTTCATTGCGATGGGATCTTCTCATGAAATTTCAATCACCAGTTTTCTCCTCTGATTACGAAAACATTTTGTTGGCACCCATCTACATAATGAGAAATGACCTTCATGATAAAATAAGAGAAATCAAGGCTCGCACAGAAAAATTCAAGTGCTCATTTTTTCCACACACCATTCAAGAGTGTAACGGTAGAGAGACAGCTTGAAGGTAGTTCACTGAACTTTCTGCCAGGCACTTTATTGTGAATAGCAGAGTATTCATGTAAATGTCGAAGTAGATGTCTGGCAACTGTAGATTTACGTGAGATGTACTGGAAATGGTGAATACTGCAAGAAAAAGCAAATAATGGGAGATCTGTGTTTTCAGTCTTTTGCACATGACTGGGAACTACAAATCTTCTTTACAGGAATAGCTAAAAGCTTACAGTGCTTGCTGTGCTGCTGAATAATAGGTTGCCAGCGCAAATTAATGACTGGAAAGCATTACAACTCATTTATAATGATGTGTGTAGTGTACTGAACAGAGAAGAACTGCAACCCAAATTAGATGTGTTTAATAAAATAGATGAGGCACATCAACAGGACTTTAATGTTAGTCTTAGTAATTGATACCTCTTGAATATTTCCTTTCTTGTGTTATGTTCATTTCTATTTTACTGTACAACATGTTGTTCTCAATTTTTCAGAATGACAATCACAGAACATCTGCACTGCAAGTTTCAAAATTGCATGAGTATGGCATGAATTGCAAAATCTGTGGAACTATTTGCCAAAGTGGAGTTTGTAGAAGACTGTCTCACAGATGTTGCAGAACTTTTGTGTCCTGTGAAAGTTAGCAGGTTTCCAGAAATTGGCCTCTTCAAACAAACAGTGACATGATGTATAAGTCTTATGGCTGGTGATGCACATAGGCAGTTAATAAATAGGGCTAAGGACTTTGTTGCTTTCTCTGTTGCATTGGATGAAGCAACAGATCTTACAGATACTGCTCAGCTAGTAATATATAAATGAGGTGTTAATAATGCTCTGGTGTTTAACAGAGGACATTTTGGATTTACTTGATGGTGCCTTTGAAAGGAACTGCAACACATATAGACATACTCTGTAAGATGTTGCATAAGCAGTTAATGTTGTTGGTATGGACTGGAATCCATTTATTTCAATGGCCACAGTTGGAGCACCAACAATGTGAGGTCGTCAGAGAGGACTCATACCACTGATGAGCAAAAAGCTAGGATGCACAGAAATGTTTGTATGGAATTCACATCATTCTACATCAAGAGGCCCTTTGTGGAAAATCAGTAATGTTAGAACATCACCATGCAAATTGTTGTGCATACTGTAAATTATCTGAAGACACATGAGCTTACGCATCAACAGTTTCATCAGTCCTTGGGGAAATTTGGAGATGAGTATGGTGGCATACATTACTATACCAAAGTGTCCTGGCTCAGTCAAAGTAAAATGCTGAAAAGATAACTTTCGACCATAGTACATTTCTTACATGAGAAGGGAAAGAGTGAACCAAAATTAGAAGACCTTTGCTGGATATCAGACCTTGCATTTCTCTTAGACATTATATCTCGCATGAACAGAGTCTGAATGTCAGTTAGCAAGATGAAAATAATTTAATTTCTGACATGTTAGAGAAAGTAAATGCTATTGAATGGAAGTTTGCTCTTTGGAAGACTATTGTCTGGAAACACTGTACATTTCGCTACCCTTTGTTTGGTCCATAGAAGTGCTAGATTTCAAGAACAGGTGTCAATAATTGTAGAAATTGGGGGGGGGGGGGGCAATTTTGAGCATGATTTGTAGATTTACAGGTATGTCTCCTATCATTCGTAGCTTTGTAGGTCATTTTCAGACTCAGTTGAAGATGCTCTGAATCATCTACAAATAGAACTGATCAAAGTGCAGTGCAATACACTGCTGAAGGACAAGTTTTTGCAGTATGAAGTACTAAAGAAAACTACAAAAATTTTCCACTGCAAAAATTTCCACACCTGCATCATGAATCTGCAAGAGTTATGTCCATGTCTGGATCTACTTACATGTGTGAAAGATTTTTCTCTATAATAAAAATGAATAAATAAAGGTTCAAACAAGTATTAGTGACAAAAATCTTCACAACTGCTTGTGTTTATCAACATACCTAGCCTTTGTTCCTGACATTAACTTTATTGTTTCTCATCATCAATGGTAAACCTGTTTTGGATTTCTTCCTTCTTCTTATTTAAAACAGTTATTTACTAGCTGTGCCTCATTCTGCTCCATGTTATACAGGCAAACATTGGTGTCTGAAAAATTTAGTATTAAACTGGCTGTTCAAGGTACATTTACATGCTTAAAAATTATCCTTTAATTGTGGAGAGCCAAGTTTGATACCATTACTATGAAGGGTATTTAGGTACCTAATGTGGGTGTAAAACCAATCTGGCATATTTACCCACCATTTGTTTTTATGTTTTGTTTTAGAGTCATGACATTTGTTGATAGGCTGATGGAATAACATGATTCCTTCTAATGATTACATTGCATATTGTGAAAAGAGCACGAGAGTGCTCCAGATACAGTGTATCCCACCCAGTGGGTGAAGTGAAGCAGCAACATATGTGCTTAGTACACTAAATGAGTGGTGACAGTTCCATTTTCTTGTTTACACATCTGGTAAGTGCGCATACTTCAAAATGGTTCCAATGGCTCTGAGCACTATGGGACTTAACTTCTGAGGTCATCAGTCCCCTAGAACTTAGAACTGCTTAAACCTAACTAACCTATGACACACATCCATGCCCTAGGCAGGATTCGAACCTGCGACCGTAGTAGTCGAGCAGTTCCAGACTATAGCATCTAGAACCTCTCAGCCACCCTGGCTATTAAGTTACCGCACTGTGAACAGGAAGTGCCTATGTGCAGCAGCTCCACACACGTGAAGATTTTCTGGCTTGTCCTGATCTAAACCATCAGCACCAGCCTGGTAGCAAGTTATCACAGCCAAGCCATCCTATTATACACTGCCTGTATCAGTCATCACTACATCTGTGACAATGCCTCCACCAGGCCTCAAGCCTCAGCCAGACTGCTGCTAACATCCATAGGAAAACCCTGCGGTGGCATGCCAGTACCATTGTGCTGGTGTCTGAGATCATCTCCCACTGCATGTAGTCTGTCTGAGATCATCCCCCGCTACAGTGATAACACTGTTTGTTTGAAGAGGCCAATTTCTGGAAACCTGCTAACTTTCACAGGATACAAAAGCTCTGCAACAGCAGTGAGCCAGTCTTCTACAAACTCACCTTTGGCAAATGGTTTCCCAGATTTTGCTATTCTCGTGCAATTTTGAAATTTTCAGTGCAGATGTTCTGTGACTGTCATTCTGAAAATGACAAAAGGTATTCTTCTTTTGTAGTGATCCACTAACCTTTCCTGTTGTACTGAATCCTGTTTGTTCATATTCATCAATAAAGCATTTTATTAACTGATTGGCTATCTTGTTTGCACACTCCATCATTAACGTCCAACAATGAACCACTTGCCTGTTCCTACCCTGCAGTAAATACTGTTACAGAAGTCTCTCCATCCCATACAGAAAGTTAACAATGTGGAACCAAGAGAATTCACATAGTTGAATTCACTGGGAGTGTTGCACAGTAGTCACATTGTTTCTGGTATTGTTTAACACAGGGGAGAAAGTGTCACACTGATTCCCCATGTCTGTGTGCATGTGGACATTTTTGAACAGAGTGCCCCACTTGCTTGCTCCTCTGCCTTTGTTGTTTTGTATGGAAATGATGAATTTGTCCTGAAGCACCACGCATATAACACACAGTCTCCACGTTAAATACTACCCATTTCTCCCTCGACCTTATTATAGAATAAATTTCAGACAAAGCTACCAAAATTGCTACTGCGTGTTTAAGGGAGCCTGGTAACTCCATGCACACATTCTGCGAAAATTTGGATGACAGGCCCCTCAAAACACATCAAGCACCCATTTTCCTGCATGTTGCAAAATTGTGTTATTGGCACATTCATCATTTGTTAATTCATATGTATTGACAGTGATTTGCCTAAAGTGGTCCATGAAACCTTGTATTGATTCTTCATGCTTCTGTATTATGTTATTAAGTTGTTACAATAATGACACAAGGTATTCTTGTTTTGTAATTATCCATCAACCTTTCCTGAAAGTCAGCAAAGGACTGAGTGCCCCATAGTTTCTCACTGTGCAACACATATGTCTTGGCATCTCCTAGCAATTTTAAGTCAGCTACATTTAACAATTGTTCATCACTCTAGCTCTCTAATTTAAACAATAGAAAATCTGTGATGGAATGTAACAATATAATGAAAAGGATAGTTGCTAATTACCATATAGCAGAGATGTCAGGCCACAGAAAGGCACAACAAAGACTGTTGGAAAGTTAGATTTTGACCAATAAGACCTTTACCAAAAATTGAGAACACACATACACACATGCACACACACACACACACACACACACACACACACACACACACACACACACACACACACACACACATACACTCCTGCAAACATAAATGCAAAATCACACACACATGATCACAGCTGGAGTCAGACTGCAAGCAGCAGTGCATTATAGGAGAGACAACTGGATGGGGGTGATGAGCAAATTGGGATGAGGAGGGGAAGGGGTAGCAGGGTGGCAGTGGGGGATGTTGCTGCTGGGAGCATTCAGGGATGAGGTGGTACAATTCAGAAAATATGGTGTTGGTGGGAAGGATCCAGATGGCACAGGCTGTGAAGCCACCATTGAAATGAAGGACATCATGTTGGGCAACGTGCTCAGCAACAGAGTGGTCCAGTTGTTTCTTGGCCACAGTTTGTCAGCTTGTTTGTTGTCATACCCATGTAGGTGGAGGAGAATTGAGTCACTGAATCCTCCATCCAACCATGATCCACTCTCACTGCCCCCAAATCACCCCTGTCTACAATCCAGAGTTTCTTAACCTTGAACCTCATCTTACCTTTAATCCCAAAATCCCTCAACATTTAAAATAACCTTGCATTAGCAGAAAGATCCGCAATCGACCACCTAAAATCTGATCCAAACCTTATAATCATACCTACTGTTGAAGGCTCTACCTCTGTTGCTTTTAACTGCGAGGATTACCTATCAGAAGGGCTCTGAAATCCGTCAGCTTGATCCACCTCCAGCTTTGCCACAGCGGCTCATTCCAGAAATCCGGCAGGATCTCCTGTCTCTCCTCAAATCCCTAGGCTCATCCTAGAACCTCTCCTCAGAATCCATCTCTCTCCTCAGTCCTACCACTCCCAACACTCCTATCTTCTACATGCTTCCTAAAGTCCACAAACCCAATCACCCAGAAATGCCCCATTGTGACTGATTACTGTGCCCCCACGGAGAGAATCTCTGATCTCTCTCAACGAGCAACACCTTCAGTCTATTATCAGTAACCTACCCTCCTATATAAAAGATACAAACTGTTTCCACTACCAACTTTCCACAGCTTCTGTTCCCTTAGCACACGATGCCCTGATCATCATTATTGATGCGACCTCCATTTGCACTAACATCCCTAATCTCTGCTGTATGGTGAGTATTAACTATCCTTTTCATTATATTGTTACAGTTCTTTAATGTCACAGCTGTATGAAAACAATCAAAAACTATAAAAATATCTTCCCCAGATTTACGAGATAATGGTGCCACCAGTGTGACCATACCAGCATCAAGGATAGATGAAAGCATATCCAAAGATGACCCTTCTTTTACTCTTCAAACATTCACTTCTGTACACAAACCTTCATTGTCAGCTGTAACCTTAGCTACTTCATTTAGTAGATGCTGAATTTCCTCATGGGTTGCTTCTTTCTCAGGGTCAGACATTTTGCTCAGACATACCACCACAAGCATATAGCATACCCAAAACAGAAAGGAAAGGACAAACACAACGAAACAGGCTCAAAACAAAGCCCTTGATACTGGCACTTACTTGAAAACTAGAGCTGAACGCCACTACTGTTTCCCCTCCTCATCTTCTAGGTGCCATTGGATGACCTTTTTCTGCTACAGCAAGAATAATGACACCAATATTATAACTGGATTTACAGCAGGGTAGGAGAGGTTAGGTGATTCTCTGCTGGAGGTTGGCAGTGGAATTGGTAAAGAAGGCAGCCAATCAGCTGATAGAAGACTTTATTGATGAAAACAACTGGACATGGTTCAGCACATCTGAAACAAACAGACCACAGAGGATGGGCATGTCAACACTGTCAGTTCCTGTGGGTGACAGTGCAGCCTGGCTACCACAGCATGCTGGTGGATGGTGGCTGTTGGCTGCAGGGTAGCGATGCAGCAGCAAGGCAATCTAAACACCCAGGCAGTAGGCATTGATTTGTGGCCTCGTGGAGGCAGTTTTATGGATGTGGCAATGACTGACACAGGTTGTGTGTCATTGGACAGCCCAGCTGTGACAACTTGAATCCTATTTCCACATGCTGTTAGTTGTGGAAGGCCCCCTCTATTGAGGCCACATCAAAATATCTACAGCAGGGTTGATGGCCTGTTGTGGCACAATGAGAAGGTTGGTCAGTCATGTGACATGAGTTAGCATGACACTCTCATGTGGAAGTACGGGCAACAGGACCTGTATCTGCTGATACTGCTCAGCTGGCAAAACATTGATGTAACTGCAGCCTGGTTTTTGTTGCTAGGTTGCAGTCCCAGTCGTTGGTGTTTGAGCTATTACACAATGAAACAGCTACAGTAACAAATGCACGGAAAGAGTTGTTGGGTATGCTGACACATACTAATGTAGTGGTAATTAAAATACATCATTATTGTGATCCACTAGAATAATGTTGTGTGAATAAGGAAACAAAGAGAGTAAATAAGCTCCTTGTTTCAATATCTACACATCTAACAAATGTAGCACTAATTGATTTTAATAACATTTCGGTCTGTAGCTTAAGGGGAAAGGGGGGGGGGAGGAGGCAGACATAATTCAGGTTTTATAAAAACAAATCCAGCTGCACACATAAAAATACATGAATATGCAGACTTCAGTTTAAATAGTAAGTACATCCACAGCAGTGAGCAACTGCGATGGATGTTGGATTTGGTTATTTGAAGTGTGTCATAAAGAAAATGCAGCATAAGAAGCAATAAATATTCCCACTAGTAACAAAAATGATTTAATGTTATTGGATATTGATGTATAGTCCCTAAGAAATAAGTTTGTGGAATTAAAGCACTGGACAGACAAAATTAACTGCAGAATACTGTGTATTAATGAGCACTGGCTGCAAACTTCACATACAGACTTATGAGCAATCTAAGACTACATGTTAGCCACAAATTATTGCAGAATTTACACAAAAGAAAATCTAAAGTTGCAGCAGTCAATGATAGACCTACACATGCACTGCATTGAAGGTGCATTTGAAGCAGTCCAACAGTCTTTGGATGACAAGAGAGCCAGCGCAGTACAGGGTTGCAAGACTCACACGTCTCTCGCAGTTGACTCATGTATTGTGGGCAGCCGATCTTCTCGGGTCAGACGGCTGCACTGACCTTCACAATCTCTTCTGCTCCAAAGACAATAGCAGGTTATGGGAATTTCAAAATAGACTCTCTTTTTACTCTTGAAAGGATAGTTTCGTTCAATTTTGTTATATTTTCATCTCCACAACAAAACAACTTCACAAATTTCACACAAGCATTCAAGTCTTGCGAATCAACCCCGTTTTGCACCATTAGAAGCTGACAGATACAATTATAACCTGTTTGGTTTAATAACCACTATAAAACCAGTTTTTGTTTCTAGCATGTCCAACACCCGAAAGTCTTTTGTTCAATACATAATTCATTTGTTCTCAACAATACAGTCATTGTACCATCAAGGAATAGATTATGCTTGCTCTTTGTACTGGGCATACAGCTTCTCAACGTTTGCTGCGAACACTTGTCTGTGCCAATTGACCATCACTACTGCCATATTCTCCCGATACACATCCATCCTGCACACACAGAAAATGTTGGCGAGGTAGACACACCTCCACTCTCTCTCCCTCATACTTAAATTATCTGCTCAAGGCACTACATATCCCTCCCCTTAGCTTGAACATGTGATATTTCACACATATTCATTATGAACAATTAAACAAGATAACTCTTTATCTTTTAACAATGTCTCTCTTTCTACTAATAACTGTGCATATTTTACCACAATTATAATATATGACACTTTCAATCCCTGTTGGAGTTAGCTCTGTTTTCTATTCCTCTTCCAATTGTAAATTACAGGTGTACATATGTCATGAATATTCTGCTGCTTAGTTCTTGCTTCCCGTACTATTTTTTCTAAGTATGTACTTATTCATTACCTATTGTAATCTGGAGAAATTCTGGGTAGAATAAAAGTGTTCCCTTCTGGGACATTTGTAAACATGAAACTCAATAAGGTTATTGATGCATAGAATTCAAACTTACCAGATTCATCACTTTAAACATGTGACTTCTGCCACGATACTGCCCTTTTTTCCTTTAGAAACAGTACCTATATTTTACAGGGGTTGATCCTAGGAGTATCCTTTCTCCTTCTGTTTTGGTAGGTATGCCCCTTTCTTATTCCTATCTTCCTATGGTACAGGTGCCCCTGTCCGTGCAGTATAGGTCAGCCTTTCTTAGGTCTGGCTATTTGCCTTTTTTCTTATCCACTAAATGTTGAGTGTGCCTTCCATATCCTTCTTGAATAGGCCTCCTGGTCCATTATCCTAGCATACATCTTTATGTATACTGTACTTAAATATTCTCTGATAAAATTACACTCTACTTTACACCTTAACTCCACTTTCCAATGCTCCATCTAATACCCTAGAGCCCTCTTTCACTCCTCCCTTCTACCATATAAACAGATATCATGCACACACTTGGTAGATGTTATGTCTACCAGAATTTACCAACTCCCATTAGATACTGTGCCTTTTCTCCAAGGACTAGCATGGCACATGTAAATATGTATTTGAAAGCGATTAAAAATAACGATGCAGAACCGTCTTATATCATCAATGTAATATTGGTGGTTCTGACATCACTTCAAGTTCCTAATACATAATTCTCCTGTTTGTGTTTAAGTGTATCTTTGTGTGTATGTAGATATGTATTTGTGTGTCCTGATTCTTTGGCCGACTTATGTTAAATAAGTTGAAGGTTATAATGAACCCCGGAAACTGAGAAGGACTTTAGCGATAGAAATATATGCACATGGAAAGAGGGAAATATAGATAGGTACTCAATAGAGAAGTAACAAAGGAAAATGTAGAGCTAGTTGCTAAGATCAAAGAGGAAAAAGAAGATAGCCCCAAAGACAGGAATCCCTTCTCACCTTGCTTCCCCAGGATCCCTGATTTGCCAGTACTTGAGTGAGAAGCCAGAGGACGTAAGATGTTAAACATCCCCTACAGAACAGACATTCTCACCTTCACCTCTGAAGCCCCTGAAGAAAATTTTTAGTAACACCTATTGAACGGCAAATGGTGAAGAATCAGTTACACTAGTCTGTGGGGGTTGTCTGAAAGGTGGGGATGTGTGCTTAGTGTTAGCCATGCTTGTATTTATATTACTCACACCTTCCAAAAGTGATACACACCCTCCCCTTTACATTAAATCTCACAGAAGGTATAAAATATTCTAAAAAAATAGAAAATTACACACTATGACAATATAGTTGTTTAGTCATTCACTTTACACTATATTTCATACTCACATAAAGTACTCTAATCAGTTTCTGACATCTAGATATTACTTTGTTTGAATAGCACCCTGATATTAACTTCATACTGGTACTATATTCTATTCGTCTCATTTCATGTCTAGATATCACTGTTCATCTGTGATTCTCTTAAATTGGCCCTAACCTTCTAGTCATATTCGGTTTCAAATTTATAAGATAATTTAAGAATTCAAGAATAGGTTACAGAATAGTTTAACAATTGAAGGGAGTCCGGTGCAGGAAAACTAAGTTTGAAGAGACACCGAAAACAACTAGGGGTTTGACGGTCATCACTCTGCCTGCTAACACAGAACGTTAAAGTCCCTGGGGGAAAGATGTGACTCCACCTGGATCCCACTGATCTGACATTAACCTCACTTGATTACTTACAGACCAATATTTCTCGTTAAATTTTATGTGTAATTAGTGAAGGACTCATCATAAACATCTAGTAAAAATGAAGAGAGGAAACCCACAAGGTTCAGTGATTGAAACTCTCCTGTTCATTGTCTATATTAATCATATCCCCAATTACATGCCATGCCATGTGACAATATGTACCAGTACTGCATGCTGATGACATGACACTAATCACAGATTAGATTAGATTATATTATATTCAGTTTTCATTCCATAGATCCAAAAATGAGATGATACTTATGAGTGAGGAAATGTCAGACAGAATAACATAAAATATTTAGATCTAGATTTGGATTTAGATTTACTTTCATTCCAATTGATCCGTAGTGAGGAGGTCCTCCAGGATGTAGACCATGTCAGAAAAACAATAATACATGAGAAATATTTACAACTGAAACAAATAAACTAGTGTACCTTCCACAGGTCCCAAGTGGAATGATCATCATTTTTAAATGAACAATATATGAAAGAGTCATTTTACAAACACTAATGCACTGAATTTAAAATAAAAAAGTGTTTTTATTTATAAGGTAAAAAAACATGTAATAGAACTACTATAATACTTATTTACAATGAACACATTACTGCACTAAAATGGTGCAGAAGTTAGATTGTACTTACACACACACACACACACACACACACACACACACACACACACACACACACACTTATTTACAATGAACACATTACTGCATGAAATTGTGCAGAAGTTATATATACATATATAAACACACACACAAATCAGTTGGTTCTACTGAGAAATTCATCAATGGAGTAGAAGGAGTTGGCCACCAATAAATTCTTTAGGCTTCTCTTAAACTGAATTTCACTGGTTGTTAAGCTTTTTATGGCTGCTGGTAAGTTAATGAAAATGTTTGTCCCTGAATAATGCACACCTTTTTGTACAGTAGTAAGTGTCTTTTTAATCCTTGTGAAGATTATTCTTATTTCTAGTACTGATTCTATGAATTGAGCTGTTGGTTTGAAAAAGTAATACATATTTTAATGACAAATTTCATTAAGGAATAAATATATTGGGAGCAGTAGTTAGTATCCCTAATTCCCTAAACAGGCTTCTCCAGGACGTTCTTGAGTTCACACCACATATAACACTTATTGCACATTTTTGTGCCCAGAAAACTTTAGCTTGGCTTGATGAATTACCCCGAAAAATAATCCCATATGACATTATGGAATAAAAGTTAGCATAGTATGCCAGCCTTTTTCATTTTTATGTCCCCTATGTCTGACACAATTTGCATTGCAAATAGAGATTTCTTAAGATGCTTCAGCAGTTCTGTGGTGTGCTCCTCCCAGTTGAATTTATTATCAAGCTGTAATCCCGAGAATTTAACACTGTCTACATCTTCTATCTACTTGTCATCGTATGTTAGGCACATACTCGTGGGACACACCTTACAAGTTCTGAACTGTGTGTAGTGTGTTTTTTCAAAGTTCAGTGACAAAGAATTGGCTAGGTGCCAGCGATTAATGCCCATATATATTGTATTAGCCGATCTTTATAAAACTACACTTGATTTGCTACTTACTGCAATGTTTGTATCATTGGCAAACAAAACGAACTTGGCATCTGGTAATGTTACTGGTGAAAGGTGACTGATGCACATAAGAAAAAGTAAGGGCCCTAAAATGAAACCTTGTGGGACCCCACATTTAATTAGATCTTAATTGCATGATGCCTGACAGCTTAATACATGTCTATTTCCTAATAACACTCTTTGTTTTCTTGCCAGAGATATAAGATTTGAACCATTTTGCAGCATTTACTGTTATACCATAAGATTCTAATTTTCTTAAATGGATATTGTAATTTACACAGTCAAATGCCTTTGACAGATCACAAAATATACTAGTTGCCTGCAATTTTTTGTCTAATGAATTAAACACATTCACTGTACGTGTAGACAGCCTTCTCAATATCAGAACCCTTCAGAAATCTGAACTGCAACTTTGACAGTATGTTATTTGAGATAAGATGATTATAAAGCCGACTGTACATTTCTTTTTCTAAAATTTTTGAGAATGCTGGAAAAAGTGAAATTGGATGGAAATTTGATGCTATTTTTTTATCTCCCTTCTTAAATAGTGGTTTAACTTCAGCATATTTCAACCATTCAGGAAATATTCCACCGATAAACTACTGGTTACAAAGATATCTTAATATGTTACTTAACTCAGAATTATATTCTTTAATTAACACTGTTGATATTTCATCATACCCACTACATATTTTTGATTTTAGAGATTTTATGGTGGTCATTATTTCTGCTGGGGTAGTTAGGGCCAAATTCATATTATGGAAGTTACTTGAAATATCTGGTCTGAGTTATTGCATAGCAGCATCTACAGAACCTGACAACCCCATCTTTTCAGAATACAATACTTACTACCCTGATCATTTGTCAGGAGATCATCAAAATAGTTTATTACATTACAATAAACTGGAACTGCTAATATTTACAGAATTAATACACTGTCAGAATGGAACATTTTTATGCACTTCTGATAAATTTATCATACACAAAATACCTTGTCTTGACTGATGTGACCAAATGTTGACAAAACTGATATCTAGCACACATTTTACTTCAGCTGGTCTAGAAGTCCCTGTTAAGATATTCATCTATGGAGTAAATGGAGTTGCCTATCAAAAAGTCTCTCAAACTCTGTTTAAAGTGTGATTTGGAACCAAGTTTTTAATGGTTGCTGGCAGTTTGTTGAAAATGTGTGTTTCTGAATATTGGACCCCTGTTTGGACGAAGGTAAGTGATTTTAGGTCTGTTCTTATTCCCAGCAATGACACTATGTATTGAGGTATTGGTTGGAAGTAGCGGCATATTACTTGCAACAAATTTCATTAAGGAATAAATATACTGAGGAGCAGTGGTTATAATACTAAGTTCCTTGACAGATGTATACACAATGTTCTTGAATGTACATACAAATGATTCTTATTATGTGCTTTTGTACACTTAAATCTTTTGCTTTTAGAAATTTCAATGTCCCTGCTGTCAGCAAGGCTCTATTCTGCTACACCAAGTCACTTGCCGTCGGAGCACCATGTGGATATCCAGCCGCTAGCCGCTATTTAGGCCACTGCTGGACAGTGCTAAGTAAGTTATCCCTATGCCGGCAGTACCAGTGATTCCCTCCGGCTGCATCAGTCTTCAGTGCCAGCGCTAGAAGTAAACAGTACCAGCAGTTTCGCGTCACCGAGCGAGGTGGCGCAGTGGTTAGCACACAGGACTCGCTTTCTTGAAAATGAAGGGCCAAACCCGCGTCCGGCCATCTTGAATTATGTTTTCCGTGATTTTCCGAAATCGGTTCAGGTAAATGCCGGGATGGTTCCTGTGAAAGGGCACGGTCGACTGACTTCCTCATTCTTCCCCAATCCGATGGGACCGATGACCTCGCTGATTGGTCCCCTCCTCTCAACCAATAAACCAAATCTAAGTTTCGTGTCAGTGCTCCACAACGCCAGATCCGGCTCAGTCCGTTGTGGTCTTCAGCAGCAGTGCATCAGCGGTCATACGTTGGCAGCACTTGACCAGTGACGTTCCAGGTCTTCACGCCACAACCTATTACGACCCTGGGGTTCGTCGTGTAGGCACATCACAGACAACATCACAGGAGAGACATTTCTGTTGTATGTAGTTGTGTGGATATTCATCCAAGGACATTATAACTGGATT
Source organism: Schistocerca gregaria (assembly GCF_023897955.1). NCBI lineage: Eukaryota > Metazoa > Arthropoda > Insecta > Orthoptera > Acrididae > Schistocerca > Schistocerca gregaria. The sequence continues at coordinate 427,755,405 of NC_064926.1, forward strand.
CCTTTTTGCTGACAAACAGCTACCATAAAAGTGTCTTCGATCACTCCTGGGTACAAGGATACATCAGTTTAAACATATTTAATTTCTATAACAAATAGTTTAACACTGCTAGTCATAAAAATATGAAAAAAATGACGGTAGCAGTAGGAATCGAATCCAAGCCGACGATTTGCCAGTCAGTGCGTTTGACAAGTCACCCACGACGCTGTTGTGGTAGCTGTTCTTAAAAAATCTCTCATACTCCACACTTGCACATAATGTTAACGCACTTTTAAAGAAAATACTAACGAGATGCTGTGAGCAACGTAGCGCTCACAGTACTGGAAGGGACGACATCGCAGCAGTCGAAAACAGTTGCGTCCTTTTTCTGAATTGATCATAGCGTGGCTGACCACCATTCAGCTCTCGCACTGGTTTCGAATTACTGCGGACGGAGCACTACAAAAGATGTTTTCGTCAGTTTTATGTGCATATCAGCACGTATTTGAAGAGAAAAGTTAATTCCCGGCTCGCATTCGAAGAGAAATGTAATTTTAGTTTGACTTACGGCTCGCATTCAAAGAGGAATGGTATAATTTTAGTGCGATATTTACGGTGTGCTGTAGTACATGAGTACATGATAACTGGCCACTACTGCATTTCACAAGACTTGTGACTACAATAAACTTAGTATCGATTATCCTCATTTGTTGATCTGAACATACAATAGTTAAGTTTGTTTCAGATTAACGTTCACTAGGAATCTTAATATTTGTCTTGTTACTGTAACTAACAATTAAATTACACTGGTCAGATTGACCGAAAGAACAGAAAGCTATTAGACGCAGTGAATAACGTCTAGCAAATCAGTGATGTGTAGCAACTGGCCTCAGCTTATGTCGAAACTATGGGTAGGATTGTTTAGATACACCGAGAGATGAAAGAACGAATCAAGCTGGAGGTGAAGGGCTTTTAAATGAAAATAATTGTTAAAACCTGAAGAAATATGGATATGACTGGGAAGTAGAGATGATGTGTTAATACGAGCAGATGTGATTTTCAGAGAAAGTTTGTAGGATAAGAACTGCGTTAAAAATGAGTGAAGGGTACTTTTTAACCATGCCGACAAAGGGCTTAATGGCACGGAGTATTGTCGTTTGCTCATCCTCTAACGTGCCTTTCAAGAACGTGTGTTCACACATTTAACAATTAGACAATTTCATTTCTTAACCCTATATTTCCTTCGTTGATCGTCCGGTCGATTTTGGATGTATCCTCAGCATGATGGACCAAGTGGAAACTCGATAGTTCTAAAATGTAAAGCTATGTTTAATGAACTCCTTATACCTGTCGGCTGTAGATCAAGGATTCGTGGGATCGGGATGGCGATAGGGAAGGGACGAATTACAGTTGGTGTATGACCTAAATTTCCACCACCACTTTTACAACACCACAGATGCCTACGATTATGGTAGTAATAAGTATAAAGTATAAAATGTACTTTAAGGTAATAATAATGTAGAAATGCATTCCCCAGGTTATTTTCGACAACTTTGCATGGTAGAAACAAATCCGTCATTACACCAAGCGATTCCGTTAGACCACAGGATTCTGAACAGCCGAAACCAACATGCAAGGATAAGAAAGAGTAGGAAATTTTGGGAATGGTTATTCTAAAATACGACCGAAACGTAAATATTTCTTTGGAACGTTAAAGTAGAGGAGTTGGGGAAAGTGTTACAATCGCAAATCCAAAAATTTCCTTGTAAGAATATTGGTTCAAATGGCTCTGAGCACTATGGGACTTAACACCTGAGGTCATCAGGCCCTAGAACGTAGAGCTACTTAAACCTAACTACGTCACACACATCCATGCCCGAGGCAGGATTCGAACCTGTGGCCGTAGCAGTCTCACGGTTCCGGACTGAAGCGCCTAGAACAGCTCGACCACCGCGGCCGGCGTAAGAATATTAAAACCGACCGTGTTTAATGCCCAAATTGCGAAAGAGAAAAGTTTTCACAAAATTGTTGGCGACTCTCCGGGACATGAACGAACAAACACAAATGGCAAAAGAATTACAGGATTGTGCCAATCATTCAGACTGAAAGTCATGTCAACAGATTTGAAGACATTGCCGCGCAAACCCAGAAACTGGACAGCGCCAACTGAACTCCTTAAAGAATTCAAAATAGACCATGTGGCAATAACCACAGTTAATCAGAACAAAATCATGAATGTGAAGCTTAAGAAAGATATAAATAATGAAACGGACCACTACCCAACATTTATCAAGATGAACTACAGACCTCAATGTCACTTAAAAGTTGCGAAATGAAGGATGGCTACATTTGATTTACGAGCCATAGGAACAGAAAAAGAATTTCATTTAAAATATCGTGACATTCATGCCCAAACATGGAGAGAGACCAAGAACAGGATGACCAAGATTATTGAGCAGACAGTTCCGGCAAGGTGAACTAAGAAGCATAGTTGGTGAAACCAACGGAATGAGGAAGCCCAGGCCAAACGGAACCAGGTATGGCAAGATTGGTATCCGAACAAGAAGAAAAATTCGTTTTTAAAGTGTAAGGAATTTGGTCGACGCATAGTAAAGGTGATAAGAAACGTTAATCATACAGGGGCTATATGATAAAAACCAAGTCTGTCAAATTATGGTTTTCAGAAAAACAATAAGCAAGTCTTCTACAAAGTAGAGGTGTGGTCTCCCCCGTCCCCAAATCTTTGCTTTCGAAAAGAAAATGGAAAGCTAGCATTAAGCAACAATGAAAATTTACAATTATTAGCACAATATTTGGAGAAATTTTTAGATTCCGAAGATCAAAAGAAATACACCCCACTTCCATTCCCGAAGCGAAGATTCCATAATCAAAGCCACCAAATAAGAAGGAATTTTTAGAAATTATTCAAAACTTGCAAAACAGCAAAGCAGGAGACGAAGATGGAATCGTCGCAGAATTGTGGAAAGCTGCTGATGGAAACCTACGGCAGATGTTAAACTGAACAATGCAGAATATGTGCCTAACGGAAGAAATTCCATAGGGTGGAAGTGCACATTAACTCATCCTTCACATAAGAAAGGAGATAAAACTGATGTCAACAGCCACAGAGGAATATCACTGTTATCGGTGCCATAAAGATCCTTTCTGAAGTACTACGTAATATGCTAGAGAAGCAGGCGGACGACAAGACAGCAGAGCATCAGGCTAGATTTCGGAAGGGAAGGTCATGCTTTAAACGGATCCTGATCTTAATCTCGTAATCCGAGACAGAACAGCAGAATGCCTGTTCCATGTGGCTGCGTATCTGGACTTCAAAAAGGAATAAACAGAATACGTAACAAATATAAAAGATATACCACACTTGGTGAACACGGATCACAGAAAAATCAGGAGAGTCAATAAATTTAAATCACTTAAATGAGGCAATACAGAACAGTTGTGACGGCGAGGCTAATAAACTCAGAGCAAGAAAGATGGAAATGGCCTTTCAGTTAACTAGAGATGTGTACTATAAGAGATCTACCTTCTATCAAGCAAAGTTACAGCAATATGTTGCAGTAATACAACAAGAATCTTATTTTACAGCCGATGTCTAGATTTGACTGAACGGAAGAACTGGTAATCATAGAAAAGAAAGAGGAGAAAGCCATAAAAAAGTATTGGGGCTGATAAAGTACAACGATGAATACAGTAATGAAGATCTGAACAAGAAAACTGAACAACAAGTGTAACGACGAGAAAATCTAGAACAATATTTTACGGCTTTCTGGTTCGGATGAAGGAGAACGGAATATGCAAGAGCATATCTGAGCACGTTAACTGCAAAATATTGCCCTGTTGCAATTGTCCCCAAGAAATCGGAAATGATCTCAAAAACAGATGAAGACTGAAGAACATTAAATACTAAAAAGCGTTATTTTGCGAAAGAAGGTTTTAGTTTTCCATCTCCATAGAAGACCAAAAAAGAAAACTGAAGCAAAGTGACCAGAAGTTTGGAAACATAAATACTGCGATAGAAGGAAACATCATAGAAAAACCCAGAAGTTAACTCAGAAGCACTTATTTATGCGGTATATAGAAGATCCAAATAGAGTGAGAAGAAGAGTCTGTCTGCAACACTGAGTACGCAGCTTTAGCATAACTCCAAAGACATTCAAAATTCGGAGAAATACTCGTAGAGCGTTAGAAAACCATTTGAAACAAAAATTTTGGAAGTGCATGTGTAATGCTGTTGATTATAATAACTAACTGTAATAGGAACAACCTCTCGCAGCTTTGGGCATCGAAATTTACACAATATAGAAGAAAAGAGTGCATGCAACATTATCAATATTCAACTAAACGAGGAGACAACGGCGAGTGCCAGAAACTTCGGTCAGTGAAAGACGGGTCAAAAGAAGCGGAACGCATGTCTCAGATTATCCGTAAATAATCGACCGTTTCTGAAAAAACTACGGTCAAAATTTTCGACATATTTTCCAAGTACTTTATGTGCATTTTACCGGGCGCATTCTTCAGCCGAAATACTAACTTAGTGGTTAGTATCGCTGTTTATTAATTTTGCGCCCCGTGTTCGAAACCCGATTATTACATTTGTTTTTGGTTGTCATTTACATACCTATGTCTGTATAAGATTACTATACGAACGTTTTCCAGTATATGTTTATATAACGCTGTCCTTATTCGTCTACTAGTTGTATTGTCAGATGAATAAATTGGAAAAAAAAGAAATGAGAAAATTGTTTGAAATTGTTTTCGGCGAAATTCCTGTAGTGTATCTTGATTCATAGTTGCAAGAGCCAGTTTTCGGAAAAGTGATCCGTTATTCATGGTTTTTTCTGCGATCGGTATCATCCAAGGGAATACACTAAATCTTGCTGAAAAATAATCATATGAATAAAATGTAAGCATTAATATAGAAGTTTATATGAGAATGAAACATCGGAATATAATTTAAAAAGATTGTAGCCCCTCAACATACAATACACACATATTATATAATAAATGTATGACACTTAATTGTGAAATGCAGTTGTAGTTTTACAATTATTGTAACGCCTTTGCGTTAAGTTCTACAGAGATGGGTAGAGAGGAATGAAACAATAAAAATAAAAGAAAATTAAGTAAAAGCAATAATCAGGTTTCGAATACGTGCCACAAAATCAAAAAATAACGACCCTAAACCAACAGGCCATCATTTTGTGTGAGCCTGTCACGCGGAAAAGGCACATAGATGACCTCGAAAAATACTCGAAAACTTTGAGGTGTCGTGGTTTTCAGAAACGGCCGAATATCTACGAATAAGCCGAGACACGTGTTCGCTTATTTTGGCTCCTCTTCCTCCAAGGGAGGCTCCTGGGAAATTACGTGATGGCACCTACCGTGATTTCCTCGTTAGTCATTTCCAGCAACGTTCGCGAATTCAGTATTCCTGTTATTATTTTAGTTCGGGAGGGGGCACAGAGGGTAATTTCCGTTTGATTCTTGGGTTAAGCTTCGTGTGGTTTGCTGATTCTACGTGTGCACTGTAAACGAATCGGGTTAGTTGTCAGTAGCATCTAACTGGAAGGCTCTCCGAGTGGGTTAGGACGCAAGCTCATCCACATCGGCAAGGCGATGTGAAGTATTATGTGTTAAGAATATCAGTCATCAATTGACATGCATTATGGGAAAATAATGCCATCTGACCCATTTCTGTGCTAAGTAATATCATATCGGGCTGTAATTACAGTTTGCAGCTGACGTAGATCACAGAACATTTTGTTATACATATTGAACATACCCAACATGAAATGTTATGAGATGACAGTACGATACCAACGTCATTAACATAGTTTCAGCTTTTTGAAAATACTAGTCGCAAGGTGCAGCCGCACACTGTCCGTATGATTGCTAATACCACGGCAGTTATCAAGCAAGGTGACAACACAAGTTCTTTTCGGGAAGATTCCAGAATGACCATCTCATCGATACTTCTTGAGATAACATCAGAAGAGCATAATAATGTACGTCCGTCCTCTGTTTCTTGTTGAAAAACATCCATGCAATGCCGCTGTTCTGGAGACAATATGAAGAGATCAACGCGGATGTTCAAGTGGTATCGGTGCTTTGCGTAAAAACTATATGGTGAATAGAAGAGAAGGTTTGCAGCGTAAAGGAAGATTCACATAGGACGGAACGGAACAGAAGGTGAGGTCACCGTCAAATAGTAGTGTATTCTTACTAGACGAATCGTCATCACAGCTTCAATTCAGTTGCCCCCGCATCGAATGGTGAATGTGACGTTATGAGATACCATCCGTGATACAGAACGATGTAATATGGTTTCAGAAATAAAATTCATAATGGATTTTCTAAAAGTAAGTTTGAATGGTAAAATGCCGAGAAGAGTAACACAAGGAAAGGTGTCGTCCAAACATCTTAAAACATCGACATCTGTTTGCTAGATAAAATATATGCATTCGAAGACGTTAAAAAGCATTTAGATGTCAATATGCAGAGCCTTGGTACCTTATCCATTACATTTCTATTTTCCAAGTACCAAATGACCTCAAAACAACAGTTTTTTCTCCTTCGATAGAGCCAACTTTATTGTTAATATAAGACTATTCAATATAAGACTATTCAACGAAAGTAATTTTGCCTATTTATGTTCTTAATTATGCACAGCGTAGGCTGCTTTGTTGTACAGGTATTGTTAAACCTGCATCATTCTTCGCTTCAAAATATCTGGCGTCTTATGTGGAGGAACATTCACAGGAAAAATATCCAAGTCCTCGACTCTTTACAGTGTGTCACGAAAACAGATAATAGAAATCAATAAAGACTAGAAGCTATAAATACACAAAATCCACTTCTATGGCATGAGTAAGTGCGGCGATCACAGGTTAACTGCCGATATTAGCATACGATGCCGCTGTGCCCCCAACAAAGACGATGTCAAAAATTTCTCCCCGAGAAACCTTGACGTTGGCGTCCCATTTTGTTTCATTGACGGTCTATCTGAAAACCGTCATTCGTAATACAGCGTGAAATGTTTTGTCACTCCGTTTCATTCCGTCAAATAGGTATCGAGCTTAAGTGGCCACAGTAAGGCCAGTGGAAGACATTACGTCGCCTTCCGTACTTGTCTATCAGTGAATAAACGTTTAATAACTATATCGAAGGAGTAATTCATTGCAGACAATGGATAACGCAGTGACGTCAAGGGGCGTTTCTACGGAAACTGCGTGTAGCATTGTCTAGGACCTATAAATGGGGGCAGCGTCAGAATAATTCGGGCAACAGTTGTGAAGAAAAATAGCTAAGAAGAACATCGCTACTCCAGCAGCTACTGAGCCGATGCTGACATGTATGACTGGCGGGAAGAGTAGAGGCTGGTGGAGGAGACGGCATCGAAACTGTGTGCAAGTGACAGACTGCGTTGCGCCAGCCAGCAGCGTGAAGGGCGGTGTCTCGGGATAGGCTGGAGACGTCTTGCTGAAGCTGCTGTAAGTGCTGGCATTTTGTTTTGTGTCTCTTTCTGTGTCATATGTACAACTGTTTGCTATCTTTACAACAATTCTTTTGTACGAATATATATGTATATGTATGTGTATGTATTTGTGTTCTGTTTGTATGTGTGTTTCTATGTCATATATGCAACTATTTGTTACAATATTTCGTTTTGTGTGAATTTATACGTGTATATATGTGTATGTGTGTGCGTTTGTGTTTTGTTTATATGCTTTTTCTGTGTCATGTATGTAACTATTTGCTACCTTTACAATATTTCCTTTCGTATGAATTTAGACGTATATGTATGTGTATATGGACACATTTATATTTTGTTTGCTTTTTGTTTCTATGACGTGTTTTTTGTGCCATGTGGGCAACTATTTGTTATCTTTACAATATTTTCTTTTTTATGAACTTATACGCATATGTATGTATGTGTATGCATTTGTGTTTGGTTTATGTGTGTGTATCTGTATCATTTATGTAACTAGTTGTAATCTTTATTATATTTTTTGTGTGAATGTATATGTATATGAATGTGTATTTCGTATGTGCGTTTGTGTTTGTGTCTATCTTTTGTCGGTCTATTGGGAAATATGTATATGTATCTGTGTTTTGTAAACTTGTCCCTTTTTGTATCTATATGTGTTTGGTTTTTAATAAATTTTCCCGTGAGGAGTTTGCCAGTCTCGGGCGCCTCCCCATGTGGCGGATAGGGGAACGCCCGCCAGACATGGCGGATACCGGGGAATTAAATACCCGGGGCGGACCAAAACTGGTACATTCTGCTGGTTAATAAAGCCACCTGTGATCCAAGCAATTTACGTAGGGCAAGGAAACCCCGAAGTCATATCTCTGGACCTTCGTATTTGGGGATTACGATGGAGTGACATCACGTCGCTTAAAATTTTAAGATCCTCAAACCAAATACAAGGAATCCACGCAATTCGAATACAACGATCGTTAGTAACGTTAAATTGTGCGAGTTTCTTTCTCTACATTTATGAGATGATGAAAAAAATCGCTTTGTGTGAAAATTTGGAAATTTGTGGTAAGTTCCTATGGTACCAAGCTGCTGAGGTCATCTGTCCCTAGGCTTACACACTACTTAATCTAACGTAAACTGACTGACGCTAAGGACAACACACACGTGCCTGTTTTTAGCTGTCTCCTATTCTGTCCATTGGGACTGATGTATAGTCGTTTCCCTCCTCTCTGTATACGTTTTCAATAGTTTTGACATAGGCGCATATGACCCCAGTTGTTTTTTTGCGCCCTAAAACAAAACAAAACAAACACACCCATGCCCCAGGACATGGCGCTTTGTGTGAAAGTGTATATCTGTGTATATTCTTTTTGGGAGATGTTTGGATTTAAAATTTATGGGTGGTTAGAATATTCAACACACATTTCTCGGTATTTATGTGTTGGAAACGCTTACCCTTCCAGACAAATGAATTGCATTTAGACTACATCGTCTATGTGAGAATAATCAACTGAGCATTTTCCCTTCAGAATGTGGAAAGCGTCAATCTATTCAAAGAGTTAAGTTACCGCACACAAATGAATGTTGTAGTCAACGATCTCTTACGCATAGCCTCTATAGTAAACGACTTCTCCTACTAAGCTAGTATTTTGTCTCGTTGGGTGGACACGAACTCGGCAATTCAGAATACTCCTCCGCAACTGGCCATTCAGGTAGAAGAGAGATGAGACCTCTGCTAACGACGATACGCACGAGAGTTTGCTTTCCCGTTTTAACTCAATGTTTGAAACGACTTTGTGCAAACTGAAAAGAGTACAACCATTAAAAAGTGTAGACTGACTGAGTACCAAAAACTTACAAGAAAAGCAAAAAAAAAGATAAGCATTCATCCAGAATAAGATTATGCAATGGTAAAAAGGTGAAAGGATAGAGACTAAACATACCAATGTGTGTCTCGTGTGAAGCTTAAAAGCTAGCATATGTTTAGAAATATTTCCAGAGTAAATGTGCCGGACAGAGTGGCCGAGCGGTTCTAGGCGCTACAGTCTGGAACCGCGCGACCGCTGCAGTCGCAGGTTCGAATCCTGCCTCGGGCATGGATGCGTGTGATGACCTTAGGTTAGTTAGGTTTAAGTAGTTCTAAGTTCTAGGGGACTGATGACCTCAGAAGTTAAGTCCCGTAGTGCTCAAAGCCATTTTTTGAATAAATGTACCTGCAATTCAAATACTCCCATTTATTAAAAAAAAACTGAACTACTCCGGAACAGGTCATGAAGGTCCAACGGCACCGACCAGCCGCCGTGTTATCCTCAGCCCCCGGGCGTCACTGGATGCGGATATGGAGGGGCACGTGGTCAGCACACCGTTCTCCCGGCTGTACGTCTGTTTCCGAGACCGGAGCCGCTACTTCTCAATCCAGTAGCTCCTCAGTTTGCTTCACAAGGGCTGGGTGCACCTCGGTGGCCAACAGCGCAAGGATGACCGGATGGTCACACATCCATGTGTTAGCCCAGCCCGACAGTGCTTAACTTCGGTGATCTGACGGGAAGGCCGTTTGTCTCATTTATATAAGCACGTTGTCATCCTTTGGTCAGAATATTTAAGATAATAATTTACCTTTTTTTTAAAATTTTGTGATAAAAATATATTACAGTTTAGCTTAGCTTAATGTTGCTATTTTGCTACGATCGTACAATGTAGCTTACTGTCGTTCTTTTCGAACTAGCCAAGAAAACATCGCAGGTCTGCTGCTAGTTTCGGAGTTTGTGTACTGGCGTTAAGGGCAGTTTAGGACAAGTTAAAGAGATAGCAGGTAAAAGTCGCAGGCAAAAGTTGCAGAGTTCTTGTGACCAGGTCTCGTTTAGAAGGGACAGCAAAAGCATCACCACTTTTTGTATACAGCCGATATTTAAGTAAGCGATTGCTGTGAAACTGTTTAAGAACTCACTTAATCTGGTCTTCAACAGCGAATTTACTACAGCATTCCTTACCGACTCTACTAACGCTACAGTTCTCTCGGAACAGGCAATACAAACCAGTCAGGTCACTAAATCGTTTTAGGCATATGCCAAGATGGTTTCTTTGAGAAGGAAGCGCCGATTTCCTTAACCAAACCGAGCATGTGCTCTGTCTCTAATGTCCTGGTCGTCGATGGGACGTTAAACCAAAATACGCCTGTCTTTCTGCTTTCCAATTTCAGGGCACAGTAGTCGAATTACTTTACTTCGTCTGCAACAAATCTGAAGCAGTTTTATTCGAGCACTCGCCTTTATACACACCTCTTGTCTCAGTAACTTACAGCCAACCCCTAATTACACAGATGAGTCTATTCCAAGTTACGAGCTATTTACCCTATACCAAAATAGTGTGTGATTATTTTTTAATGAAAACACTGCAGATCTATTCTTTTTCCTTGGCGTTTAGCTTGTTTCGTACAGAATTTTCTTTTTCAGAATATGGCAAATATTGTTTTGTTATTTAATTCTGAGTCGGTCCGCACTTCGTGACACCACAGTCGTCAAGGTAAGGAGGGAGGGAGGGAGGGAGGTAGGTAGGTCGTGTGCACGATTTGTCTGTGAATAGTGTATACGTTCTTGTGTGTTTTAATGTATTTTAATTGTTCGTTTATCGTACATTCTTAGGCGGAAACTGGGAGCCAATCCAGCATTTGCGTAATCTGGCGGAGGAAACCACTTAAAAACCACATTCATGTTGGCCTCTGTACTAGCCCACCGTAGGATGGCGGTTATCACTGAAAAACCCGATTTTCGATTATTTCGGTTTTTCCACATCAGTTTAATCCGGCTGTTAAAAACGCGCGAAATAACACAATGCTGAAATAATTGATTTTCGTTTTTTTTATTCCTAATATTTCGTGTAATAATCGTACAAATCGAATAAAGATTGATAAATTTTGCCCTCTCACTTTTAAGGTTCATTCATATACATCAAAAAATGTTTTGCATCGCCCCGGTTCCCAGAACTCCGGAAGATAGACGTTGACTGTGGATATTGTATCACAGACTATTCAGGAATGTCACCATACCTGCCCAAAGACGTAAACAACCATGCATGAGCAGCGCCTGTCAGACGGAGGGGTCCGACAGCCGACCAGTTCCAGTCATTCCACCAGGAAGGAGGTACACGTCTAGTGTTGTGTGTAGTTCAACGACGTCTAGACGGTCAATACAGCGTTTCGATCGCGTCCTCAATGTTAGTTTGTGCCAGAAAGGGCTTTCAATAAGGTAAGTGTGCAGGCGTCTTGGAGTGAACCAAAGCGATGTTGTTCAGACATGGAGGAGATACAGAGACACAGGAACTGTCGATGACATGCCTCGCTCAGGCCGCCGAAGGGCAACTACTGCAGTGGATGACCGCTACCTACGGATTATGACTCGGAGGAAATCTGACAGCAACGCCACCATGTTGACTGATGCTTTTCGTGCAGCCACAAGACGTCGTGCTTCGACTCAAACTGTGCGCAATAGGATGCATTATGCGCAACTTCACTCACGACGTCCATGGCATGGTCCATCTTTGCAACGACGCCGCCATGCAGCGCGGTATAGATGGGCCCAACCACATGCCGCATGGGTCGCTCAGGAATGGCGTCACGTTCCTTCACCGATGAGTGTCGCATATGCCTTCAACCAGACAATTGTCGGAGACGCGTTTGGAGGCAACCCGGTCAGCCTGAACGCCTTAGACACACTGTCCAGCGCGTGCTAAAGGTGGAGGTTCCCTGCTGTTTTGAGGTGGCATTATGTGGGGTTGACGCACGCCACTGGTGGTGATGGAATGCGCCGCAACGGCTGTACGATACGTGAGTGCCATCCTCCGACTGATAGTGCAACCATATCTGCAGCATATTGGCGAGACATTCGTCTTCATGGACGACAATTGCGCCCCCCCCCCCCCCCCCCCCCATCGTGCACATCTTGTATCTTGTGAATGACTTCCTTCAAGATAACGACATCTCTCGACTAGAGTGGCCAGCATGTTCTCCAGACATGAACCCTATCGAACATGCCTGGGATATACTGAAAAGGGCTGTATATGGACGGCGTGACCTACAAACCACTCTGAGGGAACTACACCGAATCGACGTTGAGGAGTGTGCAACCTGGACCAACAGTGCCTTGATGAACTTGTGGTTAGTATGCAACGACGAATATAGGCATGCATCAATGTAAGAGGACGTGCTACTGGGTATTAGAGGTATGGGTGTGTACAGCAATCTGAACCACCACCTCTGAAGATCTCGCTGTATGGTGGTACAACATGCAATGTGTAGTTTTCATGAGCAATAAAATGCCCGGAAATAATGTTTATGTTGATCTCTACTCCAATTTTATGTACAGGTTCCGGAACTCTCGAAAGCGAGGTGATGCAAAACTTTTTTTTTGATATGTGTAGAATACAATATTTAATTAACTAGGCAAACAAAAGAAAACTTAGTCCACCTACAGTTCGCTGCTGTTTTCGAAAACTGATATGTGGTGACTACTACAGAAAATCACCAGTATTCTCATATGGATTCAAATTTTTTGAAATTGTGCTTAAAAGCCATGTTGTAATCAGGGGCCACACCACTATTTGTCGGTGCTAATCAATGAAAACTGAGGTTGAAGAACTCTATATTTCTCGTGTTAATTGTCGGTTTTCAAGGGCTATAATCAGATTAAGGCGTATTATGGAGACACAAGCAGCAGATCAGCTTCTGTTCTTATTGTATATTATGAATGAATTGTTAATTTATTAATGTTACCATAATTTATTTCCTCTTTTAGAAAATGGCAGACAAATCCTTAATCTTTTAAAGCAAATGAAACATTGTGCTTCACTGCTACGCCAACTTATAAAAGTATTTCCAAGGTAGTGTTGGTGCCATTCTGCAATAAAAGGGATGCCCGCGACGACAACGAGAAACTACCGCACAAACGAGGTGCGGGCAGGTGTTCACAATTCTTTAGCCACGACACACGGCAACAGACACATTATTTTTTCGGTAATGCTGCACCAATTCTTCTCACATGTGTTTGTTGCTCATTTTTGTCGACATTGTTTTTAAAATAGTACTGACCGCTTTTCCCAATTTCTATAATAATGCAGTATTTCAAACCAATGCAAATTTTACAAATAAAAATTAGTCCCTATTTTTAAAAATAATATTTATTGAAAAACGAAAAATCTTTTCACTGCTGCTATAGCTAATTGATATTTCGGTTTCTCACTTGGTTGTTAGTAAAAAATAAAAACACCTTTTATAACTGACACTAAACAAATATCGAAAAGCCGGCCGGAGTGGCCGTGCGGTTCTAGGCGCTACAGTCTGGAGCCGAGCGACCGCTACGGTCGCAGGTTCGAATCCTGCCTCGGGCAAGGATGTGTGTGATGTCCTTAGGTTAGTTAGGTTTAACTAGTTCTAAGTTCTAGGCGACTGATGACCTCAGAAGTTAAGACGCATAGTGGTGAGAGCCATTTGAACCAAAATATCGAAAAAAATTTTGGTTAAGCAGAACTATAACACCAATATCCTTTGTAACCGGTCGATTTTCGCATCCCATGCCCGCGCTCATTAATACGCTGCGCGCTTTCGGTCCGGGTGTGGCTCATCTCACTGTCTCGCACGCTAGCGCGCTGTGCGTTTCGCTATACGGGTAGGTCCAGATACTGGAAATATACCACAATAAAAACGTTTACATCTCACACTTACTCCAGTACTAAATCGGAAGAAAGCGTACCAGAAAGACGTTTTCGTACTCCGAATCTCTCTCGCAAGGAACTAAAGTTAGCTGAAAATAGGGAAAGGAATGAAATTTTATCCGTTTCCGTTCTTTACATCATACTGTGAATGGCAGCGTGTGGCAAAGTTTAGTGCGTGTGCACGTTCATACCCATGCAGGGACACGTCAAGACGCAACATACCGGATCCAACTCACTAAACTGAAACTAATTGTCCACTGCAGATAGTCGAAAGTGTTTAGTCGCGGTTCACACTGAGATGTTAGGAAATACGATACGACTCGACACACCATGACGCGACTGTTGTCGTGTTTCCACTGGGAGCATACGATATGCGATACGATACACTATGAAATTCGCCATACGACAAGTAAGAAGACTGCACGAATCACGTTTCTGTTTCAGTTGCAATCATGAGTTCGTCTGAGAGGACGTTTCGTGGCTTATTACTCAAAGCTCAATAAACTGAAAAAGAACAGGAAGTGCGGGTAAACCCGTACAGTACTATAAACATCAAACTTTATTCAGCTGTGGTTTCTCGTGAGCTCTATCAACACGAATAGAAATCTCACAAATTCTGCAGAATTAATACAGGCGGTTTCCACTTTTTGGAGCAACTATTATCGTGTGCTCTGACAAAGCGGGACACAAATTTTCGATTTTCTACTTTCTCCTGTTGAGAACCTACTCATTATGAAAGGTAAATTGGTGCAAGTGTTAGAGTTACATTAAAACTAACACCATAAAAAAATTATTTTCAGTAGGGCCATCTGATATGGTACTTTATTGAAGGTGTGTTTGAGTTATATTAAAACTACAACTGTAAAAATTAATTTGTGATAAGATGGCCTAGTATGGTACTTTTATTCAATGTGCTACATAAAGTATGTTCGGAAATACATATAGATTGTTCGGAAATTCCCGTTACAAACTTCTATGGCTTGTAAAGGGGAGTGGGTACATAATATTTTAAATAGCAACCCAAGACTGGAAACGTCAACCAACGACGCTACAGAGAGTCGAGTTGTTGGCACCAGCGAGTATATATATATATATATATATATATATATATATATGCTTTCTAGGATGATGGAGAAGGATGAATGTATCAATTTGAGGTGGGGGTACCTGTACCGGAAACACACGAATCGGAAGTTATAAACGAAGAGAGTTCTGGTACCTCTGACATGGAATACATGTGCTGGTTCTGTTGTTACTGAGATTCTAGGGTAGACAACTTTCAGAAGTGGTAGTATCGACCAAAACAAGGAGAAATTGTCTCGTAAACGTTGACTTTAAGATTTATAACTAAGGAGCTATGAGCACTTGTTCATCTTCGCTAACGTAAAAGTCATTTCCTCTATTGAATAAGTATTCATAGTTCTTAAGGTATGCATATCAAAGCAGATGTTTACTGGACATTTTTTCTTGTTTTTTTCGACACTACCACTTGTGAAATTTGCCTACCCTACATTCTTAGAAATAACAGTACCATTACACGTATTCCATTGTCAGAGACATAAGAATGGCTTTCGCTTGTAACTTCCGAATCGTGCGTTTCCAGTACAGCGACCCTCACATCAAACATACATTTACCCATCATCTAAGAAAGTCTGCAACATCACGGAATCGCTTTGCATACACACACACACACACACACACACACACAATGACAGGTGCTTGGGCCTATAACTTTCACGCACTGTAGGGTCATTGGGTGACGTTTTCGGTTCTGGATCCCTATTCAAAATATTATGTACTCACTCCCCTCTACAAGTTCTAGACGATTTAACATGAATTTCCGATCATCATGTATATAAATAACCTTACAAATTAATATTACTGAAGCCAAGACAGTATTTCTATAGACGTTCAGTTTTGCAAAGTAGTATGTAATTCAGCTTGAGGAGTATTGAGAAGAAACTTTGCTGTATTTGGATTTGAAGGTAGATTAGTCGCCACCCATGGTGTAGCAGTGAGTGGTGTACTCTGGGTAGGGGTAGATAACGTGTTTGAAGAAATGGAAGAACCCATGATGATAAAGAAAATCCAGACATATCCTTTTCGGCTTCGTTCAGCTGCTCACTCAGAAGTAACAGTAATTTACCTTCCAGAGCTCTTTTATAGGTGTCACAAAGTTTTATAAAACGGGCAGCAAAACTGTAAAAACATAGTCAGCAGCATCATCAGCATCATCAGCTGATGTCTACAGGTGTCTTTTTCATTTCAGTAAGTTTTTGCCGTGTGTGTGTGTGTGGTGCGTAGCTGCCAACCTCGTCGCTGACAATCTCCAGTATATCTCGTAACGTCTCTTAGCAAAAGACATATTATGCAATAAAGAGAAAACATTGTGTGTCATGTTTTGTTCTTGTATACAATTATGTACTTTTTTATTTAGATAATATCTGTGTCGGCGAGTACTGAAACCGCCACAGACGATACTTATTAAATATCAAACAAAGATGACAATAGGTGACTAGTATAAATAGTAAAAAAAAGAACATTAATTTCTCTGTCGTCTTCTTGGAGTTAAGTGAGTAAGAAGAGCCTGTGACGTTATATTGTACGCTTGCGTAGCATTCTTTTGTCAAGATTGTGAGAGGGACGCCATTAGACATAACCTTGGAAAGGTATGTAATTAATAGATTTGTTTAAATGTTTTGAATAGTGTTACTTAGCGAAACCTTGCATTATGATTTGTAATAAGCTTGCCTGGTAATTTATCCCATCCCTTTAAGACATTTTGAGTTATTTAAATATTATTAGTGGTGCAGAGCTGCGCTACGAACGAATGAGCCGCTGCCGCGGCGCATTCTAACTGCATTAAATGAAATCTATCATACCGCAAAGAAGCGGGCAGGTAATAGTGAAGTAAAATTATTTCTTTCAGCTTTCGGAATTGCAGAGCAGAGCAGCAGATTTTATGATGTGTTTTACAGGTTGACGCGGGCTGCTGATAATATATTACTAACAGTGCAAAAAGATAATTTACCTTCATAACATAAAAGAAATCTTGCTGTGCGTAGTTCTGGTCTGGCAAACCTTATAGTAAAAACATATTTTTCTCCGATAATAGTCTCATGTTCTCGTGTTAGTCGTGGTACTTATTGGTGTTTTACTGTTAACAAAAATCCACGGCAAAATTTTGATGTTGAATAATCATTGCGTACTGTAACATCAGTATTGATAACAAAGTAATTTTCATTAACCTTTCAATAACTATAAAGTAAGGAAGATATGTTGAATATGTGAGTTACAGTAACGAAAAAAATGTTCCTTTAATAGAAAGCCAGAAGAATAAGAACATAATATATTTTGTTTTGTTGAAAATTAATGATCCAAAAAAGTCACAGCACAGCATCACTAAAAGGTATTTCGGGGCTCTTTTCGTAGTAACATATTTTATTTCATATATTAGTTGTTACGCGAGTAATAATAAAACAAAGCAAATAATAACAGAGCCAACGAAAATCTGATGTACTTTTATCGAGAAGAAAAAGAGATAGCCGGCCGTTGTGACCGAGCGGTTCTAGGCGCTTCAGTCCGGAACCGCGCTGCTGCTACGTCCGCAGGTTCGAATCCTTCCTCGGGCATGGCTGTGTGTGACGTCCTTAGGTTAGTCAGGTTTAAGTAGTTCCAAGCCTTGGGAACTGATAACCTCAGATGTTAAGTCCCATAGTGCTCAGAGCCATTTGAACCAATTTTGAAAAGAGGTATGACTCCTTCCAGCGTTAAAACCAATGTCGATATGTTGGTAATATTTCGTATACAGCAAATGTATTCCACAAAAAGCACCAAACGTAGACTTGCCAGCGAATGCACTTCTCATTTCAAACTTTCCCACAGTAAACAGAAACTATAGGCAAAAATGAAAAGAAACCCAGGTCATTATCAAGCTGTGATGTGTGCTATAAGATGCTGCACCTTTTCTTTTTCTTTTACAGCACTGTCTCCTCGCAACACTCGAATTAAAAAGACTGCATAACGGACAACACGCTCAAATCCCAAAACTAGCTGTTATTTCTTTACGTGAAAAGTTTTCTTGAGAAGCTAACTACAGAAACGAATGTAGCTTTGTTTTTCCTAAACGAAACATTTTTTTAAGCAAATCGGAGGTCTTGAGATTTCATTCCCCCTGTATGGTACGATACGAGTTGCGTGGAGATACCAGCACGCCCTGTTGCTCCGGGCAGTGAGGTAGATACACTTGTCGGTGTAGTATCGCTGTCTCCCAGTGTGGACCAGTGAAGTAGCTTCCACTATGTTTCTATATATTACTTAACCAGCCTACAATCTAACGACAAGCGCGTCCCTCGACATCCTCTGGTAATAACTATCCATTTATGCCCTCTGGAACAGTGGACGTTCAGTGACCTTCATTTGGATCCCAGACATGTCGGGATACCGGGCAGTAAACTTTCTGACCGCTTGGCCAAACTAGCTACCAGTAAACCAACACTGGAGATTGGCCTATTGGAGGCCGATTTGCGATTGGTCTTCTGCCGCAAGTTTTCGCGATTTGGAATACTGAATGGCGCACCCTCAGTACACCAAAAAAACTCGTGTTATCAAGGAGAAAACAAATCTGTGGCGGTCATCCCAGACAGCCACTCGCAAGGAATCTGTTTTCCTTTGTCGTCTCCGCATCGGCCATACATGGCTAACACATGGTCACTTCCTCCGTCGCGAGGACCCACCTCGATGTCGCAATGGCTCCCCTATGACTGTCATCCATATCTTGTACTGCCCAATTTTAGCCGCTCTGCGGCGGACTTTTAACCTTCTCAGCTCCCTACCTACGGTGGCCTCAACAGCAGATTTAATTTTACGTTTTATTCGTGAGGGACGTTTTTATCGTAGCATCTAGGGGTGGGCGTCTGGTGTTCTCTCCGAGGCCTCCACCCTCCCTCCGATTTAACGCTCTTTCATCCTTTGTATGCATTTTGTTTGCCTTACTGTTCATCTTTTCGCAAAGTGAGTTCACTTCGCTTTGCCTTTTTAGGCTGGACATTTTAGTGTGTTGCAGAGTGGCTGGCTCATCCTCTTTTATTCTTGTGATCAGCCAGCCCAAACTATCTGCTCTGCGGTTTTAATACCTTCTTCTACTCTTCCTTGCGGTGTACGTTCGCCCCATTTTTTTGTGTGCTTCTTTTGTTTACTCTTTCCCTGTGTTTTCCCATTCGTTTTAACCCCTTTAACTTTCCCAAACAAAATTTGGGTTTTGTCTTACCTGAGCCTTGTTTGCGTCAGGAAAAAGGGACTGATGACCCTGTAATTTGTTCTCTTTATACCTCAAACCAACCAATCAACCAACCAAATGCGTGTCGCACAGCTTATCTTATCACCTCAATGTGAACCGTGCCTTGCAATGAAGTGTGACAACGCATACACAACGATTTTTGTTTCTGAGAGCAAAAGCATGAATCGTTGTTTTGGAGGAGCAGGAGACAGAAAACTTTGCTCTGAGACTGATACCGGTTAAATTTGGCTGCAGTCAGTGCCGTGTGGGATGAGAAAATGGAAGAGGCTTCGGTCGAATCCATAAAGCATTCATAAAAGCAGCCTCATAAAAGATCCCAGAAGTCTTCTGTGGCTAATAAGAGTTTACACCGAAGGCGACTGATCATGTTTTCTGTGTCTCTTCTGTTTTCCTGGTTTATGATACAATTCACTGTGCTTCGATAATGTATCTTATTGACGATCAAGTCTGTATTGTGAACACAGCATAGTGGTATTCTCTACACATGTTTGTAGGAAATATTGCCACTGATGTATTTGTAGCGCTCTGTTGTAAACGGCAGGTCACAAATGAAAGAGCGAAGTACTTTTTGGAAGAGATGACCATCACACTCGCTGAATGAAAGTTGTTGTTTAGGGTTCCAAAATACTTACACGAGACCTGAACAATGATTCCGGATACAATGATGTCTTTTAAAATCGCAGTATCATGAAGAAGGCGTACAAAAAACATCAAATTGGCATGAAATGTGCTACACGCTTTGATGTGCATATCATCAGTACTCGTATCTGTTATTTACGTAAGTTCGCTCGATGTCACGTATTTCATTAACAGTGGTCAGATTGCGTTGTTTGTTCATTCATGAACAAATTTATAAAAAGGTGTATATTTTCAAGCGTTAATACCGGATTTGATAGTAAGCAAAGACTGGCAACAGCAAATCTTTCACACTAAGAAACTACCCCTTATCCTGATAAACGAGATTCAACATAACTCATATTTCAGTTTCGTCCTCAATAATAAAAATTCACATGGCTCTGAGCAGTATGCGACTTAACTTCTGAGGTCATCAGTCCCCTAGACGTAGAACTACTTTAACCTAAGGACATCACACACATCCATGTCTGAGGCAGGATTCGAACCTGCGACCGTAGTGGGCCCAGAGACATCCGGCTTACAATAACTGCCAGTACCAACGTCACCGTATTATTGAAGAACATATCGAAGTGATTGTTGGTCAAATATCAGAGCCGTCTGAAACAGAGCTCACTTCGTATTAGCCGAAACAAAAAAATTGCCACTGATGTAATTGTAGTGCTCTGTTGTAAACGGCAGGTCACATATGAAAGAGCGAAGTACTTTTTGGAAGAGATGACCATCACACTCGCTGAATGAAAGTTGCTGTTTAGGGTTCCAAAATACTTACACGAGACCTGAACAATGATTCCAGATACAATGATGTCTTTTAAAAACGCAGTATCATGAAGAAGGCGTACGAAAAACATCAAATTGGCATGAAATGTGCTACACGCTTTGATGTGCATATCATCAGTACTCGTATCTGTTATTTACGTAAGTTCGCTCGATATCACGTATTTCATTAACAGTGGTCAGATTGCGTTGTTTGTTCATTCATGAACAAATTTATAAAAAGGTGTATATTTTCAAGCGTTAATACCGGATTCGATAGTAACCAAAGACTGGCAACAGCAAATCTTTCACACTAAGAGACTACTCCTTATCCTGATAAACGAGATTCAACCTAACTCATATTTCAGTTTCGTCCTCAATAATAAAAATTCAAATGGCTCTGAGCAGTATGCGACTTAACTTCTGAGGTCATCAGTCCCCTAGACGTAGAACTATTTTAACCTAAGGACATCACACACATCCATGTCCGAGGCAGGATTCGAACCTGCGACCGTAGTGGGCCCAGAGACATCCGGCTTACAATAACTGCCAGTACCAACGTCACCGTATTATTGAAGAACATATCGAAGCGATTGTTGGTCAAATATCAGAGCCGTCTGAAACAGAGCTCACTTCGTATTAGCCGAAACAAAAAATTCTTCTGAAATAAAAGTCATTCACTAGGACCGGGAACGCAAATTTCTGTTCAGTGTAATCGCTAATAACTGAAATACGCTTCTTTTTCTAGCAATGAAAGAACTGTCTTGTGTTACAAGTCGTTTGTCCACATACGATCCCGCTGCGCCATCCGCTACCATAGCAACGGCTACAGGAAAAGAACGTGAGCGAAATTCAGCACTTAAACAGATACATGACGGTAGCACGATCCTCTCTTTGATGTCTCCTTCACACGTAGTGTTCGGCTTTACCGCGCATGTTAGATTGTTTACGTTGGCATATTGTTTAACAGTACAAATACGAAACATACATACAGAGCAAAGTATTTACGTACAAACCTTAAATATGACAATAAATAGTGTTTAAGTTGCTGACAACTTGCCCTGCATCAACAGATCATATCCATAAAACTTTAAGTGTGAAATAGATTTCAAAACCGCTGCCGCATACCATCTTCCATTTCAGATATGATCTTATTTACTGAAGAAAACTTTTCATCATCTCTTGGAAGTTACATTCAGCCTAAGTGTTGCACGTCTTCGATGTCCCCGTTTGTGGTCACTACAATTGTACCCGTATCTGCCTTAGAGTGAGCATCACTGTCGAACATTATTGGTTTACGCGTACGGCTCACACCATGTCGAATAAAGATTTTATAACATATTTTAGGACATAAACTCACTGTCATTCGTATTGCAGAGATAACGATTACCATGAAGAAAAAGGTCCTTTTATTGTTCTTCATACTTCTTGCATTAATAAGATTTATAAGATTTGCAGTTGTCTGAGAGAGTGAATCGAATGCAATAAGTACTTGCCCTCGGCTGCCAAACTTCCCCGAATAGGGGACTCCCGGCCCACAATGTCGTACGCTCATTTCCATTTATTCTGTGTCAAAAATACAAATGTTGAGATAGATCGTATGACATCCAAAGCGACACCAAGCACGGCTAATTTGCACGTATTTCAGAGAGACAACAGAATCTACTGGATTTTACAGTTATGAGAACTGTTCAGAATGACGAAAGAATTCAGTGAGTGATACTGTTCCCCGTGTAGACCAATGCTAGTACAATCGCACTGTGACCACTGACCCCAGGCTCTTACGTTAACATTGTCAAAGTCAATTGCAGTCACGTGTATGGAGCCGAATTACCTATTCTAGTTAGCTACCAGAGAACTCCTCTGGAACTATCTCATCCTTTCGAAGATCTTACTATCCCAATCAGTCGTGAGGTAATTAAAATCTTCTACATCTATTGAAACGTGATTTGCTAGTGTTACGTACGTTAATCGGTAAAAACGGAGCCCTAATAGTATAGGTTGTCTGCCTGTCTGTCTGTCCAATTGTTAAGACCTGTTTCCCTCCGGAAGCGGTAGAGATACCAGATTGGAATTTATGTCACGTATTAAGGTCTGCCTTGGTGCTGTGAGAAGTTTAAGTCTCTATGTCAATTCAGTCAAAATATACAGCCACTTATGTAATATATTTCGATCCTCGCAGACTCACACTTCAGAACCTATAGGCTGCTTCCCGTTGACCTAGATTCATGAAATCTGGCAAGGTTTCACAGTATAAGTGAAAGAAAACATCAGAAAATTGTTAATTTGTAGTTACATCGCAAGAAAATTTTTTTTATGTCATTCTCGGAAGTCTTGGAATTCCTGGGACCGATATATTGCTATTCATCATTGTCGATAACAGGCAAAAATGGAACAGATTCTCGATTCCCTGGTCGGATGAACTATCTGTACTCATAATTAATTTTGTACGGAACCCACGGAGTGCGAGTTCTACTCACACATACCGGATTTTTTTTCGAATTCTGTCACCCTTTCAGGAACGATTCAGCAGTTTCTAATATCTTGTTACTATCATATGCACTGCTAGCCATCAACGTTCCAACACCAGGAATGACGGAAAATAACGAAACTTTGTGTTTTGTTCTGCTACAGTAGGAAGAAGGCACGATTAAATGTTTAGGTAACCCAGCTGGGCATCGAGTAGAAGTGAACTTGGATGACAAATGCGAGTACATCAAGACATGCTGCTTCAGCCCTAAGACACATTGGCCTGTGAGTGGTGATGTGCTAGTCTTATCGGCAACCCAGGATCGCAACCCACGATCTTATGATTTCAATAGCTGAGAGATTTGGAGAACGTGCTGACCAGGGCAACTGTGAAACACTCCCTGTATTGAGATAGATAGGACCATCGTGAACAACAAGCAGTCCTGAGCTATTTTGTTGAAGACGTAACGGAGACATCGAAGACAGGACACAGTCAGCGGTCCTAGCAAGCAAGAAACGTTAACACTTGCTGTCCAAATTACAGGCTATACGGATGAGAGGAGATCGCATTGTTCATGCAAAGCCACAGCTAACCACCACACTGGGTGCTGGGTTCTTATGATCATGAATACGAGTAAAGGGGCGTTTAACGTGTGTTTAAGGGAAACAAAGTCATGTACGATAGCAGTAATGTACAAAATTCCACCTTTGCAGAACACTTATTTATTGCTGGTCAAACTCTGAACGATTTACAAGATACCGTAATCTTACACAAAAAAGGAAAAGGACGTAGATTATATTTATGGGAAGAACTCAAAATTTTCAAATAATTAGAGGGAAACGAGGATAGGATTTAATAATCAGCCTCAACTTGCCCGTAGACGTTTCGTGGAAGCGTTTTAGACTCTAGTTCTGGCCGAGTAGCCAAGTTTACCGCTCGGTGCTCGCCTCCGCGATGTGTCTGTTTTACTCAAAATTCTGTGTTCAGTAAGAATACATTTTTAATTTTGTTTTTTACAATTAAGCCGCTGTTGAGTTAAGTTGCTGAACCGCCCACCCCCACCCCCTTCTTATTTTTAGTGTGTTTTATTCTGCCTATAACTTCTTGATTTCCAGGCATATACAGGGTGTTACAAAAAGGTACGGCCAAACTTTCAGGAAACATTCCTCACACACAAATAAAGAAAAGATGTTATGTGGACATGTGTCCGGAAACGCTCAATTTCCATGTTAGAGCTGATTTTAGTTTCGTCCACCTACGCTCAATGGAGCACGTTATCATGATTTCATACGGGATACTCTACCTGTGCAGCTAGAACATGTGCCTTTACAAGTACGACACATGTGGTTCATGCGCGATGGAGTTCCTGCACTTTTCAGTCGAAGTTTTCGTACGCTTCTCAACAACAGGTTCGGTGACCGATGGATTGGTAGAGGCAGACCAATTCCATGGCCTCCACGCTCTCCTGATCTCAACCCTCTTGACTTTCATTTATGGGGTCATCTGAAAGCTCTTGTCTACGCAACTCCGGTACCAAATGTAGAGACTCTTCGTGCTCGTATTTTGGACGGCTGTGATACAATACTCCATTCTCCAGGGCTGCATCAGGGCATCAGGGATTCCATGCGACGGAGCGTTGGTGCATGTGTCCTCGCTAACGGAGGACATTTTGAACATTTCCTGTAACAAAGTGAAGTCACGTTGGTACGTTCTGTTGCTGTGTGTTTCCATTCCATGATTAATGTGATTTGAAGAGAAGTAATAAAATGAGCTCTAATACGGAAAGTAAGCGTTTCCGGACACATGTCCACATAACATATTTTCTTTCTTTGTGTGTGACGAATGTTTCCTGAAAGTTTGGCCGTACCTTTTTGTAACACCCTGTATACACTGCTCATTGTGACCTCGTTTATTCATTATTTTACTGGCTATTTTATAACATCCCCCACTCCTTTTCTCGTATGTATGTTCTTATAGCACGTTTTATCAATACAACCACTTCACAATTGCTGATCTATCTCAACCGCTCCCCTCTTTCCCTAATTTGCATTTGTCTTTTATTATTTGCAGCTTCTCCGTCAATGTGTTTCCTTTTACAATGCTGCTTCATGTCAAGGACAACTTAATACGTCAAGGTTTGGGCCTTCTCGGAGGGTTTTCGACTTGACACTCATTCTTCTTACAGTTGTGCATTCACGCACAAGTGCTTCTCGCATATTTTCGTACATATTGTAAGGAGTTTACTATGTTTATCTGAGCCTGCTCTCTCTCTATAAGCTATATGACTTTAACAGTACACTTTTTTTACAACCCTCCCCTCTCACTCTTTCAACTTTTTAATTATAGTTAATTCTAGTAATGAATATGTACTTGTGAAGTTGCACACGCTGTTATTGCAGCTACGTCATACAGGACGCGCAGTAGGGTCACCTGCCAGATTCGACCGAAGGCTAGTGCCTGTACATGTGACTAGTTCCGTACGTGACACACTTAAACTCTGTAAGATCCGATGCCACGTTTTATATTTAAATGTCATATAAATAAGAATCTTTCAAGTGGCACACAACGTGTTGTTGGATCCATTGTCAAATGTGAGGTATTTTAAGAAATTTGAAAACTAAGTCCAACAGTAGAAAGTTACCACTTTTAAATCATGTTTTTTAAATGGAGATTAAGTGGTTTCCACGCACATGCACCAGACGAAGTCAACGACTCTCACATCAGAAATAGACAATATGTGATTCTACGTGAGTATGCTTCACTAAAATTATTTTCAAACGTTTCCTATAATTTTACTTATTATAATGATACCATTTCTAAACCATACATAATGGCTTATTATTTGTTAATATGTACAGTACATACTGAACAAGACAGTTTTGAAACTGTCGAAACCATTGTCGAGCTTCAATAAATCTGTGCTTTGCAACTGGTTGGCTGCTATTTCAGTCCATTGAAGCACGAACTTACATCAATGTTCTTCAACTAGCCAAGTTCTTCAACCGTCCTGATACAACCTTAAGCATGAATCCGTTTTTTGTTATAGAATAAACGCGTGCAATGCAGATGGGACTGCTTTTTGTGTGGTTTAATGATTAATAACAAAAGAATGAATTGCTGAAATATGAAGTCTCAAAATTTTAATGGATGCAGCATTCGTGTTGAAGTTTTCTGAAACTCGAGGTTTACCTTGTGAAGGTTGAAAATCGTCAACAGCACCAGTAAGTATTTCATCTGCTGAAGGCAGCTTATTGTGGCGTGGACACTGCTGCAGGAGATAGCACAGAGTAAGTTTTTCTCACACCTGATGCGGCGCAGAAAAAAGGCTAAACGAGCACGTGTGTCAGTGGATAGTAGTTCGCATACTTAAGAGGATGATTTCAAGAGGAAACAATTTATTAGAGCTTTTAAGTTAATTTAAGTTATTATTCAAAATAAACATCGAAATTCCAGAAGCACAGACACAGATGTCTACAATCGGACAGCGTGTTTGTGCAACTTCCACACATTTGCTGAATCTGGAAAGAACATAATAAACTTTGAAATGCCTGTAACGTTATCAAATGGGTCGGAAAGTTACATGAAATTTGACCTACATCCACGGATGTTTAATGAAAGACCGATATTGAATCTTATGCAATTGGATACACAACCACTATATAAAATGTAATCAAGCCGATGGAAAAAGTCATCATCATCAAGCGCTGATATAACCAGTGTCTCCATTCCGAGTATAGGTAGGAAGGAAGAAAGAGTAAGTGCTTTGGCTGCATACTCTAGCGCCAAGTGAACTCGTATCCTCAAATCCCACCTGACAGGATGACAAGGCTCGGCCTTCAAAGTATTGCTTGCAGATACGCCGCGTAACAAGTGATGAGTCTGTGCTAGCAGACAAAAGCATGGGCTGTGTAGTCTTTGAATCGTTCAGGTGATTCGCAAACCATGGAATGATTCATAATACGAAAAATGTTTGTAAAAGACGGCTTCCAAGTGCTGCTTGACAACCTTCATTGGACATCATAAGGCAGGAGCTGCTATCTTCTGCACTTCGTTAGGGAGTGGTGCACGGCGAAATCGAACTGCCTGCCAAGCAGACACAGTGCTGGGCGGCAAGTAAGTGGTTATAGAGTAGGGGTTCCGGGGATTCACACGTCTTCAGCCACCAATAACGAAATGAGACCGGCTGTGAGGTTCGGTGGTTGAGACAGGATGTAAGCTGTCCGTATTTTTACCTTCCAGCGAAAATAATGAACACGACGAATAATATGTTGTTCTAGTATTTGAGTCCCAATACGACTCCCCTCTGACTATGTAAAGCTCCATATCTAGTCTCAAACACAGAAGATATGTTTGTGCAGAAAGACTGGGCTTCATTTCGCCCTAGCTGTAGGTAAATAAATCTGATGGTAAGATATCACTGTTATAACAGGAAGTTTTCATGACAGTTCCCGCTTTCAGTAGAACGTAGCTTGACGGCGAAGCTAATGTCCTATAATGTGATAACACTGAAACCACAATATTTCACGTGTGCCAAATAAACATACAACACAATCACAAAATTACACTCTTAAATAGTAGTCCTTGGAATGCAACAGTCAACTCGGTACGAAAACGATGTGCACGGCAAATAAATTAACGGACGTAGCACTGTTCATATCCCGATCCTGTTGTCACAGTGATCATTACCGAAGGTTAACACAGTTCATGAAATTAATTACCAGTTCACCGTCAATAATTAAAACAGTCTTTGAATAAATTCTCAGACGCGAAATCTAGATAAAACTCGGCACATGTTACGACTTGTGATTTGTGCTAACTCGTTTGCAGTGCATTTCCCTTCATCGGTGGACAGAGATCTAGCACGTTGCACAATCTTCCTCAGACTCGCTAATGATTTCTGAGGAGCCTGTTTTCTAAGATTACGATACTTAGAACTACATTCAGCTATTGTTGTTTCCTAGCGTAAAAAATATATTTCTAAGCAAATGAGTAGTAAAGGACGCTTCATCCAAGTGCAGACTTGTAGATATATGAATAATCTCTACAGATTACACCGTCTAGTCAGCCAAAATATGGTATTTGATTTCAGTAATAATGTTTCATTTGAGAATGCCAATTACACTGAAACTAAATGAGAGCAAGATTCACTACCATATTTTCGTCATTAGCTATTGGGAAACTTCATATATTTATATAAATTTTTATCTGGTTTACCTGGAAGTCAGTAATGGGATATATTTTTACAAATGAATAATGATATCGAAATCTAAAGTTCCTGATACTTGTAGTTAGCACCATTCTTAGGTAAATTAGTGAATTCTAACTAACCAAATGAATGTAATGCCAAAGGCTTTGCGGCAGCGGTAACACTGGCTTCCGTCAGATCACCGAAGTTAAGTGCTGTCGGGCATGGGTGACCATCCGATCTGCCGAGCGCTGTTGGCAAGCGGGGTGCACTCAGCCCTTGTGAGGCAAACTGAAGAGCTACTTGATTGAGAAGTAGCGGCTCTGGTCTTAGAAACTGACATACGGCTGGGAGAGCGGTGTGCTGACCACATGCTCCTCCATATCCGGATCCAGTGACGCCTTTGGGTTGAGGATGAGACGGCGCCCGGTCGCTACAGTTGGGCCATCATGGCCTGTTCGGGAGGAGAAATGAATGCAGTGGATAATAATGTTAAGCTGAATAATCACTGACTTAATATTCAAGATTTTTGGTACTGTGCACATGCCACGTAAATAATCGTATCGACCATTCTTTCAATAATGATAACATGTTTCATGACAACGCACTTACACAAACCGCAAATGTCAACGTAGAAGTGAGAGACACTCAGACAGAGCACCTGCTCGTAGTGCTGATCTCTTGCCATGCGGTTATCAGCCCTTCAGTTTCTTGAAAAACGGCTTGAAGGGTCGACGATTTATGTCGGACGAGGCTGTGCAGCACGCTCTTACGGACTTATTCACGCAGTAGGACACCGCGTTTCCACCGAACGGGTGTCTTCAACCTGGTGCGGAGGTGGGATGATTGCCTGAATGCTCACGCCAATTTAGAGTGACTGACACACCGATACTGTACTGCACAACCTTCGAACAGAAACCTTTTGATCGCCCCATATATTTTACGATAACTTTATCACCGTGCCTTGAACTAGCTACGGCGCGATTTAATTCTGGTCCTTCCAACAGTCAGCACTGGCGCTGCTCATGTGCTCCAGTGCACCACAGGGCACGTGTTTCTGCTGGATGGCAAGCGCAGCGCCAATGCTAGTCATGAAGCAGCGTTCAGTCAGAGCTGAAGTAAGTCGAATCGGAGCGGCCACATCAGCCTGGTGCCAGCTCTGGTTGCCATGAACGGTGGTGGAAACTTGGTTCGGTGCCGAAGCCGCGCAGGGCACGCTGGCCGGACTTGATTGTGTTCCGACGGGGCTGGACCAGAGCTTGGCCGCTGTCAACTGTGGAGGTAGCAGCATTGGGAATGGAGTCTGGAGTTAGAAGACTGGAGCGAAATCGTTACTGGCACTGAGGGCTGGCCAAGTTTGTTTTGGATGAGCGTGGCTGGTCCAGGGAGATGCTGGAGCGCGCGCAGTTTTGCAAAGTGGGAGGACGAACAGCTACTGTCGCCATCAAACTGGTGAGCAAGGTAGTTGTTTCTCTACCAGCGAAAGGTCATGAGGAAGCAAGGCAGTGCACTCTGGTGTCAAAGAGATGTTGGAGGCAGCAGAGCAGTTGGGCTGTAAACGGTCATCACGAGGTATGGCCGGCTGTAACGTGAGACATCGTTGGGCTGTAGCAGCATGTAAAGGAATAGTATAAATTTTTTAACGAATATATAGACACTAGTTCAACTACCAGAGATTAATGCGTTAAGCATTCGCTGAACAAAAGAAGCCTTACGATCTTCGTTTATTAGTTTTAGAATAAGTTACCTTTTCACTGGTATCCTGTCCTAGTGTTAAGACGTGTTGTGCTATTTCTTACTGATAAAATTGGGTTAAATAATGAAAATGGTTTTTAAGCAGAGCGATTTCGTCTTTTGCGATACCATGGGTCCCAGCTTCTGAAATTCTGGAAAATTATTATCATTATTTTAATTTTTGTAGAGAATTTAAATGGAGGCGAAGATTTTCACGGCGACGCTGCTCAACAATAGAGGCACGTTAATGTGTTCGTTTTTTTCCCTTTCGTGGTCGCTACCGTCAATTTCAATATATTTGCCGTGACATTCAAAATCTGCAGTCTTTCTTTTCATTTAATTTCGAAGTCCATGCATTTAACTGTAATTCTTTTCATCCAGGCCATGGGGGATGATTGCATACAAAATGTACGTGCCTCTATCCCGTTCGTATGTTCTCATACATTTGAGTGTGTACAAGCGTAACTATATTTGACTGATTTCCTACACAGTATTAACGCTTTTTTTCTTTTTCTTATTTTTTTTTCACCACTCATTCGCGAATTTACGTGCCCTCTTATTTGATGTAGTCAGTCGGCCGTATTCTTTAATAACATTATATGTAATATTAAGTGGCTTAGTTTCTTCCATAATATATCTTTGCCTGTGTCGCAACAGCGCGTCACGCAAAATATTTACTACACGTCATCCACAATAACTTTTATTTCAAAATTTCGACCACCGACTGAATAAAGATTTCTCTAACAATAACAATAGAAAAACATAATAATATAAGAGGACGCGTTACAAATGATGAGCGAGTGCCATGACGTTCGTTAATTCTCAGAAAAATTTAGTACAAATTTTAAGTGGAAATATTTAAGTAATTTTTCCCATCCATTATTGCGACTATAACCAATTGTTTCTGTTACATGTTACGCTAACTACGTGTAAGATCACCAAATTTACTAATGAAATGAGCCCATAAAATTCACATATATCCATAAAATAAAAATTTTGAAAAAAGGAGGAACTTCTGGAACATCAAACTTTTGACCAACTACTAAGAAAACTACTACGTTTTAGTTGACCGTAAATGCAGGAGTGAACAGCATTTTTTCGACACCCACAGCGTAGCACGCATTTTTTTTTTCAAAATTTCAATTATTTTAGATGATTTGTAGATTGCTGTTTGTAAAATATACGTGAATGCGTCACAAGATGGCGGATCATTATCATTGATTGCGCGAGTAAAAGTTATTCATCAGTCTACTGTTTTACCAGAGATATATTTTACTACATTGAATAACGCGAAAGAACGCGACGTCATCTGTGGCTTGTTTGCGTAATTCGAGCTGCAATAGTAGTGAAATTCGGCTGCACGCTGGTTTACGATTACATACAGCTATGGTGAAATTAAGGTCACAAACCAAAACAATGGATAATTCGTCAGATGAGAAATCATTTCCTCAACCTACACCTGACACACATCCTGCCTCGGGCATGGATGTGTGTGATGTCCTTAGGTTAGTTAGGTTTAAGTAATTCTAAGTCCTAGGGGACTGATGACCTCAGAAGCTAAGTCCCATAGTGCTCACAGCCATTGAACCTGACACAGAAATATAAAACATTGCAGATACTGAAACGTCCCCTTAGAAAAACCCCTTACGTTATTTGACTTTCAAACAGCTGAGCGGAACTGAACGTACTCAGACATTTTGCTCTTTACTTATTCTGATCAGCACTAAACTGACACACAATATTTTTAGGGCAACGCAATCTAACTTTCAATAATCTCTACAAAAGAATGGCCCTGAGTAACATTAACCTATACCTTTCATGAATCACTTACCTTACAAAAATCTTCGTTAATCGAACTACTGCAATACAGCGAGCGCCAATACTGCCAGCTTAATAGTGGTCAAAAGTCATAATATACGTATCAGTTCATGAATCCAGTCTTACAAATTTACTATTTCTGATAGACACACGTCCAGTTCATCCGCTCTCAAAACGCCGCCATCTCTCTCCCCACATCCACCCCTGCTGGCGACTCACCAACTGCGCAACGCTATGCGATGTTCACATCCAACTGCCCAACACTACAATAGCTAATATTTCAACAATGCCAACCAGCCACAGACTGCACACAGCAGAGTGCTACGTGGCGTTACCAACATAAAAACCTAAACAGCCTACTTACAATACAGATGCCGCAGTCACAGCGACTAGTGGTACTCAGTCGCAAGCGACAGACGAAAATATGTCAACTCTAGAAACTGTTCCGGATTCCGCAGATGTACCAGGTCCGGCAGAGCCAGGCATTATGCAGATATTAAGAATAATAACAACACAGATAGGGAATGTAACAGTCCAAATGAATACACAGATAGAAAACGTCACAGCACAGATAAGAAATGTAACAGCCCAAATGAATGCACAGGCAGATAATGTCACAACACAGATAGAAAATGTAAGAGTCGAAATGAATACACAGATAGAAAATGTCACAGCACAGAAAGGGAATGTAACAGACCAAATGAACAAGCTAGACAGTGATGTAAAAACCCTTACTGAAATGCACAATAACCTGACGACACAACTGACACAACTAAAAAGAGAAGTAGCGGATCAGGTAATAGAAGTGGTGCCTGAAGATCTAAACTGTATGGTTCGGAATATTGATAATTTGAAAACCACAGTTAAGGATGTGCCAAATCAGATAAGTAAGTTAAGTGAAAATTTCAATGTCATTAGTGTCCAGCAAACCGAGCTCAATACAAAAATGCAGGAAGCTGTAAATCAAGTTGAGCACTTGACAAAACATCAGAAACAGCAATTCGAGGACTTTTTAGAAGAAAAACACACACACATAAACTGTACTCTAGAAACAAAGCTACAAAAAGCAATCAGTAACACAATGGAGCAAGTATACACTACACAAAAGACATCTACAGTTAAACTGCAAACTCACATAGGCCATATACAGAAAAATTTGACACAGGACTTACCAGGTTGGCAGAATCAAATAGACGAGCAACTAAACAGAAACTTGATGCAATGAAAGAAAGAAACCAACATGCAGCAGAAGAACTTGACAACATATCTCATACCAAACTATGAGGTGAACGGTAACCAACGACACGGTGACGAAAGAAGGGAACAGCAGATAGCTGAACCCACTTTGTCATCAGTTTTGTTAGAAGAGAGTCTTATGAAACACTGTCAATTTCAAGTGTTTGTTCCGGAAAAAAAATCCGTGCAGCCAGTTATTTTTATAAAGTCATTCAAAAATGTATTGGCTACAACGTGGTCGGAACAGAAAAGATACAATATGTTACGAGTTATATCCAAGGCGATGGAGCGTTATGGGATGGAAATGCCAGAAACTTTCTTTCAAAGTGTTGGTCACATGGCGTGCAAGAGAGATAAAGAAAAGTCTTCTTCAACCCTGAACAATATAATACAAAATTCGGATCACTCCGAAAGTATTGTGAGAAATATTTAAATAAAAGAAGATTCTGGGATGAACCAGTGACACACACGGACGTCTTACGCCTTCTGAAAGCTAAACTACCGCTAAATATGCGGGGAAAGTTAGTACAAGTACCCGAAAGCAATTTGGAGAATTTTCTATCAGTCTTGGACTCTATTGGATTAATTAATGAAGACGCGAGACAAAGCCACACAAATCAAAATAATTTTCGTAGCTGCGGTGGCAACCAGCCGCCGCAGCGCCTGCCGCAGTAGTGCGTCAACAATGCACCGTGCGCGGCTGAGTCACGACCGGCTTTTTAGATTCCGCCGTAGCATCGCATATGCCAGGCCCTAATTAGGGAGTCAATTTCAGTAACAACTATAGCAAAAATTTTAATTCAGGATTTAAAAGCAAAGAAAAAAATGGGTACAGAAACTACTCAGGCTATTCCGGTAACCGGAAGCGAAACTGGAATAGGAACGATAACGGAAATCAGTGAGACAACGCTCACAGTAATTTTCAGCCTCAATTTAGCAACAACACAGCTAACCTACGAAATGTGCAGTGGCAGTACACGATTAGCAATCAACACTATCAGTCCCAGGCTCAAAGTGACATTACGCCTGTAAACTCAGGGCAAAATCATGATCCCAATGTGCAATGGAGTAACAACACGTCGAGGGTGAATATTATAGAAGTGACGAACGAAACACCTACAGACAGTAATAACGGGGCCTTAAACTAAACGTGGCCTCATAATGCTCCCCAATGTTGGCCATGAATAGTCGTGGAGGCGATCCATGCTACCATGGTAATAACGTGCTTAGGTATCAAGATGAAACAGACATGCGTGATTTGTTAGCCAATGAGGGAGAACCACAGTTGTATGAATAGGATGGTATAGTGCAAGCTAGCATACAGGCTACAGTAGGAAAAATACCCACTCATTTTCTTGTGGATACTGGCGCAAAAATTGGTGTTATGTCGAAGGCATTATTTAAAGAGACTGACAACCACAAAGCTTTACCGACCTATCCAGTGCAGAACTGTAGGATATTAGGAGCCACCTGTGGAAAATCTAAATTAATTAAGATACAAACCGTGGTCAAAACACAAATTGAAGATATTGTTTTTTCAGGCCATTTTTCTAGTTGTGGAAGGACTTACGAACGGTTTATTTTTGGCATGGATTTCTTAAGGGAAAAATGTACAAAAATTAACCTAAAAACTGGGAAGTGTTATCTGTTTATAAATGGGAAGAACCGTGCTGTAGATCTGATGAAAGTCAAAAATAGCAACGCCCAGCCTTGTCAAGCTATACACATCCAAATTTTAAAAGTCATCACGTTTAGACGC
The DNA here is from genome assembly GCF_023897955.1 of Schistocerca gregaria. NCBI lineage: Eukaryota > Metazoa > Arthropoda > Insecta > Orthoptera > Acrididae > Schistocerca > Schistocerca gregaria. The sequence goes on from NC_064926.1 coordinate 427,790,483, forward strand.
CATGACTAGAACGAAATGTGGTGTCAGTAAGTAGAGCAGCACGAATTTGAGGATAAAATATCAGAATGCACAGGAATCTCTCAGCAACAAAAGGACGACCACTGAAGTGTATTTTTATGTTATGTACCCGTGTTCGACAAGGAACCTGGAGTTAATAGAACGTATCAGTATTGCATATCTATCCGGCCCCACGACACGTTATGCTAAAACACTTATTCCACACCGTGGACACAAAGAGAGGCAGTGGCCCAGGAGATAAGAAGGATGCTTGCAAGGAATATTATAGAGACCTCCTTATCGCCATATTGCAGTCCATTGCTTGCAGTAAAGAAAGCGGGTAAGTCGGTGAGACTTGTTCTCGATGCCAGGGAAATCAATAAGATTATTGTTCCAGTAACCATCCGACCTAAAAACCTAGAAGAACAATTGGAGCGGTCCCACGGAGTACAATTTTAACTAGTGTCGACCTCCGTAGTTCGTAGTGGCAGATTACCCTATCGCCTGAAAGTAGGAAATACATACCCTTCATATTTGCAGGCAGGTCCTACCACGTTAAACGTGAGTGCTGGTGTTTTCATCACTGCACTCGTTACCGTGTTAGGGCCTGGTCACTTAGAGAAACTCACAGTGTATATAGACATCTTAATAGGTACACCTACTTGGGATGGACATACAGAACTTTTAGACAGAGGTTACACAGGTTTTCAGCAGCTGGTGTTACAGCGATCCTTAAGAAATATAAATTTGTAAGAAAAGACGTCAAAATTTCTCAGTCACATAATTAACGCCCGCTGGGATAAAGCCTGACCGTAAGAAACTATTGCCGGCCAGTGTGGTCGAGCGTTTCTAGGCGCTTCAGTCAGGAACCGCGCTGCTGCTACGGTCGCAGGTTCGAATCCTGCCTCGGGCATGGATGTGTGTGATGTCCTTAGGTTAGTTAGGTTTAATTAGCTCTAAGTTCTAGGGAACTGATGATCTCAGATGTTAAGTCCCATACTGCTCAGAGCCATTTTTGAGAAGCTATTAGGGATAAAAAAATTTCCAGCCCTTTGCACAAAGCGACAGCTAAAGGCATTCGTAAGCTTGTGTTCATTTTCCCGCCGGTTCGTTCCGAACCAATTGCTCAATAGCCCTGCATTACTAGACCTATTAAAGAAGGACAAACAGTGGAACTGAACCCAACAGTGCCAAGCTGATTTTGATAGTATAAAACATGCTTTGGTAAACTCCAATATTTTAGGACATCCTGACATGAACAAAGATTTTTGTATAGCGGCAGATGCTTCATTTTCGGGATTAGGAGGCTGTCTGTTTCAGCTGGACGAAGGTGGGGGCATAAGCAATGTTAAAGTTATTGGTTTTGCTAGCCGCACACTATCAGAATGTGAGCGCGGATATTCCACCACAGAGTTAGAAGCCCTTTCTATTGAGTGGGCATTCAAGAAATTTAATTATTATCTATTTGGCAAACATATACGAGTCTACAATGACCACCAGGCGTTAAGCTTCTTACTCACATGTAAGTTATTATATAATCGCCTTGCGCGGTGGACTTAGTTTTTGCAGTCTTATGATTTTCAAATTATAGGCCTATATGTGAAGGGCAAAGACAACGATATCGCCGATGCACTGTCACCGTTACCCCAAGGATTACTCGAGTTTGAAGAGTTGATAGAAAAAAAAAAACAGAAATTAAGGTTATGCTCATAAAAGACACTAAATTTAGAAAATATTTTTTCGATATGTGTAACAACATGGCGAAATTGAAGGAAGAAGATGAGCGGTGGAAGAAAGTCAGATTTCAATTAAACAATAACCCACCTGCACCTGTACGACAGCGTTACAAGTTGTATAAAGATGTGTTATTCTATAGGAGAAACCTAAGCAGCGATGTGTTATGCGTTTGTTCACCCGAAGCGTGTGACAAAAGTTTAATTTGGCATACTCATTTCACTTGGGGACACTACAGTGCCCGTAAGCGCTGTAAAAGTTGACTGTGTACTGCCATTTTCCCAATATGCTTCGACGCACACAACAAATTTTGAAAACTTGTATTGTCTGTCAAGAGGCTAAGCCCGTCAATCTGAACTGTGAGACAGAGTTACATCCTATTTTACCAAAAAACCCTCTAGAGCTGGTATGCATAGACGCTATGGGTCCTTCACCCTCTGCAAGAGGAGGGGTGAAATATATAATTGGTATATATGATGTATTTTCGAAATATGTGAAACTGCATGCCACAAAAACAACAGCAGCCAAGCCTATTATAAGACGTGTGCTAAATGACTACTTTCCGTCTTTGGGGAAACCCCTGGCGATCTTATCAGATAATGCAACCAATTTTACATGCCATGCTTGGAAACAGTTTCTAAAAGTTCAGCAGGTGAAACAAATTTTGATATCCAAATATAGCCCGCAATCCAACCAGATAGGGTTTTCCGTGAATTGAACAGGTTTATGAGGACGTATGTAGCCAACAAACAGTCTAAATGGATTGAATACGTAAACTTTTATGAACAAGTAGTAAATAATCTTCCTATTTACGAAACAACAGTTACACTGTCTGAATTAATATACAACAGGGAAGAAAACAATGAATTGGTTAACCCCATCCCATCTGTTCCAAGACAACCTGGAGATTTAACTGAAAAGGTAAGACAAGTGTTGATCTCTACTATAGAACAGGCTCAACGCCGTAAGAAACATTTTGACAAACAGCTACATGGTGTTAGCAGATTTGTGGTTAGAGAAAAATTATTACTTAAGATCCATATGAAATCTTCTCTGTCAGCCAAGAAAAATGCTAAGTGGTAAATAAGATATACTGGTCCGTATGTTATTGTGCATATTGTGCATGACGGATGTTATTTACTTGCGTATCCTCACAACGGTAAAATCAAAGGACTCCAAGTATACAGAGACTTCAGGAAATGTAGGTATATCTTCCTATGCAGCTATGTGAATCAGAGCATTTCACTACTTCTGTTTACATTTGTCAGTGATTGTGGACTCAATACACAAGCAAGCTAGGACATACACGTCAATTGATGACTAGCAGTGTTAACATAGGATGTACTTGCAAGTTTGACTGAATGGTTTCTGATCACAGTGGTATTTAAGGATTCTGGAGCGAACAATTAGCACAGACCTCGGAACAAAGTAGATGTAAGTTTTTTTTTTTGCCGCTTATGTTTCAAGATTATAAAGTACAGGGTAAGTTTTAGAAAATATTTGACTCCCTAAGGTACACAAGTATACGGTCACGCAAGTACATGCCATGTTGCAGAGAGAATATATATATTTTTTTACTTACACCACTAGGCTTTATTTATGAATTATCGAGCAAAACGATATTAAATTTTTGTATGCTCCGATGATGATATGATTTCTGGCTGCTAATTTTAGTTTAGCGTGTTATACACCATATGCACGACAACCTAATCTAAGTGCATCCAAGTGCATCCAAAGGTAGATTTTAGGAATAAAAAAGAGCTAGTGTGATCTTACTGAAATAAAAATAATTTTTCAACTTAATACACACGTTTGAGTGCAAGTACAGTGTTGAAGTACGATTTATAAACATTATATGAGGCATACTTAATACCGTCTCTTCCAGAATAAAGTAAAAGAAATATGTACGAGGTAAGTTACAGGAAACTGACGGTCAGAGAAATTGGACAATGCCGAAATAACCTTAATTCTTTACAGGCGGCATTCATCGAGATGCTACGAGACTTCAATCGGCGAAGGGAAGCAGCTATATTACTCTCAACAAGTGCGACATGGTCGCGTATACAAACAGTGATCCAATACTGTCAAATGTTTTTTTATTTTTCCAGCCTTCGAACACAATATCAATTCTTTAGACAATGACCTGTTTCAGTCCGTAATGACTATCCTCAGATCTTTTTTACACTATGACCTAAAGTGATAAGGCCATAATGAGATCGTCAAAACATATAAATATAATCAGCACAGCATCGCCATATATACCTAAAATAAGGTGTAGAATATCCCACATCGTCCACATAGTCATTATTGCAACAGAGTTGCACTCTTCTGAGTTTAAAGACTTCCGCTGTCCACCAAACTTCTCAAGCACGATTATTATTTGAGCATATTTGGGATGCCTTGCAAGTGCAGTTCAGAGGTGATCTCCACCCCCTCGTACTCTTACGGAGTTATGGATTGCCATGCTGGATTCATAGCGTCAAGTCCCTCTTGCGCTATTTCAAACATTGGTCGAATCCATGGCGCGTCGTGTTGCGGCACTTCTGCGTGCTCGTGGGGGCCCTACAAGATATTAGGCAGGTGTAACAGTTTCTTTGGCTCTTCAGTGTATTTGGCAGAAAGCGAGGTTGCACAGTACGAGTGAAGGAAAAAATTCCGAAATTATTAATTTGTAATTATAGCACATGAAAAAATATGATGTCTTGGCGGTGTAGAAAATTTAAACTGATACGTCATTGCAGTCAGAAGATACGGCCATTTATGTCTCATACTTTAATATCTCGCCAGTATCGATATCGGAAACAGAAAAAAATGGTTCAAATGGCTCTGAGCACTATGGTACTCAACTGCTGTGGTCATTAGTCCCCTAGAACTTATAACTACTTAAACCTAACTAACCTAAGGACATCACACACATCCATGCCCGAGGCAGGATTCGAACCTGCGACCGTAGCAGTCGCACGGTTCCGGACTGCGCGCCTAGAACGCGAGACCATCGCGGCCGGCTCAGAAACAGATAAAAATCATTAAATTCTCGATTGTGGGATGAATCGATATACGTAATTAAGTTTTCATAGAATCCTCGGTACGCGAATCCTACACGTACTTACCAGGATTTTTTTAAAGGGTAGTTTTAGTGGGGCGAATCAATTTTTATGAATTACATGCATATACGTACTTAGACTTCTATTCATTTTCCTGAGTGTCCGCCTTGAAGTTTTATTTATTTCGCTATTGGGCCGAGTAATTGTTTTTACCCAGTAGTATATTGTTATATCAGCAATTAATTACTTTGGAAAGCTGGGCCCGAGTTCTATCTTCTTTTGTTATGTATGCGCTCTGGGAATATGTTTTGATTAATTAAAAAGTATTGTCGCTTAAGGGTCCACTCTTACAGAACTGCCACTGAAATCCTGTGCTACACACCTTAATTTCCCTCAGCCCTGAAGTTTACGCTAACGTTTTGTCTGTGTTAGACAAACTACATTTTTCCATTAAATAAGCATTGACACAGATTCCACACAGATTCTGCGAAAGAACTGTTTACCCTTCTAACAGTAGCAGAGCAACGAAGGGTACCTAGTAACTACAAAAGAACGCGCTGGAAATTCCAATTTACAACTCCAAGGTCGTAGTGAAACAGTTCCTTCTTTTAAAATCATGGAAATTTGTAAAGCTCACCAATACAACTCAATTACGCAACATAAAGTAAATGTCACGCCCACGAACCGAGGACCTTGCCACCTTGCCGTTGATGGGGAGGCATGCGTGTGTCAGCGATTCAAAGAGACGTACCGTAGATGGAACCACAACGCTGGGGTATCTGTTGGGAGGCCAGACTAAGGCATGGTTTTTGAAGACGAGCAACAGCCTTTTCAGTAGTTGCAGAGGCAACAGTCAGGATTATAGACTGATATAGCAGTGTAACACCTACCAAAACAGTGTTTCTGTGCTGGTACTAAAAGTGCCTCAAAGCAAGGGGAGATAACAGCTGTAATTTTTACCGAGGGCATGAGGCTCTACTATTAGGTCAAATGATAATGGCATCCTCTTCGGGAAAATATCCAGGAGGCAAAATAGTCTCCCATTCAGATCTTCGGGCGGAGAGTGCTCGGGACGGTGTCATCGTCAGGAGAAACATAATTGGCATTCTATGGGTGAGGGCCTGGAATAGTAGATCCATTAACTGAGCAGGTAGCTTAGATTACTGAGAAAGGGGAATGGACAGGTTGAAGTTAGATTTAGAGGGACTTACTGAAGTTCAATGGCAGGAGGAATAGAATTCTTGATCAAATGAACACAGGGTTATAAACACAAAGCCCCATAGGGGTAATACAGGAGTGGAATTAATAAAGAATACGAAAATAGGAATGCGATTAAGCTATTATGAACAGCATAGTGAACAAATTATCATAGCCAAGATAAACATGAAGCTCACACCTGCATCAGTAGTAAAAGTTTAAATGCCAACTAGCTCTGCAGATGATGAGACTGAAGATGTGAATGACGAGGTAAAAGAAATTATTAAAATAGTTAAGGGGGACATAAATTTAACGGTGGTAGGGGACTGGAATTCAAAGATAAGAAAAGGAAAAACAGTAAATGAATACGGATTGCGGGAAAGGAATGAAAGAGAAAGCCGCCTGATAGAGTTTTAAACAGATCATAATCCAATCATTGTTAACAATTGGTTTAAGAATATGAAAGAAAGTTTTGTATGTGGAAGAGACCTGGAGACGCCGAAAGGTTTCTGTTACATTAGATAATGGTAAAACAGAGATTTCAGAAGCCGATTTTAAACTGTAAAATATTTCTAGTGACAGATGTGGCGTCTGACCACAATTTATTGGAAATGAACTGTACGTTAAAACTGAAGAAATTGCCAAAAGGTATGAAATTAAGGAGATGGGAAATGGATAAGTTGAAAGGACGAGAGGTTATTCAGAGCTTTAGAGGGAGTATAACGCGACGATTGGCTGAAACAGGAAAAATTAATACAGTAGAAGACGAAAGGGGGGCTTTAAGGCAAGAAATAATGAAGGCGGCAGTGGATCAAATACGTAAAAGGAACAGGCCTAATAGAAATTCTTGGATAACACGGAAGGCACTGAATTTAACTGATGAAAACAGAAAATATGGAAATGCAGCAAATGAAGCAGGTGAAATGAAATACAGACATCTAAAAAACGAGACTGTCAGGAAGTGCAAAATGACTAAGCAGAAATGGCTAGAGGACAAATGTGAGGATTTAGAAGCATATTTCATTAGGGGAAAAGCAGATAACAACTACATCAAATTTAAAGAGACTTTTGGAGAAAAGAGAAGCTGCTGTATGAATATCAAGAATTGAGATAGAAAGCTGATACTAATCAAGGAATGGAAAGACGATAGAGGAAATGAGTATATAGAGGGTCTGTACAAGGGAGATGTACTTGAGGGCGATATTACAGAAAAGAGAGAGGAGGTAGATGAAGATGAGATGAGAGATATGATATTACATGAAGAATTTGACAGAGCACTGAAAGACGTAAGTCGAAACAAGTGCCAGATCTAGACAACATTCTGTTAGACTACACACAGCCTTGGGAGAGGCAGCCATGACAAAACTCTCTCATGCGGTAAGCAAGTTATGAGACAAGCGCAGTACCCTCAGACTTTAAGAAGAATATAATAACTCAAATTCAAATGAAAGCAAGTGATGACAGATGGTAAATTACCCATCAGTTTAATAAGTCATGGTTGCACAATATTAACATGAATTCATTATAGAAGAAGGAAGAAACCGGTAGAAGCTGACCTCTGAGAACAGTCTGGGTGCTGGAGAAATGTAGGAACTGTAAGTAGGCTGTTTAGGTTTTTATGTTGGTAACACCACGTAGCGCCCTATATGAAAATCACTGATTGTGCTGTGTGCAGTCTGTGGCTGGTTGGCATTGTTGGAATATTCACTATTGTAGTGCTGTGTGCAGTTTGAGAGTAAATCGGAGAAAGACGAAGGTAATGAGAAGTAGTAGAAATGTGAACAGCGAGAAACTTAACATCAGGATTGATGGTCACGAAGTCAATGAAGTTAAGGAATTCTGCTACCTAGGCAGTAAAATAACCAATGACGGACGGAGCAAGGAGGACATCAAAAGCAGACTCGCTATGGCAAAAAATGCATTTCTGGCCAATAGAAGTCTACTAACATCAAATACCGGCCTTAATTTGAGGAAGAAATTTCTGAGGGTGTACGTCTGGAGTACAGCATTCTATGGTAGTGAAACATGGACTGTGGGAAAACCGGAACAGAAGAGAATCGAAGCATTTGACATGTGGTGCTATAGACGAATGTTGAAAATTAGGTGGACTGATAAGGTAAGGAATGAGGAGGTTCTACGCAGAATCAGAGAGGAAAGGAATATGTGGAAAACACTGATAAGGAGAAGGGACAGGATGATAGGACATCTGCTAAGACATGAGGGAATGACTTCCATGGTACTACAGGGAGCTGTAAAGGGCAAAAACCGTAGAGGAAGACAGAGATTGGAATACGTCAAGCAAATAATTGAGGACGTAGGTTGCAAGTGCTACTCTGAAGTGAAGAGGTTAGCACAGGGGAGGAATTCGTGGCCGGCCGCATCAAACCAGTCAGTAGACTGATGACCCAAAAAAGAAAAAGTGTTGGGCAGTTGTATGTGAACAGCGCGTAACTTTGCGCAGTTGGAGGTGAGCCGCCAGCAGTGGTGGATGTGGGGAGAGAGAGATGGCAGAGTTTTGAGAGTGGACGATCTGGACGTGTGTCCGTCAGAAAAAGGAAATTTGTAAGAGTGGATGTCATGAACTGATATATATGTTATGACTTTTGAGCACTATTAAGATAAATACATTGTTTGTTGTCCATCAAAATCTTTCATTTTCTAACTGTGACTGTCAGTAATTAGTGCCTTCAGCAGTTAGAATCTTTTATTTGGATGACAGTACTGGCGCTCGCTGTATTGCAGTAGTTTCAGTAACGAAGATTTTTGTGAGGTAAATGATTCATGGAAGGTATAGGTTATTGTTAGTCAGGGCCATTCTTTTGTAGGGATTATTGAAAGTCAATAAAATTGTACGTCAGTTTAGTGTTGATCAGACTAAGTAAATAGAGAAATGTCTGAGTACGTTAAGTTTTGCTCAGCTGTTTGAAAATCAAATAGCATAAGAGGTTTATTTGTTTATCACCGCACTCATTTATATTTTTTCTAAGAGGACGTTTCATAGAACACATCAGGCAATACTGATCATAAAAATTATGCTAGAAGATAGGTTAAGGAAAGGCAAATCTACATTTAAAGCATTTGTAGATCTAGATATACGTTTTGAAAATATGGACCAGAATACTCTCTTTGAAATTATGAGAGTAGCAGGGGTAAAATATGGCGAGTGAAAGGCTATTTACAACTTGTTCAGAAACCGGATGGCATTTATGAGTCAAGGGGAAGTACTAGTTCATAAGGGAAGAAAAAAGGGTTGTAACTATCCCCGATGTTATTCCATTTGTGTAATGAGCAAGCAATGAAGGAAAAAAAATAGATTCGGGATTAAAGTTCATGGAGCAGAAATGAAACCTTGGAGGGTTGCCGATGTCAGAGACAGAAAAAGACTTGAAAGAACAGTTGCACGGAATAGTCAGTGTCTTGAAATGATGATATATGATGAACATCAACAAAAGCAAAACAAGGATTAGGGAATTTAGTCGAGTTAAATCAAGTGATGCTGCGGGAATTACATTAGGAAATGAGAAACTAGAAGTAGTACATGAGGTTTGCTATTTGGGCTGCAAAATAACTGATGGCTGAAATAGAGAGGGTAGAAAATGTAGACCAGTAATGGCAAGAAAAGCGTATCTGAAGAAGGGAAATTTGTTGACATCAATTTTAGATTTAAGCGTCAGGACATCTTTTTCTGAAAGAATTTGTATGAAGTTGTGAGTAGGCTGATTAGGTTTTTTTTTATGGTAACGCCGCCGCCACGTAGCGCTCTGTATGAAAATCACTGGCTGTGGCTGGTTTGCATTGTTGTCTGCCATTGTAGTTTTGGGCAGCGGCAGCTGGATGCTAACAGCGCGTAGCGTTGCGCAGTTGGAGGTGAGCCGCCAGCAGTGGTGGACGTGGGGAGAGAGATGGCGGAGTTTTGAAATTTGTAAGAACTGATGTCATGAACTGATATATATATATATTATGACTATTAAGGTAAATACATTGTTTGTTCTCTATTAAAATCTTTCATTTGATAACTGTGCCTATCAGTAGTTAGTGCCTTCAGTAGGTTGAATCTTTTATTTAGCTGGCAGTAGTGGCGCTCGCTGTATTGCAGTAGCTTGAGTAACGAAGATTTTTGTGAGGTAAGTGATTTGTGAAACGTATAGGTTAATGTTAGTCAGGGCCATTCTATTGTAGGGATTTTTGAAAGTCAGATTGCGTTGCGCTAAAAATATTGTGTGTCAGTTTAAACACAGTCATGTATAATTTTTCTAAGGGGACGTTTCAAAGTGTAGCCATGTATGGAAATGAAACGTAGATGATAAACAGTTTAGACGAAAAGAGAATAGATGCTTTTGAAATATGGTGCTACAGAAGAATGCTCAAGATTAGATGGGTAGATAACGTAACTTATGAGCAGATACTGAGTAGATCTGGGGAGTAAAGAAATTTGTGGCATATTCTAACTAGAAGAAGGGATCGGTTGGTAGGACACAGTCTGAGACATCACCAATTTAGTACTGGTGGTAGGTGTGGGGGATTAAAAACGTAAAGGGAGATCAAGAGACGAAAACAGTAAGCAGATTCAGAGGAGTGGAGGTTGCAGTAGTTACTCGGAGATGAAGAGACTTGCACAGGGTAGAGTAGCATGGAGAGCTGCATCGAACTCGTCTTCTGACAAAGAAAATGTAATACATTCTAAGATTCTGCTCGCGTGTCTTCACCGTTTATCTTTTTGAAACAAGAAAATGTGAGCATAGTCTAATATATAATGGCACGACAGTCCCTGGTGCAGAAGTTGTTACCGTTTGAAATCTGGAGCGACACTAGCGCTGTATGGGGTGAGAAAACAGACTGTCACATACGTGGTATGGATAGTGTTTTATCATTTATTATTTTCTATTTAATTGCGTTCTGTGGGTTATTAATATACCAAAGACCTGAATTATCGTGAAATACACGTAAAAGCAGCCGGATCATACTGATTCAGCGACATAAGCTATAACTTATTCGTGAAGTAATACATCCGATTATATCTATATTTGCAGTTAATTCCACTGAAAGCAAGAGAAAAGAAACACATTTCATGACGAGAAGCACATTTTTCTGTTGTCTGTTATTACTATCATTGGCAATTTCCTTGGCACTTAATTTTTTATGAGGTTCAGTGATTCTCCCTTTCTCACGCTTCATTCGATATTCTAATACAAGAATATTTCTATAAATGTAGTAACTTTACGTCGAAAGTGAATATATTTAAGATTCTTCCTGTTTGTGGCTCAGTTATGGCAAAGAAAAGTGGAACTGATTTCTTCTGTGCCGGAAATAGTTTTATTCCTTTAGACGATTAATTAGCACGTCTGTCTCGTTTTCCCTTAAGTTAAAGTTGCGGTGACATATTTGATATGTTAAATAGTATATCCGACGTTCCACACTCATGATATTCACCGATGTGGCTGAAAGCGTAGCGAACAATACTTAGTTGAGTAAATGTACGACCTCTTCCTGCAATAGGTCAGGTCTTCTAGTGTTAACTAGTAATTTTCTTTGTCACTAAAGGAAAACAAAATTATTCGGTAAATGTATGTACGTTAGAAAGAATAGTAAGTGGACTGTCATGTGATGCACTGTTTCGTATCTCCCAGCTTCCTTATGAAACTAAATAACCTCAAATGTGTTGTAAATTTTGAACTGTAGATTTTTATAGCACTGCATAGATCCCTATTGCAAAAGCTATTTTCCAAATTAACATATACATTAGTATTCGCACTCATTCGACATCGTATTCAGAAGTGTCGCTTGCTGGCCGCTTGGAGCGCTGCTGTCGCTGTGGGTAACAGAAACGAGACCACAGAGGTAAGAAAATAAGGGAGGTGGCATTACAGACTTACGCTTTACGTTGTTTTGAAGCCGGAGTGGGCGGGTCCTGGAGCTAAGTAGCCCAAAACATAAGCAGATTACAGCTTACGATTGCATCTTGTTCATTATTCCTGTCGTCTGCGGGCAACAACCGATTTAAATACTAAAAATTATAGAGTTCACATGAATAACATAGAGCGTTGAAGGCAATTTCAACCGTTTTTCCTTTCTTGAATGCGTATTTGCTCTGGTAGCGCGACATCTTTGGTCTCGTTAACGTACCTTGTCTTTTGCTGCTACATTTCTGATAACTAGAAACAGAAGGAAGGACAAGAAAAGCATGCTTTCGTAATCCATTTAATTCCACTTTTACAATATTTGTATCGATAGCAAATGAAACAGGAACTCCGAAACCAATGCTTTTTTGCTTACTGGTATCAGTACTACTTCTTGTTAGTTAAATTTTCAGCTTTCAACTCGTATACACAACATTTCAAGTGTTCGTGTTTTTATGAAAAAAAAAAACTTACCTACGTGTTGTTTGCTAGCCCATAAACATGCGCAATGAGGGAAGAAGCAAGGCATATTGCCGTAAATTGTTGATGTCAACGAAGTGAATGATTACTGAAATGTCAAAGAAACAGAACAGCATAGAGGTATACCTTCATGCAGAATAGAGTTCTTGTTTTAATAGATTACCAGTGCATTAGTCTCACTTTAGATTGTCTATCTTTTCACTTTGAAATCTTACCTATGATACGCCATTCAGTGTGTGGGCAATAATAGCAACTCACAGGGTAAAAAAGGTATCTTTTTAAACAACTTCCAACGGTGTGGAAAGCTATAAATGTGATTAAGGTGGAGGTTTGTGTCCTCCCTCGGGCATGGGTGTGTGTGTTTGTCCTTAGGATACTTTAGGTTAAGTAGTGTGTAAGCTTATGGACTTATGACCTTAGCAGTTAAGTCCCATAAGATTTCACACATATTTGAGCATTTTTGAGTGATTAAGTGAGTGGCCTCAAACGCTTAATACCCCTTAAAATGGATATTTTGCTTTAACGTGTATGTGAGTAACTTTTTAGTAATCTGTTTAAGATGTTGGCCTACCTTTCGTATTTGCTTTTCTTCCCAGAATCGTTCTGGCCAGTAACTCTGTCAGTTTTTTAAGACTGACCAAACATAGCACAACTAGAATGTACATCTACTTTGATCACGTGCTTGATTTTACTTTTGAATTTCACTTTGAGGTTTTCAGAGTATGTAAGTCTCTACCATACTTTGTGATATACCAATAGTTAGTTACTTAGTTTCATATTCCATATATCATTTGCACGATAAATCGTAATGATTTGGAACGAGTAATTATATACTGCAATCTTTCCTTTTCGTAAGTATGCGTCAGTACTGTTCATTTATTAGTTTTTATGTCTTTAAATTAAAGACAGACAGATGTTAGTCAGAGTTCCTCTTCCTCACCATTTACACATTAGATTAATGTATAAACTGCCGCGGAATAGGATTTATCAAAGAGAAACGTTTTCACTTTAGTTTCATATTTTATTTTGCTGTGTAAGGCATTTTATATCGGTGGGTAAGTGATCAGAACTTTTGGTTGGCATATTGTGAACCCCTGCTTGTGCTACAGTCAATCTTAATGTGGCGTAACGAATGCCATTTTTTCTTCTGTTATTGTAGTTATGTACATCATTGTTTCTGTTGAAGTCTGGTGGATTATTTATAATAAACTTCATGAGGGAGTAACTATACTGTAAAACGAATAGATTACTACTCACACGCAGAGCAACACATAGGCACGACGAATAGAGTGATCACATAAATTTTCAGCCAAAGTCTTCTTCAGAAAGGAAGCACAGCACACATACACATTCATAAAATTATACACACAAAACTCAAGCACACATGACCGCTGTCTCCGGCTGTTCTACCCAAAATCTTTTTTAAAGTGGGAGGAAGTGTGGACAATGAATAATAATTATCGGCGAGAGGAATTTACAGCATTAAAGGCTGTCCCAGCAATCAGCTCGGTTATGTAGCCGTGTGTTATGCGAGGACGAGACCATTGATACAGTGTGGTTTGAATCTCAGAGCGTTTGCGACTTGGAAGGCAATGAAAAACACAGGAAGCAAGAGAAAGAACGGACACTGAGTAAAGTAAGGCAATTATAAAGTAAGACGACAGAAATAAAACCATTACAATAAAATTAAACAGTGGAACAGTAAAAACTTCCTGGCAAATCGAAACTGTATGCCAGACCGAAACTGGCACTCGGGACCTTGGCTTTTCGCGGGCAAGTGTTCTACCACTGAGCAACCCAAGCACGACTCACGATCCCTCCTCACAGCTTCAATTTTGCCAGTACCTCATCTCCAACGTTCCAAACTTCACAGAAGCTCTTCTGCGAACCCTGCAGAACTAGCACACCTGGAAGAAAGGATATTGCGGAAACATAGGCTTTGCCACAGCCTGGGGGATGTTTCCAGAATGAAATTTTCACTCTTCAGCGGAGAGTGCGCTGTTATGAAACTTTATGGCAGGTTAAAACTGTGTGCCGTACCGAGACTCGAACTCGGGAACTTTGCCTTTCGCGGGCAAGTGCTCTACCAACTGAGCTACCCAAGCACAACTCACTTCCCGTCCTTAATTCCGCCAGTACCTCGTCCCCTACCTTGGAAGGTAGTGCTAGTTCTGCAAGGTTCGCAGGAGAGCTTGTGTGAAGTTTGGAAGGAAGGAGACGAGGTATTGGCAGAAGTAAAGTTGTGAGGACGGCGCGTGAGTTGTGCTTGGGTAGCTCAGTTGATGGAGCACTTGCCCGCGAAAGGCAAAGGTCCCGAGTTCGAGTCTCCTTCCGGGACACAGTTTTAATCTGACAGGAAGTTTCATATCAGCGCTGAAGATTGAAAATCTCATTCTAGTGCAACAATAATTCATGCGTACAAAAGAAAACATTGCTTGCACTGCTCCAGATACAAATGAAATGTGATTCCTTTAAACTTTGGATTAAGATCGGATTGATTATTACACATGCAAACTGGCATTTTTGGTTGAATCAAATTCGTTTCCACACAATCAAAGCACCCAAAATGGTAAAAACTCGGGCACGTCAGAGTGACATCACAGCGAAGTAGCAAAGCGGTGAACCACGGAGGTGAATCTAATGTTTTGGGGGTAGCCAAGATGGCGGATATCGGCTTCAAATTTGTGACGTAATGTCACCTCTCTTATTTTTCTTTTTATATCCATGAACGAGACCACGGAGTGTGCGAATGTTATGATAGACTGTGATGTTGCTATCCTTCTTTTGTATGAACAAGATTATTAACATTTTCTGTCTTCCCCTTGAATGGAAGCATATTATAAGTGTTTGCTAGTCTAAAATATTCGTTCAATAATTACTGATTGTGAGTTTTTATTTGGTAGAAATATTTGAAGTACCCATTTTATGTCGTTCACTAACCAAATCCGTAAATTATTACTTCACAGCAGGCCGTTTTCAAACAGGAATGCAATCGCCATTGTTCAATGACGAAACGATTTGAGCTTGATCTAGACACTTTCGTAAATAATTGTCGTATAAGAGAAAAAAACCATTCTTGTGTGAGACAAAATCCTGTCATACTAAGTTTTCTTGTTTTTACAATTTCACGGTGTAAGAACTGCACGAAAGCTTGACGGTCAGAAGGTCACTGAAGAATGTCGTGAGCCATCCATTGTTCATTGGCCTAACATTCAACGACGGGAGAACAGAGAAATCGATTAGTTAAGATTAAAATAATTAAATTTTTAATGTAACTATTTGGATAATGAGACACGATTCATAAGTGCGGCAAAATGTAATGCAAAACTTTTGAATTGCTTGTACCTTTAAATGTCGCGTAACTGGAGAATATTTCCCTTGTGTAATTTACACTCGCTTGAAGGCACATGTCAGGAGGATACATGCACAAAATATGGGACTGTGTTACAGAAAATATAACGCAGATTAATGGAACATTTTTTATGCTCACTTACAACGACATGCATTGAGAAGTGAAAGTCAACATGGAATCCGGAAATAGAGATCTTGCGAAACTACGCTTTCTCTGTTCGACCACGAGATCCAGAGCACCATAAACAACTCCGGCCGAGTTGATACCCTGTTTTCTGACTTCGGGAAAACATTTGATACAGTTCCACACTATCGTTTAGTGAAAAAAAATGAGCTGACCAAGTATGGGAGGAAATCTGAGACCATATTCAGGGCTTCGTTGCAGACAATACTCAACACTTTGCTCTGAAGTGAAACAAATCGACAAATGCAAAATCAATTTCAGGAATACGCTAAGGAAATGTGATAGGACCGTCACTTCTTACGATACAGTGAAAGGTGGCTACACTGAGTCACAGCGCCAGAGATTATTATTCCGCCGCCTCCACTGGTGCAGTAGTAGTTCAGAGGTTGTCGAGGGCAGTTGTTGTTCTGTTGGGCGAGAGAGTAGATGCTGTTCGGTTGGTGTAATGTATAGATGGAAGATGTTGCAATGATCACAGTGCATTTTTCGTCAATATATATTGAGGAAAAAAAAATTATTACAGATTTCTCTAATGACAATGCCTTTTGGTCACAGGTTCAGTCAACAAAGCATCTGGCTCGTGTTTATGTATTAGACTAGTAATTTTCGTGTCTATGTGGAATTATAGTATTTCTGGTTTTTCAATTAGTTCATTGTAAATGGTGTTTAAAATATCCTGTAGTATTGAGGAAGAACCGAGCCAGATACATGTACGTTGAGTCACACTACCACACACAGAACAGTTACACTTGTGCTTTGTTGTTTTGTATCTTTTATAGTTGCAGGGGACTTGGTTAATCAATTGCGTTAATGGAAATTTCTTGTCATTCCTTATTTTTATTTTATGCAGTCAGATTGCGTGCTAATACTGCTCAGGGCCAACCGGTTACGAGACTTCGTAACCGGACACACAGCTACTAAAATTATTGCATTTATCGTTTCTTTTTAATTAAGCCCCCATGCACGTGGCGACCGCTGTTTCGGATCGTCCCTTGGAATTCTTTTTATAGTAAAAATAGCAGACAGTAGTATTGTTGTAGTAATTTTTAGTTTATTAATTGTTGTGTATATTGCACATATAGATTTTGTAATTGAACATTTGTAGTTGTCTTGTCACTCTTCTGATGGTATTTTTGTTGAATTTAATTTTTGATGAGTCGTATATGGGTTTGACAACTTTGTGCAATTGTGTAGATTTTAATTGTTCGTTAATCGTGTTTGTCGGGAAGCATATCGAGTGGATGGTATTGTTGGTGATAAAGTGTTACATTGTGTGTAATTTTCATGTAGTGACGAGTTTTGTATGTTTTGTAAATGATTACACGATCGATGAAAAAGGCAAGAATGATGGATAGTCAGAATAACGAAATTGTTAACATGGCGAACGCGCCAACACAG
Source organism: Schistocerca gregaria (assembly GCF_023897955.1). NCBI lineage: Eukaryota > Metazoa > Arthropoda > Insecta > Orthoptera > Acrididae > Schistocerca > Schistocerca gregaria. Next base: position 427,807,765 of record NC_064926.1, read on the forward strand.
GAGAACAGTATGATGAATAATGAAGTAGAAAACAATTTAATAAGCCGGGAAAATAGTCCGGAACCAGTTCAAAATTTTTGACAATCAAAAAATTTTCAGAATACGAGATTAAAATGACAGAAGATTCTGGAATAATATCGAACACAGATATCTTTACAGGTATGACGAAGGAAATTAGCTTTACGGAAAATGTTAGGGGCGAAAAGAATTTCGAACCAGTTAATATGGAGCAGTTGATGAGTGTAATATTAAATTTGGGATCACAGTTAGGATCTGAATTAAAAATAGAGATGGGAACATTAGCAACACAGTTAGAAACTGATACGCGAAAATGGAAACTCGGTTAGATTCACGAATAGGGACATGTTTTAAAAACATGAAAGATGAATTAAAGAAAGAAATTAGAGAAGAAGTACAACTGATTTTGAATGCTCACAATAATAGATTAATTTCAATATAAATTAGACAAAAGGAACAGGATAGAGAACAGGAAGAAAGAGATCGCGTGACAGTACAAAAATTTTCGGAGTTAAATATATAACGTGCGCACGATAAGGAGGAAATATTTGAAAGAATCGAGGTATCCGTACCAAATGACAGAATAAATAACCTAACAAAACAATATGAAGTTAACTACTAAATGTGTCAATACTGAAACCCGAGTCGCGACACTTACGGAAAACGTAAATAAACAGAAAGAACAAGTAGGAGACTTATCGGAAAGAGTTGAGGAGATTTCAGATAAATTGACAAGTCTTAGTTTAAATGGGGACAGAGATTCAGATGATACAGCTCCATTGCCATTTGCATAAGCAGAAGAGTATCAGAATATAAATAAACATGTTGAAAATCAGGGAAAATTTAATGAACGCGTTAAAAGGGAATTTTAGGCGGTACGAAAGAAAGTTAAACAAATTGAAAGCGAAATCGTAAGAAAAGACAGTAGAAGAAACTGAGAATCACAGACAGCAGCGGGTTTTGAAGAAAAAAATTTATTTCATTTACGAGATGCAACAAGAGAGCGCCAGGCGCGTAAACTTGACAATAATCGACATTCGGACTGGGACAGACGCGGTAGGTCTTTGTCGCCACCAGGCGAAAACTTTGACTATAAACACTTCTTAACTGTTCGGAAATTTAAGATCTCTCGCAATTCTAATAATGACATACATCGATGTTCATGGTTAGATCAGTTTATGTACGCACTTCCGCCAAATTGGCCACTAAGTCACAGACTGGAATTTATGTGTAGGTGTTTAAGTACTCAGGGGATTCACTACACTAAGTGAATATGTGCCCCGAGCTGTAGTGGTGCAATTTCGCTTGTAGTTTTCTGCACTCCTGCCTACTCTTTTACTATTCGTTGTATCTATCAAAACAACTCTTCAACTATCAATCTCTCTAGAAAAGGAGTCAGTAAAGAATAACCGGATATGACTATTTTACCCAAAAGTGGCAGTTTTCAGGATATTGATGAAAAACGAATGGGCGACGCGGATACGCGCACTTATTGGAGATTGTAATAATTTAAATGATTTTTATCGTGCGTTTCTATCGGCATATTGGTCCGAAAACACGCAAGACAGAGTCAAACATAGTTTTATTACGCAGCGTAATTTTAAACAGTCCGAGTTCCGCACGTCGGCAGAATACTTTGAAGATATGATTCGAAAGAATCAGTTCCTTTCCAACCCTTATAGTCCGACTTAATTAATTCGCATTTGTTTAACTAAGCTGCACAATCGATAAGGCACATTGCTTTAGCCAGAAGATGTAATGACGACATTGAAACTTTTAAGACTTTGCTAAAAGAACTCGAGTATGACAACGACGACGGAACTTCTTGTAATTTTTTCAGTAACGGTAATCACAATAGATTTTCAGAGAAAAGAGATAATGATCGGAACGGACGTTATAACGGTAATTTTGGAAATGACAGACGAAACAGACAGGAGAATAGATGCCAGCCTTATGACAAAGGAAAGCGTAGCGATTAGACAGTATTATTTAGTTCCCAATGATATTCTTTTTAAACGAAAATCGGTTGACAACTCTGGTTAGTTTGCACTCCTGATGAGTGGGTTAATAAATTGATTTGGTATACACATTTCAGTTATGCACACTTTGGTCCCAGAAAATGCTTTCGTAAATTACGAGAAAATTGCTACTTCAGTAATATGGGAAAACGTATTCGATCTGTTCTTGCCAAATGCAAATTATGTCAAATGGCTAAGCCGCCAACTATTTCTCACAGAGCACCGTTGTTTCCTATCATTCCAGCGAAATTAAACGAGATGGCTGCAGTCGATTTGTTCGGTCCAATGGTTCGTTCTACTAATGGTTTTGCGTAAATTTTGGTAGTAGCGGAATTGACATCAAGATATGTGTGTTTTACACCTTTACGCAAGGCAACCGCTTGTTCAGTATCAAATGCTTTCATCAAACATTTTCTTAAAGAAGTGGGTCATGTTGATAAAGTTATATCAGATAATGGATCACAGTCTTGCTCTAAAATTAGGCTTCGTGCTCTACGGTTTCGTAAGATTAAACCAATTTTCATTTCACTTTTTCACCCTCAATCTAACGCTTCAGAGAGATGGATGAAGGAAGTCAATAAATTGTGTCGTCTGTATTGTCATCATAATCACAGAACATGGGATCAGTATCTTCATATTTTTCAAAACATTCAGAATGAACTCTCTAATGATTCAACTTCTTTACCGCCTATATTGATATTAAAAAATAAAGCACCGAAAAATCGCATTTCTGAAATGCGGCATTCTGAAGCTGACAACCTGGCTCTACAAAATATTACATCAGCGGCTGCTAGAAAAGAGAAATCAGCTAAACGTCCTAGTCGTTTAAAAACCTTGTCAGTTGGTCAACAGGTGTTAATTAAGTCTCACCGTTTGTCTCACAAAGGAAAAGGCTTGTGTCGCAAGTTTTTTCTGCTTTATAACGGTCCATATAGAGTTCGCAAAAATATTCATGATAACACTGTTGAAGTAGGAACTCTTAAATCACGGCGCTCCAAGGGAATTCATCTAATATGGAACGTTAAAATTTTTGTGGAATGACTTTTGAGAGATTAACAGTTGCTAGTGGACGCGCAGAGAATGCAGGGGTGCCGCACCGTGTTCAGGGGGCTTCACATACACAAAGCGACAGTCAGTCCGCGCGCCGCACAAGGTAGCCGTTGACCGCAATTACTTCTTACGTCACGCGTACCTACAGCTGATGGAGCGCTCAGTGCGAATGCACTGACAGCCGTAGACAAATACACAGTCTAATTTCTCCGATTAAATTCAGTATAAAGCTATAGTGACTTGATAACTTATGTTATTAACGTTCAGTTTTTCCAGGATACAGTTGTATAAAATATTGAAGAACTTCAGATAAATTCTCTGCGTGTCCGACGTTAAGAGGACTTGCTATCGAGAAAATTCCAGGAAGAATGTAATTTCGAAGAAGACACCAATAAACTAAAAAGGTAACTATTAACTGAGTTTATTTTTCAGGTAACATATTTCTACTTAGGTATGTACTTTATACGTAATTTGCTGCTCGCGATTACGTGGTTTATAGTTTATGCTAGATTTTATGTTCTATGAATTTACTTGTGAAGCGACGTGCTTGCGTACATTTGCTGATTTTGACAATGTTTTATTAATGAACATGGTTGTTACTTATATATATTATGCATCGCTTGGCTGGTATGCTTTTTCACTGATGTCATATTTTTTATTATGTCCCTGTTGTGCCTACTCATTTAAATTATAATTGTCACCTGATTAGTTGTGCTGATATGGTTATGTATGTAAGTTATACTTTGTGCTGATATGGTTATGTATGTAAGTTATACTTTGTGATTTATATGCTTGCGCCTTCATGTTAACTTATTAAGATTACATATGAACATTTATTTGCTTATGCTAATATTATGCAAATGACCTATTTATTATGCAAGATATATACTTGCTGCTTTGGTTATGCATTTCATATTTACACATTTCTGTTTTGTTGTCATAACTACTCTTTAATTTGGTATATAGAATTGCTTATATACTGTGTACGAACATGGAGTTTAGGTTACACTGTGGTATTAATTATAGATTGTTCGCCTGGCAGAGCCTTGTTGTAGGGATTGTGCTGCATCCACTTGTTGACATTCTGTTCTCTTCTGGTATATTTACTCGGTATTGCATGTTTTGTTTAGGCTCAGTGCTTTATAGTTTAAGATAAGAAAATGAACCGCTATAATTCTACGAACTACATGGGTATAAGAAACTTCATTGAAGTCACATGAACTGGAGGTTTTATGGAGGCTGTATTAATTCATTATAATAGAAAGGAAGCTGACGACATCAAATACCAACACTAGCTTTAGACTATTGACAGTTATTACACTGCATTCTTCGTCAGCAATTGAAATAGCAAGTGACACTTGACACAAAAAAATACTCCACATGTTTGCTTCTGTTTTGCCATTATTCTTGAAGTGGTGTACACACTGTGAAATATTACTATTTATTCATCCAGATTCTTATGTGATCAATCATACTGTGTACTCGCACCTACTTACTGAAAATTATTCAAACTGAAGGCTGTTAGAGGTCATGTATGCATTTCTTTTATTTTAGGATGGACAAGGTAACCAAAATGTATTTTATAATTCATAATGAGTGGAAGATTTCGGTCAGGTGGATCACACAGAGGTTGTGTGTAGACATTGTGTCTTCGGATTGTATGGGAGGACGAATTGAAGTTTGCACTAGGATTTTATCTGTACGTGTTTGAGGAGACTGACTAGAGGAAAGAGTTGTTATGGAAGTGAAATATTGGTGATAAGGTTTACATGTATCGACGTATTGAAGAGGTATTATTGAAGTATTGAGATTATGTGATGCTGATGATTATTGGAGTTTTGGTGGCTAAGAGGTAATGTGAGGAGCATATTTTTGTTGTTGGTTTACATAGAACAAGAAGGATGAAGATGGCAGACTAGAACACTCCAGTGGAAGGAAGATTGTCTACACATACACTTTGTTAAATCAATAAGCAGTATATACTTTTTTTGGAGAGAGGAAGTATTTGCATATCTTGGCACACTGACAGTTGTTCAGCAACCGTACATTTTGATTTGGCTTGGCAAACATTGGTCTTGACATGATGACTATGACATTGACTAACTATTATTGACTATTATACACTGCTGCCATTACTATTTGGTACACATGTGGAACATCAAATTTTGACAGAATTGCATTTACGCTGTTAACACTATTCAATTACACAATAGTACTTAATATGTGAATGAGAGATGAGTGAGTATGTTTTGTGTGTTTTCCTTTCCTAATCCCAAATAATTGGTAGCGACCTACCTCCTAAATACACTCCTGGAAATTGAAATAAGAACACCGTGAATTCATTGTCCCAGGAAGGGGAAACTTTATTGACACATTCCTGGTGTCAGATACATCACATGATCACACTGACAGAACCACAGGCACATAGACACAGACAACAGAGCATGCACAATGTCGGCACTGGTACAGTGTATATCCACCTTTCGCAGCAATGCAGGCTGCTATTCTCCCATGGAGACGATCGTAGAGATGCTGGATGTAGTCCTGTGGAACGGCTTGCCATGCCATTTCCACCTGGCGCCTCAGTTGGACCAGCGTTCGTGCTGGACTTGCAGACCGAGGGGGGACGACGCTTCATCCAGTCCCAAACATTCTCAATGGGGGGCAGATCCGGAGATCTTGCTGGCCAGGGTAGATGACTTACACCTTCTAGAGCACGTTGGGTGGCACGGGATACATGCGGACGTGCATTGTCCTGTTGGAACAGCAAGTTCCCTTGCCAGTCTAGGAATGGTAGAACGATGGGTTCGATGACGGTTTGGATGTACCGTGCACTATTCAGTGTCCCCTCGACAATCACCAGAGGTGTACGGCCAGTGTAGGAGATCGCTCCCCACACCATGATGCCGGGTGTTGGCCCTGTGTGCCTCGGTCGTATGCTGTCCTGATTGTGGCGCTCACCTGCACGGCGCCAAACACGCATACGACCATCATTGGCACCAAGGCAGAAGCGACTCTCATCGCTGAAGACGACACGTCTCCATTCGTCCCTCCATTCACGCCTGTCGCGACACCACTGGAGGCGGGCTGCACGATGTTGGGGCGTGAGCGGAAGACAGCCTAACGGTGTGCGGGACCGTAGCCCAGCTTCATGGAGACGGTTGCGAATGGTCCTTGCCTATACCCCAGGAGCAACAGTGTCCCTAATTTGCTGGGAAGTGGCGGTGCGGTCCCCTACGGCACTGTGTAGGATCCTACGGTCTTGGCGTGCATCCGTGCGTCGCTGCGGTCCGGTCCTAGGTCGACGGGCACGTGCACCTTCCGCCGACCACTGGCGACAACATCGATGTACTGTGGAAACCTCACGCCCCACGTGTTGAGCAATTCGGCGGTACGTCCACCCGGCCTCCCGCATGCCCACTATACGCCCTCGCTCAAAGTCCTTCAATTGCACATACGGTTCACGTCCACGCTGTCGCGGCATGCTACCAGTGTTAAAGACTGCGATGGAGCTCCGTATGCCACGGCAAACTGGCTGACACTGGCGGCGGCGGTGCACAAATGCTACGCAGCTAGCGCCATTCGACGGCCAACACCGCGGTTCCTGGTGTGTCCGCTGTGCCGTGCGTGTGATCATTGCTTGTACATCCCTCTCGCAGTGTCCGGAGCAAGTATGGTGGGTCTGACACACCGGTGTCAATGTGTTCTTTTTTCCATTTCCAGGAGTGTATTATTTTACTTGTTTGTTGTAACTTGCACTGACACCCATAAATATTATTGGTTTACCGATATTTGTGTGTTTGTAATAGTTAATACAATTATCTGATATCATTCGTGTGTTTATTATAATTTGGATGTTTAGCGTAAGAGCATTGATAATAATTTTGTAAAAGCAATTGTGTGTGCATTCGAACTGTTGTTCGTGCTTACACCTATTATCATTGATGGATGCCACTTGGAAATGTTTAATTTCTGCTGAGGAACTCTGATGAAATGTTTAATTATTGCTGGTGAATATTATGGACTGTTACCTGCACTTGTTCAACATTACTGGATGCCACTGTTGGAACTGCTGCTACTGAAATGATGTCACTTATTGCTGTCTGCACCTGTTCAACATTGCTGGGTGCCACTGTTGGAAGTGCTGCTGCTGAAATGATGTCACTTGTTGCTGTCTGCACCTGTTCAGCATTGCTGGATGCCACTGTTGGAACTGCTCAACCACTGATGAGATGTCACTTGTTGGTGTCTGCAACTACCCGCCATTGCTAGGTGCCACTATTGGAACTGCTACTATTGATGTGATGACACTCATTCTGCCTGCATCTGCTCGCCATTGATGGGTGCCACTGTTGGAACTGCTACTACTGAAATGATGTCACTTATTGCTGTCTGCACCTGTTCAACATTACTTGGTGCCACTGTTGGAAGTGCTGCTACTGAAATGATGTCACTTGTTGCTGTCTGCACCTGTTCAGCATTGCTGGATGCCACTGTTGGAACTGCTCAACCACTGATGAGATGTCACTTGTTGGTGTCTGCAACTGCCCGCCATTGCTGGTTGCCACTATTGGAACTGCTACTATTGATGTGATGACACTCTTTCTGCCTGCATCTGCTCGCCATTGATGGGTGCCACTGTTGGAACTGCTGCTACTGAAATGATATCACTTATTGCTGTCTGCACCTGTTCAACATTACTGGGTGCCAGTGTTGGAACTGCTCAACCACTGATGAGATGTCAGTTGTTGGTGTCTGCACCTGCTCACCATTGATGGGTGCCACTGTTGGAACTGCTGCTACTGAAATGTCACTTATTGCTGTCTGCACCTGTTCAGCATTGCTGGATGCCACTGTTGGAACTGCTCAACCACTGATGAGATGTCACTTGTTGGTGTCTGCAACTGCTCGCCATTGCTGGGTGCCACTATTGGAACTGCTACTATTGATGTGATGACACTCATTCTGCCTGCACCTGCTCGCCATTGATGGATGTCACTGTTGGAACTGCTGCTACTGAAATGATGTCACTTGTTGCTGTCTGCACCTGTTGACCATTACTGGGTGCCACTGTTGGAACTGTCAACTACTCTGAAGAGTGCTACTTGTTTATTGAACTATCGAAAAGATTTTATATGAATATTTGTGTAAACTGATTTATTGTGTATATACTGTTTATGAAATGTTATGAGACTCCTATTTGCACCTATTCGTCATTGCTGGTGCCATTGATTGACCTGTTTAACTACTCTGCGAAATAATATTTGCGTAAACTATTATGTAAAATCCCATGTATGCAAGCGTTTGTATTCCTTACTGTAATTTTATATATTATGTTATTGAAGGGTCAGTGCAAAGTCAAAATTTATTTAGTTATGTGATATTTATTTATTAATATCATCTTTTATTTTTGTCTGTGTTTTTGAACCAATTTGGTGGTATTTTCACCACCAATGCTGGCAAAAATACCACCAAATTCTAGCCCATGGAGAAGGGACATATGAAAAGTGGCTACACTGAGTCACAGCGCCAGAGATTGCGCCAAAGGTTATTATTCCGCCGCCTCCACTGGTGCAGTAGTAGTTCAGAGGATGTCGAAGGCAGTAGTAGTTCAGACGATGTTGACTGCAGTTGTTGTTCTGTTGGACGAGAGAGTAGATGCTGTTCGGTTGGTGTAATGTATAGGTGGAAAATGTTGCAATGATCACAGTGTATTTTTCGTCAATATACATTGAGGTAAAAAAAGTATTACAGATTCCTTTAATGACAATGCCTCTTGGTCACAGGTTCAGTCAACAAAGCATCTGGCTCGTGTTTATGTATTAGACTAGTAAATCTCGTGTCTATGTGGAATTATAGTATTTCCGGTTTTCAATTAGTTCATTGTAAATGGTGTTTAAAATATCCTGTAGTATTGAGGAAGAACCGAGCCAGATACATGTACGTTGAGTCACACAACCACACATAGAACTGTTACACTTGTGCTTTGTTGTTTTGTAGCTTTTATAGTTGCAGGGGACTTGGTTAATCAGATGTGTTAATGGAAATTTCTTGTCATTCCTTATTTTTATTTTATGCAGTCAGATTGCGTGCTAATACTACTCAGACTTCGTAACCGGACACACAACTACTAAAATTATTGCATTTATCCTTTCTTTTTAATTAAGCCCCCATGCAACAGGGTGTGTCAAAAACGTTGCGACCAACTTCAAGTTCCTGTAGAGGGCGTTTTGAGGAACAAACAGAGGATTTTAAACCATGTCCGGAAACATCGTCCAACAACGCTACAGAGCGTCAAAGTCACAGGACCCTGTGCCTGCCATTAGACCGCCCCTTTGGTAGCAAACGTAACATTGTACACTGGAGGACTGTTGGTGGAATATTGTTTGTTATTCAGTGATCACGACTAATTGCCACTACAGCCTCTGGAGAAGAAGGAACTACGTAGCTGCTGCATAGACACCCCTTGTCTCCTATGAATGCAGTGGTCTGCTGCCTCAGTGGATGACTGTTTCAGACATGGGCTTCCATGCGCAGTTTATTTTTCTTCTGGTGATACCTTCTAAAATTCCCAATGGTTTTCGGTTCACAGGATAAAAATAAACTGCAAGTGGAAACCTGTGTCCGCAACCGTCGTCCACCGAAGCAACAAAGCATCGCATTGACAGGAGGCAAGATTGACTGAGCAGCAGATAGCTCCATACTTCTCCATTGTTGATCATGCCAATGATCCACTACCACTGAATAACAAACAAGATTTCGAGACGTTCCGCCTACGGCTGTTCAGCATACAAAGTCTTGTTTTATGCCGTAGGGGTGGCCTAGAGCCGTGTGCTGGTAGTATCTGTAGTATCGTTCAATGAAATTTCCGGGCGTTTGTTCCTATCGTCGATTCATTTCTAAAGATTTCTAAAGGCACCCTCTACACCTCCTTGAAGCTTGTCACAACCCGTCTGGGATACCCGGTATACACAGGAAGTAACGGTATAAGTGCAGATATTTTTATTGCTGACTGAGGACAGTATACTGAACATTACGTCAGCATTTGCTTCATTTTCAGGCTAATGATTATAGCTATTAGATGTAGTATGGCTTTATGTTGGTTAGAACCTCGAAGTACATACGGCAAGGGCAAGTCATTGGTGCTTATTTTCCCTTTGGCAGCACGTCAGGTGTTGAAGCGTGGATGCAAAATGGTTAGTCTATATGGAGGCGTAGTCCACTTACAAGGGGAAGGCCTCAGACACGGCATACCGTTTCGGCTCAGATTTGGCAGGTCGCTTGTGTACAACCTAAGACGAAGGACTCTAAGATATTTTGGGTCAACACACCCGAAATTTTGAGAAACTCACCCCTAAAGGATATGACGAGCAATCGATTCAAAATTGGGTGGATCGATAGATAATTGTAAATAAAGCATTTTTCACCCTCAGGTATGAGGTCAGCAAAAGCAAACTTTTTCAGAAATCGAGGAAAGAATCATTTACAACTGCCGCATCTGTACCCAATGGTAAACACTTTTCGCAACACTTAGCGCAACGGCCAAGGTAACTGGCTGGGAATTGGAAAACCCAGGTTCGAATCTCGAAGAAACCTAGTGGATGTTATTCTTTTCTTTTGTATTTTTCCATATCTCAATTGATACGGATAGGAGGGTTAATAACGTAAGTAAATCAATAAGGAACGACAATAATAAGGCAGGCAAACTAATTTCCCAAACGCTGTGAGTAAAGTATTAAACTTTTAAGCCTTGTCGCATGAAAACAACTCCGAGTAACAGTGCTGACAATTTCTCACGGGGGATCACAGATAGCCAACCGCGCGATGCTTGTTGTAAGTAGGCTGTTAGGTTTTCTTATTGGTAACGCCACGTAGCGCTCTGTATAAAAATCACTTGCTGTGCTGTGTGCAGTCTGTGGTTAGTTTGCATTGTTGTCTGCCATTGTAGTGTTGAGATGTTGGCTGTTAACAGCGCGTAGCTTTGCGGAGTTGGAGGTGAGTCGCCAGCAGTGGTGGATGTGGGGAGAGAGATGGCGGAGTTCTGAAATTTGTAAGACTGGATGTCATGAACTGCTATATACATTATGACTTTTGAACACTATTGAGTTAAATACATTGTTTGTTTTCTATCAAAATCTTTCATTTGCTAACTATGCCTATCAGTAGTTAGTGCCTTCAGTAGTTTGAATCTTTTACTTAGCTGGCAGTAGTGGCGCTCGCTGTATTGCAGTATTTCGAGTAACGAAGATTTTTGGTGAGGTAAGTGATGTGTGAAAGGTATGGGTTAATGTTAGTCAGGGCCATTCTTTTGTAGGGATTTTTGAAAGTCGGATTGCGTTGCGCTAAAAATATTGTGTGTCAGTTTAAGCACAGTCATGTACAATTTTTTTTAAGGGGACGTTTTATATGTCGACCCTTAGCCGAGGATACCTCACTGGAATCTTCTGATTTTTTCTTGTAGTTTGTGCAATTAGTATAGCTTTTGTTAATTGCTAGCGCGTAATTGTAGAGAGTATCTCCTTTGTAGATGCAGTCTTTCATTGTTGTACAGTATTTCGCAGCTGCACTTGCAATTAACTAGATATTATTTTCAGTGCTATGTTAAAGTGTTTTCTTATTTTTGCTCTTCAAATTGTGCTTTTCTGTGTTATCGCGTGAAATATTGTGACAATAATGGCGTGTGAAAAACGTAATACTAGGATCCAAAGTAAACTTAGAAATTACAGTGAAGACGAAAGCAGTGTGTTAGCGCCAGCGCGTAATGAATTAACTAATGCTCAAAGTAGTAATTTGGTAATTGTGTATAGGGAAATGGAGCGGGCTGCAAATAATGGTGTAGGCAGTGAAACGATTAGTGAACAGGGAAGCATTATCGATCGATCTGTCGGCTACAGCTTGCCTCAGGAATCGGGGATGACAGGACACAATTTTGCAAATACTGCAGATTCAGGTTTTGGGTTCTCACAGTTTTCTCAAATGAGTCGAGACACATTTTCCGCTTGTCAAAATGTGAATTTTGCCGGTGCAAGTTCACTGCCGAAAAGCACTGAGGAACATGTTTCAGACACCAGTGTATTGTTATTACAATTAATGCAACAAATGGAACAAAAGCTTCCAAAGTTAGACACAATGGAACAAAATCTTCGAATGTTAGACACAATGGAACATCACCAGACACAAACACACAACTGTTAGACGCAATGGAACAAAATAAAAAACAGCCACAGAACCTGCTTCAAAAGTTAGACACTGCGCTTGAACAAACACGTGAAGACTTAACTACTGAGCTACATAAAATCGAATCGAAATGTCAAAAAGTCTGTAATGATGTAAAAACACAAATTTGTGAGCATTTCCAACCTATTTTTCGCGACATGAAAATGCATTACAGAATCACGAAGCAGCCACAAAAGAACTGCAAACCATTGTTCATGAAAATCATGAGACCTTGTGGACTAAAATTGACTCAGTTGCATCTACCGATTCGGTTACGCTACTTGCAAAAACTCAGGAAAACTTAAAGAACACAGTAGATACGATTTCAACATAAATGGACACTCTGAAACTTGGTTCAGAAAAACACACTGAGGAAATAAGTACACTATCGGAGAAAGTAGCCGAACTTTCGAATCAGTTCACTAATTTATCTACAAAGGTAGATGATAATCTGAATGACACAAAACCGGTAGTCTTTAATGACACAGAAGAGTGCGAACAAATTAGGAAGTTCAAACAAAAACAGAATCAAATTAATACGCAACACCAAAGAGAAATCCGAGAAGTACAAGATCAGTTGACACAGGTAATACAAGAATTACATATTTTAGAGGACACTCGCGCTCCAACACAGGAAGAGGGACATAGAAAAACGGAACAACCACAAATAATAACGCCGGACACTTTGGAAATTATGAAAGAAATTGGCAAGGCGCGACGAATTTTGAAATGGAACCGCCGAAACGACGTAACAATGACCGACATGCGACTCGTCGACACGATGATTTTGACTATAAGCTGTTCATTACTACACGTAAATTCAAAACATTTAAGAATTCTGGCAACGACATTCATCCACGAGCATGGCTTCATCAATTCTCTCATTGTTTTCCTCCCAACTGGTCATTGGAGCACAGATTAGAATTTATGTGTGGCTACTTAGAGAATGAACCAGCTGTAAGAATGCGATCAGTCATTCATGATTAGCACAGTGAAGGAGAATTTTATCATGCCTTTCTCTCAGCATATTGGTCTCAAGCTACACAAGACCGAGTAAAAGCATAGCATCATAATTATTTATCACTTTGAACAATCTGAATTTTCCAGTGTTGTCAAATAATTTGAAGACATGTTGCATAAGAATCAATATCTTTCAAACTCATACAGCCCTTTAGAACTCAACCGCATTTGCTTAATCAAATTGCCTGAACATTTAAGAAATATTATTTTGGCAGATCGTTGCAAAGGCGACATTGAAGCTTTTCAGGGACCGTTACAAGAACTGGAAATTGACACTGACAATCGCGGAACGCAGAAACAGAAGCACAACAATCACAGGTCACATTGGCAGAGTAGTAATAATTACAGGGAAAGATCACCTCTCCGCAGTAGTGACTATCACAGAGACAATCAGAGAAACAGATAATATGGGAACCAAAATAATTGTTATCAAGGAAGACAGAATAACTTTAGACGTAACGGTCCAGCGCGCAGTTACGATTCCGGGAGAAATTCTCCACCACGTGACCGACAAGAAAGAAACTATGGAATCTACCGACATGACGACAGACGATATGATCGTAACGACAGACCTGAATTGCATCAGAACTGGCGAGATTCAAACAGAGCAGGGCACTCTCATCAAGGTGAATTTGTAGAAGTTAGGTCTCATAATCCCAATAACGACGTGCGCCAACAAAGGAACAGACAATGACTTGCACCGCAGGCAGCAGCGTACGCCGGCTGGCTCAGAGAAAAATAATATAGACGCTAACCTTGAGAAGAACTCCAGTATTCCTTACCGATTTATACAACATGATAATTACTTCGAAGTTGAAACTCTGCGCACTAGAAAGAGTAAAGGATTGCACCACACTGCACATGTAATACCGTTTGTTGAAAGATAATCTGCTTTTTAACTTTGTCTTTGCCATAAAACTTTTCACTTCACATTTCTAGTATGCTTTGTCAGACTTACGAAACTGTTACCATGCAACAATGTTTGAAGTTAAATATCCAGTCAAGAACCAAGAGAACTTATTTAAACAGAAATTACGAATGCATTGTTATTGTGAACAGACGATACAGTTTTGTTATTGTGTGTGTACATTCCTGCTTGTTAGTTGCACGATTACGTAACGACTATAAGGCTCACGTACTTAGAACATATACTGGTACTGCTAATGAGATTTTAATGCAGCATTTTGGTTTACTTGATAATACTTTCTGGATTTAAAGTACTTTCTGAGAGATACCAGATGACACAGTGGTTAGTTTATGTGACACCTACACGATTTTATCGCGACGCTACTAATGAGTGACAATTTACAATGTTGCTTTTGCGGTGTTTCTGTTTTATGTCTGCACAGTTTTATGTATTATTGTGGAAAGTAAAACATGTTTTAGTAGTAACTTTTATGGTATAGCTACAGTGAGACAGCCTTTTCCGTAGCACAACAATACGATACGTTATAGTACTTTCTTGATCACGGTAAGGTACGTAATAACTAATATCTACGATATCTATACGCAAAGCATTTCACTTTCCTTTATGATGAGGTAAGTACATTGAGTTCAGCAGAACTTTGCTTACAGAGGACGATGACTACGACACTTACACAGAATTATCTTACAGCGTGACTCACATTTAACGGTACAGGACACACATTTGAGTGATTAATTTTGTACGTAAACCATTTATTTTTCAAGATTTTTCAATTACAAAGAAAGTTTTCTGTGATACATTTCATTCCATTGCTGTAATCTGTAACACCTGAGGGTATAATTACATTAATCCTCAGGGGGGTACACGCTTACTTTGTGTACCATGTGTTTGGCAAGCACAAGGTACCCTAGCTAATATGGTGTTTGCTTATACAACTTTACACATCGGTACCATATTTCTCTAACACATAAATTACACAGCTATCTGATCATCTAACTGGGAGAGACAAACATTTATTTTACTACATCAGTGACAGATGTTTACGTAATTACACAGCTGGATAACTTCATACTTATGAAATTGTATTTTGTCTGTACTTTGTGAAATGTTCATATTTTTTCGGAACCATTGTGATACTATGAGAGCTCTGAATGATGTATTTGGTATGAGACCATGATTTTTAAAGTACGTTTGAGGTAGATGACACTATTGAAATGAGCAGAGATTCTTTAGGTTTTGAAATTATTGGAGGAAGCTATGACGATTTTGAGATTTGGCTGAGGTTTTATGATGTTATGATGAGGATGTGTATTACGCTGTTGCGGTATGTTTATGATCAATAAGGTGATGCTATATGAGGAATTTGATTATGTTATGTGTTTATTGCGATGAAATATTGAAGAAGTGTCGACGAATAAGGTAAGGAATAATGAGTAGTGGTTAGGGACTCTGGTTTGTGAAAAAGGTTGTTGGAAACCAAGAATCGTACTTTAAGAGTTATGAAATGTATGTAAATGCGCGAGTGTATTACAATGCCGACGAAACTTTTTTGGACACTGTTATGTCAATAGGCTTTTGTTTCTACATATTTGTAACGCAAATTCTTGACCTGTGAAATTTTTTTTATGAGACTGTCACTGTAGCGGAAACTGCTGTCGTAAATATTTCGCTAAGAAAGCCAAGTGACCTTGGCGTAATGCGTTTTGGGCGCCCAGCTGAGAAATAGTCGTCTGACAAAAGAAAGCCATTGGGTGGAGGAAAAAAAAAAAAAAAAGAGGCCATTATCCTCGCTATTGACAGTTCTTTGTCGAAAGCATCGCAAATACGACACGCTGTAACTTGAAAACATATGATTGCACTGTGGAGCTCTTAATTTATGATATTTACTAAAATGCCTAATGAAATGATGAGAAACATTTTACATCTATTGTCTTTCTAATTGAGAGTTTGCTCATTTTGTTTAATATCTAGTTTCTAGCTGCCTTGCAGCATTGGTTAAAATAAAATTTTGTAGATGTACTAACTAATTTCCCACACGCTGTGAGTTAGTAAAGTATTAAACTTCTAACCCTTGTCGCATGAAAACAACAGTGCTAAGAATCTCTCACGGGGGATCACAGTTAGCCAACCGCGCGATGCTTGTTTACAGCGATGCATGGAACAGAATGCACGTGGGGAGAGTTATGTTGTCCCCGTTGCCTCTTCGTCGTATCATAGTTGTGAAGCTGGAAGAGGGAAGGTGTCCAGCACGAGACTTATGGAAGTCAATCGGAAAGGGTTGTTTTCCGTCATTAGGCTGCCGCAAACCTCGCGGATGCATGTAGTGATTTTTCCATCGTTAATGAATAAAAAAAAATACGTTTTGTGAATGAATACAGTGGTCTTCCGTAAGTAACATATGACGAGTACGGTTGTAGTTTGTAGTAATTAGCTCGTCTGTTTATGCCAAAGTAACTAGTTATTGTTTGCTCTGTGATATCTTTCAGGCGCATAATCTAAATAATGGAGGATGTACACCCTTCGACTAGCGCTGTAATATACAGTTGGGAGCCTGTCACAGACGATTGCAAGTGGGAAGTTACCGACGCTGTGTTTTGGTGCCTTCCGATGTGGCCGAGCGGTTCCAGAGTGAGACACTGAAAGTAGGCTCCCTGCGGAGCTCATAGCGCCCCTTAAATGTACGTGAACAGGCAACTTTACCCCTTTCCCACCAGAGGGAGACACCAAAGCTGCGATTGCCACAGCGGCGCCACCACCAGAAACGGAAGGCGACTGCTTTATACTACGCGCTGCGGCGCGCTCTTCAAAACAGCAAATTTTACTACGGCTCAAACTCCTACTCGTTTTGTATCTTTTTGTTTATACGGGATGTATCTTATGTAAAGTAAAGGGTTTATTAAACAAGTAAAGTCTGATAGTAAATTTTATTTTACAGGCTGTATGTTCTTATTTCTAACCCGGCTGGAGCGGACGTGTGGTTCTAGGCGCTACAGTCTGGAGCGGAGCGACCGCTACGGTCGCATGTTCGAATCCTGCCTCGGGCATGGATGTGTGTGATGTCCTTAGGTTAGTTAGGTTTCAGTAGTTCTAAGTTCTAGGGGACTGATCACCTCAGATTTTAAGTCCCATAGTACTCAGAGACTTTTTTTTGTGTGTTATGGTTTGCAAAAGTGTTGCAAGACAGATGCATTATGAATGCACTTCGGAAGCAGGCAGTTCTGTTTCTCGGCGTTGCAGATTGATAGGAGCTACTATCGTCGAGCGATTTTTGAAGCTGACGAACGAAATGACTTTTGTTGATACGGAAGTACTATACCATGAAGACGAAGCAGAAGGTGGTTCAGTGGAAAATATCCCGACTAGTGAATCGCAAAATGGTCATAACACTTTGGAAATCTCAACGTCACTGGGAATATGTGCTTCATCTGTTCCCGATGAGTATTACGAACCGGTTACTAAGCGATTTAACTTCGGCGCTATACCCCTTTAAGTAAAAGTTAAGGTGGTAGCGCTATCCAGGAATCATCCAAATTGGAACTTACAAACACTGCAAAAGAATGAAGCAACAACAGCCCTGAGAAGATAGAAGGACTTTAAATAGGGGGAAAGTGATATCGTTAAAAGAGGGACAAGAAACGACTAATACTATGCGATAAATAAGCGGACATACGACCGATTTATCGAATCTCGTTGTCGTAACGAGAATGTAACAACGAGAATACTTCAGGAGTTGGATGCAGGTGCAGGCAGCGCTTCAGTATACGGCCAGAAAGGTTTTTACGTTTGGTGCAAGAAATTTCAAATCGGAGTATAAAATTTGTCAACGGCACGTCACTAAATACGTCTTTCATAGGGAGGTACAAAATGTAGAAGATATACAGAAAGTGGTGGCTCTTTTCAGCACGCAAACCGCGTCACTTATGACCGGTTTTAATGGTGATTACGTGATCAACACCGTTCAAACAGGATGCGAGTATCGGGTGAACATGCGACGCTCGTTATCACATAAGGGAGAAAAACGAACCCTTGTCACAGTTGGTAGTAAAAACAAACTAACACATTCGTACACGGTGTAGTATGCCATCACAGCCTCTGGAAAAGTGTTACCTAAGGTTTTCCTGAGTTTACAAGAGACGAATGTTACATTTGGTCCTCGGGTTATAGAAGAGGTCAATAGTTTAACCGACTCGTTGAAAAATGTTTACATTACCTGCTACAAATCCGGGAAACTGACGAATGCGATTTACAGAATATTTCTTGAGTATGTTTTAAAACCATACGTTCCTGATACCAAGTTTTGTACAATATTCGATTTCTGTAGCGGACAAATTAATACTACAATATATGACACAATGTTTATAGATGGCGAAGGTCAGCCGACGTCCACAGCAAAAGTAATACCGCCAAACTGCACATCTGTGTGCCAGCCGTGTGATGTTTATTTTTATCGCCAGGTTAAAAACTTTATTTCCAGGTTTCAGAATTGCAGTGTGCTTTTGGAAACCTAGCGGGAATTGCACAACCGCACGGATGCAATAACTATCCACAGCATAATTCACAACCAACTTTCAGCACCGATTTTTCAGGCAATGATATCGCATGCATGGTACGCATCAAAATTAATTCCTGAAAAAGCCATATTCTTAAATGTAAACCAACTTTATTTTCCGCCGATTCTTCGAGAGGAGCAGTGTAGCTGTCGAAAGATTGCATTCATTGGATGTTCTTGACGTCGTGAGTATATTTGTTTCGAATGTTTATATGACAAGTACCATCCATCTAATTGTTCGAAGAAAAGTGAGGACACGTAACAGTGACTGGAAGAGCCATTGTCAAGTGACCTGGAGTAACGTTTTAGTTGTTTACTATCCCAAGAGATTTGAGAAATTTATTTGCCTATCTTATTATTATCATTCCTTATTGATTTACTTACGTTATTAACCCTCATACCCCTATCAATTGAGATATGGAGAAAACAAACGAAAAGAATAACATCCGCTAGGTTTCTTCGAGATTCGAACCCGGGTCCTCCGATTTCCAGACAGTTACCTTGGCCGTTGCGCTATTTTTTATGTTTCTCTTATTTTTATTTCTTAATTTTTACGCTGTCGGCGTAAAGCGTTTACCATGTGGGTACAGACGGGGCAGTTGTAAAAGTTTCTTTCCTCGATTCCTGGAAGAGTTTGCGTTTGCGGACCCCATACCTGATGATGAAAAATTATCTATCGATCCCTCCAATTTTGAGTCGATTGCTCGTCATAACCTTTAGGGGTGATTTTCTGAAAATTGGGGATGGGGTGGGGGTGTTGACCCAAAATATCTTAGAGTCCTTCGTTTTAGATTGTACACAAGCGACCTACCAAATTAGAGCCAAGTCGGTTGGCCGTGTCTGAAGCCTTCCCCTTGTTAGTAGTGCAGTTAC
This sequence comes from Schistocerca gregaria, assembly GCF_023897955.1. Classification (NCBI taxonomy): domain Eukaryota; kingdom Metazoa; phylum Arthropoda; class Insecta; order Orthoptera; family Acrididae; genus Schistocerca; species Schistocerca gregaria. The sequence goes on from NC_064926.1 coordinate 427,827,434, forward strand.
GACAGTGTAGAAGACATCAATTAGTAAATTATGTAATGTGTATGCGGAAGACTGTTTGACACAGAGGAAAAACAAGGAAGATGCTGATGTATGTACATACCAACAAGAGGAGGCCAGGACGTTATTCCAAACTTTGTTCACCTTCAGTAGGCCATTAAAACAACATAATGAGCAAGTTAGTAAGTTGCAATACTCTGGCAGTACAGAGAAAATTTCAAGAGAAGTTTTATGCATCTATTATATAACTGATGTATCTGTCCGATGAAGCCGTTGTAGGCAACCCGAGCCGGCACGGCAGCTCAGCGTGTTCGGTCAGAGGGTTAGCTGCCTTCTATATTAAAAACACTGAGTGAGGGATCAACGATGAACTTGAACGGGTGTCATGGGGCGTCCGCCCGGAACAAATGCTACGAACATATTTAGAATAACAAATAAAAAAGAACCGTTGGCTTCGCGCTTCGCGATAAGGGCGTGGACGAGGCGACGGTTTGAGCCCGCTGAAACGTATTTTTTAATTTCTGTTTTGTCATCACCGTTCACATTGTTTAATTTATATGACATTTGAGAGGTAATATGATGAAAAAACAAGCGCATTTTATGAAGTTGTAGGGAATTTCATATATTATTGGACTATTTACTATCTGTAATTAAATTTGCAAGGGTACGAATGACATTATTCACAATGAGTGATATAGTAAGTCACAATGTGCCAGACCACAAGAATAACGTACCATTACTCGTCGGATGTACTCTCGACATTACACATTGCAGGATGGTATTTGTCTTACAGACATGGAGAACAAACTGAAACTTCACGCAAATACTTCATGCAAATACACGTATTTCTTTTCGCTATATTACTTCTCTAATGTCATAAATTATATGACCAGAGGTGAAAAAAATTGATTAATAATTGAGGCTCAGTGGGAGTCGAACAGTTGTCTCTTACACTTTCATATTACGAAGCTCGAACACTAACCACTTAACCGCAGTGACTTTTCACGACCGGCACCTTCGTACACATACATCAGTTGTATAATAAAAAATGGTTCAAATAGCTCTGAGCACTATGGGACTCAACTGCTGTGGTCATTAGTCCCCTAGAACTTAGAACTACTTAAACCTAACTAACCTAAGGACATCACACACATCCATGCCCGAGGCAGGATTCGAAACTGCGACCGTAGCAGTCGCACGGACTGCGCGCCTAGGAACCGCGAGACCACCGCGGCCGGCAGTTGTATAATAGAAGCGTAAAACTTTCCTTACGATTTTCTCGGAATTGCCAGAGTAGTGCACCCTAGTACTTGCTCATTATTTTCTTTTAATAGCCTACTAAAAGTGTACAAAGTTTGAAGTAAATGTGTGAACCCCACGTCGTGGCTTCCCCTTGTAAGGTACCACATATAAAAATATCTGCAATCACACGCATTACACTCTGTCTATAAACCCTAGTAGATATGATCGGAAGCTCTTTGAGACTGTTAGCAGAGTATGTAGTTTTCTATAGGAAAGCAGCAAAGCAAGAACACAAGTGCAGTGCAGGAAGGCCTGCAGGGTACTGATGGTTGGTGCAAGGAGTGGTAGCTGACCCTGAACATAAACGAATTTAACATATTGCGCTAGAAAAAGCAGGCGTCCGAACTTCACTACTGTTCGACGACAGTTTTGGCAACAAATGACTGGGAACAGTAACTACCTTAATTTCCTAGGAGTAACCTTTCGGTGCGACCTAAAGTGCAATGACCACATAAAACAAATATTAGGAAAATCAGAGGTCATATTGAGATTCAGATGATGAATCTTATACAAACGTAATGTATCAACAATAGAAGCGGCATGTGATTACATTTTCACGCAATTTGGGTGCATAGATCCTGAGAAATCAGTACCCAGAACAACCATCTCTGGCCTTAATAACGGCCTCGATACGCCTGGGCATTGAGTCAAACAGAGCGAGGATGGCGTGTACAGGTACAGCTGCCCATGCAGCTTCAACACGATACCACACTTCATCAAGAGTAGTGACTGGCGTATTGTGACGAGCCTGTTGCTCGGTCACCGTTGACCAGACGTTTTCAGTTGGTGAGAGATCTGGAGAATGTGCTGACCAGAGCAGCAGTCGAACATTTTCTGTATCCAGAAAGACCAGTACAGGACCTGCAACATGCGGTCGTGCATTATCCTGCTGAAATGTAGGGTTTCGCAGGGATCGAATGAAGGGTAGAGCCACGGGTCGTAACACATCTTAAATGTAACGTCCACTGTTCATAGTGCCGTCAATGCAAACAAGAGGTGCTCGAGACGTGTAACCAATGGCACCCCATACCATCACGCCTGATGATACGCCAGTATGGCGATGGTAAATACACGCTTCCAATGTGCGTTCATCGCGATATCGGCAAACAGGGATGCGACCATCATGATGCTGTAAACAGAACCTGGATTCATCAGAAAAAATGACGTTTTGCCATTCGTGCACCCAGGTTCGTCGTTGAGTACGCCATCGCAGGCGCTCCTGTCTGTGATGCAGCGTCAAGGGTAACCGCAGCTGATAGTCCATGTTGCTGCAAACGTGGTCGAACTGTTCGTGCAGATGGTTGTTGTCTTGGAAACGTCCCCATCTGTTGACTCAGGGATCGAGACGTGGCTGCACGATCCGCTACAGCCATGCGGATAAGAGGCCTGTCATCTCGACTGCTAGTGATATGAGGCCATTGGGATCCAGCACAGCGTTCCATATTACTCTCCTGAACCCACCGATTCCATATTCTGCTAACAGTCATTGGATATCGACCAACGCGAGCAGCAATGTCGCGATACGATAACCCGCAAACGCGATAGGCTACTATCCGACATTTATCAAAGTCGGAAACGTGATGGTACGCATTTCTCCTCATTACAAGAGGCATTACAACAACGTTTCACCAGGCAACGCCGGTCAACTGCTGTTTGTGTATGAAAAATCGGATGGAAACTTTCCTCATGTCAGCACGTTGTAGGTGTCTCCACCGGTGCCAACCTTGTGTGAATGCTCTGGAAAGCTAATCATTTGCATATCACAGTATCTTCTTCCTGTCGGTTAAATTTTACGTCAGTAGCACGTCATCACGTCATCTTCGTGGTGTAGCAATTTTAATGGCCAGTAGTATAGGTTGGATTAGAAGAACAGAGAAGGTCGAATGAAGAGCGGCGCATTTCTTCACGGTATCGATTAGGCGACACTACACGATTCCGATTGGGCGCTGCAAGAGATCTACGAAGATGCTCAACAAACTCCAGTGGAAGACCCTGCAGCCTCGAGAGGCGTTGTCCGTTACGGAGGCTATTGAAATTCCGATTGAGTACAGAGTCGGGCAAGATATGACTTCCTCCCACATACATCTCCTGAAATGACCACAACGAGAGAATCAGAGAAATTTAGAGCTATACACAGGTTTACCGACAATCATTCTTCCCACACGCCGTTCGTAATAAAACAGAACTAGATCGAATGAAGAGCGGCAGTAGGAGAGAATGTTACCAGAACTACCGCCACAGTCCGTACAATGGTTTTCGGAGTATAGATGTAGATGTGGCAGTTCAAGTTTGGGGTGCCCTTTTCTAAGCGAAGAACCGAAATGGAATATGTGTTTAAATTACGAGACGACGATTTGCCATTTTTCATTGCACCACCGTTACTTGAAGGTTTATGAGCTAGACAGTCTATTATTACTTTTTTATAGTTCCTCTGCTGCCTCATCTCCCTTTTATCGGCCATTGCAATACATTTCAAAGAATTATCTTAGCGTGCTGCGGCATCTCAGTACGGCGCCGTATTAATCAGATTCTGGTCCACTGTCAAATGTCCACTGAAAGATTTGTCAATGAAACTGCGGTAAGGAATCTTCTCCGAATATTTGTAAATGAAGCACTGAACTGTTTAACAACTACACATTACTTTGAATTGCGTGCAACCATAGCCAAATGTCCAAATTTTAAAACAAGGCAAAAATTACGGCTCAGGCTGTAGAAAGGTTTTTTTATTAAAATCTCGGCTCGTTTCATGCCAATTCAGGCGCATCCTCAGGTGACATCAATTGTATTTACAACATTATTTTACGCTGTCCTGAAGCCTCTTTCCGTCCTTCTCGTCACTAATAAATTAAACCCCGCTAGATGCGCTTGCCAAATTGATAAAAAGTGTTTGTCCCAGATTATCAGCTGGAGGCAATGCGGGCACAGCCAGAAAGAACAATGAAATAGGTTTTAAAACTACAAAGGGCTGGAGACTTTGGAACGGCTAGAACAGCTGATAATCTTGTAGTCTGAATTAATCGTCCCTCAACACCACATAATTATTACATTTCGTTAAAGTCTCCCGTATGTTTCTTTTCTCGTTTCTGAATAGCTGATTGTTGTGATTATCCTAACTTTTCAACACATTCCGGTGTTGTTAATTTTTTATTAAGTATGGGGCTCTCTTTCAGTTTGTACACATTCTTCCCCCCTTTTTAGTACTTCTCGATTTGATGTCATTGTACATTTTCTCCTTTAAGTTAAAATTGTAGAGTAAATGCCATCAAACCACCGAAGAGATGCCCACACTATTGCCTACTTTTCGTAATTATTTATAATATGCACTGAGGTGCATGCCTAGCTGCAGCTGTGATACTTTTGCTTGTTACACGTTAGTACTAAAGTGCTGCGAAATTTTGGGAAATTTCTATAGCAACTCTTGTACAGATGTTGTAATGTAATGAAATTCTTCTACGAAGATTTGTAAATCTGAGCTAACATGTTCATTTATGATGGAAGTTACTGAAAAGTCTACAAAACAGTAGTAGTTATTACGCACAATGTTAACTGAAGCGTATCCGAAGTGCTGAACGTCTCTGCTGGCTTAAACAGTAGGCTAGACGAAAAGCGTATACCCAAAGGCTGCTGACTCCGATTTCCCTGTACTATGCCCAGGACATACGTAGAAAATGCACAGTTACCCCACCGTATTGGACCATAGGACTTAATAAACTGAGAATAAGCAAAATACACAAAAATTTTCACTTCATTGACAGAGAACGGGACTCAAGTGGAAGACACATCTGGTCGATTGGTTCATTCCGTTTACAGTACTTACCTTTTCGGAACAATAAGAATTTCAAATAAGGGATTTGATTAATTTTATGCTGTTACAGGGAACTGAGTCATTTTGATACTGATTTGTATTGCAAAAAGGGGAGCACCTCGTCCAGTTTGTTTCTTTGGGCATTCATTTTTTTAATTCATGAAGAACAGTTACAGAGATATGACAAGTGTATTAAACATAAGATTTTTCTAAACAATTACAAAACATTACACTACTGAACTGATACCTCAACAGATGCTAACGCAGAAAATGTTAATAGGGTGCTAAAACATATCAGGAATACCTGACTAGCTTTCGACGAATGCAGCATCACTTTCGTAATGCCTGACGAACAGTAAAGTAAAATTTCAAAATAAGTTAAAATAATCACTTCTGGCTAGCTTCTATTCTATACTTCTTTTAAAGACTTGTAGCTAATTAGTGCAAATGCATTACGTCCATACTTCTGTTGTCCATGTAAATATTGCTTTTGTATATATGTGGCATCTGTTCTTTTGGACATATCCAAAGGAACAGACATCATTTTGATCCAGCAGCAACTATGAATATGGATACAAAGAACTTACGGACATTAGCTGCTACTGGGCATTGATTTAAATGAGATTAAATGAGAAAGGTTAAATATTTGTGGACTACCGGGATTCGAACCTGTGTCTTCTGCTTACTAGGGCAGATGCACTGAGCACTGTGTTTTTCTTTTTTTAGACGCTACACCTTTTTTTCTTTCCTCTTTTTTCTTGTTGTTGTTTTTAAATGTAGCGTGTAGACCTCTTCCACTTCAGACGTTACCCCCTATCACCCATACTACCCCCAAAAACCTGTATAACCTAAAAACAAAAGCAAAGCTAATGCCACCGCCACTTTCACCCTAAAGCTAACTAGTACGGTCGTACGCTACAGGCTCCACACACGAAAAAAAAATTAAATATGCCTCTGAACATTCTATTAAAGAATAAGTAAAGGATAAAGGAAGGGGTACCATATTTTATTATATTTTATTTGTTGTTCATTCTGTTATTATGTTTTTGTCTGTAATTCTTTTTTGTTCTTTTTTTCCTTCTTCTTCTTCGGGGTTGTCCACAGCACCCAGACGGCGTCGTCCAGGTCGTCTTCTCGTTCGGCGGGGGTGAAACACCCTATAATTACCGTTGATGTCTCTCATCAGTCCGTCATGTGCTATACCTCAGTCTCTTCTCACACCCGGTACACCCCAATGGCCTGGTGGGCGCGTAAACAACGACACCAAGTAATTCGCAAGGAGCGAACCATACGACTACGCTTTGCGCCGTAAAACCACATAGTTACTCGTTAAATAATGCCAGAAATCTAACAACCCTGCAACGCCCGCATTAAAAAAGTATGACAATGCCATACCCCTAACCCACACCGTGGCGTTATGACGAGTAGCAGCGAAATAAGTGTCGTCGGGATGGATCAGTTCGGCGGGTTCTATGGACTGAGGCGTCCGTCGCATCAACAATGCCAACTTGCGCCAAGTGAGGAGACGGCAGTCGGTAGCCGTACCACAAACGAAACGGTGCTTGTCGGTGTCGACAGCGACGCATTTGGGGCAGAGAGGGTTCTCGGCAAGATGTGTCACGTGTAAACGTTGTCGGGTGGGGAATTTTTCAGTCGTTATCTCGTATCACAGCGCCCTGACAATGGTGGGAAGGAAAGGCGAGTGTATGTTACTCCATACGCGCTTCCAGCCAACTTCCGGATGTCGACGTTCGACCACATTAGCAGGCAGCGTTCGTTGAAAGTAGCGGTAGAAGCCCTTGGTTCTAGGATCCCGCGTGGTCTGTAAGACATCCAACAGCGCTAGGTGGATACAGTAGTTCTCGCAACTGCACGGACTGCCCTACCACTTCATCAACCCCAGTTCCTCAACCTATCCACACACTACGAAGGCAGTACTGTTGTGTCCTGAGAGGAATCAAGACAGACTCCTGTAAGAGCGACAGAAGACCTTACCTCGTGCGGTGGAATCCGCTGAGGTTAACTGGTGGTGGGTTGCGGACTGGTTCACCGACCTCAGCTGAACAGCAAGCTTTGAGTGACGCAGGATACGGAATTCGGTAGAACAGCTCAGGAGAGGGGTAGAAGTGGCTAACTATCGATATGATTCCGTTACACAGAAGTACCCCTGGCACATTTATCTTTATACAAGTCCTCAGCTACGCTGTCCTAAGTCGACATTCTCTAAGTCGAATATGCGTTCCTCTTTAGCCGAGGCTAGCGAACTAAACTAACTCCTAACCAGACTGATGAGCGTCCTGGAGACGGTGTCATCTGCTGGTAATTCGTCCCGCTCTCCTCAGTAGTACAGGAGGGTCCTATCTATGTGGCTTTATTTACACTCAGCACTACTACTGGAAGATTCGATGGTGCAGACCTGTGCCCTGTGCGGATGATCACACGGTTAACACGTGATGCCCTCCATATTTACTACACATTTAATTTTCCTGCTTTACATCTTTGGACCCTGAAACCGACAAGCCACTCACATGGCGCTGATGCGCGTCCTAGGCTCGGTATTGTGTTCATATATTAGCTCAGCTTTTCTAGAGTCAGCGCAAGTTCGTGGCTACCTCTAAATCAAGAACTTCTTATTAAACTGAATTAAAGGATTGATTGGAATACTTTCAACATTTGCGACAGTGGCCTCTGCCCATTATCTCCATTAACTCACAGCATTTTCCCGATTCCAGTAAGAGTCTGAGACTAGCGTGCACCCACAATATGGGGCAACATTGGAGTGCGAATGAAGTTAACATCCTGTCAGCAGACTCATTCCACGTAATTATGATGTATCGCAAAAATGTTCTATGGAAGACATAACTAACTAAATGACTACTTAGTGGCAGTCTAAGAATGTAAGCATAGCTATAAGAAGGAAATGGTCTATCGGAAATGATACAACAAACAAAATACACTACTGGCCATTAAAATTGCTATACCATGAAAATGACGTGCTACTGACGCGAAATTTAACCCACAGGAAGAAGATGCTGTGATACGCAAATGATTAGCTTTTCAGAGCATTCACACAAGGTTGGACCGGTGGCGACACCTACAACGTGCTGACACGAGGAAAGTTTCCAACTGATTTCTCATACGAAAACAGCAGTTGAGTGGCGTTGCCCGGTGAAACGTTGTTGTGATGCCTCGTGTAAGGAGGAGACATGAGTACCATCACGTTTCCGACTTTGATAAAAATCGGATTCTAGCCTATCGCGATTGCGGTTTATCGTATCGCGACATTGCTGCTAGCGTTGGTCGAGTTCCAACGACTGTAAGCAGACTATGAAATCGGTGGATTCAGGTGGGTAATACAGAATGCCGTGCAGGATCCCAACTGCCTCTTACCACTAGCAGTCGAGATGACAGGCATCTTATCAGCTTGGCTGTAACGGATCGTGCAGCCACGTCTCGATCCCTGAGTCAACAGATGGGGACGTTTGGAAGATAACAACAATGTGAACGAACAGTCCGACGACGTTTGCAGCAGCATGGACTATCAGCTCGGATACCGTGGTTGCGGATACCCTTGACGCTTCATCACAGATAGGAGCGCCAGCGATGGTGTACTCAACGACGAACTTGGGTCGACGGATGGCAAAACGTCATTTTTTCTGATGAATCGAGGTTCTGTTTATAGCATCATGATGGTCGCGTCCGTGTTTGGCGACATCGCGGTGAAGGCACATTGGAAGCGTGTATTGGTCATCGCCATACTGGCGTGTCACCAGGCATGATCATATGGGGTGCCATTGGTTACATGTCTCGGCCACCTTTTGTTCGCATTGACGGCACTTTGAACAGTAGACGTTACATTTAAGATGTGTTACGACCCGTGGCTCTACCTTTCATTCGATCCCTGCGAAACCCTACATTTCAGCAGGATAATGCACGACCTCATGTTGCAGGTCCTGTACTGGCCTTTCTGGATACAGAAAATGTTCGACTGCTGCTCTGGCCAGCACATTCTCCAGATCTCTCGCCAATTGAAAACGTCTGGTCAATAGTGGCCGAGCAACTGGCTCGTCACAATATGCCAGTCACTACTCTTGATGAGCTGTGGTATCGTGTTGAAGCTGCATGGGCAGCTGTACGTTTACATGTCATCCAAGCCCCGTTTGACTAAATGCCCAGGTGTATCATTGCCGTTATTACGGCCAGAGGTGGTTGTTCTGGGTACTGATTTCTCAGGATCTATGCACCCAAATTGCGTGAAAATGTAATCACATGTCAGTTCTATTATAATATACTTGTCCAATGAATACCCGTTTATCATCTGTATTTGTTCTTGGTGTAGCAATTTTAATGGCCAGTAGTGTACATTCGTGAGCAATTGACTTAGGGATGGCGGTTCCGTTGACGATGACGCATTCCGATTATCAGGGTGATAAGAGTATTTCCACGTGTCACATGATTGAAGACCGATCTGATGACCTAACAATAACCATAAGTAAGAGGGTCGGGCGTATGATAAACACGACGCACATTTTAACGAGGAAAGATATGCTGGACGTTTCAAAGTTGATGCACCAAAATCAATGGGTAAGAGACAACGTCATGGGAAACACCTTTTGTTAGAGACAAAATGTTCGCTAATGTTTTCAGGCGACTCTAGGTTTCCTTTAGTATTCGCCGACACTGGGACACCAAGATTTCAACAAAACTACCAGTGTCTAGGCTACTAAACAGGTGTGCTGCATACTACCTACCTAAATAAATGGATTAGTGATTTTTAGCAAGAAAATCATAAGGATGAGTGTCTGTAAGCGGAAAAAGATATTTTGGAAACGCAGCAGGAACTTTAATTTTGCTTCGCCCAGTTCCTTTCTTGCTGAGCTAATGACTGAAGTATAGCAACACACATTGCAATACACACGCAGCAGAATTCCTACTCCCTACCGCCTCTCAGGGTCCTAATCAATGTTGTTGTTGTTGTTGTTGTCTTCAGTCCTGAGACTGGTTTGATGCAGCTCTCCATGCTACTCTAACCTGTGCAAGCTTCTTCATCTCCCAATACTTACTGCAACGTACATCCTTCTGAATCTGCTTAGTGTATTCATCTCTTGGTCTCCCGCTACGATTTTTACCATCCACGCTACCCTCCAATGCTAAATTTGTGGTCCCTTGATGCCTCAGAACATGACCTACCAACTGGTCCCTTCTTCTTGTCAAGTTGTGACACCAACTCCTCTTCTCCCCAGTTCTATTCAATACCTCCTCATTAGTTATGTGATCTACCCATCTAATCTTCAGCATTCTTCTGTAGCACCACATTTCGAAAGCTCCTATTCTTTTCTTGTCAAAACTATTTATCGTCCATGTTTCACTTCCATACATGGCTACACTTCATAAAAATACTTCCAGAAACGACTTCCTGACACTTAAATCTATACTCTATGTTAACAAATTTCTCTTCTTCGGAAACGCTTTCCTTGCCATTGCCAGTTTACATTTTATATCCTCCCTACTTCGACCATCATCAGTTATTTTCCTCCCCAAATAGCAAGACACTTTTACTACTTTAAGTGTCTCATTTGCTATCTAATTCCCTCAGCATCACCCGATTTAATTTGACTACATTGCATTATTCTCGTTTTTCTTTTGTTGATCTTCATCTTATATCCTCCCTTCAAGACACTATCCATTCCGTTCAACTGCTCTTCCAAGTCCTTTGCCGTCTCTGACAGAATTACAATGTCATCGGCGAACCTCAACGTTTTTATTTCTTCTCCATGGGCTTTAATACCTACTCCGAATTTTTCTTTTGTTTTCTTTACTGCTTGCTCAATATACAGATTGAATAACATCGGGGACAGGCTATAATCCTGTCTCACTCCCTTCCCAACCACTGCTTCCCTCTCATGTCCCTCGACTCTTATAACTGCCATCTGCTTTCTGTACAAATTGTAAATAGCATTTCGCTCCCTGAATTTTACCCCTGCCACCTTTAGAATTTGAAAGAGAGTATTCCAGTAAAAATTGTCAAAAGCTTTCCCGATGTCTACAAATTCTAGAAACGTAGGTTTGCCTTTCCTTAATCTATTTTCTAAGATAAGTCGTAGTGTCAGTATTGCCTCACGTGTTCCAACATACCTACGGAATCCAAACTAATCTTCTACGAGGTCGGCTTCAATCAATTTTTCCATTCATCTGTAATGAATTCGCCTTAGTATTATGCAGCTGAACCTTATTAAACTGACAGTTCGGTAATTTTCACATCTGTCAACACCTGCTTTCTTTGGGATTGGAATTATTATATTCTTCTTGACGTCTGAAGGTATTTCGCCTGTCTCATACATCTTGTTCACCAGATGGTAAAGTTTTGTCAGGGCTGGCTCTCCCAAGGCTGTTAGTAGTTCTAATGGAATGTTATCTTCTCCCGGGGCCTTGTTTCGACTCAGGTCTTTCAGTGCTCTGTCAAACGCTTCACGCAGTATCATATCTCCCATTTCATCTTCATCTACATCCTATTCTATTTCTATAATATTGTCCTCAAGTACATCGCCCTTGTGTAGACCCTCTATATACTCCTTCCACCTTTCTGCTTTCCTTTCTTTGCTTAGAACTGAGTTTCCATCTGAGCTCTTGATATTCATACAAGTGGTTCTCTTTTCTCCAAAGGTCTCTTTAATTTTCCTGTAAGCAGTATCTATCTGACCCCTAGTGAGATAAGCCTCTACATCCTTATATTTGTCCTCTAGCCATCCCTACTTAGCCATTTTGCTCTACCTGTCGATCTCATTTTCGAGACGTTTGTATTCCTTGTTGCCTACTTCATTTAGTGCATTTTTATATTTCCTCCTTTCATCAATTAAATTCAATATTTCTTCTGTTACCCAAGGATTTCTCCTACCCATCGTCTTTTTACCTACTTGATCTTCTGCTGCCTTCACTACTTCATCCCTCAGTGCTAGTCATACTTCTTCTACTGTTTTTCTTTCTCCTATTCCTATCAATTGTTCCCTTATGCTCTCCCTGAAACTCTGTACAACCTCTGGTTTAGTCAGTTTATCCAGGTCCCATCTCCTTAAATTCCCACCTTTTTGCAGTTTCTTGAGTTTTAATCTACAGTTCATAACCAATAGATAGTGGCCAGAGTCCATATCTGCCCCTGGAAATGTCTTACAATTTAAAACCTGGATTCTTCCATGTATACACCCTTCTTTTACAAGCAATACAAATTGATAACTAGTATCGGTGGGAAGCGTCAGCGAAAATATTGCTTCTAACGTAAGTTGTTTCTCATGACGTCATCTGTCATTCGTCGACATTTTATGCGTAGGCTTTGAAACAACCCTGTACATACATTGCTGTAAGAAGAAAATTAGAACACCCATTGGGAATTTTGCAGCACATTGACTGAGGGAACAGTATGTATGGAGTACATGGAATGATTAAATTTACAGAACAACAGCTCAAGCGCTTCTGTGGTATCAGGTGTGCACCCATGTGGAAACAGCCATATTACTCGTAGTATACAGTGTATCCTCCACGGGCGGCAATGCAGTCACTGACTGTGGCATACGGTCAGTCATAAAGGTGACGAATACTGCCAAACAATATGTTAACCATATCTGCTGGATCTGTTCACATAGGTCTGTAATTGTTATGGGTGGACAATTTACACGAGTCACTTGTCATCCCATAATGCCCTGCAGGTGCTCAGTTGGAGACAAATCAACTGAAGTGTTGGGCAGGGAAGCTGCTGCACATCTTGAAGTACAGTTTTACAGGTATGTGTGGACGAGCTATATCCTTTTGTGTTTGAACAGCACATCAGTCTCCATTTGCAAGGATGGCTGAAGAGCTTGAACAGCACATCACCCTCCATTTGCAAGGATGGCTGAAGAGCTGGTGCAACAACATTCAGCGCATATCGAGCGCTAGTCAGCGTTCCATCCACTAACAACAAAGCTGAGCGAGAGTTGTAGCTTTCGCGCCCAGACACGGGGAGGGACCAGTGTGTCACAGACGAATTCATTATTCTAGACAGGTCTACGTCGTTTGTGTGGACGACCATCACTTGCATACAAGCGGCACCTGCTTTCGTCGCTGCAGACCATGGTGCGTCACACCATCTTCCAGGTGTTGCTCTGACAGCACTAGTCGAGCCTTGCACGTCGATACTGCGGTGTGAGTGGAAAACGGGCTAAGAGTTGTGCGTCCGAGTATGAAATGAGAGCATTGAATTGATGGTCGGGAGTCCCCACCTGAGGAAGCCCGGCTGCCGAGTCACAATTCTTTTCAGTTGACGGCACACTGAGCGACTTGCGAGTCGATTACGATGAAGGCAACACAACACCCGGTCCCTAACCGGAGACAAAGTTAGACCCGGCCCCAGTCACAAGCTCCGACCACTCAGCCAAAAGCGCTGCGTAGTCCGACGCTAGTAACCGGTTCGTAAGGGATCTTGCTCTAATCTGTGTTGTGTTGAAGTAATACAATCTGTGAGTGATGCTCTTATAATAAGACGGCCTTGTCAGGCGTTTGTGTTACGTGGAAGTCCAGGGCCTTTTCTAAGAGTGTGACAATGCTCACGTGTCCGCTGTTGCCGGAATCGCTGCAAAACTGGAGTGGCACGTCTAAATTGTGTGGCAGCTCTTCGAAACAACCGTCCCATATTCGGAAGCCCACAGTTTTTCACTCTCTCTAACTCATTAAGTTGCCTGTAAGGAGAACAAATCAACCGGACCCTCGTATTTGATGTAACGGAACCTACCCCTCCCTACTATGACTATGACACTGGGTAACACCACACTAGCGATTGGCACGAAAATAGGCGTTTTTACACGGTTCCTTAGCTCTGTTCAAAAATGTTGTATCAAATTTCCTCTAACATCAACTATTTTTATGTAATTAAGTAATTCTTTTGCTTTTATAATTCTCGGTTAATAATTTGCAGCTGCAGATATAGTACATAGGAGTGTAATCTAAACGGCCAGTTGTGGTAAGAACGAAATATTTTGATGATAAGTTAACACAGAAACACTGCTATTTTTATAGCTTGGTTTTAAAGTGCGCTTTGCATAAATTTTCTATTTAACAGTGCACTTTATTTATTTCTTTTTTATTTGGCCTCTAGAGTTTGTACTCTATTTAGCCATCACAAGATCATGTTTATGTAGAATATACAATCATACAAAGAAAATAAAAGTGCATAGTTACAGAATTGACAACTCAAGCCATCAACTTTTTCCACAAAAAGTGTTTGACACACGGACTGATAAGTAAACCAAACATATTTATGTAATCAGTTCACACTACTTCTTAAATTTGGTAACAGGTGATACAGATAAAGGAAAATGTCAGTCCTACAGCTTTTCCCTATGCTCTTAAGAAAACTGACAGTCACTTTATACTGAAGAGTCTCTTCAGATACCTACACAGAACACACTGATTCAGGGAGAAGGTAACCCATACTCATCAGAGTCCTCAGAAATCTCGATCGTCCATTATAAAATTTGGAACACGAAAACAAGATGTGGTTTACATCAGTTTCTGACTGGGAATCATGGTAACAAGCTGGGGAACCATAAATGTTGATTCTCTACAGATGCACAGCAAACGAAATACGGTTAAGGCGGAATCGAATAATGGTGGAAATCGTAGATCGTTCCAAATGCGTCCTCGTAAACCATGGCCTTTTAGTAATTTGAGGTTGTAATGCCACATAAATCCACCTTCCGTTTATTGGGATACAGCCCATCTGTCTCTTGCCATTGCTGTTTACCGTCGCTCTTGCCTTCACGTAAGTGATCTACATACGGTAATTTCACATAGAGAACAGTTCCTGTAAATGCGGCTTGTTTTGCTATTACGTCAACTTCCTCATTATAGCGGATGCCAGCGTGGTACTGCACCCGCAGCAGAAAGATTGTCTGTCTCCTCTATTTATAGCGAATATATTCCAGTACCACATTCAAAATACACTCCTGGAAATTGAAATAAGAACACCGTGAATTCATTGTCCCAGGAAGGGGAAACTTTATTGACACATTCCTGGGGTCAGATACATCACATGATCACACTGACAGAACCACAGGCACATAGACACAGGCAACAGAGCAAGCACAATATCGGCACTAATACAGTGTATATCCACCTTTCGCAGCAATGCAGGCTGCTATTCTCCCATGGAGACGATCGTAGAGATGCTGGATGTAGTCCTGTGGCCTAATGGTGTGCGGGACCGTAGCCCAGCTTCATGGAGACGGTTGCGAATGGTCCTCGCCGATACCCCAGGAGCAACAGTGTCCCTAATTTGCTGGGAAGTGGCGGTGCGGTCCCCTACGGCACTGCGTAGGATCCTACGGTCTTGGCGTGCATCCGTGCGTCGCTGCGGTCCGGTCCCAGGTCGACGGGTACGTGCACCTTCCGCCGACCACTGGCGACAACATCGATGTACTGTGGAGACCTCACGCCCCACGTGTTGAGCAATTCGGCGGTACGTCCACCAGGCCTCCCGCATGCCCACTATACGCCCTCGCTCAAAGTCCGTCAACTGCACATACGGTACACGTCCACGCTGTCGCGGCATGCTACCAGTGTTAAAGACTGCGATGGAGCTCCGTATGCCACGGCAAACTGGCTGACACTGACGGCGGCGATGCAGAAATGCTGCGCAGCTAGCGCCATTCGACGGCCAACACCGCGGTTCCTGGTGTGTCCGCTGAGCCGTGCGTGTGATCATTGCTTGTACAGCCCTCTCGCAGTGTCCGGAGCAAGTATGGTGGGTCTGACACACCGGTGTAAATGTGTTCTTTCTTCCATTTCCAGGAGTGTATAACAGTTAGTAGTTTTACTCCATCTTCGGTGTATGAATACTGTTAAAAACACTTCTGGGGTCGGACGAGACTAATATCTTTAAGAAGGAAGTTGAAGATACAAACTTAATTGCTTCCAAAACTGCCACAGTCTCCGCCGTAAAAACTGAAGCACTTTTAGGCACTTTGTAGGCTTTACTGATTTGGGTTTGAGTAAGACAATATATAAATGGCGAGACTGTGTGTAAACAATCCCAACTTGTTTAGTTTCATGTGAGGCTCTTTTACTTTGATGACAATAAGGGAGAAAATAACCTCATTCGTAAAAACACTAACCTACCTTATTTTGGTGTCAAGTTAGGAGACCAAGGCGAAACATTCGTGCCACACAGCATGTATTATACTCCCGTTACGGATTAAGAAAATGAAACCTGGTGAAGAAGGAGTCATTATATTTCGACATTCCAATGATGTGATCAGAGAAAACAAACCACATGGGCGGCTGTTAATTTTGCATTTTAAAATCTGAGGACCATAACAAAAAGAGTGTTAAAAGTATTGTATATCCAAACCTAAAATTAGTCATGAGGCCTATACCACATGAACATCGCATTTTGTACCTAACCCACCTATAATTTTACTGGCACCGTCATTATTATCATCATCATCTGATTCTGCATATGGCAATGAAATTTTGGTTGCTACAGAAGAGCTGAAACCAGAGATGTTTATCCAAGGTGAACTGAATAAGGTAGGAAGATAGCTGGGTCTGCCAAAGGAGCTATCAGGAGTTTTGGGAACTCTTTTAGAGGAGATAAGACTGCCAGGTCCTAGTAGAACATTTTCCTGGTATCGAACAAGAGAACAGGAGTTTCGTGAGTACTTCACTGAAGGTGGCCCTCTTGTTTACTCTAATAACATTGAAGATTATAAACACATGGACTCACATACAACGAGAAAGAACGGCGATTATTTATCGATGGGACGGAAAAAATATCAAGCCCCTATAAACTTACGTCTTGAAAGAAAACTGCAAAACTCTTGCAATGATTTGAACGGCAGTATTCCAAGCACATTTGTGTTGTGTGTGGTTATCCTCAAGGTTATAGAAATGCTTCTTGGAGAACAGTCAGACTACAAAAAATATTCCTGTTTCCTCTGCCTGTGGGACAGTCGTGGACATAAATTACGCTGGGTTAGGAAGAAATGGGAAGTAAGAACAAATAAGGATCCAGGAGACAAGAATGTTATGGTGAAAAGGGACAAAATTATTCTGCTACCTCTCCACAAAAAACTCGGAACCATGAAACAATTCGTGAATGGATTGTATAAAGTTGGCGGACGTTTTAACCATGTCTGTCAGAAATTCTCTATCCTGTCTGCTCCTACATTGAAAAAGAAATGTTTGTGTGACTCCAAATATGGAATCTAATGATAGATGAGGATTTGATGACTTATGGGGAAAGCATGGCTTGGGCAGGATTCAAGACTGTAATAAACGGTATTTTGGGGAACAGAAAGCACTCAATTACAAGAAATTTGTATAAGATATGTTGGTGGCTATGAAAAAGTTAAGTTGTAATATGAGTATCATTTCCTTCAAAGCCATCACGACTTTTTCCCTGAAAACTTGGAAGACTTTAGCGAAGAACAAGTTCCACCATGACACGAGAGACATAGAAAGGCGTCATCAGGGGAAATGGAATTCTGTGATGTTAGCTGATCAATTGCTGGTCTACAATGAGGGACAATGTGTGTGGGAGTTTAAAGTCATGAGATGCGTATCTTAGTCTTGTTATGTTCGAGTACTAGTGTTATATTTTGACAAACAATGTAATAATCACACTGTCTTCTTTGGTGATTTCATTTTAAGACAGTGTAGCTGCCTACCTTTCCGCGTTTAATTTCATACATTGACATTAATGGTTAAGCAAATATTTCGATTCTAATTCTGTAGGTCTTGTGGCTTAAGATTCATTCAAAAGAGACAAAAAGTAAAATTATATAACACCGTGTGATTACTATTACAACATTTATATCGCACATTTCGAACGTGTAGCTGGCCAGAATATAAATAAATGTAATATTTTGAACATACTTAGGAGTAGAGATCCATTTCTGCTGGATTACACAATTGCTGATAAACTAATTACTGCAAACAACAATTGCAGAATTCCTAGGAATAATGTTCCAGGAAAACTAAAGTGAAATTCCAGTTTAAAATTAATGGTAAGAAAAGCCATAGCGAAACTGTGATTTAGTTAATGAAGCATAAGGAATCGTAATTATTAAAAAAAATTGGAAAACATTCACTCGACCTATTCTTGAATGCTGTGTCTCAGTCTGTCCTCTTTACCAAGTAGGATTGAGAGAATAGACAGAGAAGACGTAACGACGAGTGACGAGTTCCATTTCGGATTGCTTAGTATGTGAGAGGTGTTTATAAAATTCCAGTGGCAGACGCAATAAGAAAGGTGTTGCGCATTATGCAGGAGCTTAGGTCCACTGTCTACACGCCCAGAGCGTTCCTTCCAAGCAGTTATGCGAGACAGTAATTCCTTCCACATCCGTCTCTTGAAATGAGCGTGGGAGAAAAATTAAAGTAATTTGAGTTATTACGGATGCTTAAGACTTTTTTTTACAAAAGCGAACTTCTTGTTTCAATCGATTTCTTGGCAAGTGAAGTGACTGATTCAGCGCTTTATTCTGTTACTGAGACTTCCTTGTCACGAGTATCGGTTTTGTGTGCAAGTCGGCGTCAAAACTACGTGTTTTCTAAAATCTGTCAGCTGTGAAAGTGTTTGTGAGGGACTGCCATTACCACAGAAATCTGAAATGTAGCTACAACCATTAAAGAACTACCAATGATAGTTGAGTTTATTAATAACCAAAGAGTTATTAATAACCAAAGCCAAATTCATTGGAATTTCTTTGACGAAAGTGTGCGTTAAATTCTCACACTGCTGAAGATTGAAAGAATAGGAAAAATGTCCCTCCAAACATTAAAGGTGATCATAATTTATTTGATCGAGACAAGATATACATACAACATATCAAAAAAGTTTAGGAGGCAATATATCTCATATTATCCTTCACATCTTGTGTTCATTATGCTAGTAATCGCCACGTAAGTTTCGAAACTATATTTCTCCTGTAATAGGGCTGCCGTTTTTAACTGTTGTAAGAAATTCCATTAAAACTGTTGTCTATTTACGTTCTTATGTGTGCACACCGAAGGCTATTTCTTTGTCCAGGTATTGTAAAACATAAATAATTTTCTCCTCTTCTACTCCGTCCGAACACGCCTTGGAAAGCCCAACGATACCGACCGCCAACCGTGTAATCCTCAGCCCCAAGGCGTCACTGGATGTTGATATGTCTACGTCTACGTGATTACTCTGCTATTCACAATTAAGTGCCATTCAACGAACCACCTTCAAGCTGTCTCTCTACCGTTCCACTCTCGAACGGCGCCCGGAGAAAACGAGCACTTAAAATTTGCTGTTCGAGCCCTGATTTCTCTTATTTTATCTTGAAGATCATTTCTCCCTATGCAGGTGGGTGCCAACAGAAAAAACTGGCTCAAAAATGGTTCAAATGGCTCTGAGCACTTTGGGACTTAACATCTGTGGTCATCAGTCCCCTAGACTTCGAACTATTTAAGGACATCACGCACATCCATTCCCGAAGCAGGATTCGAACCTCCGACCCTGGAAGCAGCGCGGTTCCGGATTGAAGTGCGTGCCTAGAACCGCTCGTCCACAACGGCCTGCTAGAAAACTGGTGATTGAAACTTCATGAGAAGATCCCATAGTAACGAAAAACGTCTTTTTTTTAATGATTGCCACACCAATTCAGATATCATGTTGGTGGCACTGTTCCCCTATTTCGTAATGTTACAAAACGAGCCGCCCTTCTTTGAGCTTTCTCAATGTCTTTCGTCAGTCCCACCTGATGTGGATCCCACACCACACAGCAGTACTCCAGAATAGGGCAGACAAGTGTAATGTAAGCAGTCTCTTTAGTAGATCTGTTGTACCTTCGAAGTGTTCTGTCGATGAATCGCAGTAGTTGTTTGCTCTGCCCACAACTTTATCTATATGATCGTTCCAGTTTAGATTATTTGTAATTGTAATCCCTAAGTATTTAGTTGAATTTACGGCCTTTAGATTTGTGTGACTTATCGCGTAATCTAAGTTTAGCGAATTTCTTTTAGTACTCATGTGAATAACTTCTGTACGGGATGGGGATATGGGCAGGCGGTTGGCGTTATGGAATGAATTGGACAAAATTTAGACAAAGGCCATTTATTGGCGAAATCATGTTGAAAGGGGTTACATAGGCCAAGGGAGGGGAGGGTGAGCCAGAGCGTAGAGTTTGGCGAAACATAGTTCGCGAAGCTAACGAAAGTTGTTGTCTGCTAAAACTAAGTTCACAGTGCCGCAGCACCGGGAGAAGCGGGAAGGTCTACTACACTGCTACAGGCCGCGCGTCCGATTCGATGTTGTTGTTGTTGTCATCAGTCCTGAGACTGGTTTGATGCAGCTCTCCATGCTACTCTATCCTGTGCAAGCTGCTTCATCTCCCAGTACCTACTGCAACCTACATCCTTCTGAATCTGCTTAGTGTACTCATCTCTCGGTCTCCCTCTACGATTTTTACCCTCCACGCTGCCCTCCAATGCTAAATTTGTGATCCCTTGATGCCTCAAAACATGTCCTACCAACCGATCCCTTCTTCTAGTCAAGTTGTGCCACAAACTTCTCTTCTCCCCAATCCTATTCAATACCTCCTCATTAGTTACGTGATCTATCCACCTTATCTTCAGTATTCTTCTGTAGCACCACATTTCGAAAGCTTCTATTCTCTTCTTGTCCAAACTAGTTATCGTCTATGTTTCACTTCCATACATGGCTACACTCCAAACAAATACTTTCAGAAACGACTTCCTGATACATAAATCTATATTCGATGTTAACAAATTTCTCTTCTTCAGAAACGCTTTCCTTGCCATTGCCAGTCTACATTTTATATCCTCTCTACTTCGACCATCATCAGTTATTTTACTTCCTAAATAGCAAAACTCCTTTACTACTTTAAGTGTCTCATTTCCTAATCTAATTCCCTCAGCATCACCCGATTTAATTTGACTACATTCCATTATCCTCGTTTTGCTTTTGTTAATGTTCATCTTATATCCTCCTTTCAAGACACTGTCCATTCCGTTCAACTGCTCTTCCAAGTCCTTTGCCGTCTCTGACAGAATTACAATGTCATCGGCGAACCTCAAAGTTTTTACTTCGTCTCCATGAATTTTAATACCTGCTCCAAATTTTTCTTTTGTTTCCTTTACTGCTTGCTCAATATACAGATTGAATAACATCGGGGAGAGGCTACAACCCTGTCTCACTCCTTTCCCAACCACTGCTTCCCTTTCATGCCCCTCGACTCTTATTACTGCCATCTGGTTTCTGTACAAATTATAAATAGCCTTTCGCTCCCTGTATTTTACACCTGCCACCTTTAGAATTTGAAAAAGAGTATTCCAGTCAACATTGTCAAAAGCTTTTTCTAAGTCTACAAATGCTAGAAACGTAGGTTTGCCTTTTCTTAATCTTTCTTCTAAGATAAGTCGTAAGGTCAGTATTGCCTCACGTGTTCCAACATTTCGACGGAATCCAAACTGATCCTCCCCGAGGTCTGCATCTACCAGTTTTTCCATTCGTCTATAAAGAATTCGCGTTAGTATTTTGCAGCCGTGGCTTATTAAACTGATAGTTCGGTAATTTTCACATCTGTCAGCACCTGCTTTCTTTGGGATTGGAATTATTATATTCTTCTTGAAGTCTGAGGGTATTTCGCCTGTCTCATACATCTTGCTCACCAGCTGGTAGAGTTTTGTCATGACTGGCTCTCCCAAGGCCGTCAGTAGTTCTAATGGAATGTTGTCTACTCCGGGGGCCTTGTTTCGACTCAGGTCTTTCAGTGCTCTGTCAAACTCTTCACGCAGTATCGTATCTCCCATTTCGTCTTCATCTACATCCTCTTCTATTTCCATAATATTGTCCTCAAGTACATCGCCCTTGTATAAACCTTCTATATACTCCTTCCACCTTTCTGCCTTCCCTTCTTTGCTTAGAACTGGGCTGCCATCTGAGCTCTTGATATTCATACACGTGGTTCTCTTCTCTCCAAAGGTCTCTTTAATTTTCCTGTAGGCAGTATCTATCTTACCCCTAGTGAGATAAGCTTCTACATCCTTACATTTGTCCTCTAGCCATCCCTGTTTAGCCACTTTGCACTTCCTGTCGATCGCATTTTTGAGACGTTTGTATTCCTTTTTGCCTGCTTCATTTACTGCATTTTTATATTTTCTCCTTTCATCAATTAAATTCAATATTTCTTCTGTTACCCAAGGATTTCTAGCAGCCCTCGTCTTTGTACCTACTTTATCCTCTGCTGCCTTCACTACTACATCCCTCAGAGCTACCCATTCTTCTTCTACTGTACTTCTTTCCCCTATTCCAGTCAATTGTTCCCTTATGCTCTCTCTGAAACTCTGTACAACCTCTGGTTCTTTCAGTTTATCCAGGTCCCATCTCCTTAATTTCCCGCATTTTTGCAGTTTCTTCAGTTTTAATCTACAGGTCATAACCAATAGATTGTGGTCAGAGTCCACATCTGCCCCTGGAAATGTCTTACAACTTAAAACCTGGTTCCTAAATCTCTGTCTTACCATTATATAATCTATCTGATACCTTTTAGTATCTCCAGGGTTCTTCCACGTATACAACCTTCTTTCATGATTCTTAAACCAAGTGTTAGCTATGATTAAGTTGTGCTCCGTGCAAAATTCTACTAGGCGGCTTCCTCTTTCATTTCTTAGCCCCAATCCATATTCACCTACTATGTTTCCTTCTCTCCCTTTTCCTACACTCGAATTCCAGTCACCCATTACTATTAAATTTTCGTCTCCCTTCACTATCTGAATAATTTCTTTTATTTCATCGTACATTTCTTCAATTTCTTCATCATCTGCAGAGCTAGTTGGCATATAAACTTGTACTACTGTAGTAGGTGTGGGCTTCGTATCTATCTTGGCCACAATAATGCGTTCACTATGCTGTTTGTAGTAGCTTACCCGCATTCCTATTTTCCTATTCATTATTAAACCTACTCCTGCATTACCCCTATTTGATTTTGTGTTTATAAACCTGTAGTCACCTGACCAGAAGTCTTGTTCCTCCTGCCACCGAACTTCACTAATTCCCACTATATCTAACTTTAACCTATTCATTTCCCTTTTTAAATTTTCTAACCTACCTGCTCGATTAAGGGATCTGACATTCCACGCTCCGATCCGTAGAACGCCAGTTTTTTTTCTCCTGATAACGACATCCTCCTGAGTAGTCCCCGCCCGGAGATCCGAATGGGGGACTATTTTACCTCCGGAATATTTTACCCAAGAGGATGCCATCATCATTTAATCATACAGTAAAGCTGCATGTCCTCGGGAAAAATTACGGCTGTAGTTTCGTGAGCAAGAATACAAGAGAGGAAGAGAGCGGGTCCGGCGACGGGCGGCCGGGTGTATTCGACGCACCACGCGGCTTCCTCCACCCTTATTGGTCGGGACCGAGAAATCCGCGGGGGCGGAAATGGAACTTTCCAGAGCATTGCCTGTTAAGTGACACCTCGTAAGCACGTGAGGAAGGCTCGTGGCCAAGGTGCCCTTCCTCAGTGCTGACTTCCTGTTGCTAAACCGTGGGACGAAAGAATTTACAGGCAGCTAACACTGCCGGCCGTGGCTTGGCCGTAATGGAAAAATGAAGTTACCGTTTGAAAGTTCATATAATAAAGTAAAATCCCTTACTGTCTGGCTCATCCTTTACACTTCACACTTTTCTTTATTCAGGGTCAATTGCCACTTGTCTCACCATACAGATATCTTATCTAAATCATTTTGCAAGTCGTTTTGATTATCTGATGACTTTACAAGACGGTAAATGACAGCATCATCTGCAAACAATCTAAGACGTCTACTCAGATTGTCTCCTATATCGTTAATATAGATCAGGAACAATAGAGGGCCTACAACACTTCCTTGGGGAACGCCGGATATTACTTCTGTTTTACTCATTGATTTTCCGTCTATTGCTACAAATTGTGACCTTTCCAACAGGAAAGACGCTTTTGAGGAACAGTGCCGAAAGCCTTCTGGAAATCTAAAAATATGGAATCAATTTGACATCCTCTGTCGATAGCGTTCATTACTTCATGAGTATAAAGAACGATATTTTCTGAATCGGTGCTGACTATGTGTGAATGAATCGTTTTCTTCGAGGTACTTTATAATGTTCAAATACAGTATATGTTCCAAAACCCCTACTGCAAATCGACTTTAGTGATATGGGCCTGTAATTCAGCGGATTACTCCTACTTCCCTTTTTTGTATTGGTGTGACTTGAGCAATTTTCCAGTCTTTAGGTACGGATCTTTCTGTAAACGGGTGGCTGTATATAATTGTTAAATATGGAGCTATTTTATCAGCATATACTCTGAGAGGAACCTGACTGGTGTACAATCTGAACCAGAGGCCTTGCCTTTATTAAGTGTTTTAAGCTGCTTTGCTACACCGAGGATATCTACTTGTATGTTTCTCATCTTGGCAGTTGTTCTTGATTGGAATTCAGGAATATTTGCTTCGTATCCTTTGGTGAAGGAGTTTCGGAAAACCATGTTTAATAACTCTGCTTCAATGGCACTGTCATCAGTTACTTCACCGTTGTTATCACGCAGTGAACATATTGATTGCGCCTTGCCACTAGTGTGCTTTATATTTGACAGTAATCTCTTTGGGTTTTCTGCCAGATTCCGAGATAGAGTTAAACTGTGGAAATTATGAAAAGCAACTCTCATTGAAACATGCTCTACATTTCGAACTTCTGCACAACTTTGCCAATCTAGAGGATTTTGCTTCTTTTAAATTTGGTATGCTTTTTTCGTTGCTTCTGCAACAGCGATCTGACCCTCCATCCATTGCACTAACTGAGCAGCAGGGTTCGATATAAAGTTGCACTCTACCAAAACAACGGTTTGATAGTATTGGTGGAGTGCATGAAAGACGTAGTAAATGGTAAGATTAACGGCAGCTTTTGCAGCATTGTTAGGGGAATAAAATGTGAATGTCATGTGACTAGGGCCTCCCGTCGGGTAGACCGTTATCCGGGTGCAAGTCTTGACGCCACTTCGGCGACTTGCGAGTCGATGGGGATGAAATGATAATGATTAGGACAACACAACACCCAGTACCTGAGCGGAGAAAATCTCCGACCCAGTCGAGAATCGAACCCCGGCTCTTAGGATTGACATTCTGTCGCGCTGACTACACAGCTACTGGGGGCGGAAAAAAACATAAATAAACATAGTACATAGAAAATGGGAACCGCATATCGTTCAGCGTTAGCTGATTGTGTTTTTTACATACTTATAAAATGTAAGGTGTTTAATATGTTTCTGTTTTTGCCTTTTTTCTAATTTTAACTTTTTGTGAGAAACAACGATATTCGAATAAAATACGAATTAAATGCTGACAATTTTAATTTTGCTGTAAATACTGTTTATTTTTAAGTAACACGCAGGAGAATAACAATGCAGACGTGTTCAGTACTTTTTGGGTACACCCACATTCCTATTGGAAGGCAACCTGATGATTTTTAAAAATACTATCCGGCGATATGATTATTACCCCTCCCCACCTCCCTCAAATGGTTCAAATGGCTCTGAGCACTATGTGACTTAGCTTCTGAGGTCATCAGTCGCCTAGGACTAATTAAACCTAACTAACCTAAGTACATCACACACATCCATGCCCGAGGCAGGATTCGAACCTGCGACCGTAGCGGTCGCTCGGCTCCAGACTGTAGACCCCAGAACCGCACGGCCACTCCGGCCGGCCGACCTCCCTCCCCCCCCCCCCCCCCCCCCCCCGCCCTGCTCCATCCCTCTGGCGAGGAAGGGGAAACTTTAAACTCTTAAATAGGAAGATGCCATTGTTTATTGTAGATTCGGTTTCTACGAGAGGAAATACGTAACTTTTGTCTGTAACACTTGTATCTTTGCGTAATGCGTGGTACTGTGATCGACACACAACAAAATTTGGATACAACACGGTATTATCTCAAGGAAAATGCATTAGACCAAAAACATTAAAACTGACGTATGTGGTAAACGAATCAGTGTTTTGCAGTTTTCTTCGTGTAGCTGTTTTGAAATATTCATTCACTTCTTATCTGACGTGATCTCATTGCGTTCACGTCGCACCCTCCATCCCACTGCAGGCGTGCCTCATGGCTCCGTCCTATCACCTCTCCTTTATCTCCTCTACAAGGCCGATATGCCCAAACCACCTCCACTAATCCACCTCCTTCAGTAGGCTGGTGACACATCTTTCTCCGCTCTCTATCCTACACCCCAGAAATCCCAACGATCCCTCCCTCAACAAGCTTACCTCCTCAAGCAGCCAATGGCTTCTCAAGATCAACCCTTCCGTAAACCATGCAATTATTATAATAGCACGCCCTCTCCATGACTTCTACCTTACCATTTACCACAGTCCTATCCAGCTAACTAATACACTAAAATATCTTGGAATAACTATCGACGAGCAACTAACGTGGAAACCTCACCTACTAACCACCCAACAGAAAGTCCACAATAGATTAAAGCTACTAGCTGGCCGAAATCGGGGACTGCGCCTCTCCTCTGTCCTCCACAACAGCTTCATCGGACCCGTCCTTTGCTATGCGAATGTTGCATGGATATCCGCCCTACCGGAGTTCAGTAACTCTCCGTCTCCCTTTCTTTCCCTAATCCCATTTCCCGATAAACTTTTAGCTTCACCAATGCCCCCCCCCCCCTCCTCTACTCCACTCCCTCTTCTGTCCCAAAAGCCATCCCTACCTCAACGGTACTGTGCACAGTCCTCCATCCTTTACCACTACATTCCTACCTTCCCATCAGCCATCCTTTCTCCCTTTAGCAATAGTCCCTTCTACCCAAGGCGCGTCCTTCCTGTTTTAGTGCCAGAAACGTGCGTCCTTCTACATATACACTTACATAGATACTCTGAAAATGACACTTTAGTGCCTGGCAGATGGGTCATCGAATCACCTTTACAAGAATTCTCTATTATTCCAACCACGAACAGCGCGGAAAAAAACCGAATATCTGTCTTTCCATGCGAGCTCTGATTTCCCTTATTTTATTACGATGATCGTTTCTCCCTATGTAGGTCGGCCTCAACAAAATATTTTCGCATTCGGAGGAGCAAGTTGGTGAGTAAAATTTCGTGAGAAGGTTCTGCCGCAACGAAAAACGTCTTTTTTAAAACAATGTACACCCTAAATCCTGTATCATGTTAGTAGCACGCACTCTTTTATTACTCGAAAATACAAAATATACTGCTCTTCTTTAAACTTTCTCGACGTACTATGTTAATCCCGTCTGGTAAGGACCCCAGACCGTGCAGCAGCACTACAAAAGAGGGCGGAAAAGTGTAATGTAGGCAGTCTCTTCAGTAGGTATGCTGCGTCTTCTGAGTGTTCTACAAATAAATCGCAGTCTTTTGTTTGCTTTCACCACGAAATTTTCAATGCGTTCTTTCCAATTTAAGTTGGCCGCATTGTTATTCCTAGGTATTTAGCTTAATCTACGTCCTTTAGATTTGACTGATTTATCGTGTAACCGAAGTTTAACGGATTACTTTTGGTACTCGTGTCGATGACCTCACACTTTTCTTTATGTAGCATGAATTGCGAATTTTCACACCATACAGATATCTCACCTAAGCCTTTTTGCAATTTGTCTCGATCTTACTAGATATAAACGATAGCACCATCTGCAAACAACTTAAAATGGCTGCTCAAATTGTCTACTAATCGTATATATGAATAAGGAACAACAGAGGGCCTGTAACACTACCTTGGAGAGCGTCAGAAATCACTTTTGTTTTACTCAATGGCTTTTCGTCAGTTAGTACGACCTGTGACCTTTATGACCGGAAATCACGAATCCAGTCACATGGCTACTGTGTTTTGCCATAATGTTTTAAATCTTTGAAAACCTACAAGTGCTAGAAGACATATCTCTCATATATATATAAACTTCCACTTTATTTTCGTATTTAAAAAGTTTTAAATTCGTTGTTAATATCTCATCTTTCTGTTTCTTGTTTTTCTTCTCAGTTTTTGTTGTCATTTGGCTGAAGGACGGGTGGGATGTACCGGTGATAGCTCAGGGAGGCCTTCAACTCAATCGTCGAACGTGTGCATGCTCTTGCGACCTTAGGCCGAAGTTTAACAGTAAAGGTGATGGGTGACCTGATCGAAATTTAACTCATGCCAAAGGCTTTTACCAAAATGGAGCAGAAAAACCTCACAGTTGAGCCGAATGACTGTTGAAGACACGTGTGCTTCTTGACAGGATTGCCAATGACCACTAATGGTTCAGTCATGTGATCACAGGTGACGAATCCCGAATTTTTGAGTAAGATCCTGATACTAGGCGGTAGGGTGAGGGGTGGCGCAGTAGGGTATTGCGCATAAGGATTTTGTTCCCCCAGGACAGACTCGCCGGCCGGTGTGGCCGCGCGGTTCTTGGCGCTTCAGTCTGGAACCGCGCGACTGCTACGGTCGCAGGTTCGAATCTTGCCTCGGGCATGGGTGTGTGTGATGTCTTTAGGTTAGTTAGGTTTAAGTAGTTCTAAGTTCTAGGGGACTGATGACCTCAGATGTTTAGTCCCATAGTGCTCAGAGCCATTTGAGCCAGGACAGACTGTTAACCAACTGCTTTAAGGGGACCACACCCTGCCTATATAACTCATGTTAATTTAGGCAAGTATTTGACCCGTTGCTGAAAAAACTATTTGATGCAGAACCCTAACATTTTTACTGTATTTTACACGATGCTATTAGTCAACTGTACAAAAATCTGCTTTATCCATTTTATAGTTTGTAAGAAATATTTTTTAAATTTATTAACAAAAATTGTTAAGTTTTCTCTGCACAAAATATTTTTGTGAGCTTCCTGATGGGGGAATATTGATGAAGGTAGTACCAGAGGTGGCTTTTTATGTTATGCAGAGTCTCTTAAAATTTAATTCATTTATCTATGATAGTTTCTGGTATAATGGGGCATATGTACTGAAAATTTTAGTTTGCAGGAAATTGACTTCAAAGAAAAACAACTTTTGAAATTTGTTACTTACAGTGAATTAAAACTGTTCTGCTGCATGTGATGGCCCTTCTTTGCCCTCTAGCAGGTCTTCCAGCTCCTTTTTCACCTTCCTGGATGTTTGTCTTGATTTCTTGGCCATATTAGATGCAGACCTCTCTGCATTGGCTATCCTCATTTTATCGCAGTGTTGTAGCCCAGTGATGCCGGCCAGGGTGGCCGAGCGGCTCTAGGCGCTACAGTCTGGAGCCGCGCGACCGATACGTCGCAGGTTCCAATCCTGCCTCGGGATGGATGTGTGTGATGTACTTAGGTTAGTTAGGTTTAAGTAGTTCTAAGTTCTAAGGGACTGATGACCTCAGAAGTTAAGTCCCATAGTGCTCAGAGCCATTTGAGCCAACCAGCCCAGTGATCATATTTTCATCAGTATTAATTCCCAGCTTTTTCAGTACCCAACACTTTCCAATATTACCACAATTGCATGTAATAACAGCATCATGAACTCCTAGTTTCATTGTATGCATGCCTACAAATACAGTTTTAGGAAGGCGGTTCCAAATTATGCTGTTGAATCATTCATTTGGGTTCTGTGTCTGCTCATGCAGACATTTCCTTAGAAGGTCAGGATGCGCCAAGTTTCTGAAAATAGGTTTAATTGCTGTAATAACAGCAGCAGGAAGAGAATACTGGTGAGATTAAGATTCTCCAGTTGCCTGAGCCCTATTGTACTGGCACCACAAATTTTCTCCTGAGGAACACAATCCATGACATGGCTTATCATCAGTAGAGGACTAATGGAGGAATATGACCCAAACATCTCTCTTCATTGCTTACTGATTTTCTTTCTTTCTCCTAATTGCCTGCCCATATTATACCTGCAGTTTTTCTATTTCAGGATTCGCTTGAACAAAACTAACCGCATGTTTGAAAGTGTGTTGTTTACAAACAGCAGAAACAAATGAATATCGAC
The DNA here is from genome assembly GCF_023897955.1 of Schistocerca gregaria. Lineage (NCBI taxonomy): Eukaryota > Metazoa > Arthropoda > Insecta > Orthoptera > Acrididae > Schistocerca > Schistocerca gregaria. The sequence continues at coordinate 427,857,546 of NC_064926.1, forward strand.
CGTTGCATTCCAAGGCTAGCCAACACACTCGGGAGTAAAAAAAAAATCCCTAACGAGCAATGTAAGGGATATAAATATCTAAAATAAATGCAGAAAAGTGGGTGACAGAAAAGTGGGCTTGGAAAATAAACACGCGTGGTAGGAACATGCTCTTTAAATGCTCGAAAAAATTTTTTTAGGCAAAAATTTTTTTAGAGTACTTCAATAAAGTCTTAATGTATCGAAATTTGATGAAAACCGAAAATAGATTTTTTTCGAACTGAACCACGGTGTGGTCCCCTTAAAAGATGTCCTGAACAGTTCAGGAAAAGGGTGAACCGATGGAGACGGGATATTGTTGACAGCTACATGCTGCATCCTGACAACGCCCCATATCAAACGGCCACTTCCATCACGGAACTTTTAACCTCAAAAGCTCAAAAGGCATTCCTATTCTTCCAACGCTCCTTTGTTCGCCTGATCTGAACTCATGTGACCTTTTTCTTAAAAAAAATAAATAAAAAATAAAAAAATTAAAAAATTGAAAAACTTCTTGAAAGTACATTTTGGGACCCTGTAGAACATTCGAAAGAATGTGACAGACATGTTAGAGGCCCTACCAGTTAAAGCTGAAAGTACTGCTGTCAAGGCTGGGAACAACGACTCCGCCAGTGTATAGATACAAAAGAGAACTATTTTGAAGAGGTCAATATTGTTGTTCGAACAAAAGAGAATAAAAGCTTTGGTGGATATAAAATCAGTCTCATTACTTTTCTCACACTCCTCGTATATACACTGAATATGTAATTTTCAGTTTTTCAAGTAATATGTTGACTCAAATATTTCAGCCACGATATGAGAGTTAGGGTGGGGGAGGGGGGATCGAGGGGGGGGGGGGGGGAGTAGGAGACCAAGCTGTGAAACCTCTCAGAAGCTGACCCTCGTATCGGAGACAGCTGCACGGAACTAACGTGGCACCAGAAGTTCATTCCGGCACAAAACTTTAACGTAGCTCGCGCAATATAGATGCAAATACAGCTGTGGTTATTTTCGTAACTGTCCCCAATATATGGAGATGTGTGTATGCGTGTTTTCCGTGAACGCTGGTCGAAATGATGACGGGAGTTTTGCGCTGTATCTGAAGCTCGCTCGGCGGCTAGGCGCGTCTTCGCTGTGGCACACGAGGCAGGGGAAGCGCGGAGAAGGCGGCGGCGACAACAGGTAGGGGGTGGGTGTGGCACCGCCGGATATTGCCGGCGTTAATACCCTTCCTCCGTTACCGGGAAATCCGGTTTTGATGACGCCGTCCGCCCGGGAAAGAGTCGGCCGCCACACAGGAGCGCTAATCCTGTTTCGCGCAACTCGCTCGCTCCCCAGCTCGGATGCGGTCCGGCGCCGCTTGCTCGCCGTGTAATTGGGAGCGGTTACCGGGACGACCGCCTCCACACGGGGTGCCACCTGCTTCTTATAACGTCCGCAGCACCACAAAAGGCCGGACAGGCTGCTGCGCGAAGCGCGGAGGCGAAACCCAGCGTGCACTACGTTTTCTCTGCTGAAGTCTCCGAGGTCGCTGATACTCGCTTGCGGAGTCAGATGTCCGCAAAAACAAGATGGCATGTTTGAAACTGAGGGGAAATGCCCCTTTTAATACTGACATTTACTGGTATGCTATCTAAGCTTGGCGTGAGATATGACGAGTGAGGTATCAAATAAAAATCATCATACCAATTATGATAATCAAATAAGTAAACTGCTCAAGAAAAGTTTAGCACCACTTGCATATCTCCGGAAATGTGAGGGATTAGATTTAAGGCGAGCATGGGCTAAAAAAGAAAAAAAAAGATAATGGAATACAGCCCAATTAAATGAAGCGATGCTGAAGGAATCAGATTAGGAAACGGGACATTAAAAGTAGTAGATGAGTTGCTATTTGGGCAGCAAAATAAATGATGATGGCCGAAGCACAGAGGATATCAAGTGTGGCCGGCCGCAGTGGCTGAGCGGTTCTAGGCGCTTTTAGTCTGGAACCGTGAGACTGCTAGGGTCGCAGCTTCGAATCCTTCCTCGGGCATGGATGTGTGTGATGTCCTTAGGTTTGTTAGGTTTAAGTAGTTCTAAGTTCCAGAGGACTAATGACCTCAGATGTTAAGTCCTACAGTGCTCAGAGCCATGTGAACCATATGAACCATTTATAAAGTGTGGACTGGCAATCAAGAAAAGCGTTTTGATAACATCGAATGTAGATTTAAGTGTTAGGATCTCTTTTCTGAACGTATATGTCTGAAGTGTAGTCACGCATGGAAGCAAAAAAATGGCAATAAATGGTTTAGACGAGAAGAGAATAGAGGCTTTTGAAATGCGGTGCACCGAGCGATGTGGCGCAGTGGTTAGCACACTAGACTCGGGTTCGGGAGGACGACGGTTCAGGCCGGCATCCGGCCTTCCTGATTTACATTTCCCATGATTTCCCTAAATCACTTCAGGCAAATGCCGGGATGGTCTCTGTGACAGGGCACCGCCGGTTTAATTCCCCATCTTTCCCTAATCCAATGGCGCCGATAACCTGGCTCTCTGGTCCCCCCTCCCGCAAATCAGCCAACCAACCGAATGTGGTGCTGTAGAAGAATGCTCGCAATCAGACGCATAGATAGCATAACTAATGAGGAGGATCTCAGTGGAACAAGAGATTTGTGCCACAACTTGAAGAAAAGAAGAGATCGGTTGATAGGACACACTCTGTGACATCAACGGATCACCAGTGTACTGTTGGAGGGAAATGTGGTGGTTAAGAATATTAGAGGAAAACCAAGAGATGAGTACAAGGAGCAGATTCAGGAGGTTGTAAGTTGCAGTAGTAATTCGAATACGAAGAGGCTTCCACAGAATAGAGTAGCAGAGAGAGCTGCATCAGACCAGCTCCCAGACTGAAGACAACAACAACGACAACAACAACATGCAATGTAAGAATACCCGTGTTCCCTTCATAACTCTAGAAGTCGGAAACGTCGACTGTGAAATATTTTATCATCTAGAACGAAGACTATTCTCTTACTGCACTGGTATTCAAAACGATAGTAACTTACGTATGATGTATCACAGTAAAGTAACGTAGCTCGATGAAACTTGCACCATACATAGGAAGGAGGTAACTGAAAGAAACACGCAAGGAACCGATCAGAAACGACACTGAGACTTTTTCCAACTCATGGCAGGGAAAGTACATCAACCAGTAACATACGATGAAGGAACAGTCTCGGTTTTAGGGTTGTAATTATTATTTACTTACCAATGACATGTTCCGCCTGATTCAGGGATCTTCAGACTGACTGATATTATATGATACTAAGCACGTGGGATACTAGACATACTGGAGAATATTTGAAGAGGGCAATTATTTGCTGGGACGTTCTGTGTAGTCGAAGTCCTATGTCTTTAATACCATCTAATATCAGTGAATCTGACGATGCCTGAACCAGGAGAAAAGCGACATTGGGAAATAAATAATAATTACAACGATGCAACCAAGGCTGTTCGTTTCTTCATCAGAAACGACACTTTTATTCAAAGACAATAATTACACTTAAGTCACAGCAACTAATGATGGTCATTAGTAGAGTGTGTAATCACCAAGGATGGCAGGGCACGCTCTTCAGTATACTCCCATGCTGGCCACAAGAATGATAACGAGCTTTTTTGATAGAGCGTTCCATTACTCCACCAGTGAGGTTGACAAGTGCAGGATTGTTGTTGGTGCTGTACGCCTCCCTAACGCATCCCGTAAGTGCTGGTTGGGATTCAAGTCAGCGGAACTGGTAGTCAGTCCATTCGCCGAACAACCGTCCCAGAGAGGCTCCGCCCGCACTGTTGGATGCGGTTGCACGCTGTCATGCGTAAAAGTAAGGTCATGCCGAATATACCCCCGAAAAGACGCTCATGCGGAAGGAAAGTGTACCGTGTTCAAAGATCTGAGGGTCAGTACCCTCATGCGACATTATGCCTCCGCACAACCATAAAACCTGGACAACCAAAATGGTCATGTTCGACAACTTTTCTGTTTTAGTTTTGTGCTTCTACCATTCGCAACATCAGGATAAATCCAGAATCGCTACTCAGACTCAATGGTCAATGGAGCACAGCCGACTGGTCATCTGTCAAAGAGACTACCTCAATACCGCCGTTGCGGAGTGTGAGACCGCATGCCTTGAAGTCCTATTAAAAGTCAAGACTATTGCACTCGTTTTTTTGCTGAGGGTGCATTATGCACAATGTAGCGCTTATCTGCTACTGTGGTTGACCGTGGTCGACCACCTTCTCACCTTTTGCCATGACTGTCTCTTTCGCAACGTTTTGCATGCACGCCAACGAATGCTGTGAGCATTACCATTCTACTGAGCTGCACTTGCCACACTTCATCCTTCTTCGAGTTTCCCGACAATGCAACTTTTGTCTTCGGGACTTGTTGCAAGGAAGAACACTACCACGGCGCACAGTAAACGCTCGAAGATTTGCACACACTGTATTTTCCAGTTCTTTCAAGCGCCTCGTGTTGTTAGGACAGCCACATTTGATGCTGAAGTAACGCTGACCCCACACCATGTGACATTCAACTTCCTGTGTACGACTTGCAGATCTCGGGCGACCTTCTTCTGTACTTCTATTCCTTTCCACCGAGTAGTTAATATTTTACATCACTTTATCCATCTCACTCTTAAGTTCTGCAGAGTAGTGTATGAACCGTGATTTATTTTCAAAGAATATTCTTGAGAATTTATTTTATTTGCTAGCGATTCATCAAGAACATAAACACATTTAATCATACTATGAAAGCATGGAAGTAGTTGACCGGGAGTAACTGATGAAATCATAACTACATTCCTTTTAACAAATGGGAATTTTATTCACTTTAATAGTGCCTAAAAGTATTTTTTTAAAGAAACAGATTTAAAATTGTGATTAGTAAGCACCCTCTAAATATCAAAGTTAGAATTTATTCAGAGGCAGAAAGAAACAAGTTTTGACTGTATGAGCTTTCGGGCAGAGAACCTTGCCGCTCTGTTTTGACACGGCCGTAGTTACGACCACTCACAACAGCCTTTGAAAGACTACACTGGTGCAAATCTGCAACACACCAGATTACTTTAAACTAAGTTTCAACAACTTACACAAGCACACAAACTTTGCACGCCTGTAGGAGGGATGGAAATTGTACAAAACACTAACAATAAAAGTATTAACCTTACCACCGAAGGTGCAACTTGATTTTAACTTCTAAGAAAAGTCTTACGGCGAAAGGGTGGCAACTTTATATACTAAAATGGTCATTTAAATAGAAGCCCGTGAAATGCAATCTTATATAAAATTCTCCAAGGTTGGCCAAACGATAGTTAAGATGCTCTACAGTACACAGATACCGCCTCTCACGATCATAGGCAATAATATCAAAGTTTCCAAAGATCAAAACATTTTTTCAGGTATTAGGCAGTTACACTCCAAGCAACAAATTAGTTAACACACCAAAACCGACAAACATGACAGTGACAGCTACTAACGTACGGTAGATTGATAGGGAGATTACCGAATAACCTGAACCGCAGGTTGCTCTAATCCGCCCCTACTCCACAAGGAAAAAACGGACCACCCAATTTATAAACAACCACCTTCCCGCGGGTGGGCAAACGGAGAAAAATGCTGGGACGACCCGAAAGCAAAACGACTGGTGACCTCACCAAGAAAACAAGTATAATTTAACAAGAGTAAATCAAACAACATATCACCAATCACTTAACTTCTAATAAACTGCGATTTCTCGAGGAGACCTGGTGCAGCACCCACAAATCGCTCACCCGAACCGTCCGCTGCCAGCTGCTTTAACGGACGCAGGAAGGCGCGCCGATCTCCCGTCTCACTGAGTTCTCTTATTGGCGGAATGGAAAGACTCTCATTTTGCCGGCTTTAAAGGTTGATCCGAAGACATACTAGCACTCCCAACGACAGGCAGACACTAACTACCTAACAAATGCGGACGAGAGACAGACTAGCAAGCTGGGGACGAGAGACTGACCCAGACTGACCCCGTGGCGAGCTCATAGCGCCCCTTAAATGCACGTGAACAGGCAACCGTTCCCCTTTCCCACCAGAGGGACACACCAAAGCTGCGACTGCTACAGCGGCGCCACCGCCAGCAACGGAGGGCACCTGCTTCACACTACGCACAGCGGCGCGCTCTTCAAAACAGCAATTTTTACCATTTGAAGTCAGATTTGTTTATTGTTGTAATTTAGTTGCAGTCGATTTAGAAGTAAACTACAGCTTCATCATCACCTGCCTAAAGCCTGACTAACCATCTTTTACAGCATGGAGCGCTGCACGACATGCAGGAAGAGTCAGTGAGGTTTTGAGATGTACCGACAGGAACATGGAGTCATGTCGACTGCTGTGCCATGGTTGGTTGAGGATCCCTGGCGCGAACTTTGATCACAGGTCCTCGTTTGGGCTTAAATCTCGGAAGTTTGGTGGCCAGGGGAATACGTTACACTCATCCTGGTGCTCTCCGAACCACGAACGTACACTGCTAACTGAGTCACATGTTGCATTGTCCTGCTGGTAGATACCATCGTGCCGAGGAGAAACAAACTGCTTTTAGGGGTGGAGATAGTTCCCAAGGATAGAAGTGTACTTGTGTTGATCCGTTGTGCCTTCCAGAATGACGAGATAATCCGGAGAATGCTACGAAAACATTCCCCAGATCATAATGCTCACACGATTGTTACAGGGTGTTTGCTTTCAGACATTTCACACCGTACATGGCCTCCTGACCGATGGACCTTAAAACGTGACTCGTCTGAAAGCGCCACTTATCGCCACTCAGTGGACGACCCGTGATGGTACTGTAGAGAAAATTCCAGCCTTTTCGTCGATAAGCAAGTCAGCATGAGTGCATGAACCAGGTGCTCACTGCGGAGTCCATTAGGCAGCAGTTTTCGCTGAACGATTGTTGAGGAGACACTATTGATAGTCTTTTGGTGCATCTTGGTGATCAGTTACTCAACAGATGTACGTCTGTTCGCCCATACATATCTCAGCAGGCATCTTTCACCTCTGTCATGCTTCGGCGCCTCTATTGGATAGCGCCATTTTGCCGCGCACGGTACACTCTAGCCACAGTGACAAGCGAACACAGCCGTTTCGGAAATGGTTCCACCCTTGACCTGACTGCTGTGGCCGCCCACTGCATACAAATACATCGTAGCGCCTACTGTATCGGCATCCCACTTCACGTCCAACCAACACAGGATGCCTGCCTCACAGGGCGTATATTCACCAAGAAAACGTAGTCGTCTGTGTTGTCAACGAAAATATTTACCGGTGGTCACAACACAACACCAGGTCTCCACCAACGGCCGCCAGGGATCGCTACCCATTCGCGGAGCCTGCAGAACAGCTTCATCAGAGGTCGCAGCTAGACCACGAGCTACTTTGATACGCCAGGCAAGTGACAGCAAATATTTCCGGCAGATACATCCGCCTAACGGGCATTATAGCGCGGAGCACTGCTGGCAAAGTGAATTTCGACGCTCCGCTTGGAAGTATACAGAGCAGCACCGCGGTAGCCACTGCTAGACGCCTCTTCTCGCTGGCCGGTCTCTTGCAGATGAACTTCGTATAGTCGACAAACATTTTGACATTTTAGAATTCTTTTATTGTGATTTCTCCCCGTGAACATACGGGTCTTTGCTATTATTATGTGTTATTTTATATTTGTGGCGATCCGCCGTTGGGATCGTGTCTGTCGTACTTTTGGAAATAGGATTACTGTTTCGTTTTGGTGAGTCCAATAAATTGTTTATGGACTTGTGTTTTCCACACTTCGGTTCTGCTAGCGCAGATACTTCACCGACAGCCAACAATTATGCCCTATGGACGTCAGATAGATCGTTCCATTTTCACGTTACGACTGTTATCCCGCTTCCCCCTTGACACGTTTTGTGAGTTATTGTACTTTGAGGTCCAACATAGGCGATGGTCACGTTAATGTGACTGTGTGGTGTATATCCATTTTACTTATCGTCTAATGTGATAATTATAAAATTCACGAAAGGATATATCTTTAATCGCATACCGCATCGGTAAGCGTTAAAGTGCCCCAGCAAAAATAAATTGAAAAGAAAATTAAAAAAGATTATTCTGTAGGAAAAAAAATTATTCGAAATTATTCGTCTGTGAAATCAAATCCTGCAGCTGAATAACGTTGCATACCGAACTGTTCCACCCCTTGCATTTTAACGATGCTTGCTGAAATCAGATTCACTCTTCGACGATGGTTCGAGTTTGATCACCAGCATCTGAAGACAATTCTTGCGACAACCGAATACACGTTTCAAAAGTACCAAAAGTAAGGACAACATTTTAAAAAATAGAAAACATTGTTTATTGTCATTAATTTTTACAAGAATACACTTTTGTCTACTTTTCAACATAGGCACCATTTTTTTCGACACAGTTTTCAAGACGGCGCTCCAGCTTTTGTATTCCTAAGTATAAGAACTCTCCTGCCAACCCATTGAGGAAGCGTATGCCATCTGCTCGGACTTCATCATCACCCTTGAAGTGTTTTCCACCTAAACGTTCCTTCAGCTTGGGTAAAAAGTGATAATCGCTGGGGGCTACGTCCGGGCTGTATGGGTGATGGGGCACACCAGACCACTCAGATTTCTTCAAAAGCTCCTTTGTTTGACGAGCAATGTGGGGTCGAGCATTGTCGTGAAGAAGCACTACTCCATCCTTCAGTCGTCCTTTCCGGCGATTCTGGATTGCTCGGCAGAGTTTGGTCAATGTTCCACAATATCTGTCTGCGTTTATTGTCGTCCCAGGATGTATGGAATCGATGAGGAGTATCCCCTTCCGATCCAAAAACACAGTCGCCATAACCTTTCCTACCTACTGTGTTTGTTTGAATTTCTCTGATGGCGGTGAACCTCAGGGGCTCCACTGACGAGATTGTTGTATTGTCTCAGGGGTGTAATAAAACTCCCTCGTTTCACTTCCCGAGACGATAGTGTCCAACAACTTCTCTTTGTTGCCTCCCCCCACTTTGTAGAAGAAACGTGCGAACACAGTCAAGACGTTGCTCCTTGTGTCCGTCTGTCAGCATCTGGGGGGCTCAACGTGCACACACCGTGCGATAACCTAACGTTTCTGTTAAAGTTATTTCAATTTCAATTGCGTTGAACAAGTTCACGGTCAGTGACCCTCCGATCTTTCAGCAGCTCACTGTTGATCTTCCGGATAATCGCATCCGAAACCGGTGGTCTTCCACTCTGTTCTCCATCGCGAATTTCCATGCGACACTCAGAAAAAGCTCTGCACCATTTGTGGATGTCCTGAACGGACATGCACTCTTCACCATAAACCTCAGTCAGTTGCCAATGAATCTCCACGGGCGGTAACTTCCTTGCATGGAAAAACCGGATTACTGTTCGAACCTTGCACTTGGCGGGAGCGGTGACCAACACTTCCATCTCTGATGGCTGCCAAGGCAACAATAAGCGATGCAGCGAATCGCGGATGGGCGGGCTCGAGACTCGAGGAACCACTGCGCACGGCACTGTTGTCGGATTTAGCCTAGCACCTTCCCTCAAGGCTGTGCCTCACTGGGAACCTTACTTTTGGTACAGCCCTCGTAGCTGCATCGAAGCTCAGTCGAATTCGTTGCGGTGCATACCAAAAGCCACTCCTTTTGGGCGGTTTCTCTCTCCTGTAGGAAACTGTACACCAGGTGAGCATTGTGTGCTCGTACATATCGGAAGACGAACACATGGCCTATATGATGACTGTAGCACTGGACAATACGTCCGGATGCTACATAGCTAACAAATTACCCACAATGGGGATGAGAGCCATCTGACATCGTGCGTGATTCCAATATAAAACCTGCCTCACTAACCTCTCTGCTGAATCTGTAGGAATGTGTGTCTGGCACGTTCAACTGTACCTGACCACCACACAAATCAAATGCTGCAATCATCGTTAAAGAGACTGGGACGCAATCGACCAAGTTTGCATCCCAGAGTTCCCTTCCCCAACTTCTTTCTGCGTCACAGTGCGAAAGGGTTTGTACCAAAGAGATAGAACATCACAGAGAGGCAACACCGCAAATAGGCATGGTACAGGATAGTGGTAGATAATGTGTCAAGTAACTATGAAATATTATCCAACAATTAACTTTTTTTTTTTTTTTTTTTGGTCATCAGTCTACTGACTGGTTTGATGCGGCCCGCCACGAATTCCTTTCCTGTGCTAACCTCTTCATCTCAGAGTAGCACTTGCATCCTACGTCCTCAATTATTCGCTTGACGTACTCCAATCTCTGTCTTCCTCTACAGTTTTTGCCCTCTACAGCTCCCTCTAGTACCATGGAAGTCATTCCCTCATGTCTTAGCAGATGTCCTATCATCCTCTCCCTTCTCCTTATCAGTGTTTTCCACATATTCCTTTCCTCTCCGATTCTGCGTAGAACCTCCTCATTCCTTACCTTATCAGTCCACCTAATTTTCAACATTCGTCTGTAGCACCACATCTCAAATGCTTCGATTCTCTTCTGTTCCGGTTTTCCCACTGTCCATGTTTCACTACCATACAATGCTGTACTCCAGACGTACATCCTCAGAAATTTCTTCCTCAAATTAAGGACGGTATTTGATATTAGTAGACTTCTCTTGGCCAGAGATGCCTTTTTCGCCATAGCGAGTCTGCTTTTGACATCCTCCTTGCTCCGTCCGTCATTGGTTATTTTCTGCCTAGGTAGCAGAATTCCTTAACTTCATTGACTTCGTGACTATCAGTCCTGATGTTAAGTTTCTCGCTGTTCTCATTTCTACTACTTCTCATTACCTTCGTCTTTCTCCGATTTACTCTCAAACCATACTGTGTACTCATTAGACTGTTCATTCCGTTCAGCAGATCATTTAATTCTTCTTCACTTTTACTCAGGATAGCAATGTCATCAGCGAATCGTATCATTGACATCCTTTCACCTTGTATTTTAATTCCACTGCTGAACCTTTCTTTTATTTCCATCATTGCTTCCCCGATGTACAGATCGAAGAGTAGGGGCGAAAGGCCACAGCCTTGTCTTACTCCCTTCTTAATACGAGAACTTCGTTCTTGATCGTCCACTCTTATTATTCCCTCTTGGTTGTTGTACATATTGTATATGACCCGTCTCTCCCTATAGCTTACCCCAACTTTTTTCAGAATCTTGAACAGCTTGCATCATTTTATATTGTCGAACGCTTTTTCCAGGTCGACAAATCCTATGAACGTGTCTTGATTTTTCTTTAGCCTTGCTTCCATTATTAGCCGTAACGTCAGAATTGCCTCTCTCGTGCCTTTACTTTTCCTAAAGCCAAACTGATCGTCACCTAGCGCATTCTCAGTTTTCTTTTCCATTCTTCTGTATAATATTCTTGTATGCAGCTTCGATGCATGAGCTGTTAAGCTGATTTTGCGATAATTCTCGCGCTTGTCAGCTCTTGCCGTCTTCGGAAATGTGTGGATGATGCTTTTCCGAAAGTCAGATGGTATTTCGCCAGACTCATATATTCTACACACCAACGTGAATAGTCGTTTTGTTGCCACTTCCCCTAATGATTTTAGAAATTCTGATGGAATGTTATCTATCCCTTCTGCCTTATTTGACCGTAAGTCCTCCAAAGCTCTTTTAAATTCCGATTCTAATACTGGATCCCCTATCTCTTCTAAGTCGACTCCTGTTTCTTCTTCTATCACATCATACAAATCTTCACCCTCATAGAGGCTTTCAATGTATTCTTTCCACCTATCTGCCCTCTCCTCTGCATTTAACAGTGGAATTCCTGTTGCACTCTTAATGTTACCACCGTTGCTTTTAATGTCACCAAAGGTTGTTTTGACTTTCCTGTATGCTGAGTCTGTCCTTCCGACAATCACATCTTTTTCGATGTCTTCACATTTTTCCTGCAGCCATTTCGTCTTAGCTTCCCTGCACTTCCTATTTATTTCATTCCTCAGCGACTTGTATTTCTGTATTCCTGATTTTCCCGGAACATCAATCAACTGAAGTATTTCTTCTGTTACCCATGGTTTCTTCGCAGCTACCTTCTTTGTACCTATGTTTTCCTTCCCAACTTCTGTGATGGCCCTTTTTAGAGACGTCCATTCCTCTTCAACTGTGTTGCTTACTGCGCTATTCCTTATTGCTGTATCTATAGCGTTAGAGAACTTCAAACGTATCTCGTCATTCCTTATAACTTCGGTATCCCACTTCTTAGCGTATTGATTCTTCCTGACTAATGTCTTGAACTTCAGCCTACTCTTAATGACTACTATATTGTGCTCTGAGTCTATATCTGCTCCTGGGTACGCCTTACAATTCAGTATTTGATTTTGGAATCTCCGTCTGACCATGATGTAATCTAATTGAAATCTTCCCGTATCTCCCGGCCTTTTCCAAGTATATCTCCTCCTCTTGTGATTCTTGAACAGGGTATTCGCTATTACTAGCTGAAACTTGTTACAGAACTCAATTAGTCTTTCTCCTCATTCATTCCTTGTCCCAAGCCCATATTCTCCTGTAACCTTTTCTTCTACTCCTTACCCTACAACTGCATTCCAGTCGCCCATGACTATTAGATTTTCGTCCCCCTTTACATACTGCATTACCCTTTCAATATCCTCATACACTTTCTCTATCTGTTCATCTTCAGCTTGCGACGTCGGCATGTATACCTGAACTATCGTTGTCGGTGTTGGTCTGCTGTCTATTCTGATTAGAACAACCCGGTCACTGAACTGTTCACAGTAACACTCCCTCTGCCCTACCTTCCTATTCATAACGAATCCTACACCTGTTATACCATTTTCTGCTGCTGTTGATATTAGCCGATACTCATCTGACCAGAAATCCTTGTCTTCCTTCCACTTCACTTCACTGACCCCCTACTATATCTAGATTGAGCCTTTGCATTTCCCTTTTCAGATTTTCTAGTTTCCCTACCACGTTCAAGCTTCTGAAATTCCACGCCCCGACTCGTAGAACGTTATCCTTTCGTTGATTATTCAATCATTTTCTCATGGTAACCTCCCCCTTGGCAGTCCCCTCCCGGAGATCCGCATGGGGAACTATTCCGGGATCTTTTGCCAATGGAGAGATCATCATGACACCTCTTCAACTACAGGCCACATGTCCTGTGGATACACGATACGTGACTTTAATGCAGTGGTTTCCATTGCCTTCTGCATCCTCATGTCGTTGATCATTGCTGATTCTTCCGCCTTTAGGGGCAATTTCCCACCCCTAGGACAAGAGAGTGCCCTGAACCTCTGTTATGATTATGACAGACGAACACTCGATATACAGGGCATCCCACCTAATTGTGCCACCTCGTATACTTCCGAAACGAAACAAAAAGTGAAAAGTACAATAGGTGACGGATGCACCTATGTCAGGGGCTCACACATTGTCCAGGAATACAGAATCCATAAATGTAAACAAACATCACTTTCAATGCAAAGTTAGGTTTTTTTAAATGACACGTATGTTTTCTTTCTACGAAAATGAGATGGCAACACGGCTAAAATCGGCTATAGACACGATTATTGCGCTTAGACCGCAGATGTTCACCATACATCGTAAATTTACAGTATTTATTATCGAAAGTGTCGTGCTATAACCATGTGGTGGAGCAAGTAAACAGAAACAGGAGCGATCGTCAAACTTTCCTTAATAAGATAAAGAATTGCTACTGGAAATTGTGTTGGGCCGGTATAATTGAGTGAAATAAAGATATTCGCCGTGGCCAGCAAGGTAAAGGCACGGACAGTAAGGCCTATATCTTAGGGACAGTTCTCGAAGCTGCTTAAACAAATCACTAACCACTATTTGAAAGGTTCCTGTGGCGTTAACAGCAACATGCACAACGGAGCCAATGGTTGGTTCCTTTTGATTGGTTTCATCAGACAGTCCCTGAGCCTTAGTTCCGACTGCTCTACAGCACTTTTCTCCAAGCGGAACCGAAGTTTAAATGACTTGTTATTTAACTCGAAGAGTGGGTTCAACCTTTCACGGAACGTGCGGGGAGCTCTTTGGATCTCGTCATCGTCGTCCTCTGTGGACGTAACTGAATGCTCAAATATTTATGAAGTAACCGAAATGTTGTTAAAAGAAGAGTGCAATTTGCAATCTATCTATTAAGACATGAAGGACTCCTGAACACAATCATAGAGGGATATGTCGAAGGAAAAAGGAAAAAGACCAAGAGGAAGACCACGACTCAGGTACATGGATCAAATCGTGAAAGTTGTGGGATGTAATACCTATAAAGAAATGAAGAGAAAAGCTGAAAGACGCACAGAATGGAGACAAGCTGCCATCGTAGCTGTTGCAAACCAATCCTTGGATTGACCACTACAGAAGAAGAACCGAAAGGAAATAATGTAATTCACATAGCGTAGGGTGGCGTGCACACACATTTTTGCCCAGCAGTGGTCCAGAGTTGAGAGTATGGTGTGGTTTCAATGGTGTGAAATGGCATGTTAATGTTTTTATAATTATGTTTCCGATCAGTAATGTAGAGAAAGTAGCAACAAATGGAACAGAAAATTTCGAACAGTGACTTGGGTTCGAACATGCGAACTTTTGCACTACAGTCCAAATCGCAACTTCTAAGCCAACGAAATGTGTGATACAGAATTATGTGGTTCGTTAATTTCATCATACTTACTTATGTTCCATTTATCAAAAATATTGCCATAGCTGTTTAAGGACGTGCTCTGTAGTTAAAAATTTGATATAATTACATAGTTACTACTGTTCGAGCCCAAAGAGAACATTTATAGGAGATGTTGGATCGTTATTGGCTGCTGTCAAAATTACCATACTTAAAGGTTCACTGCAAACATTTCGAATTTTCCTTTCTTACTGTGCTGCCAAGTATCTATAAAATGCCTTTGAACTAGTCTCGTAAATTAAGAGTCGTCTCGCAATAGCTGTTATGAGATTGATCATTAAGTACACGTATTCCAAATAGAAGAAGTATTTTGAGTGTCAGCGGCGTGGGAATAGCGTAGTCAGACGTTTTATTTCCATTTTTTTGTGTTAATAACAACTTTTTTTATTAATTCAATTGGTATCTGCTAAAAACAAATATGAAAAATCGTAGTGCCACTACACTATAAACTGACAATTTGAGCTAAACCTGACGTTGAACCGCGAAATTAACGCCGGCCAAATATGATCCAACTTAACGGTGATATGATCTGGGATTAACGTTCATACAACGCAGATTTGCAGCTTAAGTTTAATCTGCAGTCATTTCCTGTCTTAAACTAAGGTTAAATGTTTTATACAATCGACGCCAAGTATTACACACTGTATAAGGTTTGGAGGAGTGAAAATCAGTTCGTCATCACAAATGTACCTCTAGTTTTCATTTCTATAGAGAAATGTTACTAGAAAAAAACAAAGAAAAAACGTAGCTTTCTGTTTAAAATGATGTTTCTTTACTTGTAGGGATTTTGCATTCCTGTCCACTGTGTGAGCCAGTAATACAGGTACATTGCTGGCCATTTTTTCACATTTTGTTTCCTTTCGCAAATATTTGACCCATCAGGTTAGTAGAGGGTACAAATGCACTGCTTCCTGGCCTCGGGTAGGTGTGCCAGCTGCGGATCGAAGAGCCGGTGTGCTGGCCACCCTGGATGTGATTTTTGGGCGGTTTTCCACATACTATTACGTGAATACCAGGCTGGTCCCCATGTACCGCCTCAGTTACATGACTCGTAGACATTGGAAAACGTCCGCACTATTCCATGACTTACACTAGATTCAGACAGCTGGGGTACACTAATTCTGTCTTGGGGGGTGATGGGGGGAGAAGGAGGCAGGTTGGCGACAGGAACGGCATCCCGCCACCCTGTGACACTAGCATTGCAAAATACATAGTACACTACTGCCCATTAAAATTGCTACACCACGAAGATAACGTGCTACAGGCGTGAAATTTAACCGATAGGAAGAAGATGCTGTGATTTGCAAATGATTAGCTATTCAGAGCATTCACACAAGGTTGGCGCCAGTGGCGACACCTACAACATGCTGCCATGAGGAACGTTTCCAACCGATTTCTCATACACAAACAACAGTTGACCGGCGTTGTCTGGTGAAACGTTGTTGTGATGCCTCGTGTAAGGAGGAGAATTGCGTACCGTCACGTTTCCGAATTTGATAAAGGTCGGATTGTAGCCTATCTCGATTGCGGTTTATCGTATCGCGACATTGCTGCTCGCGTTGGTCGATATCCAATGACTGTTAGCATACTATGGAATCGGTGGGTTCAGGAGGGTAATACGGAACGCCGTGCTGGGTCCCAACGGCCTCGTATCACTAGCAGTCCAGGTGACAGGCATCTGATCCGCATGGCTGTAAAGGATGGTGCAGCCACGTCTCGATCCCTGAGTCAACAGATGGGGACGTTTGCAAGACAACAACCATCTGCACGAACAGTTCGACCACGTTTGCAGCAGCATGGACTATCGGCTGCGGTTACCCTTGACCCTGCATCACAGACAGGAGCGCCAGCGATGGTGTACTCAACGCCGAACATGGCTGCACGAATGGCAAAACGTCATTTTTTCGGATGAATCCAGGTTCTGTTTACAACATCATGATGGTCGCATCCGTGTTTGGCTACATCTCGGTGTACGCACGTTGGAAGCGTGTATTCGTCATCGCCATAACGGCGTATCACCCGGCGTGATGGTATGGGGTGCCATTGGTTACACGTCTCGGTCACCTCTTGTTCGCAATGACGGCACTTTGAGCAGTGGACGTTACATTTCAGATCCGTTACGACCCGTGGCTCTACCGCTCATTCGATCCCTGCGAAAACCTACATTTCAGCAGGATAATGCGCGACCGCGTGTTGCAGGTGCTGTACGGGCCTTTCTGGATTCAGAAAATGTTCGGCTGCTGGCCTGGCCAGCACATTCTCCAGATCTCTCACAAACTGTAAACGAATGGTGAATGGTGGCCGAGCAACTGGTTCGTTACAATGCGCCAGTCACTATTCTTGAGGAACTGTGGTATCGTGTTGAAGCTGCATGGGCAGCTGTACCTGTACACACTATCCAACCTCTGTCTGACTTAATGCCCAGGCATATCAAGGCCGTTATTACGGCCAGAGTTGGTTGTTCTGGGTACTGATTTCTCAGGATCTATGCACTCAAATTGCGTGAAAACGTAATCACATGTCAGTTCTAGCATAATATATTTGTCCAATGAAAGGGTTAGGGTATTTCGGGAAAACTCGAAACATCTAAATTTTAGTGAACTATCAATTTGTCTGCCTTGATCGAAATATACACTAGGAGTTACATAAATGTTTTCAGTCTTTGAACAAGCATTCTCAGATCCGTGATAAGTGCAAACGGTTACCAGTTAAACGTTTGTCTCTACTTTACGTATATATGAAGATGGTTTTGTCTCTACTTTACGTATATCTGAAGATGGTTGTTCAATAACCGTAACCAGTCATCTGTTTCTTGATCCGGCGATCTAAACCAATTTGTAGTTAAATGTTTATGGATCGCATGTTTCCCTCACTGATAATATCATGTCTTATAAATGTGGATGGTTGGACGAGGATGCTAACCCTTTTCCTACCAAATAGGTGTCCAGTGTCTTGACACCTGCACCATCTATCTCTGTAACACCGTCTTCAGTAAATCGTAGCATTCCGTGCATCAGTAAGGTTAGTTGGTCATCAGAGTATCCGGTACTTGCTCCTTTTGTATTTGCGTCTAGCTATGAAGCAAGAAATGCAGATACAAAAAACTGAGAAATAAATTATTTCAATGTGGGCAATGCTACCCTACGAAGAGAGCAGACAAATGTACTGCAATGTATAGTCGTAAGTTCTCTTTGTTATCACTTCAGTAACTTATATGGGCAGTCGAGGTTACAGCGCTTATAACAATTTTATATCTACTGGAAAATAAGTAATAAACGTTTATTAGAATTTTTAATCGCATAATAAAAAATTATATCTATCGAAATGTTTCACATTGTCCAATGAATACCCGTTTATCATCTACATTTCTTCTTGGTGTAGCAAGTTTAATGGCCAGTAGCGTAAAAGGGGCGCCCTGCGTTGAAGTCGAACAAAGGCCCACAAAAAAGATGATGATTTCCTTTCGGAAACGTATGAGGTGGCAAAGTTAGGTGGGACATTCTGTACATCGTCGTTCAGCAGTGACTGTAGTATAAACTGAGGTAACAAAGGTCATGGGATAGCGGTGTACATATGGCGATAGTATCACGTACACAAGGTATAAAACCTAAGTGCGTTAACGGAGCTATCGTTTATACTCACGTGATTCATATGAAAAGGTTTCTAACGTGAGTATTGGCGCAGACGGCTATTAACAAACTTTGAGTGCGGAATGCTAGATGGACCATTGCATTTCGAAAGTCCTTAGGGATATCAGTGTTCTGAGATCCAAAAATGTCAAGAGTGTGACGAGAATACGAAATTTCAGGCAGTACCTCTCTCTACAGACAACACAGTGGCCGACGGCTTCACTTAACGAGCGAGAACAGTGGTGTTTGCATTGAGTTGTCAGTGCTAACAGACGAGCAACACTGGGTGAAATACCGTGGAACTGGATGAGGGACGTACGACGAACGTGTTAGGACAGTGCTGATGAACTGTGGCAGCACACGACCAACGTTAGTGCCTTTTCTAACAGCACGACATCGTCTGCAGCGCCTCTCCTGGGCTTGCGGGCATATCGATTGGACCCCACATGACTGGAAAACATTGGCCTGGTCAGATAAAGTCCCGATTTCAGTTGGTAAGAGCTAATGGTGTGGTTCCAGTGTGACGCAGACCCCACTGAACCCATCATTGACTGGAAAAGTATACGCTCCGCTACTTGGAGACCATTTGCAACCATTCATGGAATTCCTGTTTCCAAACAATAGAATTTCTGTGGGTGACAATGCACCATGTCACCGGCCACAATTGTTTGCGATTAGGTTGAACAACATTATGGACAACCTGGAGCGAATGGCTTGGCCACTCAGATGGTCCTACATGAACCCCATGGAACATTTATGGGACATAATCGAGAGGTCAGGTCGTGTACAAAATCCTGCAATGGCATCACATTCGCAATTATAGATGGCTGTAGAGGCAGCACAGCTGCGTATTTTTGCAAGGGGCTTCCAACGACTGCTTGAGTCACGTCACGTCGAGTTGTTGCACTATGCCCGGCAAAAGGAGTTCCGACACGACTTTTGTCACCATAGTGTACATACGAATACACCAGCTCCAGATGACACGAGGGCTGTCCAGAAAGTATCGGTCGCGAAATGGAAACAACTGTGAAAACCCGAAACGTTCTATTTGCAACAGTTAGGTAGACCTTGCACCTACTACTCTACATAGTCGCCGCTCCAGCTTCCAGTTTTATCGTAGTGTTGTCTCAAGTTTCCAATATCCTCGTCATAGAAAGCAGCCACCTGTGCTTTCGGCCAGTTATTTGAACTGGTCTGCAGCTCGTTGTCTGTGGAAAATTTTGCCTTCATAGCCAGCGGTTCTTGTGTGCAGACATGAGAGTCAGGGGGAGTCAATTACGGACCGTATTTTGGGTGATCAAACACTTCTCATCGGAAACGCTGCAGGAGCGTCTTCATTGCCCCTGCAGTGTGCGGCCGAGAATTGGCATGGAGAAGGAACTGCTCGACAGTTGTGTTATGTGGGATGCATGACACAGGCGAAATCTCTAACCAGGCCCTCATACTTGGCGGGAGACGCTATTCTCTACGCATCTTCACTTGCTCACTTTTACTCAAAACAGAAAAGAGCGACGCGACACGGCCGAGGGGCACACTAGAGACACTGCCAACACATCTGTGCAAAGCTTCACCGGATTTTCCCAGTGGTTTACGTTTCCCGACCGATCGTAACTTACTTTCTGGACAGCCCTCGTATACTGTGTGACGTTCAGAAAAAAAAAATGGTTTAAATGGCTCTGAGCACTATGCGACTTAACGTCTGAGGCCATCAGTCGCCTAGAACTCAGAACTAATTAAACCTAACTAACCAAAGGACATCACACACATCCATGTCCGAGGCAGGATTCGAACCTGTGACCGTAGTAGTCGCTCGGCTCCAGACTGTAGCGTCTAGAACCGCACGGCCACTCCGGCCGGCTCAGAAATAAAAACATACAGTCTGTAAAATAAAATTTACTATCAGACTTTACTTGTTTAATAAACCATTTACTTTACATAAGATACATCCTATATAAACAAAAAGATACAAAACGAGTAGGAGGAGGAGGAGATTAGTGTTTAACGTCCCGTCGACAACGAGGTCATTAGAGACGGAGCACAAGCTCGGATTAGGGAAGGATGGGGAAGGAAATCGGCCGTGCTCTTTCAAAGGAACCATCCCGGCATTTGCCTGAAATGATCTGGGGAAATCACGGAAAACCTAAATCAGAATGGCCGGACGTGGGATTGAACCGTCGTCCTCCCGAATGCGAGTCCAGTGTGCTAACCACTGCGCCACCTCGCTCGGTCCAAAACGAGTAGGAGTTTGAGCCGTAGTAAAATTTGCTGTTTTGAAGAGCGCGCCGCAGCGCATAGTATAAAGCAGTCGCCTTGCCACTGTGGCAATAGCAGCTTTGGTGTCTCCCTCTGGTGGGAAAGGGGTAAAGTTGCCTGTTCACGTTCATTTAAGGGGCGCTATGAGCTCCGCAGGGAGCCTCCTTTCAGTGTCTCTGCACTCCCTCCTGCCCCGTCTTCCCTCTTCATCTCCCACCCAACGTGTCTCCTGCCTCTTCGTGCACACACTGATGCCCCTCCTCTCTTCATCCTGCCGCTTCCCCTGCTGTCCCTTGCTCTCCCCTCCTTTTCCATCCTCTCTGCCCTATCCCTCGGCAGGTCCCGGCTGGCAGTTTTCTTCTTTGTCACGTGTGCTCCAAGTTGGTATTAAGTGTGTTGTTCCGGAGTGTTTTTACTAGTGTGGCCGACTTTTAACGTGTGCATGTCCATTCAGTGTCTCCTCTCAGTTTTTAAGAATCGCCAACTGTTTTTTTTAACTTTCTGGTGACTTTTTTTTAACTATCCTCCATGTACGTCTCCATGTTAGTCTATTTTTTACTTCCATTTTCTCCCATTATTCTGTTATAAGCTCCACTTTATCGCCTTATGTATGTAACATTTTATTCTTATTTTAAGTTGTCATGTCACTTGTCTGAAGAGCGGCGGATTGTGCCGCTGACAGCCCTCCACTGCCCATATGGGGCAGGGGAATGAAATCACATTAAAGAGAAAAAAAAACTCCGCTGGGAGTCAGTCTGTCAGTCTGAGTCTAGTCGGTTGGTCACGCGACGCCATGAGATGGGAGATCGGCGCGCCTTCCTGCGTCTGTTGAAGCGACTGGCAGTGGACGGTTTGGGAGAGCGATTTGGGGGTGCTGCGCCAGGTCTGCGCCAGAAATCGCAGTTATTAGAAGCTGATGGTGATTAGTGATATGTTGTTTCAGTTACTTGTTAAATTCCTCTTGTGTTGTTGGTCAGTCTCTCGCCCCCAGCTTGCTCGTTTGTCTCTCGTCCGCATTTGTTAGGCAGTTAGTGTCAGTCTGTCTGTCTGTCGGTCTGCCATACGTTAATAGCCGCCTCTGTCATGTTTGTTAACGAATTTATAGAATTAAGGTAAAGGACAAATTCCTGAAATATGTTTTTATCTTGCCTATCATCTTGCGAGGCGGTATATGTGTAATGTAGAGCATGTTATACACTTTATGTAAGTCTGAATTTCATAGGTATTTAAATAGTAATTTTTCTAAAGCTGCTATCCTTCCACTGTAAGAGACCTTTTAAAAACAAATTGCCCTTTTGGTGGAAAATAATTTCTTACTGTGAGTGCTTGTACCATTTCCATCCGTCTTACGGGGTGCATAGTCAACGTGTTTGTGTGAGTTGTTAAGGTTTTTAGTTGAAAGTAATCTGATGTGTTGCAGTTGCACCAGTGTAGTTTTTCAGAGGTCGTTGTGAATGGTCGTCACTACGGCCATGTTGAAAGGGAGTGGAAGCTTCTCAACCCAAAAAGTCCTACTGCAACAAAATAAAAAAAAATCTGCCTCTAAATAATTGTAACTTGATATTTCGGGGGTACTTTTCTGCTTATAAATTTTAAATCTGTTTTGAAAAGGCTTTTATGAATAAAATTTTCATTGGTTGAAATTTAATTTGTTTCTATCAGTTACTCATTCGCAACTACTTCCAATCTCAATAGTGTGTAAATGTTCTTGATGAATCGCTAGTAAATAAAGTAATTTCTTTAAGAAAACATATTGGAAGTTTAAATTCACAGTTCAGAGATATGTGTAGCCAACAAGTTGCGGAGAACAGACTTGAGAGAAAAACGGCCTAGGAAAACCAAAATGAGATTTTCGCTCTGCAGCGGAGTGTGCGTTGATATGAAACTTCCTGGTACATTAAAACTGTGTGCCGGACCGAGACTCGAACTCGGAACCTTTGCTTTTCGTGGCTAGTGCTCTACCATCGTTTTTCTTTTTTCGAACGATATTCGAAAAGAATTTTGCAGCACATAAATTGGGTGGTAAATTATGCAGATACGTATCAACCTGTGTTTCTTTCTTTCGCGTACGCCATACTCTTGCAGCGATTGCAGGGTCAGCATGGTTACAACGGATTTGGCAATGTTAGTTCCTGCCGCCACCCCGTACCCCCTAGGACGGAATCAGTGTACCCAAACTGCCTGTTTCTAGTGGAAATCTTGAAATGGTGCAGACGTGTTTCAAATGTCTGTGACTCGTGTAACTGAGGCGATACGTAGGGACCAGATGGTGGCCACCTAGCGGGATGTGGAAAACCGCCTAAAAACCACATTCAGGCTGGCCGGCAGACCAGCCCTCGTCGTTAATCCGACAGGCGGATCCGATCAGGGGCAGGCGCGCCTACCCGAGTCCAGGAAGCAGCGCATAAGCGCTCTTTTTTTTTTATTTTTTGCCTTTCGCGGGCAAGTGCTCTACTATCCTTTTTATTTTTTATTTTTTTGCAAATGCTCTACCATCTTTTTTTTCATCTTTTTTGTATTTTTTGTTTTTTTGGGTGTTTTTCATTGTCTTTTTTGCTTTTTTTTATTGTAAATTATTTCCTCTGCAAACCTTTTCTTTTTTTTTATATATGGAAAAAGGCGTCTTTCATTTACGACAAACAAAATTAGAATGTACATCCGTAGCAACAACAGAACAACAGTTCCTTCAGAACTATGAAATAGAATTTGAAACTAATAGTGTGATGATAGATAATAAAGAAAGAAAAATGTAACCAAATCCCGCACGCCATTCCATGTGCATGGCCTTTCGGCGCACAGAACCATGTTCCAAATTGGAACAACATATCGCAGCGTGTGGAGCCCCATGAAGGCGGTCATCCTCTGCCCGGTACTCCCCAACTGTGAGGGGGGGGGGGGGGGGTCATCGAAGACACTGCGCAAGTAGTTCGCAAATAGTTGTCGGTATCGGGGTGTACACTCAAGTGTGCTATGACTGTCCTGGAGAAATTGCCAGTAATCAAGCACCATCTTCTCGTCATCTCGAAAGAGGTAGTATATGGACATGCCTTTAAACCATGTGGGAGCGTGAGTCTTCGCAGGTGGGAAATAAGTATCCTCTGGACAAAGGAGGAGCCGTGGCTCAATTGTGCGATGCGCGATACGTAGGTAGCAGGCGAGGATCTTCTGCACTAGCAGCCATACCTCTAACGCCGATCCACATGTTAAACGGTGTTCGTCAGTATACACGGGGTGGCAACGTGGGCAAAGGGGGGAATCCGTCATCCCAATAGCCTGCAGCCTTTGTCGTGTTACAACCTTCCCGTTAACCACCTGGTACCACGCAGCTCGTACGCGCCTGGGGAGGAACGGCTTCTGGACCGCTCTCCACACTGCAGGCCATAGGGTCGTAGGGCTCTTCCTCTCAATCACATTGCGAGGGATGGACCTTAGCAGTAGTCTCTAAACGCCTCTCGCCTTGGGAGTGTGAGTGTTGGGAAGATCTGGGTGCACGTAACTATACTCAAGAATAAATTCCGAGAGGTGCGAGAATGAGGGTGTAATGTGCGCAACCGTGACAGGTGGCAGAAGAGACGCCGGCAGCAATTCCTCTAACAGACGTCCCATAAGGGAGCATCTGCGTGGGTCCACAATTTCATCATTGTGCACAAGTATAAAGCTGTAGCCCTCGCTCGTACATTTAAAAGTCCCAGTCCGCCATCAAGCGGAGGGAGGGTGAGTGTTTCGTAGCGGACTTTGAATAGGTGTCCGGCGGTAAGGTAATATCCAAACGCTGCTTGCAGTCTGTGTGTCATCGCTGTCGATGTCGGTAGGACCTGGGCCATGTGGATCATCTTAGTCGCCACGTGAAGGTTGAGGTATTCCACACGCTGTAGGAGGTCCATCCGCCGAAGTAAGTTCCGGCGAACTTCTGTGCGTATTGCCTGCAGTAATCGTGCATAGTTCATGGCAGCCATGCGGCGAACATCCTGTGTAAATGTTATTCCCAAGAAACGGATCTTGTTAACTAGTGGGAGTGGGGCTAAAGCGTACTCCTGTAGACCTCTCCCAATGGGCATCGCTGCCGACTTCATGAGGCTGCCCGCTGCCAATCCATAGCGATTGATCCATTGTATCAGCGAGCGTACCTCGTCACCAGATCGGACAAGTAATAGAATGTCATCAGCATAGATCCTGCAGTGAAAGGTGTGATCCCTCAATGACATGCCCGAGAGCCTGTTTTACAACCCTCCGACAAGTGGTTCGAGTGCGATCGCGTAAAGGATCATGGAGAGTGGGCATCCTTGGCGAACTGACCGTCGGATCGGAAAGGGACCCAAAATCCGTCCATTCACCAGTACACGGGATGTAGCTCGACGGAAAAGGTGCTGAAAGATGTCGAGAAAGTCAGGCGGGAAGCCCATACGGGCCATAAAGGACAGAAGGAACTTGTGGTGAACTCTGTGGAAGGCGTGGTCGAAATCAATGGAGATCAGAGCAGCTCGAAGGCGACAGGTTGTGGCGATGGCTATTAAATCCCTACATTCGCTGGTTGCCGTTTGCATGTTGGTCACTCCGCCCTGTGTCGTTTGCTCCATTGAGAGGAGTAGGGGCACAACCTTCTTTATGCGGCTGGCGAGTAGTCGGGCGAAGATTTTATAGTCCGAGTTGAGCATTGTAATGGGCCTGTAGTCCTCGACCGTCCGACCTCTGGAAGGCTTGTGTATCGGTATAAGGAGACCTTCCACGAATGCAGGTGGCACGTGGGAACCGGGGGTCATCAGTTCTTGGTACATGATGATCCATCGGGGCATCATTAGATCGCGGAAAGTCCGATAAAACTCGTGCGGCAGTCCGTCTGGCCCGGGAGATTTGTTGAGTGCTCCCTTGTTAAGCGCGTCCTCGATGTCGTCCCGTGTAATTCCACCTAACAGCGTCGCCGCTGCTGCATTGTCGAGGGTGTGCTTCACGTGCTGCAGTAAGTCGTGATCGTCCGCTTCCTCGTCCTCGTCGTAAAACCGGCGATAGTGATCTGCGAAGGCTTCTGTAACCGCCGCCTGAGTCATTACGACCCTACCACCTGGCAATACGAGGTCCGTGATCAGCTGCTGTCGGCGTCGGCGGCTGTCGAGCACGATGTGACGCATAGACGGGTTTTTTCCTTCCGCTCGGTCTTGATGTCGCGTTCGCACTACGACCCCCTCCAAACGTTTTACCGTAAGAGACAATATTTTACCTTTGATTCGGCGGCTTTCCATTTGTCGGTTTGGAGATGGTGGTTGGCTGTCAAGTTCGCGAAGCATCGTGTAATAAAAGTCCAATGTGTGACGATGCCAAGCTGCGATATCATTTCCGAATTGTGTTAGCACACGCCGAAACGCTGATTTTGCACAGTCCACCCACCATGCTAGAGTCGATGGGTATCGGGGAAGACGACGTTCGCAATCCAGCCATGTGTTGGCGATAATCTGACGGCATTCCGGGGCTTGAAGGTGTGCCACATTCAGCTTCCAGGGTCCTCGGCTGCGCCATATCCGATGCTGTTGTAGAGTGAGTGTGCATATGAAAGCGCTATGATCGGAGAAGGCAAGCGGCCAACGTTCGGCGTCCAATACTCCCGGCGCTAGAGCTCGTGAGACATAAATGCGGTCTAGGCGACTGGCTGAGTGACTAGTAAGGTATGTCGGCCCGCGACGGTCACCGTCCACTGTTTCCCACGTGTCGGTGAGAAGCAGATCTCGAACCAGGAGCCGAAGTTCTTGACAAGTCGAGAAATGTGGTACTTGGTCTTTGGGGTGGAGCACACAGTTAAAGTCGCCGCCGAAGATATATTGATCGATGCGGCTGATAAAAAGGGGAGCGATATCCTCCGAGTAGAACAGCGATCGTTCGCGGCGTTGGTCAGTTCCTGATGGCGCGTAAATGTTAATGATGCGCGTGCCCAGTGCTGTGATCGCCAGCCCCCTTCCTGACGAAAGGTAAGTCACTTCTTCGATGGCAATTCCGCCGCGAACTAGTATTGCCGTACCGCTGCCATTCCGGTTCGCCGGTGACACATATGTCACATAACCGTAGAAAACGGGGAGGGCCGCTATATACACTTCTTGCAACAGGGCAATGTCAACATCCGAAGAACGAAGCATCTCACGCAGCAACTGGATCTTCACTGCCGTTCGTATCGTGTTGAGGTTAAGCGTGGCGATACGATAAGCTTGTTGCCGAACCGCAGTTGTTAAGTTATCCATTAAAACTGGAATTACCTATGACGCTTCTGACTGTATTGACACCTCCGCATCCCCCCAAACCTCACCTGCAGTCGTTTCTGGAGAGCCGGCGCCAATGGAATGGGCCCCGTTGGCGTGACTTGCATGGTGTCGTCGTCGTCGTGGTCATCCACCCACGTCGGGGAACTCAAAGCAAGATCGGCCTCCCTAGCTTCCTCAGGACACGGCATGGATGCTTGCACTCCAGAAGGTGGTGGGCAGCATCTGTCCTGCATATCGGCATCTGATTTTGCCACTGTAGATATATGTGGTTTGTCCTCAGTTCCGTTCGGTGGTGCCACACTGCAGCAAATCGCGGCTGCCTCTGTGATAGCGTCGTCATTGAACGTGGAGTCATCATCCTCTGGAGGCTGTGTCGCATCCCGTTGGGAAGTTGCTCTACGCCTCCGCTTCCGTCGCTTCGGAGAGCGTAACTTCCTGGCGTGTCCTGTGTCAGACGATGGCAAAGATTCACGTCGTTCGGGCACAAAGGCAGCCGTAGGCACAATAAGCGAGTCGACTGCGATGCTATCGTCATGTATGTTGTTATCCGTCGACGGGGGAGGCGGCATCGGAGTTGAATCCGTAGCTTGTGGAACGGGTGTGTCTTCATCGCCCTGTACTGGAGCAGGGAGCACCGATCCAACAGTGGATGTCGGCTGTCGTGGTGAAGTGGTAGCTGTCGTGAGGGCTGCTGCATAGGTCACGGGAAGCAGCGTCGGCTGCGATGGCGGGTCCGCGTCAGCCGGCGGCAGTTGAGTGATTCGACGTTGGATACATTCTGATATGAGGTGTCCCTCCTTCCCACAACCAGAGCAGGTCTTCGGTTGCCCATCGTAGATGACGATGGCACGGCAGCCACCGATATTCAGATATGACGGCACATGTCTTTTAAGTTCTATTCGGACCTGGTGGACTCCGTTCAGCGCCGTAGGGGCGCAGCGCTTTCACGACGTCTTCCGCCGGTAGTTCGAAAGGATGTTCGAAAATTCTGATGGTGCGAAATCCCATGCCAGAATAATCGACCTGCACAGTCCCCACATTGCCATCAGCATGACAGAAACGGAGGCCTTGTTTCGTGTACCGAAGGATCCGTTCACATGTTGCATCGTTGATGATCTTGACATATACGATACTACTCACAATAGACAAGTGAATGCCGAGAATGTCGGTCGCCCGGGATTTTAACTTCTTCTCGTAGAAATCGTTCGACTTCGAGTGCTTTGGGCTGTGCAAATTGCGGAACGTAAATTTCAGAGTCGATTTTCTGTATCGGTGCGCCATAGTGATCTATATGCTGAGTACGGCACGCGCGAAACGGCCGAATACGATGTAAACAAACACGAGCGCTCGCTCCGCGGCAGGAACACAAACAGCGCGTCCTCACCGCACCACAGCCAAAGGCCAACTGTGGCCATCGGAGCTACCCGAGCACGACTCACGCCCCCTCCTCACAGCTGTACTTCTTCCAGTACCTCGTCTCTTACCTTCCAAACTTTACAGAAGCTGTCCTGCGACCTTGCAGAACTAGGATATTGTGGAGACATGGATTAGCCACAGCCTGGGGGATGTTTCCAGAATGAGATTTTCACTCTGCAGCGGAGTGTTCGCTGATATGAAACTTCCTGGCAGATTAGAACTGTGTGCCAGTCCGAGACTCGAACTTGGGACATTTGCCTTTCGCCGGCTAGTGCTCTAGCAGGAGAGCTTCTGTAAAGGATGGAAGGTAAGAGACGAGGTACTGCCAGAAGTAAAGCTGTAAGGACGGGGAATGAGTCGTGCTCGGATAAATCAGATGGTAGAACACTTGCTCGCGAAACGCAAAGGTCCCGACTTCGAGTCTCGGTCCGGCATACAGTTTTAATCTGTCATGAAGACCTAGGAAAAGTTTGAACAAACAGCATGTAGCATATGCTTAGATTTGTGTTCGAAGTAAGTGAAATAAGTTCTGTGTTACCTGGTTCAAATACAGAAACTCTGACTCAAAGGTCAGCTACATTACGACTTAACCCACCCAGCCGTCGAATACAATGCTGTTGCTGTAAGATCGGACGTTTATGAAATTAATACCGAGTGCAATATCTAAATGAACTATCTTCATCTACATTTACATCCACATGATTACTCTGCAATTCACATTTAAGTGCTTGGCAGAGGGTTCATCGAACCACAATCATACTATCTCTCTACCATTCCACTCCCGCACAACGCACGGGAAAAACGAACACCTAAACCTTTCTGTTCGAGCTCTGATTTCTCTTATTTTATTTTGATGATAATTCCTACCTATTTAGGTTGGGCTCAACAAAATATTTTCGCATTCGGAAGAGAAAGTTGGTGACTGAAATTTCGTAAAAGGATCTCGCTGCGACGACAAACGTCTTTGATTTAATGACTTCTATCCCAACTGGCGTATCATATCTGTCAGACTCTCTCCCCTATTACGTGATAATACAAAACGAGCTGCCCTTTTTTCCACCCTTTCGATGTTCTCCGTCAATCCCACCTGGTAAGGATCCCACATCGCGCAGCAATATTCTAACAGAAGACGAACGAGTGTAGTGTAAGCTGTCTCTTTAGTGGACTTGTTGCATCTTGTAAGTGTCCTGCCAATGAAACATAACCTTCGGCTCGCCTTCCCCACAATATTATCTATGTGGTCTTTCCAACTAAAGTTGTTCCCAATTTTAACACCCAGGTACTTAGTTGAATTGACAGCCTTGAGAATTGTACTATTTATCGAGTAATCGAATTCCAACGGATTTCTTTTGCAACTGATACTGGTCTGCGGATGACCTTACTAGACGGTAAATTACAGCATCATCTGCGAACAACCTAAGAGAACTGATCAGATTGTCACCCAGGTCATTTATATAGATCAGGAACAGTAGAGGTCCAAGGACCCTTCCCTGGGGAACACCTGATATCACTTCAATCTTACTCGATGATTTGCCGTCTATTACTACGAACTGCGACCTTCCTGACAGGAAATCACGAATCCAGTCGCACAATTGAGACGATACCCCTTAGGCCCGCAGCTTGATTAGAAGTCGCTTGTGAGGAACGGTGTCAAAAGCTTCCCGGAAATCCAGAAATACGGAATCAACTTGAGGTCCCCTGTTGATAGCGGCCATTACTTCATGCGAATAAAGAGCTAGCTGCGTTGCACAAGAACGATGTTTTCTGAAACCATGCTGATTACGTATCAATAGATCGTTCCCTTCGAGGTGAATCATAATGTTTGAATACAATATATGCTCCAAAACCCTACTGCAAACCTCCTGAATTAATTTATGACCTGCTCATAACATAGATTCAAATTTTGCAAAAGAACTACCCATGTATAAAAAGGATACCAAGATTTTTTCATAGAGTAATATGCGCTTTTTTACCTATGGATTCCTCCATTACTTCGTGGTAGAGAAATTTCACATTTAACGTTGAATAACAGGTACACTATTTTTGCAGTTTTTTCTTTGCATACAAAAGTTTTCCATTAAAATTTACTGTTATTATTTAAAACAACCAACTATCGGCTCACAGGAAACTGCAGACCTTTGTATGTTCTAAAGTGAAAGTATAGTTCAATGAAAGTTCCACAAAGTAACAAAAACAATTATTGAAATAATGTCTGCTACAAGTGTCAGAAACTGCATCAGCTACTTCATAGTACGCATACAAAAAGGATGTAACTCACCATATCTTTCATCCAACAGCTATTCTCAGTCACAACAAAAGCTTACGAACTTATGTCCCTGAAGCTTCGGAAATATTACGAAGTGCGGCGGCTTGCTGAAAAATAACGCCTCTGAGTTTTTTTATGTGATATCTCTTAAAGATTTTTAAATAAAGCTTCTTAAATAAAACATTCTACATCGTCATGCTTTAAGTCAACGTTTTTATTTCTCAACAGCTACCCTGGCTTGCAGCACATTTCTTTCACGAGAGACCAGTTTGTTAATAGCGTCATTATATAAGGTTTTACTTTTTTAACGGACCCACAACATCACCTCTGCTTGCATCGCCCCAAAGGTGTTCTGTAATTTTTGGAAGTAGATGAAAAGGGGATGAGTACAAGTGGGGACTGTATGGATGATGATCGATGTTTGTGAATCCAAGGCACTGGATTGCTGCAGATGTCCAGCACTGTCATGCTGAAGGTAAGGGTGCTCTAAGTATGGACGAAGTCTTCGAATTCAAAACTCGATTACAAAATACTGTTTTTCACTCACCGATAGTGTGGACGAATTCTTCGAATTCAAAACTCGATTACAAAATACTGTTTTTCACTCACCGACATAGTCATGTTATGCACCATCCTTTTACACGCTACAATTCGGACTCATTAGCGGCAGGGGGCTGAAATATGTAGACATGAAAAATAAAGACGTAGAACGTTAATAACGTCTGTTTTATTTAAAAAGTGTTACGAATTTTCATCTAAAAATTCGGACGCATTTTCTTTTAGGTGTACTCTCGTACTATGCAAGCCTTTGTCAAGATCCTCCATCGTCACAAAATTCTCGGGGAACTTGGATGAAACAGGAAAACAAATACATCAATGTAAACAAAATACAGCAGATTTACAGCACATGTGTAAAACAATGTAAACCAGTATTGAAGCTTTCTTCCCGGTATGTGCGTGCATTTAAGCCTTGAGCACAAAGCAGGCACTGTTCCCAAAAGAAACTCAGATATTGTCTAGCTTGTAAAGCCATACACCACCTCACTCACTTTCATAACAATTGAAGAATGACCACAACAATTATGGCGGCTAATAATATGGCATGAGACCGCAGGGTATGGTGAATGACGTAGTGCCGCAGCCTCCCTGTGAATTCTCCGTCTCTCTGGTTGGTACTGATGTTCGCAAACAGAGTCCTACATTGTTCACTTGGGGCCTTTTGCATACTCCTCTGGAACGACACTGCCCTCCCACTCACCTACTAGCGCAATGGTTACCCTCTGAGGGGTGAAATGTAATTTTCTGAGAGGTGAAAACAAAAGACTTAGATTATATTTCGATCACTAAGCTGAAAGGTGTTTCTGTTTAAGATTTACGTGTTGTTTGGGCACCTTGTAGTACTTTTAAAATGACGTTATGTTCCCCTCACAGTGAGATCATATAGGTGAATTGGTGATTCAAATACCTCACTCGAGCAGTGTGTGGCAGTGGCCTCGGGTGTGGCATTCCTGACTCTTTGTCAGTCTGGTTACGACACTCTATGTAGCCTGTCTTAGCTTGGTGCTGGATGGGGAAAACTTTAAAACATTTGCATTCGCATATTGTATCTTTGTACCGGGTAACGATATCTTCATTACTGCAAATCTTCGATACACAAAACCACAAGAGTTATGTATCCAATATTATAAGTGAAAACATTCATCTAAACGTACATCACTTTTTGCAAATATATCAAAATGAGAAAACATCTTGAAACAAACAGTAGTATGGTACGTCAATGCAAACAGCTTTTAAATTATCTTGCTCTCGATTGTGTGAAATTGCTGTAATCTGCATAACTACACATAATTAACGACTTTAATTTCATTTGCATCGGAACACCGTCGTTAATTTGTCTATGAAAATTAAAATGTTTTATACGTTCGTAGTGTGTATATCACTAGTACAAACACCCATACCAGCAGTGGAGGTAGTTTGAGACCTAACATTTGTTTTCTTCACCATAGTGATTCATCTATCACAGTGGAAAATTCAATTATACTATAAATCAAGACTATAACTGCCGTCAACACTTCAAAATAGCTCATTTCTGTTGAGTCAAAATAGAGGACAGCTCCCTCACGTATTTGTGTCTTGGATGCCCTGGGTTCAGGTTCTAGCGTCTCCATGTTTCGAAAAATTTCATTTTGATCTTAGTTTGAAAATTAAACAGGAGTGGGTACGTAGTGCCAGATCGAGCACCAAAGTGTGTCGTGGATCTTCCCCACAGCACAGCTGACCCCGCAAAGTATATAATGGATTCAAGAATAACTCAGTGGTATTCTCTCATCTGTGTCAGTGGATGTCTGTAATATGTAGTGTTTACTCTTGTTAGTTTTTACAACAGTTTTTCGGCCTCGTCTGCTGTACCTTCTATGTAGGTCTTGAAGGACAGTCCATTGTCAATCATAATTCCCAAGTACCCTTTCGTCTGTTTTAGCTCTATGTTTCTGTTTCCAAGTTTCGCCAATGGGTTTTTGATAAGTGACGCTTAAGTAGAACTAAAGTGTTTTGTTCGGACCATTTGTCAATTTTTTATGCACAACACTTGTTCATATGTTGTAGTATACACTGGTTTTCTCCATATGTTGTGTTCGGGAGTTTGCCAACACTCCCAGCAGCGTGTCGTCGGCATGCCTCACTATTCCGTCGGCACAGTCAAATTTCCCCAGAAGTTTGTGCAGCAGGGAGTTCCGTCCTTTCTTGCTAAATATTTACCGTACACAGTCTCGCTTTTTCCTTTCATCTCGGATATCACGAACGGCAGGTTGATCAGCAGAGACAGTATTTTTGTACTTTCTCACAGATTACAACATGATATGGCGATTCAACATGTCATGCCGATAGCCAAACAGCTGTTCGCCTGTATGTAGCACCTGAAAATTTACATAAGTAAATGTGTTGTGGTGATTATGTCTTCGGAGGCCCATTTGGCAAGGTGGTACTTAAAATAAATTAAAGATACAACTTAAGGAGTGGGATGTCATCCACTTGTGAGTAGGTGATGTATGATACCACCACGTTCTGTGTTGATGCTTAGTTACGCTGTGTTGCAGTACCTTCAGTGGTTATAACAACTCACAAAGAGAAAAAATTACAACACGAGCGACATTAAGCACTTTTAATAGATATTCAGCAACCTGATCTGTACAGTCAATGCAATTTAACGTGAGCTGGATTATTAGTTAATGATTAGCAGACACAAAAGGGGATGGGTCGACTGGGGATTTCTCGATCAACGAAAGCCTTCGTAAGCCGTAATTTCGATACTTTTACGCCTAAGAACAGTGCGCTGCGGTTTATAATGGAAGCAAGACTACAGAAAAATCAACACACGTTCACAGAATTGCCCAGGGTGGAAAAAGCTTTGGACAAAGTAAAATGCTGCAAGATGTCCGAAATTCCTAGAAAAATTAGAGTAAACTGCAGGGAGATACGGGTAATATACAATATGTTCAAGAGCTGAAGGAATAATAAGAACGGACGACCAGGAACGAAGTGCTCGGATTAAAAACGGTGTAACACAAGGATGTAGTCTTTCACCCTACTGTTCAACATGTGTATCAAAGAAGCAATGATGGAAATAAAACAAGGGTTCAGGACTGGAGTTACAATTCAAGATGAAAGGATATCAGTCATACGTCTAATCTAAGAAAGATGAAAGTAATGAGAAGTAGCAGAAATAAGAACGGGATTGTTGGTAACGAAGTAGATGAGGTTAAAGAATTCTGCTACCTCGACAGCACAATAACGAATCACAGAGGGAGCAAGGAGGACTGGCAAAAAGGGCATTCCTGACCAATAGAAGTCTACTAGTATCAATCACAAGCCTTAATTTGCAGAAGAAATTTCTGAGAATATACGTTTGGAGCACAGCTTTATGTGTTAGTGAAACATGGATTGTAGGAAAACCGGAATAGATGAGAATCGAAGTATTTAGGATGTGGTGCTACAGACGAATGTTGAAAATTAACTGGTATAATAGGGTAAGGATTGAGGAGGTTTTGCGCAGAATCAGAGAGGAAAGGATTATGTGGGAAACACTGATAAGGAGGAGGGACAGGATGGTAGGACATCTAATAATAGATCAGGGAATTACTTCCATGGTACTAGAGGGAGCAGCAGAGGGCAAAATCTGTAGAGATTGGAATACATCCAACAACTAGCTGAGGACATAGGTTGCTAGTGCCACTCTGAAATGAAGAAGTTGTCACAGGAGAGGAAATCGTGACGGGCCACATCAAACCAAGTCACTAGACTGATAACTCAAAAAAAAAAAAAAAATGTACAGTAACATGAGAGAAATTCCGCCTTACGCGAGATACAGTTTTGATTCTTGTTTCTCCACCGTTACTCTATGAATTCAGAGTACACTCACCGACTGTTAGATGACAACAGGTTGTTTACATTTGCATTAACCAAATATGTTTAGGCACTTCCCGTGTCATCTTAAGCATATTTCTGTATGTTATATAATAATAATAATAATAATAATAATAATAATTCTGGCATAACCACAAGCGCCAGAGCGAAGAAGACGAAAGTAAGAGCAGAGAAGGCTGTGAGACAACGTCAGCCAGCAGCCCACTGACGAGGACCGCACCACGACAGGAAAGGCCTCTATAAGAAGAGAATATAAACACCGCTTCTGCCAGTCTCGCCTGGACAGTAGTATAACGGCACTACGATACAGTTATTAGTGGCCCATAACCATTGCTTGTATGGACATTGTCTATAGCGAAAGACATTGACTGTTTACATGTCGCCCATAGCTTGCTACACCATTGTAAATTCAAAGTTTTGTCAATTTTACTTTATGGTAATAAAAATTATTAATCTGATTTGCTTGGATTGTTGTATAGCTATCCGAGAAATCAGCATCCTTTAGGCACCCTATAAATCATGAGTGGGCAGGACCCCACAATGATAACAATAATAATAATAACACAATATTAAATTAATTTTTTTATTATTATTATACGTTGTGGAGGTTATGAGTCAAACCTAAAGCCGATGCTTTATTCGAATGAATGATACTGTTAAGTTTTATGTTGGTTTATTTTTATCATTAATTACGCATCATACATATGGGGCTTGAAATGCTACATGTCAATTCTGTGTTAAAAATCAAAGCTATAAACTTATTTGAAATGTAAGATATTTATACAGTTGCTGACATATCCCACATAAAGGTATTAGTCACATGGTTTTATACAGTTTGATGTCTGAAAAAGACAAAACGTTTTCATTTTTTTTTGTTTTCCACTCATTCCAGACGGAAAATTGCGGTATCACATCTGGTTTATGAAGCTGTAGTCTTTTTTGCTGTTGTCTTAAATGTTAAAAGCATTATTTTATTCACTATCGCTGTTATTAATCGTTACATACGCATTATATATATTTTGTAACAAAAACAAAATTTTTATGCCGTAATCTCAATTGTTATATTATTTAGAACAAAAAAAAGAAAACAATCCTGGCTGTACAAGATAGGTTTGTTTATTCTTCACTTCTGACTCGTTTCGTCTGTTCTAGCCATCATCAGAGGGTCTGGGGAAATTATAAATTTGTATAAGTATAAATTGCTATTGAAGGCATTAATGAATTAAAACTAACAGGAGGAAGGCGTACACCGATTGGACTATGGAACACAGGTCCACATTTGTGTTTTGGAGAGTTGCGAGTGGTATAAATTTCAACTCATAAAATATTGCACCATAAATGACCTTACCGATAAAAATTCTTGCTAATTGTAACCGAGGCGTCAAACGTAATTACGAACTCATAACTGGAAGTCAGAGAGCCACTCAGAAGCAACAGCAAAAAGGTAAAGATGGTAGACAAAAGAAAGCTACTAAGTGTGCAAGGGTTACTTATCTTAATCAAATACAAATATTCAGTAAGCAGAAAAAAAATTACAGGCGCAAAATACACACATATAATGGCTAGGCTAATACACCCTTGGCAAATGACTGGACAGCAATATAAATAAAGAAACAGCTAAAATTTTTAGTAAAAATATGAAGCAATGTAGCCAGAAGCAACGTTAAACCGGAAAACTAACAATAACGACGATATCTTACCGATGAAGAAGCCGCTCCATGGACACAAATGTGGTCTGTTTACACTGCTATGAACATGTGCCGTCACGTATGCACCTAGCCTGCCAAGCAAGTCTCAAGGCTCCGTGGAGATATAATAGGAAAAGGTTCACCAGTTGGCGCGCTAAGACTTAACTAACTTACAGCTAAGGTTTACATAAAATAATCAATAAGTAATATAGGTGGCAACCATCATTTAAACACAAGCATCATAATATCAAAAAATGTTTTATGTTTCGAAACAGCTTGTTCATTTATTACATTCGGAAATATGGAAAAGATATGCTTAGAAGTTTCAAACTTTCCCAAGTAGTTGAACACTCTATACTCCTAATTATTTAGACTTTTGAGTTAGAGAATAAATTCCTGGTAAGTTGTTCGTTATGGGGGAGCGCGTATTGAATAGGAGAGCTTGTCGAAAGAACATATTGAACACTAGTTTTGCCGAAATTGCTTGGTCCAGCTGGATGGAAGAGGCCCAAGAAATAGGATAGCCACACGTGTGCTTTCGCACACTGCGGATGTTAGCGAAGAATTAATAGTGGAGATGACAGCATTTTTTCGTTCATCGTATAAAGCGGTTCACCAGCGATGAGCTGTAACTATTTTTGTAGATTGTGCAATTCTTCATTGGTATCTTCGTGTGAGATAGGGAGTTTACACATTTGTGTTATAGCAGCTCGAAACAGCTGAGTTTACAACTCGACGGATGATTAGAGGAGGAGAGCACTGTTGCAGAGGGCTTACTTAAAATATCTAAGGTAATTTTATCGTCGTTCAACCGTAGAGGGAGGTCAAGATAATTTGAGACTCCATTTTGATTAATTATTTAATGGGTGACGATTAACTTAGGGTCCAACTGATTAAACTCCTGTCAGTGACTCAATTTCTTGGCGTGTGCCTTTGAAATCGCTCAAAGTATCATACACATATCTCTTGTACAGGATGGTTTTTCACTGATGTGGGATTTTTGTTTAAAATATTCATATTCAACGTGATTGAGAAATCCATCGATCAAGAAAGCGGAGACATAACTGCCCATTGCGAAGCCGTCTTACTGTTTGCAAAATAAATTGTGAAAAGAAATGTTTAAATGGCACAAATGGCTCTAAGCACTATGGGACTTAACATCTGAGATCATCAGCCCCCTAGACTTTGAACTACTTAAACCTAATTAACCTAAGGACATCGCAGACACCCATGCCCGATGCACGATTCGAACCTGCGGCCATAGCAGCAGCGCGGTTCCGGATTGAAGCACCTAGAACCGCTCAGTCACAGCGGCCGGCAAGAAAAGTAATTATGAACTCGTTGGCTTCCTCTATTAAGAAGGACACTTTTGCAATCACAGATTTACGTATAATTCCAATAGTTTTGGCCACAGGTACATTTGTTTACAGGTTTTTGAAATGTAGGGAGAGTAGACAACAACTGTCAGACAAACAAGTGCCTTGAAGGTTGCTAAAAACTGTTTCCTGCTAAGTATCGAATAATCCGTCTCACAGGTGACATTTTCTTTTAAAATCTGAGGAGCAAATTTAGTGGCTTTTTACACAGGGCTATTTACACTGTTGATGATTAGCCCGATGTTTAATTTCATGAGCTTTCGTTTGCACACTTTCATGACTTTCAAACTGTAAAGTTGCTGTGACGCTATTATGAGCTGGCAACTGTCAAGATTATTTTTTAAAATCTTGTCAAAGGCTGCTGTAGGGTCTGAACCAATACAGTAACTACCATTTTCGGCAAAAAACTTTTCGATTTACTAACGTAATCATTTCTGTAAATACAGTAATTACATCCGAGTTACCTTTATCAGCCCTAATTATAATAGCATCTTATGTGCCAATTTTTCTTTCATACCCCTTAATGTTCGGTGCTCTTATGAAGAAGATTTTTTTACCATTTTATTGATAATCTAACTCGCTTTGACCGTTATAGAGATAGCTTCGTCTTTTTCAATTGAGGCTTTAGCTGAGGCTAATTTAAAATCAGTGGCATTAATTGATAGTTTAAGTCTTAGTTTAACAGTGTCAACTGTGAAGGGGTGAATGCAAATGTTTCTGAGATTAATAACCGTTTCGTAAACAGGAAGCGATGCTGACGCTCATGAAAAGGGGTGGTGTAATTTGTACTATTGTGTCTAAGTTTCCTACTTGACTATAACCTTCGCTGATCTGCTATGCTTTTTCTCATATACTTTAATTAACAGCATTGATGAGACAGTGAAAAGTATGAACATTAATAATCTTAACAGCTTTAAAGTAAGTGCTATATGCAAAAATATTTACTCTATCCTTAATGCTGTGGCACATTTTAATTTCGTATGAAACAATGACTTAGCACATCTGTACACCACTGCATGTGCATGTTCAAAATTATTAAGTTTGATGTCGCTATGTACACAGGACGGATAACTTTATCAGCGAGACAGTTATTATTAACCGTAATATTCAAGATGGTTTTCATTATGGCCATTACATGGGTGTATTCTGCACTCGTGGATTTTTTCTGCTCTGTGAGTATGTCTATGTGCCTAAGTTAGGTAACCCTTGCATTTTGTAATAGCTATATTTTTCCCACTGTCATTACCTCCTTCGTGTTGCTTCTAGGTGAGGTAATGAAGCATTGACAGGAGCTATCTGGCTGTTATCTCCCAGTTCTTTGAGGCTCTTAATCACGTTTGATGTTTCGGTTAAGAATAGAAAGAATTTTACCGCTAATTTAATGGCTATCTGGTTGTTACACACACTCGCCCCCCACCTACCTCCAGTTCTACGGCATTCTTCATTACATTCGAAGCCCTATTTTTACTTATACCAGTTAGTAAATACTCCAGACTGTCTGATGATGCCTAGAACAGGTGAAAGAATTAAATAAACTTATCTTGTGCAACCAAGACTGTTTTTTCTGTTCTAAAGATCTATTACAGTTGCTTCACCAGTGCCACGGACTGGGGTGATTTTAACGTGTTATATTACGTTCATGTATCATTTTCAGACACAATAGTGAACTAAATCCTACTAAATATTGCACAGAAAGTGCTGGAACAATTTTTTGTAAAGCTGAAGCAAACAAAGTATGTCTAGTAAAGCTGGATTTGTTTCCAATTTTTCTTTGCAACCTTGGAAAGTAAGAACAGCTACAATATCTGGAAGATGCTAGTGTAACAGCTGTACCAGACTTCGCCAACGAATAACGTTCTATGTCTCTGTCACCTCTGCAAGGGCACAAGTCTCTCTGTTCCTTAATATTTACCTTTGGAAAAGTTAATGGCATGATTAGGCCATTAAAGTACCGAACAGTCTCCAAATGCGACCTATTTCTTCTGCTGAAAGTGCTCGTCACTGGGCCTTTATGGCTTTCCGCTTGCAGCAACAGTCTTGTCTGACTGAAAACTTGCGGAAAGTAAATGGTTCGGAAAGCTAAAACGTTAAAGTTAATGGCCGATGTATCGGGAAGGAACGTTCAGCCTCCGAAATGAAAGCTGTTTCAAACTTCCGCACGAAGAGTCTCTTGGTTTGTTACAGAAAATATCCTTAGAAGTGACATTTCGGCAAATGTGATTTTATGAGGAGCCCTACAATGCCTCTCATTAAAACTGCTACACCAGGAAAGATGGCAGATAACGAAGTATTCAACATAGTAGGAAAAATACATTAC
Organism: Schistocerca gregaria; assembly: GCF_023897955.1. Lineage (NCBI taxonomy): Eukaryota > Metazoa > Arthropoda > Insecta > Orthoptera > Acrididae > Schistocerca > Schistocerca gregaria. The sequence goes on from NC_064926.1 coordinate 427,897,902, forward strand.
TAAATTTGTAAGTGATTTGGCGGTGTACAGGGTGCGATATTTAGCAGACATGAGAGATACCTATTGTAACAGTAACTGTAACATCTATGTTCATCGAACAAAATCTGGATTTGAGTGTATGCTGGGCCTGCTGTGTCAATGGTGACTATTGGAAACCGTCTGCTTGCACTAGAATTAAGACCATGTATGCCTCTGTGCAGACTAGCACTGAGACCACGAGAGTGTCAAGCACGTCTACTCTGGTGTGGTGAAAGAGTTGACAGTAGACTGTAACGGCGCTGAATGATGAGAGCACGTTCTGTTAGTGTAGGACACATGAAGGTGTGGCGAGCACTAGGGGATTATTTACTGAGCAAACCTAACCAAACCAGAAAAAAGATATAAAAAATTAAATAAATGAAAACTTATTCAAGATATGAACTCCAGATCATGAAATTTGTTATCATTATTTTTAGTTCTCTTCATTCCTTTATAGTTTAGTTTAATATTGACATCTTCAATAAGTTGGAGGCTGTTACTTATTATTTTATTAAACCTCTCTGGAAAAATAATTTTAAATTTATTATCAAGATCAATACAAATTTTATCCCCATATCTACTTTTTAAACATTCTCTATCAGAATTATAACACAATTCATTTACATTTAGCGTACTAATCTTTTTAAACAAATAAAAATTGCTCACATTGCTTAGCTTCTTCATTAGAATAATCATTTCTACAGAATAAAAATATAGCAAGTAAATTAAAACTCTATAGCACTCTGCTTATGGAATATAATTTTTTTGAGAAATGCGAGATAATGGCCTTTATTTCTTCTTAAAATTGCAGAGTCCCAATTGTCAACCCTGTAAGTATATAGCACTCTATTAATTTTTTCAGGTATCAGATCTTTGGTGCCTGGAATTCCATCTGTGATTTCCTTAAGAGTCTATCATTGTAGATTACAATTTCTTTTTCATGAAGTCAATATTGTACTGCAAACTCATAAGTGAGATAAAAAATACACAGTAAACATACTAGTGATAGGAAGAAAATGAAGAGTGTAAATACTTTATCTATACAACTATTTATACTGCAGAGACAAGAAAGTGCATTCATTTTTTTAAGGAATAACTGTAATTAATCTAATGAAAAATTTGTCTCATTAAATGGTAGTGTTGAAGACATGTAAAAAATGTAAAGTGGCGAAGTCAATTGATACCTTTCATTCACATAAATATACAAAGGATAAACAGTCACAGATGTGTAAAGAATGTTATAAAATGCTTAGAAGAAATACATACAATAATAATAATAATAATAATAATAATATAAGAAGAAGAAGAAGAAGAATGTTTTCAATGGCTTATACCAAATTATAAAAAATCTTTGGAAAAATTTAAGGAAATTAAAGATTTTCTTTCTTTTTACAATCAACAGGACTTAAATAGAGAACAACAAAGTGAAACACATTGTAAAAATTATATTGGTTGTCAAGAAATTAAAGATTTTAGTTGTTTACCCTCAAGTCATACATCTAGGGACAAGCTCTCAAGTAGATACAACATTTGTCAACTAGAAGATATACAAAAAAAGATATAGGTGTAATTGTGGAAAAGAAATGTTTAAAAGTGATCTTAATAAACATTTATGGATAAACAGATACATCAAAATAACTGAAAAAGAAATCACTACATTTTTGTAAAGCTAATCTTTTCTCTCCTTAAAACAATGGGAGCCTCTCTGAGAGTGTTTACAGTTGCTCAAATCCATTATTATTCCAGAAGGAATAATTTATAAGTTTATAACAGATTTATAAAAGATGATGTAATTAATTTAATTGTTTCAAATTATTTACGTCCTCCTAAGAACTCTCAATAATTTGAAAGTAAGGGAACTCAAAGCTAGGGCAAAAAATCTTGGTATTAGCAGATACAGTAAATTAAAGAAATCAGAGTTAGTTAATGCTGTTGGGTTACAGCAGTTTCAATTTCATCCAGAATTACTCCAAAAGATTAGATCAAGGCCAAAACAGGTACCTAAGATAAATTATTTTTAAAGATTTGATGATGATGTTTCTGAAAAAGCTCGATTTCTGAGAGTGGATTAAATTTATCCATTCAGTAGCAAACTATTTGAGGAAGAAAAAGAAACTTGGTCTGTTGACTGCAAAATCGTTTTCAATAGTGTCATTATTTCCAAATTTAGTACTGTCAGTGATAAAACAGAATATATATCAAATGCACTCAATTATATGGTTGAAGTACAAAAAAAAAAAAAAACTAATTTCAGGAAAGGAGATAAGTTGAATACAACAACCAACAATCGAAAAATGTTTTATCCAATTTCTACAGGACATAACCCCCCCCCATGAACCATGGACCTTGCCGTTGGTGGGGAGGCTTGCGTGCCTCAGCGATACAGATGGCCGTACCGTAGGTGCAACCACAACGGAGGGGTATCTGTTGAGAGGCCAGACAAACGTGTGGTTCCTGAAGAGGGGGAGCAGCCTTTTCAGTAGTTGCAGGGGCAACAGTCTGGATGATTGACTGATCTGGCCTTGCAACATTAACCAAAACGGCCTTGCTGTGCTGGTACTGCGAACGGCTGAAAGCAAGGGGAAACTACAGCCGTACTTTTTCCCGAGGACATGCAGCTTTACTGTATGATTAAATGATGATTGCATCCTCTTGGGTAAAATATTCCGGAGGTAAAATAGTCCCCCATTCGGATCTCCGGGCGGGGACTACTCAGGAGGATGTCGTTATCAGGAGAAAGAAAACTGGCGTTCTACGGATCGGAGCGTGGAATGTCAGATCCCTTAATCGGGCAGGTAGGTTAGAAAATTTAAAAAGGGAAATGGATAGGTTAAAGTTAGATATAGTGGGAATTAGTGAAGTTCGGTGGCAGGAGGAACAAGACTTCTGGTCGGGTGACTACAGGGTTATAAACACAAAATCAAATAGGGGTAATGCAGGAGTAGGTTTAATAATGAATAGGAAAATAGGAATGCGGGTAAGCTACTACAAACAGCATTGTGAACGCATTATTGTGGCCAAGATAGATACGAAGCCCACACCTACTACAGTAGTACAAGTTTATATGCCAACTAGCTCTGCAGATGATGAAGAAATTGAAGAAATGTACGATGAAATAAAAGAAATTATTCAGATAGTGAAGGGAGACGAAAATTTAATAGTAATGGGTGACTGGAATTCGAGTGTAGGAAAAGGGAGAGAAGGAAACATAGTAGGTGAATATGGATTGGGGCTAAGAAATGAAAGAGGAAGCCGCCTAGTAGAATTTTGCACAGAGCACAACTTAATCATAGCTAACACTTGGTTTAAGAATCATGAAAGAAGGTTGTATACGTGGAAGAACCCTGGAGATACTAAAAGGTATCAGATAGATTATATAATGGTAAGACAGAGATTTAGGAACCAGGTTTTAAGTTGTAAGACATTTCCAGGTGCAGATGTGGACTCTGACCACAATCTATTGGTTATGACCTGTAGATTAAAACTGAAGAAACTGCAAAAATGTGGGAAATTAAGGAGATGGGACCTGGATAAACTGAAAGAACCAGAGGTTGTACAGAGTTTCAGGGAGAGCATAAGGGAACAATTGACAGGAATAGGGGAAAGAAATACAGTAGAAGAAGAATGGGTAGCTCTCAGGGATGTAGTAGTGAAGGCAGCAGAGGATAAAGTAGGTACTAAGACGAGGGCTGCTAGAAATCCTTGGGTAACAGAAGAAATATTGAATTTAATTGATCAAAGGAGAAAATATAAAAATGCAGTAAATGAAGCAGGCAAAAAGGAATACAAACGTCTCAAAAATGAGATCGACAGGAAGTGCAAAATGGCTAAACAGGGATGGCTAGAGGACAAATGTAAGGATGTACAAGCTTATCTCACTAGGGGTAAGATAGATACTGCATACAGGAAAATTAAAGAGACCTTTGGAGAGAAGAGAACCAAGTGTATGAATATCAAGAGCTCAGATGGCAGCCCAGTTCTAAGCAAAGAAGGGAAGGCAGAAAGGTGGAAGGAGTATATAGAAGGTTTATACAAGGGCGATGTACTTGAGGACAATATTATGGAAATGGAAGAGGATGTAGATGAAGACGAAATGGGAGATACGATACTGCGTGAAGAGTTTGACAGAGCACTGAAAGACCTAAGTCGAAACAAGGCCCCCGGAGTAGACAACATTCCATTAGAACTACTGACGGCCTTGGGACAACCAGCCCTGACAAACTCTACCAGCTGGTGAGCAAGATGTATGAGACAGGCGAAATACCCTCAGACTTCAAGAAGAATATAATAATTCCAATCCCAAAGAAAGCAGGTGCTGACAGATGTGAAAATTACCGAACTATCAGTTTAATAAGCCACAGCTGCAAAATACTAACGCGAATTCTTTACAGACGAATGGAAAAACTGGTAGATGCAGACCTCGGGGAGGATCAGTTTGGATTCCGTCGAAATGTTGGAACACGTGAGGCAATACTGACCTTACGACTTATCTTAGAAGAAAGATTAAGGAAGGGCAAACCTACCTTTCTAGCATTTGTAGACTTAGAGAAAGCTTTTGACAATGTTGACTGGAATACTCTTTTTCAAATTCTAAAGGTGGCAGGGGTAAAATACAGGGAGCGAAAGGCTATTTATAATTTGTACAGAAACCAGATGGCAGTCATAAGAGTCGAGGGGCATGAAAGGGAAGCAGTGGTTGGGAAAGGAGTGAGACAGGGTTGTAGCCTCTCCCCGATGTTATTCAATCTGTATATTGAGCAAGCAGTAAAGGAAACAAAAGAAAAATTCGGGATAGGTATTAAAATTCATGGAGACGAAGTAAAAACTTTGAGGTTCGCCGATGACATTGTAATTCTGTCAGAGACGGCAAAGGACTTGGAAGAGCAGTTGAACGGAATGGACAGTGTCTTGAAAGGAGGATATAAGATGAACATTAACAAAAGCAAAACGAGGATAATGGAATGTAGTCAAATTAAATCGGGTGATGCTGAGGGAATTAGATTAGGAAATGAGACACTTAAAGTAGTAAAGGAGTTTTGCTATTTAGGAAGTAAAATAACTGATGATGGTCGAAGTAGAGAGGATATAAAATGTAGACTGGCAATGGCAAGGAAAGCGTTTCTGAAGAAGAGAAATTTGTTAACATCGAATATAGATTTATGGATCAGGAAGTCGTTTCTGAAAGTATTTGTTTGGAGTGTAGCCATGTATGGAAGTGAAACATGGACGATAACTAGTTTGGACAAGAAGAGAATAGAAGCTTTCGAAATGTGGTGCTACAGAAGAATACTGAAGATAAGGTGGATAGATCATGTAACTAATGAGGAGGTATTGAATAGGATTGGGGAGAAGAGAAGTTTGTGGCACAACTTGACTAGAAGAAGGGATCGGTTGGTAGGACATGTTTTGAGGCATCAAGGGATCACAAATTTAGCATTGGAGGGCAGCGTGGAGGATAAAAATCGTAGAGGGAGACCGAGAGATGAGTACACTAAGCAGATTCAGAAGGATGTAGGTTGCAGTAGGTACTGGGAGATGAAGCAGCTTGCACAGGATAGAGTAGCATGGAGAGCTGCATCAAACCAGTCTCAGGACTGAAGACAACAACAACAACAACACAGGACATAAAGCATGAGATAGTACTCGAGAATCTGTTCAAGTTTTGTGCAATAATATGAGAGATATCTTAACATCTGATGACACTATGATATAGCAGGTAGCTCATTTAACATTCAGATGATGGCAGTTCCTAGAGACCAAGGTGGTTGAGGTAAAAAATAATAAATCTAGCTGTAGACAAAAAACTAAAAGATGTATCACAATAAGTAATAAGAATGATAATTTGTGTTGTTCTAGAGCAATAGTTGTGGCATTAAATACCATACCAATAAAAGGTGTGGAGAGAAATAACTGCAGGTAAGATTAAGAAAATTGGAGAAGGGGAAAGGTACAAATTGCAATAAGAATGGGATGGCATATTATGTAATAACTTCGGCGAATACAACGAAGAAGGGTTTACTCTAGATGCCATTAAAAATGTTGAACGACTGTTGGATATCCAAATAAATGATTCAGTTATCTATAGTGGTCATGAGAAAGAAATAAAGATATATCTGTGTGAAGATCACAACCATTTTGGTTGCAATTAACATTATGGCAGCTTTCTTAGCATCATCATATTTCCATGATAACTGTAATAACCCATATAAAAACAAGGACCAAAACAGTAGTAAAATAGAGATAAATGTTTGTGATACAGTTTACAAATGTGAAGGATGCAAAAATATTTGTTTGAAATCTAAATAACATAAATGTGGCTTTGAACTTTGCATGTATTGTAAACAAGCAATGAAAATTGGAAATCATAAATGTTACATGCTACACAAATTTGAAAAAGAGCTATCTGTGAAAGAAAATTTGGTGAGGATTGTATAGTGGGAGTTTGCTCAAATTATAATAAAAATGGTTGCTATGTTAATGGAGAATGGAAAGATTTTTATGTTTACCAATCCTTCAAATGCAATAAAATAGTCATAGGTGAAGAGTTTAAATGTTGTGATAAAGGTTCCCTAGGAGAGTGAATTATACCTGTACTGAGAGATTTATGTGGTTTGACTATGAAGCTAAACAAGAAACTGGAACACATATTCCAAATCTCATAGTTGTTCACAATTTCTATGAGACAATGATTGCAATGAAAGACAAATGATGAATTTGGTCGGTGAATTATATCTGAAATAACAGTTATCACAGATTCATATCTCATCAAGCAAAAAGGTACAATTCCCAATTTTGAAGTACTGTGTTGAAAAAACAATAAATATCTACACAGGAACTAAACTGATGTTATTGGAGATCAAACAATTAGGCATAGAAATTATAAATAGCAGTAACTTTGTCCAAGGCTGTCTTAGCAGTTTTCCAAAAACTTTTGATTTGAAAGAATTGAAGGAAGGCTACTTCCCTCATTTGTTCAATACACAAGAAAGTGAAAGTTACATAGGGCCAATTCCTGATACTCAGTATTATGGTGTTAATACTACAAAGCCAAAAGATAGAGAAGCATTTCTCAGATGGCAAAAGTAGATGGATTTGATAAAGCAACTAATACTGTTTATTAATACCATTGTTGTTTCTGGCATGGATGGAAAAAAGTTTTAAAATTGAGACAATAAAAATTAAGACTCAATGGATTACTTTTATCAAAAGACCTTAATCAGAAGTGCAGAAATACGAAATGTTGGATACAATTTAGTCGAAATGTGGGAATGTGACTGGCTTAACTCAGCAGAGTACAAAAAACTTAAAAAATTGAAACTGTTACCAGACATTGTGGAATCATTGAATCCAAGAAATGCTTTTTATGGTAGCTGAACAAATGCAACAAAATTGAGGGCTAAAGGTGATGGTGACAGCACAAAAATAATAATGATGGTCTATGCAACCTTCATCCAACTGTTATGGTTATCATCCTGTGTGACAGGAAAGAAAAATATATAGAACAAGATATTATAGCATAAAATGGCATAGATTAATAAAATGTAAAGTATTGGTGCTTAGTGGATTGCATCACCCTGTTTTGCCTTCATGTATACAAATCGATAAAAATGAAAAACTATTGTTTGTTTTTGAGTCAAATGTGCAGAAGAAAAAATAAGAGTGCAGTCACAGGGATAAAGAAAGAAGTTTTATTGGAACATAGGTAAGAGATGAAGTAAAATTGGCTGTGGAAATGGGATACAAAATTTTAGATGTCTATGAAGTGTGGGATTTTTAAAAGTAAGAGCAACATGTTGTTTAAAAATTATGTGAAAGACTTTCTGAAAATAAAACCCAAAACCAGTGCACATAATTTTGAAAGTGATGAATAGTGTATCAAAGAAGTTAAAGAGAAGTTTGATATTGACTTGGATCATGACAGAATAAAGGAAAATCCTGGAAAACGAGCTGTTACTAAGATATGTCTTAATTCATTGTGGGGAACATTTGGACAAAGGCAAAATATGAGTGAAACTGAGGATGTCAAGATTTAGAGCAGTTTTATGAGATACTACAGGATGATTGATTAGATAATTTGGATGTTTATTAATAAGAACTTGGTACAGACGAGGTACAATTCAAATAATATTATTTGGAAAACAATACAGCTACAAACATCTTCATCGCTGCATTCACTACGAGGCCCTTGTCACACGACATTTCATTTCATTTACAGTACATCAAATGCAAAAATTAGATTATATGATAGGTTATATAAACTGGGAAGAAATGTTATATACTTTGACTCTGATTTGTCAATATATATTGATGATGGCTAAGTCAATTTAGGAAATGGTTTTATGTTGGACAGAAGAGTTACGAGATAATAAATACATTACAAATTGGGCTTTGACCGGACCAAAGAGCTATTATTATGAGAAAAACGAAGAAAGTTCTGTGTTGAAAGAAAAAGGATTCACATTAAATTACCAAAATATTCAAAATTTGAATGGCAAATTATGATAAGGCTAACAGAGAGTGAAGTGAAAGAAAAGATACAAATAGAGTACAGTCAGATAACTTGATGATGATATTAAAAATCTGGTCAACAAACAGTTTAAGAAAGAGTTCTCATTTTAGTATGATAGGGGAGTTGTTCTAGAAAATTTTGATACAGTGCGTAATGGATGTTAAAAATTAAATAACTTATATATATCTTCTAATGTAAAGAAAAATTCATACCAAATTCCTTATACAAATAGCATAAAGTACATCTACATGGATACTCTGAAAATCACATTTAAGTTCCAGGCAGATGGTTATCTTTTGTTGTATTCTATGATATCTAATTTTCTGTTTATAGAGATAAACATTCATAAGAATAATAAGAAGCTTTAATGTAATTTTGCAACTTTTTGGTACATTATTTGTAGGTAAATTATGATTTACTGTGACTTTTACAGTCATAAAAAGAGAGAATCTGAGTTTTCTACTTCCTCCCATATTTCTATATCATTTACTTTTACATCATCATGGTTCCACCTTCTGAAATGTTCTGTAGTTAAAGATAGCTTAAAATATTCTTTAAACATACTACCTTCAACTTGTCTCTCTCCCAGTTTAATATTTTTATTGAAAAAAATCTGAGATTTAAATTCATCCCATAACTAGTCATATTTATAAGCTAAAAAATTAAAAAGATTATTAAAATTTATTCTATATAAATGGAGACAGTTCCATCGACATGAAATTCATCCACGATGAATATTTTTGAATTTATTCAAAAGACAGTTTATCAATTAAACTTAGGAAGTTGGTTTAGAGATATTTGGTTTCCTTTGCTTGAAGAAAAAGTGCATTAATTACTGAGAATATTTAATTTTTTTTATATGATATTCCCTTGGTCAATTATCAGACCATGGAAAATTTTAGACATAACAAAAGTAATACGTTAAATTTTTGAAAGGTAATGAAATTCCATACACAGAAATCAAGCCTAATGTTTCACTTGCTTTAGAATATGAATATATTCAAAATGAAATAAGAATCATAAGACCTAGTAATGCTGCACAACAGAAATTGTTTTTATTAGCTGTTGAAAATTTTAAAGAATCTGTAATGATATTCAATACAAAACAATATATGCAAGTAAGAAAATATTACTTAACTCTGTTTGAAATATGCATCAGAATACAAAATACAAATTCAAGCTAAACAATTAGCAATTCAATCCCCAAAAATTGTTGAACAAGAGGCTAAAGAACTAAAAGAAAAGGAAAAAGAATGCCTTCACTTAAAAGGTGTAATATCTGATGTAGTAGAGATGAAGAAAGACCAAATTATTTACATTTCCACATCTACACAGCATGCCAAGAAAAAATATTTCAAAGTTGGTGTCGTATTATCTGAAAATAATCTTTCATGAAAATTATCCAGTTATAATAGTGGAAGAACTAAAGACGAAACATTTTTTATGTCATAAAATACAAATGTACAGGTTAAAAATTAGTAGAGAATATGTTTAACACTTATTTTGGTGTACACAGAGTAGATAAAAGAAAAGAAATATATGATATGCACTTCAACAGTCTGTCTTATTTTGTTGAGTAAATATGTGGCAAGTACAATGATATTGTTGATGAAATAAATGATACAAGAAAAATATCTATGACAAAATTTTGATAATACCTGCTATATAATTTTAATTTATCTATTATATTTTTATTCTATATAAATGGAGTCAATTGTAGACCTCATTAATAACAAGCTAGCATACAGTGGTAAGCAATAATGTCTTTACTGATGAAAATAATATTCGATGGATTAAAGCAAAAGATGGTGCTGAAATTTTAGAATATGGAAATCCATCAGAATAAATGTTGATGAAGATGAGACTTTTTAATTAGAAAATTTATTAAATCAATGTGTGCTATTTAGTCACACACATTTAAATATGCAGCCAAATACAATATTCATTAATGAATCTGGTCTTTGTTGTCTTATTTTGTCTTCTAGAAAAGAGGAAGCCTAAAATTTAAACATTGGGTTACCCATGAAATTTTATGTTCAATTAGAAAGTATGGTATATAAACTACAAATTAAAATTAATCATTTAGAAAACATAGTTGAAAGAACGAAAAATATCTTAAATTTTCCAAGAGATATAATTCAATAGAAAAATGAAATTTACAATCATGCCACTCCTCCACACTTTAAACAATATAAACATAGTGAATTTATCTTAATCAAGAAAAATCACATGGGGGGATATAGATATTCTGTTATAATTACCCAAATTGTTCTGTAAATTCTAGATTGTATGAATTGTGATCAGAGTATTCAGAAATGGAAATAACTTTGAGAATCAGAAATCCAAACTACAAAAATTTATATAATTTAATGAAAGAAAGATTACCAATAGTTTGTCAAGGAAATCATTTTGATACAAGTTTAAATGAAGATATTCTCACAACAGAAATAATGAATACTAAAATTGGGCATTAAATAATTACATTATATTTATCAATCCAACTGTTGTGTGAATTATCTAAACCCAACCATTTGACATAATCTTTATCTCTTTTCTTTCTCAAAACTTTTTCAACTAGATAAAAATCAGGATATTTTGTTTTTTTAGTTCTTAGTCATAAAAATTTCCTTCGATATCTTTCAATTTATATGTGACTGGATTGAAATGAACCACTGATTCAATTTAAAAACCTTCTGTTGACCAGTTTCCGTATATCCTTTCCCAAAAAGTCCTTCAAGTTTACCGATTCTTACTTTATCTCCTTTTTTTAATTTTGGAGATGACAGACCCAACTTCCAGGTGGGCCTCAGATTTTTCTCATTAACTTCTGTTGGTTTTATTTTTATACTTGAATGTTTTGTGTCATTGTACTCATGAACTAAAATTTTTACCAAGTTAACCCACTTATAATTTCCTTGAGGAGCAAATCTTTTCCACATCTTCTCTTTAAGTGTTCTGAAAAATCTTTCAACAACAGATGCTTTAAATTCACTAAAAGTCGAATAATGATTCATGTCATATTTCTTTATTAATTCCTTACATTCTTTGTTATAAAATTCTTTGCCATTATCTGTTTGTAAATTTTTGGTTTTATAACGATGGATATTTTTTCAAAAGTCTCAGATATGTTCTTACCTGTTTTATCTTTAAGTGGGCTAGCCCAAGAAAATTTAGAAAAGACATCAATAACAGTTATTAAACATTTATATCCATGATTTAGCTACAAAATTCCTTTCAGTTGGCTGGAATTCATTTTGACTACATCAACTTGCCATAGATCATCAATACCTAGAGAAAATACATTCCATCATTTAAAGTGTTTTCTCATCAGTTTCTGTAATTCATTAACGATTTGAAACTTCCTGGCAGATTAAAACTGTGTGCCCGACCTAGACTCGAACTCGGGACCTTTGCCTTTCGCGGGCAAGTGCTCTACCATTTGATCTACCGAATCACGACTCACGCCTAGTTCTCACAGCTTTACTTTTGCCTGTATCCGTCTCCTAGCTTCCAAACTTTACAGAAGCTCTCCTGCGAACCTTGCAGAACTAGCATCCCTGAAAGAAAGGATATTGTGGAGACATGACTTAGCCACAGCCTTGGGGATGTTTCCAGAATGAGATTTTCACTCTGCAGCGGAGTGTGCGCTGATATGAAACTTCCTGGCAGATTAAAACTGTGTGCCCGACCAAGACTAGAGTTTGGGACCTTTGCCTTTGGGGGGCAAGTGCTCTACCATCTGAGGTACTGAAGCACGACTCACACTCGGTACTCACAGCTTTACTTCTGCCAGTATCCGTCTCCTAGCTTCCAAACTTTACAGAAGCTCTCCTGCTAACCTTGCAGAACTAGCACTCCTGAAAGGAAGGATATTGCAGAGACATGGGTTAGCCACAGCCTTTGGAAGCTAGGAGACGGATACTGGCAGAAGTAAAGCTGTGAGTACCGGGCGTGAGTCGTGCTTCGGTAGCTCAGATGGTAGAGCACTTGCCCACGAAACGCAAAGGTCCCAAGTTCGAGTCTCAGTCGGGCACACAGTTGTAATTTGCCAGGAAGTTTCATATCAGCGCACACTCCGCTGCAGAGTAAAAATCTCATTCTCATTATCGATTTATTCATGAATATTAGGGGTGAGAGATTTGGTCACACCTTCACCAACTGCTGAAGCGGTGATAGGACTACGTTTGACTACAAATTTTTTTAATGAATGTACCCTTTTTGAAATTACATGCTGTGCAAAGACCTTCAACCCTCTGTTGTCGATTTTTAGTGGTGAGTCTGTGAGGATTATGAGGATCTGTAAACGTTTTGTGCTTCAAACATTAGATGTGATTATGATTATTCATTTGTATAGAAATAATTTATTAAATTTTAAGTTAATCTAAATACCTCAGTACTTCTAGATCTTTTGTACACTCTTATTAATTTGCGAATCTAATGACTTAAGTTTACTTGCTAGTGAATCTATTTTATCTAATGCATGAAGGAGACTTGTTTTCGTTTTATTTATTTCTTTATTATGATGTTCCATGATACCATCGAAAATACCATTTCTTTGCTTTAAATCTGAGACAATCTTGTTGTGTTCGTTTTTTGTAACAAGACTTTTTAATTCTTCTTTATTGACATAATTACTGAATTGTGTAAGAATGCTTGGTTATCCTAGGTTTCTTACAATATCAGCTATCTCTTTTTCTAGGTACTGTTTTGTAACAGCATCATAACCATTTACTGGATCTTTTATATTTACTATTCTTCTGCTTTTCAAAACAACATATCCTTTAGCTAGTTTAGAAATGGTTCACAATTCTCCAAGAAATTGTTTAATTAGATTTTCTATTTTTGGGTCACTTTCACTTTTGATTTTTTCTAATACTCCATTTTTAATTTTTTCACTGCTCTCCTTATTAGTCTTATTTCCAAAAATGCCCATTTGATAAAGTCAAAAATCGTTACACTTGCAATTATCTGACAGCAATTTTAAAGCAAATAGTAATAAATGACCACAATTTACTTAATTAAAATTTTATATTCTCTCGGAATTGAAGTGTAGATAATTTTGTCCCAAATAATTAACTAGTGAAATTGATACATTACAGCCAAATGAGTCAAAAACAAATTTTATATCTTTATTCTTACAATAACAAATCCAATGGGAACCAGCATGATCAGACGTATCTAAATTAACTATTCCAGGTTCGTATTCTCTAGGAAGAGTTGGCAATTCATCGATTATAAAAACACCACTAAAGTCTTTATTTTTTACTTGTTTAACTTTCTATATCGGAATTACTCAATGCTGTAGGATAGATATCGATTATTTCTTTTGAATTTTTTTTTCTAGATCCTGTTCCTTTCTTTTCCAATGCTTGATTATGCCTCTTCTGCTCCACCAATCTCCACTCCTGGTACCTGGGTGGTCAGCACGAGGGAATGTCATACCTAATGGCCTGGGTTCGATTCCCACCTGGGTCAGAGATTTTCTCCACTCAGGCACTGGGTGTTGTGTTGTCCTTATCATCATCATTTCATCCCTGTCGACACCCCAGTCGCCAAATGGGCATCACCTCGAAAGACTTGCATCACACAAACAGTCTACCCGACACGAGGCCCTAGCTACATAGGACTTCCGTTTGTTCTGCCAATTCTGCATCAGCTTTTTTCTTGTTTGTTACTGCATTTGACATTGCTGTGGATCCACCAGTAAGTGAACCAATAGTTGCTAGAAATGGTAATGCATCTAATAGTTATGGAAGAAATCCACCTTTATGTTGTGTTAATCCAGCGCCTTTCTTCTTTCTTGTTAGATATTCAACAATCTTTTTCACAACAGTATTACCTAGTGTAATGAGCAAATTATCACCAGTTTTTTCTCTATCTTTCCTTTTTCTATATCATTTCTAATCATTACCCAGTTTAAATTTAATAGATTTTGGTTATGTTTTGCCAGTAGGCAGCAAAGTGTAGTCGATTGAAAATTTTTTCATGTATATAAATTAAAAATTTATATGGATTAATATTATTTTACACGCCTAAACCATTGTTGTCCACACCTAACCCCATACCTAATTTTCTCTTTCCATATGTAATGCCTCTAACTACAGTGGCTGCAACGTTCGCTCCTAATGTTGCGTCACTTGCATGCAGTCTTTCTTTTGCAGGATCAGCTTCATGTCTATTTTCTAAATCCTTATGATCACGATAGGTAATGCCATATTGTTTGCAAGCTTCGTCTAATAGATTAATTCCTTGATCTCCACATGCTGATCTTTCTTCTAAATTAGCTAAAGGCTGACAAAATTTATAGCTTGAAATCCCTCTCAGGCATTGGTATATTATTTAAAACCCAACTGACTAGTCCTTTACGATGTTTTTCACTTTTCCAAAATGTGTAAGGAAGAGTATTCAGAATTCTGATCAAATATGAAATTGCTTTTGGATTATTGACGAGGAAATCACTAAACCTATTTCTGAAAATTCGCATTATTCCCACTTTTCATTATGATAATTTTCATTTCCAGCTAATTCTTCTCCTTGAATTACAGATAATCTATCAATTAATTGATGGACATCATTCACCCAGACATATTCGACTGGTTTTCTTGAATTTTTTTTTACCAAGCTTTCACCAACTTTTATCCTTCACTTTGCAATGAATCATCTGAATTTTATTGTCTCAGTGTTGGAAAAAACCATCAACAGTTTACCTTATCAAATATTTGTATTTATTTCCTCTATTCGATTTTATTTTATTTGGATTATGATCAGAATATGATGCTCTTGAACAGTATGATATATCTGCAAAATCTGATAAATCAGAATCTGTAAATAATATATTCATGTCTTCCATAGTTATCTATTTTTAGTTAAAAGATACGTTAATCCCTCTGTACCTTCGTATGTCCAATCACCAATAATTAATTTATCTTCACCAAAATCTCCTGGTAATTTGACAATTAATTTAGATGAACCAACAGGTCTTACTTCAAAAACTTTATCTTCAATGTGATTAATATATTCCAACATTCTTTCACTTAGATTTATTTTTGTAACATTTTATCCTCTTCTGTCTCTCTCTATTTCTTCTCCATACTGTGTTAATAAATATTGTATTTCTGATTCACTTAAAGTATAGTCACACTGTGAACTTTCATATTCTTTAACTGGCGGTATATTATTGAATTTTTCTAACTGATAATGAGAATAAGGAACCATATGCTTTCTACTTCTCTATTTCCTTTCAAACAATTATCACCTAATCCTTCGATACCTTGTTCAACTTTTTCGATTGTATCAATAACTGGTAGATCTTTTTTATGTATTTCATACTCTGTTCTTGATTGTTTCTTCCATTTTTTAAACTCTTCTTTTAACTGGTCTTTTACTCTTTTATTTCACCTAGCTTTTTTAACAACTTCTTCATCATATTTTACAAACATTTAATACAAATGAAAAAACTATAACAAAACTTTTTTGACGTTTACGTTGAGCATTTTATGTTTATGTTTAACGTTTATGTTTTTATGAAATGTTGTATTTTATTTCTGAACTTACTTTTATTTGGTTTTCTAGTCTTGTCTATCATAAAAAATCCAAATTCATCACTCCAATATTTACTACACATTCATTTTAGGTCATCAAACTTTAAATAACCTCCCATGAAATGACGGTAAATGTGATTTAAATTTGTGGCATCCTGTTGAAAAATATTTAAGAAATTGAGCTTATATCTGACAATTGTATCAGTATTTTTGAGTAAGTTCAAGCTAAATAAAACCAATCTATTCCTTTATGTCTTAATCTAGTAAAATATTCTGTAACTATATCCTGATTTTTAAGAATGAATCATCAAATACCACTACAGAATTTTCTTGACATTCATTTAATGGAACAATTTCATCATTATTTTCAATAAAATTAGTAACTATCTCTCTATGCTTATTTTCAATTTTTTCACATTTCTTTAGGAATTCTTGATACTTTGACTGATCTTAACTTTTAGAATAAATCTACAAATGAGTAATTTTATTGCAGTTCAATCATCCTGGTGTTAGAATATAATTATCAATCATTAATGTTGTTTTTCTGCAACCTCTTGGTCCTATGATTCACATAGGATAGAATTTGGTAAAAGTTTGCTATGTTTATTTCTGGATTTGTTTTTGGGAATTCTTCTTTTTGGTTCCCTATCAGTATTCATGTAATTAAATGAATGTTTTAATAGTAAATGAGCAGATTATTTCAATTGAGTGGTAATTTGTCTGATGCGAAAAAAGATTATCTGTACCTGTATGAGACAGTTTTCATAATGTTGCACTGGTTGATTTTTATTCACTATTTTTACTTCAGATACTATAGAGAAAAATAATAAATCATATTGTGATGGAGAAACAACAGAAATTACAACTGGTCAGTACAATTTGAAAAACTTGGAAAAATGTATTCATTTGAAAAAGCCTAAAATTAACATTAAAGCAGATGAAATTTTAGAGTTACTATTGAAAGTGATGTTAAGTTACATATGGTTGTAAAAGATAGTATTGGAAGTGTATTTGGATTTAGTAACCAAAGTGTCAGCAATGAGTCTACGAGGGGTACCCTTGCGAAAAGAGACACCACCTCAAAACTTACTAAAAGATCAGAAGTACTTAGGTGGAGAGCCCCCAGTCTGTTCATAAAATCGGCCGAGTTTTGTATGTGAAGTGGACGTTTGCCTACAAATGGCCTCAGCAAGAATGCAAGATAATTGGCTAAGTTGTAAGTGGGGGCCCCAATATTGCTCACTACTGGCCACAAGGATAGTCCATCTTTATGTACCTTCGGAAGGCCATACAGTCTTGGAGGTACGCTGCCATGAGGTCTTAAGTGTTTGATCTTCTCTGGAGGCAATGAGGAAGAATTCAGGAGTGTAGATGTCGTCTGTTGCATACGGGTACCCCTTGGCACTGACTGGCAATAAGTTTCAAGTGGGAATCACTGATTTGTTTCGCCACGATCTCTCCTCAACATATTTTATGTTCAACCAAGAATATTTTGAACAGATTGACGGCGTCGCCATGGGTAGACCTTTGTGACCCATGGTGGCCAACCTTTTTATGGATACTTTTGAGGAGAGAGAACTTGAATCAGCAGCCGTCAAACCAACTGTTTTTTGGAGGTACGTGGATGACACTTTCGTAGTGTGGCCTCATGGAGAAGAAAAATTAATTGAGTTTTCGATTACCTCAGCTCCATTCATGAGAACATTCGGTTTACCATGGAATTAGAGAAAAATGGTTGGCTCCCTTACTTGGATGTGCTAGTTAGACAGAAGATTGATGGCTCTCTGGGGCATTCAGTTTATCGAAAGCCCACACATACTGATTTGTATTTAAATTCGTCCAGCTGCCATCACCCATAGCAAACAATGAGTGTACTTAAGACACTGGTACACAGAGCTCATGTAGTATCAGATGCAGATAGTTTGCCTGAAGAGCTTGCCCACCTGTAGAGGGTTTTCAAAGTGAATGGATATTCTATAAAGCAAATTAGCAAGGCACTTGCAATTAAGCCAAAGAAACGCGAAGTTGAGAAAAATGAGAGCACACCTACTAAATCTTTAGCTTTTCTTCCCTTTGTTGCCAACATTTCCTTCAAAATTGGAAGAATCCTCCACGGTTTCGAAGTGAAAGTGATATTGCGTCCACCATCGAAGATATCCGACCTGCTGGGATCAGTGAAAGACGATCTGGTATTGCGGAAGGCGGGAATTTATAAAATACCTTGTCAGTGTGGCATGTCATATATAGGTCAAACATTGCGAACAGTAGAAGAGCGTTGCACTGAACATCAACTCTGTACTCGCCTTTTGCAACCTAGCAAGTCTGCAATAACTGAGCATTGCATTTCCACTGGACACTCAATGGAGTATGACAAGACAACAAATTTGCCCACAGCAACATCCTTTTCGGACTCTGTCATAGAAGGATCAGTGGAAAGTCGCATGGCAGACAATTTTATGAACCGTGACAACGGCTACCAGCTAGATAATGGGTGGAACCCCGTCATCTCTACGATCTGCTCCAGAGAAGACGTCAGAGTACTCTGATGGCCGCGGCAACTGGCAACACCGAAGACAGTGAGTTCTGCAGTTCCACCAGCGAGGACGCTGCTGGCAGGCGGTGTGGTTCGTCTGTTAGTATGATTTTGACGCATGCACGGAATACTCGCTGCCCGCTATATATTGCGGAACAGAGGGTGTCTTCGTCGACTCTCCGGCGGTACTCCGCAAGGTTACCGCCCTTCGATTGTGCCATTCCAGCACTAATCGAAACGTTAGTTTTCCAGGCGCCAGCCAGCCAGCCAGCCAGCCAGCCAGCCAGCCAGCGGTACAGCCGAGCAGCAGCAGCAGCGGTCCCGGCCGGCAGGAGCGGTACCGGCCAGCATCAGCGGTCCAGTCTGTAGCAGCCAGCCACCCTCCACCAGCAGGGGTCCAGCCAGCAGCAGCAGCAGCAGCAGCGGCCCCGGCCCCGTCCGCGGCAGCAGCGGCAGCTGCGGCATTCCTGTCAGTCGGCTCCAGCTTCTGCGCCAGCAGCGTGGGTCCTTGGTCGTCGTCCGTCTTCGTCCGTGTTCGTCTTCGTCTTCGTCTGTCCCCAGTTTCTTTTCCCTTCTTCTTCCCCTTTCCTTTTTGTCCTGTGTCCTTTTGTATATCCTTGTCGTCATGTCAGCCCCCACCACCACTACGACCACTACCACCACAGGCACAGTCTACACGTCCGCCTCTGGCGCCACCACCACCATTACATGGTGTGCCCAGTCACACCCCCCTCTTTCCATCCCTCCTCTTCTCACTATCATTTCGCCTTCGCTCTTTGTTGCCCCGTCCCCAGCTTCTTCCTCCTGCTCCTCTCCCTCTGATCCATTCCCCCCACTCCCCCAGCCTGTTACTGCAGCTCCAGCTAGGGTGGTGGCCTGCCGGGCCACTGCCCATGCCCAACTCTCCCCATCGCCTTCGGCATCACCGCCACCGCCGTCGCCGTCGCCTTCACCGTCACCATCTCCGGCGCCGTCTGCTGCGTCCATGCCGGGACCTGCCGTTTCCGCCACCTCCCTGTAGCTCCCATCCCTCATATCACCACCCACCCTACTGCCGCCGTTAAACGCCCTAGTGGCACCGCTACCTCCTCCACTCCCAAAAAGGCCCCACCCCGTCCTCCTTCCCTCTCCCAGGATGCCATGGATGTCTCCTCACCTGCCCCTGCTCCCTCCGCTTCCTTCACCTCCTCCTCCTCCTCCCCCCTTCTTTATACAAATACCTCCTCTCCCGTCTGGATCCTTCCCTTCTCGAGGCCCGGAATCTATCCTCCTCCTCCGTCAACATGTCCCTGGTGCCCCCGTCTCTCTCCTCACTCCCAGACGGGATTCCGTTCTCATCTCCTCCCCCAGCCCTACCCTCCATACTGACATTCTCTCCCGCTTCCCCATCACCCGTTTTGGCCCCAATGCTTCCCTCACCCCTGCTCCTTCTCCATCTTCAACCTGCCAACCCCAATCCCCGTGTCGCCCACTGACCCTCACCGCTGTGGTCACTCGGCTCAGTTCGATGATAACGGAGGAAGGGAGCTCAAGGCGCATCCCACACAGGAAGTGCGGGCGGTCCGCCGCACTTTCAACTCATTCGGCCCCACCCGCCTTATGCGGTTTTTTTCCGAGGACGCCCCCTACATTGACCGTCTCTTGAAGGAGGGTGCCCGCCTCTTCCACCATTGCTATAAGGTCGACCCCTCCCGTTCCCCTTCTCAATCCCTGCGCTGACAGAGGTGTCTGCCCTATAACGCACACCCAACAGCTGAGTACCGCGAGGCCCCCACCTGCCAGCATTGTAGACAAGCGCACTTCCTCCGGCAGTGCCCTAACCTACAATCCCCTCCCTCCTGCAATACCTGCAATCTCCCCCATCCCACCTACTCCCAAAAGCGTAAAGCCCGACCCCCTCCGACCACTCCTGAACTCACTGTACCTGTCTGTCTTCTGGACACTCCCACCCCTCCTGGCAATTCCCTTCATCCACCCCCCCCCCCCCACCGCTGAGGACATCATCAGGTTCCTCACCATTGTCTTACAAAACGTCCACCCTTTCCAGCGCCCTCACACCCTCCAACAGGTCTCCCTCGCCATCCGTTCCATTTTCCACTTGAAAATGTGCGCCACCTACTCCAACAACCAGGCCCATTTCACCTTCTTCCGTCTTGACACCCTTGTCTAAATCCCTGTCATGGCGCGACAGCACCGTATCCTTTTCAACATCATCCACTCCCTTCCTGCCAACAAGAACCTCTTCCTGCACACCCTTGCCACCCACCGCATGGATGCCTTCGTCCTGAATGAAACTTTCCTCCAACCCCACCACACCGTCCACACGTCGCTCTACCTCCTTCACCGCTCCGATAATCCCCTCCCGATTGCGCGTGGTGGAGTTGCCATTGGTCACCACCACCAGATCCCAGTTCGGCTCCAACCTCTCTTTCCCGACCCCACCGAACACCTGATCCTTAGTCTCTTCTTAGTCCGCCTTAACGTCCCTATTCCCTTCGACTTCCTCTCCCACATCGCCGCCGACCTCAACATCCATTGTTGTTCCGCGGCCCAGTTACGGCGCTGGCATCGGTTCCTCTCCTCCCTTCAAGGGGACCTCATCCCCATCCCCCAGCACACCCGTCCCAAATCCAACTCCACTCCCGATGTTATCCTTTCCTCCCCTAACCTCCTTGGCCGCGTAACGGTGGATGTCCTGGAGCCTATTGGTAGCGACCATCTCCCTGTACTCCTCACCGTTTCCGACGGTCGTCGCCCCCGCCCCGACCCTCGTAATGACCCTCCCGCAAAGTACATCCTATTCCCCCTGCCACATGGAAACTCCACTCCCGATGTTATCCTTTTCTCCCCTAACCTCCTTGGCCGCATAACGGTGGATGTCCTGGAGCCTATTGGTAGCGACCATCTCCCTGTACTCCTCACCGTTTCCGACGGTCGTCGTCCCCGCCCCGACCCTCGTAATGACCCTCCCCCAAAGTACATCCTATTCCCCCTGCCAACTGGAATGCCTACAGGGATACCCTCTCCACCCAGGTCGAAAGCCACCCCTTCACCTACCGCCACCCTGACGATGTAACCCATGCCACCTCCTTTCTCCAGCAGACCTTGTCTGAGGCTGTGGAGGCCCATGTCCCTACTGTTGCCATCCACCCCCACCGTCCTACCTTACTCGCACAGGCCATCCTCCTCCTTCGTGAATCCCGTCGTCTC
Source organism: Schistocerca gregaria (assembly GCF_023897955.1). Lineage (NCBI taxonomy): Eukaryota > Metazoa > Arthropoda > Insecta > Orthoptera > Acrididae > Schistocerca > Schistocerca gregaria. Next base: position 427,919,713 of record NC_064926.1, read on the forward strand.
TACTGTGCCTTCCTCCACACGCGTGACCCAGACACCCTACGACGCCATCAGCAATTCCAACGACACATTCGTAATTTGCTCTCGGCCAAGAAACGCCGGGACTGGCAACAGACATGCACCGGTTTAAATGCTACCCTACCTATCAACTCGTCCAAGTTCTGGTCAGCCTTCCGTCGCCTTACCGGAAGTAAACCCTCCCCCTACTATCCTCTCCTCCATGATGATCAGCCATTCCCTGACACTCTTAGTAAGGCCCATCACTTTGCCTCCTATCTCTCCGATGTATTTTCCATCCCCGACGATCCCCAGTTCGTTTACTCCCTCTTCCCGGATGTCTGCAATCGAACTTAACACCTCTGTCCCTCTCCTAGCGCCTGGTTTCCAGTACTTGGACAACATTGCACACACAGAAATCAATGCCCCTATCACTACACAGTATCTCATTGCTACACTCCACACCAAACGCAACACCTCTCCTGGTCAAGATCGTATCACCCACCATCACCTTTGTGAAGCTCCTGTATCTTTCTTTTCCACCCTGGCCAGGCTCTACAATGTAGTCCTGTCCACCGGTTACTACCCTGACCTGTGGAAAACCTCATGTGTCCTGATGTTCCTTAAACCTGGTAAACCGCCATCCGCCGTCTCCTCCTACCGTCCCATCAGCCTTACAGTAGTCTTCAGCAAGGTCCTGGAATCTATCCTCACCCGCCGCACCCACCAGCATCTCCGCCAGCACCGCCTCCTTCCCATCACCCAGTGTGGCTTTCGGGCATCCTTCTCTTCCGACGACCTTCTCCTTCACCTCACTCATCTACTTTCTGAACAGCTTAATTCCCATCGCTCTGCAATCTTCCTCTCCCTGGACCTCGAACGTGCTTATGACCGCGTATGCCATTCATGTCTCCTCTTCAAGCTCCAAACCTTCGCCCTTCCCATTAATTACGTCTGTCTGATCGGCTCCTTTCTCTCCCGCCGTCCTTCCTGCGTCACCATCCATAACACGGATTCCTACACCTTTTTTCCCTCCGCCAGTGTGCCCCAAGGTTCCGTCCTCTCCCCCCTTCTGTACCTTTTGTATATGGCGGACATGCCGCCACTGTCACCCCCCGTCCACCTTCTCCAGTTTGCCGATGACATCACCTTCCTTGCCCTTGCCCCCACCCTGCAGCGCTCCCAACACCTTCTCCAATCCCATCTTGACTGGTTAACTGCTTGGTGCAACCAGTGGTTGCTCAATCCCTCCTAAACCCAGGCGATCATTGTAGGCAAAACCACCCCTTCCTTCCGCCTCCTTGTTTTCTATCTCACCGTGTATGGCCGTCCTGTCGCCCTCACCCCCACCCTCAAGTACCTTGGCGTCACCCTCGACCGTCGACTCTCCTGGACCCCACATCTCTGGACAATCCAAGCCAAGGCACGCTCCCGTCTTCATCTCCTCAAGCTTCTTTCCGGCCGTAAGTGGGGTCTGGACGCCTCCACCATACTCCACACCTATAAATCCCTCATCCGCCCTATTCTTTGTTACGCCCATCCAGCCTGAATCTCCGACCCCCCTACCTTTTACAAATCCCTCCAAATCCTTGAACGCCATGCTCTCCGCCTCGCCTATTGCATCCGTCTCCCCTCCCCCACGCGGATCCTGTACGATCTCATTCCATTCCCCCATCTCCTCCTTTTCCTTGAGAGGATACAGATCCTGTACATCTCCTGCAAACTTGATCCTCCTCACCCACTTGTGTCGCCCATCCTCTCCCACCTCCCCGCTGCCGCGCCTGTATTCCCACGTCCCACCCGGTCTCCATCTCTCTAGCCTCCTTACCCTCTCCCAAGGTGGCTTCCGCCAGCTCCCCCTCCCTGATGATGTCCTCCTCCCCTCCATATACCCCTCCTACCAACTTTGATCCTCCTTCCCTCTTCCTGTCTCTGTTCCTTTGGGCACCCTCCCTCCCTCCTCCCTTTCTCCCCACTCCTCCCCCAGGCTTCCCCTCCCCTGTCCCTCTACTCCTTCTCCCATCTCCTCAGCCATTGGCGTCTTTGTTCTCCCCTCTTCACCCCCCCCCCCCGTCCTTCTTCCCCTCTTGGCAGGCCCCCAGACTCGCACATGCTACGTGGACTTTCGCGCGCCGGAGATCATCGCCATCAGTGTCTCGTGTGTGCCGTCGTGTTTAGTGTTCAGTGTTCACCGTCGCACTCCATCGTTCACCTGTGCCGTCGTCGTCTTCAGTGTTTGTGCGTCGTGTTAACAGTTTCAAGTGTGGATTCTCGTCGAGTGTGAACGGCTCCGTGTTTGTCTTTCTGTGTCAACTGTTTTCTTGCCCATCGTTCTGTAACCTATGTATAATCTTTCTGTATTTCATCATTGTGTATCCTCTGGCTGAAGAACAGCATAGAACGCTGCTGACAGCCTGCCTGTTGTACAGGTTCTAAACTTACAATGAAGGGAAAAAAGGCGTCTTCGTCAGTCTTCGATGGCTCACCTGAGGATGGCTGGCAGTTGTTCAGTCGAAATATCGTGGATGGAAGCTAACGACGACTGGTTGCAAGTTTAGTTCGCTGGGAAAATTTTAAATTTCAAAAAATTAATTGATAACTATGTGGCGAAGTTGCTTGAGGTCATCACTATAAAGAAAGGAAACAATATTTTGTCTAGAATGTAACATCCTTTCATTTCTTCATCTGTCCTTATGAGATTAACTTCGACTATAGCTCATGAGTTAACTACTGAAGGTCATATCCTTAATAATGGTAACATAAAAAGTAAGAAAAACTAAGTACTTTTCCCTCTAGATTTGTTTCGTGAATTTTTCAAAGATTAGAAAGAACTGGTGTGAGAAGGATATTTAACAGTAATTTTTACTTGGATTTCAAGCGCTGGAGATGCTATTCTTAGATGGGCTGATAAAAACGATGCTGAAATTGAAAAATAGGTACACTTCCAAAAGAAGGTAAAATTGTAATAGAACCTATGGAAATTCGTATTCCTGTCAAAAAGTATGAACCAGAATATTCACTAGAGCTAGAAGAAGATAGATTAAAAAATCCAAAAATTCCAGTTTCTTTCTTTGGATCATAAACAGTTGAAATAGCTGGATTAGAAGAAAAAAGAAATTTTGGACTAGATATTACTAATTATTATAATTCTACAGAATTTGATAAGGCTTACTTTATTTTCGCTGTTTTCCAAACTAATTATAAAAACAATCAACTAATTGATTCTTCATGTTAAATTACAAAATATCTATGTGAAAAATGGTAGAACTGAAGTTTTTTCTCAAGAATTTTGGTGTCTTGACCCACCAAAGAATTGTCTGAAAGCATATAATGCTTGCCTCGATTTCAAGAGAGTCATTCAATTGAATGACTATGTCAATGTAAATCCTCACAGATTTATTGAGAATTATACTATTTTTGTTATAAATATGTATAGGAGAATGAATGTGTTAGTTACACAGAAAACTACAATGAAATTAGTTGTCACTTTTAAGGATAAAATTCCGAAAGATACGGTTGCCTACATTGTATGGTAAGAAAAATTTAACATATGATGCTCAGCATAGAAGTTTGAGTGAAAATTTTTAATATTGTTACTTTTTTCTATATAAATGGATTCTCTACTGAAGAGGATAAATAATGCCAGCAAATTCTGACAGGTTAATGAAGATCAGTGAGCTATTGAAAAAAGAATTGTATTATATTACAGGATGTGAATATTTAAATACTAGACATGGAACGAAAATTTGTATGGATCTTGATAATAAAGTTAAAATTTATTTTACCAGACAGTTTTAATAAAGTAATAAACGAATTAGGCTTTGAATATTTTCAAGATGGTGGTGTTAAACTAGAGTAAAATGGACTGAAAAGGGCTAAAAAGAATGATTACGTATTTCACAAACTTAAGTTCATTGTTTAAATGAATTTTTATTGATTTAATTTTTTATATCTTATTTTTCTTGATTGGTTAGGTTTTTCTCAGCAAATAATCCCCTAGTGTGCTCAGCCTGCCCAGGTATTTCTCAAATGTAGTGTGCTAGCCACTGTGGCATCTCACTCTTTCCCATCCCAGGCTTCATAGTGTGGAGATATATCAGTTACAGCTCGCTGTCATATTTGTTAAGCAGTATCTTCTACATTGCACAGAGTGTTATCCTGATGCTACTTCCATTTCTTCAAGATGAAATTGATGTGCTTTTTCAGCAGGAGAATGCACGTGCATGTATGGTTGCTGCGATGCAACGTGCTTCTCATGGTGGACGGCCCTGACCGGCAAGATCACCAGATCACTCGCCAACATATAGGTTCTCCAGGCTCTAAGAGAAACATTGCCGAATTGTATCAAAAGACACAAGATGCTTGGGACAAGCTATTACAGGATTCCATTGGGCATCTATAGGATAAACACAAAGGAATTACAGACATTGACTACAAGCTGGTATGACTGAAATCAAAGGGGAAAGTTGAAAATTTGTGCTGCCAGAATTCGAACCCGGGTCTCCTGCTTACTAGGCAGGTGCTCTAACCACGAAGCCACCTGCACATAGTGGTCATCGCTACGCACTGACCAACCTAGCATGTCTTTCGTCAGGCCCAAATTATGTAATGCCCTCTGCTCATTATCCTCATTCCTTGCGGCATTTCGCCGATTCCGGTAAGTGTTCCAGCCTGACCTTGTGTCCATCTGTTCTTAAGAGAGCTATATATATACGATCTCTCAGTGCAGATGCCCACCAGGCCAGGATCGAAAGTCAAAAAATAATAAAGTGAGGAACCTTTGAGAAAGGAATATTAATGCTAATGATAGAGAACTCAAACATACATTACTTTTCTACATAACCTCCCTGCTCTTCAACGCACATTGTCCAACATTTCACAAGTTTTTTGATTCCGTCGAAAAAAAAAAACAGTTTTTGGTTGCACCCGTAACCAATTTTGCACCACATGAAAGACTTGTGCGTCGGTTCAAAATTTTCTTCCCCTGAGCGCTTCTGTCGATGGTCAAAACGTATGGAAATAGCTTGGAGCCAGGTCTGGATCCTGTGGAGGATGTCCAGCAATTGCTTTGTTTCAAGCAGAATTTGATGCATGTTGCTTCACTGAAAACCAAATGCAGAATGGTGTGAAAATTGCTAGTTCTCAAATGTCAGTGAATGATATTGCCAAAGTGGCACTCCAGAGCTATCAGGCTAGAAGGAAAGAGCTCCATGAAGACCAAAAAGACCATATGTACGACTATAGCCAACAGGAATATACTTGTTTCCGGCATAAATGATAATAAAATCGTTTTTTACATATTTCTCGCAACTTTCATTTTTCAGTGTATAAAGAACGTTTTATGAACCATTTCATATTAGAAGCTGAAATTTGCTACAGACTTCGTGAACTAACTGCTTTACGGCCAAGTGGAAGCATGCGCTGAAAGCCATGGGTAAAACAAAACGTCGCACAAAATCATTACATCTATAATCTCTTAGAAAATAGTGTGTAGGAACGTATTACTCTCATTAAAGGTAAGAAGAGTTTTCCTTTCTCACAGTTAGTTGCGTACAAGGCTAACAGGGAGGATACATCAACGAACATCTGTGTTTGTATTACACAGACGACGAGCAAAATTTAGGCCTCTTCCCATTACCTCATCTTCTTCCCTCTCTGTTTTCTTTGAATATTCTGCGTCGAGGAAAAGTGCTTCTCTAAATTATAATTCCATGTCCTGCCTCTTCTCATCACAAGCGGAAGGTTGACTGTTTTTTTGATAAACACAGTTTTAAATGGCTTTCTGACTGGTGTATCAACTAAAAATAAATACTCTTTTTTCAACCTTCTTCCGTCCTCAAGAAAATATTTACTGTACTAAAAGATTCTTTCCCTCTAATTGTAATACAAACTGTATTCATTTGTTGACACTCAACGGCTTTCAGCGAAAACATACGTACAGTTGCTGATTTTATTATGAAGGTTTTTCGCTGTTATTCCTTTAATTTCAATGTGATGTAAACTGTCCGTGAAGGAAACGGATTACTGGAATTTTAGCTAACTCACGAAGGACGATTCATTTTATCACACGTGCATTTTGTCACTGAAAGTATGAACGCATGTAGTAACTACCCCCACAATACAACTTCCACAACAGTCAGATTACTCTTAGAAAGTCACAACGTTTGATTGTACAAGCTCCTGCCGTAAAGTACAATTTTCTAACAGAAATTAGAAAGGCATTATCATCCAGTCCACAAGATACCGTAACGGAAATGAGTTATAATATGCTATTGGTAGTCATAAATTTTTAACTGAAACACCGAAAAACATAAAGTTGTGACACAAATTCGTTGTTAGTTTGCCGGTATCTGTCAGTAGTCACGATATACGCTGTAATCCTCGTTCCACAGTAGAACTGCACACTGTTAGAGAATGAGAAACTAAAATGAGAATGCTACAAGGGCGTTCGCCGACATCGGAAATCCATCATAAGAAGTCTCTCGCCTGCTGTGTGGTCAGATCTTCGTCTTGACAGCCGAATTTACGAAAGCATTGTTAATGATTTCATCGCAGTTATATGTCTGTGATAAGCAAGGAAGTAAATGTCCTCTTAGGTTCCCGCCTATCATGACATATTCGGAAAAGAACAGATAAATATTTGTGATAATCACGAATACAAACGTAGTTGGTGTTCGTTTTATTCCCAACAGTTTAATCTTTCCTGTTTTAATCAGACTGAAGCCACAAAATACAAGAAACTCATTCCTGAGAAACTGTGCTGTTATATGTACGATGGTGTTCTAAAAATGTATGTCTCCGAATTTATTATGTTGAAAATCTTAAAGATTTTTACATAAAACAAGCGTTATTAACATTCTACATATTTATTCTTCAAGTCTACATACACTCTAAGATAAAAAACAAGAAAGCAATTGACGTACCTCAAAGGATCTATCTGAATGGGACGGAAATCGGTAGATGCGATTTACATATAGACTATAGACAAACGAACGATTGCAGTTTCAGAAAATACTGGATGATTTATTCAAGAGAAAACTCTTCACAAATTGATCAAGCCAATAACAAGTTGGTTCATCTCTTGCCCTTATGCCAGAGGTGGGCCAACGTATTATTTCGCCTCCTAATGCATGCACACTTCCTACTTCTTCCGATTAGGTTCACGTATTGATATCAAATATATATATATATATGTCATATATATGTGAAGTACTGAACATTCTTTTTTCAAAAACTTTCTCGTCGTGTAAGATGTTCTTTAGATATCGTATTCAACTGACTGTTTGTTGGCCCTGTGTCGGGTACTTGAACAGTGTCGTGAAACAAAACTTAAATTTTAATGAAATGCTGAATTTGAAATAATGAAAATGAATCTATTTACATGCCAAAAGAAAATAATTATGTCCTCAGCGAAAATTATTCAAGTGACATTTCAGTGTTCACTATAAATAAATATGCATACTTAGTGGAGAACCTGAAAATTTTGACGACTCAGAAATGCAAGTGGGATTTCCCTCGAAAGAAAAGTGACTTACCTCTTGCTCATCACGCTATTTTGTGTCTGGAGTACAAATTCTCTCGAAAGTAAACTGAAATTGACAAATCCAGCAGCTAAAGAATAATCAACTATAAATTTTTCTTTACTTGTCAGTAACAGTCTGTGGCTGCGTGTGGCATAAGGTGCAATACACAGACGGCAAGAAATTTTAAACTTTGCTACAAGGGATGCAGGAGGATTTTACTTTAAACAAAAGCGTTCTGAAAAATGAAACTTCGATTATTGTCAAAATGACTGTAGAACATAAGATTAACAATTACGACATTACAACCAATTGCGTAGTTTGTGACATAAAGAAAACAAAGAAATCAAATTAACACAAATCATGAATATCGTTAGTTACCTGAGGGACAAAGATTTTCTTCAGTTGATACTTCTGACAAAAAACATTTCGTTCTTGTGCGTTCAAGGATTACCTAGAAATATTCCTCCAAAAATCTTCTCCATCACCATAATCAGTAAAATACCTTTATAAACAAGTTTTCATCCCCATAATTATTCCAGATAATTTCTCACGGATTCACAAATATCTGTTCTCCTTCTCTGAAACTCAACTGCTCGGTACTATGCCTCCAGTAAGAATGCCCCAGCTATGCATAACTGACTGGTGAGCAAGCACACCACAGATTAAAATTGAATAGTAACAGTCACAACTGCATAAACCTTTTCTATATGGGGTAAACGGTTTTGGTCTGTATTTAGAGGGCTGCGCGGTCTGTAGCGCTGCAGTCACGGACTGAGCGGCTGGTCCCGGCGGAGGTTGAAGTCCTCCCTCGGTCATGGGTGTGTGTGTTTGTCCTTAGGATAATTTAGGTTAAGTACTGTGTAAGCTTAGGGACTGATGACCTTAGCAGTTAAGTCCCATAGGATTTCATACACCTTTGAACCTTTGTGTTTAGAGCATCTTCAGGCCTTACACCATGATGGTATATGATGGCTGTGAACGGAGCTGGCGCTACACTTCCACCAATGCTAAGTGCTTCGTTCACAGCCACCAACTACTATAACGGTGTAAGGTCTGAAAATGATCTAGATACAGGCCGAAACCGGTAACATCACATTAAAAAAGTTTAATGCCGTTGTGACTGTTCCTATTCATTTTTAAGTAATAAGTAAACCACTGTACTCCAGAAGAACGTGTTCTCAAAAATTACTACACCACGGGTTACATTAAACACAGTCAAAGATCTTATCATCTACTAGTGCAAACCCCTCACCCATATTTCTCCCAGTACAGTACGGTAAGGATGAATTATTTACAGTGGGAGAAAACATATAAAAACCTTGGAAAAATTAAGTTTTTTACTATTAAAACCCCATATATCTTCAGGAATCCCGTAAAATCAGTGTTTTTCTTGATGCACGATGTATTTCACGAGAATGAAGAGTTTTATTTGGTAATGACGCCCCATTTTTATAAAATATGAGTCACTGTTACTCTCAACCTCACTCATGGTCGAGCGTTTTCCCACACTCCATGCAGGGTAGTAATAAGAAAGAACATTCCATTGAGAAACGCATGGGAAAAACGTGAGAAAGTGTCATCTATGTGTTGTTATGTCGAAGTCTTCGCAATCAGTCTAAGCATCATAAAGCTCTCCAAAAGTCTATGGAATGGGGTGAGAGTGATGTTCCGGAGAATAATATATAAATTCGAATGAGGTGTAAACAACAAAGCAGAAAGGCATCCCTTTAAATGTTGGCAGTTGTCGTGAAATTCTCCTGCACCTCGCCAGAATAACATTGCCATGAAAGCAGACTTTTGTGGATGTCATGTTGATAAAGTGAAACGCTGGTAAAAATATCGGCATAACAGAGTGATCCATAATTGACTTTGCAACCGACGACAACGAATAGTACTAGAGCGTTGCAGTTTGCAGCCAACTACACTCAAAAAGTACAGAAAACAAAGTTTACTACGGAACAACACTTCAGAAACTTAGTAGACTCTTATATATTCGTTAAAATGTTACAAAACGGTTTCTAATGATGCAACATGGATATTTTGTACCCCGAATGCTATTTTCATTTCATTTAAAACGAATCTCAAGTGGAATTAAGTTCCTTTAACATAGCTTGATGATCGTAGGGTGGATATAGCACTTTTTGAGACTGCTTTTCTTGTTTATTCAAACTGTGTTCTGTGTTCGTCGTGCAACGTAAAAAGCCATGTTTTTGGTTTATCCAGTACTTCACACTTTACCTATCCGTCTAAACGAGTTATTCCAAAGCGAATACGTTGAATATATTAGGAAGTGAAATGCAAGCGGGAATGTCAATCTATGGTTGAAAAAAGGACTTTCTTGGAAACACGTAAAAAAACCGAAAGACCTATTAGTATAGCCTGAAGATGATTTTTAAATAAAAGACAAAATGTATTTCGTGTATTCTTTATAAAGTCGACGCATGACAGCGTACAGTATGCCTCGTGTTTATTGTAGGAGAGCGTACAATTTATATAGCCGCTGTGAAATGTGACGACTCAGACAAAGTGCTGACATACTGTTTTTCACCTAAAAATACACGGAATATTTATGACGTGTGTAGTGCGACATTGTGTGCTGCCATTATTTGGTTATTTTAAAAACTGTTTATTCAGTCGACAAAATCGCACACTGCATTAACAGTTTCGAGTTCCAGAGAATGAAACCAGTATTCAAACTGTATGTATTTGAGCACGCAGTAATTTGTTCGAAGACTGCCATGGCAGTGAATGAGATGAAAACGATTGCCGTGACAACCAGAAATTGTAATAATATTTTGATAATCATTTTTCAAATAAATAAATTGTTCTAAAACTAAATGTCACATAGAAGTAAAGTCTTTGTGGCTCCTAATTTTGTCCAAATCCTTGTAAGAATCTTCCATTATTAAGAATGTTTTGCGACTACAGTAAAGTAGCTAAGTTTAGTTACAGTGTATTTAAATAATACTACTGTTGGGAATGGCGATCGTGTAGCTAAAATGGCATGATGGCCAATGTAAGGAAACTATGGGAAGAGTGAGGTCTACATAGTTTTATGAATTGAGTCACGTGGCGTGTCGAGCAGTGAAAACGTGGTTGAACAAGTGACGGGGGTGCTCTATATGGACAATTTTCCAACAATTATGAGAAACTCTCACCATGATGAACAAGAGTAGATTGTCTATAATATTACACCATATCGCTTGAGACATTTGGTGTTTCAAATACATTCTAAGACAAAAAGAAAAAAAAGATAACGTACCTCGAAGACATTATCAGATGGGATGGAGATCGGTACATCTACATCTACTTCTACATGGTCACTCTGCAATTCACACTTAAATGCCTGGTAGAGGGTTCATCGAATCATTTTCATACTACTTGTCTACTATTCCACTCTCAAATGGCTACAACGTTCTGTGCGTTTAATTTACTTATCGTAGCTGGCAATCTGTAACAGCAGAAGCCCTGGAAAACTGTTACTGTAAAAAAACTTCTACACATTAGTATAATTAAGATTCCATAAGTATTTTAATCATAGCTAACACTTGGTTTAAGAATCATGAAAGAAGGTTGTATACGTGGAAGAACCCTGGAGATACTAAAAGGTATCAGATAGATTATATAATGGTAAGACAGAGATTTAGGAACCAGGTTTTAAGTTGTAAGACATTTCTAGGGGCAGATGTGGACTCTGACCACAATCTATTGGTTATGACCTGTAGATTAAAACTGAAGAAACTGCAAAAATGTGGGAAATTAAGGAGATGGGACCTGGATAAACTGAAAGAACCAGAGGTTGTACAGAGTTTCAGAGAGAGCATAAGGGAACAATTGACAGGAATAGGGGAAAGAAATACAGTAGAAGAAGAATGGGTAGCTCTGAGGGATGTAGTAGTGAAGGCAGCAGAGCATAAAGTAGGTACAAAGACGAGGGCTGCTAGAAATCCTTGGGTAACAGAAGAAATATTGAATTTAATTGATGAAAGGAGAAAATATAAAAATGCAGTAAATGAAGCAGGCAAAAAGGAATACAAACGTCTCAAAAATGAGATCGACAGGAAGTGCAAAATGGCTAAACAGGGATGGCTAGAGGACAAATGTAAGGATGTACAAGCTTATCTCAGTAGGGGTAAGATAGATACTGCATACAGGAAAATTAAAGAGACCTTTGGAGAGAAGAGAACCACGTGTATGAATATCAAGAGCTCAGATGGCAGCCCAGTTCTAAGCAAAGAAGGGAAGGCAGAAAGGTGGAAGGAGTATATAGAAGGTTTATACAAGGGCGATGTACTTGAGGACAATATTATGGAAATAGAAGAGGATGTAGATGAAGACGAAATGGGAGATACGATACTGCGTGAAGAGTTTGACAGAGCACTGAAAGACCTGAGTCGAAACAAGGCCCCCGGAGTAGACAACATTCCATTAGAACTACTGACGGCCTTGGGAGAGCCAGTCATGACAAAACTCTACCAGCTGGTGAGCAAGATGTATGAGACAGGCGAAATACCCTCAGACTTCAAGAAGAATATAATAATTCCAATCCCAAAGAAAGCAGGTGCTGACAGATGTGAAAATTACAGAACTATCAGTTTAATAAGCCACGGCTGCAAAATACTAACGCGAATTCTTTACAGACGAATGGAAAAACTGGTAGATGCAGACCTCGGGGAGGATCAGTTTGGATTCCGTCGAAATGTTGGAACACATGAGGCAATACTGACCTTACGACTTATCTTAGAAGAAAGATTAAGAAAAGGCAAACCTACGTTTCTAGCATTTGTAGACTTAGAGAAAGCTTTTGACAATGTTGACTGGAATACTCTTTTTCAAATTCAAAAGGTGGCAGGGGTAAAATACAGGGAGCGAAAGGCTATTTATAATTTGTACAGAAACCAGATGGCAGTAATAAGAGTCGAGGGGCATGAAAGGGAAGCAGTGGTTGGGAAAGGAGTGAGACAGGGTTGTAGCCTCTCCCCGATGTTATTCAATCTGTATATTGAGCAAGCAGTAAAGGAAACAAAAGAAAAATTTGGAGTAGGTATTAAAATTCATGGAGACGAAGTAAAAACTTTGAGGTTCGCCGATGACATTGTAATTCTGTCAGAGACGGCAAAGGACTTGGAAGAGCAGTTGAACGGAATGGACAGTGTCTTGAAAGGAGGATATAAGATGAACATTAACAAAAGCAAAACGAGGATAATGGAATGTAGTCAAATTAAATCGGGTGATGCTGAGGGAATTAGATTAGGAAATGAGACACTTAAAGTAGTAAAGGAGTTTTGCTATTTAGGAAGTAAAATAACTGATAATGGTCGAAGTAGAGAGGATATAAAATGTAGACTGGCAATGGCAAGGAAAGCGTTTCTGAAGAAGAGAAATTTGTTAACATCGAATATAGATTTATGTATCAGGAAGTCGTTTCTGAAAGTATTTGTTTGGAGTGTAGCCATGTATGGAAGTGAAACATGGACGATAACTAGTTTGGACAAGAAGAGAATAGAAGCTTTCGAAATGTGGTGCTACAGAAGAATACTGAAGATAAGGTGGATAGATCACGTAACTAATGAGGAGGTATTGAATAGGATTGGGGAGAAGAGAAGTTTGTGGCACAACTTGACTAGAAGAAGGGATCGGTTGGTAGGACATGTTTTGAGGCATCAAGGTATCACAAATTTAGCATTGGAGGGCAGCGTGGAGGGTAAAAATCGTAGAGGGAGACCGAGAAATGAGTACACTAAGCAGATTCAGAAGGATGTAGGTTTCAGTAGGTACTGGGAGATGAAGCAGCTTGCACAGGATAGAGTAGCATGGAGAGCTGCATCAAACCAGTCTCAGGACTGAAGACAACAACAACAAGTATTTTCTTCGTAACTTTTCCACAAGTACTTATTTCCATACACCTCTATGTCAGAAATTACTGTTTATGGTTAAAAATTACGTGTTTAAATGGGTTTCAATTAGACTGTTACGTTTCATAGCGCGTGGGAAAAAGGAACACCTAAATCTTTCCGTTCGAGCTCTGATTTCTCTTATTTTATTGTGATGATAATTTCTCCGTACGTAGGTGGGTGTTAGCAAAAAATTTCCCCTTTCGGAAGAGAAAGTTGGTGATTGAAATTTCGTAAAGATATCTCACCGCAAAGAAAACCGGCTTTGTTTCGGTGACTGCCACCCCGACTCGTAGACGGGCTGTACATGTAGGGCAAACAAACAATCACAGTTTGAGGAAAATTGGATGATTTATTGAAGAGAAACAGCTTCACAAATTGAGGAAGTCTGTAATGCGTTGGTACACCTCTGGCGCTTACTCAAAGAATTATTCAGTTTAGCACTGATTATAATTGTTGGATATTCTTGTGAGGGATATCGAGCCAAATTTCGTTCAACTGGTGAGGTAGATGATCAAAACCACGAGTTGGCCAGAGGGCCCTGTCCATACTATTCCAACCATTTCTAATTTCGGAGAGATCCGGATTCCTTGCTGGTCAAGGTGCGGTTTGGCAAGCTTGAAGACAAGAAACAGAAACTCTCGCTGTGTGCAAGCGAGCATTTCTTGCTGGAATGTACGCCCAGGATGGTTTGCCACGAAAGACAACAAAACGGGTCGCACAATACCGCCGATGTACCGCTGTGCTGTGAGGGACCGCTCATGCCAACCAAAAGGTTTCTGCCATGAAAAGAAATGGCACCCCAGACTATCACTTCTGGTTGTCGGACAGACATGTCTTCGACCTGGAATCTCGGTGACTGGAGTAGAATTGTCTTCAGTAAAGAGTCTGTCGAACTGAGCTCCGACGACCAGCGAAGAGTTTCTGGAGCTGCCGCGCACGGCGATGGGATACGAACCTCTCACCCGCCTTACGGTCTGACAACCAGGGATGACGATCTGGGGTGCAATTTCTTTTTAAAACAAGACCCCTTCGGTTGTCACCCACAGCACTCTTACAGCCAGCGGTACTTCGATGATATTCCACATTTTGTTCCCCTTCAGAGCAAACCATCCTGGCCTTACATTTCAGCAAGATAATGCAACAGTTTCTACTGTATGTCTTCGTGCTTGCGAAACCCTGCCTTGCCCAGCAAGGTCGCCGAATCTCTCCCGAATTGAGAACGTTTGGAGCATTATGGGCAAGGCCCTCCAACCATATCGGAATTTTGACGGGATAAGGCACCAAGTCAGTAGGTAAATGTAAAAGAACTTTGGAAGTACAAATATGGTACAAATATGGAGATCCTGAGGGCCACATTGAGCTATAAAATGTTTCTATTTGTAATTCGTTGATAAATATAAATGGCTCGACCGCTTGAAGGTTAAAAATGCTGTCCTACACCATGGATAAGGCGACAGAACACTGAAAAAGTGATTGCATGGCTCAGTTTTGTGACGTACATCTACTTTCAGTATATCTTTGTTTAACTTGACTACTGATTAGTTTGTAGGCGATTATTCCGTCCTTTGGGTGGCTATTAAGTTCGCCGTGTTATTCAGGTCTTTAGAGTTCGTTGTCGTTTTGTTCTTTGTGGCATTCACAAGATGTGCTGTCAACTGGTGGAAAGTTCGGGTAATAGATGTGGTTGACTGATTCTGTAAGGAAGAAATCCGTTGTTCCTTGTCGGTAACAGAACGATTCGCTTCACAGGGCCAGTAAGATAAGGAGAGCGAGCGGGAGTATTGAAAACTACAAGGAACCTAAAACCTGTTGGGTAGGGATTCGAGTTCCACTGTGAGTATAAGTAGTGTGTGGCACATTACCTATTCCTATATTTTTGGGGCAACAAACGTGCACGAGAAGAAATTGTTTGACTGACACAAACTTAATGAAATATCTGAAGAGACAGGTGGCTGGCATAAGATGCTTAAAATCTTAATACATAGTAAGAAGTTTCAGCAGAAATGTAAAGCTTTCTTGCTACCCTGTACATATAGGTCTAACAGCGGCTGTGACGGTAGGTTCGCACGGTTATCAGAATTTCATCGTCTCACACGACATCCGAAAATGTAATGGGAGACTTCATGTTGTTTTGTGTAAGGTAATAGTGTTTAGGAGACACGTGGGGATCTAAAACGTTAGCTGGCAGTGTCCGCTGAATTACATCACTGGGGATAGTTGAAAATTTGTGTCGGACCATGATTCGAACCTGGGTCTTCTGTTTAGTACTCAGATGTTTCAACCACTAAGCCATCCGGAGACAGTTATATCCGCAAACTGCAGAAATTACCCTAGCACGCATCATGTCAGACCCCAATTCTTAACTTAGCCACACACTACTGTTGTAGTACCCCCTGCCCATAATCCTCATCCCTTGTGGCTTGGAGAGCATCTGCATTGAAGGGATCATTGGCAGTCCTCGCCTTAGTTGTGTCTGTTCTTCCTGATATGTCAAAAAGCACAGTCACCGTTTTGATCCTGCAGCCAGTGTGAATCAAGACACGAAGGAATGAAAGGCATTAGCTGCCAGTGGGCATTGAGTTATATCAAACAGGGAAGTTGAAATTTGTGCCAGAATGGGATTCAAGGCCACGTCTCCTGCTTACCATTACACCATCTCGACACAGCAGTCATCACAGTTCCATGCAATCCTAGCAGCCGTCGTATCAGACCCGAATCTTCAACTTGTCCATGCACTACTGATGTAGCGCCCCTTGCCCGGACACCATATGTAAGGAGAGGACAAGCAATGATTCCTTCAGTACAGGTGCACACCGAGCTGTAACTCTTCCGGGAATATACGAAATGCCGCAATTAATGAGGATAATGAGCAAGGAGCATTACATCAGCAGTGTGTGGATAAGTTGAGAATTTGGGTCTAACGGGAGGCGTGGTAGGGTGGTCCACGCATCTGCGATGACCACTGTTTCTGAATGGCAAAGAGATCAGCGTATCTGCCTAGTAAGCAAGAGACCCGAGTTTGAATTCTGGTCTGGCACCAATTTTCCCCGTTGATATAACTCAATGCCCACTGGCAGCTAATGTCTTTAATTCCTCTGTGTCTTGGTTCATAGTGGCTGCAGGATCAAAATAGTGCATATTCTTTCTGAAATATCTGAAAGAACAGACATCACATGCATGGATATTCAAATGTTGATGATGAAGCAGGCAAAATAACTATTGCCGCTGTGTGCTGTGGGACATAGGAGCTACTGGAGAATCCTAATGAGTGTACAGAGGAAGGCAGCCGTGGGGTAACGTACAGTGATAAGGAACAGTGCTATTAGTGCTGCACCAGCAAAAAATTCTCGTATGCCTAGAGGTGGACATAAAATATTTAGCATTAATTTTCGTGTTAGTGCACTTGCGATGAAGGCAGTTTGGTCGTCAAAGTGTTATTTGTAGCCTGATACTTAACTAACACGATACATATTAATTTCACTAGTAATAATCATAGTCTTCTTTTTAGGTACCTTTTCTGTAAGTAAATCTGAAGTAGAGAGAGTAGAGTCTCACTTCCTTCCTCCATACTCCGAAAGCACGAAACGAGTGTATTACACTGGGGGATAACAGAACTTTTATGTTAGAAACAAAGACACCACTTCAAGGGCAGATGTGTAATAAATAATAAAGTAATAGCGGAAGTGCTCAAGAGGAGAAGGTTAAATTGGGCAGGCCATATAGCAAGAATGGCAGAGAATAGAATACCTAGAATGGCATTCAGCAGAACAATAGATGGAACGAGAGATAGAGGGAGACCCAGAATCAGATGGCGAGATAACATTCGGGAGGACACAATTATGATGAACAGCAACAGAACTGGACAAACAGCGCATTGGACAGGTAGAAGTGGAAGAGGCTCATAGAGCAGGTGTATGGTCGATAAGGCCATTGCCACATGTAAAGTAAAGTAAAATAGGGGAAAGATTAAGCTTATCCATTACGGATATTTCAGAACCCATGACCGCTCACTGAATGTAAATAAATATGACTGCAACCAGTCACTTTTTTGAATAGTTATTTATGATTCCATGAACCTGTTTTCGAACCTCTTCAGGTTCATCTTCAGATTGTTTTCTGGAAGTTACATCACTATTTCTTGCATAATGCTGGGTGCTGGCTCTGTGACAAGAACATGGAAGACGCTTTAATGTATGTCGATACGGATTGAAAATGTAATTTTTTACTTACTGGGACAATTTAAAAGAAGGTTTGTTATTGTTTTAAACTTAAATATAAAGCTCATGGTCATACAAACAGCTATACCTCTAACGCCAATCTTGATTAAAATATTTGCTCATAAATTGACTGTATTGTGCGTTAATACACGAATAGAAATAAGACACCAGATCACTTGAAGTTTGTTCTTGTAGTAATTCATTAATTTATTTATTTTATTTTATGCTCTCATGTTATTGTCAATCTGATTAAAATATTTGCCCTTATATCGACTTTAATACATGTAAACAAGGACACATTACATCTCTGAGCAAAGTAGGACTATGCCGTATCTTTTTGTAAAGATATTTGTTACAAACAAGATTTGTATAGCACAAGCTGGATACTGGCAAAGTTTCGCTGTCACAGTGTAAATGAATAGAAATTGTGTAAAAGTGTGTGAAGTGATGTGCCGACTGGTCATCGAGACAGAAGCAGACAGATGGACACTAACGAAAGAAGCCGGTCATACTGTCGAATTAATTAAAAAACCAAATTTTGAATCCATATCGACAGAGAAACAGTAGTGATGGATATAGATTAAATCGTGTTCCATCTTCTTGTCACAGAGACAGTACCCAGCATGATGCTAGAATTAGTGATGTAACTTCCAGAAAAACATCTGAAGATCAAGCTGAAAAGGTTCGAAAACGGGTTCATGGAATCATAAATAACATTTAAAATGTAGGGGAAAGATTCATTGTATGGGGATGGTTGTAGGGTTCACTGAAGAATGACTCTGCTAACTTAAGGGTGCAGTTCCAGGAATGGCAACTACACTACTGGCCATTAAAATTGCTACAACCATTAAAATTGCTACAACACTAAGATGACGTGCTACAGACGTTAAATTTAACCGACAGCAAGAAAGTGCTGTGATATGCAAATGACTAGCTTTTCAGAGCATTCACACAAGGTTGGCGCCGGTGGCAACACCTACAACGTGCTGACATGAGGAAAGTTTCCATCCGATTTTTCATACACTAAAAGCAGTTGACCGGCGTTGCCTAGTGAAACGTAGTTGTGATGCCCCGTGTAAGGAAGAGAAATGTGTACCATCACGTTTCCGACTTTGATAAAGGTCGGATTGTTGCCTATCGCGATTGTGGTTTATCGTACCGCGACATTGCTGCTCGCGTTGGTCGAGATCCAATGACTGTTAGCAGACTATGTAATCGATGGGTTCAGGAGGGTAATATGGAACGCCGTGCTGGGTCCCAACGGCCTCATATCACTAGCAGTCGAGATGACATGCATCTTATCCGCATGGCTGTAACGGATCGTGCAGCCACGTTTCGATCCCTGAGTCAACAGATGGGGACATTTTCAAGACAACAATCATCTGCACGAACAGTTCGGCGACGTTTGCAGCAGCATGGACTATCAGCTCGGAGACCATGGCTGCGGTTACCCTTGATGCTGCATCACAGACAGGAGCGCCTGGGTCGTAACTGCCGTCCGCTTCACGTCTGCTGTTCAGCGAGCTACCTTAATTTAAGTATTAACTGTATTTTTCTTACTTGTCACTTCTTCTTCCGTGTGTTTTTGCTTTTAGGAAGCTTTAAGTGTCGAGTGCTATTAAGTGTTTCATAGATTTCGTGTTTGTTTTGAATACAGTCAGAGAGTCCCTTTAGTTAACCATAGTGCCAGTAGTGCTAGTGTTTGTGTTCAATACAGTCCAGAGACAGGTAGTGCTATTTTCATTGTTTTCTACAAGAAGTGGCTAGTAATCACAGTTTAGTCAGCCACCTTTAGTGAATTAGCAGTCTAGTTAAAAGTTGATTAACTCTCTACAGTAAATTGATTTCTTAGGATGGATAGGGTGTGTGACTGCTGTGTACGGACGCAGGAGGAGCTGGCCACTGTTCGCGAACAGCTGAACGTGTTGATGGCCGCGGTCAGCCATCTTCAGGCTGCTGCCTTGGAGTGTAGCGGCAGTGGGGAGTTTGGTGCGTCGCATGGTACACCCCAGGTGTTACATGCTTCACCCACTGACCCTGCTGTCGAGACATCTTCGCGGGTACCGGGCGCGGTTGGGCCACCCTCTCCCCAAGGGGAGTGGCGGGTTCAGCGGTGTTCAAGGCGCACGAGGCGGAGGGTCAATGTGGAGGCTGGTCGTGTGGCATCGCCCGCTCTGCCTGTGAGTGGACATGTGGCCGCTCCTTCAGCAAGGTCCGAGCAGACACACGGGGGAAGGGGTTTATTAGTTATTGGGAGCTCCAACGTTAGGCGGGTGATGGAGCCCCTTAGGGAGATAGAGGAAAGGTCGGGGAAGAAGGCCAGTGTTCATTCTGTCTGCTTGCCGTGGGGCCTCATCTGAGATATGGAGGAGGCCCTGCCGGCGGCTATAGACAGCACTGGGTGCACCCGACTGCAAATTGTTGCTCATGTCGGCACCAATGACTCCTGCCGTCTGGGTTCAGACGTCATACTCAGTTCGTACAGGCGGTTGGCGGAATTGGTGAAGGCGGAAAGCCCCACTCGCGGGGTGGAGTCAGAGCTAACTATTTGTAGTATCGTTCCTAGAACCGATCGCGGTCCTCTGGTTTGGAGCCAAGTGGAAGGATTAAACCAGAGGCTCAGACGGTTCTGCGGATATCTAGGGTGCAAATTTCTCGACCTCTGCTATCGGGTGGAGAAATGTAGGGTCCCCCTAAATAGGTCAGAGGTGCACTACATGCTGGAAGCGGCTACAAGGGTAGCGGAGTACATGTGGAGTGCACATGTGGGTTTTTTAGGATAGTGAATTCCCTCCATAGGCCCGACAAGACGCCTCCTGAGAAGCGACAAGGTAGGAGTAGGCAAATTGCAACAGGGAATAACAATATTAATGTGCTAATAGTAAACTGCAGGAGCGTCCATAGAAAGGTCCCAGAACTGCTCTCATTAATAAACAGTCACAACGCCCATGTAGTACTAGGGGCAGAAAGTTGGCTGAAACCATACGTAAACAGTAATGAAATCCTAAACTCAGATTGGAATGTATACTGCAGAGACAGGCTGGACAGTGAAGGGGGAGGCGTGTTTATAGCGATAAGAAGTGCAATAGTATCGGAGGAAATTGACGGAGATCCGAAAAGTGAAATAATTTGGGTGAAGGTCACGATTAAAGCAGGCTCAGACATGGTAATTGGATGTCTCTATAGCTCCCTGGCTCAGCAGCTGTTGTGGCTCCGCACCTGAAGGATAATTTGGATAATATTTCGAGTAGATTTCCCCACCATGTTATAGTTCTGGGAGGAGATTTTAATTTGCCGGATATAGACTGGGAGACTCAAACGTTCATAACGGGTGCCAGGGACAAAGAATCCAGTGAAATTTTTTAAGTGCTTTATCTGAAAACTACCTTGAGCAGTTAAACAGAGAACCGACTCGTGGCGATAACATATTAGACCTTCTGGTGACAAACAGACCCGAACTATTTGAAACAGTTAACGCAGAACAGGGAATCAGCGATCATAAAGCGGTTACTGCATTGGTGATTTCAGCCGTAAATAGAAATATTAAAAAAGGTAGGAAGATTTTTCTGTTAGCAAAAGTTAAAAAAAGCAGATTGCAGTGTACCTGACTGCTCAACACAAAAGTTTGTCTCAAGTACAGATAGTGCAGAGAATCAGTGGACAAAGTTAAAAACCATCATATAATATGCGTTACATGAGTATGTGCCAAGCAAGATCGTGAGAGATGTAAAAGAGCCACCGTGGAACAACAATCGAGTTAGGAAACTGCTGCGGAAGCAAAGGGAACTTCACAGCAAACATAAACATAGCCAAAGCCAAACAAAAATTACGCGAAGCGAAATGTAGTGTCATATTGACATCGGAAGTTCACTGAGGCTTTTTGCTGATGATGCTGTGGAATATCGAGAGGTTGTAACAATAGAAAATTGTACTGAAATTTAGGAGGATCTGCAGCGAATTGAGTCATGGTGCAGGGAATGGCAATTGAATCTCAATGTAGACAAGTGTAATGTGCTGCGAATACATAGAAAGAAAGATCCCTTATCATTTAGCTACAATATAGCAGGTCAGCAACTGGAAGCAGTTAATTCCATAAATTACCTGGGGGTACGCATTAGGAGTGATTTAAAATGGAATGATCATATAAAGTTGATCGTCGGTAAAGCAGATGCCAGACTGAGATTCACTGGAAGAATCCTAAGGATATGCAATCAGTCTACAAAGGAAATAGGTTACAGTACGCTTGTTCGCCCACTGCTTGAATACTGCTCAACAGTGTAGGATCCGTATCAGATAGGGTTGATGGAAGAGAGAGAGAAAATTCAACTAAGAGCAGCGCGCTTCGTTACAGGATCATTTAGTAATCGCGAAAGCGTTACGGAGATGATGATAGATAAACTCCAGTGGAAGACTCTGCAGGAGAGACGCTCAATAGCTCGTTACGGGCTTTTGTTAAAGTTTCGAGAACATACCTTCACCGAAGAGTCAAGCAGTATATTGCTCCCTCCTACGTATATCTCGCGAAGAGACCATGAGGATAAAATGAGAGAGATTAGAGCCCACAAAGAGGTATACTGACAATCCTTCCTTCCACGATCAATACGAAACTGGAATAGAAGGGAGAACCGATAGAGGTACTCAGGGTACCCTGCGCCACACACCGTCAGGTGGCTTGCGGAGTATGGATGTAGATGTAGATGTAGATGCGACAGTGTACTCAACGACGAACCTGGGTGCACGAATGGCAAAACGTCATTTTTTCGGATGAATCTAGATTCTGTTTACAGCATGATGATGTCGCATCCGTGTTTGGCGGTGAACGCACATTGGAGGCGAGTGTTCGTCGTCGCCATAAAGGTGTATCACCGGGCGTGATGGTATGGGGTGCCATTGGTTACATGTCTCCGTCACCTCCTTTTCGCATTGCCGGAACTTTGAACAGTGGACGTTACATTTCAGATGTGTTACGACCCGTGGCTCCACCCTTCATTCGATCCCTGGGAAACCCTACATTTCTGCAGGATAATGCACGACCGCGTGTTGCAGGTGCTGTGCAGGCCTTTCTGGATTCAGAAAATGTTCGACTGCTGTCCTGCCCAGTACATTCTCCAGATCTTTCACCAATTGAAAACGTTTCGTGAATGGTGGCCGAGCAGCTGGCTCGTCACAATACGCCTGTCACTACTCTTGATGAACTGTGGTATCGTATGGAAGTTGCATGGGCAGCTGTACCTGTACACGCCATCCAAGCTCTGTTTGAGGCAATGCCCTGCAAGGTCGTTATTACGGCCAGAGGTGGTTGTTCTGGGTACTGATTTCTCAGGATCTATGCACCCAGACTGCGTGAAACTGTAATCACATGTCAGTTCTAGTATAATATATTTGTCCAATGAATACATTTCAGATGTGTTACGATCAATGGCTCTACCCTTCATTCGATCCCTGCGAAACCCTACATTTCAGTACATCCGAAAAAATGACGTTTTGCAATTCGTGAACCCACGTTTGTCGTTGAGTGCGCTGTCGCAGGAGCTCCTCTGTGATGCAGAGAGCCGGCCGCGGTGGTCCAGCGGTTCTAGGCGCGTAGTCCGGAACCGCGCGACTGCTACGGTCGCAGGTTCGAATCCTGCCTCGGGCATGGATGTGTGTGATGTCCTTAGGTTAGTTAGGTTTAAGTAGTTCTAAGTTCTAGGGGACTGATGACCACAGTAGTTAAGTCCCATAGTGCTCAGAGCCATTTGAACTATTTGTGATGCAGAGTCAAGGGTAACCGCAGCCATGGTCTCCGAGCTGATAGTCCATGCTGCTGCAAACGGCGTCGTACTGTTCGTGCAGACGGTTGTTGTCTTGCAAACGTCCCCATCTGTTGACTCAGGGATCGAGACGTGGCTGCACGATCCGTTACAGCCATGCGGATAAGATGCCGGTCATCTCGACTGCTAGTGATACGAGGCCATTGGGAGCCAGCACGGCGTCCCATATTACCCTCTTGAATCCACCGATTACATAGTCTGCTAACAGTCATTGGATCTCGACCAACGCGAGCAGCATTGTTGCGATACGATAAACCGCAATCGTGATAGGCTACAATCCCACCTTTATCAAATTCGGAAACGTGATGGTACGTATTTCTGCTCCTTACACGAGGCATCACAACAACATTTCACCAGGCAACGCCGGTCAACTGCTGTTTGTGTAAGAGAAATATGTTGGAAACTTTCCTCATGTCAGTACGTTGTAGGTGTCGCCACCGGCGCCATCCTTGTGTGAATGCTCTGAAAAGCTAATCGTCTGCACTTCTTCTTGGTGTAGCAATTTTTATGGCCAGTAGTGTATAATGCCGGAAAATAGTTTCCTCTAGGATTGCGCCCAGTGGCAACAGGTTGTAGTATATGGTTACTGAGTTATTGCAGAGTTATTGATTCATTTGGCAAGGCCATCGGCGATCAGATGGCGCTCAGGAGGCTTGTCTGTGAACCCTTTGCTTTGACTCTGGTGGCAGTGACTGTGCCGACTTTAGAGGCGAACAGCGCTGGCAGCATTCATTCTTGGGTACTTCTACGTCCCACAGACGTGCACGTACTCGCGGTGAACAACTTCAGACATTTGAACAGGGTTGCATTGTGGGCCTTCAGTAAGCTGCATAGTTTGAGATTCTGCCCACTCGTCGCGTGTAGGGTGCCTAAGAGATGCTGCGTTCTTGGAATGCTACACAACAGTTCAAGAAAATAACATTAGTAGTTTTATTCCAATAAAAACTTTGAATTAACAATGGTGTCGGAAGCGCTGGGCTACATGCAAAATTAATCAGAGTCGTTATCCTGCTACAAACAGCGTGCAGAATGTCCTCTAGGTGGCAGCATAGTGGAGATGCACACATACTGTCACAGTATCAGTGTGAAGATGCCCCCCCGCCCCCCCCCCCCAAATTGCGACTTGCACCAGGGAAGAACAGCGTTCTGTTATTCGGTTTTTGCGTAGTGAAGGTGTGATGCCCATTGAAATTCATCGACGAATGAAGGTTCAGTACGGTTCTGCATGTTTGTCACAGCAGCAAGTCTACTAATGGAGTAGGAAGTTCGCAAATGGTGTCACTTCGGTGGAAGATGCTCCTCGTCCATTTCAGGCACAACGAGTTGTGACTCCACAGAACATTGCAGCAATTGAAACCATAGAGAAGGGAAATTGCTGATTGACACTGAATGGCATTTCAGCATGTTTACAGATTAGTCATGGGTCAGCACACCACACTGTGCATGATGTGCTCCAGTTTCACAAAGTGCTGCCAAGGCAGCAAACTCCTGAAATGAGAGAACGACGTGTTGATGCTTGTGAAGAACTTCTTCGGCGCTCTGAACGAGAAGGCGATGGCTTCCTTGCAAGAATTGTTACTGGGGACGAAACCTGGGTTCACTTCCACCAACTGGAAACGAAGAGAGCGAGCAAGGAATATCGCCATTCCTCATCACCAAAACCAAAGAAGTTTCGAACAGAACCATCAGCAGGGAAGGTTATGCTGACTCTCTTCTGGGACGAACAAGGCATCATTTTGGAGCATTACATGCCTCGGGGGACCACTGTCACCAGTGCATCATACACAGATCTCCTA
Organism: Schistocerca gregaria; assembly: GCF_023897955.1. Taxonomy (NCBI): domain Eukaryota; kingdom Metazoa; phylum Arthropoda; class Insecta; order Orthoptera; family Acrididae; genus Schistocerca; species Schistocerca gregaria. Next base: position 427,944,953 of record NC_064926.1, read on the forward strand.
CAAAATCATCTGCGACCTGCAAACAAATCAAAGCGACGTGGATTGCTGTCAGCAGGTGTCCTTTTGCCACATGACAATGCAAGGCCCCACACTGCCCGCACAACAGTTGCAACAATCACAAACCTGCATTTTTAGTGTCTTACTCACCCACCATACTCACCAGACCTTGCCCCAAGTGATTTCCATATGGGAGGAAAGAAGTTCCGTTCTGATGAAAAGGTACGCCACGCGGTCCATGAGTGGTTGCGCGGACTACCAAAAGAATTTTTTTTCCAAAGGAATTTATTCACTTTGTAATCGCTGGAGGACTTGCATTGAGCGTGGGGGAGATTATGTTGAAAAGTGATACAGATTTGTACCACTTCTGCACAATAAATAATATTTAAAAAATATTTAAGGTTTTCATTTGACTCACCCTCGTACAATGTTCAGGAAAGTTTGACACACAGTTTGTGAATCACTGATAACTGCTATCGTAGCGTTCTCTGCTAGGCCTGTCCGTATACCGAGCGGCCGAGGCAGGCAGGAGCGGCGCCTATATTCTCCTCTTGTAGCGGTCGATTCCTGTCGTGGTGCGATTCTGATCAGGCCATCATTGGCCGACGTAGTTTCACTGCCTTCTCATCTCTTGCGTTCTTCATCTTCGTTCCGGCGGGTGTGGTTACGCCACAACAGATGGAAACATCGTCGGATTGCTGCACATACTGGGCACAATGTAGCGTTGCTGTGTCGCTGCTTTCAACAGTGGCCTGTGGAACATTCACACACCTATAAATCAGGTTCCAACGTTAAATGAAGTAAGAGATGCAATCAACAAATTGAAAAACCATAAAGCACCAGGATCAGATTGCATTACTGCAGAATTAGTTCAAAATAGGGGACAGAAATTGGTGTAAGTAGTTCACAAAGTGATAACTAAAGTATGGAACTCAGAGGTGATACCTGAAGAGTGGCAGGAGTCGATTCTGATCCCAAGATTTAAGGAAGGTGACAAAATGTATTGTAGTAATTATAGAGGGATATCGCTATTGCCACTATGTTCCAAAACTTTCTCGAATATTCTGCTAAGCAGGCTTACACCATATGCAGATGAAATTGTGGTGGATTGCCAAGCCAGCTTTCAGAGGAACAGATCAACTATAGGCCAAATACTCACCCTGCGTCAAATTTTGGAAAAGAAATGGGAATACAATAGACCAGTTCATAATCTCTTCATAGATTTTACAAAAGCATATGAATCAATATTGCAGTCAAAATTGTACAGTATTCTTTTGGAACTTGGAATACCAAAGAAGTATGTTAAACGTATAGAAGCGAGTTTGAAAAACACAAAAGGTAGAGTACGCGTGGGGAAATTGGAGTCAGAAGAATTTGTAATAATGAACGGACTTAAGCACGGAGATGCCCTGTCTCCGCTACTATTTAATTTAGTCCTAGAATATATTGTACGAATGGCAGCAGATAATTCAGAGGGTGTGGAGTTAAATGGAAATATTAAGATATTAGTGTATGCAGATGATCTAAACATCATTAGCGATAGGAAAGAATCTGTAACAGCAAATGCCAATGCGTTAATCAAGTGTAGTGAAGATGTAGGGCTGAGGATAAGCGAAGACAAAACTAAATACCTGGTTAATACTAGAATGCCAACAGCAATAGATCAGGAAATGTTAAGAGTTGGAGACGTGCAGTTTGAAAAAGTGAACACATTTAAGTATCTAGGCGTGGACATCACTTCGAGAAATGAGATTGAATCCGAACTGAAGAAGAGATTACGGGCGGGAAATGCGTGCTACTTCTCATTGAATAGATTACTTTCATCACGGATATTGTCTAGGAAATTAAAGATTAGAATATACAAAACTATTATTCTACCAATTATGCTGTATGTGTGGGAGACTTGGTCTCTCACTGTGCAAAATGAAAAGCCGTTTCGAGTATCTGAAAACAAAATTTTGAGGAAAATTTTCGGAGCAAAAGGGATGAAATTAGCGGAGAGTGGCGAAAACTGCATAACGAAGAGGTTCACGAACTCTATTCAAGCCCTGACATCATCAGTATTATTAAATCACGTAGGCTGCGATGGGCGGGTCACGTAGCTCGAATGGATGAGGGCAAGGCAGCGCGCAGAGTACTGGTAAGGCACCTAGAAGGAAAATGTCCTGTGGGGAGACCGAGACGTAGATGGGGGGACAATGTGAAGGCGGATTTGAGGAGCCTAGGTATTGAGGGTGAATGGAAGGAAATAGCCCAAGACAGAGACAGATGGCGAAAATACGTTACTGCAATAATGGACTCTCGAATCCGGTATGACCAGAGAGTAAGTAAGTAAGTAAGTATAAATCAGGTTCCGGACGTCCGCGTAGTAGAGGCACACATCATGATCTACCCAACGTGCGAGCAGGGACGAAATCCGGGCACATGTTGCGCCCTCTGCGTCATTAGGGGCTACTGGGAACAATCTGCTTGCAGCAGGCTTAATATAACGTGTGGCTCTGTCCAGGCGACCACTGACATCACGACACCGCCAAGTACGGATGCTCTGATGTCCTTAAAGAGTTGGCTAGAGAGGATGAAGCTTTGTTGTCTTCAGTGATGAGACAAGGTTTCATCTGTGCGTTAGTGACGGACGTCCACTTATATGGCGTAGACCTGTTGATCTGCCTATCCCAGAGTGCATTCGCCCGCAATACACAGGTCCGACCCCAGGCTTTATGGTGTTGGTGGCTATTACTTGCAACCTGTGCTCACATTTGGTGTTTCCGCAGGATAAATTGATGAGTACCCGCTACTCAAGAAATGGATGTGCTTTTTCAGTGGGACAATGCACAACCACATACGGCTGCTACGACTCACCATGCTCTTTGTGGTGTAAAACAAATGCTTTGGCCAGCAAGATCACCATCTCTCGCCAAAAGAACGTGTATGGCACATGATGAAGCGGGAGGTTGCTCGTTCTCCAGGGCCTGCAAAAGCAATTGCTGAATTACAACAAAGGACGCAAGATACTTTGGACAATCAATGGTGGGATGCCATTCGGCGTCTTTATGATCGTTTGCATTTGGAAAGACCGCTATCGTCGCAGGTTCGAATCCTACCTCGGGCATGGATGTGCGCGATGTCCTTAGGTTTGTTAGGTTTAAGTAGTTCTAAGTTCTAGGGGACTTACGACGTCAGCAGTTGAGTCCCATAATGCTCAGAGCCATTTGAACAAATTTTTTGCATGTGAAAATACCGCTTGCGTTGCCGCCGGAGAGGAAGGAGAGTGGGGACCATCGTGTATTGATACAACTGCGCACTCTTGATTGCGACATGTGTGTTTCATTAGGTGTCAATTTTTTATCATATTCCGCTTCAGTAATATACTGTCAGCTCACCTGTCGATAAAATGACCTTGTCCTTGAGTGTGTTGCATTTTTTTCTGGCAGTGTATATGAATGCATTCATTGTAGTGATTCATTTGCTGCTCTGAAAAGTAAGGCATGAATCAGGAGTAGAAGGGGCCGAACGGGAGAAATTCCTGGAAGAATTAGAACAGGAAAATTTCCAATACTTTATTCGACCACATACTACTTTGAGGATCAAAGATATAATGAAACTATATGATTCTATTGCAGTAGGAAACATTCAGTTGATTGGTCACATTCCTTAAGTGCTTCTGAGGTCTCTTCGAAACTAGATAAATTCTCTTTGACGTATATTGACACCGAGTGCTGAAAGGACTGTGCAGTCTGTGTTAGCCAGTGTAGACGACGTTGGAAGATTTTCTGTATTTTCTTACCTCTCAGAGTTAAACAGAGTCTGCGAGCCGTCTCTGCACCCTGCACTTCGTGCTCAGGAGGTACCATCACAAAGGACGGCAACCGGCAGAAGTGGACGAAATGTTGCATTTCTCTGCCTCCCCGCAACGATCGGCCGAGTCGAGAAGTCTGCGGCGAGATAAGACGGCAGCGCGCCGTGGTTCTGAAAAGTAGAAGCAGCAAGCGAAGACACACGGGAACACGGGGCGCTGTTTGCTTTATCAGCAAAGCTCTGCCCGTGTAGCGTTATCTTACGGTTTTGTTGTTCTCCTCCGCTAGGTAATGGACTTGTGTCCTTAGTTGGCTCCAAATAAACCAGAAAGGAACGGAAGGAACTAAACGACAAGTAGACACTACAAACAGAAGGGAAGGAGCAGAGACAGAAAAAGCGAATGAAGGGCAAGCAAGAAGAGCATGCTACACGGATGATATTTATTTTACTTCTTGTTGTAATACTCAAGAACAATTTTCTGGGAATGAGTGCTAAATAGGCAAAACAGAAATCAGTGGTGCATGTAAAATAAATGTGGCCAGCCTGTTCGTTATATAAGGCCATTACGAGTAGGGGAAAAATATTTAGTTCGATTCAGTTCGTAAGGGTGCAAGGAAATTCACACAACAAATTACACTATTCCACAGAAATTTTTAAATCTGTTACATTGACTGAGTGCAACAATGAGAGATAATAAGCTCTCTTAGCGTACTTTTGAAAGAACTATCATGATCGTGTTCAGAGCAGTGTTAAGCAGATGGAATCTGAAAAGCGAGAACGAGAACTGTGTAAATTTGAGGTTGATACGGAGAAGCTTAGACTTACAGAAAGCATAACATACAAAGGAATAGGTCATTCAGATTGTTAGAGTATAAGGAGATGTATGCGAGCGACAAATAAATTATGCTTTATTCTTGATTAGAAGAACGTATAAATGGTGCTTTATTCATTGTATTATTCTGTAGCGTATGTTGGCAAGAAAATTGATCTTGATGAAACAAATAACGTTTTGGGCTTTCAATCTATCGTGTTATTAAGAGATTTTTATCTTGGAGAGATCGTTTAGTATTTGAAAATATGTTATAATCAGTTGTAATTTCGCTAAAGAAACAATTGGAACCCAATGCAACCTAGGTAATTCGGAAAATGATAAATACTAGAAATTAAATCTGTAACACATATTGCCGTGTTATTGTAGAAGGCAAGAGTAATCAAGAATATTAAGGACATACGAGAACGCAAACAAAAGAAGAGTGTAAGCAAAAAATGTTCAAATGTGTGGGAATTCCTAAGGAACCAGACTGCTAAGGCCATCGGTCCATAGACTTACACGCTACTTAAACTAACTTATGCGAAGAACAACACAAAGATCCATGCCCGAGGGAGGGTGGTCTTATATCTGGCCGGCGTAGCTCCGTCTACGTTCGCCTTAATGGTTTTAATTTTGACAGACATAATCTTATGACTATGCGTCTTTATTGTTTTAATTTTTAATCTGTGACATGGCCAGTGTCTGGCTCTCAAAATAATTTAATCTTTGTTCTGAAGAAGATTCCATTACTGGAATCGAAAACTAGGTAAACGAGTAAAAATTACCTTGCAACTGAAGGCTGAAGAAATTGTTTATTTTCTGTACATCTCCTGACACGTTATCAACCTGGAATCTCATTGAGTGGAATAAAATTATGTTCAGTTTTTTATTTATTTAAGCACATGGCTACCCCCCCCCCCCCCCCAATTGGGCAGGCCTTTCGCTGGGTACCGGTCTTTCACTTTGGCGACATGCAGTCGATGAGGATGATAGGGCGATGATGAGGACAACACAACACCCAGTCCCTGGGCGGAGAAAATTTCCAGACCCAGCCGGGAATCGAAGCCGGGCCCAGAGGATTGACTGTCCGTCACACTAACCATTCAGCTACTGGGGGCAGACATTATGTTCAGTGATGAATTCTGTCTCTAAATGAGCTCAATTGACCTCTATATAAGCGGCATGAATACCGTCAGATGTTGAATTACGAAATGAAGCAGAGATGCCACATAGACGTGTGAGAAGCGTTATCAGTACCTGACAGAGTTTGAAAGAGGCCTTATTGTGGCTCTCTAGCTGACCAGTTAGCTGAATGGTCCAATATGTAGGATTTTAGGGCTGTTGGATGTGACTGTGTCATGCTGTTGGAGTGTATGGGAACGTGAGAGGAGGCATACTCATCGTAAAGATTCCAGTTGACTGTGTGAGACCACCAAAAGGAAGGATCGTTGTACTACACATCAAGAATATCGTAACTTCTTCACATCTGTGCCTGCCATCCAAGAGCAAGTAATGAGCCATGTGCTGCTCGCTTTGGTAGGTTGGCATCGTGTAATAGGGATAGTGGCGTCTCGTTTTCTTCTTGTGTTTACGTTCGCTAGTGTTGTCGGTCCCTGAGTGGCAGCATCACCGTTTACCGATATCTACTACTTTAGTGCTATCTTTGAAAGAACATCAAGTGTTTTCCTGGTATGGTGTGTCTGGAGTTCAGTTGGGACGGAGCAACAGTGAGGTCCAGCAGGATGAGGACATGATGGGACTGCTGGCGGCACGCAGGCACTGCCAGATCGAGGAGCTGCAGTTGCGAGGGCCATAACCTCGTTGTCGAAAGGACCCAGGACGTTTGAGCTAAGTGGACATTAAAGAAGTAGTTAAACATCCACAATTTGAGATCATGCCATTTGTTCGCGAGTTGCTCGCAGGGTTGCTGAGATGAAGTGCAACGAGTGGAGTGTTTTGACTTATCGAGATTAGTTAGCCATCCTCCGTTTCTTATCATTAATCAATGAATTCCTTGTGTTTATGGGTGAAGTTCAAACAGTGGTATTATTCTACCTAGTGGATGCTAGCGCCCTAGTTACTTGTCCTGGATGTTAGGGTATTTTCACAGAGTGTACCTTTCCTCGCCTTGCTGCTGCTGTCTGGTAAGGCGTGTAGTTCGAGAGCCTCCTTGATTGTGGTCCTATGTTGTTTCTTTGGGATTACTTTGGTCACAGTGGTTCCTTCTACTTCTGGATGTTCTAAACACCGGATTCTGAACACGCAGTACTGGTCGCCGGTTCCGCCATATCAGATGTTAGGTAGATTTTAGAAGAGTGTTGGTCTGCGTTTAAAGTTTCACTAGTTTGCGTTGCCGTCTGGTTAAGTGAATACAACTCTTGGCTGCCTGTCTCATCAGTTACAAAGTAAAGCGACTTTCCCAGGCCGATCCTTGGAGTTCTGTTTGAGGCCCACTTCTCTCTTGGTTCGGTCAAATTGTGATGATTGTCTTTTTTTTAAATATATTTTGATTTTGAGTTATTACTATTGGGGCCTTCAGAAGACAAATAATTTGAATTTCTGGTCAATAAGGTCTTCACCCGTGAATGAAATTTGGCTAAAGAATTTTTAATTAGATATTGTCTCTTAATAGTGAAATTTTATTGTGTTTTTTTAAAAATACTTTAGTATTTTTAAGAATTTGCTATCCAGGCCTTCAGCTGATAAATTGTTTTTGAGTTATTAATATTTGGGCCTTTAGCCGTCAAATTGTTTTTGAGTTATTACTATTGGGGCCCTCTGCTGACAAATAATTTGAATTTCTGGTCAATAAGGCCTTCAGCCATAAGGGCACTTACTGAAGGATTTTTTTTATTAGACATTGCGCTTTAATAGTCAAATTTGATAACTGTTCTTTATTGTCAACCTCATTTTCAATTGGTTCCAAATAAAGTGTACGTGATTAAAAAAAAAGAAAAACTGAGTAACCAACGGTAACTGAGTAAGGCCCCGTCCACACCGAATCCTACCTTTCCCTAAGTCCCATGTAATCGACTCTCTATAACTTTCTATGTCATCCCGCACAGCCTGGGAACCAGCGTTCAATACGTAGGCTACCGTTAACGCTTCGAAACAAACGGCTTTGTTAGGAGTGGTGAAGTGACGGGAAACAGGGACTGTTGATGTATGGCGTTACATTGCGTTCAGCGATGAATCGTCCTTCTGCAGTATCCCGGATGACGGCCCTCGACGAGTATAGTCACTACCTGGATACAGGTCTCCTTCTTCAAATGTTATGGGGAGAGGGGGGAGGGGGCAATCATTAACCCTGGCGTCGCGATGTGGGGAGCCATTGGGTATGACTTTTAAGTCACGATTGTTGGTGGATGAAGGATCTCTGACAGCACAACGACACGTCATGGACATCTTGTCTCCTCGTAGGTTGCCTGTCGTGCGACAGTATGGTGGCCCCATTAACTCAACACGGCGATTATAGCTCCCACAGGGGATGTGTCTCCATGAACTGTCTGCGTGATGCTAAGTCACTCTCGTGGCCCTGATCTGCCCCTGATAGAAGATGTGTGGGACCAGCTAGGACGTCAGGTGCGCTCCACTACCATTATCAAGGATATAAAGTACCAATTGCAACAGCAGTGAGACAGCTTCCCTGAAGAGAGGACACAACACTTTAAATTGCTCTTTCGAACTCAATCAGTGCATGCGTCCAGGAGAGAGCGGGTGCAGTTATACTGATACGAGGGCTCATATTGCCAAGTTCCTTGTAAACTGGGTTCGATTTTGTAATCAGTGAATTGGGAGGAGGGGAGGAGGAGGAGATTAGTGTTTATCGTCCCATCGACAACGAGGTCATTAGAGACGGAACACAAGTTTGGATTAGGGGAGGATGGGGGAGGACATCGGCAGTGTCGTTTCAAAGGAACCATCCCGGCATTTGCCTGAAGTGATTTCGGGAAATCACGGGAAACCTAAATCAGGATGGCCGGACGCGGGATTGAACCGTCGTCCTCCCGTATGCGAATCCAGTGTGCTAACCAATGCGTCACCTCGTTCGGTAAATCAGTGAATTAATGTGACATACTCTCTCATGACATACTCTCTGAATTCGTGAAATTTCACTTAGGTTCTTCCAACCCATTCTGTACGATTCGCTTACTTTGTCAGGCAGTTAAGCTGTAGGGTCATAAATGATAGTAAGATGACGTTTTACATGTACATTTCGGATAGCATGAAATCAATGTGCGTCGAAACTTGTCTATTACTATGTGGAGAGAATCCAAGAGAGATTTTGCTCTTTGTTCCTATTTATGAATCAATAAAAGGGTCGCCAGATGCCTTAGTAAAAATAAATAATGCATAATAAACGAATACAGCCGATGTCCTTTAGGCTGTTCAGAAGGTATCTATTCGTTAAAAGAAGCTTTGCACCACGGAGTTGTCAATAGAAAATAATGTCCCTCACATGTCGGTAAGGCTGATGACCTTGCTTAATCTATATTTAAATGGCAAAGGATTAATTAACTACTGCAATGTTATCAAGAAGATTTCGATTACTACACACATTTATTTTACAAAGATCTGCACACATGCGAAAGCTTAACTTGGCGGACGACTTTGTTAATAAAAAGAAATACATGAAGTATTGAAATGTCTCATTTGCAAATTATACACGTATGGTCGGTCTGCGAGGTAGTGGGAAACGCAACGTGAAAGAGGCGTTACTTCCAGAGATAGCGACAGAATCGACCTTAAATGGTGTGACACAAACAGCTGTTCTACGCAAGGAAGAAGTTAAAGCATATACCAGAAATAATATGTGCACTGAACATGTTAACGAGCAATCAAGATTTACTGCCACAAACGTTCCATTCCGAATCACAAAAGAAATTAGTTCTTTTGCGGAAGGACTCTAACATGATCACAAGGTTAAATATCATTACTGCAGTAGGAACACACCGTCATGGGTGCCACTTCGGATCTCGAACGATCACCAATTGCTCTCGATCGATGTCGGAACCAGAAAGTTGCTGTACTTCACCGATCTCCTACATCGAATGTTCTCTCCATCGGGTTCTGGAACAGAATCTCATCTGTACAACTCTCCGATACACGATGTCTATCGTTCATTTCGTTTCCCTAAATGTGCGTCTCAACAAAAATAATTCCGCCATAATCCCACGTCAGCCAACCTGTCGCAAGGAAAAACAATTTTCACATTATTCCCCTTCCTCTCATTAGCCTCAGGAAGACCCACAACACGTATTAGCGACGAATGGGAGCTCTACACTTGGCGTTTTTCTCCCCCTACGAATATGAATAACTGCAGAAAGCATCTAACCCTTCCCACGGTTGGGTAAACACCTTTGATTTTGGTACGTCTGCTGGGGAGTGTAAACTGCTACTTAATCAGCAAGCTGTCAAATGTCGTCTGCTGCCAGCTTGTCGCTTGTGGGCGTAGAAGGTGCTCAATTTCTGAGCTATCTCTCTGTTGCTCGAGCCATCGTATCTGCAAGAGACGTGTCTCAACCGTTAATCATGTTACCTGTTCGCGCCGGTGCATACTGCCGAGTCCAGACCGTGTAAGCGACTGACCTGGGCAGCGGGTCTCCTGTATACATAATTGAGCTCGCTGTTGTCCACAACTCGCGTGTGAAAATCGGCCAGCCGATGCATTACCTCATACGAACGAAAAACTTATTTCAGTAAGACATGAGTTACTTGGCCCTTGAACTGTTAAGAGGAGTATCACATTGCTATCTACAATCTATTAAGGAGTTAATTAGACAGTCCAGTTACAGTAATGAGAAAACGGAGCGATTTATCGGACGTCCAAAGATCATGATTCTTGGCTTTCGGGCACAAGCTTGAGCATTTCCGAAACGGTTCTGTGAACAATTCGGATACCACCGTGGTAAAGTATGACGCGCATTGCAAAATGGCCAGACACAAAACAGGCATCGAGGTAACTCCGGTGCAACACGGGCCATAGATGACAGGGGTGAACAACAGCTCCGGAGACGTGTACAGGCGAATAGACAAGCGGCTGTTGAGCATCTGGTCATCAGATGAACCTAGAAGCTGCTAAGATTGTCTCCTCAACCACTATTCAGTGAGCGTTTTTGTGCATGAGCCTCCACAGCAAGAAGCCAGTTCATGCACCCTTGCTGACTGCTGTTCATCAAGGACGAAGGCTGGAATTTGCGCGCTAGTAACACTAATCGACGTCCATTGAGTGGGGACGGGTAGCGTTTTCAAACGAATGACGTTTTATGCTCCACCGGTGTGAAACTTTTGAAAGCAAATACCCAGCAACACTAGTCGGAATGGTCAAGGCCGGAGGGAGGAGCGCTGTAGTCTGAGGAAAGTTTTAATGGCATCCCCCTGGGTGATCTCGTCATTCTGGAAGGCATGATGGATCAACATATGTATGCATCTATCCTTGATGATCATGTCCTCCCGTATCCTCCCCTACATGCAGTTTGTTTTTCCGTGGCATGATGGTGTCCTTCAGCAGGACAATGCAATGTCTCACACAGCTCTCAGTGTACGTGCGTGGTTGCGTGGTTCGAAGAGCACCAGGATAAGTTTACTGTTCTCCCCTGGCCACCAAACTCCCCAGATTTCAACCCAGTCGAGAGTCTGTGGGACCACCTCTATCAGGCTTTTCGCACAATGGATTCTTAGCTGATAAAACTAGCGCAGCTGCCCACGGCAATGGGGCTGGCATGGCTCCACATCCCTGCCGGTATCTTCCAGCACCTCACTGAAACTTCCTGCACGTCCCACGGAGATCCGTGCTGCAGAAGGCGTTTACTTAGGCTTTCGACAGGTGATCACATTAATGTGACTGGTCAGTGAAATTGTTTCTGCTCTATTCAGGTCCAATGTCAATCTTAACTGACTTTTAGTCGCGGCAGGCTGATATCTCGGTCAAAGTGCAAGTAGTGAGACACACGCCAGCATCTTTCTATGTTACTTTTATGACTCTATCTCTTTTGTCGTCTCTTGTCGTATTGGATTTTCAAATTAGTTGGCTTAGGAAGAAAGAGAGGTTTGCTATCCCAGATTATTGTTTATGGAACACGCAAACCTAAAGAAAAGGATACCACTTTTTTTCTGTGAAGTCTGCTATATTTGCAGACATTTAGCAAGTGCCAAAGCATATGAACAGTATAGAAAAGTGAGTGGTATTTGGCAGATTACTCTCAATCGTGGGATAACGAATGGTTACAAGTATACGTTTTGAAATGTATTCTCTGCTACAGACAATTGATAGTCCGTTTGTGTTTCTGCTTCTGTTAAGATGAACGGTGGAAGAAAGGAAGCTTAAAGTTTGATATCCCATCGATAATGAGGTCATTAGAGATGTAGCACAAACTCAGGATATGGTAGAATGCGGAAGAAAATTGGCAGTGCCCTTTCAGAGGAACCGTCCCGGCGTTTTCCTTAAGTGAATTAGGGTAATCACGAAAAACGGAAGTCCCCATTGACAGAGGCGGGGATTTGAACGGGTGTGCTCCTGAAAGCGACTGAATGATGGGTGGGGTTGTAGAGAGGTTTGTGCCAAGTTAGACACGAAAGCATACTTCTGACGTCGAAAGGAGTTTTAAGTTTTATACTCACGATGGAAAGCTAGTAGCCTAGATTGAATTAATACTGGATTAATCAAATATTTTAGAATTTTGGTCCCTCCACTTTTTAAATTTGTGTTGGAAGAACTATTATGTTTCTGAACAATGGAACGTAGCTGAAGCAATTACTATGTTTAAAAAAGGCAATAGGAAAGACATAGGAAATTATAGAGTAATATGTTTACCAAATGCCTATAAAATTTATGAAAAAATCCTGAATCAAAGGCTAGAAAGTATCACTGATGATCGGGCTTCAAAAAGGGACGTTCGTGTGATGACAATATATTTATAATAAAACAAATTATTAAAAACGTCGAGAATTTGGCTTAGAAATGCATTTAGGATTTATTGATTTAAAGAAAGCATTTGACAAGGTAAAAAGACCCCTTTTTTTAAAACATTGGAAACAAGAAATTTTCCTAAATGTCTTACTAATACCATAAAAATTTTGTATGTAAATATAAAAATAGGTGTGTAAGTTCAAATCGAAAAATCAGATAACATGTTTCCCTTTCATGTCCCTCGACTCTTATAACTGCCATCTGGTTTCGGTACAAATTGTAAATAGCCTTTCGCTCCCTGTATTTTACCCCTGCCACCTTTAGAATTTGAAAGGGAGTATTCCAGTCCACATTGTTAAAAGCTTTCTCTAACTCTACAAATGCTAGAAATGCAGGTTTGCCTTTCCTTAATCTTTCTTCCAAGATAAGTCGTAAGGTCAGTATTGCCTCACGTGTTCCATCATTTCTACGGAATCCAAACTGATCTTCCCCGAGATCGGCTTCTACTAGTTTTTCCGTTCGTCTGTAAGGAACTTGTGTTAGTATTTTGCAGCTGTGACTTATTAAACTGATTGTTCGGTAATTTTCACATATGTCAACACCTGCTTTCTTTGGGATTGGAATTATTATATTCTTCTTGAAGTCTGAGGGTGTTTCGCCTGTCTCATATATCTTGCTCACCGGATGGTAGAGTTTTGTCAGGACTGACTCTCCCAAGGCCGTCAGTAGTTCCAATGGAATGTTGTCTACTCCGGGGGCCTTGTTTCGACTCAGGTCTTTCAGTGCTCTGCCAAACTCTTCACGCAGTATCGAATCTCCCATTTCATCTTCATCTACATCCTCTTCCATTTCCATAATATTGTCCTCAAGTACATCGCCCATGTATAGACTCTCTATATACTCCTTCCACCTTTCTGCTTTCCCTTCTTTGCTTAGAACTGGGCTTCCATCTGAGGTCTTGATATTCATACAAGTGGTTCTCTTTTCTCCAAAGGTCTCTTTAATTTTCCTTTAGGCAGTATCTATCAAATTCTTACATTTGTCCCCTAGCCATCTCTGCTTAGCCATTTTGCACTTCCTGTCGATCTCATTTTTGAGACGTTTGTATTCCTTTTTGCCTGCTTCATTTACTGCATTTTTATATTTTCTCCTTTCAACAATTAAATTCAATATTTCTTCTGTTACCCAAGGATTTCTACTAACCTTCGCCTTTTTACCTACTTGATCATGAGCTGCCTTCACTACTTCATCTCTCAAAGCTGCCCGTGCTTCTTCTACTGTATTTCTTTCCCCCATTGCTGTCTATTGTTTCCTTATGCTCTCCCTGAAACTCTGTACAACCTCTGGTTCTTTTAGTTTATGCAGGTCCCATCTCCTTAAATTCCCACCTTTTTTGCAGTTTCTTCAGTTTTAATCTACAGGTCAAAATCCAATAGATTGTGGTGAGATTCCACATCTGCCCCTGGAAATGTCTTACAATTTAAAACCTGGTTCCTAAATCTCTGTCTTACCATTATATAATCTATCTGATACCTTTTGGTATCTCCAGGGTTCTCCCCGTTGTTATTCAATCTGTATATTGAGCAAGCAGTGAAGGAAACAAAAGAAAAATTCGGAGTAGGTATAAAAATCCATGGACAAGAAATAAAAACATTGAGGTTCGCCGATGACAGCAAAGGACTCGAAAGAGCGGTTGAACGGAATGGACAGTGTCTTGAAAAGAGGGTATAAGATGAACATCAACGAAAGCAAAACGAGGATAATGGAATGTAGTCGAATTAAGTCGGGTGATGCTGAGGGAATTAGATTAGGAAATGAGACACTTAAAGTAGTAAAGGAGTTTTGCTATATGGGGAGCAAAATAATGATGATGGCCGAAGTAGAGAGGATATAAAATGTAGACTGGCAATGGCAAGGAAAGCGTTTCTAAAGAAGAGAAATTTGTTAACATCGAGTATAGATTTAAGTGTCAGGAAGTCATTTCTGAAAGTATTTTTATGGAGTGTAGCCATGTATGGAAGTGAAACATGGACGATAAATAGTTTGGACAAGAAGAGAACAGAAGCTTTGGAAATGTGGTGCTACAGAAGAACGCTGAAGATTAGATGGGTAGATCACATAACTAATGAGGAAGTATTGAATAGGATTGGGGAGAAGAGACGTTTGTGGCACAACTTGACCAGAAGGAGGGACGGGTTGGTAGGACATGTTCTGATGCATCAAGGGATCACTAATTTAGTATTGGAGGGCAGCGTGGAGGGTAAAAATCGTAGATGGAGTCCAAGAGATGAATACATTAAGCAGATTCAGAAGGTTGTAGGATGCAGTAGGTACTGGGAGACGAAGAAGCTTACACAGGATAGAGCAGCATGGAGAGCTGCATCAAACCAGTCTCAGGACTGAAGACAACAACAACAACAACAACAAATCATGGTGTTCGAAAAGGGTACATCCTATGCCCCAATTTATTTGCTTTATTTATTGACGACCTTATTATGAAATGAAAAGGTGAAATACACATAGCAATTAAAATAGGACCTATCGTACTTACATGCTGATGACTGGATAATTATGCAGGAAACAGAAGATAAACTACAAAGACCAGTACATGTAGTCAAAATTCAGTGTATTACAACTTAACTACACACATAAATAAGTTTTGCATCGCCTTGGTTCTGTACTGGAACCTGTACTGAAAATTGAAAAAGAGGTCATCGTTAAAATCATGTACGTCCTTTTTATTGCTCATGAGAACCACACACAGCATGTTGTACCACCATAAGGCGTGTCCTTCAGAGGTGGTGGCCCAGACTGCTGTACACCTGGGTCACTCTAATACCCAGTAGCACGTCCTCTTGCATTGATGCGTGCCTCTGTTCGTTGTGGCATACTGTTCAAAGTTCATCAGGGCATTGTTGGTCCAAATTGTCCCACTCGTCAACGGCGATTCGTCGTAGATCCTTCAAAGTGGTTGGTGAGTCACTTCGTCGATAAGCAGGCCTTTTCAATGTATCCCAGGCATGTTAGATAAGGTTCATGTGTGGAAAACGTGCTGGCCCCTCTAGTCCAGCGATGTAGTTATTCTGAAGGAAGTCATTCACAAGATGTGTACCATGGGGCGCGAATTTTCGTCCATGAAGACGAATGCCTCGCCAATATGCTGCCGATACGGTTGCATTATCGGTGGTGGGAGGATGCCATTCACGTATGGTACAGCCGTTACGGAGCCTTCCATGACCATCAGCGTCGTATGTCGTCCCCACATAATGCCACCCAAAAACGGCAAGGAACCTCCACCTTTCTGCACTCGCTGAACACTAAGGCGTTCAGTGTGACCGGGTTGCCTCCAAACACGTCTCCGACAATTGTCTGATTGAAGGCGTAGGCGACACTCATCGGTGAAGAGAACGTGATGCCAATCCTGAGCGGTCCATTCGGCATGTTGTTGGGCCCACCTGCACCACGCTGCGTGGTGTCGGGGTTGCGAAGTTGGATCTCATCATGGACGTCGGGAGTGATGTTGCGCAACATGCAGCCTATTGCGCACAGTCTGAGTCGTAACACGACGTTCTGTGGCAGCACGAAAAGCGTTATTCAATATGGTGGCGTTGGTGTCAGGGTCCCTCCGAGCCGTAATCCGTGGTTTGCGGCTATCCACTGTCCACTGCATTAGTAGCCCTTGGGTGACCTGAGCGAGGGATGTCATCGATAGTTCCTGTCTCTCTGTATCTCCTCCATGCCCGAACCACATCGCTTTGGTTCACTTCGAGACTCCTAGACACTTCTCTTGTTGAGAGATCTTCTTGGCACAAAGTAGCAATGCAGATGCGATCGAACCGTGGTATTGACCGTCTAGGAACGGTTGAACTACGAGCCGTGTACCTCCTTTCTAGTGGAATGACTGGAATTGATCGGCTGTCGGGCCCCCATCCGTCTAATAGGCGTTGCTCATGCATGGTTGGTTACATTTTTGGGCGGGTTTAGCGACATCTCTGAGCAGTCAAAGGGACTGTATGATATAATATCGACAGTCAATGTCGGTGTTCTGGAGTTCTGGCAGCTGGGATCATCCAAAATAATTTTTTGACGTGTGTATATCTGCAAATGAGACAAAGATAACGGTTTTCAAAGGAAAGAACTGAGTCAGATCGAAAAGAATAAATGGTAAAATTTTAGGACAAGTGTCGCACTTTAATTATCTACAATACGATATTAGTTTTAACTATGACAAAGACATCGAAAAGAAAGTTAACGAGTGTCAAACTATCTGTGAAACGGCTGGACGAATTTTGAGAGGAAAAACAAGAAAAGAAACACACATGGCCTACTCTTGTACATGATTCGGAGTATACAGGCAGCAGAGATGAAGTTGATGAGATATGTAAGAAGCTGTAATAACATGGATAAAGTGAGGGATGAAACAATAAGATGAGATTTAAAAGTCTATTTAGTCAATGACAAGATAGAAGAGAATAGAATGAATCATGCTGATAGAACGACAAAAAATAGATTCCTGGAAAAGGTAATGAATTATCGGCCGACTGGAAAAAGAGAACTAGGTAGACCTCATAAGAGATGGGTGGATGATAGGGAGCGAAAGGGGTGACTGCTACACTTAATCCTTCGAAGAAGATGGTGGTGGTGGCAATAATGATGATGATAATGATGATGATTATGATGAACAGGCTGTTCCATCTTCAGTGAAGATCTTTCCCCTTGGTTTGTAATTGATAAAATCTTTAAGCAATCTCCCTCTTATTATTCTCTTGATATGTAGTTTCAGATATATAGATCCTTGCTCTATTTTTCACTTTGCAATAGCCAGTGGTGGGTGGCCACTATGGTGCCTGAATGAACTGGTTTGCTAGTGTCTCTAGCCAATAGTTCACCACCCTGGGCGGGGTAACAGTGGAGCGGGGGGTGGAAGCCTGGTAGCTGTCCAACGTACCAATGTGAAAACTTCATTGACTGAACGTACATTTTATTACTGCAACAATCTTTACGTCGCCACCTCCGAGGGCATCGGCTGAAGGCAGCTGGTGGGGAGTCTCTGAGTTAAGCAGACTACCTGCTGTCTTCGGCAGTTGAGTGTGCCGCTCGCCAGGAGATAAGGTGACGCCAGTGACTCAGCGGGAATGCTGACATGAGGTGCATGTGACCGCTAGTGAGCTATCTGGACACAGATTCACAGCTCATGATAGAACGATGTGGGTGATTGGGAATCCCACTGTGGGCCCTATAGAGGAAGATAGCAGTAGTGCCGGTCCTTACATACAGTGGGAGATAGTGGCAGTGTGCTCACATAGTTGGGCAGCTGCACTGCAGAGCACCATTCTCAGTTTGTAGTCATATGTGACAGAAGGCTAGTGCTGTCTGGTAGTAGGCCTACAGTTGGTGCACCAGCCGGTAGGCGCTAAGGCCACATTAGTAGGCGTGCAGGTAGTCGACAACAAGTATTATGGTGGCACCTTTCAGACTTATGTCGACTCATAGAGTCACATTGACCTCTTCTAGACGCATTCATCCATCAGACTGCATAAAACTATCTAAAAATGATGTTTACACAGGCTTGGTGCATACTTGTTTAACCAAGGCATCAGTTCCTGTCACATAGCCCCAATACAGCCTTTGGCTGGGGCATGAAATATTCAGACCATCGCACCACAGTCGTTCTGCCTTTCCTCTCAGTCGTTATTAAGACGCTGGTCCCTGGCCTGGTGTGATAGTTGCTCATATGTGACATACCCATATGTTATGTTTTTCTCTTGTAATATTGTTTTATATTTGATATGCGGCAATGGCAAGGAAAGCGTTTCTGAAGAAGAGAAATTTGTTAACATCGAGTATAGATTTAAGTGTCAGGAAGTCATTTCTGAAAGTATTTGTATGGAGTGTAGCCATGTATGGAAGTGAAACATGGACGATAAATAGTTTGGACAAGAAGAGAATAGAAGCTTTTGAAATGTGGTGCTACAGAAGAATGTTGAAGATTAGATGGGTGGATCACATAACTAATGAGGAAGTATTGAATAGGATTGGGGAGAAGAGAAGTTTGTGGCACAACTTGAACAGAAGAAGGGATCAGTTGGTAGGACATGTTCTGAGGCATCAAGGGATCACCAATTTGGTATTGGAGTGCAGCGTGGAGGGTAAAAATTGTAGAGGGAGACCAAGAGATGAATACACTAAGCAGATTCAGAAGGATGTAGGTTGCAGTAGGTACTGGGAGATGAAGAAGCTTGCACAGGATAGAGTAGCATGGAGAGCTGCATCAAACCAGTCTCAGGACTGAAGACCGCAACAACAACATTTGATATGCATCAAATGTACTCTTCTATACAGCGCCACCATACCTCGGAAGACAGAACGCCGCCGACCGCGGTGGCCGAGCGGTTCTAGGCGCTACAGTCTGGATCCGTGCTACCACTACGGTCGCTGGTTCGAATCCTGCCTCGGACATGGACGTGTATGATGTCCTTAGTTTAGTTAGGTTTAAGTAGTTCTAAGTTATAGGGGACTGATGACCTCAGATGTTAAGTCCCATGGTGCTCAGAGCCATTGGAACCATTTGAAGCTCCTGCACTCCGATTGAACCGTTTAAAATCTAGGTAGCCATCTGTCCTACTGGAAGAATCGCTACAGATAGCTACTTTCAGTATCAACAAAAAGTGGACAGAAATTTGGAATACTATTGCCCATGAGGAACATCAGACCGTCCAAAGATGTGACACAAGACCAGCCGGCATGGAACAACGAGATGTGCCTGGAAAAGAATTAATCGGATCAGCACAGGCCACAGCATCTGTGCTGAAAACCTCTACCGATGGGGAGAGGTTTCATCTTTTCAGTGTGACTGTGAAATGAACAGCAGACGATCAATGACACTGTAACGAGCTGTAGCACAAGAGCCTACCATGGGAACTTAGAATATTTCTTTGAAGTGACTGAGGCAGCCCTTGAATGGATCGACAAATGAAATATTAATTTATAGACTTATTTATTAAATTATAAATTATGAAATTAATATATTTTTAATTTTGTAAAACTATGTAATCCACAGTTGTTAGTCATTGTTTATATGTAATGCCATACGCTAAATAAATAGACAATAATATTTCATCTCTGAGAATAAGTCCTTCAACCTTCTTTCAAATTTTCATTTTAGCTGCCTATGTTATTCTTCTTTCTTAGTTAACATTTAAATTCGTTTCCATTTATTAAAATAGAGGTAGGCATTACTTTATAAACTTGTGGTTCTGTGTCTTTCCCTGTATCGTTACCCAGTGTTCTCTGCATTGTGCTGCATATCATTTGAGATTTATTTAATATCGTTACCCCAATCATAGCTAATATCGTAGCATAACAGCTCATTGATTGTTCCTCTAGTAATATTTTTGAGCGTCTTAGATATTTCTCTTTGTAGGATATTGCTGTAATTTATTACATGAATTTTTTAGATTACTGTTGTAACATAGCTTATGACTCTGATCCTCCGAAATAGTAGTCTAGTGTGGAATCGACGCGCTACATCTGTCAGAGATCGAGGTTGATGCGTTCACAAATCATTTGAAGCAGTTCCGATACCTGTGCAACATTTACTATATTCATGCGATCCTAAATTCGCAGCAGGCCGTGGTGGTCGAGCGGTTCTGGAACCACGCGACTGCTACGGTCGCAGGTTCGAATCCTACATCGGGCATGGATGTGTTTTATGTCCTTAGGTTATTTAGGTTTAAGTAGTTCTAAGTCTTGGGGACTGATGACCTCAGAAGTTAAGGCTCTTAGGGCTCAGGGCCATTTGAACCATTTGAACCTAATTTCGTATCGTTGGATAGTATAAGAGTTCCCATTTTCTCCTTATATTGACATACTACGCCTTTCGCATAAAAAGTCATTTGTGTTTATTTTGTATGGCACACTCTTCTGCCTTCCCTGTATTTCCACTTCGGGGTGTCTGAATGCAAGAGAGTGAGGTCGAGATGAAAATAGGAAGGTCTAGGGCTAACCATAGTGGGAGTAGAATGAAGGTCGCACCAACTTAGCCTATGTTGGAAAATTCAGCAAAGGGAAGATAGCACCATAGATAAACTGAGTTAACAGATTAAAAGATGTCAAATTGGTCATAACCAATGAGAAATCTTCTCCAGCCACTGAATGAAGAGCCTTTGCCTCTCTGGTTCGTCAAAGTGTAATGTTGTTTAGCTGGCTGTGCAGGTTTGCGGACATCCCTTCAAGTGAAAGGAGGGTATTGAAATGTGATGTTCAGTCTCAGAAAACGCTAGTAATTTGCGTTTCACCATCAATGTTGACAGAAAGACCTTGGGAGATGTGTTATTAATTATTATTCTGTTGGTTTAGATGGCACAAAGGGGGCTTAGTCATGACCATCCAGGTAGACTATGAACCGTCAGCTTATGCCCTGATTACTTTTACAGTACGGTTGCGAAGTCTTGTACCAAGAGCAAAATCTCACGATTTTCTTTGTATAGTTTAATTCTGTTTGCCTACTGTGGGAATTAAGGGTATTTTTTGTATGCAGGACTTGGTCATCTGTTCTTCCCATGATTGGGTGAGTTTTAGCTTAACTATATTCAAATTATATTTCCGTGTGGTTTTTCTTATATTGCAAGTTCAGTTGATAGAATATGAGTGAGGCTAAACGAGTTCTATGCGGAAACTTTGTTGAACCTGTAGTTTTTTTTTTTAAGCAGTACTCAGCCACATGGTCCCGAAATTTACTGTGTACTGTCTTAACTAGGTCCAAATTACATCTCATGAGGCTTTCTTACGATAAATGTTTGAACAATTGAACATCAGAGGACGTTTACGAATTTGGTATGGTCATTTTACTGAATTTGTGATATCGTCCAAAGATCAAAAGTGCCACACCACTTTCGGTACCGTGCATCGACACGAAAGACGTTAGCGATGTTTCACTGCAATCCAAAACGACGAACGGGAGGTCCTGCTGAAGGCACGCCTCTCTCTCAGCATCGACGTGCCATCCCATGGAGGTCGATGTATAACGAAGCATGCACTCGTTACGCACTACTTCGTGACCTCTAATGAAGCAGTCAACAACATTTAGTTAGGACATCAGTACTATTCAAGAGCTGGAACTGTATTTTTGTAAATGTTTAAATTGCACTGCACGACAAGAGTTTGTGATTGTGCGCATCAAGTGATTCTTTACCGTTCATGGCAGTTACCAATATTTGATAATTCCTGTGGCCATTGGACTCCATAAAGTTAGGTATTTTTTTAATTCCTGTAATAAAGTGAACTAATATTTCATACTTTGTAGTTCCCATCAGTCATCATCCAGAGGAGTCAAAGAATCAACAGCGACGAGCGGATGACTGTAGTTTCATCATTTTCCAATTTATGGGAGTTTCTTTGTAAGTAGTGTTCAACCACCTGAGTCAGCTATTAGGCATATGTTAGCTTAACTATGTCCAAGTTACGTTATCGTGAAGTCTTGCTTATACTGTCAGGCTTAACTGTGTCCCAGTTACGTTTTCGTGAGGTCTTTCTTATATTGTCAGTTTAGTTAAGTGAATATGAGCGAGGCTGTAAAACATTTGCTTCACAACTTTTTTGTTTTCTTTATGATATTGTCTTTCTAAATAGTGTCCATCCCCATGTATCCGCCATTTGCCGTGTGGTAGATTTACGTAGTCCAAATAAAGTATTCGAGTTTCTCAGCTCTGAGGGCTCGATTAAATAAGTATTAGTGAATATGAGCTCGTTTCCCAGATATATTTCATTAGTTTCGTTGGGCTTTCTTTGTAAGTGATGTACAACATATGATACCACCATTAGTGTTCAGTTATTTGCTTTGCAGTAATCGTGTGATTACTGTGAACTCTCTTGTGTGAAACGTCTTATTATAAAATCCTATAGTTTAACTAATACAACCCCAGATTATAATTTCACTCAGTTTTGGCATCGTTAACCTGACCCCTCTCCTTGCTTCCGTGTGGTAGTATTAGACAAGCGCCCATCTAGCCAAGAATTAATTGTGTACCTCCTTATTGTGTACTGCTAATTATCTGGAAGAATATGCTTTATGATTTATCATCAACTGATAAACTGCATGTGTCCAATTGCAAGCTGCCCGTTTGTATGTCAGTTTTCAGAGGCTTCGAGCGGAGGAGCAGATAAAAGATGTTTATTTTGTCAATCTCCTACAGCTTCTTTGAGGCCAAAGCTTCGCTTAACTTGTTCATAACATTACCTAGTTGTGGATGTCCGACCACTGTAGCACTAATCGCATGTGTTTGGGAGATGGAATTCCTGTTGAACTGATGAATGTCTTAACCTCGTTTGACAATATCCTTTCTTCGGCAGGAGACAAAAATTAATCTTATAGGAGCCATCAACACTGTTTCTATTGATCTGAACATTCAGCGCAATTGCCAGTTAAATGCTAATCTGTTTTTCTTGGTGATTTCAAAATAAATATCAATTTTATAAAGTAATTCTTCTTTGACTCCTACTCTGGTGTTAGGAATTAATTCCAGAGCAATTGACCCCATAGTAAGTGAATAGTTGTGGAGAATAGATTTTGGGAGGAAATATTTTCGTTTCATTTAATTTCAGTGTGTCAAGTTTTAGTTGTTTTGTCCAGGACCTTAAAAAATATACGTTTACAGTGTGAACAAAAGACATGAAGTGTTGACCTTTAAAAATTAACCGTGTCCTCGAGTGGCATAAAATATAAAAACTACAGTAATTTTAATGTTGTGATTGTCAGCTTTATAGAAACGATTGCGAAAGTGTCTTTTTTATTGTTATAATTAAAACGCTCAAAAATGACACGGTGCATTGTCATGTTGATATAATAACTCTATACGAACTCCTCCTCTACTGTATGCAATACACAATGCTGTAAATGTGTTCATACCCCTCCGCATTGAGCGTTTTATTTAAGAGGATAAGGGGATCACATCCTAACCATCAATAACACACCCATATCGTAACACCAACTCCTCAACACTTGGCACTAAACAGAATTTCATGTAACGTCCTCCAGGCATTTGCCAAAAACAGACACTCCCAATTACTCGTTTCTAGGTACTCACCGTACAGTGACGTCATTCGTGACATCACCCCTAGCGTCGCTTAGCACTGGTTTATGAGAAGCTGCTCGACAGTTGTGCTCCATCCATTTTAAATCCCTACGCAGATTAATTGCTCTGGATGGTCTTGTCGTAGCACTTTGAAAATCGCGAGTGATTTCTTCCGTTGATTTCACGCTGTTTTTCGGAACCATCGTCAGAAACGCTCGACGGTCCGTGTGCGTCTGTACCTGAGATCCACCTGGCCTCGGCGTAGCTGTAATTGTTCTTTTATGACTCCTCTTCATAATAAAAACACAAACAGTCGACTTGGGCAGCTTTGGAAGAGTTGTAACATATCTGGTGGATCTGTTTCTCGGGTGAGATCCGATGACTGGTCCACGTTCGAAATCTTGGCGCTCTCCTGGACTACCCATTTCTGCCTCTATAGTAACAACATAATACTCACCACCTCATTTTATACTGGCAGGTCCTCCTGTCACGAGAGGTAGTGGTGAATTCAGTGTTGCGTAGAGGTGCCCGGATGATTTCGATTGTAGCGTATGTGTCTTAATTACTCCATGCAGACAAATGCGAAGGCTGTGACGATCAGCATGCACTCGTCTTCTTGCAATCAGTTTGGTTTCCAAGACTCCATTAACTGTGAACATGTACTTAAACTCATCATCACCGTGCTCCAAGAAAAAAGGAGGAAAGTTAACGCATGGAATAGAATAAACTTGTAGATCTAGAATGGCCACAGCGGCTCTGCTACGCAGCTCTCAGAAAATTCGTAGCCTTAAATTCAAGATTTTGTTACTCAATTAAAAGCGTCTTACCTGTATCCGTGCGTCAATTTCCATGTGGAGTTTTAAAAAACTTTCAGTAGCCAAAATCGCGTAAGTTAATCCTTGCTTGACAAGTGGTTTTTACAGATATAACAATCATCTTCTGGTCATCCAAAAACTTTTGTTACAAGATGTGCTTGTTTTGAACTAGGACTTCATGCCATGGTGTCATTATGGGGGGTAAAATATGGCACATTTTACAAATGATTGTCAGAAATAAAAGATTTACAGTTAATAAGCTCCCTGTGCACATGGCCACGTCCGTATACGTAGCGCTCACAGGTGCCTTAATTCTTAAAAATCACAATATACACTAAAACAAAAATTTGCACATGTATTCCGTTTGAATGACAAGGTCCATACATTTAGGATCCGCATTAGACAAGGTATATGGTCAATAAAGACAAATGTATGCTATCTTGGTTATTAGAAGTTTCTTACCAAGCAAAACATAGATCGCTCCTTCTAATTTCCTAACATGAGAAAACTCAATTGCGTTTTAAAAAGTTGCGAGTTAGGTTAGGGGAGGAGCATTTAGAACTCTTGCGATAATGAGACTTCTGCTCCTTGAGTCAAGTGGGGCGCGCACTTGTTGACGGCGATTTGGGCGATTGCCATTCTGCTGGCATCTGCACAGGCTGGTACACGTTTGCCGAGTCTGGAGCGTCACATTTTGAAATTAGTGGTTCGAATGGCTCCGAGCACTATGGGACTTAACAGCAGGGGTCATCAGTCCCCTAGAACTTAGAACTACTTACACCTAACTATCCTAAGGACATCACACACATCCATGCCCGAGGCAGGATTCGAACCTGCGACAGCAGCAGTCGCGCGGTTTCCTGACTGAAGCGCCTAGAACCGCTCGGCCACAACGGTCGGCTGAAAAGTAGTGCTACCCACTATCTGTGCAGCTTACAATTTGCTGGATTGCTACGCAACTTTTGTTACCTGGTTAGTTGTACTGTTTAGTGGGCCTCGGACGCTTACTTTGCATTAGCGAGCTGCACAGATTGGGAGGACTTGTATGTTAGACGGACATACTTGATTTAACTGAGCTTCTAGAGAGATTTACGTTCAATACTTTAGGCGACTTTGTGCTCGTTCTGTTGGAACGATTTCTCAGCCACTCTTAACAGATAATGTGTTCATTTCATTGGAAACTTATTCTTTATCATTTTAATGTGGTATGTGTCGAGATATTAAAGTAAATAAATGACTTATTAATTTCAGACTTGATTTTAATCTCAAAACTAAACTATTGTTCTACAATTGATCCCCGTTAGATACCATCTGAAAAATTAATATACCTAGTTTAGCCTCATTCCTAATTTTTTTTATTTCATTGTGACGGTGTTCTGCAGCAAAACCGCTATTAATCCTTTTGTTCATTGTGCTTTACGCAGGTATTGTAATCAGTTGTTTAATTATGTGTAATGAGCACTGCCCTCGCTCCTCTAGCATGCTACTGAGGACGTTGTAAGGAAAAGTCATTGCGCTCCTACATGCACCAGGAGCGAAACAAACGACGCTAGCATTTCAAGGTTGTCTTACTCATTTTCCCACTTGTAATCAGTTGTCACTTTCTGCCAGCCGGAGTGGACGAGTGGTTCTAGGCGCTACAGTCTGGAACCGCGTGACCGCTACGGTCTCAGGTTCGAATTCTGCCTCGGGCATGGATGTGTGTGATGTCCTTAGGTTAGTGAGGTTTAAGTAGGTCTAAGTTCTAGGGGAATGATGACCGCAGCTGTTAAGTCCCATAGTGCTCAGAACCATTTGAACCATTTTGTCACTTTCTTCCCTCTTATCCACTGACGTGTTTTGATTTAAATGTAACGAATTCATAAGTAGTCTAGTTTTCCAATTCATTCTGTTTATCCTCGTTTTACCTGCAAAGATAGCCTGAACCACACTAGCAGATGCCTTTACCAAGCCTGTAAAACACATATGTAGGTCTCTTCCCTTTTTTCCCAAAATTTGCAAGAGTGCTTTTGCATCTCTTGTGGATGTATTTCGTCTAAAACCAAACTGCCTCCTACATTACCTTCGTCTGTCTTTTATTAACAATTCTTAACTTTGGCTGCATGTGAGGTGAGAGTAATTGTCCTGAAATTATTATTACGTGTACCATCCCTGAAAGATTGTGTCGTCATAGTCGAAACACCCTGCACAGGTAACAGTGAGCCGTGCGTGGCTCATATCCCCCCCCCCCCCATCCCAAAAAAAGAAAATCATGTATTTTACACCCTCTTTTTTAACATACCTCAATATGTTAAATTAAATCACTACTGTCACTGAGTTGCTGCTTTGCCTGACCGTGAGCGGCGTTGGAAGCGCGTATCGATATATCCCCTCTCATAGTACCTTTGCTCCACTGCTATTACTTCTACCGGACGACGCGTTTTGGCTCGCCGATCTTTTATGAGTCGGCTGTGTGTGTGCGCATCGACTCCCGATTTGTCTTCGTGTGTGCTTAGTTACTGTTGGATAGCGTTCAGGTCTTCGTGCAAGGGTTTCTCATGTTCTGTGTGTAGTTGGCGTTACTTCCACTGACGACTATTTTAGATGTTGTCGGCATTATGAGAGGAGTCGGTCGGTTGCTGCGGACAAGGGAAGTTATCTCCGCACGGTGCAGCCGGCTGGGTCCGCTGGCGGTACCTGCTCTGTGTCGGAGCGTGTGCGGAGCTGTCCACGAGCTTCGTGGTTCACCGACCCAGGACGTCGAAGTTGCGTAGTTGTTTCAACTACACAAGCCACGTCCATTCATGTTGTGGTGGTTCGTTTTGGTGGTTTGCTGTTGGGGAGGTTTTCCTGTGAGCAGCACCGAGTGTTTCTATTGCTGAAATTTAGCCGCCATGCGATGCAATCAACTATTTTGGTTGACTAAAATTAGAGTACACAAGTGGAATTTTCTGCCTCGTGGCCGTTAGTGTTCTGGTTACTTTCCCTGGCCACTAGCGTAACTTCAGGCAGCGTCCTTTACTCACCTGTTGTCGCTGTCCATCATGGTGTGTAGTTTTGACAGCTAATACACACTTCATTGTGGCTTATCACGTTCGTAATCTGTTGTGTTTGAGTTCTCATGTACCGATTGGTGGCAAGCAAGTCGTTGTGTCGGTCGGTCCGTGGCTGTCCCCTGGTTGGGTTCCGACGGATCAAGTATAGTAGGGCTCACCACCTGTCTTACCTAAGTGGGCGAGGGCAGACCGACCTCCCTGGAGGCTTCTGAGTGTCATTTTCTTTATTGTCCTTCTCACCGGTGTTTAATTGTCATAGCCAATGATTTGAAGATGCTTGTTTTTACTGGAATTTATGTACTTTTAAATTTTGGAAAATCAATTGTGGGTCTTCAGCCGCTTAAAACGTTATTAACATTACCCTTCAGACAAAAACTTTGACGCCTTCTGCTTTTGAAAGGTTATGGTAATTTATTTTAAAATCCTGAAATTTTATTGTGAGCCTTTAGCCGTTTGTATTGCATCTTGTTTACGTTTGTCTATCCATTTTTGCCTTGAGGCTTTCAGCCTAGCTGACAATATATCTATTTTAATGATTTTATTTGCTATTTTAACTGCATTGTTATCTTGTTGATCTGTAAGATTTCTTGTTTGGAGGCCTTCAGCTGTGAAAGAATTGCATTTTGAAATTCGTAGTTGTAAAGGTTCGGATATGTGCCATTTTGGTTTACAGGTGTTATTAAACTGCCATTAATTACAATTTTGAATTGAAACTAACCCCAACCTTATTTGGCCCTTTCCACAATCCTAATCGTCTGTTCTGCCCTGTGGGTTTAGCGGGCGTTTCAGACAGAACGCAATTGTCATTGAAGATGTAGTGACGGCAGCACAAAATGACTGATACAGCGGTTCTCAAATGCAGAAATACATTATTTAATCAATGTATCTTCTATTTCAGTTTAAATGAGGAAATTGCTGTTACTTTCAGACGGTGAATGCATCTGGTCATATGGTACTTGCACTTGAATATGTTACTGCGATTCCAAAGCTTCTTAATTTAACTTATGCTAAGTGCTATAAATGTCCTTCATGTGAGAATAGAATCGCTGAATTTTTCTCTAGGTATGGTCAGGGTATTTACAGCTAAATACCAGTCGATAGAGTATTCAACTAGATGTGGTGCCAATTTGTAATACAGGGGAGGAGACGTGCGGCTGTTCAAAATGGTTCAAATGACTCTGAACACTATGGGACTTAACTTCTGAGGTTATCAGTCCCCTCGAACTTAGAAATACTTAAACCTAACTAACCTAAGGACATCGCACACATCCATACCCGAGGCAGAATTCGAACCTGTGACCGTAGCGGCCTCGCGTTTCCAGACTGACGTGCCAAGAACCGCTCGGCTGCACCGCTGTGCGGCCTTGGCTGTGGCTTTGCCTTACAACCAAGGGGAATTGCAAGAAAACCTTGGCTGCGACCGAGGAAATGGAACTTCATTTAATTTCGGGGCAACACTTCACAGACAAAAAAAAAATTGTACCCATGCCTGTGTGAAAGTGTATCTGTTTATCTCAATACACGGCAAAGATTATTAGTGGCACCGCGTGTGCAACTTACCAGAGCTCCCTGATTACGCGCGTCAGTAGCAGACGAACTATAATACGGGACTATAGATCATGTTTATCTGAGAGGTAATTGCTCTGTTGCTTTCGTGACTTGTCGCTCCTTACACGATATCCCACTGCTAGTTGTATTTTAGCAAAGAGGCACTGTAAACTGCTTCAAATTACATGTCGTTTCATTCTGGCCCGTGCCATGTAATGTACGACACCTGGGAACTTTATAGCAGAAACCAGTTCATTCAGTATTTCGCCATACATTGCTCATAATTCACTTTTATAATTTAATAAAGTTATTTATTTGACTCATGCAGCACGATTCGCAGTGGACTGCAGTAAGAATCCGTTAAATAACCCGGGAAGGGGGAAATTTATACGTGGGCAGTTGGCGCGTTGACTTGTTTATGTGTGTGAAACGCGATAAGGGGTAACAGCGGCGGGTGGATTATCCGCTGTCGCATCACGCACTCGGCCGAATTCACAAATATAATAACCGATGACGTTGAACCTGTCGGCAATAAACAAAAAAAGCAAAAAAAAGAGAAGGAAGTGCCAAAAGCGACCGACATGAAAATAGCGGGCATAACCGAATTAGGGCCGCTGGCAAAATTGATTGGCGTAACTCGGTTCCCGCGGAAGCGAGCGTTTTGAACTACCGACTGTTGTTACCGTCAAAACAGAGCAGCGGTTGGTGGTCGGCGTCAGGAAGCATGGCTGCTTCCTTCCCGCGCGGTCCGCGGAAGCTACCGATGTTAACATGGCGTTGCAAACTCTGCCAGCACGTTCTGTTCCATGTAGTCGTCATCTCTGTCGCTTAACTCGCAGTTCTTAGCGACCCTCATTTTCTATTCGCAAATTACGTGGTTCCTTTGAAGTGTGCACTGCCGATTGCACTCCCAATCCTTCCACAATACGAGCATGTCTCTGAAGATCTCGTTGTAGGTGGGACCTTGAACCCTTGTCTGCTGAACTCTTGTCCCTTTGCTTTTTCCGCTCAGCTACAGCCGCACCAGGGTACACCGACAGATGCGGTGACAGAACAGCTGGAGCTCATCGTAATTGCCCAACTCACCGCTAAAGAATGAGAAACTGTTTCTGCATTGATGCTCCTTATAGGTCATAATTCCCTTAGCAGCTTGTTTGTGGAGCGGTTAGAATACAAGTACCGGAATTGCGAGTGTAGGTGTGTGCATTATTGCCAAAGCTACGTGTTTCCTCATGTGACTTACATCGTACACTGACGAGTCAAAGGAACTGGTACACATGCCCAAATCCGTAAGGGTACGAGGGGGTTGAGACCTCTTCTGAACAGCAGGTTGCAAGGGATCCCAGATACGCTCAAATAATATACGTGTCTGGGGAGTTTGGTGGCCAGCGGAAGTGTTTAAATTCGGAAGAGTGTGAATGGGGCCACTCTGTAGCAATTCTAGACTTGTGGGGTTTCGCAGTGTACTGCTGAAATTGCCCGTCGGAATGCACAATGGACATGAGTGGATGCAGGTGATCAGACAGGATGCTCACATACGTATCACATATCAGAGTCGCATTGAGACGTATCTGGAGTCCCATATCACTCCAGCTGCACACGTCCCAAAGCATTACAGAGCGTCCACCAGCTTGAACAGTCTCCCGCTGACATGCAGGATCTATTGATTCATGAGGTTGTCTCCGTACCCGTACACGACCATCCACTCGATACGATCTGAAGCGAGATTTGTCCGACTAGGCAATATGTTTCCAATCATCAACAAGTGAGGCACACAATTTAGTGTCGTGAAGTCATCAATAGCACACGAGTGGGCCTTCGGCTCCGAAAGCCCATATCGATGATGTTTCGTTGAATGGTTCGCACGCTGAAGTCTGCCGCATTTGGGGAAGGGTTGCACTTCTGTCACGATGAACGATTTTCTTCGGTCGTCGTTGGTCCCGTTCTTGCAGAATTTTTTACCGACCGCAGAGATGTCGGAGTTTTGCTGTTTAACCGAATTCCTGGCATTCACGGTACACCCGTGAAACGTTCATACGGGAAAATCCCCATTTCTCTGCTACCTCGGAGATGCTCTGTCCCAACGCTCGGGCGCCAACGATATCACCTCATTCAAACTCACTTAAATCTTGATAATCTTCCACTGTAGCAGCAGTAACTGATCTAATAACTGCGCCAGACACTTTGTAAGTAGGCTGTTTAGGTTTTCTTATTGGTAACGCCGCTTAGCGCTCGGTAGGAAAAATCACTGGCTGTGCTGTACGCAGTCTGTGTTTAGTTTGCATTGTTGTCTGCCATTGTAGTGTCGGGCAGCGGCAACTGGATGCTAACAGCGCGTAGCGTTGCGCAGTAGGAGGTGAGCCGCCAGCAGTGGTGGACGTGGGGAGAGAGATGGCGGAGTTTTGAAATTTGTAAGAATTGGTTTCATGAACTGCTATATATATTATGACTAGCGAGGTAAATACATTGTTTGTTCCGTATTAAAATCTTTCATTTGCTAACTATGCCTATCAGCAGTTAGTGCCTTCCGTAGTTTGAATCTTTTATTTAGCTGGCAGTAGTGGCGCTCGCTGTATTGCAGTAGCTTGAGTAACGAAGATTTTTGTGAGGTAAGTGATTTGTGAAACGTATAGGTTAATGTTAGTCAGGGCCATTCTGTCGTAGGGATTTTTGAAAGTCAGATTGCGTTGCGCTAAAATTATTCTGTGTCAGTTTAAGCACAGTCTTGTATAAATTTTTCTAAGGGGACGTCCCTCTGTGTCAGTTTAAGCACAGTCGTGTATAAAATTGTTCTAAGGGGACGTTTCAACTTGTCTTATATAGGTGCTGCCGACCGCAGTGCCGTATTCTGCCTGCTTACATATCTCTGTATGTGAATACGCATGCCTATACCAGTTTCTTTGGAGCTTCCTATTAGTTCGCATGGAAGTGGCTCAGTGATAATACTACGGCTTGACGAAGGCGCAACACCCCTCTCTTTTAGTACCGTGGTTGAGCGTTCCCTTATGAAGAATTCAAACATTCGTTTGTCCTTGATGTAACATGTCCGCCTTCGTTCCAGTTGGGTGGACAGCCATCATAACCGGCCGGTGTGGCCGTGCGGTTATAGGCGCTTCAGTCTGGAACCGCGTGACCGCTACGGTCGCAGGTTCGAATTCTGCCACGTGCATGGATGTGTGTGATGTCCTTAGGTTAGTTAGGTTTAAGTAGTTCTAAGTTCTAGGGGACTGATGACCAAAGATGTTAAGTCCCATAGTGCTCAGAGCCATTTGAACCATTTTGAACGTTCCCTCCGGTTTGTCCTCTCCGAGCTACCGTGATGACCGCGAAGACCCACTTACGAGGAGAACACGGCTAGTGTCATAACTTGATTACCCGTAAAGTGTGCTCTGCGGAGGAGGAGTCGAAATAAGCCATCAGGTGTCACTGCTTATCAGTAGATACTCGACTGTTTCTGAGAAAGTTTCTGATGTAATTTAGATACCTTTTAGAGCTCGCTGATCTCATCCGAAATGGTGGCGCAGTGCCAAATGTCCAGGCCTCTCACATTTTGCGCCCCGTGTTCGTAATCCTATATTGCTTTTATCTTGTTTTATTTTTCATTAATGTGCCCATGTCCGTAGAAGTTATTACATACCTGTTTCTTATAAAGTTAGGAGCTAAAAGGGCGTTGTATTAATTGTAAAATTGTAGCTGTGTTTCACAAAAAGTGTCATGCATTTACTTTGTAGTACATGTGTGTAAGGTATTCTCAGGAATTACATTTTTTAAAGCCTCATATTGTTATTATTCATTCTTACTTAAATTGCTTTACTAATTCTTACATTTTATCTTGTTCTACATCTACATCTAAATGACTACTCTGAAATTCACATTTAAGTGCTTGGCAGAGGGTTCATCGAACCACAATCATACTACCTCTCTACTATTCCACTCCCGAACAGCGAGCGGGAAAATCGAACACCTAAACCTTTCTGTTCGAGCTCTGATTTCTCTTAGTTTAATTTTGATGATCATTCCTACCTATGTAGGTTGGGCTCAACAAAATATTTTCGCATTCGGAAGAGAAAGTTGGTGACTGAAATTTCGTAAAAAGGTCTCGCCGCGACGAAAATCGTCTATGCTGTAATGACTTCCATCCCAACTCGTGTATCATATCTGCCACACTCTCTCCCCTATCACGTGATAATACAAAACGAGCTGCCCTTTTTTGCACCCTTTCGATGTCCTCCGTCAATCCCACCTGGTACGGATCCCACACCGCGCAGCAATATTCTAACAGAGGACGAACGAGTGTAGTGTAAGCTGTCTCTTTAGTGGACTTGTTGCATCTTCTAAGTGTCCTGCCAATGAAACGCAACCTTTGGCTCGCCTTCCCGACAATTTATCTATGTGGTCCTTCCAACTGAAGTTGTTCGTAATTTTAACACCCAGGTACTTAGTTGAATTGACAGCCTTGAGAATTGTACTATTTATCGAGTAATCGAATTCCAACGGATTTCTTTTGGAACTCATGTGGATCATCTCACACTTTTCGTTATTTAGCGTCAACTGCCACCTGACACACCATACAGCAATCTTTTCTAAATCGCTTTGCAACTGATACTGGTCTTCGGATGACCATACTAGACGGTAAATTACAGCATCATCTCCGAACAGTCTAAGAGAACTGCTCAGATTGTCACCCAGGTCATTTATATAGATCAGGAACAGTAGAGGTCCCAGGACGCTTCCCTGGGGAACACCTGATATCACTTCAGTTTTACTCGATGATTTGCCGTCTATTACTACGAACTGCGACCTTCCTGACAGGAAATCACGAATCCAGTCGCACAACTGAGACGATACCCCATAGCTCCGCAGCTTGATCAGGAAGATTTTCTGCATTCCCTTGGGTGATACCAATCTTATAGAAATTGCGAACACCACGAGCATCACGCGAAAACCGATTTGCCACACTGACTTGAAAAAAAAAACTCATTAACAATGATAAAAATTTTATTCGTTGGCAATAATTTCGAGGCAAACCCCACTTTACCGCTTGTGGTGCTTGCAAGTGAATATGAATCAAGATACACTTTAGAAATATCAGCGAAAACCATTTGAAATAGTTTTCTGATTCTTACAATACCACCACTTGCAAAGTAGGTTAGAAATCAAATTAATAATCTTGCTCGCGAAGCATACGTTCGCTTTATAAGGCAACAACAAAGTTATTGACGGTGGATGTTATCGTCAGAATGGAAATAATGAAGTCACTGTAAAAAAGTCATCAATTTTGGCACTTACCTTGAATGGATTCCCACATATAATTCGTCGAAGTTGTTATGGCTCATCTTGTTGATTCTAGGGTGATTCCACTTCGACTGATAGAAGGTCCAGATCTGTATTTCAGCAATATTTGAAGACCTAATAAATGCGTTTTTCAGGAAATTCTTAATGATCAAACAATCACAGATCAGAACAAAGGTATGGTACAAATAATTTTTGACCTGGGCTTCACGATCCACATTTTTATTAAACTTCTTGTAAATTCACAGATACTTCTTCTTAATTGTCACAACATCAAGAAAACAGTTTTGTATCAGTCTTCATCTATTTAATTTCCACTTTAACTTAAAACAAGACTTGACTGTTCTTTTACAAAGCGAAATAACAATTTAACTTCTGCAAAGTGAAACAGACTGCTCTGTGCGCATTCACGCCTAAACGTTTACTAGTAAGTCAAAGATTATACAGTCTCACAGAAATGAATACACACAAGAACCATATCAGTGAAATATATAAATACATCGGAGTACCTATACATTAATAAAACCAAATGTGAATATTGTCTCAAAAACGTCTGTTACTTCGAAGAAAAGTAGTAAGATATTACTGGTATCGAGAACTCGGGTTGGAGTGCCCTAATGGTCACGTAAATAAAGAACCATCACATGGTTCATTTATTGCCATTTAAAAAAAAATCATTCACCAGTCATAAAATCAGTAGAAAAATAAGGACAACGTTATTCCAAAGTTCATTTGAAAACATTCGCTTAGCAATATTCTATGGACATGGGTCGATAAAAAAACAGACATAAAAGTAACAATAAAGTTTCGAACACGGGGCCCAAAATGGAGGGACCTTTAAGCTAGGCACTACACCATCATTTCGGCTGAGAGATTTACCTGCCAAAAAGGTACACAAGGTACTTCGACAACTTCGACTGTTGTTTTTTTAGAAACAACCTACTGATGAGCCTCTTCCACTGAGCCAAGCTTCTGACGCGATTGAAGACGTTATAACGACGACACAAAATGGCTGGCTCATATGGTGGTTCCGAAGTGCAGAAAAGTGGTATTTAAAAATGTTGTTTTGTGACTGTAAACTATATCTTTCAATTTCAGTGGGAAAAATGAGATTACTATCAGACATTGATCCATCTGATCACATGTTATTTGCATGTGGATATGTTACTACAGTTCAACAGCTTTTAAATGATCATTTTAATCATGCTGAATGCTAGACATGTCATTCATGTTGTCTCTAGATGTTGGAGCTAAAACTGGCCATAATGTTCCTCTAGGTAAAGTGGGGTGTTCGAAGAATAATTCATTGTGGGGACAGGGAATTTCCAGCAAACTACCACTCGGTTAACGTATTGGGCCCAAGGGAAATCTGCAGAAAACTTAATCAGGACCGAGAGAAAGGGTCTATATTTAATAATGTGACAAGTCACACACAAAATTCCCAGTCAGACTGCTACCAAAAGGCACCGTCCATCCAATCTTGGTCTCAGTCTAACTAGGAATTTGTCTGTAACTGCTCGTCAATTGGCGAAGTTTGAACGTTTCTTTGGCTCGGTGTCTAATTCTAATTTTGATTCTCGACGTTCTGTAGTCGGAGAAATCGTTTACGGCGCAGCTTTGTTTGTGCTGGGGAAAGGTTTGAATTTCGCCTAAGAGTTTGCCAGTCGTTGATTTCATTAGTTTTATTGAACAGGCTGTTTATAAACTACCTTATGAGGCTGCAGAAGAGGTTACAAGGGAAGCTTGTCGTGTGTTGACTGGGGCCCGTCCACCCAAGTGTTACATTACAGCAGCTGAGGCGGACATGGAAAATGCAGCGGTTTTGTTGAACAAGAACTATTACATTCTAAAGATGGAGTGTCTACTTTCTGATTCCGCGTGTCGCAAAATTGATGCTGACCCAACTAAGAGTGCTGAGAGAAAGACTAGTAACCTCCTGAAGAAAAGTTCTTTGCACAGGAGACTATCAAGAGTCTTAAATCTTACTGTGCTGTACCATCTAGATTATATGGCCTCCCTAAGGTCTATAAAGAAGCTGTCCTGTTGAGGCATATTGTTTCCAATATTGGTGCTCCGACATATCGTGCAGCTAAACATCTCGCTAGTTTGTTGAGCCCACTAGTAGGTGAGAGTGAACACCACATTAATAACTCTGTAGATTTCTTACATCGATTGCAGGAATTGCATTTGAAAGATTCTGATATTTTAGTCGGTTTTGATGTGGTTTGTCTTCCCTCTCTTCGATTTTCTGCCGCTAATTGAGGTTAAGTTTGGTGTCGAGTTAACAAATTTGTTTCGACATGTGCTGACTTCCACTTACTTTTTATTCAATGGTCAGTACTACGAACAGAGTGATGGAGTTGCAATGGGAAGCCGGTTGTCACCTATTGTGGCCAATTTGTTTATGGAGGACTTTCAAGAACGTGAATTGGAGTCAGCGACCTGGAAACTTAAGTGTTTTTTCAGATATGTAGGCGATATTTTTGTTGTTTGGCCTCATGGTAGTGAGAATTTAAACCGGTTTTTGGAACACCTAAATTCAATCCACCCTTTTATTCAGTTCACTATGGAGGTGCAAAAGAATGGATGCCTTCCCTTCCTTGATGTGTTGGTCAGAAGGAAGACTGATGGTACGTTGGGACATTCTGTTTATAGGAAATCTATTCACACTGACCTATATCTGCGAGTTGATAGTTGTCACCATCCAGCTCAGCGTGAAGGAGTACTTCGTACCTTGGTTTACAGGGACCACGTTATCTTAGACCCTGAAAGTTTGGCAGCTGAGCTATCACATCTCGAAGTCACCGTTCGTCAGAATGGTTATAGTGAGAGGCATATCAAACGTGCGTTGCGCTATCAGCCTTCTGTGCAACGGGCGAGTGACGACAGCAACGAAGTGGCACCTAAGTCTACGGCCTTTTTGCATTATGCAGGAGGCATTTCTAACAGGATTGGCTGCATTTTGCGCAAATGTGACGTGAAATGTGTTTTTCGACCACCTTCTAAGATTAAGGCCCTGCTGGCATCCGTAAAAGATGATCTTGGTTTGCATATTCCTTGCAGTTGTGGCATGTCATATATTGGTCAGACAATCAGGACTGAACATATGCGTCACACACGCTTGCAACAACCGAGCAAATCCGCTATTGCGGAACATTGCCTTCACACCGGTCATCCTATGGAATACAACAACACAGAGATTCTGGCTTGCAGTTCCAGCTATTGGGAGGAAGCTGTTGAAATCAAACTGTCAAGGAACCTTATAAACAGAGATGGTGGATTTTGTCTAAATGCTGCTTGGAATCCGGCTCTGTTTCTCATCAAAAAACAGAGGGATTGAATTAAGGCTACCTTACTTGTTGATTAATAGTCACCATCGATATTTTTGATGATGTTGGTTATCTTTGGTTGTGTGTTGGCTTTGCGGTTGCTTGCTCTGTGTGTGGTACCTCCCTTTTTCTCCTCTGTGAACCGAGGTATTAAATTCCCTTGCACATTGCTTCCTCCTTGCAGTTGTGCGTTGAGAATGGCAGGGTGTGTTGCTGTCGAAATATCGGCGGTGGTCGACGACGTCAGCCGGCAGCAAACCCGTAAATTATTTGAACATTCAATTCGCCGGGAAAAGTTAATGTCTCAAACTGAGACATTATTTGCTTCGCGGCAGCCACACGTTTCCTGTCAGACAACTAGGGAAAGATCCGCTGCGTGTTCCTATGACAATTCTTGACACGTTCATGGTCTTCAGAGTAGATGAATAACCTTCATTGAGTGTACCTGCAGCTATATATGTAGCTATTTCAGCAGTTTTTTCCCCACAAGGAATATGTTTTGGTATCAGTTTCCAAATGCATACGTTGTGCTCTCTTAGTCCTATTGCATGTTTGAGCGGTGTATATTTTAAACAAATCTTCATTGAGGAGAAAATCGTAGACTGATCGAATATTTTCTTAAAATAGTTCATCGTCCCTGGAAACTGGACAACCTTAGCTGTCATTCACAACAACTTCGAGCACTAGCCAACCAGTGCGGCCCGGAAATGACACATTACACAGTGATCTGAGCACTAAAATAACCTGAGCGCTATTTCCGGTAACTTTTGTACGTGGCTGGAGCCGCAACCTTGTAGAAAAAGCAAACAGCCAACCAGTTCCAAAATACAAGATTCATTCAAACCCCTTTACCATGGTATCAACATTATAAAAACGTCTTCTTCAGAAGGAAATATTGACAACTGGGGTACATGTTGTGACAGAGGTACGTTAAAATATAGCCAAAAGGCGTCAGTCAAATACGAGGGCTGTCCAGAAAGTAACTTACGATCGCTCGCTAAATGGACACCATAGTGAAAACCCGATCAAGCTCTGCACAGATGTGTTGGGTACTGTCTCTGGTATGACCATCGATCGCATCAAGACGCTCTTTTCAGTTCTGAGGGCTCTGTGAGCGAATAAAGATGCCTAGAACAACAATGTTTCCCGCCAAGTGGGAGGGCCCACTGAGAGGCTTCGTCTTAATGAATGCAGCCCACCTAACACTACTGCCACGCACTTCCTTCTTCATGGCAATTCTCAGCCGCACTCTACAGGGGCAATGACGATTCTACTGCACCCTTTTCGATGGGAAGTGTTCGGCCACCAATAATACAGCCCTAATTGGCTCGTCCTGGATACGAAGACAACACTCGGGCGCAGGCTACGTGCTATAGACAAGCATAGAGAATTATCAGATAGCTCAGGTGGCTGCCTTCTATTACGATGGTGTTGGAAATTTGGCATAAAACTCCGAAAAATGTCTGTCTGAGCGGCGACTATGTAGAGAACTATCTGGAAAGTGTAGCTAAGTCTTGCAAAGAAAATGTTTCTGATTTTCACTGTGGTTTCCATTTAGCGACCGATCGGAACTTACTTTCTGGACAACCCTTGTTTACAATTTCATCTCAAAAATAATTAAAACATGTACAATACTTGACTTACACCTTTCGGCTACATTTTAATGTATGTCTGTCGCAACATGTAATCATGTTGTCAGTATTTCCTTCTGAAGAAGACGAGTTTATAAACATTGAAACTATGGTAAAACTGTTTTAATAAACATTTCATTTTGCAGCTGACTGGTTGTTTACTGTATCTACAAGAAGACTTCCAATAACATTGTGTTGTTAAACGACAGACAGCGACCCTCAATGAGTGATTACGATTAACACACTAGAAAGGCCAGTTAATATTTTGTGCTGATATTAAATTTTAAGCCAAGTATGCATACTGTAGGAAGCTGAGAAGGATAATTGTGGCAGGTGACGCAGGGGTTCGAATCCTGTCTTTCCATTCGATCCTTTCCGCCTTGCGGCTGCTCTCGATCTGCGTTGGTGCCTACCAAAAAGTACTGCCTTTCCAGCAGACTTCATCAGTCATGTTGATATTTTGTTCTGCATTTAGGGCCACGCTTTTTATTATTTACTAGCTTTCTCCTCATAGACTCGCCTACATATGTGCTCACAACACACATATATTGAACAAATCTCCTCCTCTTCCTCCCTGTGCATTACAGTTCAATAAAGCAGGCCAATAATTCTTTCACAAGCCTCCTGTCAATCAAGGACGCTACCCATTAGGGGCCTGAAAACCATTTATTTGCCTGTCATGTACAGGCCCCTATTGCCAAGCAGACTGATAGTAGTCCAACAAAAAATGCCTGCCATGCATGGCTGCCTAAATGTCAGGGTCTCAGAAACAGTTTTGTCCCTGACATGTATGCTATCCTGAAAAGTAGGTTGATTTGGCAGGCCGATACTGTTCCCACACAATATGCCTGTTATGCAGCGTACCCTACATGTCATGGGCTGTCCACTCTCAATGGGGTAGGTGGTTATAAACCCCACCGTCCTGATACTTGCGAGGCCTACTGTGTCTGCACCAGATTTGGCTGAAACATATCCAAGGCTTCGGAAGGAGGCCCAAACATACATAGCAGTAGTGCAGTTACATATTACGTCGTGCAGTTGCAGCTGTAGCAGTTTTAAAAGGTAACTATTTACAAAGTTATTTGTGCACTGTTACATAGTTATTAAATTTAATAGTTTTCAGGGGTGTTTTGTGCTGTTTATGGCGAAATAATGATTTAATAAACTTTTAGAAACGCTCGCTGTGTTTTTTAGAGTTTTCTCTTCTTTGAAGTCGTTTAGTAAATTTGGTGCGTCAGTTATCAGCTGACGTTTCTTACTGTTTCTAGTGAAATATTTCAGTAAAGTTTTCATTCAGTGTTTTAACTTCATTGAGTGCTGCAGTGGTTTTAGGTAATAATTTTGTGAAGTTTTGTTGGTATTGGGACTGGTATTAGCTGTGCTGTAGTAGTTGCTTTCTTAGTAGACAGAGAATTTCGAGTTCGCTATTGTTAGTTCTATAAATAGTTCTACTAGTGTAACTGAACATTGGTAATGTTTCTTCAGTAACTATAAAATTTTACCATGAGTGAGAAGTGTGGGCTCTGTCGTAGGTTTGTGAGCAGTGGATTACAGTGTGGGAGTTGTTCAAAGTGTTTTCTTTCGCGAGAATGCAGTGGGGAAGCGCATGAGCATGCTAGCGAGATCCTCTTCTGGCAATGCAGAATCTGTAGCGGAAATAAGTTGACAGAGGAGCACGAGTGTAAGATCTGTGCACTTCAGGTGCAGGTACAATGCGCCAAGGAGGAACTAGTTACGGTGAAGAGGGTGAAGAATGATGGTGTATGGGAACTGGCAGTAGGCAAGAAGCCAGCTAGGAGGAGGAGGAGGCAATCAGACAGTTATACTTTGCGTATACGCAATAGATTTGACCAACTGTCCAAGTTGAGTGGAGAGGAGTCTCTTGTAGTTGTTGATATAGTGAAAATGCAGCAGTCCTCAGCAGTTAGAAGGCCTAGGTCAGTTTGCCCAGTCTAACAGAAAGAAGAAGGCTGTGCTTCTAGGTAGTTCACACAGTAGAGGTGTGAGTCAGCAGTTGCAGGAAGTGTTGGCGAAGAGTACCACGTCACTATCATTGTGAAGGCCTAGTGCAGGATTGGCTCAGGTGACTGACAGCATAGGTGAGTTGTGTAGGAATTTTACAAAGGAGGATCAGGTGGTGATAGTGGATGGAGCAGTGAAACGTTTTGATATGGACGGGGAATATGATGTAGGTCATGACCTGGTAAAAATATCAACTCAAACTGGTGGCACTAATGTGCATTTCGTGCAACTGTTTCAGCATTATGAGAGGCCTCACCTTAATGTGGCTGTTAGACACGTTAACATGGGGCCGGAGAGGGCGTTGATGGCAGTGGAAATGGGTCACATTTCAATGGTGCCAGTTGGGTCTATCAGTATATTGGGTTTCATTGGCATGGCATGCACCTCAATAGGTATGGGATGGGGAGGCTGGCAAAGCTTAAAGGTGACATTGTAGTGGGTGGGGGTGGGAGAGGTGCACCTCTTTTAGATTGAAGTCAGCTGATAGGTACACCTGCTTAAAGGTGCCCCTCTAACCAATGGCTCACCTTCAGAGGATGTCTTGTTTCTAAGTAGAGAAGGAATTAGCATATTTCATCAAAATAAAGTTAGTGAACTGCTGATACATGTTGACTCTGAAATTATTGGGATGTCGGAGCACCACTTACGTATTTGGCGATTCAGAGGTTTCCTTTACCAGGACACAAATCATCTGGCTGTTTTTCAAGGAGTTCCTTGTGGCGAGGGGGAGTGGCTATGTAAGTGAAAGTATTCCATTTGAATCCACAGAAATATCACAGCACTGCAATGAACAGATATTTGAATGTTGTGTAGGGGCAGTTGAATTTAGTGAAACTTAATTTCTAATTGTTGTTGTTTACAGGCCCCCTAACTCTTACCTCAGGGCATTTCTGCTCAAGCTAGAGAGAGTTATTGATTCACATTGTAGGAAGTACCAGAAATTAGTTACAAGTGGTGACTTCAATATATATTTTGTGTATGGTGGTGCAAGAAAAAGAATGTTGGTAGATCTCCTGCAGACTGTGTTTTTTCCAACTAGGGTGAAGGAAAGTTAAACAAACAGCAATAGAGAGTTTTTAAACCTTGTCAAGGAACAAGAGTGGCAGGATGTTTATAGTGACAGTAACATAGATGATAAATACAGTGCTTTCCTTAACACATTTCTCATGCTCTTTGAGAGTTGCTTTCCATTAGAAGTTTCTAAATGTGGTACTAGCAGTAATAGGCAACTCATGTGGCCGATTAGTGGGATAAGGATATTTTGTAGAACAAAGTGCGAATTATATCAAAATGTTATAAGTAGTCACACTCAAGCTATAGTAGCCCATTACAAACAGTATTATAAGGTGTTTAAAATGTTGTTAGGAAGTTAGGAAGGAAAAGAGTATGTGGTGTGTAAATAGAATCGCTAATTCGCAGGATAAAATTAAAACCATATGGTCAGTTGTGAAAGAAGTGTCTGATAAGCAGCACAAGGTCTTCGATATAAAGTCAGTTCGTAGTAAAAATGTTTCTGCTATTGATAAATCAGATATACATGCAGTATTTTTTGAGCATTGCTGGTGAATGGAATAAAAATTTAATTTCCACAGATAATCATATAACTTCCTGGGTAAATGCCTTTTCCAGACTGATATTTGAAATACTTTTCTGTGATACAGACAAGGGGAAGATATAGGAAATACTTAAATCATTGAAGACTAAGGACTCTCATGGTTATGATGGAGTGCCTATCAGAGTATCAAAGTACTGTGCTGCACATG
The DNA here is from genome assembly GCF_023897955.1 of Schistocerca gregaria. Lineage (NCBI taxonomy): Eukaryota > Metazoa > Arthropoda > Insecta > Orthoptera > Acrididae > Schistocerca > Schistocerca gregaria. The sequence goes on from NC_064926.1 coordinate 427,987,972, forward strand.
GTAGCCCTGGATTTAGCCATATTTGTAATTTATCCTTTAGGAATGGTCACTTTCATGAACGATTAAAGTACTCAGTAGTAAAGCCACTTCATAAAAAGGGAGAAAGCGCTAATGTAGACAAATTTAGACCTATTTCTAAGCAATAAGTGTTTGCTAAAGTTATTGAAAAGGCTGTGTATTTAAGGATAATTGATGATTTTATATAACACGATTTGTAATGAAATACAGTTTGGCTTTAGAAGTCGCTTAATAACTGAAAATGCTATATTACGTTACCTCTGTGAGGTACTAGATGGGTTAAACAAACGGTTTCGAACGCTAGGCATATTTTTTAGTTCAACAAAGGCGTTTGATTGAGTTGATCACAAATTATTGCTCCAGGAGTTTGACTATTACAGAATACAGGGAGTAGGTCACAATTAGTTCACCTCTTACTTTAGCAATAGACAGCAAAGGCCAGTATTCAAAATGTTGAGAATGGCCATGATGTGGGGTCTGAGTGGGGTACAGTCAAGTGGGGGGTGCCCCAGGGATCAGTGTCAGGGCCATTCCTGTTCCTTATTTATATAAATGATATGCCTTCTAGTATTACAGGTAATGCTAAAATATTTCTGTTTTTGCTGATGGTAGTAAAGGATTTCTGCAGCATTGGCTCAGTTTCAAATAGTGTAGTTCATGACCTAAGTTCATGGCTTGTAGAAAATAAACTAACGCTAAATCACAGTAAGACTCAGTTTCTAACGCACAATTCAACAAAACCTGAAGTTTTAATTTCACAGAATGGGTATATGATTAGTGAAACTGACTAGTTCAGATTTCCTGGTGTTCAGATAGATAGTAAACTTTTGTGGAAAGCCCACGTTCAGGATCTTGTTCAAAGACTTTATGCTGCCATTTTTACTATTCGAACGGTATCTGAAGTGAGTGATAGTTCGACACGAAAATTAGTCTACTTTGCTTATTTTCATTCGCTTATGTCGTATGGTATTATATTTTATTGTAACTCTTCCCATTCTAAAAGGATATTTTTGGCTCAGAAACGGGCGGTTCGGGCAATAAGTGATGTAAGTTCATGAACCTCTTCTCGACCCCTATTCACGAGACTGGGTATTTTGACATTGGCCTCTCAATACATATGTTCCTTGGTGTCATTTCTTGTTAACAGTATTAGCTTATTCCCAAGAATAAGCAGCCTACACTCAGTTAATATTCGGCAGAAATGAGACCTGCATTTGGATCGTACTTCCTTGACTGTTATGCAGAAAGGTGTGCAGTATACTGCAGCAGCCATTTTCAATAAGCTACCACTCGAATTCAAAAATCTTAGCAATAATCCAAGCGCTTTCAAATCGAAACTGAAGAGTTTCCTCATGGGTCACTCCTTCTATTCTGTCGAGGAGTTCCTTGAAAAATTAAGCTGATTCTTGTCGTACTGTTGACTGCGTATTCTTGAACTTGTGGATTTGCTTTTTACGGGTTCATTTTATTTTTATCTGTTTTTACTTTTATGTTGTAATTTGATGTACTGATATGTTCTATGACCATAGAGATTTGCTCCTCAATTTGGTCCTACGGAACTCGACATGTAAATAAATAAATAAATAAATAAATACACTCACGCACTTTGCCTTATGCCTAACATATATGTGGTAACAATGAGAAAGAGGGCAGCTCTAATGTAACCTGCTGGCAGACATCTCATTCGGATTCAAGCAAGAAACCAAAGAGAAAATCCTGCCAGTGGCGGTGCTTTAACCAATAACATGAGCATGATCATTTAGTATTAACAACATGTTGGTACAGCAGCTACTTATACTGTGCACACACAAATAGAGAATTTCATCGACATTCTTTTGAACGTATCAGTATACTGAAGCACCTTGTCATAATTGCATTTATGAAATTGTTTTTAATAAGACACTTATTACTGTGCCTAGGAAAGGTCACGTTGCACACATCGCATTCATGCCCATTCTTTTCAGTATGCAATCAGTATTTAATCGAGTCAGTTAAAGGAATGTGTAATATATTCTCGTACAACCCTATGAACTGGTCGCTGGCTTGCGAGAGAGGGAGGTGAGCCAACTCAGATCGAAAGCATGCGCTGCTGTTTAACTATCGTTTATTTGCCACACCAGGTTTTAAGTGGTTTTCCACTCTCGTTTAGGAACGTGCTCGACCATGCCTCAAAACTACAATTGGCAATCAATTAAAATTTTATAACACACAGGACACGACTAAACTCATGCACACGACTTCACTCCCTTCACACGACTTCACTCCCTTAGTGACAACTACTCTCACATGAAATACATCCTGCCTCAGAATTAAAACAAAATAGAACTTAGCCGATCACGACAACAGTGAACCCGGTATGGTGCCACATGTGCTGGGAAATAAAGAATTTAATGAATGTTTATAACTTTTACTACAATTCTGCTCTATCTCCTATGTCGTTTGGCTATATTTGAGTTACTAAGCGACTGCTTTAGTTATCTTCAGAGGACCCCTGATAAGAGAAGAACAGTAGGCTGAGGATGGTGGCAAAACACAACGGAGGTAATACTGAATCAGTTTCAAATTTTGTTTTCTACACAAACATTTCAAGATTTATAAGAGATCAGTAAGCAACGTTCACCCAAAAATTCAGGCCGATCTTATTCGTAGCGTATAAGCGACGTCAGCGCAGTAACTATGATCGTAGCTTTAACAAATGTGAGCAGCAAAAGTGGATTAGTCAGTTGTGAACAGGCAGGGTTAAGTACTCGACGTGTGACGATAGTGTGAACATGGTCACAAATCGGAATGGAGAAACATCTCTAAATCATGTATCCAACTAATTTTCGGAAGAAGAGAAACGTGATTGAAAACAGCAAAGTACGAAAATTCACATGGAGCGTCAATGGTTTCCCGACAGGACAGACATTCAAGCTAATGTTAAGTGCCACTTGAACAACATCTACATCTACATCCATACTCCACAAGCCACCGGACGGTGTGTGGCGGAGGGTTCCCTGAGTCTCTATCGGTTCTCCCTTCTATTCCAGTCTCGTATTGTACGTGGAAAAGTTTTACTCTCAATTTCGGTTAGTTGTATTAAAGTTCTGTGCGTCGTACTAAAGTTGGGGGAGTACGTACAACACCTGAAGCACTAAAATTACCATCTTAACTTTTCTCTATTTTTACTAATCCAGTCTTGAAACTTTCTGGAGGAGGAGGAGGAGGAGGAGGAGGAGGAGGAGAGTTGATTTTGACGTCCCGTCGACAACGAGGTCATTAGAGACGGAGGATGGGGAAGGAATTCGCCCGTGCCCTTTCAAAGGAACCATCCCAACATTTGCTTGAAGCGTTTTAGAGAAATCACGGCAAAACCTAAATCAGGGTTTGAACCGTCGTCCTCCCGAATGGATAGCCAATGTGCTAATCACTGCACCACATCGCTCGGTGTTGATTTTTTTCTTTGTCTTTTTACTTATTGGGTATATCGTATTGTAGCAGCCATTCGCCATCAGCACTATCATCATCGCCATTAGTAAACACCTTAGAGCATTACATTTATAGGAGAGCCACTTCACTGTCAAGAGTTTTTATTGTGAATGTAATTCCGGAAGGAAAAAAGACCTGTTATTTTTCACACCCTTGGGATTTTAATTCATACAACTAACACCCAGCTCTTTGGTTGCCATACGTGAAAAATTACAAATATTCGAAGTATTTACACACATCCACGCCGGTGTACTAACCTAATACGTCAATGTTTGCTCAACGAGGACCGAGCGAGGTGGCGGAGAGGTTAGCACACTGGACTCGATTTGGGAGAACGACGTTTCAAACCCGGGCCCGACCACCGTGATTCAGGTTCTCCTCGATTTCCCTATATCGCTTAAGTCAAATAGCGGGATGGTCTCTTCGAAAGGGCACGGCCGCATACTTTCTCCGTCCATCCCTATTTCGAGCTTGTGCTCCGTCTCTAATGACATCGTTGTCGACGGACGTTAAACACTAATCTCCTCTCCTTCCTCCTCTTCTTCGTGTTCCACGAAGAGGAACAACACTCTACAAACACTAATGTAGGGTGTCAGGAGTGAAAGAAACAATAAAGAAATTAAAATTTATTAAGATGTTTAGCCGTTATGGATGCTGAACACTTAGAGGGATGAATAAAGGATTTCGGAAATGAATGCAAAAAGGTCTGTCATTTTTAGCCTTGAAAACATTTATAAAACGTACATCTTTCTTCAGAATGTAGGGGTAGGTAATTTGATTATGTATTCGGTTGGTACAGCCGACTGTAAGGGTCGCCGGCGCGTCGACGACAGTGGCGTGTTAAGTCTCGTGTTCAGCCAATTAGAAGCTTCAGTCTACTGTGAGTGTTCAGTAATTTTGTTAGAAGGTGCAGTTTTCACTTTTGCAGTCGAGGCGTAGTCCTATTTATTTTGTGTGTTTGTTACTTCGATAGAGCTGATTTTAATTTTAGCAAGAAATGGAAGATTTTAGAGTGGTGGTTATTAAGACCCGTAATAATTTCCTGTTGGTAAATATATCTTGAGGTGAAACTTGTTGAATGCTCATAAGAAATTGGTTGATACGTAGCTGCACGGGTCTTTGGGCTTTCACAAGGGAAAGAAAGCGATGATTGGTGTACTGCAGAGGATGGAAAAGGAAGGAAGGAAGATAAGGGTTTAAAATCCTGTCGGCGTGGATGTCGTTAGAGACGGAGCACAAACTCGGAATATTTCAGGGATGGGGATGGAAATAGGACATGTCATTTCGGTCCGGAACCGCGCTGCTTCTACGGTCCCACGTTCGAATCCTGCCTCGGGCATGGATGTGTGGGATTTCCTTAGTTTAGTTAGGTTTAAGTAGTTCTAGGTCTAGTGGACTGATGACTCCAGATGTTAAGTACCATAGTGCTTAGGGCCACATACCATTTCAAACGAAACATCCTGGCACTTGTCTGGAATAGCTTACGGAAATAACGAAAAACCAATATCAGGTTGGCTGGAGGCAGATTTTAACCATCCCCTCCCGAATGCGATGCTCGGTGACAAGGAGATGATCTAAGCATGTCGACAGGGAGAACCAAATTTCAACCCACAGCGTTTCAGAACCCGTAGTATAGAGCAAACTAAGAAAAACTCTAATAAACATGGGCTCTAAAATTCACAGTTTAAGAGCTATGAGTACTTGTTCTGTAGAAGAGATGTTTCATCATAGCGGAGATGAAAAAGGCTCATACCTCTTAAGGTATGTATATTTTGGTCCATAGTGTCACCTCTGAAAGTTAGTAGGTGGAGTTCTGGTTCATCCTGTATATGTGGTGTTGGAGAGGAAACCTTCAGACATGTGTTCATTTTGGTGGAAAGTAAGGAACTTGTAGCGCTAATTACTATGACACAGGGCGGAGACCGTATAGAAAAGACAGACGTAATTAACTGGACGTGAAACTGAGTGAAGTTTGAGGATAAGACCAAAATGATGTAAGATGTATGATGAAGGTTATTTACCAAATACTTGGTTACTAGCAAAATTGATTGGCGGAGATTTCGAAAGAAATAACAATTGATAATCAGATCCTACATATCAAGGGCACCAAATCAACTCTTCAAATAAACACTGGTCTCTACAGTTGGTGTGCCTGACCAGTTACCGAGTGAGATGGCGCCGCGGGTAGCTCAATGGACTCGCATTCGGGGGGACGACTGTTCAAACTCACGCTCGGCCATCCAGATTTAGGTTTTTCGTGATTTCCCTAAACTCGTTCCAGGCAAATGCTGGCCTGGTTCTTTTGAAAGGGTACTCCCGATTTCCTACCCCATTATTGACACAGTCCGAGCTTGTGCTCCGTCTCTAACTACCTCGATGTCGACGGGATATTAAACCCAATCTTCCTTCCTTCCTTCCAAGTTACGAATATCACTAGCGCCAGTGGGCCACTTGACTCTAACATTCAGACAGGAATATTACACACGTGCCATAAGCTTGAATGCATAAGAGATATAAACACTCAATGGAGATTGAAACACTAAAATTGTTCTAAGAATAATTATTAGTTAAGCTGTGGTTGCCAATATACCGGAATTAATAATCCAAAGGCACTACCATCATCGGTTTACGGAACGTCAATGCCCAGATGGCTTAAGCTCTACGTTTATAAACTTCTGGAAAGTAACCAGAGTAGAAACTGATTTCTCCACAAGAAAAGCCACTTGAAACAATGTCCAACAGAAACACTTGTAATACCTCCAATGCCTAGCCAGGGACAATAAAATAAAAACACATCTGCCAGAACAAGATGCAATGGCTCACATTACGAGACGAAGCCCCACCAGATTTAACACAGTCCTGCCGTGCAGATGAAGTGGCCTAAAGTCAGCAGTGGCTATGTCTCAACAACCTGCCGCCAAGTTTAAACCATGCCCTCCACATATATTCAGCGCAATCGATGCATCAAGTTGCCGGACGACGCACCGTTCCTCACGATGCACCACATTAATCCGATAAAGAGCCGGTACCAACCGTCCACTGGAAAGCGCGGTGCCTCTGCACTCTTCCACACCAGGCGGCGTGCCAAACATGAGCTCCAGCAAAAAATCATTAGTCAAGCTGTCCCGGAGTCAAATCCTCACTTTTGTTCTTCGCGCGCGTCCTACAGGGCCGCGGCAAAGACAATGGCGCTGTGGTGCAGCAACTCAGTCTTTGACCGCTCTCATCAGGTATAGACAGAAGCCGGGGCACGGCTCACGACGTGAACACGATAAGGACCATAACCAAATTTCCCCGTAACTTCACTTAGTGGAGGAGCAATCAAAATAAGTGTACAAGAGTGTTTATCCATAGGTTGTCCACCCTTTCTTTGTATATGACGATCAACGTTTCAGACGTAATTTAGATGTCTTGTAGGGCGCGATAATCTTTGCCGAAATGGTGGCACAGTTACTAGCGTTGCCGATTGTCATGTTTGCGACCCGTACTCGAAACCCGATAATCGCTTTTTTTTTTTTTTTTTTCAGTTCTCTACTCATGTCCGTAGAAGTTTACTGCACGCGTGTTTCTTATCAAGCTAAGGGATACAAGGACGTTGTATTAATTGTAAAATTAAAACGGGGTTACGCAGTAAGCGTCATACATGTATTATACAATTTACGAGTACGATTGTGTGTAGTCTTATCGGGGTTCCAATATTTTTAATTCTCGTATTCTTTCATTTCATTCTTATTTCGATTCTTATATTAATTCTTAAATTTTAAATTTGTCTATAAAAATCTTAAACGTGGCTGCGAAACAGCAGCTATATATATCTGAGGAGGTTGAATAATAGCCAACCAGTTTCAAACAAAGGTTTATTAGCCCTTGACATAGGTTCCGATATTTATAAAAGTATCTACTTCAGGAAGAGGGGACCTTGTTACATCACAGCTAATCTAATATATCATCAGGTGATGTACCAAGGCCCACATTTCCTGAAGAAGGCATTTTCAGAAAGATCGAAACACAAGTCAAGGGCTAATAAATCTTTGTCTTGCAGGTGGTTGGCTGATGTTTTGAACCTCTTCATTCATGTTTATTCTTCAGGACGATTTGATGCATTCCCTTGGATAATATCAATCTTAGAAAGATTGGAAACATAGAAATTTCGAATAGCATGAGCATCGCGCGAAGGCAGCATTGGCACAGTGACATTTCTTTGGTATGTCTCATTCGGGAAAACGTTCATGTTGCTGAACATTTCACGCGTTGGCAATAATTTCACGTAAAATCATCCATAACGGATCACTTTAATAGAAAAGCAGTACTTGCAATCGATTATGAATCGAGATACGCCACAGGGATTTCAAAGAAAACAATTTCAAATAATTTTCTCATTAATTTATTTCTTTTACATTCATTCATCAGACATACAGTTAGTAGATGAATATACATTAGAAAACATTAGTGTAGTACTCTTCTATGGACATGACTGGATAAATAAAAAAACAAATAAAAATAAAAATTCGGGTTTTGAACACAGGACGCAGAAGAGTGCAGCCGTGACGCTAGCCACTGTGCTAGCGCTGTGGCTGAACTACATATTCGCTAAAAGTGAAATAAAAGACCATATTATCAGAAACGGTATGTACGGATAACCCGACACATCTGCTTGCTTATTTTGACCTCTCCTCCACTGAGCGAAGATTCTGAGAAATCGGGTTTGGCGCTTTCCGTGTTCTCCTCGCCAGTTTCTCCAATGTCAAAGGAAATAAAGCCCGCCCTCCATAGCTCATTTATTCCTTCTGGAATAAAGACATTGAGTGCAGTATTCAACAATAAAGTTGAAGGGGTGTCATGTGGCGTCCGCCCAGACAAAATGACGAGAACAATGACGAACAAAATGAAGAGTAAGTGGTCAGTGTTGCAAAATGCCAAGCGAGGGCCCGGGGCCGATTCACAGCATCCTCGGAGAATTTCTCCGCTCGGGAACAGGATGCTGAGTTCCCCCCATTATAATATCATCCTCATCGATACGGAAGTCACCGAAGTAAGGTCAACTAAAAAGACTTTCACCAGGCGGCCAATCTACCCTGCGGGAGGCTCTATCCATACGCATATTTCACTCTATGAAAATGAATATAGTGGCTCTTCGGATTTAATACTGATGAAGCTGGAATCTGTCATTAGATAGAAGTTGGGAAAGATACGGCTTAATAAAAAGAGGTTGTTTACAGATGTTTTAGGAGAAGACTGGTCGAAATATCTTACAAAAGACACGTACGACTGAACCTGCGTTTTGAGGAGACATTACTGCAGTGCCATGTCAAATTATATTCCCATTAAACGAGTGACGCGTACGAGAGCCTTGTAGACGAGATTGTTGTAAAACACTTACCAATAACAGGATGTAGCAGCAGAGGACCCTGAATACTGATGTGATCTGTATAATACATGAAAACGTTGCAAAACGTCAATCACGTGGAAAAAAAGTTCTATAAACGTTCTCAGGAATGACAGCAATCAGTGTATGTAATGGTAGAAATTTTTTGCAATAGTTTCTAAAAACGTTTTTCATTTAAGTCGTAGTGTTAATTATGCTCTAGTAACAGTGCAGCAAAGATCGGAACTTCATCCAGCGGTGATAACTGGAATCATAGGAAATTTATTGATTCTGCAACAGCAGTTATAGTTTTCGGAAGCAACAGATGATGACTGAAATAAACGATTCGTTTTATTACATTCGAGGTCTAACTCTCATACAGTCACCTGCTCTCTTTACAACTATCTAAAGACTTGATTTCTGCTTTAACACTGACGATGATGTTACTTCTTGATTTGCCATGTTGCTTCCTAGCACGTAGCTCACCTATAAACGAGACGGCGTGCAGAAAGCTAGGGCGACACTTTTTGAGTAGTGCTCGAGTGTTTCCCGTCCCCATTAGGTCGGATTAAAGAAAGACATGGAAGGAATTCAGAGGTGTGGTGCTAGCTGTGTTACCAGTGGGTAGAATGGAAATGTTGTGTGGCTAGGGCCTTCCGTCGGGTAGACCTGTCGCCTGGTGCAAGTCTTTTGAGTTGATGCCACTTCGGTGACTTGCGTGTCGATGGGGATGATATCTGGTGATAGAGACAACACCTAGTCCCTGAGCGGAGAAAATCTCCGATCCAGCAGGGAATCGAACCCGGCCCCTTGGCATGAGAGTCCGTCGCGCTGAGCCGGCCGCTGTGGCCGAGCGGCTCTAGGCGCTTCAGTCTGGAACCGCGCGACAGCTACGGTCGCAGGTTCGAATCCTGCCTCGGGCATGGATGTGTGTGGTGTCCTTAAGTTAGTTAGGTTTAAGTAGTTCTAAGTTCTAGGGGACTGATGACCTCAGATGTTAAGTCCCGCTGTGCTCAGAGCCTTTTAAATTTTAATCCCTTTTTGTTGGTAACTGATCGTTGTATTTGTTCGGGGCGGACGTCCCATGACAGTTGTTGAAGTTCATCGTTGATACATTAACTCAGCTTTTTTTTTTTTTTTTTTTTTTTTTTTTTTTTTTACAGAGGATAGGTAACCCTCTGACGGAAGCCTGAGCTACCGTGCCGGCATCACTCAGCTACTGTGGTGGTGGGGTGGACACCAGCAGGTTATATCAGCCCGCAAGTGTTCGAGAGACGCTTCGTGAACTCAAGTGGGACTCGCTGGAGGGAAGATGACGCTCTTTCAGCGAGGCAATGTTACGGGAAATTATGAGAACTTGAATGTGAAGCCGACTACAGACAGATTTTACGCCGCCAACGTACATGTTGCCTAAGGACCACGAAGACAGGATGAGAGAAATTAAGGCTTGTACGGAGACTTATAGACATTCGTTTATCCATCTCTCTGTTTGCGAGGGGAAAAGGAAAGGGAATAACTAGTAGTGGTACGTGGCATCCTCCGCCATGCCCTGTACTGTGGCTTGCTGAGTATGTATGCAGATACATAGCTACATGTAAACTAAAGAGACTGCATAAATATATGGAAACACCGTGATAAAAAAAGCTTCAACATAAACGCAGATGCTACCCAAGGGTGCAGGTTGCGTTGTTGTATTTCATCACCAACGGCGCCTGTGCACTGTGCTCGATACGTTGCAAGTGTCAGTCTAGATCAGAACAGTGTTATCTATAGATGAGAGTGCATTAAGTCAGAGCTATGTGAACTGGAATATGAGCAAATTGTTGGTACTCGTATGGTGAATGCTTCCGCAAACAAGGTGGCCGAAGTGTAGGAGACTTGACGAAACACCTTATGGAAGACGGAAGACTTATATCGCATACGAGTACAGAGAAATCAGACAAACATCATCGGCTAATTCACAACGAGGACGAATGTTTATGTTGAGTGATTGTGGCAGACGGTCATTAAAGAGGACTGCGACGAACAATAAGAGGACGACAGTTTTAAAAAGCACTGTAAAATTGAATGTCGCGAATCTTGTCATCGAAAAAACAACCACGAAGGGAGCTCCATAACTAGGAAATTAAAGAGTGAGCTTGAATTCCATAACCAGTCATCAGTGCTGCGAATGCTCTTAAAAGGAAAACATGGCGCCGAAACCGTCAAATTTGGACCATGGAGCTATGGAAGAACGTGATTTGGTCGGACGAGTCTTGTTCCGCACTCTTTTTCAAGTTTTGACCGAGTTTACGCCTCAAGAGTGAAACATTGCTGGGCAGCCCTATTGTGTATTCCATGGGCCGCGCGGTTATTCTTCAAAGTATTATTAGTGTCAATGATTATGTGACAGTTTTGGATGAACCGGTCAGTCCCACGGGACAATGTTTGTTGTCCAGTGGCAATGCTGTGTTCCCAGACGACATGGCCCTTGTTCACACTGTTCCCGGGGTCCAGGACTGGCTACGTGAGCACGAGGATTAATTGCCGCATCCCTCTTGACAGAAACGTTCACCAAATCTCAATATCATTGAGTTTTTGTGGTCTTCTTTTGAGAGAAGGGTGCGTGATCACTATCCACATAAGTCAACGTTACCTTAATTTGATTTTTTGCGGGTAGAATGCTGTAGGATTCCGTTGGATACAACAAAAAACCTGAATTTATACAATCAGAGACGACTGGAAGCTGCTTTGAATGCTAGCTCGTTTCCTATACCGCATTAGGCGTGTTAATGTATTGCCTCTTCGGTGTTTCCATATATTTTTCTACCCCTCTTGCATCATGTCCTGTGTTGCGAAAATATAAGTGATTTCTGGGTGCAAAAACCTTTTAAAGTCTCCACTACGCTGTGCAGTGTGGTAATGTGCTTGAGAACGTTTATCTGTGTAACAGTTTTTGTTGTTTCCTCATGAGCCATTTTCTGTCTATCGTCGATTTCAAGTTAGTACCTTTAAGGTATAAACTTCTTCGAATTTACTTTTTTTCACCAATGACCTTGCGGATTAATTGTTACAAACACTCTGTAGATAAATCGGAGGCTATTTACTTTATTATCGATGCGTCGTTTGGACAGACTGATGAATAGCGAAAAGCCGACATCAGCCATGAAGAACTTACTAGAAACAAACTTTCGTACAATGCTCAATAGTAGGCATACCTTAAGCTTTTAGAGCTTTGATAAACAGAGCCTTTAGAGTCCCTATGAATGACGAAGACAGAATGACTGGGCTGAGCATCGTGAAACAACAAGCCAGAGCTAACGGATATCACCAAAACGTTATCAATAAATTAATACGACAGAAACAGCGCGCGAATGCAAGGAAGAATACCGCAAATAATATTACGAGAGTCAAAAATACCATACTTCGGTGATATTTCGCAAAAAGTGGCTAACATTTTTAAACCTTTTAAAGTTGATACCTCTTTTCAGACCAATAATACGCTGCGGTTTAAACTAAGAAGTAATTTACAGCAGGAAAGCGATAAATATGAGAGAGCTGGGGTCTATAAAATTCAGTGTAACACGTGCAAGGTAAGCTATGTAGGCCAACTGGTAGGTCCTTTAAAATACGTTACAAAGAACGTAGCGATGCTTGCCGGCTTAATAATTTCCGAAAGTCAGCTGTAGCCACGCATATTCGGGAAACGGGACACCCCATGTTGGGAATAGATCAGGATCTCGTTATTTTACATAGAAATGACAAAGGCAAAAAGCTGGATCTACTAAAACAGATGGAAATTACGATACATAGCATGGATAATCAGAACACACTGAACGAGCAGTTAACTGGTGATACAAATAACTTTTTCAAACATTTCACTGGTTTCTTTTAGTAACTACATTTTTAGCAATTGGCAGGATACCATTATTTCATGAGGTCCTTGGAACATGTATATGTTATCTGTTTGTATAGACATCTCTGTGACTTCCTTGTTTACTTGCGCGTGAGCTCACTCGCGTTTCGGTGTCGTGTTTGGCTACGTGGTGTGTGGTATCAACGAAGACGCACGGGCGGTTTACGACGATAGAGGAGAGAGTCATGTGGTTAGATGTGGAATACCATAGGCGACACTATTTTAGAGTTTTTTTTATCTTTTGACAACTATGTGGAGATGCACCTTGGAAGACACGCCTGCAACAAGGGAAGTAGCCACGATGTTTTAATTTTATTATCAATTTTATTGTGCCTAGTGCATGTTCCATTTTAGCGAGTTTCAACAGCTTCTTTTACTTTTTGTTATTCTGATGATGGAAGCTTGACTTCCGAAACGCGTCAATCTTAGTGTTTTACACTATAAAGTGGTTGAACCGATATATTTTTTAACTTTAACATAATGTTTGTGCTTTTCCTTTGGTTTACAGGACACAGCCTACTTAGGATGTAATACGTAACAGGTTTTAATTTGTAAAATGTGAAACACAGATTAGCTTAAATCATACTGTAATTCATTTCAGCTAATTTTATTACTGCGCATTATGTTTCAAAAGATAATAAAAAAGAGAAATGATTCCTATCAGAATGTAGTGAGGAATTAAGTATTAGATAGAGCAGACTTGTTACCTCAATGCCAATTGCGATTGGTGTCGCCAATATTTCTTTCGTACATTTTCCGTGGATTCTACTAAGCTAATTTGGTGGTGTACGTGTACCAGCCACGTACAAAATAATTTACAGATTCAAAAAAAGGCTATTGTCCTCGAACGAAATTTGGAAGTCTAACAGAGAATGAAACAGTACCCTTTATTGTTGTTTTTAACCGCCTTTTATGTCCTTATCCATCGTAAAATTTGTAATAAGTACGTAAATAATTTTCTTTGTTTCCGTCTAAGTTCACAAAATTGCTGGCTCCTTAGAACATCGGTTTCGGTCAGTGCTTTCAAATATGTGTGACGATGCTAAGCCGACTTTTTGTTTCTCTTTAGACGAGGCCATTATGGCTTGATTAGATTAGGCCATTTTAAAACATATATGAAGATGGTCATCTAAGCTAAAAAATCTAAACTCCTCCCGAACAGGCCATGAAGGCCCAACGGCACCGACCGACCGCCGACAGGCGTCCTCAGCCCACAGGCGTCACTGAATGCACATAGTAGACATTCATCGCCGACCTAAATTGATATTCTAAGGATCTAACAATTTTGTGATCTTAGATGGATATAATAGAAAAATTTGTTTTGTAAATAAAAAAGTCTTCTCTTGCTGCACTGTATTTTGTTCTTCCAGACCCGTTTCGCCTTTTTTCCACTTCATGGCATCATCAGTGGTATCTATAATGATATAATTATGATACAATTTTGTTTTGATATGTATTATTCGTAGATTATTAAACAGTTCAGTTCTAGAACACGAATAACACATATCAAAACAAAAGTGTATCATAACTGTATCGTTATAGATCAAATGATGATGTATTAAAGTGAAAAAAGGCGAAACGCGCCTGGGAGAATAAAATACAGTTCAGCAGGAGTAGGCGTTTTTTATCTCTAAAAGAAATATTTCTGTGTTTGCTGTGGAGAAGGGCCACGCAAACAAACTTGGATATAAAAGAAATTTATTGTATACTTTTTGGTTCAATGTTTTACTTGCGACTGTGTCGTAGCTTGTGTAATACGTATGTTTCTGTTTTCTCCGGTTTTACCCTTTGCACAAAGCCAGTGTGGTGAATGGCACTTTTTACGTTACGGGATTTTTTATCTTTGTGCTCTGGATGCAGATGTTCACTTATTAAATTAAATTCTGCTCTCGCTCCAATTCGTTGTCCTAATGTACATAGGAAAAAAATTTTAAAACTCTTCTACCCAAAATGTCTTCACAGTGTTTAATTCACATCGTGCTCGATAACAAATTCTTTGATCTTTGAGGTAGTTTAGCATGTTTGAGTAGGACACTAAGAGAAAACACGAGCGTTTCGCGATTTTCACACACCTGTTTCTTTCGCAGAATACACAGTGATATGAACGCTGTTGCGTCGTACTCTGTGACCGTGCGGCGTTGATGGATTTAAAACGGACAGCCGTCCAGAACATTACCGTTATTTGGCAACAGGCGACCGGCGACACGTTATCGCGACCGGGCATGACAAAAAAGATTGGCTGACACGGCCGGGAAACTGGGAATGTTATATCAGTAACATAGTTCGTATTACATTCCGCTGATCCAGGTCACGTTTTCCGAGAAGTGGCATTAGCAAAACTTCCTTACCGTTACATTTAATCTGAATGACGGCGTTAACAGATAACTGTCTTTACCAAACGTTGTCTATATTTACCATTTCAGGTAGTTGCTTGTAATAGATTCCAGTGTTTCAAGCAATTCATTGCGTAATACCAAACAATGGAAACTCCATGTAGGAATACAAACAGTGTAGGAAAGTCAAAACAACCTTACATGATATTAAAAGCAACGCCGATAACATTAAGAGTGCAATGGGAATTCCACAGTTAATGCAGAGGAGAGTGAGGATAGGTGGAAAGAATACATTGAAAGCCTCTATGAGGGGAAAGATTTGTCTGATGTGATAGAAGAAGAAACAGGAATCAATTTGGAAGAGATAGGGGATCCAGTATTAGAATCAGAATTTAAAAGAGCTTTGGAGGACTTAAGATCAAATAAGGCAGAAGGGATAGATAACATTCAATCAGAATTTCTAAAATCATTGGGGAAAGTGGCAACAAAACGACTATTCACGTTGGTGTGTAGAATGTATGAGTCTGGCGACATACCATCTGACTTTCGGGAAGGAACCATCCACACAATTCCGTAGAAGGCAAGAGCTGAAATGTGCGAGAATTACTGCTTAACAGCTCATGCTTCTGAGTTGCTCACAAGAATGATATACAGAGGAATGGAAAAGAAAATTGAGGACACGCCAGATGAAGATCAATTTGGCTTAGGAAAGGTAAAAGCAGGAGAGAGGCAATTCTGACGTTACGGTTAATAATGGAAGCAAGACTAAAGAAAAATCAAGACACGTTCATAGGGTTTGTCGACCTGGAAAAAGCTTTCAACAATGTAAAATGGGGCTAGATGTTCGAAATTCTTACAAAAGTAGGGGGTAAGCTATAGGGAGAGACGGGTCATATACAATATCTACAACAGCTAAGAGGGAATAATAAAAGTGGACGACCAAAAACGAAGTGCTGGTATTGAAAAAGGTGTGAGACAAGGATGTAACACAAGAATTCGGTCTTTCGCCCCTACTGTTCAATCTGTACATCGAGGAAGCAATGATGGAAATAAAAGAAAGATTCAGGAGTGGAACTAAAATTCAAGGTGAAAGGATATCAATGTTACGATTGCTGATGACATTGCTACCCTGAGTGAAAGTGAAGAAGAATTACATGATCTGCTGAACGGAATGAACAGTCTAATGAGTACACAGTATGGACTGAGAGTAAATCGAAGAAAGACGAAGGCAATGAGAAGTAGCAGAAATGAGAACAGCGAGAAACTTAACACCAGGGTCGATGGTCAAGAAGAAGGTGAAGTTAAGGAATTCTGCTACCTAGATAGTAAAATAACTAATGATGGACGGAGCAAGGAGGACATCAAAAGCAGACTAACAATGACAAAAAACGAATTCCTGGCCAAGAGAAGTCTACTAATATCAAATATCGGCCTTAATTTGAGGAAGAAATTTATGACAATGTACATCTGGTATGGTAGTGAAACATGGACTGTGGGAAAACCGGAACAGAACAGAGCAGAAGCATTTGAGCTGCGGTGCTACACATGAATGTTGAAAATTAGGTGGACTGCTAAGGTAAGGAAGGAGGAGGTTCTGTGCAGAATCGGAGAGGAAAGGGATATGTGGAAGACACTGATAAGGAGAAGGGACAGGATGAGAGGACATCTTTAAAGGCATGAGGGAATGACCGGAATGACTTCTATGGTTAGAGGGAGCTGTAGAGGGCAAAAATTGTAGAGGAAGACAGAGGTTGGAATACATCCAGCATATAATTGAGGACGTAGATTGCAAGTGCTACTCTGAGATGAAGAGGTTGACACAGGAGAGCAATTCGTGGCAGGCCGCATCAAATCAGTCAGAGGAAAAGGCAGATTCCTACTTACCGTAAAAAAGAAGACACGTCAAGATGCAGACAAGCACAGTTAAAAGACATCTACAAAGGCATTTTCGGAAGGTGACTTTCAACAGCAGTCAAGTAATGTATAAAACGCATGTTTTAAAATCAGATGCTTTTGTTTTAAATCCAAATACCGACCGGTTTCAGTCATGCGCCATCTTCACGGATAAGAGTTAGAATGGTTCAAGTCACAACATCGCAGTTTTCAGTACTTAAATAGTTTGTAGAGCATGTTATGAATATCATTATACTACACAGGACTTTTAGAAGCAAACATACTAATACCAAATGTAGAGAGAGCGGTACTGAAGAGAAGATCTCCTCTTCAGCACTGCTCTGTGTACACCTGGTAAGAGTATGTTTTCTTCTAAAAGTGCAAATGTGATGTTGTTACTTAAACCGTTTTAACCCTTACTCGTGTAGATGGTGGATGACTGGAACCGGCCGAAATTTGGGTTTAAAATAAAAGTAGCAGATGGTCAAACATACATTTTACACTGACGTAACACTTTCGGCGACATCCTTCATCAGTACAAGAGAGACGCATACCATTCAGCAGCATCTAGGGCCGGAATGCCAGAGTGGGTGCGTGGGTGCGTGAGGTGCGCTCGCTTTTGTGTGTGAATGGTGTGTGTCTCTTTTACTGATGAAGGTTGTGGCCGAAAGCTGTATGTAAGTGTATTTTAAGACTGCCTGTCTGCAACTTGACTCGTCTTCTTTACGATAAGTAGAGATCCGTCTTTTGCTACACTGTTGACATTCCGAAACGTTTTATTCATGGGGACCGTAGAGATATACTAGTGTGTATAAATATTACGTCTCCATGCTCGTTGTCAAATATGCAGTGTTCAGGAATCCTACGCACTTGGTTCGCTAGACAAACAATTCAAACAAATCGTATTAATGAGTTTAATTACAAAATGAAAAGATACAATACTTAACTTCGCACTTATGCACATGTGTCACAAGAAAAGGGTGACATACGAAATAAGCAATATTCATCATAGAGAATCCTAAATCGCTGCTATACATGTGCCTAATTTTGAAGCTGCTACTCAACTGGGGCGTCGCCAGTCGGTCTAGGCGCTTACGTCCTCTTCACATAAGGAACGCCGCTGTCGCGTTGTCATCCTGGAAGGGGTCGGTAGCGTGCGTTTGGCTCACGTCTTCTCACAGCCATCTCTTCTCTATTGTTGTTTACAAGTCCAGTTAAGGTATGCCTTTTTTTGGTCATCAGTCTACTGACTGGTTTGATGCGGCCCGCCACGAATTCCTCCCCTGTGCTAACCTCTTCATCTCAGAGTAGCACTTGCAACCTACGTCCTCAATTATTTGCTTGACGATTTCCATTCTCTGTCTTCCTCTACAGTTTTTGCCTTCTACAGCTCCCTCTAGTACCATGGAAGTCATTCCCTCATGTCTTAGCAGATCTCCTATAATCCTGTACCTTCTCCTTATCAGTGTTTTCCACATATTCCTTTCCTCTACGATTCTGCGTAGAACCTCCTCATTCCTTACCTTATCAGTCCACCTAATTTTCAACATTCGTCTATAGCATCACATCTCAAATGCTTCGATTCTCGTTTGTTCCGGTTTTCCCACAGTCCATGTTTCACTACCATAGAATGCTGTACTCCAGACGTACATCCTCAGAAATTTCTTCCTCAAATTGAAGCCGGTATTTGATATTAGTAGACTTCTCTTGGCCAGAAATGCCATTTTTGCCATAGCGAGTCTGCTTTTGATGTCCTCCTTGCTCCGTCCGTTATTGGTTATTTTACTGCCTAGGTACCAGAATTCCTTAACTTCATTTGATTTACGCCGTAACAAATGTAATAAAACGAAGCTGGTCGTGAAATTAGCCAGTCCCCATCTTGAGACGATGTCCTCATCTTTCACAATGAAAATATATCTAATATAATTCTGAACTCAGAATGTATTCTGTGACCAAACTTAACTCGCGGAACATGTTGACAATGTGACAAACAGCTATGTCTACTATACTGCATATGCTACAAGTGTTAGTTAAATATTCGTCTATAGAATAAAAGGTCACCGGAGAAGATTTAGTTTTAAAATAATTTTTCCTGCCGACCAGGCATGTTATTGGACGAAAATTCGAAGAGCTTTGCTCCAACTTTTCAGCGGATCGAAAACAAGACGCCCTATAAATTACAAAAACGGCTCTGAGCACTATGGGACTTAAACATTAGAGGTCATCAGTCCCCTAGAACTCAGAACTACTTAAACCTAACTAACCTAAGGACATCACATACATCCATGGCCGAGGCAGGATTCGAACCTACGACCGTAGCGGTCGCGCGGTTCCAGATATAAAATACACTATGGACGATTCAGTGCTATGGAACTGTTACAGGGAAGTTCAGGTCTATTTTTTATGAACGAGTTTATTACATGTTTCATGGACTTCCAAGAATTTATTATTCGACAATTGCAACTCTTGCCTCTTTCCACAATACAGACACCGTTACCTTCTGCTACACACATCTAAATGATGTCCCAATGTTATGCCTTCACATAAATAAATGCCTACTAATCGCAATACAACCTACTAACGTATCGAATTGAACTTAATATTTAATCACAAAGAATTAAAGTTAAACAAATCTCTGCTCAGGTAACGAGCTGTGACACTCGACACACGAACGTTCACTGCTATGGCCCCCACGCAGGTGCACTGGAGTCCATGTCCATTACTTCTGGCGAAGCAGGGCTCAGGAAAATCAAAGCTACCGTATAAGGCCATGCCAAAATCAACCAATGAGACATGGAGATTACGTATCAGCATGAATCGTAGCGCCTTAAGCAGTCCTGAAACGGGGCAAAAAAAGCAAGTTTTGTGCCACCTCCGCACGAAAATTCACGTTCGTTAGTATTCCGTAGCGTAAAGACTCACTAAAACAAGCCAGCGTTTTGCTTTGTGCAGAGGAGAGAAGTCTGGAGATGATATGTCGGTTCTCGTGGTTTTCACTTCAAGCCTATACAGGGTGATTCACAAAGATATTCAAATATTCTAATATGTTATTCTACAAGTAAAACTAAAGAAAATAGTTATGGAGTTACGGCTAATAAAAGATATTGCCTGAAATTTAGCAACTTCGCTAACATGAAGCTATCGCAAAACTGTACGATGTTAAAGCAAAGCATGATTTCCATTTACACTCATGGAAATTGAAATAAGAACACCGTGAATTCATTGTCCCAGGAAAGGGAAACTTTGACACATTCCTGGGGTCAGATACATCACATGATCACACTGACAGAACCACAGGCACATAGACACAGGCAACAGAGCATGCACAATGTCGGCACTAGTACAGTGTATATCCACCTTTTGCAGCAATGCAGGCTGCTATTCTCCCAAGGAGACGATCGTAGAGATGCTGGATGTAGTCCTGAGAAAGGCTTGCCATGCCATTTGCACCTGGCGCCTCTGTTGGACCAGCGTTCGTGCTGGACGTGCAGACCGCGTGAGACGACGCTTCATCCAGTCCCAAACATGCTCAATGGGGGACAGATCCGGAGATCTTGCTGGCCAGGGTAGTTTACTTACACCTTCTAGAGCACGTTGGGTGGCACGGGATACATGCGGACGTGCATTGTCCTGTTGGAACAGCAAGTTCCCTTGCCGGTCTAGGAATGGTAGAACGATGGGTTAGATGACGGTTTGTATGTACCGTGCACTATTCAGTGTCCCCTCGACGATCACCAGAGGTGTATGGCCAGTGTAGGAGATCGCTCCCCACACCATGATGCCGGGTGTTGGCCCTGTGTGCCTCGGTCGTATGCAGTCCTGATTGTGGCGCTCACCTGCACGGCGCCAAACACGCATACGACCATCATTGGCACCAAGGCAGAAGCGACTCTCATCGCTGAAGACGACACGTCTCCATTCGTCCCTCCATTCACGCCTGTCGCGACACCACTGGAGGCGGACTGCACGATGTTGGGGCGTGAGCGGAAGACGGCCTAACGGTGTGCGGGACCGTAGCCCAGCTTCATGGAGACGGTTGCGAATGGTCCTCGCCGATACCCCAGGAGCAACAGTGTCCCTAATTTGCTGGGAAGTGGCGGTGCGGTCCCCTACGGCACATCGTAGGATCCTACGGTCTTGGCGTGCATCCGTGCGTCGCTGCGGTCCAGTCGCAGGTCGACGGTCACGTGCACCTTCCGCCGACCACTGGCGACAACATCGATGTACTGTGGAGACCTCACGCCCCAGGTGTTGAGCAATTCGGCGGTACGTCCACCCGGCCTCCCGCATGCCCACTATACGCCCTCGCTCGAAGTCCGTCAACTGCACATACGGTTCACGTCCACGCTGTCGCGGCATACTACCAGTGTTAAAGACTGCGATGGAGCTCCGTATGCTACGGCAAACTGGCTGACGCTGACGGCGGCGGTGCACAAATGCTGCGCAGCTAGCGCCATTCGACGGCCAACACCGCGGTTCCTGGTGTGTCCGCTGTGCCGTGCGTGTGATCATTGCTTGTACAGCCCTCTCGCAGTGTCCGGAGCAAGTATGGTGAGTCTGACACACCGATGTCAATGTGTTCTTTTTTCCATTTTCCAGGAGTGTATTTTGTCGTTATTGGTCCGGCGAATCAAATAAAACATGTCCCAGAAGTGTATCTGCAGTAGTTTTGCAGAACATCGAGAGAAGCAAAGATTATTATATAAGTAAATTTGTTTAGTTTCCATTAATAATGTAGAAACGTGTATGTCACTGTTTCCAAATGGTTCAAATGGCTCTAAGCACTATGAAACTTAACATCTGAGGTCACCAGTCCCCTAGACGTAGAACTACTTAAACCTAAATAACTTAAGGACACCACACACATTCATGCCCGAGGCAGGATTCGAGCCTGCGACCGTAGCAACAGCGCGGTTTTTGGCTGAAACGCCTAGAACCACTCGGGCACAGCGGCCGGCACTGTTAGTAACCGTTAGTGAGTTGTTTCAGTCGCTTGTTAACCTTGAAACGATTTAGTTTCCTGTATTTTTCAGTGAAATAACGTAATAGCAGCAGTCTGTATAAGTGAAACCACATAGTAACTGTTGTAGTTTGTAGATTATTTATGAAATAGGGATGCTTCTCAAATTTACGACAGAGGAATACGCAGATAAGGTGTTTATTTATGGCAAATGTGATAGTAATGTTACGACTGCAGTTAATGAATATCGCGTACATTATCCAACTCTGAGGATTCCGAATGCACGAACCACTAGGGGAATATTTCGATGTTACGGGATACAGGTTCTCTACCTAGCGTTCATAATCATTACGAGTGGTCGGGAAGTGAAGACGATGCCGAGGATATTATGGATGCTGTTCAACTTAGCCCGGGTACCAGTCTGTGTAGAATTCAAAAAACCAATTGGGCCAAGTAATTAGTAAATTAAAAAAATTACGAAAATGCTTTTTTGCTTCTCTGGATGTTCTGGAAAACTACTCCACATACACGTCTGGGTTATGTTTTGTTAGAGTCACCAGATCAGTAACCACAAAATAAATGGAACTCGTGCTTTATTTTAACCTTCGACGTATTTACGATGGCTCCATATTAGCGACGTTGCTAATATTCAGGCAATATCTTATTATCCGTAACTAAACATATGCGGACCTATGTTTGTATGAACCCTTTTCTTTAGTTTTACTTGTAGAATATGATATTAAAATATTTGCATATCTTGGTGAAATCACCCTTTATATACTGCCTTTTATATTAAAATTTAGGTCTTATGGATGTATGTTGTTTCAGACTACCAGCACTTTCAGGATATCTTCAAAACACATTTTTATCGGTACGATTTGATGTGACAAAATGACGCGAAACGTAATACTGATGGCTAAAGAGCTGAAATACAATACCGGAAAAAATAGCACACTTGGCAAGACGACGTCGATTTTGATCCGATCATGGCATATGCACTGATAATGGTTACAACGTCCTCCACCAACAGGTAGCGTAATGGCATAGCTACCAGGGCGCCCCTAATAGCGAATTCTTACATCCATGGGCTCAGTGTGGTGGAAAAGGTGAAGCCAGAGGCAAACATGCCACGAAGCGAGTTTGAAAGGGCTCAAACTGTGACGTTGCGAGTGGCGGGATGGTCCTTTCGGAGCATGGCCACAGCAGTTATACAACGAAGCTGATATCAGTGGTGACAGGAACATTCTCACTCTTGTAGACAAGGTTCTGGACGTCCACGCAGCACAGACGCACGCCAGATCGTACAGGTACTACAGCACGGAGCCGGAGGATCTGGCCGAGCGGTTGTAGGCGCTTCAGTCTGGAACCGTGCGACCACTAAGGTCGCAGGTTCGAATCCTGCCTCGGGCATGGATGTGTGTGATGTCCTTAGGTTCATTAGGTTAAAGTAGCTCTAAGTTCTAGGAGACTGATGACCTCAGATGTTAAGTCCAATAGTGCTCAGAGCCATTTGAACAACAGCACGGATAAGACGGCTCGTTAGGCCAGACGTTTCAACACGAACTGTTGCGAATCGGTTGTTCGCAATGGGAGTACGGATGTGCATACATGTAGTCCGTCTCCCACTCATGCTACAGCATCGACGTGCACGGCTCAATGGTGCCGTCAGAGTATCAGTTGGAAATGAAATGGCACATGGTGATCTTCATCGATGAAAGCAGATCCTATCTGCAGGCAAGTGATGGTCACCTGCGCTTATCATGTAGACCTGATGAGCGCTGTCTCGTACAGTGCATTCGTCCAAGACACACTGGTCTCACGGCAGGCCTTTTTGTCTAATGTGCGACAAGGTACTCTCGTTCACCTTTGGTGAGACTATAGGGGAGTCTAGTCAGCGCTGGGTGCGTGCAGGATGTTGTTAGGCGCGCAGCCCTGAATCCTTCCGAAACCAGGTAGGTAAGCAGGTAAGAGGAGCGAATCCTCCCAACTGACACAAAGCGGCGGAGCATTGCGTGCGCTAATGACCAGTTCGGGGCGACAGAGCATTCCTGCGACCACTTCACAGTTCGCGGCAGATCGTTGTAGAGTGAACATGTCGTCAGACGAACTTACAGTTTCAGTAAGTAGTAAGGGAAGCAAAATGTTGGTTTTGAAAGGTAACACCTTCGGTTTTCAAAAACTGCTGAAAGGTGGTCTAGCGCGATGGACGTGCAACATTAATGTCTGCAGAAGTTTTGTTAAAACTATTTCTATTGAGGAGCTGGATGTCGTGGAGTGTTAAGAAGAGCACAATCATGAAGAAATGCCCCATAACAAAATTCAGAGGCAAGAAATCATTTCTGACCTAAAGAGAAAAGCCGTAGAAGATTTTTGTGAGAGACAGTCAAAAATAATTTGCCAGAAGTTAGAAGGAGAAGGTACGCAAGATATAATTACGAAAGATGTCAACCATTTTCGTAAATCTATTTAGAAGAAACTTACAAAGAAGAGAATGCTCTCTTTCCTCCATCCATGTGGGCAGAACTGAGCTGTAACAGACAGCTAACAACTAATGCTTGCGAAAGTTTCCATAGCAAATATAATAGTTCTACTCCTCCAGTCCTGACATTTACCGATTTCTTGAAGAGCTGAAACAAATTCAGCTCGGATCTGAAATTGCAATAAATTCGTTGAAAACGAAGGAAAACGAAAGAAATCGCCCACACTTGAAGTGGCAATTTCGAAACTGGTAAAATTTCAAGATTTCAGTATGTAAAATCAGTTTCATACAAAATCGGACCAGGAGCTAACAATAGATAATTGTGATTTTTAGATGTACATGAACATATTAGGATAAAATGATTTTTTAAAATATACTTAAAATGCGAGGTCAACATTTATGCTTTTTACAATATTGTGTTCAATCCACAGTAATTTTCTGCCTGTGCCCAACGTTGTGCTGGTTGCGGGTCCAAGTGCAGACCCTCTGGCCAGCCCCTAGCTACGACACTGGCATCCGCATACGCATAATGCGAGTACAAACAGACACGCAGAAGAAATTACAAAAATATTTTTTGCCGTCTATTGCCCTTCTACAGACCTTTCAAATTAAGTTTTCTTAAGCATCTCCTATATTCAGACATCGGACTCTTATCAATTTGTTGTACGTATAGATTTGCTCGAAATGTAACCATAATTAATAAAATGAACACTGAGATAGAATGATTCCAGTTTATAAATACGATAAAAGATAAAAACTTTTAAAGATACTCACAATGCACGCGAAAAATTTTTACATGTGCTTGGAGTATACATAACGTTTAGAACTGCCACCTGCTTCAAAAGGGGGGATTCGGCCCCATCGTTTTTCAAACTCTTGCGGGCTTGGGAGGGTTCGGTACCATTTTTATGACCGCGGGAGGATTCGGGGCTGTAGCCGTTGTTAGACCGTTCTCTTGACGTTCGCGGAACAGGAGGGTAAAGTGTTGTTCCAACAGGATAATGCTCGGCCATACACCGCCCGTGCAGCTCAACGTGCTCCGCAAGACGTGCAGCAACTTTCTCGGCCAGCAAGATCTCCGGATTTGCTCCAAGCGAGTGCGTATGGTATGTGATTGGACGAGAAGTGACCCGTGCGACACGCCAGCCAACAATTCTCACGGAACTGCCTGAACAGGTCAAGTAGGCATGGCATAATGTCATAACGTATACCAGGACAGTATACGCCATCTGCATGATCGACTGGATTCCAGAGTCAGGCCGGCCCCAGTGGCCGTGCGGTTCTAGGCGGTGCAGTCTGGAACCGCGTGACCGCTACGGTCACAGGCTCGAATCCTGCCTGGGGCATGGATGTGTGTGATGTCCTTAGGTTAGTTAGGTTTAAGTAGTTCTAAATTCTAGGCAACTGATGACCTCAGCTGTTAAGTCCCATAGTTCTCAGAGCCATCCAGAGTCAGCGCCTGCATAGTCGCCTGCGGAGAATACACCTGCTACTAATATGGGCGTTTCAGCATGGAATCGATACCTGGTTCCTCAGAACTGCTGGTGCTATTGATCCATTAATGTAATCATTTCATATACTCCATATGTGCTGTTGCAGCAATAAACATTGAGTGAGTTGGAAACCTCTTAAGGGGTGTGTTACTCTTTCTCCGCTAGAATATTTGGTTGTTTCCGCATTACAAGTTACCTGTTATGAAAGTGTACAGTTCCAAGGTAACTACACATTGAAGATTTACCAAAAACATGTTGTTCTTCGTCCTACTTGTTATAGTTTGTCAGTTAATGACATATCAGTGATTAAGGCCTTCTGGAGATAGTGGCATAAAAGACTTATCGTCTGTTACAGAAGCCCAGTGTAGAGTAGAATCTTGAGGCACGAAATTAGGAAGTCAAGTGTAGCTTTTCACATCCTGCTTTATTACATTATTCTTTTCATCTGCACATTTCCTGAAAGCTAAAACTTTCGTATTAATATAATAGCAGAATGTTTTGTGATATTCAGACATTCAGTATTATGTAAATAGAAGAGAGCAGTCTCTCGCGACTGAGTTTGTTTAGTTTTGTGAACATGGAACTACGAACTGCAAGACTGGTATCTACGTCACTGCCTGATCCGATCACAATTCAGTATTTATTTATTCATATAAACAGCGGTATAGGTTCTGGGATACAGAATTACATTATACAGGGTGATTCACGAAGATATGCAAATATTTTAATAATTTATTCCAGAAGTAAAACAAAAGAAAAAAATTCATATAAACACTGGTCCACATGTGTTTAGTTACGGAGTCACGGATAATAAAATATTTTGTCTGAACTTAAGCAACTTCGCTAATATGAAGCCATCACAAAACTGTCTGAGGTTAATGCACAATTTTCATTTATTTTGTTATTACTAGTCTGCTGAATCTAATAAAACATGTCCCAGACGTGTATCTGCAGTAGTTTTCCAGAACATCCAGAGAAGCAAAGATTATTACACAAGTAAATCTGTTTACTTTCCATTAAGAATACAGAAACGTTTGTCATTGTTGGCAACCATTAGTGAGTTGTTTCAGTCGTTTGCTAACCTTGAAACGAGTTAGTTTTCTGTGTAGAATGTACACTGTACAACTTCCTTAACACTGAGCAGTGTTTTTTCCGGTTTAGCCGGCCGCGGTGGCCGAGTGGTTCTGTGCCTTCAGTCCGCCGCGCGACTGCTACGGTCGCAGGTTCGAATCCTGCCTCGGGCATGTACGAGGGCTATCCACAAAGTACATTACGTTTTGGAATTAAAAATAAATAAAGTATTGGAATTTTTTTAATTATATAAAGATGAAAGCCACACTTAAATATTACTTTTCTACATAGTTACCATTTAAATTAAGGCACTTATCGTAGCGATGGACGAGCTTGGAAATTCCTTCGTCGTAAAATTCCGCCGCCTGCGCCTTCAACCACGTGGTTAATCAGTAACCCGGTAGAAATACGATTTTTCTGGATTTCCTGGAAAGAGGCACTACAATAAATTCTCAAAGGTATTGCCAAACTCTGCACAACCTCAGAAGAGCAATACAAAACAAGCGCAGGGGGAAGTTAGGCTCAAAGATCTTGCTGAATCATGACAACGCCCGGGCCCACACGGCAAATGCCACTCGTGAAGTTCTCGAATCTTTTAAGTGGGAGTTGTTTCCTCATCCGCTGTACAGTCCCGACCTGGCACCGAGCGATTTCCACTTATTCCCAGCAATGAAGAAGTGGTTGGCTATGCAGCGTTTTGATGATGGCGCACAGCTTCAAGAAGAGTGGTTGAAGGCGCAGGCGGCCGAATTTTAAGACGAAGGAATTTCCAAGTTCGTCAATCGCCACGATAAGTGCCTTAATTTAAATGGCAACTATGTAGAAAAGTAGTATTGAAGTGTGGCTTTCATCTGTATATAATTAAAAAAATTCCAGTACTTTATTTATTTTTAATTCCAAAACGCAATGTACTTTGTGGATAGCCCTCGTATGTGTGTGATGTCCGTGGGTTAGTTAGGTTTAAGTGGTTCTAAGTTCTAGGGGACTGATGACCTCCGATGTTAAGTCCCATAGTGCTAAGAGCTACATGCGACGAACATCAGCGCCATACACGCCTTCGTCAATCGGAATGGCTGAACAGTGTCTGAATGATTTATGAAAAGACGGAAGTTTTATTCCCGGCATCATCTTTCTGAGATTGCGTCAGAGATTGCGTCAGTAAGGAAGCAATACATATCCGTACAGCCGATAGTCTCATCAAAAAGGATGCTGGGTTTCAGCTGAGCACAGCCTGGAACCCTGCATTGGCTGCTATTAAATGAAGAGGCGAAAATGAAGATTTTTCGATAACAAACTCGTCATAACATTGGTCTAGTAAGGTCTTTGGTGGGTACCGTCTGGACGTACTGCGATTTTCAGCAGAGGGCGTTTGAATATGGCACCATCTATCTGCAAAGCATCTGCGCATGCGCGATTTCGGCGCCTGCGCATTCATAGCGCGCGTGTTCTAGAAATGGGGTGTCGACGTGCGGATACCGTCAGTCGTACCTAGCCACCAGCAAGGTTGAACCACCTCAAGATGTCGGACAGTTGCTCCGTGGAAATATTGTGGAATTTGCACAGTGTTATCTGGCGGCAAACCCGTGAAGATTATTTACAGCAAATGCGCCGGGAAAGCTTGAAGAGTCACAACAAGTTAAAATATTTACATATCTTTGTAAAACACCTTCTATATACGAGGGTTGGAACTTAAATAGTGACAACTATTTATTGACAACCGATACAAAAGAGTTACATGTTTTCACCTGTTACTGTCCTTCAAAGTAGTCGCCAGCGCTGTGCAGAACGCGTTGCCAGCGATGTGGAAGGCGTAGTATATCGTTAGCAGAGCCTTTTCTGTTGATGGTGCGAATGGAGCGGTCTACTGCCTGTCGAATCTCTGGAACAGGTCTGAAGCGATTGCCACAAAGCGGTTCCTTCTTCTTTGGAATCAAATCAAAGTCACAAGGATTTAAGTCTGGTCAGTATGGTGGATGGTACAGTACTTCCCAGTCCCATCGACCGAACAGAGCAACCACAGCTTTCGCTGTGTGCGCCCGCGCATCGTCGTGCAAAATGATGGATGAGTTGCGCAGGAAGTGTTGCCGCTCTTTTCGCAAAGATGGTCGCAGCTGATACTCCAAAAGCGAACAGTAATACTGTGCATTGACGGTGGGCCGTGGAGGAACGTAATGCTTTAGGATAACACCATCACAGTTGTACACAAGAATCAACATAACTTTTGACAGCTCCATTCTCACTATCAACAGAACAGGCAGGCTCTGTTAAGAGTGTACTACGCCTTCCAGGGCAAGGGGTTCTCTGGCAAGGCGTTCTACACAACGCTGGTACTACTTTGAGGGACAGTAACAGGTGAAAACATGTAACTCTTTTGTACTGGTTGTGAATAAATAGTTGTCACTATTTAAGTTCCAACCCTAGTATTAGGGTTTTAATAAAACGTGAGATTGATGAAATAATTTATATCTTATGTGGAAGGCTATTGTGGATCTGCACCGGAATTTTTCTGAGCTCATGTACTTACTGACTGGACATGAAACTTCCCTTTCTGTCTTATAACACATTCGTAAATATTTAAGTTTTTATGTGTTACAAACTGCCGGCCGCGGTGGCCGTGCTGTTCTGGCGCTGCATTCCTTAACCACGGGGCTGCTAAGGTCGCAGGTTCGAACCCTGCCTCGGGCATGGGTGTGTGTGATGTCCTTAGGTTAGTTAGGTTTAAGTAGTTCTAAGTTCTAGGGGACTTATGACCTAAGATGTTTAGTCCCATAGTGCTCAGAGCCATTTGAACCATTTTTGTTACAAACAGATAAACATGACTAGCAGATGGACAAGGGAAGAAATGTACGTTTTAATGGAACCAAAGAAGGAATTCCACACTTGTCCATTTTCGTATTCAAACTGTGCGATTTGCGGGTCAGATACAACCTGGCGATTTCCACTGAAGAGCGCTGTTGTAGCAAATAATTATCAGGAGCACGTTTCGTGTGATGAGGCAACTCGTGTCTAAGCGTGCACAAGTCACGATGCAAACCACGTCTGTCGTGGTTAACGGTGAGAAACAAGTCCCATGTCTGAGGTCAGCTTCAGCTCATGACCACGACTCAATATTCCACACGACAACAGAAGTTAAGTTATATTGCGCAACATTACTGTTTGCACCAGGCCTGTTACACATAAACGCGACAACTTGCAGCGTAGCGCAGGTCCAGACTGCCAGACTGAAATGGAGCATAGACTCATTTCTAGCTCAGCTTTTGAAAAGTGTACAAAAATAAAAACTACTTACGTGTTTGGGGTAAACCTTTTTTATTTTTCGACATAGTCTCCTTTTCGACTTACACACTTCGTCCAACGCTGTTCCAATTTGATGATCCTTTCCGAGTAATAGGAATTGTCCAAGTCTGCAAAATAGCTGTTGCTGCAATCACCTCCTCGTTTGAATAAAATCTTTGTCCCACCAGCCATTTATTCAAATTGGGGAACAAATAGTGGTCCAAGGGTGCCAAGTCTGGAGAATAGGGAGGATGTGAAACGCGTTGGAATCCTATTTTCATTAATTTTGCGATCACAACTGCTGAGGTGTGTGCTGCTGCATTGTTATGATGGAAAAGGACTTTTTACGGTCCAATCGCCGGCGTTTTTCTTGCAGTTCGGTTTTCAAACGGTCCAATAACGATGAATAATATGCACCTGTAATGGTTTTACCCTTTGACATATAGTCGATGAGGATTATCCCTTGCGAATCCCAAAAGACAGTCGGCATAACCTTTCCAACGGAAGGAACGGTCTTCGCCTTTTTTGGTGCAGATTCTCCCTTGATAACCCATTGTTTAGATTGTTGTTTGGCCTCAGGAGTATAGTAATAGAGCCATGTTTCATCCAAAGTGATGAAATGACACTTAAAGCCCTGCGGATTCTTCCTGAGCAGCTGCAAACCACCCTTGCAACACTTCACACGATCCCGTTTTTGGTCAACCGTAAGCAATCGCGGAACCCATCTTGCGGATATCTTTCTCATGTCCAAATGTCTGTGGAAAATATTATGTACCCATTCATTCGAGATGCCCACAGCACTAGCAATCTCACGCACCTTAAATCTTGTCATCGAACACCATATCATGGATTTTATCAATGATTTCTGGGATCGTAACCTGCACAGGGCGTCCAGAACGTTCAGCATCACCTGTGCCCATATGGCCACACCGAAAATTTTGAAACCACTTATCAACTGTTCTGATCGAAGGTGCAGAGTCACTGTAATGTTTATCAAGCTTCTCTTTAGTCTCCGGAGGCGTTTTGCCTTTCATAAAGTAATGTTTAATCACGACACGAAATTCTATTTTGTCAATTTTTTGATAGGCACTCGACTTCCTTGATTCACACGAATGCCAAACACAAAGAAATAGACCAATATGGCTGAAACGTGCTGTGCGTTCTTTCCAAAGGTGCTACTAACTAAACATTACCTCGATATGCGCCGGTAGTGCCATCTCTCGGGCTTTGCACGGACTTTTCAAACGCCCCTCGTAGGTCGGACGGGGAGGTGAGAAATTGGTTGGAAGGTGACTAATGCAACGAATATCTCCTCACGTTTTCGTATATATTGCGCTTTCTACAGATCCATTTACGTCACTGTGGTCTGATGTTTTTGCATTTTTAATATGTTTAAAAATATTATTAACCATAAAATCGCCTGAACGAAATTTTTGCTCTGCGGAGGCGTGTGCGCTGATATGAAACTTCATCGGAGATTAAAACCGTGTGCTTTGCCGATACGCGAACTCAGGACCATTGCCTTTCACGAGAAAGTCGTCAAACGACTAGTTAACCAAGCATGCTCACGATTCATCCTCACAGCATTACTTCCTCCAGTACCTCAGTGGAGCACTTGTCCGTCTCAAGAAAAATCCCTCTCACAGCCCATATTACCGTGCAGATCGCATTAAAATGACGATTTTTATTTTTCTAATGTTTTTGTGTTGTTAGCGACATTTCTTGAAGCTCATATAACATCCATCATAAAAGTGATGCTATCTAATCAAGTACGTTCGTTAGATTCTGGTCATACGATTCCAGTTTCCTGACGCAACTGTCCTCAGGCCCGCTGCGGCTCTCTCTGCAGGTTGACGAGTGTGGGCCACACGCCTTCGTGCGAGGCTCTTATCCACGTGAACTGAATCCGAGAGGGCGGTGGGTCACGCAGGGCGAATATTCGGGCGTTTCTCAGCCCCACATTTGAGACGTCGCGTGCGGCTCGGCGCCTTCGCGGCCGCTTCTGGCAACCGCAGTAGTTAGAGACATGCAAGCGGAACTGCAAACAAAAACACAGTCGGCGTGCAGTGCGTTTGGAACAACTGTATCGCGCCTTGTGCCGCAGCCTTGTCACGGAGTAAGCACATGTTTCTTTACAGATTCGTCGATAACGTTCTTTCTCCCGCATAAACTTCGCTGTTCTTACATAAGTAGAGAATTTACAGCAGATGATTCTGAAAAGGGAAGTAAATAACAGACTGGTATTTTGGAGGAAAATGAATCTGAGTAAAAAAAATAGGTCAACAGAAAAGCGACTTATTATCCAAGCAGCCCAGAGCACCTTATAAAAGTGCGACAGTGTTGACGTCGTGTTCTCTGAACTCAGGAAGGCATTCGTTACAATTCCAGTCTGTCGTTTTGCGAACATGATGTGTGTACCAATCCAAATTTGTGATCAGACTGAGGGCTACGTGGCAGATGGAACTCAACACGTTATCCTTAACGGGACATAATCGGGCCATCATTGTGTACAATATAACGTTAAAAAGAATACGTACAGTGTTTAGAGGAGATAGAAAGAAACGCTTATTTAATTTGACAAAAATGTCACATAGTTTCCCCACGAAGAGCCCTTGTAGGTTTACAGGCTAGTATGTTCAGAGAGGATGTACAAACGCCTGTGTGAATAATTTTATTTTAGAGATTTTGCTGAAAATATTATCTGTTTATACACTACTGGCCATTAAAATTGCTGCACCTAGAAGAAATGCAGGTGATAAACGGGTATTCGTTGACAAATATATTATACTAGAAGTGACATGTGATTACATTTTCACGCAATTGGGGTACATAGATCCTGAGAAATCAGTACCCAGAATAACCACCTCTGGCCGTAATAACGGCCTTGATACTCCTGGGCATTGAGTGAAACAGAGCTAGGTGGCGTGTACAGGTACACCTGCCCATGCAGCTTCAACACGATATCTCAGTTCATCAAGAGTAGTGACTGGCGTATTGTGACGTGCCAGTTGCTCGGCCACCATTGACCAGTCATTTTCAATTGGTGAGAGATTTGGAGTATGTGCTGGCCAGGGCAGCAGTCAAACATTTTCTGTATCCAGAAAGGCCCGTAGAGGACCTGCAACATGCGGTCGTGTATTATCCTGCTGAACTGTAGGGTTTCGCAGCGATCGAATGACGGGTAGAGCCACGGGTCGTAACACATCTGAAATGTAACGTCCACTGTTCAAAGTGCCGTAAATGCAAACATGAGGTGACCGAGGCATGTAACCAATGGCACCCCATACCATCGCGCCGGGTGATACGCTAGTATGGCGAAGACGAATACACGCTTCCAATGTGCGTTTACCGCAGTGTCGACAAACACGGGTGCGACCATCATTGTGCTGTAAACAGAACCTGGATTCATCCGAAAAAATGACGTTTTGCCATTCGTGCACCCATGTTCGTCGTTGAGTACACCATCGCAGTCGCTCCTGTCTGTGATGCAGCGTCAAGGGTAACCGCAGCCATGGTCTCGGAGCTGATAGTCCATGCTGCTGCAAACGTCGTCGAACTGTTTGTGCAGATGGTTGTTGTATTGCAAAAGTCCCCATCTGTTCACTCAGGGATCAAGACGTGGCTGCACGATCCGTTACAGCCATGCGGATAAGATGCCTGTCATCTAGATTGCTAGTGGTACGAGGCCGTTGGGATCCAGCGCGGCGTTCCGTATTACCCTCCTAAACCCACCGATTCCATATTCTGCTAACAGTCACTGGATCTCGACCAGTACGAGCAGAATGTCGCGATACGCAATCGTGCTAGGCTACAATCCGACCTTTATCAAAATCGGAAACGTAATGGTACGCATTTCTCCTCCTTACACGAGGCATCACAACAACGTTTCAGTAGGCAACCCCGGTCAACTGCTGTCAGTGTATGAGAAATCGGTTGGAAACTTTCCTAATGTCATGAGGTTGTAGGTGTCGCCACCGGCGCCAACCTTGTGTGAATGCTCTGAAAAGTTAATCATTTGCATATCACAGCATCTTCTTCCTGTCGATTAAATTTGGCGTCTGTAGCACGTCATCTTCGCGGTGTAACCATTTCAATGACCAGTAGTGTATTAAGCGCACAATAGGCATCTGCACGCTAATTTTTGTCTGACACCCTCGAAACAACTATATGATTTACGAAAAATGGCTGCAGCCCAGCCAAATGGGCAGTTCATCTGCAGTTGCTGTTGGTCACTGGTACACAAGATGATTCATCTGCACCCACACAAACATATCCATAGGAGTGTGTAGAGGGTGTTGTGGCGACCGCGCTGACCTACACCTCCCAGTCCAACAGTTCAGAAAAACATTGTCCAACTGTTATCAAAGGCAAAGTTCCACGGTGGAGGAAATTACTGTATCTTTATCCGTAAACTACAATCGAAAATGTTGGAGAACGTTCCACTTGCAGACAGGCAACGATTGTTATTTCAGCGAGGCACAATCGTTGTCTGTCCGTTAGTGGAACGTTCTCCAACATTTTCGATTGTATTTTACGCAGAGAGGTACATTAATTTTCTCCAGTGTGCAACTTAAGACAGGTGATACTAGCCAATCATGAGAACGTGTTAGATAATCATTAGCACACAAATGCCAGTTGTGAATGTAAAAGGGACGACATTTTCAGAAACATTTTCCCGGGTTCAAATCCCGGACGACCCCTACCGTTTTTTGACCGTGCTGAAGAGTAGGTGGAGCTCACCCACGTTTGCAGCTCTGCAATGCAGAATATATGCCTGCCGCAGCACGCTTTATGTAGCACTACGGTCAATTTTGAAACACTATTCATCGTATGGCAGTTTGGTGTGCGGAAAGAACGAATGTCGTTAAAATTTCAGTAGGGGGTCGAGAGGATTTCTTTTCATCTTATGGTAATAACGCTTTATACAGGGGGTAAGAAACAATACAAACGTCGAGTGTCTTGAGGAATGATTTGAGAATAGGAACCCGTGTCTGGAAACATTACCCAACGACGGCGCTGAACGTTGAACTTGCAGCGCCGGCGTCTACTGTCGTGTCCTGACATAGACGGGAGAGGGAGGAAAGGGGTACCTGGTCAGTCTGCGCTCGCGAGCGGTACAGAGCAGAAGGCAGAAGGATAATTCACACTGAAGTCATTTGACTGTTTTCTTCTATCTGAGCCAACACTGGTGCAGGCATTTACTAGAAATGCAGGTGGTGAGACTAGGTAGGGAACTTGTTGTGGAGGCTCTTGGACAAACAGGGTTTTGAAATAGTTGTTTATTCCAGACAGGACTAACTAATACACTGGAGGCTAGTTCTAGGGTTAGAAAAAGCATGAATAACACTGTTACAACAGAAGCCAATGCAGAAGTCCCAGGAGTAGATGCTAACCACAGTAGCAAACACTTGGAGCATCTTAAGGCAACAACTTAGTTGCAAAATAAAGGAGCATCTTAAGGCAACAACTTAGTTGTAAAACAAACCGTACTGAATGTGACACTGTTCACTGAGGCACTCCAAGAGAGAGAACAGACTTACGCTGAGCTGGACCGAGGCTGGAGTCGACGGACGCGGATTTGGCGCCCAGATCGTCTGACTGAGAACTCTGCCAAAATGCGGAATCTAGGGGTTTTAAAGAGTCGCGTGGGGGCACAGTTTTTCTCACTTGAAGCCACCCAGCCAATCCCGTAGCTCTCTTGCACATGCCTGCCAATCATGGTCTAGTTAGGTCCCCTCTACTGCTCCTAAGGCGGGGATGTTAATGCAGTTGCACCTAAGTCCGTATTTGGTATCAACGTTGTTCAGCTGAAAGCTAAACGTAACTGCTTTGCCAAATAAGGCTTGCAACATTATTGCTATACGTCATTTAGCTCCGCCCCTCGGGCTGACAGGTCAACAGTTTTTAGCGTTTTCGCTCTCTTTCTAACCCTTGTGAGCCTACTGACGTAGCTGTTCTCAGGGCTGGTATTAAGCTGGCTTTATACGCTACTACGTGCCTGTTGGTTACGAAGTTCTACGGGCCAACCTACCTCAGCGTCTAGACTACATATAAACTTACATGTTAATTCCTTGAAGAGAAACTAACGCCCTGAGACCGCGTCTGGGGGCGTCTGCATTTCCACAACGCTCTCCCTTTCCTACGGTTTACTTCATGTAACAATATCTCTCCTAGTTTCGTCTGAACTCAGCATCGTCTCTGCATTGGAACGCCTGTCCTCCTTTCTCAAAGCTTCAAGATAACACTACACTAACAAGGAATAACCAATATATTACACTACAGCTAGGCCTTTGGCAGCAATCGTGTCTGTACACGCTGACGGACAGTAAGCGAAACATCTCGCAATGTTGTTTGTTTTTAAGTGATCACGACTGATTCCAACCAACAGCCAGTGGCGAATATGGAGCTAGCTGCTGCGTAGACAAGCCTTCTCCTACGAATGGAACTGTCAAAAATATACTACTTTTTCGGTATACAGGAGAAAAACAAACTTGCGGATGGTAACCAGTCTCTGAAACCGTCATCACCCGAAGCAACAGAACTTCGCAGTCATAGGAAACGAGGCCTGTCTACGAATCAGCAAGGTCCATCTCCTCCACTGGCGATCGTGGACTCAGTCGCGATCACTGAATACCAAACAACATTGCGTGATGTTCCACACCATCCTCCGTTGGCGTTCAAAGTCACGTTTGCTGCGAAGAGGTAGCCTAAGTGGCAGGCACTTGCGCATATAACGTCTGTGCCCTACAGCGTCGTTGTATGATATATCTGGACATGGGTTCTTATCCTCTACGTGTTCCTCAGGACACCCTCTACAACCCCTAGATATCTGTCGGTACCGTTCTGTAATACCCTGTAAACAGGGAAGTACATTCTCGTAACTTTAACAGCAAATCTCTTGTATTTAACAACACCTCTAGTGCAGTTTTGTCACTGGACCTGTATTAGCATGTTAGTGACACAGTACCGGTTACGTACCCGACAGGTGATCCTACACATTGCTCTCCATTTGATCAGTTCTATTTCTTACGTCTTAAGGACTCCAGACTGAGAAGCAGCACTCTTACAGCAGTAAAAGGAGGATAGTGAGGATAGCAGCGAATTTCATTCTCGTATCCGTTTTGTGACATCTAATTTTATGTAATCATTTCACCTTAGTTCGGTCACTACCAGATAAGCCGGCCGGTGTGGCCGAGCGATTCTAGGCGCTTTGTGATACAGAAGTCTGAGCCTCCGATCAGTCTAGATAATTCGTAAATAAAACCGTGTAGATAGCTTAATAACGTTATTTCAACTACGGCCACCATTAGATCAAAAGTAAAACAACGTTCAGGGGCAATCAATAAAACCGTGCGATTAGCCATCATTGTCGTACAACCTCTAACTTTTGATCTGGTGGTGGGAGTCGCCGAAATGACGCTACAAATAGCGTAATATATTAAACGATCTAAACCATTTTACTCACAAATTGCATGTCCCTACATTAAGCATCGACCCTCTGTAAATAATCCTGCATTCCGCTACGGTTTCCTGGCGTTGTAACTTTTCTATATTCAACAGCATCAACCGTGAAAAGTACAGGGTGATTCAAAAAGAATATCACAACTTTAGGAATTTAAAACTCTGCAACGACAAAAGGCAGAGCTAAGCACTATCTGTCGGCGAATTAAGGGAGCTATAAAGTTTCATTTAGTTGCACATTTGTTCGCTTGAGGCGCTGTTGACTAGGCGTCAGCGTCAGTTGATGCTAAGATGGCAACCGCTCAACAGAAAGCTTTTTGTGTTATTGAGTACGGAAGAAGTGAATCGACGACAGTTGTTCAGTGTGCATTTCGAACGAAGTATGGTGTTAAACCTCCTGATAGGTGGTGTATTAAACGTTGGTATAAACAGTTTACAGAGAATGGGTGTTTGTGCAAAGGAAAAACCCGTGACAGAGCACTTCATCACTGGCCTCCAAGAAGTCCTGATCTTACCCCCTGCGATTTTTTCTTATGGGGGTATGTTAAGGATATGGTGTTTCGGCCACCTCTCCCAACCACCATTGATGATTTGAAACGAAAAATAGCAGCAGCTATCCAAACTGTTACGCCTGATAAGCTACAGAGAGTGTGGAACGAGTTGGAGTATCGGGTTGATATTGCTCGAGTGTCTGGAGGGGGCCATATTGAACATCTCTGAACTTGTTTTTGAGTGAAAAAAAAAAAACCTTTTTAAATACTCTTTGTAATGATGTATAACACATTTTTAAAGTTGTGGTATTCTTTTTGAATCACCCTGTATAATGGGTCACAGCTTTCTACAACGTTGTCTATCAGATCATTTCTACATATAACGAACAGTAGCACCCCAACATTTAATGCATTTGGTAGATTTCAGAAGCGACGTGTACATCTGACGATGTAATTATATACTTTCAAGGAAGTCCTGAACATAGTAAAAAATCTGATGCAATACTCTGTAATCTTGTGTTTTGTTCTTATCGGCAGAGTGAAAGAGCTGCGAATGTCTTCCAGAAATCAACGAACAAGACTTTAGGGCTCCGTTATCTGTGCCTCTCTGGATCCCGCGGATGATATGAGGGTGTGGAATGCTATCGTGAGTCGTTCCTCTAGTAGCTTTTCAAAATATCTGCCAGTGCATTTGCCTGATCCACACACGGGTAAAAGGCCATAGCAGTTGTGTTTGCTCGCATTTTAAATTTGCTGTGATGTAATGCAACTCTAGGTATCCCCTTCATCTGCGAGTAAAGAAATTAATTCATTTATATGGTACCCTTCTTTCGAACATGCCCGAAAAACAGACGCCATTTTTGATCCAGCAGCCATTGTGAATGAAGACACAAAGGCCTTAGACATTGGCTGCGAGCTGGCATTAATCGAAATCACCGGGGAAGGCTGAGAATTTCTGCCGGATCGGGATTCGAACCCGGGTCTCATGCTTACTGTTTTTTTGACATAATGGTGTAACAATAACAAACATAAACTGCTTCTATCAGGTTTTTTAAACAAGATGATGTCGTTTATAAAATAAAACATTTCTGGAAAACGTAAATAAGTCGACCTTTTTTTTAATGCTCAATGGTGTAACAATAAAAAACATAAACTGCTTCTATCAGTACAATATGCTAGGCAATTCTCCGACCACTAAACTGTCCGGACACAGTGGTCAGTGCAACTCCACGGATTACACTAACACGCTTCCCATCAGACCAAAATTCCCAACTTATCCACACGCTATAAACGTAGTGCCCCTTACCCACTATTCTCAATACTCGTCGCATTTCGACAATTCCCATAAGAGTTAGAGTCTGGTGTCATTAGCACCTGGGTTCGAATCCCGGTCCTTCACAAAATTTCCACTTTCCCCATTGATTTCAATCAATGTCCGCTCTTAGCCAACGTCTGTAATACCTTTATGTCTTAATTCATAATAGCTACTGGATCAAAAAAATGTATAATTAAGAAGAGGCGATCAATGATCTCTTCAGTGCAAATGCACACCAGGCTCGAACTATTACGAGAATCGTCGAGTAGTAAAAATAAACGGCAAGGAGCACTTCATTAGTAATTTGTTGATAAGCTGAGAATTTGAGTCTGACCGCAGGCGTGCTAGAGTTGTCCGAGCACCTGAACTGACCACTGTCTCCGGATGGCTATATATAAAATCCACAAAATTGAAAAACTTAAAAAAAATGATGGCTTAATGGTCAGAGCGTCTGCCTACTAAATGAAAGACTCAGATTCTAATCCCGGTCGGGCACAAATTTTCAACTTTTCACATTGATTTCATTGAATGTCCGTTCGCAGACAATGTTTGTCATTCCCTTTTGTCTAAATTTATTCAAATGGGACAGTTTTATAAAGTTTCTGATTCGGCAAGTTGGAGAATGTGTTGTGCCTAAAGAACTGAATTTGCCAGGAAGTACGGAAAACAATTTAAACGTTTGATACTTATTAGTCAGTATTTTAAGGTGGGTTGCTCTGATGCCAAAAGAAGATAGAATAATTTAATAATACACTCCTGGAAATTGAAATAAGAACACCGTGAATTCATTGTCCCAGGAAGGGGAAACTTTATTGATACATTCCTGGGGTCAGATACATCACATGATCACACTGACAGAACCACAGGCTCATAGACACAGGCAACAGAGCATGCACAATGTCGGCATTAGTACAGTGTGTATCCACCTTTCGCAGCAATGCAGGCTGCTATTCTCCCATGGAGACGATCGTAGAGATGCTGGATGTAGTCCTGTGGAACGGCTTGCCATGCCATTTCCACCTGGCGCCTCAGTTGGTCCAGCGTTCGTACTGGACGTGCAGACCGCGTGAGACGACGCTTCATCCAGTCCCAAACATGCTCAATGGGGGACAGATCCGGAGATCTTGCTGGCCAGGGTAGTTGACTTACACCTTCTAGAGCACGTTGGGTGGCACGGGATACATGCGGACGTGCACTGTCCTGTTGGAACAGCAAGTTCCCTTGCCGGTCTAGGAATGGTAGAACGATGGGTTCGATGAGGGTTTGGATGTACCGTGCACTATTCAGTGTCCCCTCGACGATCACCAGAGGTGTACAGCCAGTGTAGGAGATCGCTCCCCACACCATGATGCCGGGTGTTGGCCCTGTGTGCCTCGGTCGTATGCAGTCCTGATTGTGGCGCTCACCTGCACGGCGCCAAACACGCATACGACCATCATTGGCACCAAGGCAGAAGCGACTCTCATCGCTGAAGACGACACGTCTCCATTCGTCCCTCCATTCACGCCTGTCGCGACACCACTGGAGGCGGGCTGCACGATGTTGGGGCGTGAGCGGAAGACGGCCTAACGGTGTGCGGGACCGTAGCCCAGCTTCATGGAGACGGTTGCGAATGGTCCTCGCCGATACCCCAGGAGCAACAGTGTCCCTAATTTGCTGGGAAGTGGCGGTGCGGTCCCCTACGGCACTGCGTAGGATCCTACGATCTTGGCGTGCATCCGTGCGTCGCTGTGGTCCGGTCCCAGGTCGACGGGCACGTGCACCTTCCGCCGACCACTGGCGACAACATCGATGTACTGTGGAGACCTCACGCACGTGTTGAGCAATTCGGCGGTACGTCCACCCGGCCTCCCGCATGCCCACTATACGCCCTCGCTCAAAGTCCGTCAACTGCACATACGGTTCACGTCCACGCTGTCGCGGCATGCTACCAGCGTTAAAGACTGCGATGGAGCTCCGTATGCCACGGCAAACTGGCTTACGCTGACGGCGGCGGTGCACAAATGCTGCGCAGCTAGCGCCATTCGACGGCCAACACCGCGGTTCCTGGTGTGTCCGCTGTGCCGTGCGTGTGATCATTGCTTGTACAGCCCTCTCGCAGTGTCCGGAGCAAGTATGGTGGGTCTGACACACCGGTGTCAATGTGTTCTTTTTTCCATTTCCAGGTGTGTATATATTTGCAAGACACATAGTTCAAGTATGAAGTCGTAAAAACTGAGACACGTGAAAAATACCGGATCATGGATGAAGTTTTAATACATTTATTCTTTACAACTAAGTCATTGAACATTTCTTTTTATATTTCCAAACTCGTGTTTGTGAGTGTCAGGTTGGTATCTGAGAAATGTGTAAATCTTATTCTGACATCGAAATACATAAATGTCAGTCCAGGGCAACAGAACCATGTGAAAGTTTAATTTTGAATGGAAATAAGTGGCGTTCATGTACACTATGCGAAATCTAGGCTAGCTGGTACATCAAACAATTCGTGTCCGAGAAAGAATCTGTTTTCAATGGAATTTATATATGTTACCTGACTGCGAAATAAATGGCTCAGATTAAAACGTCTTCCTGAATACCGTTAATCGTTAGTCTTGCAAACAATCACTATATCAGAACTATTATTGTAATTAGATAGCAAATTGAAAACTCACAAGATGGCACTTTACTGAAAGAGTTTACTGGTATTAAGACTCAGAACTGATACTGTTTCACAAAAGCATTCTGACAATCACTGTGCCTTACAATGGACATGAATTTTGATGGTAATTAAATTTATTGGCACACATGCTCGCACTGAACGTTCGTCTGCTGTGCAACCTGTTACTATTAGGGATATTGATGTGAGTGTTCAAACCCAAATTTCATTTGCTATACTTGCGATATGTAGTGCAAGTCGTCATGTTACCAATTTTCACAAAATGTCGTCCTTACACAACTCGCGATGTGCAGATGTAAGTGTACAAACAGAATCTTGGAAATAAAAATTAAAATAGAAGACTAATCTTAACGACTGATAAAAGAGGATAAAAGCTTCAAGTTTAACTACGCTTCATTAAGCCACGACAACAATCCACCTTTGGACAATGTTCTCACACCTAGACACTTTCCTGTGTACAGTTACTTTCCCTGACGTTTGATTCGACTATACGACAAAATTACATGTTGCATTATAAAATTTCTACAGAAACATCAAATATACGAAATGTTCTAACAATAAAAATCTATACAATTACAAAAATATAAAAACTGGATTCTCTTAAAAATTGGCCGTTGACATTCTTCCATTAATACTGTCACGTAGAGTAACGTGTAAGCAGATGAATGACGAACACTAACTTCACTTAACGAAGGTATATTCAGCACTTGCACATACAAGAGCGCGGAGCGAACTGCCTCCGGCCAGAACACACACAGTATATATACAGCTACAGAACATTCCAGTACAATGATTCTTGCCATTTTTAGATAGTTCTAGAATGTACTCGAATTGAATATAGAAATTAAAGTTCTACTGTTCAGGAGAGTTTTGAAGTTATGACCCTCGATGCAACAGTGTAACCACTACACCACAGCGACTGCGCTACTCCCCTTCTTCTGCGACAATACAATCTCATTTTCTTCCCTTAAAACGTACTAGTACAAAGTCCTTTTTAAATAATGCTGCCTCTACTACATGACAGGCCAGCTTCCATCCTTTTCAAACCAAATGCATTGTCAGACTGTCAATCACACAGTGATACTCTCTTCAAAATGAAGTAACCTCTCTGAACAACATCTTCGTTCTCTTACAAAGAATGTAATTTTACAGAGGTTGAGTACATTTATCAGATTCCGAACTTCAGTGACATTTATGGCCAAAATTATCTGAAAATCGCCAGGGCAAATAGGACAGTCCCCTTTCAGCACTCCTACAGTCGAACCAACTTAAGGAAATCCCTGAAATCTGGCAACGCTTTTAACTCTTTGCAACAGCGAAGAGCAAACGACGGTAGGCGAAATCTATAGGCGTCTATAGAGCTATGATAGGACGTTGCTCGCCTTGTACACACGCGAGGGAGCTGCGCCTAGAGTATAGACACTGTCGGGGAACATGCTTCTTAATCTGAATACTGTAATTAACCTTTTGTACATTATGCATATTTCTCTGTACTACTGCCTCATAATTTCCATTGTTTTTTCACGAATACATGAAAGTGAAACTTTTTCGGTACTTCACTACCAACACAGTTCATTCTTTGTTTTCGTTTGTAACATAAAATTACCAATAAGAATACGTGGCCAAGTCTGTGTTTGTCAGCTAGTATATCCAATACACTCCTGCTCTTTAGAAATAAGTTCACAGTTCTAGGAAAGATTGCACCTCGCATGAGCCTGTAGTATTCTGTATCACTTGGGTTCCGTGTGCTTTGCTATAACGCTGCAAACTATATGTCACCATATGCCTACCTAAACAATCAATTACAACATAGCAAACAATATCTTAGGCACACTTCCAAATGAAACAAAAAGAAGTGAGCAATCCTCCAACTTCCTACACTAAGAAGACGAATAACCAAGCAAAAATAAAATACTCGAAACGAGATGGAACTGTTAGCAACGATTCGCTTGAATCCCATATTCTCCTCTGCCCGTAACCACTGGCAAACCCTGTAAATCGTAGTAACCCCTTACTAGTCATCACACAAAAATTGCTTGAAGGCAATAAATGGTTAATCTCCTACGATCCCGTCAGTGCGCTGTAACAGGAAACCAAAACACGTAAATATCAGAGGAGTCCACAACGTAGTCCACTAACATTCCAACCACGGAAAAAGCATGTTACACCACAAATCACAAAAAATTATACACGCGAAGAAATAAAAATGTTGTATTTAAATGCAGTTCTTCTGGCAA
This sequence comes from Schistocerca gregaria, assembly GCF_023897955.1. Lineage (NCBI taxonomy): Eukaryota > Metazoa > Arthropoda > Insecta > Orthoptera > Acrididae > Schistocerca > Schistocerca gregaria. The sequence continues at coordinate 428,032,386 of NC_064926.1, forward strand.
ACAGTCAAGATAACGTGCAGAAACTTTTACATATATTGACATGTCAGCCAAGACCTAAATATGGTCATATCCACTCAAAAAATATCAATTTTATGACCACAACTGTGGAACAGTTAGATGTGAACTGGAAGCGGACGGGAAAATAATTCAACAGGTAATGACATTTAAATATCATGGTACTGAACTGTCCAACAGTAGATATGTCAAAAAAGAAAACCGTCAACAAGGAACAAAACCAAATATAGTGACAGGGAATTTAAATAACAATATTTAGAAAAACATATATATTGAAAAAGATGGAAAGGCAAGAATATACAAAACAATAGTGAGACCAATTATGACATACACAACTGAGACAAGACCAGATACATAAAGTAAGAGATTTTTGGAAACCATGGAAATGAAAATTGTGCAAAGGATTACTGGGAAGACATTGAGGGAGAGAGAGAGAGAAATAAAAGCACTAGAAAATGGTGTAAAGTGGACTCTGTTAATGAGTGGGTACCTGAGAGAAAACATGAATGGAACGAACATAGACAGGATGGATGAACGGAAGGTTGTGAAAATCGTAAGAAATAAAGTAGCAGCTGGTGAAAGAAGTACTGGCTATCCAAGGAAAAAACGAAAAGATGGTGTGACAAGCTTGGGTAGACTGACAGGAAGAAGAAGAAAATAAGAAAATATACAGTAAACAACGCTCTATTTACAGAAGTCACCAATAATTCACACACACGAAAAATAAAAGTGCACTAGACAAAATTTTTCACAATGAGTGCAAAGGAGTTGCAGTCACTCTCTCTCCCGTCTTTGGAGGATTCATTGTCTATGATCCATCCCCATAAATCACTATCAATTGTATAAAAAAACTTCAGTAACGTCACCTAAAATCAACTGCTAACATAATCCCACCAACACACTTAAAACTAAAACACAATATTACACTCTTCCATTTATGGGACCATAAAGCATATGCCATTCTTCACAGGACTTGTGTAAGTGCTTGTGGTTCGCTATTCTTACCCAGTAAGTTCCTCTAAGTGCTTGCTGCTATTACTATGCCTCATTCTTTCCTGGCGTTCAGGGACCTTAGTATTAGTTTTTTGTACAATTTTCTTCATATCTTCCGATGTCCTAGCAAAGTTTCCTACAGGTTCCCAATTCGTCCCCATCTTCGGTTTGACTATCTCAGATAGTGAAGGTACTTTTCTTCCATACACTACCTCATATGACGACAGACCTTTGCTATCATGTATCTTCGAATTATGGGATGCCACCACTTATGGTAAGAAAATATACCAGTATTTGTGATGGCTTTCAACGTAATAGCCCAGTATCTTACTGGTGACTGTGTCCTGCCCTTCTGTTACTTTGTGAATTTTTTTATGATCTAGGTCTCAGTTTGTGAATATGTAACAAACGACATAGCTTCATTATTGGTTCTGACGAAGATTACACCCTGATCCATGATTATTGTACCTGGAACACAAAACATCAGTAGCCAGTTTTTTACCATCACATGCAGTACCATGTTGATTTGGAATAGTAATGATTGCTACATACTGGGAGGAACGATTTATAACAGTACATAAATTACTAGGGTTTCCAGCTTGCTTAAGTTTTCTTGAAGCTTGACCGTGGTGCCAGTCAGACAAGACCTCTATAAATACCAGGAAATCCTCTTAGAATAACATTATGACTATGAAGTGAAAGCCCAAATACCGAACAACTGGCTGAATTTATTATACCCAGAATAACTCACTGAACTTTACAATCTGGTAGCTTTTTACAGTATCTCTAGGCAGGCTGTCTATTTCCTGGGATATGCATCAGAGACGTGTTGTTTATTTTTGGGAAGTCCAAACCACAGAACGTCACTAGGAGGGGCTCCATAACATACAAAAATAAAGTTACAGATCCAAATAAATACTGGTATTGATTTCGAAGACCTTGCATCGTTGCATGGCACCCTAGGGGCATCCAAAAAGAAATGACCAGCTGAAACCAGACTTGACTGCTATTTCAACTAATAAACACTAAGTTCATTTTTAGTTAATCCTAGTTTGATTTATGATGCTTGCTCGATTATAAAAGCCACACAAACCCTCATTTATTCCATAAAATACCCTTTTAGGCTCACAAGATGTTTCTCACTGGTATCTGACTAAGGCCCTATAATAGCCACTCTAATCACCGTAAAAGGTTTAGTGGCCTCTTCAACTTCAAATGTGACACCTTTTGATGAGTTAAATCCACAAGTTGTTCAGATGGCAGACAGTTTCTTCTATAGTAATTTGCATTTATTTCCTTGTTCTCCACCTATAAGGCCAAGATACCCTCACGTCTAAGGATCTATGATCTCTGTGCCCAGATAATATATGATCACACAATTCCTTTAAAACTTCCTCCCAAAAAGTGGCTTGCATTATCATGTACTGCCCAGCTCCACTGTTCTGAAAATTGTGACCGAGCTGTTAATAGCTTAAAGTCTGCTTCAGCAGGTTGCGCTGTCTGTGATTCTCCGAGACTATATCCAAGTGCTTGTGTTACAATCTTTCCGTTAAGCCCATCTGCAGTACCATGCTCCCTACTGGGATTGTGAACCACTTCCAAGCCAAAACCACTTAATTTTAATACCCACAATGTAAGTCTATGTAATGGATCCTTCAAACTCAACAAGCACTTCATGCAATGTGATCTGTCATTACCTTCGAATGCTTCCCATACAAAAATTGAAAGTATTTTACGGCATAGGGAAGACCAACGTGGGGTTAGTTGCCGATAGCTCCTTTAATTTTGCAAATGTGGCTTGTCATTTACTGTCTATAGGAACTTTACACTCTTGTTCAATAAATGCGTTAGTTGTCATGAAGTACATGCAAACCTCATTAAGAATTTTCTATAGTATTTAGCTAATACCAAGAATGCCTGAAATTCCATACAACGTTTGTGGTGTTGGAAAACTTCGCACTGCGTGTGTCAGTCTGGGATCTATGTTCAAATCGTCTTATCTAATCATGTGTCATAAGTAGATCAATTCTCTTATCCCAAATGACAGTTTTTTATGCTTAAGGTGAGGGACGCACAATATAGCCTCTTAAAAACTTGTTTCAACTGTCACACAGTATCTTTTATGAATACAACAACACCACCAAGGTGTCTCATACAGTGTCTCAGGTTCAAATTACTTAATACTCCACCCTGCAATTGTTGGTATGTGGTCAGTGTAGGTTTTAAACCAAATGACATTCGCCTATACTGGTATTAACCCCAAGGAACTGTAAATGCAGTTTTTGCTGGACCTCTGGTACCAGTAGTAACTGATGACATTCACTTTTCAGGTCTGTTGTGGAGAAGTATCTGCACTGTGTCTCGTCACAAAGCGCTTCGATAGTATTCGGTATAGGATAGGGGTATATAACTGTCCCACTGTTCAAGTAATGACAGCCACGACAAGTTCTATTTTTCTTAGTAACGTCTGATGTTCGTTTTGATAAATGACTGGTGCACACCATGGACTATGGTAGTGCTTCCTTCAGCCCATCTGTAATTATCTTAATGCCGATATGACATTAAACCATAAGCCTCCTTCCTTTCCTTGTGGATGCCATCATCCAACTGATGGTTAATGAATTTTCCTTAATTGATTGCAAATGGTGGGGTACCCTATACGGCTTTTGATCCGTTCCAGGTTTGCAAACAGTGGGCCCTGAGGATTAAAAAGGTCCCCATTACTACTTTTGGTGCTGAACTTGACCTATCTAGATCATCCTCATCTAGAATGTCTACATTGGCTACTAAAACGTGGCTACTAAGACTTGCATAACCAGCACCAAAACTATCTAGGCTGACAAATAATTCACCATCCACTTCTTGCATGTGTACAGCAGTTCTATAAACAAAACATTGTGATGGATCTCATTCATTTCTTGTCCAGTGGTTCTACCACTCACCAAATTTACAGTTATTCTCTTTTCACGTTCATCCAAAGTAGTTTCCCTTTGCCTTGCAGCACTTAATCACACAAATTGAGTCTTAATGCCTTTTTATGCAGTTGTTCTGTCCTTCATGACAGGCGAACCTTGCGAAAGTGCGTCATTGGTAACTGCTTCTCTCAGTTAGATGAACGTCGGACCAAATTCCACCATGCATTCATGAAGATCAGTTTTTGCAAGATGTTTATGCAGAAAATCGAACTCTAGGATGACGCAGTGAACTTCACCTACATGGGACAAAACTTTCATACTCCCCCGTAATCATTTTTCTCCAACCTGGAAACCTAATTTCGCTGAACCCACTGACCTCCAGTAATGATCATTCACTTCAAGTAAACTGTAAAGTGCTTCAACCACCTCTTCCCTAAGACGTCCAGACTCGCCATGGTTACGTGAGCCGTATAGGGTACCCCACCATTTGAAATCAATTGTGAAAAATTAATCTATGCTCTACCATCTACTACACTAGCAACACTGCACCTCCACATAAAACTTTGTAGCACCACAACTTATAGACACTCCATCTCGTGGATTCCAGATTCCCATTCATGTTTAACGACCAGTTACCCACAATTCATTCTTAACCATTTTGCATCTTACTTCTACAATGTTTTTCTCGATGCCCAACTGTTTCACACGCTTTTGCACTATGCTCGCCGATACTGCCTCTGAATGTGACTCGAATGTCCACATCAACGCCATCTCATGTCACTAAAATTAACAGCAATAGCAGGCTTCTGTCGTAAGAAAGAACATTTTGACCTGCGTTACGGCACGGCTATGAATGCCTTCATCAGAAATAAAACTCTCAATTTAGCCTATAACATAATTACGAAATTACAAGAAAGAAAAGATTGTTTAAGTATAAGTACTAGCTAGTACTAAAAAAAAAGGAAACAGCACTTACATGCTACGTATTGAACTAAAAATCAAGTGTGTAAGAGGTCCATGACTAAGGAATTTGTTGCTAGCGCACTCGAGCAGATGTAATTTCGATGGATTGCTCACGCCCAGACTGCGATACGTAAGCTATAAGAGAATCTCAGACCAGAGAGCAGTGTTGACTGCAGTAGGAACTGTGTGGTAGTAGGAGTAAGTAGTTGCTAGCGAGCAGTCTTGTGTATGAAGTTGGCTGGGCTGGTCGTGGTGGAGCGATGGCGGAGCCTGAGCGTTGTAGTATAAGGTAAAAGCAGCCTGGCGCATATGTACTATTGTTATATCAAGTCTCATGTAAATGTTTTTAAAAAATCTCTTAATAATAATCTTTCTTATAAAAATTAACTTTTGACAATCATTCATCTCAATTTAAAGAATTTATTAATTTCTCCAATCCATGGTAATCCCGATTACTGTAAAGAAAAATCTGTTTTTTTTTTTAATACATGACAAATCTATCGGCCAGAATTGCACTGGGCTGTGCCAGAAAATTTCTTATTAGAGCAGATATATACGCGTTATCCGGCGACCGTATTGAGGTAAGAATTTTCAATTTATTGAGAATGATCATTCAGGGCCATGACGCAGCACTGCTGACGTCCAAATTTACCAGTTCAAATTCACAGTTAATTATTGAAAGGTTATAAGTGAGCCACAATTTTGTTGAGAGATAGTCACATTGTATTATTGGTAGGTTACGGAATTTATCAGTTGGGAGGTAACAATGAATGGGAATGATATAATTGTTTATTTTATTTTTTACTGTTGGGAGGTATTTTTAACTGTGTCACGCTGAATGTGAATGAATGCTGTAATTATATATATTTTTACTGTTGGGAGGTTACATTTGTCGACAACCGGCCAGGATCGTATTCTTGTGAATTTCTGAGAAGTAGTCAGTTATATATCTCCTCTTATTTACTTAATGTTAAAATTAGTTTGCATCTGACGAAACGCATTTACTAAATTGTCACTCTTTCTTTCACAGATCATCGGCAATTTATTGCTCTTTGTTGTTATTGTATTTGATCCATTTCTTACTTTGTCTTTGTTTGATTTTGCGCGATGTGCAATGAGCGAAAAAGCCGACCTGAATAATTTGACTGATAATACTAGCGACACTCAGTGTCTTAATGATAATCCTCCAATTCCAATCAGTGTTTGCCGACCACCAGTAATGATTTTAATCCAAATGATGAGCAAACAAATTCAATCACGTCCACACTTAATTTAACGACAATTGATAACGCGGCACGTTCCATTGCAATGAACGCTGCCCAGTTTGACACACCTGATTTGCAAAATTTACACAGTGATCAGATAAATGTTTCTCACGAAGATGAACAATGTAGTCAAAATATGTCAGATTTATTTGATTCCGATGTACTGACCAACGGTGCACATCCGATTAGCAAACCTTTTCGTGAATCAGACATTGACCAAATGCTTACACAAAACGTGACACATCCAGATACACCATTACACAGTACAGAGAATGGAGTCGGTAATTTTGGCATGGATCAAGTTGTCGCATTATTGCTACAATTCAATTAAAGACAAGACAACAATTACAAACAAATTAATGAAAAACTAGACAACAATTTCAAACAGTCGAATGAAAAACACGACAGGTCGATCAAACAAATTAATGAGAACTTTAAACAGATTGGTGAACAGATTGCACCCGTTGCCGCGAAATGTCATGATACTAAAGAAATTAAGGCTTGTGCTAGGAATAGTAGTGAAGAAATTAGATCCGTTGCACAGGAATTAAGTAATACACATGCAGCCACAACGAAATTACTTAGAGATGAAATTAGTGCAGTCGCAACACAGTTACGCGACGAGTTTAAATTAATGTCAGCTTTCACGCACATTGGATACGAAAGTAGACACGAAATTTGACCAACAGAACAGTCAAATTGACGAACGTTTTAGTCACCACCTACAAAACAATGAAACACGTTATCGTAAATTTGTACAGGAACAGAATAAAGTAAAGAAACAAGTCATAGAAACAATTGTTGCACAGAGAGAGGAAGATAAGCGAAAGTTGTTTTCGAAAGCTAAAACATACGTAGACAACAACATTGCTACAGTATCAGACGAAATCAAACAGATGAACACCGAATTGCTTGATGAAATCTCAGTTCTTAAAACAAAAACAGACACACACACAGTAGACTGTCAGACAATGACCAGCAGACTTGAACAATTTGAATTAATACAGGATCCCGATGCCATTAAAGCAGACGTTAAGAAATTGAACGAAACCACACGTAAAATGCATAAAAAATGAATGCTTGTGACACTAAAAACGACGATCGGGTAAAAGCACTGTATGAAAAAATTTGATGAATTGGCCAGTCATATTGACGTTATCGAAAATAATAATGACACCAAATCACGCGATACGTCACCAGTTTCGTTTAATGAAACAGCCGAATTTCAAAATTTTCAGCAGACAATCAGTGAGATAGGTTCATCTAATAATACATTACGTAGAAAATTGTCATCTTTACAGCAAGAAGTGACAGACATGAAAAATGTTTCAGCCTCTAACACGACACAGCATACGCCACATTCCGAACATTTCTCACACTCACACAGCCAGTATAATTCAGGTAATTTACAGAGAGTACGTGACTTTAGATTCCGAACAGTCACAGACAAACAGATTATCATACAATCGTGAACCTGTTCAGACATACAGAGACGATAATTTTGATTATAAGCACTTTCTATCTGTGAGAAAATTTAAGGTATTTAAGAATGATATAATAGAGATTTACCCCGTGGATTGGATACAATAATTTAGCTTTGCTTTTCCACCAACATGGCCCGTAACACACAAACTTGAATTTATTTGCAGTTTTTTGGAAGGCGAACCGGCAACTCGTATGAGACCGATCGAGAGACACTGCCACTCCGTGGAAGAATTTCAGAATGCTTTTCTGTCAGTGTATTGGTCGAAGACGACACAGCGCGGAATCAAGGATCGATTCATTAGCTTCCGAATTATGAGAACTCAAATTTTCCCACTGTCATGCAATTTTTTGGACACATGGTCCAACAAAACCAATACTTAACTGAGCCATACAGTGAATCAGCACTTATCCAATTACGTATTTTTAAATTACCACGATCGTTAAGAGTATCACTTTTAACAGGACAGCAGAACGAAAATATTTCGGCATTTAGAGATCTGTTACAGCTTTTGGAAGTTCAGCAATCAGACTATTCTTTCATAAACAAAAATTTTTCATATCTTAACCAGGGCAACAAACATACAGTAATTACGATCAGCCACGATATTTCAATAGCAATGATGATAGACGATCCAGGAATGACAAACACCAGAATTTTAATAACAGATAAAATTTTAATTATCAGTATCATCAAAATTATCAGCAACAGCAAGCACATTTTGGCAACAATAGAGGCTTTTCCCCACAACAGCAACAAAACCAGCCGGTTAGCATACCTATCCAACAATGTAATGTACAAGGTCAACCAAGCTTTAATGTTTCGCCGCCTACACGTATAGCGTCGGCCCCACCAAATAGTAACGCACAGCAACAAGGAAATCAGCATGTACAGAAAACACATCATTTCAAGCAATGATTATCATGACAGACGTAAAACTAATGAGCACAGTTTTAAGCGTACATCTAATAACAGTAGGTCTTATCAGCAGCAAAGTCATCGACAACAACAGATTATCATGAATGAACCAGAAAGTCGGTGTCATCCCGAGCCTAATATGTCAGGACGAAATAAGAGAACAGTACAAATAGTGGAAATGCCACAGCATCCTCCTGCAAATAAGAGCACGTCAGAAAGAATTTGACTAGATACAGCACAGGTTGCATCTTCCAGCAAAATAAACAATACTTTTGACTGACAGAATCTTGTTCACGAAAATGTTATCACTTTTGACGACATCCGAGACACTCTTTTACATGAAAAACCAGTTATACAAAAAAAAAAAAAACATTTCCCACCCTGTTATTGAAGTAAAGATTGGATCATCCACATTTTCAGCAGTAATGGATTCTGGATCACCTATGTCAGTTATAAATGAAAAAAACTTTCAACGAATATAACAAAGAGAACACCTACCCTACGTTACCATTAGGCAAAGCTAAAGTAATAGGAGCAGTATCTGGTAAAGGAGTAGATGTAAAATTACAGACACACTTATTATTTTGTATTGCAGGTCATACGTTCCACTCAAATTTTTGGATTGTTCCTTTACTGACAACAGACGTTGTTTCAGGTACGTATTTTTTGGTACAACATGAGACAATTATTGACTTCCAAATATCCTATTTGATGTTAAAGGACGAAAAGGTACAACTGGCATTAGAATTTCAGCACGCTTTATCTGCAGGTGAACAGGCAATTAATCAACCATAGATCATTTCTACATCGCGTTACAGGAACTGTCATTCCACATGGTTCACAGATACGTACGTACACAACTACAATACACCAGACGAAGCTATTACGTTAAGCAAATGATTTCAGATAAAGTAAAACAGAGCAACGCAAATACAGATGACGAACGTACTCAACTACGCAAAATTCTTTTACAGCTAGCTCCAGTTTTTGACAACGTCCTTGGTACTATGTCCGGTTTTATGTATGAATTTCAAGTTCAACAGCACGACACATTTAAAGCTAAACATTATCCTATTCCATATATTCACAGAGAACAAGTTAAGAAAGAATTGCAAGCTATGCTTGACCAAGGAATATTGAACCGGCAGTTAGTCCGTACATAAATACGCTCCATATTGTTAAGAAAAGGGATGGCTCACTTCGCATCGTACTTGATTTGCGTCATGTCAACGACATTATTATTAATGAAACAGATCGCCCCCAGACACTAGAGGAACTTCTACAGAAATTTCATGGTACTGCTATTTATTCCACATTAGATTTGAAACCGAGATCTTGGCATATTCAGCTCCATCCGAACTGCAGGAAGTACAATGCATTTCTCTGTTTTGGTGATTGTTATCAATTTTGAAAATTACCTTTCCGTTTAATAATTTCTTCAGCAGCATTTATTCGCGGTTTAAATACTATACTTCCGACAGAACTTAAAGACAGAATTACAACATATGTATACGACATCCTTATTGCAGAAGCTAACTGGTCTGAACAAAATTTGGTTCCTGAGCAACTGTTGCTAACTTTTCGTGCACAAGGACTCACAGTTACTCTTAGCAAATCGCACTTTGGGAAAACTTCTATAAAATTTCTTGGACATGTAATTTCAGCAAAATGCATTGCGCCTGACCCAGAAAAACTTCAAGCTTTACGTGACATTACTGTTCCTACGCCTAAGAAACAACTACGCAGCTTTCTGGGATTAATTAACTTTTTCCGTAAATTTATTCATTACTCTGCTTTAGTCACCTCTAGATTATGTCAGTTGACGGGTAAAAACTCTATTTGGTCCTGGGATAGCCAAGCACAGTCTGATTTTGTTAATTTGAAAAAAGCCTTGTTAAACGCACCACTGTTATCACACCCAGATCCCACCAGAAAATTTTCCATTTCCACCGACAGTTCCAACACAGCTTTAGGCGTACACGTTTTACAGGAAACTGAAGAACATGGTACTACAGTAATTAAATACATCGCTTTTGCAGGTCACATTTTGTCACCTGCTGAACGCAATTATTCTGTTACAGAACTTGAAACATTATATGTTGTATGGGCATTTACAAGATTTATGCATTTTCTTTATGGAAGACATACTACCGTATGTACAGATCATAGAGCTATACAGTTTTTACTTTTCGCTAAATTTACACATGACAGATTAAACAGATGGAAACCTTATTTACAGGAATTTAATTTTACAATTGTTCACATTCCCGGTACACAAAAAAATTGTAGCAGACGCACTATCCTATTCTCTCAGCAACAATCAGCAAGACATCGCAAGCAACTTCTGCCAAGCAAATTTTAGCGTCATGTCAATTCAACAAGTTGCATTTGAAAATTTCATTTCGTCATCATTACGAGACGTAGCACAAGAGCAGAGCAACGACACTGTATGGAAAGACATTAAACATCTTTTGGCAAGATAAGAATAACGTTACCATTAGAAACCATTATACTGTGCGCAAGGACATTCTGTTTCGCCGCTCTCACCCTGACAGCAACAACTGGTTATTATGTATCGCTGACGAGCTTGTTAACAAATTAATTTGGTGTACTCATTTAAGTTACGCAGAAAACGTTTCCTTATACTGAGACAGAACTGTTATTTTACCAACATGGACAAACATATTCGACGAGTTTTAGTGTCATGTAAAATCTGCCAGAAAGCTAAATCAGACACGACTTCACATATTCCTCCGTTACGTCCCATTGTACCAATTAAATTGAGACATATGGCCGCTGTAGACATTTTTGGTCCGATTCCCAGATCAAATGGAGGTCTTTACTACATCTTTGTCACTGCTGAACTCACTTCAAAATGTGTTACCTTCACTCCGTTAGGCAAAGCTACTGCTAAATCTGTTTCGAATGCATTTGTAAAACATTTTTTATTTCATGTAGGGCATGTATTGAAAGTAATTTCCGACAATGGACCACAATTTCGATCTGTGATATGGACACGTATGTTACGAGCTAGAAACATTTCTCCGATCTATATATACAGGTATCACGCTTCTTCGAACCCTTCTGAACGACTAATGAAAGAAATTAGTAAACTATGTAGAATATACTGCCATAAAAAACATGTTGTTTGGGATACACACATACTCTCATTCCAGGATGAAATTAACTCCATACCAAATGAATATACTATGCTATCTCCGACGGTTATATTGAAAAATGTTGGACCACCTAACAAAATTAAAGAATTAGTATCTTTTCCTACATCTCGTCGACTACGTCACCATGAAATAATTGACATTGCGCTCAACAACATCAAACGTGCCACAGAGCGCCGGAGAAGACAGTAAAAACAGGTTTGTACACGCCGTGACTTTCACATTGGACAGAAGATATTAGTACACACGCATTATTTATCCAACAGAGGAAAGAGTAGATGCAGTAAATTTGAGCTTCTATACGCAGGTCCATATAGAATACGAAGCATTCCTCACCCTAATGTAGTGCACGTCGAAACTTTGAGAACCATATTTACAATATTAAACCATTTATTGAATGAACATACTTTATGATTTATTACACTGTAATTCCATTTCCAGATATTTGTATGACCACCTACTAATGATGATTATATTTTTTCTTGGCAAGGTCCCGCCAAGGTAAGGTTAGCAAGTCGCTTTTCTTGTCGTTATACATCAGATCGTGCACATTTTCCATGTTCTGTGTATATATGATAGTTTCCCTAACGAAAGTAGAATTTTGTCTGTATGCACTATGAAATCTTTAAGATATAACAAACATCAGTTGACTTTGACATTTTTCCTTATATCTCAACATATTTATTGTTTTACATTTTTTGCTACTACATCATGATAATGCATGTACATTTTCGCACTTGAAAACTGTCTATGTTTTTGACCAAATACGTTTTCTGTCATACTATGCTGTATGCTTAGTCGTATCACTAGACACAAGTTTTCATTTAATGGGTATTTGATTTAAATGCAAGATATTAATCCATATTCATCATTTTCAGAAAGCAATACCGTGTAAAAGAAATAAATTAAACAAACCACAGTGGTTTATTATGAAATGGAAATTTCACCACCGGAATGAAAGAAAGGAAATGCAATACCTTGTCATGAAGAGTAAATGGACCAGAATTAACAAGCATTAACAAGAATATACTATACACATCGTATAATAGCATTCTTAACTTATTATTTTTCTTTCAGAATACGAGGCGATTGACGCAAGCTGTCAGACAGAAAGAAACATGTTAATTTTAGTGATGAAATATGCTAGAAGTAAGAAACTCTATACTACGAATAGTTGTATGAAGTAAATGGTAATACGAATAATGAAGTGTCTATTTTTTTTGCAGATGATAATAAATGATGATAAATAGTTATATGAAGAATATGGTAATGTGAATAATGAAGTTTTTCTTTGCAGATAATGATAGTGATGAAGTTATGGTAATATGAATAATGAAGTTTTTCTTTGCAGATGATGATAATGATGAGGTTTATATATTTTGTATTAGTTAGAAGATGCTATGTAATTATTTAAGTATTTGTTGCAGTTCCTTCTGACAGTATGTCTTGTCGTATAGTACAATGACTGAATGTTTTGGGAAAGACAGCTAGAGTACATACATATTGAGTACACTTTTCATTACCTGTTATTCGAAGTTTACTACTTTTCAGCATAATATGAATACATTTCTTCTTCCAGCTCAATTATACACATTGTATTTTCTCCAGGAGAAGCTTTTCGTTATACTAATATGTATAAACATTTAATTATTAAATCTGTTCTAGTAGTTGCATTTTTTACCCAGCTGTGTCTATCAGTTATGAATGTGATCACATGTACTGTACTTGTTTCATAACCTTGCTACAACTGACTCATGACGAAAGACGTTATTAATCCTTATTTCCAGCAATAAGTGAAAAGCTAATATTTTCATGCCCCAGCAATTGACTATCGATCCCAAGGCAATGCACTGCTAGCACAAAGGAAAAATTTATTATTACCAGTCCCAACTAAATAATGCTACCAGTTTAATATATATTTCTAATCCTAAAAATAATGCAAATTTTTCTGATGCATTGATTCCTTTATGTCTATGTATTATTGGACTACAGACCTTGAGTAATAGTTACAATGTCTTGACACTTTAAATATGTCTTATGTCACTTGCACGATATCATATGTAAACACTAACAGCTTGATGCTACACGCGATAACTCGTGTTTCGAATGATGACTTCTGAATTATACTGAATAATGTTTTGTATTACTACATAAGTGTTTAGTAACTGGCCAATAAATGCTTTTGATTACTGTAATGACTTTTTTGCATAAATGCTATGCCAGTAATTTCTGTAATAAGACGACTTATGAATAATGTTCTGCAATACTGCATATATACTACATAAATATTTAGTAACTAGCCAATGAATGCCAATGATTACTGTAATGAGATGACTTATGAATGTTGTTGTTGTTGTTTTTGTGGTCTTCAGTCCTGAGACTGGTTTGATGCAGCTCTCCATGCTACTCTATCCTGTGTAAGCTTCTTCATCTCCCAGTACCTACTGCAGCCTACATCCTACTGAATCTGCTTAGTGTATTCATCTCTTGGTCTCCCTCTACGATTTTTACCCTCCACACTGCCATCCAATACTAAATTGGTGATACTTTGATGCCTCAGAACATGCCCTACCAACCGATCCCTACTTCTAGTCAAGTTGTGTCACAAACTCCTCTTCTCCCCAATTGTATTCAATACCTCCTCATTAGTTGTGTGATCTAAACATCTTATCGTCAGCATTCTTCTGTAGCACCACATTTCGAAAGCTTCTATTCTCTTCTTGTCCACACTATCTACCGTCCATGTTTCACTTTCATACATGGCTACACTCCATACAATTTCTTTCAGAAACGACTTCCTGACACTTAAATCTATACTCAATGTTAACAAATTTCTCTTCTTAAGAAACACTTTCCTTGCCATTGCCAGTCTACATTTTATATCCTCTCTACTTCGACCATCATCAGTTATTTTGCTCCCCAAATAGCAAACCTCATTTACTACTTTAAGTGTCTCATTTCCTAGTCTAATTCCTCCAGCATCACCCGACTTAACTCGACCACATTCCATTATCCTCGTTTTGTTTTTGTTGATGTTCATCTTATACCCTCCTTTCAAGAAACTGTCCATTCCATTCAACTGCTCTTCCAAGTCCTTTGCTGTCTCTGACAGAATTACAATGTCCTGCGCGTACATCAAAGTTTTTATTTCTTCTCCATGGATTTTAGTTCCTACTCTGAACTTTGTTTCCTTTACTGCTTGCTCAATATACAGATTGAATAACATCGGGGACAGGCTACAACCCTGTCTCACTCCCTTCCCAACCACTGCTTCCCTTTCATGTCCCTCGACTCTTACAACTGCCATCTGGTTTCTGTACAAATTGTAAATAGCCTTTCGCTCTATTTATTTTACCCCTGCCACTTTCAGAATTTGAAAGAGAGTATTCCAGTCAACATTGTCAAAAGCTTTCTCTAAGTCTACAAATGCTAGACACTTAGGTTTGCCTTTCATTAATCTTTCTTCTAAGATAAGTCGTAGCGTCCGTATTGCCTCACGTGTTCCAATATTTCTATGGAATGTGAACTGATGTTCCCCGAGGACGGCTCCTACCAGTTTTTTTATTCGTCTGTAAGGAATTCGCGTTAGTATTTGGCGGCTGTGACTTATTAAACTGATAGTTCGGTAATTTTCACATCTGTCTACACCTGCTTTCTTTGGGATTGGAATTACTATATTCTTCTTGACGTCTGAGGGTATTTCGCCTGTCTCATACATTTTGCTCACCAGATGCTAGAGTTTTGTCAGGGCCGGCTCTCCAAAGGCCGTCAGTTTTTCTAATGGAATATTGCCTACTCCCGGGGCCTTGTTACGACTTAGGTCTTTCAGTGGTTTGTCAAACTCTTCACGCAGTATCATATTTCCCATTTCATCTTCATCTACATCCTCTTCCATTTCCATAATATCGACCTGCATTACATCACCCTTGTATAGACCCTCTATATACTAATTCCACCTTTCTGCTTTCCCGTCTTTGCTTAGAACTGGGTTCCCATCTGAGTTCTTGATATTCATGCAAGTGGTTCTCTTTTCTCCAAAGGTGTCTTTAATTTTCCTGTAGGCAGTATCTATCTTTCCCCTAGTGAGAAAAGCCTCTACATTCTTACATTTGTCGTCTAGCCATCAATGGTTAGCCAATTTGCACATTCTGCCGATCTCATTTTTGAGATGTTTGTATTCCTTTTTGCCTGCTTCATTTACTGCATTTTTGTATTTTCTCCTTTCATCAATTAAATTCAGTATCTCTTCTGCTACCCATAATTTGTACTAGCCCCGATCGTTTTACCTACTTGATCCTTCTTGCCTTCACTATTTCATTCCTCAAAGCTACCCATTCTTCTTCTACTGTATTTCTTTCCCCCATTCCTGTCAATTGTTTCCTTATATTCTCGCTGAAACTCTGTACAAACTCCGGTTCTTTCAGTTTTAATTTACGGTTCATAACCAATAGATTGTGGTCAGAGTCCACATCTGCCCCGGGAAATGTATTACATTTTAAAATCGGTTTCCTAACTCTCTGTCTTACCATTATATAATCTATCTGAAACCTTCTAGTATCTCTGGGGTTCTTCCGTGTATACAACCCTCTTTTATGATTCTTGAACCAAGTGTTAGCTATGATTAAGTTATGCTCTGTGCAAAATTCTACCAGACGGCTTCCTCTTTTATTTCTTAGCCCCAAACCATAATCACCTACTATGTTTCCTTCTCTCCCTTTTCCTACTGACGAATTCCAGTCACCCATGACTATTACATTTTCGCCTCCCTTCACTATCTGAATAATTTCTTTTATTTCATCCTACATTTCTTCAATTTCTTCGTCATCTGCAGAGCTAGTTGGCATATAAACTTGTACTACTGTAGTAGGTGGGGGCTTTGTATCTATCTTGGCCACAATAATGCGTTCACTATGCTGTTTGTAGTAGCCTACCCGCATTCCTATTTTCCTATTCATTATTAAACCTACTCCTGCATTACCCCTATTTGATTTTGTATTTATAACCCTGTATTCACCTGACCAAAAGTCTTGTTCCTCCTGCCACCGAATTTCACTAATTCCCACTATATCTAACGTTAGCCTATCCATTTCCCTTTTTAAATTTTCTAATCTACCTGCTCGATTAAGTGGTCTGAGATTCCACGCTCCGATCCGTAGAACGCCAGTTTTCTTTCTTCTGATAACGACGTTCTCTTGAGTAGATCCGAACGGGGGACTATTATACCTCCGGAATATTTTACCCAAGAGGATGCCATTTCCACTTAATCATACAGTAAAGCTGCATGCCCTCGGGAAAAATTATGGCTTTAGTTTCTCCTTGCTTTCTGCAGTTCGCAGTACCACAATAGCAAGGCCGTTTTGGTTAGTGTTACAGGGCCTGATCAGTCAATCATCCAGACTGTTGTCCCTGCAACTACTGAAAAGGCTGCTGCCCCTCTTCAGGAACCACACGTTTATGAATAATGTTCTGCAATACTCCATACATACTACAGAAATATTTAGTAATTAGCCAATGAGTGCCAATAATTATTCAAATCGGTTGATACACTAGTGTAATTCTGAATGATGACTAGCATAAGACTTAATGTCCTCCACCTTCTGACCCAATTACCAGCAATTATTCCAATATCCGTATGTCCTGTCCATCCTATGGACATGGAGCACTACATTTCGTTTTTGCACTAATTCTACGTTGGTGAAGGAGTATGGATTCTACAAGAATGTGGTGTTGACATCAAGCTGTCCACCACTCTGACCGAAGATGTCACAATGGTCCTACTGTTTGGTGTACCTAATGTACCACCAAAATGATAACATACAGTATTAATACAACATTTCCGTGTCTTGGCCACACTGATAAATACTTCAGAGAAGAGAACTTCAGATTGTCTCGCTTAGTGTTGTGCTTCTGTAGAAAGATACGGACTTTCAGTGCAGCTACGTGCAGTGCAACCCACTGTGTTACAACCATGGTGCTATCCTTCCCATACCTTTCCTAGATCTTGTAAAATGTTAGAAACCTATACAGTGCATATGCACTTCACTTCATTTGTTAATATCATCAGTTCTCCTAAAAATGTTGATGACTTTTACAGTGTGTGTGCACTTTGTTTCATCTGTTAATGTGATCAGTTCATGTAAAGACACTGCCGGCCGCGGTGGTCTCGCGGATCTAGGCGCCCAGTCCGGAACCGTGCGACTGCTACGGTCGCAGGTTCGAATCCTGCCTCGGGCATGGATGTGTGTGATGTCTTTAGGTTAGTTAGGTTTAAGTAGTTCTAAGTTCTAGGGGACTGATGACCACAGCTGTTAAGTCCCATAGTGCTCAGAGCCATTTGTAAAGACACTAAAGTCTTCTACAGTGCATGTGCTCTTTATTTCACTCCTTGATATTTTAATTCATGTAAAAGTGCTAAAGACCTTTACAGTGCGTGACACTTTATTTTATTTCTTAACGTATTCAGTTCTTGTAAGAAAATGCTAAAGACTTCTACAGTGCTTGTGCACATTATTTCACTCCTTGATATGTTTAATTCATGTAAAAATGCTAAAGACTTTTACAGGTCGTGTGCACTTTATTTCATTTCTTAATGTATTCAGTTCGAAAAATGAGTTGTTTCTTTTTATACATGACAAATCCATCAGCCAGCATTGCATTGAGCTGTGCCAGAAAATTTGTTATAGGAGCAGATATATATGCGTTATCTGGCGACCTTATTGAGGTAAGAATTTTCAGTTTATTTAGAATGACCTCTCAGGGCCATGACGCAGCACTGCTGACGTCCAAATTTCCCAGTTTAAATTCACAGTCAATTATTGAAATGTTATAAGTGACCCACAATTTTATTGAGAGATTAATCTCATTGTATTATTGGTAGGTTACGGAATTTATCTGTTGGGTAGTTACACTGAATATATAATTATATTTTGTACTGTTGGGAGGTATTTTTTTATCTGTTGCGAAGTTACACTAAATGTGAATGATGTATAATTATTTTATCACTTGGTAGGTTACGCTAAATGTGAATTATATACTTATTTTTTACTGTTGGAAGGTTACACTAAATGTCAATGCTGTATAATTATATTTTTTTATCTGTTGGGAGGTTACAAGTGATAACGCTTTTGCCATAAAATTTTTAAAATAAAATACATAAAATGGCAAGCCAATATTTGCTGCTCACATGCGCCGAGCTACGGTAGCATCAGACTGAGGCGCCTGCGTTAGCAATTGTGGGAGATGAATATTACGCAAAGAGTACCATCTAGTAGCCGGAAATACAAACAGCTTACTTAAATTTCAAAATGCAGGCAGAGGAATGTTACGATGAACATTATTTTGTACATGAAGTAAAAGGCAATAATTTTATCTGCCAGCAGCAGACATGGTAACAAATTGTCTACATAAGAACTTACAAATACAGTTTAAAGGCTGAAAACACCATTCAGAAATACGAAGGGAGCTGTATAACACAGCGAGCAGAAAAGAGTGGAATAACATTAAATGTAATTAATATAAATTTTTTAAGAACAAAAAATTTACGAGTCGACTTCATAGAACAAGTATTTCGGTAATTGCACGAGCGAACACAAAATCAAATATCATGTATCGGCTTAGAACCATTGAAGAAGCTTTTATTACGTAATTGTAGTTGCTCATTAAGAATGAGACTACCATTACGAGAAAGATGTTCAAAAATTTGTAATTCTACGCGAACATCTATCCTACGGCCGTTCTCCTCAGTGTGCAAAATGTTGATATCGTGAACAGCTTTGGGTGCATGACCTGTAATCAGAAGGTGGTCGGAAAAAGACGACTTCTGGGTGCTAGTGCCATTTTTTCTTAAAAGATGTTCTTTGTATCTGGCTGTAAAGGCACGTCCTGTTTGTCCTATGCAGTAAGAAGAGCAATTATCGCAAAAAGTATTATAGGCACCAGCCTATCTCAAAGGGGATCAGGTCGATTTTAAATTGTGAATCAGTTTTTTGGAACTATCATTTGTTGAAAAGGCGACATTAGAGTTGTATTTATTACGGAGAAGGCGTTGATTGGTTGGTTGTTTTGGAGAAAGAGACCAGACAGCGTGGTCATAGGTCTCATCGGATTAGAGAAGGATGGGGAAGGAAGTCGGCCGTGCCCTTTCGGAGGAACCATCCCGGCATTTGCCTGGAGTTATTTAGGGAAATCATGGAAAACCTAAATCAGGATGGCCGGACGCTGGATTGAACCGGCGTCCTCCCGAATGCGACTCCAGTGTCTAACCACTGCGCCACCTCGCTCGGTGGAGAAGGCGTTGAATTCGATAGGATATGGGCTCCAAGAGGGGAACAGAAAATAACTTTTTTTTTTTTTTTTTGGTTGGACTCAAACACAGAGGTGCCGAGTGTAATAACACTAAACAGTTTTCTTTCTAAGGATTTCGTCAACTATGGTAGGTCTGTATTCGTTGTTAACTGCTACAGTTTTGATCAAATTAATTTATTCCTCGAATTTTCCTTTCGAGACTGGAATAGAAATAGCTCTATGAGTAGCAGAGTGAAAGAAAGTATTTTTATGAGATTAAGGGTGCGTAGAAGAAGCAGGTACGATCTGATCGATATACGTTTCTGTACGAAAAACATCAAAAAAATTATTTTCTTCTATTGTTAGCGTCAAGTTAAGAAAGTTCAGTACGTGAGCCTCGTTTTCGAGTTCACCAGTGAAGTATATTTTCTCGTGAAGTTCATTAAAGGGATTGAAAATACGATCAATACGATCAACAGGTCTTTTGTAGATGACTAAAATATCATCGACGTATCTCATACAGGAGAGAATACCCAGCGCTGTAGGTGAGAAACAGTTGAAGAACTTTCCATCCAGAAAGTTAATGAGAATGTCAGCAAAGACACCAGTCAACTGATTTCCCATAGAGAGACCATCAGACTGCTGATACAATTGTTCATTAAATTCAAGGTAGTTTTAACTCCGACTGTGATTAGAATCATAAAGTCACTGATTTATTCATCTGAAAGTTCTTTTTTGGAATGGCATAATTTTTTTTCTAGGATCCTAAGTGTTTCTTGCACGGGAATGTTTGTATAGATATCCAGTGAAACCAACTCGGTATCTGGGCTGCATTCTAAATCTTTTATTTTATGAGATACCTCGTGACAATTGGGGATGGAATAATTGTTCTGGAAGACGAAAGATTTTTTCAGAGTTTCACACAGAAATTTAGCTACATCATGGTACACGCCATTCATACCATTAGAAATCAGGCGTACCGGATGGTTAGGCTTGTGAACTTTGAATTGAGAACGAAGTTATGGGGGCTGAGGGATCATGTTAATAAATATTTTCTTATGGAAAGGTTTGACTAAACATTTTGCGTCACTGATAGCTGACCTGACTTGCTTTTGTAATTCCGGAATCGGATACTTATGCAGTACCAAAACATAATGTTTTTTTTAAAAATCTACGGTTTTGGAAATGAATTTAGAGTTGTAGGCTATAACCAAAGAACGACCTTTATCATACTTAGTAATTAAAGCATCAGCTTCTATAACTTTACTATTAATATTTTTAACCAACTTCCTATCGTTGTGGACGACATTTTGAAAATAAACTGTGTTCTTACTGAGAATATTAGCTACGTCAAAGGCAATTTTAGTCTGACATGAATTATCCATTTTTATACAAGCAAGGTCGATTTTTAGGACGACAAGCATCTTTTCTATTAGACTTCTGTCTGACAGGTTAGGCATATCATTGTATTTTAGGCCTTTTCAAGCAAGGCAGTTTCATTCTGCATAAAATTAATGTTAGTCTTATTTAAAATTGTTTCATAAAATATATGACTGCTTTTCTTAAAAGTATTTTGGGAGCCTCTTTCAACAGGAAACAGACAAAAAAGTTTATTAAGCTTCCTTTCGTGCCTATATAGTATACCTTGCTTACAAATGTCTAAATATTCGTTATTCTGTAGCCAGAAATCGGTGTGAGGTGCCAGATTCAATAAATGTCAATTTCGCACCTTACATGAGATATTTTATTTGTTGTAACAAGTAGATGAGTATGTCACCTGACGTACTTTGGCGATAATGAGCAGATTTGCCTTTAAAAATGTACAGTATGTAATGCAAAGGGATGACACTCGATTCGATGATATTAACACACCAAACTCAAATCCTACATGTCAATGAGCAAAAGGTGAAAACAGCTGCTGGAGGAAACGTTTTAGTTTGGGTGCAGACGCGAGTTTCACCATCACGGCCCAAGTACAACGGAATGCTTTTAAATAGGGAACGGTGACCTGCTGCGAAAGGGACAATGAATGCGTCGGGCGATACATCGAGGAGAGCAGGTAGCAGCCCAGCGCTGCTTGCTATGGAGAAATTCTTTAGGAAACTGCATTGGGGAATTTCCAGATGGATACAAACAGACCAGTGACACAGTTGATCATGTGAAACGCCCATGGTGCACTTGTGATGTATGCGTGCAACTTTTAGGTGTCAGGAGCGTGCGCAAAATGTCCGAGTGGCTGGAATAAACTCAGAGGGAGTAGAAAGGGTCGAAATTACGAAGCAGTTTGAAGGTAGGCCCTTTGCGATTGCACAGGTAGTTTCCATAAGACGAAAGGAACGCCTCTATTGGTCTGAAAAAGCCGTGACGAGAAACACGGAAGGACACAGGTGGGGGCAAGTTTGCTATGAAAGACACAATACCGAAAACCTTGCGGACTCTTCTCTGACCGAGCGTCAAGTGTAGAACAGGACGCATCACGCCCTGTACGACGCCAAAAGAGGAATTTTGTGTGAACACTGCATTCAGTTCAGCTGCCATTCAGCTAGAAGTTAGCTGAAGAGTCGTTGAGTTCCAACAACGGAGATACGAAACAGCCATGTAGTTAATGGTTCTTGCGAGAACTGAGAAGGTATTGTGGTATGCACACGGCTGCATCTACGCACATGTATATCCCCATATTTCCAGACTAGGGACGAGGGCGTGTTTTCTCGCCAAACGAGAAACATAGGACAGTTTCCACTGATAAAATCAGTAAAGATTTTGATTAGCTTTGTTATAGGATTTTTAGAGGGCGGGAGCATCCCTGCAGCAGACAGCTAAGCTAAATGTCGCTAGCAGAGGAGTAAACTTGTTGGTTCACCGGCTTGCATCCACTGTGAACTCGAGCTACCTTTAGTAATCTTTTGCTAACTATCCTGCATAGACTTGGTTCAACTTTCCTAACATTGTCATGCCACAACCTATGTAAATTCATGTACTTCTTTGATAACAATGCTGAAATTAAACAAACTGTCTACAGCTAATCACCAGTGTGCTCTATCATAAAATAAGGCTCCACTCCTAACTCCAGTCACAGATTCTGGAGAAGCTAATGCATCCACAGAGTGTTTTTGCTGATGTCGGACAAACTTGAAAAGAAGTGGAGTGTCAGATAATGGCGACCCTGCCCGAATGGCAATTGGCCTGGCAGGATGGCAGTTAGTCAAATTAGGAAGAGTATTTAAAATTTGGTAATGAAATAATTTTTTTTTTGAGGAACAAAAAGTGACAAGGTTAGTCAGTGTACCAGTCTGCGTAGTGGTCAGACTACTGTAGATGTGTGATCCACAGAGTAGAAAAGTTGTATTAACGAGTAAAGAAAAATTTTTGAGGTTGGGTTAAAGCAGCTTGTGCATGACCCCATGAAGTGACAATGCAGAGGGAATGGTAGCCTTTTCGCGATCGATATTTCAGGTTGCCACAGCACAAAACCGAACAGTTGACGGATCTAGTAGTTCAGAAACAGAATCAGAGGACTTGCAAGTTCGGTACGTTGAACCAAATTTTGTAATACTTAATGAAACGGGACAGTTTCCTACGGACAGAGTGTGTGTTAAGTGCGTCAGCATTATACACAAAGTCGGTGAGACGTCACGTGAAAAACGCGAACGGCGAAATTCACGCCAAATGGTGACAAATGCCGATGGCGAAGAGTCTGATAGTATATTCGCTATGTTGAAGCAACTCACTATTGTTGTCAAGCAAACTGACGCAGGGTTAGCAGACTTAAAAACAGAAACAAGTGCAGGGTCGGCGGCTTTAAAAATCGAAACGGTGAATTTAAAAACCAAAATATCGAATTTGTGGCTTTTAATAGTCTCAAATATGAAACCAGTGCTGGGTTCGAAACAGTCCGCATAGATCTGCAAAAGTTGCTAACGGAAGTTAATGAACAGTTTATAGAAATACGGAAAGATCGCGAGAGAATCGCACGAACTAATTCAATCGCTGATGGCCGATCAGAAACAGATGCGTACTGACATTGGCCAGGTGCAGGATATAGTATCTAGTATTAACCAAAGAGTTGACAATTTAGCACACTAAGGCGTCTGGTAAGGCGCAAGAAATCGTGGAAGAACTCAATGTCAGAAAACGTGTTATGCGAGCCATGTTAAAAAGATTCCATACACGCATTGTAAACATCGTCTCGAAAAATAAGTAGCAATATGTACAGCTTCGTACAGAACTGAAGCATTGTATCGAGAACCGTACAGTGAGCAGTAGTGAGTCCACGGAATCGGTAGTATTTTCTGACATAGTGCTGGAAAAAAATCTAGAGGTAACCAAGTCCTTTACGCAATCTCCGGGTCAGTTGCGGAACAACAAAAAAAAGTCATGAGATTCCACTTGTATGTCCACAGGATGTTGCATCAGTATTTCCCAATACTAAGTGGTAAAAGTGCAGTTGAGACAGGTGAGCGAAGCAAGTAATGTGCGTTCACAGCAAACAATGGTGCGAGAAACGGTAACTGTACGCATACCAACAGAGCGGCAGCCGACCCTACGAACGTACTCGAATGACGCGATAACAGAGCAGCTTACTGCGCCACACATACCAAATTCTCAATTTACGAGTTACAGTACAATTGGCCATATACTGCAGGTCAATATGAAGCAAGTATAAAGACAAAACACTGAGCCAGTAACGGGAAATTTATACGTATCTTCCAGTCTGATACACGATCAACGGTACGGTAAAGATAATTGCACGCCATTGCGTAGATGCGATGCTAGGTGGGGCTCCAATAGCTTATCTCAGGATCAAAATGGGGTAGTACGAATAAAGGAAAACATGACGCAACTGAAGGGAACGGAAAATGCTGCGAAAACACAAACGCCATATGGTGCAATAGAAAAAATTAACAATGATCATTTTTTGACAGTCAGAAAATTCCAACACCAAAGAAAACGGGAACGGCTTACACTCCCGCACGCTTATACATCAATTCCAGATCGCTTTCCCAGAACTTAGCTATAGACTTTATTTCTTTTGGGGTCATATGGAAGGCGCAATAGCGGAAACAATGCAAAGAATCGCTGCAAACTGCATTCTTGGAACGATACTGGTTAGCGGAAACCCAAAATGCATAAAGTTTGAATTGTTAGTGAAGGAGTCATTTGAAAATTCGGGAATTGCAATAATGGCTTTGGTTCTAGAAATTATGGTGGTGACCATAATACGCGGTATGATCACCGAGCAAACGAAACAGGAAGGTTTAGAGGTTTTCCACCACAAAACTCGAATTATTCGGGTGGAACTAGAATGCCGAGAACGCAGAAAGATTGGGAGAATCAGGCTTGAGCAGGACAACACGCACGTGATGAGCTGGTACAGGAAGTCGAGTTGAGGCCACCAAACCCTGGTAAAAAACAGAATTGACGAGATGAACAGTACGAGGACCAGTCACAAGAGATTCAATCACCAAATGAAGTTGACTTTATAATGAAATATGTAAACAGACTAAGCTTTGATCAACAAGATTCCGAAGTAGGTTTAGGGGGTGATCAGATACAAATACCAGCATGCTGGGAGACAATTGACTGGGAATCGCCGATGTAGTGGAACAAGAGTTGCTAACAGTTACTGTAGGCAGCTGTACAAAAACTGATGATGAGCAAACTGTGGAGGATGTAGTTCATTTTTACGAAACCAAGAGAGAAATGGTATGCCCATATGATAATGCACTATTTGCAACACCAGTATTGATAGCCAAGTCAGGTAATATATATAGGACAGGGACTTATCTGGAAAACAATTAAATTCCCACCAGTACCCAGAGTACAACAACAACATCCAGAAAAATTGGCACTGAGCAATTTGAAGGCTGCAGCGTTAAATAGAAAGAAGCGAGCGGACAAGGCGGCTACCTCACGAGTATTTTCACTAGATCAAAAAGCACATGTGAAAACCCAGCATCTCTCTAACAAGAAAAAAAACAACAAAGCAGTAAGTTTTTTTTATATGATGGCCTATGTAAGTAAGTAAAGTGGTCCATGATATTGCAGTCGAATTAGTTAACCCAAAAACAGGAAAATCATTGGGCTTGCATCATGCGAGTCACTTGGAATTGTGTAAAGGGTAGAACCGCAAATATTAACTCCACAACAAAAATTATTTGTATCAAATATCCAGATTCCAATAAGAGAAAAATTTAGTAGTAAAAGAGTAGGGAAACCAAGAAAATGCATAGAAATAAATTTTCTAATTTGTACTTGTCTCATTAAAATAAGTAAGTCAGCTTTCTCAGTAGATCAAAAGGATAGTTGGGAAGGAAGAACAATAAAGTAAGAACTAAAGTAACTCTTCTGCAAACTAAATGTGTTATAGGGAAGGACTAGAAAGCAAGGAGAAAGAGAGATGTTGGCATGTGGACAGTTTGTCGAAATAGTAGTAGATTCTCTCTTAAAATGTAGTGTGAAGGAGAAAGAAGTTATTTTCTGTGGATGAAAGGAAGCCAAGAATTAGGAAGGAAGTAAAGAATTAGGTAAGAAGGAAATATTCATTTGTAGTTTGTTCCATCACAACAATGAACATTGAGTTGAGGATATAGTTTGGGGGAAAATGAGAAGGATTTAAGATTTGTGGAAGGTACCATAAGTTGCTATAAAAAGGAGATGTGAGGGAAACAAATATAAAAGAGTGTTAGGAGATAAGAGTTAAGAGAGAGAATTGCATTATTAAGGAAAGCGAGAAACATGTTTTTGAAAGTATGTAAACAGGTATGTGAGTTTAATACAGGGATGATATCAATAAGGAAGAGTATGATAGGGGGAGAAAGTAATATAAAAGTTTACAATGCAATAGGACAGTAAAGAAAGTTTTGAAAAAAGTGGACGTATATTGTATTTTGAAGTTCTGTTACAGCTTATGCCAAAAAGATCAGATTGCAGAGAAAAGGACGCTGGAGTCGGAGTCAAGATGCGGAATTTTTATAATATGATGCCCATGTAGTTAGAAAAAAAACAGGCCTACAAATAAAATAACGATCTTCACCATCATTACTATCCATGGTGATGAAAATGAAACCATAACCTTTGTATTAATAGAAAAAGTTTTGTACATATAGAATGGGGATGAAAGATGTAAAGTCATAAAGAGTATAATAAGTACAATCTTATGTATATTTTAAATATGGAATTTCGTAAAGTCTTTCAGTAGTTCAGTGTTCGTAAAGCTTGTAATGTATCTTAAGGGAGAAAGAGCTGTGATAAGATAGGTAGTAATACCATGTGAATTAGAGAAATTTGGGGATGTAAGACGGACAAAGTGTGCACACTGTTGAATTATGTATGACACCAACAAGCAAGATGCATCATCATTCCAGTCAGATCGACAGCAGAACTGAGTAAAGCGGTTAGGCTTGAGAAGAAGGAACAATGAGTGTTGGTGCCTGGTACGTCAGCTTTTGAGATGACGAAAGGAAATGCCTTGGTGGAAGCAACATTCCAAGAGGATAACATCTCTGGGCAAAAGTAAGGGGATCTACGACGAATCTTGGATACTGTCAACATGAACCATGTCGCGATATCTATTCATGTGAAAGTCACATGCGATCTTCAGAACAACAGTTTTGCGAAAGTGCTAGGTACTTAGCACTTCTATTGCAGACTGTTTAGAGTAGCATAAGGAGATATGATGGCTGTCCACCGAACTGGAACGAAGGTGGACATGTTACATAAAGGACAAACGAAAGTTTGAATTCACCATAACAGGAAGAGGCGTATTTCGGTAACTCAAGATACGGAATGGCTGAAACTGTCATCATACCATACGGAATCCAACAACTGTGAAACATTCCCTGAACACTCATGGGAGTAAGCAAGAGAACCATGGAAGTCTGTCTAAAGTATCCTGATGAACAACCTGATACAATAAAGGATACACAATGATTTGAAAGGAAATACCAAGAGACGATTATACAGTGACAATTTCTAGCAGGTCTTAAATCCCAATCCCCGGTCCAGAGAAGAAAGAGGGCAGAAATGAGAAGACAGCAAGATACAGCAAGGAAAGAAGATTAAATGCAGTAGATTAGGAAGAAGGAAGAGCCAGAATCAGAAGAAATCAAGAAACCTCTCTAAATCCCTTCCCATGCAAGACCATTATAGCATCTACATACCAACAGAAAATCCAATTTTAACTGCTCTAGCAATAGAAATGTGTGGTATGCCTTATGGCAAATAGCAACACTCTCAAATGTTACACCAAGAGATGGGAGATGACAGTCTGTATAGGAAACAGGGGACGAATTAACCAACGAGGGATTGGCATAAAATCTCGAGTATTGATGAAGACTATAAGATTATGCTCATAATAATAGATCTGTAATGTAATTTCGCCAAAAAAGGGAACATGCGGAATGGAACAACGGCTACCAAGGATGCACAATACACTCATACGTTCTGCGATCTTTCTCTCTGCTGGCCATCATTCCGTGCTCATAGGAGACACATCGAGGTGTATGAAAAGGAGAATGATGAATGAACCACGTTAAAGATATATGAGAAAGGACTGTCTGTGACAGACTAGTAACAGATTAAACTGAAAAAATAAAATTTTTATGAATACACGAAGTTTGTTGGTGTTTAAAAATATTTAATTTTTGAAGAGTCTTTAGCAAGAAACAGATTTTTTAACAATACTTTTAAGTTTTTTTAATCTTGATGGATAAATAATATTTTCCTGTATTTCATATTTTACAACACATCTAAGTTAAGAAAGCCAAATATTGATATTTTCTTTGGGGCTAAGATTCAAGTATGTAATGTGTTTGTTAAAATATGCATTATATAGAAAAAAAGGTGTTGCAATTTTATGATGTTAATTTAATATTTACAAAGTAATTAGTAGTATTAGGAATTTAATATATTTTTAAAAGTCAAGGAATGATTTAATTCTTCTGTAAAGTTATATTGCATTAGATTAAGATTTTTCGAGGAATATAAATTTGTTGGTGAGAGGGATTGTGCTTGTAAAGTTACGAGAAGGGTTTGGTTAAGTATAAGATAAATTAAGAAAGTTGCAATTAATGAAACTTTCTTGAATTATAAATGACATGCTAAACTAAGGTTGAGAATCAGACATAAGTATTAAAAAAGGGGAGATAATTTTAAATGTAGGTTTCCTCAACGTCAATACATGTCCATCATCTTTTAACGTAAGTCTCAATGTCAAACCGTAATGAGTCTCAAAAAAAATTATGAGGGAAAAAATTTATAGGGAATCTCTAATTTATTTAAATTTAAAATAAAAATATAGACAACTATAAAACAGAAAGAATAAGATTATTCAAATAATTGTATTAAATCATAAAATGATTAAAAACAAGCAAACTCTTGGAAAAACGTTACTTTAGTGCTCAAATCAATAGTACACACAGAATCAATTGCGGTGGAAAAAAAGGAAAAAGAGATTGAAAAAACAACTGTTTGATTACGCCATATTAAAGTAGAGAGTTGGTCAGGATAAATATATAAAAATTGTTACAGTTAGCAGTTGAAAACAATTTTGCACTGACTTCAATCAGTTTCTCAACCGTTGATTGAACCAGCAAAAGGTTGGAGGAGAATATGAAAGGTGTCAGACTCAATGAATGTCAATTTCTCTCATATGTTGTAACAAGTAGGTGAGTATGTCACCTGACATACTTCGTCAAAAATGAGCAGATTTTCCTATAAAAATGTACAGTATGTAATGCAGAGGGATGACACTCAATTAACACAACAAATCCATATTTTGAATGTCAGTGAGCAAAAGGTGAGAAAATCTGCTGAGGGAACGTTTTAGTTTGGGGGCAGACACGAGTTGCACCATCGCGGCCCAAGTACAACGGAACGCTTTGAAAAAAGGATTGGTGACCCGTGGCAAAAGGGACAATGAACACGCCAGGCAGCAGGTAAGGGTCAGTGCTGCTTGCTATGGAGAAATTCTTTAGGAAACTGTGTTGGGGAATTTCCAGATGGATACAAACAGACCCGCAAAGCAATTTATCATGTGAAACTCCTGTGGTGGGCTCGTGATGTATGTGTCTACCTTTTAGGCGTCAGGAGTGGCCACAAAATGTCTGATTGGCGGTAATAAGCTCGGAAGGAGTAGAAAGGAGCGAAATCTTGACGCAGTTTGAAGGTATGCCGTTTGCTATAGGCAGAGGTAGTTTCCACAAGACGAAAGGAACGCTTCTATTGGTCTGAAAAAGCCATGACATGAAGCACGAAAGGACACAAGTGGGGCACAGTTTGCTACGAAAGGGACAAGACCTAAAACTTCGTGGACTCTCCTCTGAACCAGCGTCAACTGTAGAACAGGGTGCATCACGCTCTGTACGATGCCAAAGGAGGAATTTTGTGTGAACACTGCACTAACTTTCGCTGACATTCAGCTAGAAATTATCTGGAGAGTC
This sequence comes from Schistocerca gregaria, assembly GCF_023897955.1. Lineage (NCBI taxonomy): Eukaryota > Metazoa > Arthropoda > Insecta > Orthoptera > Acrididae > Schistocerca > Schistocerca gregaria. The sequence goes on from NC_064926.1 coordinate 428,062,836, forward strand.
ATTGTGCTCCAACAGCAGAGAAACAAAACAGCCATGTTCTTTTCTCACTTAACGATAAACATAGGACAGTTTCTGCTGATAAAACTAGTAAAGATTTTGATTAGCTTTTTTATAGGATTTCAGAAGGCGAGAGCAGCCCTGCAGCAGACAGTTCACCGCAGCTAAGGTAAATGCCAGTAGCATAGATGTAAACTTGTTGGTTCACCGGCTTGCATCCACTGTGCAGTAGAGAAACCTTGAGTAAATTTTTGCCAATCTTGTCACAAAAACTAACAAGCCTTCATAGACTTGATTTGTCAATACCAAATTAAAACCGAAATCGATGATTTGTCGTAATATTGACCAACTTCAACTTGTAGAGAACATACTATTTACGTTTGGTATTGTTGTTTCAGTGTTATTTCGGCTAAACAGAAAGTAATGCGTTATCTTGACAACTATCCTAGCATTGTCACGTCACACGTTATGTAAAATCGTGGACTGCTTTGACAAAATGCTGAAATTAAACAAAAGGTGTACAGCTGACGTCCAATGTGCTCTGTCCTAGAGTATGGGTCCTCATCTAACCCCAGTCTGATTGTGGAGGCACTAATGCACTTACAGGGCGTTTTTGCTGATGTCTGACAAAGGTGAAAAGGAGGGGAGTGCCAGATCGTCAACATAAAAATTATAATTGATGTGGAAGGGTTTTGTGAGCTCTAAATATTGATAATATGCTCTTTCATTAAGGACATCTTTTATAGCATATAGCCTTTTAACATGACTAGCAATGAGATTTTTAACTACAGTCTAAAATACTTGGAACAGGTCACGCACCCAAAGCTGTTCACGATATCAATATTTTGCACATTGAGAAGAAAGGTCGTAGATTAGATTGTTAAGTATCATTCTCGTAATGTTGGTCTCATTCTTAATGAGCAGTTACGTAATGAAAGCTTCTTCAATGCTACAAAGACATTACCTGATATTTGATTTCGTGTTCGCTCGTGCAATTACCAAAATAGTTTTCCTATCTAACTCGACTCATAATTTTTTGTTTTTTAAAAATTCAGATTAGCTGCATTTCGAGCTATGCCATTCGTTTCTGCTCGTTGAGTTATTCAGCTACCTTCGTATTTCTGAAATGGCGTTTTCAGCCTTTAAACTGTATTTATCAGTTTGCATGCAGACAATTTATTATCGTGCCTGCTGCTGCCAGATAAAATTTCTATTATTGTAATGTTCACCTGCCCGGAATTGCTGACGCGGGCGCCTCAGTCTGATGCTACCGTAGCTCAACGCATGTGAGCAGCCCATATTGGCTTGCCTATATATGTATTCTATTTTAAAAATTTAATGACAAAACTTTGTCGCTTGATTTTTAGTTTAATACGTGACATGTATGTACTGTTTCTTTTTTTGTACTACTAGCTAGCATGTATACATAAAACATCTTTTTTTCCTGTAATTATGTAATTATGTTATAGACCAATTTGAGAATTTTATTTCTGATGAAGGTACTCGTAGCAATGCCGAAACCTAGGTCAAAAGACTCATTTTTTGCTACCGAAATTTTCTGAGCTTTTGTCGCAGTGTCCATCTCGTTGTGCTCTGTGGCCACCCTGACGTCAGCACTTAGGTTCTTCAGGGATACTGAAAGCATCTTTCTCGAAATATCAGGAGCAGGCCTCTTAGGAACGTATCTAATTCCCTATGTTCCGCATCTGCTGAATAAGTATATTTACTTCGTTATGTCCTGTCACTTCATAGGTATTGGCAATAATCTTTGTTAAACTAACCACAACATTTTCTCCTGACTTACTATTAATTCTGTTTGTTGACACAAACTTTATATTACTTGCATTAAACGTCGCGAATACTTTGTATTACTTGTATTAAACGTCACGAATACCCCCCTTTTTTTCTTTTTTTCATAGTCACAAAGCTTGCTCCTGTTCATTCTATCTAAAGTCTTGTCATAATCTATTAATGCAGTGAGGGTCTCTAAGTTACATCCTCGTCGTCTTTTAATTGAATGTCTCAAAATAGTGATATTGTCAACACATGGTCGTTCTTTTCTGAAGGCATTTTGTTCCTCCATTAGGAGAGCGTCAGCTGTTTTTCTCATTTTGTTGTTAATAACTCTTGCGTAGAGTTTTTCAGTATACATTCAAGAAGTGTAAGAGTCAGAGTTATACCATTTATCCTTCGTATTTAAGAAGTTATACGTTGATACCAACAGGCCCTGCAGATTTCCTATTTTACGTCTGGTTTGGGGATTCCTGTGTCCCATATACTGTGATGTCATCTTCCTGAGACACAAGATTTTTTTCTTCGTCCTAAGTTGATTTTTCTTTCTCTTTGACATCTTATTCAGTCAACAGTTATTCATTGTGTTTTATCCAAGTTCTGCATCTATGACATATATTCTTGCAGCATCTATTTCTTGTCCGTCACGTTGTTGCGTAAGTTTGTAGGCCACCTGTTATCTACCAATCACCTAATTTTCTATAGCTGACTTGAGTTGCGCTTTTATACGCAAACCACTCGAGTCCGTTCTGTATTAACTTACAGTATTATTGACTAACTTACTTGATGTTCTTTAACTTCATTCTATGTATCATTACACGGTCTGAGAGCATTCTTCTTTCTGGAATCCTCTCTTTTGTGTGCAGGTTCAGTTCCTACCCTGCTAATGTACGACGAATTTTCCCATCTGTGCTTACATTGTTCTGCATGGTTTCGTTCTATAGATACTGTGAGTCGCTGTCTGAAATATTGTTGTTGTTGTGGTCTTCAGTCCTGAGACTGGTTTGATGCAGCTCTCCATGCTATCCTATCCTGTGCAAGCTTCTTCATCTCCCAGTACCTACATCCTTCTGAATCTGCTTAATGTATTCATCTCTTGGTCTCCCTCTACGATTTTTACCCTCCACGCTATCCTCCAATGGTAAACGTGTGACCTCTTCATGCCTCAGAACATGTCCTACCAACCGATCCCTTCTTCTAGTCAAGTTGTGACACAAACTCCTCCCCAACTCAATTCAATACCTCCTCATTAGTTATGTGATCTATCCATCTAATCTTCAACATTCTTCTGTAGCACCACATTTCGAAAGTTTATATTCTCTTCTTGTCCAAATTACTTATCGTCCACGTTTCACTTCCATACATGCCTACACTCCGTACAAATACTTCCAGAAACGACTTCCTGACACTTAAATCTATACTCGATGTTAACAAATTTCTCTTCTTCAGGAACTCTTTCTTTGCCATTGACAGTCTACATTTTATATCTTCTCTACTTCGACCATCATCAGTTATTTTGCTCCCCAAATAGCAAAACTCCTTTACTACTTTAAGTGTCTCTTTTCCTAATGTAATTCCCTCAGCATCACCCAACTTACTTCGACTGCATTCCATTATCCTCGTTTTGTATTTGTTGATGTTCACCTTCTATCCTCCTTTCAAGATGCTGTCCATTCCATTCAACTGCTCTTCCAAGTTCTTTGCTGTCTCTGATAGAATTATAATGTCATCAGCGAACCTCAAAGTTTTTATTTCTTCTCGATAGATTTTAATACCTACTCCGAATTTTTCTTTTGTTTCCTTTACTGCTTGCTCAATATACAGATTGAATAACAACCACTGCTTCCCTTTCATGCCCCCTCGACTCTTATAACTGACATCTGGTTTCTGTACAAATAGTAAATAGCCTTTCGCTCCCTGTATTTTACCCCTGCCTCCTTTAGAATTTGAAAGAGAGTATTTCAGTCAACATTGTCAAAAGCTTTTTCTAAGTCTACAAATGCTAGAAACGTAGATTTGCCTTTCCTTAATCTTTCTTCTAAAATAAGCCATAAGGTTAGTATTGTCTCACGTGTTCCAGTATTTCTATGGTATCCAAACTAATCGTCCCCGATATCGGCTTCAAACAGTTTTTCCATTCATCTGTAAAGAATTCGCTTTAGTATTTTGCAGCTTTGACTTATTAAACTGATAGTTCGGTAATTTTCACATCTGTCAACACCTGGTTTCTTTGGGATTGGAATTACTATATTCTTCGTTAAGTCAGAGGGTATTTCGCCTGTCTCATACATCGTGCTCACCAGATGGTAGAGTTTTGTCAGGACTGGCTCTCCCAAGGCCGTCACTTGTTTCAATGGAATGTTGTCTACTACGGGGGCCCTGTTTCGACTCAGGTCTTTCAGTGCTCTGTCAAACTGTTCACGCTGTGTCATATCTCCCATTTCATCTTCATCTACATCCTCTTCCATTTCCATAATATTGTCCTCAAGGACATCGCCCTTGTATAGACCCTCTATATACTCCTTCCACCTTTCTGCTTTCCCTTCTTTGCTTAGAACTAGGTTTCATCTGTGCTCTTGATATTCGTGCAAGTGGTTCTCTTTTCTCCAAAGCTTTCTTTAATTTTCCTGTAGGCAGTATCTATCTTACCCCTAGTGAGAGAAGCCTCTACATCCTCACATTTGTCCTATAGCCATGCCTGCTTAGCCATTTTGCACTTCCTGTCGATCTCATTTTTGAGACGTTTGTATTCTTTTCACTTACTGCATTTTTGTGTTTTCTCCTTTCATGAATTAAATTCAGTATCTCTTCTGTTATCCAAGGATTTCTACTAGCCCTCATCTTTTTACCTACTTGATCCTTCTTGCCTTCACTATTTCATTCCTCAAAGCTACCCATTCTTGTTCTACTGTATTTTCCCCCCATTCCTGTCAACTGTTCCCTTATGTTCTCCCTGAAACTCTGTACAACCTCTCGTTTAGTCAGTTTATCCAGGTCCCATTTCCTTAAATTCCCACTTTCTTGCAGTTTCTTCAGTTTTATTCTACAGTTCATGACCAATTGATTGTGGTCAGAGTCCACATATGCCCCTGGAAATGTCTTACAATTAGAACCTGGTTCCTAAATCTCTGTCTCACCATTATATAATCTATCTGATACCTTCTAGTATCTCCAGGATGTTTCCATGTATACAGTCTTCTTTCATGATTCTTGAACCAAGTGTTAGCTATGATTAAGTTATGCTCTGTGCAAAACTCTACCACGCGGCTTCCTCTTTCATTTCTTAGTCCCAATCCATATTCACCTACTACGTTTGCTTCTCTTCCAGTCACCCATGACTATTAAATTTTCGTCTCCTTTCACTACCTGAATGATTTCTTTTATCTCATTATACATTTCATCACTTTCTTCATGATCTGCTGAGCTTGTTGGCATATAAACTTGTACTACTATAGTAGGCGCGGGCTTCGTGTCTATCTTGGCCACAATAATGCGTTCACTATGCTGTCTGTAGTAGCTTACCGGCACTCCTATTTTTTATTCATAATGAAACCTACTCCTGCGTTACCCCTATTTGATATTGTATTTATAACCCTGCATTCACCTGACCAAAAGTCTTGTTCCTCTTACCACCGAACTTCACTTATTCCCACTATATTTAACTTTAACCTATCCATTTCTCTTTTTAAATTTACTAACCTACCTGCCCGATTAAGGGATCCTACATTCCCCTCTCCGATCCGTAGAACGCCAGTTTTCATTCTCCTGATAATGACGTACTCTTGAGTATTCTTCGGCCGGAGATCTGAATGGGGGACTATTTTATCTCCGGAATATTTTACCCAAGAGGACTCCATCATCATTTAACCATACAGTAAAGCTGCATGCCCTCGGGAAAAATTACGGCTGTAGTTTCCCCTTGCTTTCAGCCGTTCGCAGTACCAGTACAGCAAGGCCGTTTTGATTTGTGTTACAAGGCCAGATCAGTCAATCATCCAGACTGTTGCCCCTGAAACTACTGAAAAGACTTCTGCCCCTCTTCAGGAATCACACGTTTGTCTGGCCTCTCAGCAGATAACCCTCCGTTGTGGTTGCAACTACGGTACGGCCATCTGTATCCCTGAGGCACGCAAGCCTCCCCACCAACGGCAAGGTCCATGGTTCATGGAAATATGATGCGTGAAAATGTAAATTCAGCAGACAGTGTACTAGTCATCCCACTGAAAGAGCTCAATATCGATTTTGAGTGATGTAAATGATGTGGAAATGGTATCCGATGGTCATGTGAGTCTCAATTCTGACCTAAGTCACGGCAGTGTGGTAACAAGTATGTGGCAGTCAGTTTCGTGATGACAGTGGCGTAAGATGTGTCGACATGATAACGTAAGAGAATGACAGAAAAGGGCTGTCGTTTTCACGTGCCGCCCTGAAAGAAGCTGTGTGACTTACTTGCTGTATTAACGCACATTGTTCTTAGTTTCTACAAGGAGCCACGTAAAACAGCATTCGTCGCACAGATGCCATAACTGACACGGACCGGGGACGACTGTCATCCTTGTGAACGACCATCTGTTTCAAACTCAACAGGAACTTCTACTGTCAGAGAAAGGGTGAAGGGGGGGGGGGGGGGGAGGCGGCTACCTACCAGTTTCCGATCGAACAGTGCGGATGGAAGGAGTTGGGTACCTCACAAGTGTCCAAGTATTCCGTAATTCAGCAGGCCGAAGTGGCCGTGCGGCTCTAGGCGCTGCAGTCTGGAACCGCGAGACCCCTACGGTCGCAGGTTCGAATCCTGCCTCGGGCATGGATGTGTGTGGTGTCCTTAGCTTAGTTAGGTTTAACTAGTTCTAAGTTCTAGGGGACTAATGACCTCGGAAGTTGAGTCCCATAGTGCTCAGACCCATTTGAACCAACTCCGTAATTCACACTTAAATTTTTAGCAGAGGGTTCATAGAAGCACATTGAAACTATTTCTAGATCGTTACAATGACGAACAGCAAATAGGAAGAAGGAACAGCTGATTTATTTTATAAAGATGATCAGTTCCTCCAATGTAGACTGGAGAGAACAAAATATTTTCTCATTTTGTGGAGAATGTTGGTGACAGAAAATTCGTAAAAAGATCTCACCGCAGCGAAAAATGTCTATCTTGTAACTATTGTCACTCACAGGTCGCTTTTCATATACATGACACACTCTTCTCTATTTTGCAATAACAAAAAACCAAGATATCCTTGTTTGAACTTCTTTTATGGCTTCTATCTATCCCACCTGGCAAGGCTCCCATAATGCGTAGAAGTACTTCAGAAGAAGATGGACTGGCATAACGTTGGTGGTCTATTTCGTAGATTTCTGGCATTTTATAAGTGTTCTGTCAATAAAACACCATTACCCCATGGTTCAAACTTATCGTGTAATTGAAATTTATTGGAATTTTTATAGTGCTCATCTGGAGAATCTCAACTTTGTATTGTTTAGGGTAAAATGCCGTTTCTCGCACCGTGGAGATACGTTGTCAGAAAAAGACATCTAAATACCAACGTATGTATGTAAAGATTTAAGATATGAAATGAAACTATTCAGTCGATTTTACCTAATGCAGCTTTAAGCACAGTATGCCAAACTTCTTTGTTAATGTTTCATTAAACTGCCTCAACATAGAAATCTAGAGAGTTTTTACTACTACCTACATGTCAGAATAGTAATATACTGCTGAGCAGTGGCGCACAAACGACTATAATTTCCGCCAGTGACAGTGGTCAACAACATTTTTGTTGCATTGCCATTGTAGTTGTTTTTACTCAACATAAGGGTGCAGATCTCATGTCTGAGGTCGTTTTTTCCGAAAGCTCCAGTTTTTTTGCAATCGCCAAATATCAGTTCATATTTTAATATTGCAGTTGGGTAAATATTTCATTTAAGCCTCTTTTACTTAGCTAAGCAATACAAATTATATTAGATGTAGTGAAAATTAAATATAAACGCAGTCCAAACAAATTCAGTGGTACAAATTGGAAGTTTACAATTAGATACAAATAAATTGTATCCAACTCATTCTATTGGGGCAGTATTTTGGTTTCAGACTATTCCGTTTGTGGACTACTTCGGAGATATCTCGTATAATTTGTCCCATCTCCCACGCCATAGCAGCTCTGGTGGAAGTGTTCGCCTTGCTCCTGTCAAAGAATTTATAAAAATTAACACATAGCAAATGGAATTTAACACACATGTATGAAATGCAGAGAAAATATGGAGTACAAGGCTTTCATTGTACACAGCTTTTTTTTCACGAAGTCTTCCGTTACCGCCTAGAATGACATCCATGCAGCGGTTTCCTTGATTTCATCTTCGTAATACATTCTTCCTCGTGTACAAGTGTCCAAATGCGCCGTTTCTTCAATACCCTTGGTTTGACCTTCTGGAGGGATAAAACAGGAAGAGCAGTGACTGTATGCTATATTTTCGACTGGCAATTGCCCCATTGACAACATGAAGAATTATGTAAATTAACGATGTGGAGGGGAGGGGGGAGAAAGGAAAGGAAGGCCAAGGAACTTACCATAAAAATTTCACCGGGACTTTACGTAGGGTCAGCAACGGGGAGTGAAAATGTGTGCCGGACCAGGACTCGAAGCCGGGATCTCAAACTTACTTTTTTTTCTCCTTCTTCGTATTGTTCGTTATTTTTTTCTCGGTATTTGTTCAGGGTGGCCGTTCTATGACACCCCTTAAACTTCATTGTTTAATACTGCACTTCGTGTTTTTGTTAGAGAGAGCACCCAACTCTCTAACCGAATACACTGAGCTGCCGTGCCGGCGTTTATTAGGTAGTTTCGTTAACTACTGCGTCGCCCGGACACAGTATACATCCCAAATACGTGGAGCATCTCGGCACCCTCCACGGTCGACCCACTTTGCCATCCAACACTACCACCTATCCGCGGTTCCTGTACATGTCCTCCGTACTTGCTAATTTTGGACTCCCGCTGGAAGTCGAACGTAAATGCCCATCTACACTGACGACTGTGGCCCCATAGACCATGGAGGCGGATCAATTTGTATAGCATGCAGAGTATCCCGTATGAACCACTCCTTTTTCCAGAGCATATCTCGTGCTCGGCTGTCCGACATGCGAAGAAAGCAGCGATGATTTGCAAATCCTCTCTGTTGGCCTAGCATCAAATTAACCATATTGAGGTCCACTCACATTGACCAGTTGTGTTCCTGGTATTTTTGTTGATTAATCAGTCATCCTGTCATTATTCTCCTCTTGTAAATACATGGAACGACCAATTGGAACAGGTGCATAGACATTTGCGTTATGCAAGAACATTTGTGAGTTAACGAGCATTACACTCTCATTTAAACATATGGCTGAAAGATTCAGCATACAGGAACTGTGAAACGTATCCTGTCGTCCAGGACCGTGTGCTACAAAGGGCGCAGATTCACCACGAGATGGGCAAACTCAGAGGCGTCTGTTGTCTATTGAGGCCTAAGTGCTGTAGTGTGCGAATGAGACAGACGAGAACCTACGTCATAGGGAACCCCAGTAGAAGCCGTTTGTGGCCAAGGAGACACAGCAGTGTTACATATGGTGGTCCTAAGATCGGCCATAAAGGGAAACATTTATGAAAACTATTTAATTCTGTAGTAATGCAGGGAATTAAGCCACAGTAATTTTAATCTGCCATCCAATAAAACTTGAATATTGATCATATCTATAATCGTTTAGGATTTACTGTTAACGTGAAATTAACAAGTTTTGCAACAAAGACCTGAATGGTCAAATCTGAACGCATTGGTCGATCTCAACGATCGATATTTCCTATAGAAGCACATCATTTAAATGATGTAAATATCAACTCTGTAACTTTATTTGTTTAAAAGATATAGTAAATTTAAATTATCAGTATTTACAGCTAAGCATCAGATCATCATTTCCTCCACACGAAACACATTGTACGATGACAACATGACACCTTATTGAGTCCTTAGATAACACAATATTTGCTGTAAAGTTTAATGCATATAAATTACTTTTGTTCTTTGTTTATTTATCAGAAAGCACGTTTGTGCAACGCTTCTGGCCGTGGCATTCAAAGCTAAGAAGGAAATTTTATTGGATTTATGTAAAAGAATTTAACTATGGATATTATCGTTACTTTATCTAGAACGGGAATGTGGTCAATCTTTGATTATTTAAATATGTTAAAATTTAAAAATAATGTGGAATAACCTGTAGCCAGTCGATGGACGGCTTCAGGGAAGGGAACTGCCCTAGTCAGTTGGGTGACGATGTTGGGCGCGCGGGAGAGGGACAGACGGACGGGAGCGACAGTTCTGGTCTAGATACCAAACAGTACAGTTCCGCTGGAGAAACCAAAGTGAACACTTGGGGATTGAGACTCTAAAGCGGACGGTTTGCCTTTAGGCAGCTAGGAAGTGAAATGACTTAGAAAATTTCGCGTTGTGTGGTATCTCTGAGCGGCAAGCAGCCACGAGTCTGATGTTCTAGTGTTATAGATTTTGCTATTCACACACATTTAATCAAATATAACAGTAACGATGATAATGTCTTGCAATTTTTGCCGACAAGATAAAGAATGAAACCTATAACACTAGATTACGTACTCACGGCAGTTCTGTTTTGCCGGTTTTGATGCCACTTGGAAAGAGAGAAAAATTAATGTGTGATCACTGATGTGTCGGTTCTCGATTGTGTTCAGGAGACGTATGGTTTGATTTCGCGAAGGTAGTTTCGTGACTGACCTTTAACCCGGATTGCCTTCACGCAATCAGAATCTTCGATGAAAATACCCAAGGCACCTACTTGAATAATAAGAAAAATGGAAATGAATGCAAAAAAGTGAAATTTTGTAAAAAGTTATCAGACTGGCTATCGAACACATTAACGTCCTCCCACACAATAGAGATAGCGCGAATGAAGAGCGAACCTGTAACAAAGCTTACATACATTGGAAAATGAAGGTGAGTTTAAAGAAAAGAATAAGTAGAGATTTTCGGTAAAGTGAAGCATCAATACATTCTCAAAGAACAAAGGCGTTAAACTAATAGACATTAACAAATATACAATTAATACAAAACTTACATTTTTATGTTTCTCTCATACGTGGAGCAGTTCAACAATCGCTGCTTATGTCTGGCCAAAATTTCTTAAAAGTTAATGTTCTGGTGCACGTATAAGTACTTTTTAGCGTCACACGGTTTACCGAAGCGTTTTGCTTGGTGATTTACATGGTTTTTGACAATAAATAAAATATTACATGTAGCAGTGCTACACAAGACGTCTTAACAAGGCTCTGAGCGGCAAGCGTAAAAAGGTAATGAAGTTTCTAGAACATTTATTAACAAATGATGGATTGTTCTTTCAAATGTTTCGCAGCTTATTGCTATCGAGCGCTGTGGCAATAATTTAAATATCTGAGCCCAGCGGGTCATAGTTTTTATATGACATATTTTAACGCTGGACGCGCGTCTTGGTGTAGGCGCACATTATAAAGTATTTTGTTTCTTTACACACGCACTGAGATGCTTAATATCTTTACGAACTACAGCCCGATTACTGTTCCTTTCTTTTATGAGAAATATCTCATTTGCAAAGTACCTGAAATCCAATAATATTACAATGTTAACTCTAACTTTTCGCGTAGATGACTTGTATTTCGCGATGAAATTGTGAATGATCGAACTGTGTCAAACGGATATGCGCTCGAGTGCAATAGTAACGCTAAATGCGACCACTTTCGCTTCTGATTTGCTTTCTGCATAAACATTATTCTAACCAAATCGCAACTGTCTTGCCTACATCGCTTATGGGTCATTAATTTAGTTCTCGATATTATTACTACTGTTGTTATATGTTATGCTAACTTTGTATTTCGCAAACTTGCCATTAGCCACATAATTTAACCAAAGGGTCACAAGTGTTTAACTTATGGCATGTAATGCGACACATGCTGTTCAACCCGTAGATGAATTTGAGCGAAGACATTTCGACAAAGAGGAACCACGTATGAGCCCGAACATCTTTGGGATGTTAGCTCGCACATTGCTATTTGAACTGTCTACAAACGAAGCGCCAGTCACCCGGATGTACAATGTAATTAGTAATTCCTGGACAAGATCAAAGACATTATGAGAGTAAACAAACTAATTTGACTCTGTAAAATATGAAAGACATCAGCTCGCTTTAGGTAATGTGACACTTTTACACTATCACTCAGCATACATTTTTCTTTTAATTTAGAGCCTAACGCTTCAGCTGCAGGTTTGCGGAAACCCAAATTAAGCACAAGGTCATTAAGCTCAGACTGATAAAACTGACGATAGGATGAGAAAGTGTGGTATTGGAGGAATTCACTTTGTTCACCTGATCCGGGTTTTGGTAGCTACTCGCATCTGCGGATGGAAGAACTACCTTAAAAACTCTATGCAGTAGCTCTTCAGAGCGCATACATAGTAAGTCTGATTGCTGAGGGGCTATTAGGACATGCTATTTTATCTCTGTTTTTCCTACCAGTTTCCTTTGCATTAAAGTTAAAAAGTAACAGTCACTTGTGTGATCCACTGGTTCTCGCCAGGACATGGAGATTCCGAAAAGTAAAGCCTTACGCTTTCCTTTCGTACAGTCACGCAGCATTTCCTCACAGTTGTGACATACTGTATGAGTGGCCCATGTTTTGTCTTTATAGCCTAGAGTAATTAGGAATTATCCTTTACGATCCTGCCTCACGAGGGATATTATATTGCGTCTGACGAATAAGGGTATAATATCAGCGCACACTCCGCTGCAGAGTGAAAATCTCATTCTGGAAACATCCCCCAGGCTGTGGCTAAGCCATGTCTCCGCAATATCCTTTCTTTCAGGAGTGCTAGTTCTGCAATGTTCGCAGGAGACCTTCTGTAAAGTTTGGAAGGTAGGAAACGAGGTACTGTCAGAAGTAAAGCTGTGAGTAACGGGTGTGAGTCGTGCTTCGCTAGCTCAGATGGTAGAGCACTTGCCCGCGAAAGGCAAAGGTCCCGAATTCGAATCTCGGTCGGGCACACAGTTTTAATCTGCCAGGAAGTTTCATATCAGCGCACACTCCGCTGTAGAGTGAAAATCTCATTCTTCAAGGGTATAGTAGCCACAAATGTTACAGCAACTGTCTCGATGATTGGTTACGTTGACGTCTCTTCGTAACCATGGCGCAATTACATCGGATCTGAAAGTAATAAAGATACAGTATCACAATGCTGTTGGCGACATAAATATGCCAGTAATGATTATAACAGCAGTCGACTGGAATGGAAATATTCAAATTGCATGAAAACCAGACCATGGAGAACAAAACTGATTTTAGGTTTGAAACAAGCAGATTAAAAATATTAAGAATCAGTAAGTAATGCCAAGTGACTTAGAGTTGAAAGAATATGTTGACCAGTGTAATTTTCCTGTTGTTTGTAATTAATAGTAATTGAACCCGGAGACTCATTTCGCGATCAGTGCCTGCTATGCATTAAATACGTTCGCTGTACGGAATATTAGTACTACCTGTTAAAGGGGCGCTTTGGAGTTTTGTAGGTGATGCATACGTTTATTAGTAAGTCAGACCTACAAAGTGGTTTGTGTGGATGTGCATGCCAGATATGTGAAATCAGGACAGAGCGACAGAAAGGATTTGCAGTGTTCGGGCTTGCCTATGACCGCACCTTGAATTAAGTTGCTTAAATTATTCGTATATTAAACTAAACTCTCCAAGATATCTTTAATCGTTGGTGCTACTCGTAGCCATGTAAGACAGCACAAGGACAGTGTAAATGGTTACTAACTGGTGAATGGTTAACTGGAAAGTGATTTGCCAATGTGAATCTCTGCTATCTACTGTAAGTTCCGTGAGCCACAATATTTTTCTGCGGCAACCAATTTAATTAAAATTAGGAACCTCGAATATAAGAAGTGGTTTTATCACTGAATTGCTAAGAATTACTAACGTGTTAATAAAAAAAATACAAATGAATAAATGGAATGATCACTTGGAAACAATTTAAGTACACGTAATAAAGCAAATAATTCAGAGCAAGCAGGAGCTTAAGCGTCAACAAAAGAAAGTAACACAATTAGACAGAAATCTAGAAATATAAGGTCTGTTTTTGCGCTTCAGAAACGCCAAGTTGGATGTATTAACATAATCCTACAAAAGAGGAGACGTTTGTTTAACACGGTTTGTTGGAAAAAAAAATTAAGCATTCACAAATAATTTTTAACTACGATTTGACATTGCATGTTATTCAGTTGTGTAACTCACTTATAGGCCTATTATTATAATACAGAGTACTGAGGAATATTGCGGTGGTAAATAAAAAGGAACTCCTAGGCGAGTACGGGAAAGTTCACACAAACAAACATAATTCACTCATTCAAGAATATAGGTAAAAAGAATTTTGCCCATGACAATAAGCCAAAGTCTCAGAGGTTCATCTCTGTCACTACGACTGAATTATTATGAATATGAATACTGTGGAATGCTTTCCGGCAAAGAAATTTATCTGCGTCAGCATCTACACGAAACTAAGGTACACCTGAGTGAAACTACCGCAAATGCCGTGAATATTCAACCACAAAGCAAAACTATGTAGACCCAGAGAGCAAAAAATATCACGCCGACTTAATAATAAAGCTTATAGAAGATGGTACTGAAATAACACATAGTGAATAACCACCATGTAATAAGAACAAAGGTACCCAGTCATAAAATTGAAACGAAATGAAAATCAGAAGAAATAAAACAGATACATATAAAAAGTTGACATATACATTTTACTTAAAAGTCAGACAACTGAATTTTGAACTTGTGCAGGAGAAACGAATTTCCTGCACCACGTGTTCTGGTCATGCAAAGCAAGGACCGGAAAAACTTAACATAGAAAATGTACTCGCGTCTAGACTCTAAAATACAAGAATTCAAATACAGAACTTGAAACAGAACTAGCAAATCAAGTGCGTACTTCAGTTATTATAGCTACACACCTTCAGACGTTAACACGTTAACACTCTGACCAGCGCAAAGTCGCTCTTTAGTCTACAATCTTCGCTCATCAGTGATTTATTCCCGAGTGGCGTGCGCACACTTTCCCTAAAACGAACATCACCCAGTTACCCGGAAGAGACCAGAAGGCTCCTTTCCGCCACCAACGTAAGTATTGCCAGATGATTAACGAAGGGGTGAAAATTTCTTCGACTTGACTGAGAAAAGCTAGGTTGGCTACAGCATTGCACACTACAGCAGACAGATAGTTGCAATACTACGACAATAGAAAAGAGAGATTCAACATGCACACTCGCTCATTCACTGACTCACTCATTCATTCATTCAGAGGGTAAGGAAAGAATGGAAATTTGGGAGCACAAAATGTAGGTAATATGCATAAGACTGGATGGTTACTGGAAATATTGATACTTAAACATCATTCTGGACCACACAATGGTAACAAACAAGAGGTACAGAGGTAAATCTCTAATTATTGAGTGCGAACAGCAGGAAATACAAGTTAACTAATATGAAACGACTCTAACAACAATCGGTTTCAAAACCGACAGGAATTGGTGCTATCACAGCAAAAATTTCGACATGAACTGCATGTACTGAACATTTGGTGTCGAGTGTCTCGTAAAAGGCACAAAAATGTGGACTGAAACTGTACGGTAACTTACTTGAATTACTAGGAGGTGTGTGGTATGGCTTGCGTGCCTCAGCGATACAGATGTCCGTACCGTAGGTGCAACCACAACGGAGGGGTATCTGTTGAGAGGCCAGACAAACGTGTGGTTCCTGAAGAGGGGCAGCAGCCTTTTCAGTAGTTGCAGGGGCAACAGTCTGGATGATTGACTGACCTGGCCTTGCAACATTAACCAAAATGGCCTTGCTGTGCTGGTACTGCGAACAGATGAAAGCGAGGGAACACTACAGCCGTAATTTTTCCCAAGGGCAAGCAGCTCTACTGGATGGATAATGATGATGGCGTCCTCTTGGGTAAAATATTCCGAAGGGAAAATAGTCCCCCATTCAGATCTCCGGGCGGGAACTACTCAGAAGAAAGGAAACTGACGTTCTACGGATCGGAGCGTTGTATGTCAGATCCCTTAATCGGGCAGGTAGTTTAGAAAATTTAAAAAGAGAAATGGATAGGTTAACGTTAGATATAGTGGGAATTAGTAATTTTCGGTGGCAAGAGGACAAGACTTTTGGTCAGGTGAATACAACGTTATAAATACAAAATCAAATAGGGCTAATGCAGGAGTAGGTTTAATAATGAATAAAAAAATAGGAGTGCGGGTAAGCTACTACAGACAGCATAGTGAACGCATTATTTTGGCCAAGATAGACACGAAGCCCACGCCTACTACAGTAGTACAAGTTTATATGCCAACTAGCTCTGCAGATGATGAATAAATTGAAGAAACGTATAATGAGTTAAAAGAAATTATTCAGGTAGTGAAGGGAAACGAAAATTTAATAGTCATGGGTGACTGGAATTAGAGAGTAGGAATAGGGAGAGAAGGAAACATAGTAGGTGAATATGGATTGGGGCTAAGAAATGAAAGTGGAAGCCGCCTGGAAGATTTTTTGCACAGAGCATAACTTCATGATAGTTAACACTTGATTCAAGAATCATGAAAGAAGGTTGTATACATGGAAGCATCCTGGAGATACTGGAAGGTATCAGATAGATTATATAATGGTAAGACAGAGATTTAGGAACCAGGTTCTAATTGTAAGACATTTCCAGGGGCATATGTGGACTCTGACACAATCAATTGGTCATGAACTGCAGAATAAAACTGAAGAAACTTCAAGAAGGTGGGAATTTAAGGAAATGGGACCTGGATAAACTGACTAAACCAGAGGTTGTACAGAGCTTCAGGGAGAGCATAAGGGAACAATTGACAGGAATGGGGAAAAGAAATACAGTAGAACAAGAATGGGTAGCTTTGAGGAATGAAATAGTGAAGGCAAGAAGGATCAAGTAGGTAAAAAGATGAGGGCTAGTAGAAATCCTTGGATAACAGAAGAGATACTGAATTTAATTGATGAAAGGAGAAAATACAGAAATGCAGTAAGTGAAGCAGGCAAAAAAGAATACAAACGTCTAAAAAATGAGATCGACAGGAAGTGCAAAATGGCTAAGCAGGCATGGCTAGAGGACAAATGTAAGGATGTAGAGGCTTCTCTTACTAGGGGTAAGACAGATACTGCCTACAGGAAAATTAAAGAGACCTTTGGAGAAAAGAGAACAACTTGCATGAATATCAAGAGCTCAGATGGGAACCCAGTTCTAAGCAAAGAAGGGAAAGCAGAGATGTGGAAGGAGTATATAGAAGGTCTATACAAGAGCGATGTACTTGAGGACAATATGATGGAAATGGAAGACGATGTAGATGACGATGAAATGGGAGATACGATACTGCGTGAAGAATTTGACAGATCACTGAAAGACCTGAGCCGAAACAAGGCCCCAGGAGTATAGACAACATTCCATTAGATCTACTGACGGCCTTGGGAGAGCCAGTCCTGAGAAAACTCTACCATCTGGTGAGCAAGATGTATGAGACAGGCGATATACCCTCAGACTTTAAGAAGAACATAATAATTCCAATCCCAAAGAAAGCAGGTATTGACAGATGTGAAAATTACCGAACTATCAGTTTAATAAGTCACAGCTACAAAATACCAACGCGAATTCTTTACAGACGAATGGAAAAACTGGTAGAAGCCGACCTCGGGGAAGATCAGTTCGGATTCCGTAGAAATGTTGGAACAAGTGAGGCAATACTGACCCTACGGCTTGTCTTAGAAGCTAGGTTATGGGAAGGCAAACTTACGTTTCTAGCATTTGTAGACTTGGAGAAAGCTTTTGACAATGTTGACTGGAATACTCGCTTTCAAATTCTAAAGTTGGCAGGGATAAAATACAGGGAGCGAAAGGCTATTTACAATTTGTACAGAAATCAGATGGCAGTTATAAGAGTCGAGGGGCATGAACGGGATGCAGAGGTTGGGAAGGGAGTGAGACAGGGTTGTAGCCTCTCTCCAATGTTATTGAATCTGTATATTGAGCAAGCAGTAAAGGAAACAAAAGAAAAATTCGGAGCAGGTATTAAAAAGAAATAAAAACGTTGAGGTTCGCCGATGACATTGTAATTCTATCAGAGACAGCAAAGGACTTGGAAGAGCAGTTGAATGGAATGGACAGTGTCATGAAAGGAGGATATGAGATGAACATCAACAAAAGCAAAACGAGGATAATGGAATGTGGTCGAATTAAGTCGGGTGATGCTGAGGGAATTAGATTAGGAAATGAGACACTTAAAGTAGTAAAGGAGTTTTGCTATTTGGGGAGCAAAATAACTGATGATAGTCTAAGTAGGGAGGATATAAAATGTAAACTGTCAATGGAAAAGAAAGCGTTCCTGAAGAAGAGAAATTTGTTGACTTCGAGTATAGATTTAAGTGTCAGGAAGTCGTTTCTGAAAGTATTTGTATGGAGTGTAGCCATGTATGGAAGTGAAACATGGACGATAAATAGTTTGTACAAGAAGGAATAGAAGCTTTCGAAATGTGGTGCTACAGAAGAGTGCTGAAGATTAGATGGGTAGATTACATAACTTATGATGAAGTATTGAATAGAATTGGGGAGAAGAGGAGTTTGTGGCACAACTTGAAGAATGGACCGGTTGGTAGGACATGTTCTGAGGCATCAAGGGATCACAAATTTAGCATTGGAGGGCAGCGTGGAGGGTAAAAATCGTAGAGGGAGACCAAGAGATGAATACACTAAGCAGATTCAGAAGAATGTGGGTTGCAGTAAGTACTGGGAGATGAAGAAGCTCGCACAGGATAGGGTAGCATGGAGAGCTGCATCAAACCAGTCTCGAGTCTGAAGACCACAACAACAACATTCCAGTCTCTGTCTTCCTTTACAGATATTAGGACTCTGCAGCTCCCTATAGTACCATGGAAGTCATTCCCTGATGTCCAACCATCCTCCCCTTTTTGTCAGTGTTTTTCATATATTGATTTTCTCGCCTATTCTGCGGAGAGCCTGGCCAGTCCTTATCTGATCAATCCACCTGATTTTCAGTGTTCTTCTGTAGCACCGCATCTCAAAGGCTTAGATTCTCTTCTGTTCCGGTTTTCCCTATAGCCCATATTTCACTACCATACAATCTTGTGCTCCAACTCGAGATTCTCAGAAATTCTTCCTTAAATTAAGATCTACGTTTCGTAGTAGTAGACATCTCCTGGCCAAGAATGCAATTTTTGCCAGTGCTAGTCTGCTTTTTGTGTCCTCCTTGCTACCTGTGTAGCAGAATTTCTTACCTTCATCTATTTCGTAGTCACCAATTCTGTTGTTAAGTATCTTGCTGTTCTTTCTTCGAATGACTCTAAATCCATATTCTGTATTTATTACTGTTCATTCCATTCATCCTGCAATCCTTCTTCACTTTTTTTGACGACTGTAATGTCAGCAGTGAACCATATAATCGATATTTTTCACCTTGAATCTTCTTCCACTCCTAAATCTTTCTTTTATTTTCGTCATTCCTTCATGGATGTATAGATTGAACAGTAGGGGGTGAAAGATTACATCCATGTTTCACTCCATTTGTAATCCGAGCACGTCATTATTGGTTGTGCACTCTTACTGTTCCCTCTTGGCTCCTGTACATATTGTGTATTACCCGTCTTTCCCCATAGGTTACGCTCATATTTCTCTCAATTTCTATCATCTTACACCATTTTAAATTGTCTAATGGTTTTTCAGGTCTACAAATCCTATGAAAGTGTCTTGAATTTTCTTTGTTCTTGCTTCCATTATTAATCCCAATGTCAGAATTGCCCCTCTCGCTCCTTTACGTTTCCTAAAGACGGATTGATAGCCATCTAGCATATCGTCAGTTTTTTTCCATTCATCTGTATATAATACTTGTAGCTGGATGCATGAGCTGTTGAGCCGATTGTGCCATAATGCTTGCACTTGTCAGCTCTTGCAATCTTCGGAATTGACTGGATGACCTTTCTCCGAATGTCAGATGGCGTATCGCCAGAATCATAGTGCAACTCTATAATCTGACTCTAATACTGGATCACCTGTCTCTTCTACGTCGACTCCTATTTCTTCCTCTATCATGGCATCACACAAGTCTTCTCCCTCATAGAGGCCATCATCTCTTCCGCCTATCAGCTTTCACCGCTGCATATAACATTGAAATTCCCATTGCACTTTTAATGTCAACATCCTTGCTTTTAATTTCAGTGAAGATTGTTTTGACTTATTTATGTGCTGACATACTCCTTCCGATAGTCATTTCTTTCCCGATTTCCTCATACTATTCATGCACATAGTTTGCCTTAGCTGTCCTGTCGATCCTGTTTATTAAATTCCTAGGTGACTTGTGTTTCTGCATTCCTGAGTTTCTCTCTTAACTTTTTTGTGCTTCCTTGTTCCGTCAATCAGCTGAAATATTTCTTCTGTTACCCACGGTTTTTTGGCAGTTACCATCTTTGTACCTTTCTTCTTTCTAACTTCCGTCATTGCTCTTTTTAGAAGCGTCCAGTCCTCTTCAACTGAACTGCCTACTGAGCTATTCCTTATCGCAGTATCTATAGCCTCGGATAACTTCCAGCGTTTCTCTTTATTCCTTAATGCTTTCGTATCCCATTTCTTTGCGAAATGATTCTTCCTGACTAGTCTCGTAAGCTTCAGTCTACTAAATTGTGATCAGAGTCGGTATCTGCTCCTGGGTACGCCTTACAATCCGGTATCTGATTATGGAATCTCTGTGTGATCTTTGATGTAATCTAACTGACATCTTCTTGTATCTCCCGGCCTTTTCCAAGAGTACTTGCTAGTCTTGTGATTCATGAAGTATTCGCTGGTACTAGATAAATTTATTGCAGACCTCAATTAGCCTTTCTCCTCTGTCATTTCTAGTACCAAGGCCATAATCTGCCATACCCTTTCCTCTACTCCTTCTCCTACAACCGCATTCCAATCTCCCATCACTGTTAGATTTTCATCTCCCTTCACGTACTGAATTAGCCGTTCATTATCTTCATATATTTTCTCTATCTCTTCATCTTCTGCTGGCGACGTCGCATGTATGCGTAAACTAACTTTGTCGGTGCTGGTTTACTGTCGATTGTGATGAGAACAACCGCGTCACAGGACTGTTCACAGCAAGCTACTCTCTGCCCTAATCCTAATCATAATTAATCCTACTCCTGTTATACCGTTTTCTGCTGCTGTTGATATTACCCTAAACTCATATGACCAGAAATTCTTTTCTTCTTTCCAGTTCACTTCACTAATCCTGACAATATCTAGATTGGGTCTTAACATTCACCTTTTTAGATTTTCTAGCTTCCCCGACTCGTAGAACATTACCCTTTCGATGGTTATTCAATATTTTTCTCATGGTCACCTTCCTCGTGACAGCCCCTGCCGGAGATCCGAATGGAGGACTATTCCGGATCTTTTACCAATGAAGAGATCATCATGACACTTTAACAACTGCAGGGAAGCTAGGGAAATCCAGAAAAATGGCAACAACTTCAACAAGAAACAGGAAAAACCCAAGGTGTACGAACATTAGAGAAGAAAAAAACTGATTCCGAACAAAACAACCGACACAAGAATTTTAATTCTGAATAACCGGTATTTTACTGTTTTTGTCTGGCCTCGGTTATAGCACATGCTTTTGTTTCTCCTAAAACTAGGTAAAAAGAGGAAATATCAATTAGCTATTCAGCAGTTCTAAACATTTAGTGTTTTAAATAAACCTGGAAAAAAAGATTAATATACGAGAGTTGAATGAAAAGTAATGCCTCCACCTTCGTTAATTGGGTTTGGATGGGAATATTTTAATACATCAAACGCAGAATTAATCCTTAGAATGTGAGCTTTAATTACCAATACTCACTTTTTCACATAATCACCAGCCAATTGGATACATTTCTGCTAACGATGAACAGGTATTCTGAAGCCGTCACGGAAGAAGTCGACTCTCTATTTCCGCAACCACAGTCTCACAGTTCTCTCAACATCTTTATCAGAAGCATAATGATGTCCCAAGATTGAATGGAGAATTGCGTCACTTTCATTCTCGGAAAGCAATAATGTGACCTACACGTTCTTGTGAAATGCCGATTGTGCTTGCAATTTCTCTGAGTGATACGACGATCGTCCTAAATCAGTCAACATTTTGGTTATGAAACTCGGTGGTTGCTGTCACAGGTTAAAAAATGGTCCAAATGGCTCTAAACACTATGGGACTTAACATCTGAGGTCATCAGTCCCATAGCCTTGGAACTACATAAAGCTAAGTACATGACACACATCCACGCCCGAGGCAGGAGTCTGCGATCGTAGCAGCTGCGTGGTTCATGACTGAAGCGCCTACAACCTCTCGGCCACAGCGGCCGACACTTTCACAGGACGTCGAACTCTTTATTCATCACTCAGATAAGATGTTCCAGCCTCAACATCTTTAAACTTACTCGCCCAACGACGCACAGTTCTCACATCGACACAATCACCATAAACTGCTTTCATTCTCTGATGAATCTCCTTTGGGGTGACACCTGCTGCCAAGAATTCAATGACCGCACGTTGGTTCAAATGGCTCTGAGCACTATGGGACAACATCTGAGGTCATCAGTCCCCTAGAACTTAGAACTACTTAAACCTAACTAACCGAAGGACATCACACGCATCCATGTCCGAGGCAGGATTTGAACCTGCGACCGTAGAGGTACTGCGGTTCCAGACTGAAGCGCCTAGAACCGCTCGGCCACAAAGGGCCGGCTGACTGCACGTTGCTTAGATCGCATTGACCTACCGTCTGTGCAGGGCTCCATACTTTACACTGTAACAACACAACCGTTCACTGCTAAGGCTTCCCGCCAACTGGAGCCGTAGAGACGCGGCTACGAAACAAGCCAGTACCTGCCTCATACCAATGGTGTCAACTGTTGAAGAGTCAACGAAGGTGGAGGCATTACTTTTCACTCAACCCTCGTACATTCGTGCAATTTCCATTGCTTTAAAATATTTCATTATTATATAAAATGAGAAAAGCGATCAGTGCTATTTTAATAACAACGTCAATAAAAGCGAGGAAGAAGCACAAGGCCTAAGAATTGGTATAGCACTGATGGAACAATATGTACCTTTTACCATGGGGCGTGGCGTGTTGTGTGGTAGGCGTGTACATGCAGTGTCAGCGACTTGTCCCATGTGCTCTACCGTATACGGTAGTTTCACGCTGTCGCCGTCAGACACAAGTTATGTTACAGAACAACATCATCCCTAGTCTGGAAGTATTTTACGAAGTGCGGCAGTAATGATGTAGAATTTTTAATTTGCCTTAAAAGATTAAGAATCGTAGCAGCCACAACAAACTTGCTACATCTACATGGGGGATACTTATAACTTAACAATTGATTCATGGCTTACACAAAAAATTGTAAGTTGCGTATGCCTACGTAACATGCTTTATCTTCTTGTAGCCTTTGAAAACAAACAAATTAACACGAAAAACATAGTTCTTGAACCACAGTTTGCATTCTTTAATACTGACTATTTCTAATACCCAAACAGAGGCATGATCCTTTATTAAATATGATATTTGAGCAGAGATTCAAAACATTAGAAGCAATACGAGAATATTGGTGATTATTTTGTAATATTCAGCTACTTACCGCTTTTCGAGAAAAGCAACGAACGGTGGACGGACTAAGTTCTCTTTTAATTTGTACTTACTATTTTGATTCTACGTATCCTGAAAATGAGGGAGTCAAAATTTTTTCAATCTACGTTAAATTTTTACGTTAATCATCAGCATCAGTTTTTTGCTATATTAGCAGGTTCTATACAACTGAAGAATTCTTAGAAACTAATCATCAAAATATATGTTTTACCTAAGTTACGAAGAAAATGTTTTGATATTATATAAGCTACTTATTTACTGTGAATCGTTTCTTATGTGTGTATTTAATTACTGTATGAAACATTGTTTTACATAATGCTGAAGAAAAGGTCTTCCTTTTCTCCTCTTTCTGTAACTATTTGAATATCGTACTGAAACTAAAACCCTCTGTAAACTTTGACGAAGCCAATTGTATGAAAAATACTGAAAGGCTAATAAAAATATTCTATTCTATTCTCTCCATTTTCTGCTATCCATTGCTTCCTTCTTAAGGCTGCTTTATGTTGTACCGTCCATCACATCATCCAGTATCTGAAACCTCTTCCTTCCTTGCTTCCTTTGTCCCTTCTACATAACCTTCTAAAATTGTTTTTATCAGTCCATCACTCTTTCTTAAAATATGCCCACTCCTATTTCTTTTTCTTCTTTTTATTACATCTTGTAACTGGTTTTTTTCTCCCACTCTTCTCAGTAACTATTCAGTTTTTACTCTGTCCAACCAACTTATTCTTTCCATCCTCTGCCATGTCCACATCTCAAAAGCCTCCAGCCTTTCTCTGTCTTTCTTCCTCAAAGTCCATGTTTCAACGCCATACAGAAGAACACTTCATACAAGACATTTCTTGAGTTTCTTCTTGAGTTCTCCGTCCAGACCGCTGCAGAAAATTCTCTTTTTCTTACAAAATGCCTCTTTTGCCATTGCTGTCCTTGTTTTAATTTTTGTGGTGCACTTCCAGTCGGTGTCTATCCTCCTTCCAAGATACTTGAAATTTTTCACCTATTCTAGTATTTGTCCATTCAGCATAATTTTTATTTCTTTATTTCCTCGTAGTGTCAATACTTTTGTTTCCTTTGTGTTAATTTTCATTCCATATTTTTTTCAGTGAGCTTTAATGGAGTCCACCAAATCCTCTAATTATTTTTCCCCTGTGGCTAGAAGGACCATGTCATCAGCAAACCTCAAGCACCCTACTCTTCTTCCTCCAATTTCTACTCCTTTGTCGTCAATCATATTTTCCAAGCAGAGGTTGAAAAGGGTAGGTAATAGACTGCATCCCTCTCTTACTCCTTTTCCTAGTCCGATCCAGTTTGTACTTTCTCCTCTCACTTTAACTGAGGCTTTTTGATTAAGGTATAATGAGTTTACAAGTCTTCAGCTTTTCCAGTCCACTCTCTTTTCCCTCATTATAATCGCCAGCTTGTACCAAACCACATTGGCAAATACCTTTTCTAGATCGATGAAACACGTAAATAGGTCTCTTCCGTTTTCAACAAACCGTTCTCACAAGATTCGCAGGAGTTCTATTGCATCTCTGGTGCCTGTATTCCGTCTAAAGCCAAACTGCTCCTCACCAATATTTTTCGCCATTACTTTTTCAAATCTCTTATTAATTATTCTTAACATCACTTTGGCTGCATGTGAAATGAGGCTGATTGTCCTGTGCTCACTGCATGTCTTGGTTTTTTGTTTTTTCGGTAATGGAATCATTACTGTTGTCAGAAAGTCCTCAGGCCATTCACCACTGTCATATATTTTATTACATAACTTCAACATTTATCTCATTCCATACTGGTTCAAACATTTTAATATTTCTCCCGGTATCGTATCTGTACCTACTGCTTTGCCATTATTCATTGCAGCTATGGCAGACTTTACTTCTTCCATTATGATGGTTGGTCCTTTCTCGTCATCACTTACACTGTTGAGTGATTCAAGTTCCATAGTTTCTGGTTTGCGATCTGTGTCGTGTTGCTCTTTTAGATATTCTTCCCATCTCTGGAGGACATCGTCACGATCTTTGTATACTACCTCTTCGTCTATACTCAAAATTTCCATAGTAGCACTTCCTGCTCTGTTTTGATCCCATGTCAAAGTCTTCACTCTGTTGTGTAGTAAGTCGTATCTTCCCTTTCTGTCCAGTTCTGCAATTGCATCACATTTCTCTTTTAGCCATTTTTTCCTAGCCTTCTCTGTTTCTTTTCGCAGTTCATTTTTAACCTTCTGTACGTCTTTCTTGTGTCTTCAGTGTTCTTGTTTTTGAATTTTCTTCTCTTCTCCATCTTGGATATAATTTCTTGTGTGACCCATGTTCTTTTTGCCCTTTTCACTTCTGCACATCCTACATTTCGCTGTCCTCCTTTAATGATTCCTTCTTTCAACAAATTCCAGTATTCGTTGGCATTATCAGGTGGTTCTTTGTCTTGTAATGTGTTTAGAAACTCTCGAGGCAGTATTTCTGTAATTTGTTCTTTGTTGGATCTTATCTTCCCTAGATCCCGCTTCTTCATCATGGTCGTCTTATTAAATTTTTTCATTCTTATTTCTATTTCTGCCATAACTAAGTTGTGTTCGTTATTAATATCTGGACCTGGTAATGTGTGCACCTTCTTGATTCCATTTCTGTATCTTTCTTCGACCAGTATAAAATCGATTTGGTTTCTGTATTTATCCCCTTTTGATTTCCAAGTGTAGAGCCTCCTCTAGTGGTTCTTGAACCATGTGTTTGCCACTATTAGCTGCCTTTCCCTGCAGAAGTCAATTAGCCGTTCACCTCTCTCATTTCTCTTCCCAAGACCATGACTGCCTACTATGTTTCCCTTTTTCCATTTTCCTACAGTGGCGTTCCAGTCTCTCATTACTATTGTGTAGCATTTTTTATTTTCGTCCATTATTCTCTCTATTACATCGTACGTTTCCTCTACAATTTGATCATCATGTTCAGAAGTTGGCATATACACCTGGACAATTAGTAAATCTTTTTGTGCTCCTTTCAGCCAACAACCAGGTCATTTGCATAGTCCACATATTTAGCCAATTCCTTTTCATAATCATTTCTACTCCATTCATTCCTTTTGCTTCTCCACCTGAGTAGTACAATACATATTCATCTGAGTGTAACTCTCCACATCCATTCCATCTTACCTGAGCAACTCTTACGAGATCCATATGATTCTTTCCCATCTCTCTATTAAGGCTTTATAGTTTTCCCCTGCTTTTAGCAGAGTTCTAATATTCCAGGTATCAATTCTCGTTTTCATGTTTGCCTCCTTTTAAGTTGTTCCCCCCTCCTCCAGGAGATCCGATTGGGGGACTATTTTACCTCCGGATACTGATTTAACATGAGAAGAAGCCATTTTTGTGCATAAAATGTAGACTGCATTATGCAGGGAAGATAATCTGCGGTGGTATTCCGTTGCCTTCCGCAGTTCTGGAGGCCGCCCCTAACATGAGATACAGGCGCCTTTCGCAGCCGCTTGCTTCGAGTCAAACACTGCACGAGAAGTATAGGTTGGAAAATGAAAGACCCCTAGCCCTCGAAACCTAACAGCGTCAGGGTCGGAAAACAACAACAGCTGGCCGCGGGAAGCCCGATAGGAAAGATAAAAATGGTTCAAACGGCTCTGAGACTTAACATCTGCGGTCATCAGTCCCCTAGATCTTAGAACTACTTAAACCTAACTAACCTAAGGACAACACACAACACGCAACCATCACGAGGCAGAGAAAATCCCCGACGCCGCCGGGAATGGAACCCGGGAACCCGGGCGCGGGAAGCGAGAACGCTACCGCACGACCACGAGATGCAGGCGGAAAGAGAAAAGTGAGGAGCCTGGCATAAGTAAGCGGTAGGAATGCCAGGACTCAGCTCGGGGAATAAAGAACCGAAAATCCGTTATTCCAGGAACCGATTATTCTGAGTGGTTTTAACACGCAGGTTTAACTGACATTGAAAAAAAAGAAAAAGATATTTCTGAAAGCCGGTTGTTTCATCGATAATCGCCATCCATAACGTGCATTACAGATAGCAAGGGAAGAACCACAGTGGTAATGACCATGGAAAGCCCTCGGACGTTGGTCGGCGGGTACATATAATCTGCGCCAGCGAGGTCGACTCTAGCTCGCCACCACCACCAATGGAGGGTGAAGCTTTGACAATTCCAGTCACTCGTGCTGGCAAAATGTCAGAAAAATCATTGAACCAACGTAGGCCGAAGAATGCGAGTCGGAAGCCAACAGGGAATTTGTTTCCCTCGAATACGTTACCTCTACTGGATCTACTCATTAATAAGTGGCTTTCACTGGTTACGGCAGAGTTGAAAGAATTTATGCACTTGCCGAATTGAGCCTATTCTCAATGCTAGAGCATTTGTTAACCGGTATTAGCGTGATGTATCCCGAAAGTGAGTAATTTTTTTGTGATGTGTGCTCGAGAATCTGCTGTATACTCTACGGGGTGCTCTCCCATCTCGTTAAAATCGACTATCGAGGACGCTGCAATTTCAAAGTATCTCCAGAGATTGGCCATGGCAAACGCTGTGAAGTGGAAGTACTTCGATCGGTGGCACTTGACGTCATGGAACTTCCGCCATCAAAGCAGAGATGAGTGGAACATGCTAGGCGGTACTTGATTGCAAGTTCTTGGATGGATCGTATGTCAGAGCGCAGTATGTTGTTAACTCCACGCGGTGCTTCATAATGGTAATCCAGATGAATCCATTTCAAATGCCGGGATAACGGTAAAAGCAGCTTAGCGTATTTATACTCGAGCCGTATCGAGCTCAATTTCTCGTGATTTGATCCTGATTTAGCTCTTTTCTCTTTTCAAATTCACGCCACTTCATGGCGCGTGGGCTTCCATTCTGTTAATTTTGGTAACGCGCTATATTACCCACAAATGCGTGTTGTAGGGTGATATTTAACTCGGCGATTTTTCTTTATGTGAAATATTTGTTTCGTACCATTTGTGGATTGGTTGCGTCGGCCGTCAGCTCTCACGGTCATCAACTTTGTCTGATTTATGTATCTGAACAGTTACGGATCACGTGTTTTTATTTTATCATTCCTATGCGAGAAAATAAACGGTATAAATGGGAAAGTTCTTTCCAAAGTGCTTGCGCCCATTATCTGGTAATGTAAGGTGTTTGACAATTCTTATTACATACTTCAATGCGCTGTAGAGGGGACGTCGTAGATAAAATTTTGATAAGGTACCCATATTCGCGAATGTACCGTTTCATGGTACTCTCACAGAGAAGATAATGAGACCCAACCGGTGTTCTCTACAGTACTGTAAGTCTTTCCTCTGGGCCCCCACCTCCACGAGGAAAAATAGTATCTGCCCCCCCACCCACCAAACAGTATTTTATTAATAAAAATACTATTCCTCTACCTTATTCTCTACTTTACAGAATTCAATTTTGAAGGATTTTCAGCAGCAGAAGCTAAAACTACATGGTTTATTACAACGCAAATACGGAACAAACTGTTTACACATTTTCATTAATTCAAAAACTGTCAAAGAAACAAGGGTTAAAATAGTATTAAAACTTTAAATTGGTAAGTTTAGTGTGATGGATGGGCTTTCTTTTGAGAAGAAAGTTCGCAAGACGTGGTGTAATAGCAGAAACAGCCACTCGAAGTTCTCTGCTTACATTTAGCTTCTAATGGGAGTTCGACTTCATAGATGGCAAAGGTGAAAAGCCAATCTCGCACAATTATACTGCTGAAAAAGGAATCCAGATTTTTGTTGCATTTTGGCTCAGAGTTGGGAATTATGCATCCAAAGCTCCAACAAAGATACTTCACAAACTTTACTCATCAGTCATGTCAAAAGGTTGTCCTTGTTCTTGTATATATAGATATGATGATCCAGGAGCATTTTTGAATGGATCCTCAATCCAATGAAATTTATCGAAGTCGACACTGAAATACATTTCGAACTGAAATTATAGTGCTGCAAGACGATGAAGGCTTTTACTTTAATTGGAAATATCGGATTGTATTTGTCCTCTAATACTGACACTAGAGTAATAAACATATATGGCACGCCTTTTTCGATTCGGTTTTGCCACAGCTCTAATTTTTTTACGGACACCTTTAATTTTTCATTCCAAGACAGTACTGTTGCCTTATTAGCTTGAAGTTAAGTGTTAACAACATCCAGTTTCTCAAAAACGTCAGGGAAGTAAGCTATTTTCAGTAGAAAATTTCCGTTTTGAAGTCGTTTTCAGAAACAAATCTTCGTTGCCGAAACAGTTTGTCAGAGAGTGGTTTATCTCCTTTAAAAAACCGAACACCTCATTCCGCAATTCAAACATGCTTTTTAGTTCTTTACTCCTTGAAAGTAATCAAAAAAAGAGCAATTGTGTTCAGCACCCATTTTCTCGCATAGGTCATCAAAAAGGAAAAAGAGCATTGGAAGATGTAAAATTGAATAAGACAAGATGAACAGATGTAATATGTGATCAAAAGTATCTGGACACCTGGCCGAAAATGACTTACGAGTTCGTTTCGTCCTCTATCGGTAATGGTGGAATTCAGTATGGGTTTGGTCCATCCTTAACCTTGATGACAGCTTCCAGTCACGCAGGCATACGTTCAATCAGGCCCTGGAAGGTTTCTTGGGAAATGGCAGCCCATTCTTCACGGAGTGCTAGAATGAGGAGAGGTATCGATGTCGGTCGGTGAGGCCTGGCACGAATTCAGCGTACCAAAACATCCCAAAGGTGTACTATAGGATTCACGTCAGGACTCTGTGGGGGCCAGTTCATTACAGGGATGTTATTGTCGTGTAACCATTCCGTCACAAGCCATGCATTATGAACAGGTGCTCGATCGTGTTGAAAGATGTAATTGCCATTCCCGAATTGCTCTTCAACAGTGGGAAGGAAGAACGTGCTTAAAACGTCAAATTAGGCCTATGCTGTGATAGTGCCACGCAAAACAACAAGGGGAGCAAGGAAAAACACGACCACACCATAACACCACCGCCTCCAAATTTTCTGTTCGCACTACATGCGCCGGCACATGATGTTCACCGGGCATTCGCCACACTCACACCCTGCCATCAAATAAAAAGTCATTATATATATATATATATAATCAGTTCATGACATCTAGTCTTACATATTTCCTTTAGCTGACGGACACGTGCCAGATCGTTCGCTCTCAAAACTCTGGCATCTCTCTCCCCACATCCACCACTGCTGGCGGCTCACCTCCAACCCCCCAACGTTACGCGCTGTTCGCATCCAACTGCCGAACACTACACAAGCAAATATTCCAACATTGAGTCCAACCAGCCACAGACTGCACACAGCGCAGTCAGCGATTTTCATACAGCCGTTAGCAACATAAGAACCTAAACAGCCTACTTACAACTGTATACGGAGACAGAGATGGAACTACTTCCGGCAAATAACTGGGAACGTTGGCTGGAAGTCCCACACCGAGATGAAAAGTTTGGCACAGGAGAGCAATTCATGGAGGGCCGCATCAAACCATCCAGGAGACTTAACTCGGGTGGAATTTGCCCTATGCACGTAGTTTTGAAGAATGCTATTTTTTGTTTGTGTTGGAGGCAAGAGGTTTTACCATTTACCGCACCTCTGAACGTGGGTTTACTACTAAGGGTTTATCTATTAAGTCCTCTCTACAAGTCCTATGAACCTGTAATAGGAATTGGGAAACATCCAGTACATCTTTTGTCAACACTATACATCTGATTATTCTCTTGATTTCACAATGGTGAGCTGTTGCAGATCTAAAATACAGACGAAACTGTTGGTCACCCTTGAAGGTGTAAACTAATAAGCCAGTTAAGTTTTTGCGTGAGTTCAAACTAGTGTGGTTCTCACTAGCAGCCATGATGGTGTACATACGATAGTTGACTGATTGTCTTTAAAATAACAAGTGTTTGATATAGTAGCATTCAGTACATGCACATGCTCACTCTCATTCATGAGATATACGAAGAGGCATTTTCAAACTACATAATTCGACTGTCTTTTCAGTTTATGTGTGCTCTTTATTTTTTGTCATTGCCACTTTGCACGAAATAATGATGTTTCTGACTGCAAGTTAGAAACATTAGAATCACGCTACGCTAATGGTGAAATCACTGTCCTGGCAATTTGCATTTACTAAATTTATCTCACTAAAAGCTAAAAACATCAACATAGGGTGCGTGTTCCTGCATATTTCAATGTCTAGATCTGTAGTAGCTGCAATTATGTGTATACGTTTGCCTAGTTTGAGAATTTGTGTTTACGTCGTAAGATGCACAGACCTTGCGAACTCGTCGGAAGATGTTGCATAACAGCTAACATGTGTGCAGATGACTGATGTGCCTATTCACAGGGCTAATCCACACTACTGAAGAGTAACACTAACAATGACTGAATCAGTGTGACGTATATAGTAAAAGCAAAGATAAGCGACATACCAGCCGAGGCGGAGGGAAAAGCGGTTGGTAATACCGCAAATCGAATCGTATCTGCGTCCGCTCAAATTGACATTTGATACACTCGAAAGACATAACCTATTACATACTTTGAACAATTAAATTATCATAAACCACAATTTTAAACATAAGTGACATTATTTGCTGCTCACTAGCTGTTCAAAAATGGTTCAAATGGCTTTAAGCACTATGGGAATCAACATCTGAGGTCGTCAGTCCCCTAGTCTTAGAACTACTTACGCGTAACTTAACTAAGGACGTCACACACATCCATGCCCGAGGCAGGATTCAAACCTGCGACCGTAGTAGCAGGGCGGTTCCGGGCTGAAGCGCGTAGAGCCGCTCGGTCACAGGGGCCGGCTCACTAGCTGCAAACCAAATAACATCCTGAAATAACCGTTATTTTGTAACAGATAATAATACTCGCTGACGTGTTCTGAAGCTTTCGGACTTCAAAAG
Organism: Schistocerca gregaria; assembly: GCF_023897955.1. NCBI lineage: Eukaryota > Metazoa > Arthropoda > Insecta > Orthoptera > Acrididae > Schistocerca > Schistocerca gregaria. The sequence continues at coordinate 428,095,320 of NC_064926.1, forward strand.
ACAGCTAACGGCCCACTTTCTATGGCATTAGCTCTCTGTTGATCAGCTCACCCTTGTCATGCCACTCTTATTCGACATGTTTCCCTCGCTTGCCTACAGATTTCTCTACCAATTTCTCTTCTTACCTGGTAACTATTGTCACTTTCATTTCAATCTTGTCCTCTTTCATTAAAGCTTCCACTTCTTCTAACAGCAAACAAGGCTTCAAAAATGCTAAACGAATCAATACCATTCCTCATGCCTGCATTATTATTATTATTATTATTATTATTATTATTATTATTATTGTCAATTATCACTATTCATTATTAATTAGGATTATTATTTTAGAGTTTGTAATTACCAACTAATCGATATCACTCTTATTTACTCCATTACTTTATCATCATTATTAGTACTCTGTTGGTATTGTTATTATTGCCAATCGCTTTTTATTAATAAGCAAATTATTACTATTGTGATTGTTATATATTTTTGTACGTATTATTTCTCGCCAGATGAAAGCAATAAATAAGTAAAATAAAAAAAAAAATTGCTTCATGAGAAATTAATTAGTTAATTTTCATGTAAACGCAGCTTGCGTACGAGACATTATGTTTATAGTGAATGTGGGTTTATCATCAGAGAGCTGTTTTCAATGCAGTGATGCCCTGTATATAAGAATCGATTTTAAAATTTTTTGCTAATAATAATGAAATACACTCCTGGAAATTGAAATAAGAACACCGTGAATTCATTGTCCCAGGAAGGGGAAACTTTATTGACACATTCCTGGGGTCAGATACATCACATGATCTCACTGACAGAACCACAGGCACATAGACACAGGCAACAGAGCATGCACAATGTCGGCACTAGTACAGTGTATATCCACCTTTCGTAGCAATGCAGGCTGCTATTCTCCCATGGAGACGATCGTAGAGATGCTGGATGTAGTCCTGTGGAACGGCTTGCCATGCCATTTCCACCTGGCGCCTCAGTTGGACCAACGTTCGTGCTGGACGTGCAGACCGCGTGAGACGACGCTTCATCCAGTCCCAAACATGCTCAATGGGGGACAGATCCGGAGATCTTGCTGGCCAGTGTAGTTGACTTACACCTTCTAGAGCACGTTGGGTGGCACGGGAAACATGCGGACGTGCATTGTCCTGTTGGAACAGCAAGTTCCCTTGCCGGTCTAGGAATGGTAGAACGATGGGTTCGATGACGGTTTGGATGTACCGTGCACTATTCAGTGTCCCCTCAACGATCACCAGAGGTGTACGACCAGTGTAGGAGATCGCTCCCCACACCATGATGCCGGGTGTTGGCCCTGTGTGCCTCGGTCGTATGCAGTCCTGATTGTGGCGCTCACCTGCACGGCGCCAAACACGCATACGACCATCATTGGCACCAAGGCAGAAGCGACTCTCATGGCTGAAGACGACACGTCTCCATTCGTCCCTCCATTCACGCCTGTCGCGACACCACTGGAGGCGGGCTGCACCATGTTGGGGCGTGAGCGGAAGACGGCTAACGGTGTGCGGGACCGTAGCCCAGCTTCATGGAGACGGTTGCGAATGGTCCTCGCCGATACCCCAGGAGCAACAGTGTCCCTAATTTGCTGGGAAGTGGCGGTGCGGTCCCCTACGGCACTGCGTAGGATCCTACGGTCTTGGCGTGCATCCGTGCGTCGCTGCGGTCCGGTCCCAGGTCGACGGGCACGTGCACCTTCCGCCGACCACTGGCGACAACATCGATGTACTGTGGAGACCTCACGCCCCACGTGTTGAGCAATTCGGCGGTACGTCCACCCGGCCTCCCGCATGCCCACTATACGCCCTCGCTCAAAGTCCGTCAACTGCACATACGGTTCACGTCCACGCTGTCGCGGCATGCTACCAGTGTTAAAGACTGCGATGGAGCTCCGTATGCCACGGCAAACTGGCTGACACTGACGGCGGCGGTGCACAAATGCTGCGCAGCTAGCGCCATTCGACGGCCAACACCGCGGTTCCTGGTGTGTCCGCTGTGCCGTGCGTGTGATCATTGCTTGTACAGCCCTCTCGCAGTGTCCGGAGCAAGTATGGTGGGTCTGACACACCGGTGTCAATGTGTTCTTTTTTCCATTTCCAGGAGTGTATATGCAATGCTTAGTACGTACAATACAAGGAATCAAACACTGGTCGTTTATTTCTTTTAGAACTGTCCTTAACGTCATCATTTCATTATATTTGTAATGGTGTCAAATGTATGGTCGTATCTGCACAGTATCGTAACTGGAAACCCCTTATTACCCGAATCATGAGTGCACAAGGTTTCTACCATTCATGGCCTTGATGTCAACGACGCCTGTTTTCTCAGGTCACACCGTGTCATGTAATACGTATGATAGATGCCGTTTCTGTCTGAATATCGTGTTGTAAGCTCGCCGGGAAAAATATCAGGCATTGCCTCCAAAGACTTCACTGGTCTCTATTGCTGTAAATGGCTTAGCCGTGCGGGATTAGCCGAGCGATCTAAGGCGCTGCAGTCATGGACTGTGCGGCTGATCCCGGCGGAGGTTCGAGTGCTCTCTCGGACATGGGTGTGTGTGTTTGTCCTTAGGATAATTTAGGTTAGGTAGTGTGTAAGCTTAGGGACTGATGACCTTAGCAGTTAAGTCACATAAGATTTCACACACATTTGAACATTTTTGTAAATGGCTTAGAATTGATGCAACTTGGCCACGTGACCATACGATGCTGGTTTGCGTGAGGGAGTGAAGTGGTGTGTACTTTCAAATCGGTCGTATGAAATCTGTACACTGATATGTCGGTGTGGAGAGTGACAGAATGGCAGAAAACATTTGTCGTGCCTCGAAGCATCGTGAATGAAGTTGCCCCATTTGAGTGAATATCTACGTGAAGTGGCCAGCATGTCTTCAAGGAAAGGTGTAACGCCTGCAGTCACTCAACACAGCCTAACAACACTGACTGTAAAAAGACGCTGCCCCTTTGTCAGCGACAGCCGGTTCAAAACCCGGCAGCAGTTCCTGCTGTCACTGTATGCAGATTGAAACTCATTGTGACAACGCCGGTTCCCCGCACTTTTATAATGTGCCTCTGGTTCTACCCTGAGGTAACAAACATCGTGGGATAGCACATATACAGGTGGCGGTAATATCGCGTACACAGGGCAACGGTGGAGGTCTCATTTGTACTCATGTGAATCATATGAAAAGATTTCCGATGTGTGTATGGCCGCACCAAAGGAGTTTACCGATACTGAACGTGGAACTGCAGTTGGAGCTAGACGTATGCGGCATTCAGTTTCGGAAGTCGTTTCGGGATTCAACATACCGTAATCCACAATGTCAAGAGGATGCCGAGCATACCGAATTTCGGGCATTTAACTCTCACCACGGACAACACACCGGCCGACGTCCTTCACTCCACGACCGAAGGCAGCCGTGTTTGCGTAGAGCTGCCACTGCAAACAATGTGTAAAATAATTGCAGAAATCAATGTGGGATGTACGACGAACGACAGTGTGGCCACATTGTCGTTAAGAGGCTATTGTAGCAGACGACCGAGGCGAGTTGATTCGCAAACAGCGCGTCATCGCCTGCAGCGCCTCTCCTGTGCTCGTGAGTGTATCGATTGGACCCCTGACAACTGGAAAACTGTGGTTCAGTTGGTAAGAGCTGATGGTAGGGCGCAGACCGCACGAAGCCGAAGACGCAACTTGTCAACAAGCACTGTGCAATATCTATAATGTGTTTAGATGGACCGACAATTGACTGGAAATGGCTATGCTCTGCTACTGGGAGACCATGGAATTGTTATGAATGACAGTGCGTCATGTCACAGGCCTACAAATAATATCGATAAGTATGAAGAATATTCTGGACAATCCGAGCGAATGGTATGGCCACCCAGATCGCCTTACATTAATCCCATAGAACATTTATGGACGTAGTCGGTAGGTCAGTTTGTGCACGAAATCCTGCACCAAAAACGCTTGCACAGTTATGGATAATGTTGATGACAGAAGGAAGGGAGTTAGTCAAAGGGTGCCCACGGAAAATAGGGTGGATGTATCTAATGAGATCAAGGGTGGGCAGATTAAATGCTTTCATTGTTGCAAGCAAGAAACAGAGCGCAAAGGACTCTGCGCCGGGAACATTTACGACTAGTTGAAAAAGTAGAACTATAAAAGGAGTGACATACATGATAAGGATAACAAAGGTTTGCCTTTTGTTCGTTGCTTTGTGAGTAACTAGCTAATTTGTGCACTCACAGATTTCAGCATTCTTTTAGATGCATTGGATGGGGGTTAGTTTAATGAAAATCAGAGTACCTGTAAATGGGGCCCGTTAAACTTGGAGGAAAGGGGGTATGCAGCTGGTAACAATATTCACTTAAGAGTCGAGGGAGTTATTTATAAGAACGTAGCTCCTGGAAAACTGTCAGAACGATATCTATTATACTGGTGCGTAAGTTCCTAGCGGTTTTTCATAAGTTTATTAAACACTAAGGATACACATAAAAGTGACTTTAGTCATCAATAATATATCCTTCTTCATAATTTACAACAGTTTGCCAACGCTGGGGTAACTTTTAGATTCTACGACTGTACAAATCACGTTGTTTTGCGGCGAAGAGCTCTTAGAACCATATTCGGAGCGCATTTTCATCCGGAAAGGCAGTTCCGCTTAAAGTCTGGGTCGCAAGCTCAAGTGAATAAGGTTGGTGCGGAATGACTTCGAAGCCCAACTCATAATTTTTTTTGTCAGCCTAGCAGAATGCGGGCGGCCGTTATTGTGGGGTAGCAACACTCCACGCAGTCTTCCTGGTCTTTTTCTTGTATTGCATCGCAAAAGTCTGAGTTTTTGGCTATAAATGTAAGCAGTGAGGGTTACATCTTGAGGGAGCAATTCGTCGTACACTATACCGTCACTTTTCCACCAGATGCATGGCATTATCGTTCACGGACGAGCGTAAGTTTTCGCACGGGGAGTTTCTGCTTCGTTTTGGCTCAACCATCCGACTTTCCCTTGTGATAGCATACAGACACAATTTTTCGTCAACAGTGACGAATAATCGGTGTTGTTCATGAGCCAATTGATGACGGACAAGCAGAGTTGCATGTATTGCCACCGGTTTAGTTTTATGTTTTGGCTTAGAGCATGTGATACGCATACACATGTTGTTTGAACCTTCTCTATGATAGCGGAATGATCGCAGTTGGCCACATCTTCCACTTCTCGAGCACATTGACGTGGATCGTAGTGGATTAACGAAGTTAGACGATCTTCATCAAACCCCAAAGGTCTTCCTGAACGAGGAGGGTCACTAACGTCAAAATGACCCTCCTTAAAACGAGAAAACCGTTTTCTTGCCGTTACAATGGCACTGTCCCCATACATGGATCAAATGTTCGTGACTGCCCCTGCTGCTTTTACCACTTTACTGAACTCAAACAGAAGTAATTGTCGGAAGTGTTCAGATTTCTTCGCTTGGTATCTAATTTTCTAGAGCCCACAGCTCCACTCGGTATGACCAAATGACAAAATGACAATATGTAAACTCAAATAGGATCAATAAACTACAAATAAAATGTAACAACTAACCCGTAGCAACCGAAATACCAAGAATCAAAAAACAAAATTTTTACGAACTTATACACATCATTATGCAAAAAAGAAGTAACCATGTCCGAAACGTTGTTTCTCCATTGTTGTATTTTTTTTTTTGTATATTCTGACTTGTTACGATTCTCAGATAACTTTTATGTCAACCTATAATTTAGTAATCTCAGTTTTCATTAGAAAAGTTGGGTTAGTAATTAATTGGACTGATAACAATTTTTCTTCAAATTTCGTCAGGCGCCTAAAATGATCTTTTGTCGGTATGAGGAATTTAGACGAGGCTACAGTACAGAAAATATAGTGTGGGAATTGGATGTAGCAATAGTTCGGAAGAGAACCCAAAACACACGCAAGTAGACGTGCTGTATTTTGGATCTGAGAAAGGTAGGAAAATTAGGGACCTTTTTCAGTAGTTTTCCGACATGTTAAACACCCAATGTGGATTAAATCCCTTGAGTGAGTATCTATTAGAGATCAGCGGCTATGTATCTATGCACAAAGCCCTTACTGCCTCTTACTCTGTTGCATGAAGGAGCTTAAACCCACTGTGGGAAAAAGTACAAGGAGTTATTCGTTCACATAGCTAACCCTATTCTGCCCCTGTTTTCTTAGGTTTTAGAGACGTGTTTTCAAACGGCAACCGAAGTTCGCTAACAACCTGCGAAAAGCAAATATTTTCATTCTCGCTGCATACCCAGAAGCACGTTTCTTCTGCTAGCATATTTCTTTCGAAACCTCGTTATTTTCAACAGGGAGGTCAATGCCGCATGCAATACTTACCGTCAATATCATCTTCACTATCACTACCGAACTGGTTAGCACACTGGAATCGCGTTCGGGAGGACGACGGTTCAAACTCGCGTCCGGTCGTCCTGATTTAGGTTTTTCGTGTTTCCCCGAAGTCGTTTCAGGCAAATGCCGCCGGAACTGTAGCTCAGCGTGTTCGGTCACAGGGTTAAGTACTCTCTGCAATAAAAATAACTGAGTGAATGGATCATCGATGAACTTGAACGGTTGTCGAAGGACGTCCGCCCCGAATAAATGCAACGAACACTATCCTTCCCTAATCCGAACCTGTGCTCCATCTCTAGTGACCTCGTTGTCGACGGGACGTTAAACAATAGTTTCCTCCTTCTCCTTCACTATCGCTTTTATTGCTGTTCGTAACTGAACATTGTCTGAGGTTATCTTGCATTAGGAAAGTGGATGCAGTCAGCGACTGTGACGACGTACGCAGCCCCTGACTGGGGCTACGCTGCGCCCACACGCCTGCGCCGCCTGCACCTCATACAGAACAAAGTACTCAGAATTCCAAAAACTCTCCGCACGACTGAACAAAATCATGAGACACTCGCGTAACCCGTTTATCCTTTCTCTGGGTAACTACGACCACAACCATAGATGGAAACATAATAGCCCAAAGACAGTATTAGCAAGAAACTAAACATCTATGGTCCGTAGCTCGCTGACAAGACAGTACTGGCGAGACCCTGCAACACAGCTACTACTGGCAAACCCAGATGCTCGACCCGCCGAAAAACAGGCAATCGCAGGGAAACCGTTCTGTATACAGCACGCAAACCAGTCACACACACACCCTACAATGCGAGCTGATCTATGACCGATCGCCCACTAATGTAAGACGACACTGAATTGTTTCATGGACGCAGCAGCTGCAGCAAGCCCTGCGACGACAAAGGTAACGATGCACGATAGTCCGCAGCTTGTGGTTGTGCGGTAGCGTTCTCGCTTCCCACGCCGTGGTTCCAGGGTTCGATTCCCGGCGGGGTCAGGGATTTTCTCTGCCTCGTGATGACTGGGTGTTGTGTGATGTTCTTATGTCCTTAGGTTAGTTAGGTTTAAGTAGTTCTAAGTTCTAGGGGACTGATGACCATAGATGTTAAGTCCCATAGTGCTCTGAGCCATTTGAGCCATTTGATGCACGATACCTCGCACTAACATAACCACACGTTGCATGCACTGTCACAGCTAGCAAGCCGCTACTGCCCTTACTACCCGTCCTACTGCCGCAGATGCTTTTTTCCTTGGCTCTTGCATTGGCATTTTTTCCCCTCTGGCCTTGCAAACCGTTACCATTCGATCGCTTTCGTTCACTTTCTGTCTCCTGATGGACCATGACAATGAGTAATACTACCCAGACACGTGGATAACATTACAACCCACATCCTGTGACTCACGATTTGAAAACTAATATGTTATCTGGAGGTGACAGTAGAACATTTGGTTTGGTTACCACGTTGGTGTGGGCGTGGAGGGGCCCCATCCTTTCGGGAAAATGTTACGTGAGTTATAAATCATAGAGCGCAGCAATCAGTCGTCCTTTTTTTGTAGGTTTTGTTACGCAATTCCAGGTTTCGGCTAGCGCGTAGCCATTATCAATGCAACATTTTCTACTCTCGATGCATATTAGTTCCCCGTTGTTCGGGCGTCAGTCACAGTTCTTTGAATACTGGTATTCAAAGTATTCAATGAACATTGTCTCTTCAGCATTCAGACTGAAATAAAAAACGTCCAATTTCTCCATTAATCTTAATGCTTTACTACAAGTCATAAGTTGCTAAACGCTTCCATGAAGACAGAGGCTTCTGACATTTATATTGGCTTAATAATAGTGATCCATTTTTTCCCATGGTTTTCATGAATTGTTACAGCAAATACCGAGGTCATTTATGTAGAAATATTTCCTGTGTACTGTATTCCCAACAAGAATCGTGATGATGCTTTGTAAATAAAAGCAAAATGCGTCTGGTGTAAAATACTCTTAAATTGCAGTAATAATTTGTGTAGTGTGTAACAGCTACTGCGGAAGAGCGCCATGTATAGAAACATATTACTTTATAAATCTCTTATTCGAATTTCATTTGCTCCACTTACTTTTTTGTTCTTTCTTTATCGCTGTAAATCTATTTCTGTAAACGTGAGATACGTACTTCCTTCCTCCTCTCCCCTTCTCCACTCCCCCGAACCCCCTACCACCTCCGGGACGAGAACTGAGCACCCCGTCTCTCTACACCTTAGTGTTATCACTTGTAAAAATATGCAAACAATTTCGGTTTGTGAACGTTTGCAAATCATGGAACAAAGGTGAATATTCGTTTGGATGGGGGGGTTAGAAATCCACATTCAGGCTGGGTGACATACCAGTGCTCGTTGTTAATCCTTCGAACTCCTTTGAGCCGATGCTTGCACGCCTCCCAGAATCTCGGAAGTGGCGAACTAAGGCGCGCAGATATCTAGGCGGGTTCAAAGTAAGCTATTACGTGTGATGGTAGAACTGAGTAAGCTTGAAGTTTTGGGTATTCCTGATTATTAATTCCTCTTTCAACCTTTATTTGGAACAACCGAGGGGTGCACTAAACAACTGTGGAGTATGTGGCTACAATCGACCAACTGCGTCCCTCCATTCTTGGAATCTTCCAGACAGCGATGGAATGTTCCAGAAAGATCAGTATTACAAGGCCAGAATCGTGCTAGAATGGCGTGAGGAGCATGATAGTGAACCGAGGGCGTGAAGACCAACAATCGAATGAATAAATGAATAATAATACCTGAGCCTGAAGAAGGAACGGTACCTTGAAAAATGTCAGGTAACCAATGTGATAAGACCAAAAACTGTAATTGTTATACTGCATTTTAAGTACTTGTATGATGTACGTTCTGAAACATTAGACAAAATGCCTTTTTGTTAATTTGAAAACGGTAATAATGAAGGCAACGTGGAGAGAGTAACGCAGTATTGTCCAGATTTAATGTTTCACGGAGAGGTCTGTGACAGCCTGCGATTGACAGACGACTGAATGTTACTAATTTCGCAGATAATGTAACTCCAGAGCCATCCGTTTGTCGGTTATCTCCGTAACCGTTGGAAATCTCTCAAAACTCGTAAATACTACGGACAGCATAAATTTCCAGTGGACTAAGTAACATCGGAATTCCAATTTGCGTCCGCCGATTTCACGCAGCACTGCTATTGGCACGGAGATAAAACACTGCTCTCTTTCCCTATCAGAAGCAAATTGACACCTGTCAGAATTTAAAGCATATTACGCTTGCTGATCGTAACGTTTCAAAAGACATTTTATTTTCAACCTACTGGACAAAAAAGGCTTCCGGCAATTCGATGTTAGCTTGTTATTGTATTAACGTCTGGAACTGCCTTTCCCAGGTGGTATACTTCAGAGAAATTTTCCAAATTGATATTGCTTTTGTAGTTTGTTAGCATAAAGTGAATGGTTTACAATTTTAGAGGGTTTTTTTAATACACAGTATACGTCTGAAAAGATCGTTAAATAACTGTCTAGTGCTTAATCCTGTATCTAGGTTAATGGTTGCCAGGAGAAGGTACACAGGTTGATACGGAAATCAGTACACCAGCAAAAAGTTATTTTGGTCCGAACTAGATGATAAACACTTCACAAACTGGGAGATCTTGATATATCTACAGCCTAATTGGATGGCGTACAAAAAGAGGAGTCATGTAGTTTTTCAACTTTCCTTCGTTGATCGGCGTTTGGGGAATGCAGCAGTTTAATCAGTTAGGGGAAAAAATAAGAAACTGAAATTAAATCCTCTTCACTTTATTAATGGAATGAAGGCAATTTTTCCCTAATGAGTCGTGTGTTATAAGCGGACATAGTTGTCGGAGTGCTCAGACGGCTAAGTTAAAAAAAAAAAAGATCGTTTTCTTCGCGCGTATTGGATTTTTCCCTTCTCGATGTGTCGTAAATGGTCCTCGGATCCTTTGGACATTTTTTCTCTGCCGCTATAAAACGTAACCTCGCTTATTTAGTCCATGTTGTTGATTAATTTCATCGCCATCGTCGTCACACGTAAGTTTTTAGTGCCGGTACTTGATAACGTGCATTTGGAAGGAAGCAGTCTGGTTAACATAGGTTGGTATTGGCGCTCGGTAATAGCCAAGTGCTTTCCATCGCAGCATCCCGGCAGGAAGAGGCACAGCTACTTCGATAAAGAAGAGCCCCGAACCTAGTGAAACGTTTGTACTTTGCTCGCAGACGCGGGATTTTTTACGCTAATAGTGCAATATGAGTGTTTATGTACAGTTACGTAATTTTGTTTAGTTGTATGAGAGAGCAAAATGTCAATGTTCGCATCAGATAGGGTGAGCATGATAGAAATTTTATATCCATTGTCTAACCTACAAACGCCAATTCTACGTGATGATTTCGAACAACCTCAATGCAGTTTTTCGATAAATGAAAAATTATAGGAATTAGCTGTGTTTTTCAAAGTTTCCCATATACTGTGAAGAGTCTTCATTCACATCTACGTGATTAATCTGCTTTTCACAATAAAATGCCTGGCTGAGAGTTCAATGAACCTCCTTCAAGCTCTCTCTCTCTACCGTTCCACTCTCGTACGGAGAGCGGGAAAGTCGAGCACTTAAACTTTTCTGTGCGGGCCCTGATTTCTCTTATTTTATCGTGATGATCATTTCTCCCTATGTAGGTGGGTGGCAGCAGAATGTTTTCGCAATTGGAAGAGAAAACTGGTGACTGAAATTTCCTGAGAAGGTCCCGTCGCAAAGAAAAACGCCTTTGTTTTGATGATTGCCACTCCAGTTCACTTATCATGTCTGTGACACTATCTCCCCTTTTTCGCGATAATACAAAACGAACTGCCCTTCTTTGTACTTTTTCGATGTGATCCGTCAGTCCCACCTGATGCGGATCCCACACCGCACAGCAATACTCCAGGATAGGGCGGACAAGCGTAAAGTAAGCAGTCTCTTTGGCAGACCTGTTGAATCTTCTAAGTATGCGGCCAATGTATCGCAGTCTTTGGTTTGCTCTACCCACAATACTATCTATGTGATCGTTCCAATTTAGGTTATTTGTAGTTGTAATCCCTAAGTATTTAGTTGGATTTACAGCCCTCAGATTTGTGTGACTTATCGCGTAATCGAAATTTAGCGGATTTCTTTTAGTACTCATGTGAATAACTTCACACTTTTCTTTATTCAGGGTCGATTGCCACTTTTCTCACCATGCAGATATCTTATCTAAATCATTTTGCAAGTCGTTTTGATCATCTGATGACTTTACAAGACGGTAAATGACAGCATCATCTGCAAACAATCTAAGACGTCTACTCAGATTGTCTCCTATGTCGTTAATATAGATCAGGAACAGTAGAGGGCCTATAACATTTCGTTTGGGAACGCCAGATATTACTTCTATTTTTCTCGATGACTTTCCGTCTATTTCTACGAACTGCGGCCTTTGTGACAGGAAATCAGTAATCCAGTCTCACAACAGAGGCGATTTTCCATAGGCACGCAGTTTGGTTAGGAGATGCTTGTGAGAAACGGTGTCGAAAGCGTTCTGTAAATCTAGAAATATGGAATCAATTTAACATCCCCTGTCGATAGCACTCATTACTTCATGAGTATAAAGAGCTAGTTGTATTTCACAAGAACGATATTTTCTGAATCCCTGCTGACTATGTGTCAATACATCTTTTTCTCGAGGCAATTCATAATGTTCGGACCCAGTATATATTCCAAACCCCTACTGAAAATCTACGTTAGTGGTATGGCCTGTAATTCAGCAGATTGCTCCTATCTCCATTTTTGGGTTTTGATGTAATTTGATCAAATTTCCGGTCTTTAGGTATGGAACTTTCTGTGAGCGAGCGGTGTGTATAATTGCTGAATATGGAGCTATTGTATCAGCATACTCTGAAAGGAACCTGACTGGTATAGAGTCTGGTCAGGAGGCCTTGCCTTTATTAAGTGACTTAAGCTGCTTTACTACACCGAGGATTAAGTATCTTTTCTACATCTACATCTACACCAACATGTATACATATATCTGTACATCACAAGGTATGTAGCGGAGGGTACATGTGGTACAGCCATCATTTTCTCCCGTTTCTCTTCGTTCCGCAGATGAGCCATGGAAAGAACGACTGTCGACAAACTTACGTACGAGCTCCAATTTCTCAGATTTTGTGGTTATGATCGTTTTGCGAGATATATATGGGAGAGAATAATATGTTTCCCGACTCTTCTTCTACCGCACGCTCTCGCAATTTCAGCAGCAACTATCTCCGTTATCAGCATCAGAGTTACTGACAAGAATAATTAACAGAAGAATAGGAAGAAAATTGTAGATTGTTGGATAACGATCAGTTTAATTTTAAGAAACGTAAAGGCATAAAAGAAGTAATTCTGGCGCTGCAGTTGATACAGGAGGCAGGACACTTTCGTAGGATTTCTCGACATGGAAAAAGCGTTCGACAATGGTGCAAGATATTAGAAATCCCGAGAAAAGTAAGGGTAAGCTATAGGAAAAGGGGGTAATATACAATACATACGAGTACCAACAGGGATCAGAGAGAGTAGGAGACGAAGAACGAAGTGCTCGGATCAAAAAGATTTTGAGACAGGATATAGTCTTTTCCCCTTACTGTACGAGCTATTCATCGAAGACGCAATGACGGAAATAAAGGAAAGGTTTAAGAATGTAATTAAAACTCAAGGTGAAATCGTATCAATGATGCGATTCGCTGATAACATTTCTGTCCTCAGTGAAACTGAAGAAGAATTAGAGAATGTGCTGAATGGAATGAACAGTCTAATGAGTACATAATATTGTCACGGAGAAGAAGGTGTAATTTGGTGAATGACGAACACTAACTTCACTTAACGAAGGTTTATTCAGCACTTGCACATTCGAGAGTGCGAAGCGAACTGCCTCCGCCCAGAACACATGCGGTATATATATATATATACAGTTACAGAACATTCCAGTACAATGATTCTTGACATTTGTGGATACTTCTAGAAGGTACTCGAAGCGAATATAGAAAATAAAATTTTGTGGATCAGGGGAGTTTTGTACTCACGACTCTCCAAGCAACAGCCTAGTATCATAACCAGTATACCATGATGACTGTGATACTCAGCTTCTTATGCGACATTGCTCCCTCCTTAAGGGAACAGCGTCTTGGTGTTACGTCATCCTAGTCCGGGAAAGAATCATCGGTCCTGCATATTCCGACTCCCGATGACTGATGTTGGTCCTTGCGGTGATCTTCTTAGAACGTCCTTTGCTGCTACGCTCTTTGCCACCTTTCCGCTTGTTGCCTGTCGCTGGAGTTTCGAATTTACCCTGGGTTGCAGGATCCTTATAGGGCTTCATTCGAAGGACGTGAACTTTATCTCTGATCTTTCGTCGTCTTGTGTCGGGATCAAAAACTTCAACTTAACAAGTAACATCAGACAAGTGTCTTACAATCTTATAAGGTCCAAAGTAGCGCCTGACGATCTTCTCAGAGAGACCAACCTTCCGAACAGTAGTGAAGAGCCAGACGAGGTCACCAGGCTGGTAGAAAACAGGGCGGTGGCTCGCCTTACCTTCGGCGATGGTTTACTTGAGCCTTCAGTGTGTGGAGTCGAGCTAACTACCGAGCTTCCTCAGCTCTGGTTAACACCTGGCCGATGTAGTCGTCGTTCACGTCATCTGGATCTAACGGAAACACAGTGTCCATCGTCTTTGTCGCCTCACACTCATGCACCAGGAAAAATGGCGTATACCCTGTGGTGTCTTGTTTGGCGGTCTTGTAGGCAAACGTCACGAAAGGTAGCACCTCATCACAGTTGCTCTACTCAGCATTGACGAACATTGATAGCATGTCGGCCAAGGTCTTATTAAGGCGTTCAGTAAGCCTGTTAGTTTGCAGGTGGTAGGCAGTCGTCATGTGATGAGTGATGTTGCACCGACGGTTTATCTCTGCCACAAGATTCGATTGAAAAACTTTCTCTCGATCCCTAATTAACGACCTTGGAGCACCGTGTTTTAATACAATGTCTTCCACGATTAATTTGGCTTCCTCGAATGTTTCGGCTGTTTTCACGGCTTTTGTAATGGCATAGCGTGTCAGATAATCAGTTCTAATAATGATACATCTATTACCACTAGCAGACGTTGGAAATAGTCCGATGAGGTCAATCCCAATAGCTGGAAAGGAGTTTCGGCTGATGGAATTGGTATGAGTCGGACAGGTGGTCTCTGAGGCAGTGCCTTTCTCCTCTGGCACACTCAACAGTGCGACACATGGTGACTGACACTCCTAAATGAACCTGGCCTGAAAAATAACTTGCGGATCCTATCGAATGTCTTAATAAATCCTAAATATCCGGCCTCAGGTGTGTCATTTAATTTCTGTAAAAGATCTAAGAGCATGTATTTAGGAATCACTGGTAGCCACCTCTTTCCTAACGGATCAAAGTTTTTCTTGCAAAGTCACATCCCCTGACCGATGTAAGACAAGCATAATTTGACGTATCTTGGCGTCCTTTTTCTGCTCAGGGGGGAGATCTTGGTGTACACCGAGACAGTCACTATCTTCATCAAAATCTTGATGGTCTTGCACAGAGTTTCTTGAGAGAGAGTCGGCATCTTGATGTTTTCTTCCACTATTGTACGCTATGGTAATGTCATACTTTTGAAGACGTAGTGCCCACCTGGCGAGTAGTCCTGTTGGATCCTTAAGACCTGTCAACCGAAAAATTGAACGATGGTATTAACAACAGTGAACGGCCTTCCATAGAGATACTGTCAAAATTGGCACATGGCCCAGATTACAGCAAGGCATTCTCTTTCTGTAGTTGAGTAGTTTCTCTTGGATTTTGTAAGTGTCCTAGAAGCATAGGGTATAACCTTCTCCTTTCCATCCGAAATTTGCACCAGAACAGCACCGATCCCATACCCACTGGGATCTGTGTGTAGTTCTGTAGGCGCTCTTTCATCATACAAATTAAGTACAGGGTCACTCGTCAGAGCTTTTCGCAGCACATCGAAAGAATCTTGCAGAGCACCACCCCAGATAAATTTAGCGTCGGCTTTTAAGAACTCTTGGAGTAGCCTGGCTTTGATACAAAAGTCTTCGCTAAAACGACGGTGCTAAGAACATAATACGAGGAAACTTCTCACATCTCTAATACTTTTAGGAATAGGAAATTCCGTTATACAGGGTGTTACAAAAAGGTACTGCCAAACTTTCAGGAAACATTCCTCACACACAAAGAAATAAAATATGTTGTGTGGGCATGTGTCCGGAAACGCTTACTTTCCATGTTAGAGCTCATTTTATTACTTCTCTTCAAATCACGTTAATCATGGAATGGAAACACACAGGAACAGAACGTACCAGCGTGATTTCAAACACTTTGTTACAGGAAATGTTGAAAATGTCCTCCGTTAACGAGGATACATTCATTCAGCCCCCGTCGCATGGAATCCCTGATGCGCTGATGCAGCCCTGGAGAATGGCTTATTGTATCACAGCCGTCCACAATACGAGCACGAAGAGTCTGTACATTCGGTACCGGGGTTGCGTAGACAAGAGCTTTCAAATGCCCCCATAAATGAAAGTAAAGAGGGTTGAGGTCAGGAGAGCGTGGAGGCCGTGGAATTGGTCCGCCTCTGCCAATCCATCGGTCATCGAATCTGTTGTTGAGAAGCGTACGAACTCTTCGACTCAGATCTGCAGGAGCTCCATCGTGCATGAACCACATATTCTGTCATACTTGTAAAGGCACATGTTCTAGCAGCACAGGTAGAGTATCCCATATGAAATCGTGGCGGTGAATCGAGGAAGTACAGTACATACTGACGAAACTAAAATGAGCTCTAACATGGAAATTAATCGTTTCCGGACACATGTCCACATAACATCTTTTCTTTATTTGTGTGTGAGGAGTGTTTCCTGAAAGTTTGGCTGTACCTTTTTGTAACACCCTGTAGATTGCGCCTTTTCTGGGTCAGGCCGCACATCTTCGTTTGACACAAGGTGTCCAAGTATTTTGATTTATTTTGCTCCAAAGAGACACTTTCTTGGATAAAGTTTCAGTCCGCCTTGTTGGAGACGCTTAAGAACGGCCCTCAGTCTTTTTATGTGTTCATTAAATGTCTCTGAGAACACTATAATGTCATCTGAACAACAAAGACACATCATCCACTTCAGGTGACTTAGAAGATTATCCATCATCCGCTCAAAAACTGCTGGTGCATTACACAAACCAAACGGCATTACCTTAAACTCATACAGGCCCTCAGAGGTGATGAATGCAGTGTTCTCACGATCAGCCCCATCTACTTCGATTTGCCAGTACCCCAAGTACGTGTCCATGGTTGAGGGAAACGTAGCCCCCTTCAGACAATCTAATGTTGTGTGAAGTGGAAGAGGGTAAACGTCCTTTTTAGCTATCTTATTAAGCTTCCTGTAATAAACACAAAAGCACCCACCGTCATTCTTCTTCCTGACGAGAACCACTGATGGATGACGACCACGGGCTCTGTGAAGGCTGAATGATGTAATTCTTCATCGTTTTCTCTACCTCGTCTCGAATTATTCGATGTTCCGTTGCTGACACACGGTATGCTCTCTGGCTTATTGGTTGATGGTCTCCAGTGCTAATCGGGTGCTTCACCGTCGATTTGCCTAATTTGCTCTTCACCTATGGATTGAAGCATTCAGAGAACTCTTGAAGAATGGCAAGTAGCTTCTTCTGTTGTTCCTTAGTGAGATCTGGTGATAGTCGAGCTAGAAGATCTTGTCTCGTAGTGGTAGCGCTAATTTCGCCCACAGACTCCGCATCGGAGGTTTCTATGACGCTTGGCTGTTCTTGTTCTACAGTTAACTGCTCAGCGTTCGCTACGGAATGCTTCTTGGAGGGATCTGAAATTCTAGGCGACAGTTAACTATCCACTATTCACCGAATCCGTTCTTAACCGAGACGACAGAGGCTGGGATGACCAAGTTATGTGGTTCAGTGGTATGCTTCTCTTACATTCCACTACAAGGTCCATGGGTTGATGCATGGCATGACACATGACAGTTACCTTTCTTGTGCTGACTGCAGGAATGATCACACATGCAGCACACATAGTCTCCACACATTCGGATGTGCATCTTCCTGTCCACAGTATATCATCTTGTCTAGCATAATCTTCGAGCGATCACAATCTATAATTGCCTGAGAAGCTTTCAAAAAGTCCCATCCGAGAATGACGTCATCACTAAACTCTTCTAAGTCGATGAATTCTAAGGGCTGTGTATGGCCACTTACACCCACGCGAATGACACATCTTCCTGTAGGTTTTACGTATTTCCCATTAGCCACCTTCAGCAGAGGTGTTTTGCTGTCGACGAATACGGTTTTCCGCCATTGACGACGGTACTTGTCCGAAATGACTGAATATGATGCTCCAGAGTCCACAAGAGCTTGGGCTGGTAGGCCATCCATGATGATATCGACGTAGGTTCCTATCATTTCTGTTGTGATCAACGGCGGAGGATGTTTCTCTTCGGCGGCCTCACCTCCAAGGAAGGTCAGACTCTCTAGTTTTACAAGTTGGTTTCCTCATGTAGCCACGTAACTTCACCTGGGTCTTGACTTTTTCACCGTTTTAAAAGGAAATGAAGGACGAGAGATTGGGTTCAATGTCTATTCCACTCCCTCCCTTATGATCTCTTGAAGTGTCTCGGTTTTTTGCTCGCCGTGATATCCAAGTGTCTTCAGAACTTTCTCTCTCACTATCTGACGAAGAACACTTGTGAAATTAGTTTCTTCCTCCATCACAGATATCGATACGACGTTTGGAAGCCGTTCAAACTTCTTGTGTGTAATTCTTTTTTAGGTGCATTGTCTGGATGTACTGGTACCAGTTTATGAAGTCATCTGCTGTTGAAACCTCCTTTATGGGTAGGGCTTCATACATGTCCTCAGCAACACGATTCATGAGATGTGCAACCTTATCTTCCTCCTTCATTCTAAGACCCACTACTTCACACAGCTCCAAGACGTCTTGAATGTAGGATGCTGTAGTTTCTCGTGGACGCTGTGCCCTGCACTTCAATTTATCTTCAGCCTTGTACTTCTGTCATTGTGTGTCACCGAAATACTTGCGCGCAGTTCCACCTGGAATACTTCCTAGCTTGTGAACTTCCCTTCGTTATTCTCATACCATTGCTTGGCAGTGACCTCAAAGTGGTAAAATGCGTTAGCCAAACACATGCTGTCATCCCATTTGTTAAATTTGGCTATACGCTCATATACCTTCAGCCGCTTGTTTGGATCTTGGCCATCGTCACCAGAGAATCCGGAAGGATGTCTCATGTGATCGCACACAATTGCTGTCATCGTAATGTCCTCTTCTTCTTCTTCTTCTGCCTCCGATAGATTGCGATCTGTTGAATATGGCTCGAACTCGGGTTTCTCGCCACGTAAATGGCGGCTCTGACGAAGGTTTATTCAATACTTGCACATACAAGAGTGCCTCCGACCAGAATACAGACGGTATACAGTTACAGAACATTGCAGTACAGTGATTCTTGACATTTTTGGATACTTCTAGAATGTACTCGAACCGAATATAGAAATTAAAATTTTACAGTTCAGCAGAGTTTTGAACTCACAACCCTCCATGCAACAGTCTAGTATGACATCCACTTTTTTTTCTTTTTTTAATAATTTTTATTGAACAAACTAAAAGTACACATATAGTCACTATGCAAGAGTTCTTCAAGGTACCATGTAAAAAATATACAAATGACTCTTGGTTAAACAAAAAAATATTAAATAAACATTAAATACAACAAAATATAACATATTCTGCCTTCTTCCTTTTTCTAAAATTCGTTTTTCGGTCGATGCATTAGAACGTGGATAGGGGTGTTGCATTATGTGACAGGTAGGCATGGCACACCCCAACTTTGAGGGGGGTCACGGAACACGCTGCGGAGATAACCAGCAAAAGTTTGTCGGTAAGACGCTTTTCGGGTGAGGGTGCTATGCGCGGTCACAACTTTTTACCAGACGTCAAGGACTGTATGCGGACCACATTGAAAGAGGTACTCTAAAGCCTGTCCTCGAAACCATATTAGGGTAAGGTGCTTAGCAAGAGGACAGTGAAATGTCTGGGGCAATAACAGGAAATCCGGGGTTACCGTCGTTGGCGGGGCACGGAGGTAAAAGCCCACGATTCGTTGGATGAGGAGCCATACGTTTCGTTTCAGGGGGCACGTAAGACGGTGCTCGTCGGTGTCTTCGAGGGCAGAGTGGGGAAGTGGCCAGTCCTATGCGATAAAGTCGACTATTAGTCGGGAATTTTCCATAGACAAAAACATACCAGAGTGCAGACGTAGACGACGGTAAAAAGGGTGCATGCACACACCCCCAAACCGTTCACCCGTTAATGTCAGGATGCTGTACACCATGGGGTCGGAAGGGTTGGACAGCATAAACAAACGGGGAGGACGGGGGACTGGAAGATCGGCCCGAACGTAGCTGAGTTCTATGAAACAATTGGCGACATGGTACAATAATGGAGAAATAGGTGCCACATTGATTGGTGGATCGGGAGAAGGTGGTCGGAGGATGTCTAAGAGACTGCGTGTTAAGGGCGGGATCGCGCCCTGCCAGTGCCGCATCAGAGTGTGGGCAAAGAGTGCAGAAGATCGTGCGAGCACGTTGATTAGTCCGAGGCCACCTTTTGCAGGAGGCAGTGTTAGAGTGTTGTAGCAGACTTTGAAAAGAGCCGCTGCTGAGACGAAATATCCAAAGGCTGACTGGATGCGGCGGCCCAGGAGTAACGGCATTGGGAGAATCTGGACGATTTGTACCGGTTTAGGGGCGACATACATGTCGACATAGGACACACGTGGGAGTTGGTTTAAGTTACGGTGCACTTGACCGCGGACATGGTGCCGAATCCACTGCAAAAGCCACCGGTAAGCCACTGTGCGGAGCTCGTAAATTCGATACCCAAGTAACGAAGGTGGTACTGACTGAGAGTGGGGTCGGCACCATAGCCGGGAGGCCGCGCCCAATGTGCATCATAGTCGATTTACGGACATTAAGAATGCTACCAGAAAGACGTCCATACTGGTGGATCCATTGGATGGCGTCATTGAGTTCCGTGGAGGAGCAGATGAGAAAGAGGAGATCGTCCGCATAAGCCCTACAGTGAAAAGTGTAGTCACGCAAAGTGAGGCCCTGCAGTCTAGAGGTAAGTCCAGTGATGAGGGGCTCAAGTGCAATGGCATATAGTAAAGTAGACATAGGGCATCCTTGACGCACAGAGCGGCGTATAGGAATCGGTCCTACAAGCCTCCCATTGACTTGTACCATCGAGACCGCGGGAAGGTTTGTAAGGTGGCCCCACAACCACGTGCAGTCAGCTCAGGTGAAAGGACCGTAAAACTCAAGTGATATCAGGTGTTCCCCAGGGAAGCGTCCTGTGACCTCTGCTGTTCCTGATCTATATAAATGACCTGGGTGACAATCTGAGCAGTTCTCTTAGATTGTTCGCAGATGATGCTGTAATTTACCGTCTAGTAAGGTCATCCGAAGACCAGTATCAGTTGCAAAGCGATTTAGAAAAGATTGCTGTATGGTGTGTCAGGTGGCAGTTGACGCTAAATAACGAAAAGTGTGAGATGATCCACATGAGTTCCAAAAGAAATCCGTTGGAATTCGATTACTCGATAAATAGTACAATTCTCAAGGCTGTCAATTCAACAAAGTACCTGGGTGTTAAAATTACGAACAACTTCAGTTGGAAGGACCACATAGATAATATTGTCGGGAAGGCGAGCCAAAGGTTGCGTTTCATTGGCAGGACACTTAGAAGATGCAACAAGTCCACTAATGAGACAGCTTACACTACACTCGTTCGTCCTCTGTTAGAATATTGCTGCGCGGTGTGGGATCCTTACCAGGTGGGATTGACGGAGGACATCGAAAGGGTGCAAAAAAGGGCAGCTCGTTTTGTTTTATCACGTTATAGGGGAGAGAGTGTGGCAGATATGATGCACGAGTTGGGATGGAAGTCATTACAGCATAGACGTTTTTCGTCACGGCGAGACCTTTTTTACGAAATTTCAGTCAGCAACTTTCTCTTCCGAATGCGAAAATATTTTGTTGAGCCCAACCTACGTAGGTAGGAATGATCATCAAAATAAAATAAGAGAAATCAGAGCTCGAACAGAAAGGTTTAGGTGTTCGTTTTTCCCGCTCGCTGTTCGGGAGTGGAATAGTAGAGAGATAGTATGATTGTGGTTCGATGAACCCTCTGCCAAGCACTTAAATGTGAATTGCAGAGTAGTCATGTAGATGTAGATGTAAATGTAGAAGTAAGACGGTGCGTATGCTCGCTGCTAAGAGGCGTGCATAGATTTTATAGTCTGCATTCAGTAGTGTAAGGGGGCGATATGCAGAGACATGAGATCCTCCCTTTTGCTTAGGCACAGGTAGAATAATGCCAATGACGAATTCAGGTGGAATTGGGAAGGACGGAGTAAAGAGATCCTGAATCATTTCCGTCCAGCGAGGAAGCATTAACGTGGTGAACGCCTGGTAAGACTCCACTGGGAGACCATCTGGTCCTGGTGACTTGTTCTTGGCCACCTCTTCGGCGGTGATTGCAGACATCATGGACGCTCACTCCGCTACGGTGAGGGTCCGCTCAGGGGAAGGACTGAGATCATCAGGAATTGGCGTTGCCATTGGTCCATCACCATAAAATTGGCGATAATGTTTAGCAAAGGCAGACACCACTGCCAGCTTTGTTGTGTGGTGAACACCATCGAAGGTCGTGATGTTGGGGACGAAACGTCGACGTCGACGACACTGGATGCGGCATGGATTGTGGATGGGGTTTCGTCGTGGAGGAGGTCTTGTCGTCGGGAACGCACCACGACACCATGCAGTCGAGCACGTTGGAGAGAGAGGAGACGAACTTCCCCCAGGGGCTCAGCATTTACTTGCTGAGTACGGGCTTGTCGAACCCGGGGTCCTGAGCGGCTGCTCTGCGCCGCCAGTCTCCTGTCACCGTAACCCCCGGACATGCTTCAGCGACCACCGTACGGCGCGGCGGTGAAATGTTGTGTGCTGCGGGGAATGGAAATCTTGGCTTGACCGCCTGGATTGCGAGGAAGGCCAACCTCTATAAAAAACCCTCAATCTTTCGGTGTGCTCCGCGCCTAGAAGATGCATGGCTGTTGGGGTGGAACAGTCGCAAGCGGGCAACCTCTGGGGCACCTGCCGCACACCAGTTGTATAAGGCTTACTCAGGCACGCGGGGCTCTGTCTGAGCGGACCTTTAGTTCCCTAGCTGCTCGTGGGACCACAATGGACCCTTCGACCTCTACATTTACCCCTACCAGTGGCTTGGGTGGGCCACTGGTAGGAAAACACACCCCATCGAAAAAGCGGCTACGCGCTGTGAGTCCTCCAGCGCCTCGTGTTGCTAGAGATTTAACAGACTGTAGTAACGGAGCACATGCTGATAACCAGAATGTGTTTTTGATTATTAAAAGGAAGGAGGGTAGCTTTGAGACGGTTTCTCCCTTTTACATCCACAAGGGTCTTGAGGGAATTGCAGGAACGCTGAAATCTGTAAAGCGACTGCGCAATGGGACTCTGTTAGTTGAGACTTCTAGTTCCCGTCAAGTCGCTTCCCTTCGGAAAGCAACCTGTCTAGGAGAGTAGGCTATCGAGACCGAGTTCCACTCCACTTTGATTTATAGTAAGGGTGTTGTGACGTGTAGGGACTTGGTGGATATCCCCATAGACGAGTTAAAATCTGAGTGGGCTGACGAAGGTATTGTTGACGTGCAGCATATTATGAAACGAGTCGATGGGGACCTCGTCAAATCTGACTCGTTTATTCTCACGTTCAGTTTGCCTGAGACTCCCAGAGCATGTTAAAGCGGGGTTCTTACGTTTGCCAGTATGGCCATATTTCCCCAACCCAATGCGCTGTTTTAAATGTCAGCGCTTTGGGCATACTACGTTGGGGTGCAATGGGATAGCCACTTGTAGTAAATGTGGTCAGCCTGCCCATGACGGAGCCGATTGTTCATCGCCTGTGAAGTGCGTGAATTGCTCTGGGAGTCACCCTGTCTGGAGCCGGATCTGCCCCATCTATCTCGAAGAACGGAAGGCATACGAGATTAAAACATCTAAGCGCATCCCCTATGGTGAGGCCAAGAAGCTCTTTAAGGCCATGCAAACCTCCTCTGTTTTCAACATCTTTCCCTTCCGCTCTCAAAAAACCAGTACAACTGGCCACTGTTGCTACGCAAACGGAGGTTGCTAGTGTTAGCACTAATACCTGCGCTTGCCAGTGCACTTGTGCTGCTGTGGTTGTTTTGCAACCTGCGGCTCTCCCCGCTACGTCGGACAAGGCCGTGGTTGCTGACATTGGGGTACTTCCTGCCTCTCCCCATATAGCGCCTTCTGCCCAGGCGAGTAAAGCTCCAACTGTTGACAAGGCTCTGCATTCTAAGCCCCCCAAGACAAAGCCCCAGAAGATGAAGGTTTTGCCACCTGAGGAGACTAGTCAGCGTCGGTCCGATGACGAGGCCATCGTACTGTCTGACATCTCCCATGGGTCGTCATCGGAGCTTATGGACATTGATGTCGACCGGGGGCGATCTTCTCGCCCCAGAAATAAATCTCCGGCCAGTGCAGGCTCAACTCAAAAGCACAGAGACAGGGTGAAAGTTCAGTCACCCTGATCACTGGCTCCCATATTACAGTGGAACCTGAATGGGATCAGGACGCATGTGGCCGAATTACAACTCCTTATAATTACAACTCCTTATACGAGAGTGCCCCTTGTGCTTATGTCTCCAAGAGACACATTTTCGGGCCACTGATGCTCCTTCTTTACGGGGCTAAACCGTATATCGAAAAGATGATCTGACGGGGGAAAGTGCAAAGGGTGGTGTTGCGGTTTTTGTCCGTGACATGCACCCCTCATCTGAGCTCCCTCTCGTCACCGACTTGCAAGCAGTTGACATTCTTGTGGGTCGAAGGCTCAGTCTGTTCAGTTTATTTACCGCCTCAGGATGCGATAGACTCTGAGGCTCTCACGGACCTTATTAGCCAACTCCCCCGCCCATTTCTTCTTCTGGGGGACTTCAACGCTCATAATGTCTTATGGGGCTCTCCGACTACTTGCCCCAGGGGTCGAATTCTGGAAAGCCTCATGATGTCTGAAGAACTGTGCATCCTCAACTCTGGTGCTCCCACTCATTTCTGTACTGCTTCCGGGTCGTCGTCATCGGCTATTGACCTTTCCTTTTGCTCTCCAGCACTTGCGGATTCTGCTCTGTGGGAGGCTGCTGCTGATCTCCATTCTAGTGACCACTTCCCCCTTTGGATTCGCCTCCTGGATGGGGCTGTCGCATTACCAGTGCTGACTGGACACTTTTCAGCCAACTGGCTGTTTAGGAACACCGTGCCAGCGTCCACGAATGGGTAGACCATGTTACAGCTGTGATCTCCCATGCTGCTGAATTGTCAATCCCACGGTCATCCGGTCATCCCAAGAGGCGTCCTGTCCCTTGGTGGACCACTGAGTGCCGCTCAGCCATCCGAGCCCGCCGTGCAGCTCTGCGCCGCTTCAAGTGCCGTCCCTCAGCTGACAATCTTGCGGCCTTTCGGGTGGCAAGGGCCAGAGCGCGGCGAGTGATTAAAGAGAGCAAACGACGGTCATGGCAATCGTTCTTTAACTCCATCTCTCGCTCCGCTAGTTCTACGAAAGTATGGGAAGCCATCAGGAGGATTTCCGGGAAACTCAGCCAGCTACCTGTCACGGCATTGCTGCATCAAGGATGTCTCCTCACAGCGCGGAGAGACATGGCCCAGACACTGACCATGCATTTTGCGGACTCTACCGCCACTATTAACAGTGATCCAGATTTCTGCCGCTACCGCACTGCCATCGAGAGGGGTCACTTGGACTTCCGGTCTCTAAATTCTGAACCCTATAACTGCCCCTTCACAATGTGGGAACTGGATTCTGCGCTGTCTGTAGCTCATGATACTGCGCCTGGTCATGATCAAATCCGGTACAGCACGTTGCGGCACTTGTTGCTGCCATCCAAGGAAGTTCTCCTGAACTGTTTTAATATGATATGGTTACCCGGCACGTACCCTGACTCGTGGAGGGAGGCGATTTTGATTCCCCTCATCAAACCAGGGAAGGACCGAACGCATCCCAGTAGTTATCGGAGTATTGCTTTGACGAGCTGTGTTGGGAAGACGTTGGAACGCATGGTCAACCGCCGCCTGGTTTGGCTGCTCGAGACCAGGCAGCTCCTTAGCCCCTCTCAGTGTGGCTTTCGGAGATGTCGTTCCACTATAGACAACTTGACCCTGCTTGAGGCCGCCATCCAGCAGGCCTTCCTACTTAACCAGCATTGTCTAGGGGTCTTCTTTGACATTAATAAGGCGTATGACACTACTTGGTGCCGCCTTATCCTCAATCAACTCCATGAGTGGGGCTTTCGTGGCCGTCTCCCCATCTTCATTCGGTCCTTTCTTTCTCACCGCCTCTTTCGGTATCGGGTTGGTAATGTGCTATCTGATTTGTACGTGCAGGAGAATGGTGTTCCTCAGGGTAGCGTTTTAAGTGTTACCCTCTTTGCTGTCGCTATTAACAGTATCACGTCCACTATCCGGAGTCCTGCCCAATGCTCCTTGTTTGTGGACGATTTTGCTGTTTTCTGTTCTTCCTCCAGTTTTGTCACTCACTGCTAGTCGGCAGTTGCAGCTTACGATAAAGCGCTTAGAGACATGGACTGCAAAGACGGGTTTTACCTTTTCTGCAGAAAAATCTGTGTGTGTTCATTTTAATCGTTCTCGGCGTCCTTTTACCTCCCGTGAATTGCGTCTGAGGGACACCGTTCTTCCTTTTAGAGACACTGTGAGGTTCCTGGGCCTCACTTTTGATTCCAAGTTGTCGTGGTTGCCTCACCTTAAAGACCTCAAGGTGCGGGCCCTGAAGGCACTGAATATTTTGAAGTGTCTGAGCCATCGGTCCTGAGGAGCAGATCGGGCGCGTCTGCTACAGTTTTATCGGGCTTTCGTCCGATCGCGTCTTGACTATCCTTGCAGCATGTATGGGTCAGCAAGGCCTTCGTATCTGAAGATCCTTGACGCAGTACACCATGAGGGTATCAGGGTGGCCACTGGTGCCTTCCGTACCAGTCCCATCCCCAGCCTGTGTGCTGAGGCAGGGGAACCTCCGCTCGCCATCCGGCGGAAACTCCTCATGGTACGACGGGTGTGTCATCCTGCGTACCCTGCCGTTGCCCGACCGACTATGGAACGTCTCTTTTCCAGTCGTCCCAGGGCAACGAGACCATTTGGGATTCGTGCCAAGCATTTGCTTGAGTCCCTTGGTGTGAAGCGTGTGAAGCGTGTGCCCCCCCCCCCCCCCCCCCAACCTTGTCAGGTTTTACTCGCCTGCCTCCCTGGTATCTTCAGAGGCCCTGCATCCTTCTAGACTTGTCGGAGAACCGGAGGAACTGCACTCCAGCGTTTGTTTTTACCTCCTTATTTTACGATATTTTAAACCAGCATCCGGACCATGTACCTGTATTCACAGATGGCTCTAAACAGGGGGACTCTGTTGGTTGTGCTATGGATTTCCCTGATCGAGTCGTCAAGTTACGGCTTCCTGCGGCGTTTACCATCCTTGATGCCGAATTGTTTGCAATCTTGCGGGCATTGGAGCAAATGAGATGTGTTCCCAGTCTTAAGTTCCTCATCTGTTCTGACTCCCTGAGTGCCCTTCAGACCATGCAACACTTGTACCCAGCGGATACGGTCGTCCAGAACATCCATGATGCCCTACTCCACCTGCAACGGCAGGGGAAGGAGGTTTCTTTCTGCTGGGTGCCGGGGCACGTGGGTATTATGGGAAACGAACTGGCGGATGTGGCTGCCAAAGATGCATGTTCCCTCCCTCACGTTGTTGAATGTGCCGTCCCCCTCCATGCTGTAACCTCCCTTTTGCGTTTTCGTGTTATGCATCAATGGGAAGAGGAGTGGGTGGCAGTTTCTGACAATAAGCTGCGTCTGGTAAAGGTCACTACGCGACCATGGCGTACGTCCTACCAGTCATACAGGCGGTATGAGGTTCTCCTCACTCGCCTCCGCATCGGGCACAGTCCCTTAACGCATGGTTTTTTACTCCGGCGGGAGGACCCCCCAATCTGCAGTGCTTGTGGCGTCCAGATTACTGTCCGCCACATTTTACTTGACTGTCTTTTATTCTCTGACCAGAGGGCGGTGGTTTATTTGCCACCGGATTTGCCCTCTATTTTGCAAGACGACGCAGCGACTGTAGTTAAGGTCTTACGGTTTTGTGTCCTGTCCAATCTGTTGCCTCGGATTTTAGGGAGAGGGTTTTAGGTAAGAGGTCCGCCAGTCACGATTACCTCCTTGTTTCCCTTCGGTTTCTTTTCTCTTTTCCTTGTGTTTCCTTTCCTTTTTATGTGTTCCTTCTCCTCTTGTTTGGCCCCTGTATGTGGGGATTTGGAACTGCGTCAGGTCTGCATCTTTTAGCCATTCTCCTTGATCGCTGTTCGTCTTAGTCCCTTCACTGCATGTGTTCCTGTTTT
Organism: Schistocerca gregaria; assembly: GCF_023897955.1. Lineage (NCBI taxonomy): Eukaryota > Metazoa > Arthropoda > Insecta > Orthoptera > Acrididae > Schistocerca > Schistocerca gregaria. The sequence continues at coordinate 428,123,401 of NC_064926.1, forward strand.
TCTGTGCTTGGGCGCTGATGACCACGCTATTTAGCGCCCGTAAACCTCAAACACACACACGCACAGGAGACGAACTTTAGTATGCTGTCGTTCCCTATGGGTGTCAGGTGACAGAGGGAGCGCATCGAGCTCACCGCGGACGGCGTAGTGAAAATTTGTGGTGTCTCGATGCCATGCTGCAGCTTCCTCGCCACACTGTATGAAGACCTTTCTCGTCGCAGGTTTGGCACATTTGAGCCACCAATGGAACTTGGATGTGTACTGCGGGAGGCGTCTTTCGCATGACGCCCATGTAGTGGCAATACATTGTCGGCAGTGTGGATCATTAAGGAGGGAGGTATTAAGCTTCCAGTAACTTCTGCTGCGCCACACTGACTGAGGTGGCAGAGCCAGGGAGCAAATAACGGCGCAGTGGTCCGAAAATGCAAGGGGCCATCGTTCATATTGGGCGACTTCATTGCCAAGGTGAGAAGAGACATAAAACCGGTCCAGTCTGCTCGCAGAATGTGCTGTATAATGACTAAAACCGGGGGTATTGCCATGAATTTTCTCCCAAACGTCCACTAGATGAAAACAACCAGGCATTTGGTCCTGCGGATGGAGGACGCAGTTGAAATCGCCTCCCATGATAAGGTATCATAGCGTCCAGAAAACAGGGACGCCACGTCATGTCCGAAGAAAGTGGACCGCTGCCAACGGGTCGCGGAGCCAGACGGAGCGTAGATATTAATGAGACGCGTGTCGAAGATGGTAACAGCCATGCCACTTCCACAGGGAAGGATTGTCGTGTCCTTGAGTGGGATTCCTTCGCGTATGTAGAATGCCACTCCGCGCCCTGATTGATCTCATGTGGACGTATATGAGTCGTAGCCATAGACTGGTGGTAGTGTGGCAACGCGTACTTCCTGAAGAAGGGCGACGTCGACGTCAGAGGCCCGAAGCATGTCACACAGGAGTTGCAGCTTGGGTGCAGTGCCGGTCATGTTGATGTTCAGTGTGGCAAACCGGTACGTTTGTTTCAGTGGTGGTGGACGCGCATCTACCATCACCAAGGAAAGTATGAGGAGGGCACGGACAGGAAGTCCCGTCCCATCAGCTGCAGTGCCTCGCTTTTGATGTTAACAGGCAGCCTAGTCCGGCGGACGCAATTCATCAGGAGGAGGGGGCGTATCTTTCTCAAGTGGTCGGCCTATGCACCTGTGCAGAGGATCTGTACAATGTCCATGGGAATTGCGTCGTGGTGAGAGGGATCTGGAGTTCTCGGCGGGGAAACAGGCGTCTCAACCTGCGCACCGATCGTTACATTGTGCTTGGTGACCTCCATGTTGGTCCCGTCCTGCGGAACGTCTTGTTCATCGTGAAAGTTGTCCGCCGACCTCTGCGTTGAAATGTCGGCTGGTTGGGTGTCGTCTTTGTCGTCGCGATGCTTTGAGAGCCCGTGGGTGAACGGCGACGGTGTTTGCGCCTACGTGGTGAGTGTTGTTTGTGCACGTGTTCCTCAGTGTCGGACGACGGCAAGGATGAGCGCCGACCTGGTTCGAAGGCGTCGGTGGGTACAATGAAATTGTCAAACAGGTGTTGTGAAGAAGTGCTGTTCTCCTCAGCGTCCGATGCGGGAGCCTGTTCGGCGGCAAGGTCGTCAGGTGGGACGTCCGCACCGTCCATAGGTGACTGGGACGGTGGGACGTGCCGATCGGAAGGACTGGGCGACGGACTGGACGAAACTGTAGACGTGGCAAGAGCCGCTGCGTAAGTGACCGGTAGGGCGGTCATCGTGGGTGTGACGGACGCTTCCGACAACGGGAGCTGCGCGACACGTCTTTGAATGCATTCAGACCGTAGGTACCCTTCTTTCCCGTAACCGGACAGGTTGGCCGTCGTACATTATAATGGCACGGCAGCCTCCGATACGTAGATAGGAAGGCACGTGTTTCTGCAACTCGATGCGGACCTGTCTAGTACCGTTTAAAAAGGGATAGTTTGAAATTTTACCCATCGTTCGGTAACATGTTCCAGAACGTTGCGATAGGGACGGAGCGCCTCGATGACGACGTCTGCAGGTAGTTCGAACGGCAGTTCGAAGATCCTTATCGTCCGTGTGCCGAGACCTGCGTGATCGACGGTAACTAGTCCGACGTTGTCGTCAGAATGACAGAAGCGCAGTCCACGTTTTGCCTCTTGAAGCACCTTGTCGCACGCCGTATCGATGATCATTTTGACGTAGACGGTACTGCTAACTATGGACAAGTGGATACCAATTAGATCCGTTGGTGGTATTTTAACTTCATCGCGAATAAGTCGTTCTACCTCCAGGGCCTTGTGTCGGGCGAAGTCGGAACAAAAGTTGAAACGTAGTATCTTCTTCCGATAGTTGTGCGCCATGGTGGTCTAGAAGGGAAAACGGCACTTACAGCGGCCGAAGTAAACACAAGCACACGGTGCGCGCCTCGCCCGCAGCGCTCTGGCACGTGACCGCCTCGCAGCACTGCCGGCGGCAGACTGTCCACTAGACCATTGCGATTGTGCTACTCAGCAAATTTTGCGACCATGTGAACTGAGAATAAATAGAAGAAAGCGAGAAGTAATGAAAAGTAGCAGAAATGAGAACAGCGAGAAACTTAATACCAAGATTGGTGATTATGAAGTAGATTAAGTTAAAGAATTCTGCTGCATAGACAGCAAAATTACCGTCGACGGTCGGAGCAAGCAAGGCATAAGAAGAGGACTTGTTGTAGTTGTTGTTGTGGTCTTCAGTCCTGAGATTGGTTTGATGCAGCTCACCATGCTACTCTATCCTGTGCGAGCTTCTCCATCTACCAGTACCTGCTGCAACCTACATCCTTCTGAATCTGCTTAATGTATTCATCTCTTGGTCTCCCTCTACGTTTTTTACCCTCCACGCTGCCCTCCAGTGCTAAATTTGTGATCACTTGATGCCTCAGAACATATCCTACCAACCGGTCCCTTCTTCTTGTCAAGATGTGTCACAAACTCCTCTTCTCCCCAACTCTATTCAATACCTTACGTGATCTACCAATCTAATCTTCCGTAGCACCACATTTCGAAAGCTTCTATTCTCTTCCTGTCCAGACTATATACCGTCCATGTTTCACTTCCATACATGGCTACACTCCATACAAATACTTGCAGAAACTACATCCTGACACATTTATCTTCTTCATAAACGCTTGCCTTGCCATTGCCAGTCTATATTTAATATCCTCTCTACTTCGACCATCATCAGTTACTTTGCTCCCCAAATAGCAAAATTCCTTCACTACTTTAAGTGTCTCATTTCCTAATCTAATTCTCTCAGCATCACCCGACTTAATTCGACTACATTCCATTATTCTCGTTTTGCTTTTGTTGATGTTCATCTTATATCCTCCTCTCAAGACACTGTCCATTCCGTTCAATTGCTCTTCCAAGTCCTTTTCTGTCCCTGATAGATTTACAATATCATCGGCGAACGTCAAAATTTTTATTTCTTCTCCATGGATAGTAATGCCTACTCCGAATTTTTCTTTTGTTTCCTTTACTGCTTGCTCAATATACAGATTGAATAACATTGGAGAGTGGCTACAACGCTGTGTCACTCCATTCCGAACCACTGCTTCCCTTTCATGTCCCTCGACTCTTACAACCGCCATCTGGTTTCTGTACAAACTGTAAATAGCCTTTGATTCCATGTATTTTACCCCTGTCATCTTTAGAATTTGAAAGGGCGTATTCCAGTCAACATTGTCAAAAGCTTTATCTAAGCCTACAAATGCTAGAAACGTAGGTTTGCCTTTCCTTAATCTTTCTTCTAAGATAAGTCGTAAGGACAGTATTGCCTCACGTGTTCCAATATTTCTATGGAATCCAAACTGGTCTTCCCCGAGGTCGGCTTCTACCAGTTTTTCCATTCTTCTGCAAAGAATTAGCGTTAGTATTTTGCAGCTGTGACTTATTAAACTGATGGTTCGGTAATTTTCACATCCGTCAACACCTGCTTTCTGTGGGATTGGAATAATAATATTCTTCTTGAAGTCTGAGGGTATTTCGCCTGTCTCATACATCTTGCTCACCAGATGGTAGAGTTTTGTCAGGACTGGGTCTCCCAAGGCAGTGAGTAGTTCTAATGGAATGTTGTCTACTCTCGGGGCCTTGTTTCGACTCAGGTCTTTCAGTGCTCTGTCAGAGTCTTCACGCAGTATCGTATCTCCCATTTCATCGTCATCTACATCCTCTTCCATTTCCATAATATTGTCCTCAGGTACATCGCCCTTGTATAGACTGTCTATATACCCCTTCCGTCTTTCTGCTTTCCCTACTTCACTTAGAACCGGCTTTCCATCTGAGCTCTTGATATTCATACAAGTGGTTCTCTTTTCTCAAAAGGTCTCTTTAATTTTCCTGTAGGCCATATCTATCTTACCCACAGTGATATGAGCCACTACATCTTTACATTTGTCGTCTAGCTATCCCTGCTTAGCCATTTTGCACTTCCTGTCGATCTCATTTTTGAGACGTTTGTATTCCTTTTTGCGTGCTTCATTTACTGCATTTTTATGTTTTCTTCTTTGATCAAATAAATTCAATATGTCTTCTGTTACCCAAGGATTTCTACTAGCCCTCGTCTTTTTACCTACTTGATCCTTGCTGCCTACACCACTTCATCCCTCAGAGCTACCCAATCTTCTACTGTATTGCTTTCCCCCATTCCTGTCAATTGTTCCCTTATGCTCTGGTTTAGACAGTTTATCCAGGTGGCATCTCCTCAATTCCCACCTTTTTGCAGTTCCTTCAGTTTTAATCTACAGTTCATAACCAATGGATTGTGGTCAGAGTCCACATCTGCCTCTGGAAATGTCTTACATTTTAAAACCTGGTTCTTAAATCTCTGTCTTACCATTATATAATCTATCTGATACCTTCTAGTATCTCCAGGATTCTTCCATGTATAAAACTTTCTTTTATGCTTCTTGAACCAAGTGTTAGCTATGATTTAGTTATGTTCTATGCAAAATTCTACCACAAGGCTTCCTCTTTCATTTCTTACCCCCAATCCATATTCACCTACTATGTTTCCTTCTCTCCCCTTTTCCTACTCTCGAATTCCAGTCACCCATGGCTATTAATTATTCGTCTCCCTTCACTACCTCAATAATTTCTTTTATCTCATCATACATTTCATCAATTTATTCATCATCTGCAGAGGTAGTTGGCATATAAACTTGTACTACTGTAGTAGGCGTGGGCTTCGTGCTTATCTTGGCCATAATGATGCGTTCACTATGCTGTTTGTAGTAGCTTTCCCACACTCCTATTTTTTTTATTCATCATTAACCCCACTCCAGCATTACCCCTATTTGATTTTGTATTTATAACCCTGTATTCACCTGACCAAAAGTCTTGTTCCTCCTGCCATCGAACTTCACTAATTCCCACTATATCTAACGTTAACCTATCCATTTCCCCTTTTTAAATTTTCTGACCTACCTGCCCGATTAAGAGATCTGACATACCACGCTTCGATCCGTAGAACGCCAGTTTTCTTTCTCCTGATAACAACGTTCTCCTGAGTAGTCCCCGCCCGGAGGTCCGAATGGGGGACAATTTTCCCTCCGGAATATTTTACCCAAGAGGACGCCATCATCATTATCCATCCAGTAGAGGTGCTTGCCCTTGGGAAAAATTACGGCTGTAGTTTCCCCTTGCTTTCAGCCGTTCGCAGTACCAGCACAGCTAGGCCGTTTTGGTTAGTGTTAAAAGGCCAGATCAGACAATCATCCAGACTGTTGCCCCCTGCAGCTACTGAAAAGGCTGGTGCCCCTCTTCAGGAACCACATGTTTGTCTGGGCTCTCAGGGGATACCCCTCCGTTGTGTTTGCACCTACGGTACGGCCATCTGTATCGCTGAGGCACGCAAGACTCCCCAACCACGCCAAGGTCCATGGTTCATGGGGGGAATAAGAGGTCTAGAACTGCCAAAAAAGGCGTTCCTGGTCATGAGAAGTCTACTAGAATCAAACATAGGCTTCAATTTGGGAAGAACGTTCTTAGAATGTACGTTTGGACTACAGTTTTGTATTGCAGTGAAACATGAATTGTGAGGGAAGTAGAAGAGAAGAGAATAGAAGCCTTTGAACACTGACAAGAAGATAGAGGATCGTAGTACCTCGATTAAGACATCAGGGAATAATTCCTATGGTACTAGAGGGAGTGATAGTGCATAAAAATGTGTATAGAGGAAGGCAGAATTTGGAATACATCCAGCAAATAATTCTGGTCGCAGTTTGTAAGTGCTACTCTGAAATGAAGTTGTTGGCACGGGAGAGGTATTCATGGCGGCCCACATCAAGCCAGTCAGGAAAGAACTCGGCTAATCTTTCCTGTTATTGACCCACAGAACGGCAAAAACGCAAGCTTCTTCGAGGCTTCCTCGGTATCCTTCTGCTTCCGTGTTTTCGGAAAGATAGCTTGCGAAATCTGGCTGTTATCGTAGATGTTTCTCTTGAATACTTTTCGTAAGTGGCTCAGTTCCTTCGCACCAGGGTAAAGCTGGTACGACGAAATATTCTCTTCGCAGCAGCAGTGTTCGCATGGAAGCTCAGGGAGGCAAAACGTGGAATTGTTTTCTATTCAAGGCAGCGTTGCAGCGAGCACCAGTGACGTCACAGAAGACAGCGCGTCTATGTAAGGACGGTTGCAGCAACCGAAAGACTGTCATCATTTGACAACGTCTGAAGAGTACTCGGGCGAAAGCTCTGTGGATTTCAAATCACTTCACGCGACTGGATGTTTGGGAGCATTTTATCATTATTCAGGAATTGATCGAACGAGAATTTGGAAGCCACTTCTTTTCCTTGCAGTAAGCTGAAGTACGATCCCAATACTGTCATTAAAATGCTGATACTGAGTACTGAATTTTAGTACTGTATCTCAAAACTACATGCACCATAATTTTTTTAAAGTATCTTACTGATCGCAAATCTTGCTCCGACGCATTAAATTAAGACAGTTTTTGAGGTTTTCGAATCTGAGCATCACTTAATTATTTATCCTGTAGGATAATAAAATTGATGGCTCTCGGTCTTCCACCATAACCGAGATCATCAACATGAGGTAGCAAATATGAGGTAACAAATATGAGGTAGCCAAGGAGGAGGAAACGTGGGTTCTACTATGCCAAGGCTGCTTGGTAGCTGCTACAGGAAAGCACAATTAATTAGCAGGTGTACAAAATAAGAAAGTGTTAATTACTTAACTTTGTTGTAGTGCATGATCTGTTGGTTGATAATTAGAGAAGACGCGACTGCACTAACCGTCTGTAGAATGACATAATTTACAAGTCACAAATCTTGCAGTGACGAATCAATCTCTCGTAATCTTATATGTCGGATCCTGTGGATTTGAAGACTAACTTGGCTGTCGACATGACAGACGGTAGAATTGTTTATAACTGCCAACTTAGTACTGTCGACCTTACTGTAGTACTATTACGGAAGTTTACAAGTGGTCTACAAAGACTTGATGGCAGCAATGACCGAGTTGCAGACGATGACTCACTAACATCGGCGCAGGCTGACCACTAAGTAGGGCTACGAACTGCAGACTGGCACAACTACACTACACTCCTGCTACACATGAAGTGTCCTAGCGACGCCTCGTGGCAAGTGTTAAGTACTGCCACTGGCTGTGTACTCTTTGGCTAACACAGCCGTTCTTCTGTTCCGTTTATCGAGGGAATCGTATACGGCAGATCGATCTCTCGGGCGGCGGTGTGGTCGTATGACTGACGACATCATAAAAATAATGACACTGTAACAAATTTCTTAGTAGGACAGCAATAGTAGATTTCGATGCGGAGGTGGAGCCAGAATAGTATGTACGGCGTGTCGTTTTCGAGACTGCTGAGAATAACGAGCTTCTTCATTGGCGAGATGTTGGGGCCAAATCAGACGATTCATAGTAGTCGATGTGGTTACAGACATACTGGATCGCCACATACACAACATAGTCAATCAGTGTCAGTCAACAGATCGTGTAAAAAAGGTGACATGTTACTACACCGAAATTTGCTACGGTAATGCTATTTTAGGACAACTCTACAGTTTTGTGCGCGAGTGAGCGTCGGAACACAGTATCGCATTTTGGACATGGTTAAGAAGCACGCCGGTAACACATAGCCCAATGGACGGTAAGTGACATGCTCTCTGACTTCTGTACTTTGTGCCTTGTTTAACTGTGCTTTATTCTAAATTCTGTGGGCCGGAAAATGTTGGTAACCGCTACTCCCTGCTTTTCGACAAGTCTTTTTTGTTCAACTAACGGTTACACTTTTTTTTGAGCGATTGTTGTACGAAGTATAAGAAGTTTTATGTCACTCATAACGCAGATAGTTTTGTCGTACATGTGAGACCTATTACGTGTTACTTACTGATAATGTTAAAGAATGGTATGTGCAATGCTTGGGCATTGTGAATATCAATGGTAATTGAAGTAACTGTCTTTACTTGCAATTATAATTCCTTAATATAGGCAAGCTCCCACAAACGGAGGCCCTGAGAATACGTTTTACTCAGCCAAATTTGCCTGTATTTTTTGCTTGCAGTTCGAAACGTTGTTTTTATGGCGGTGTAGAACATGGACGACTCTCCAGCTCGGTGCAAACTGTTTCCGGAATGTGAACTCTGTTGAAGTCACCTGGGCACATATGGCGCTTGGAGGCTGCGTCCTGCTTCTCGTTATATTCGGGAAGTGGATAAATATATGGAAACACAAATCACACACTACCATTCCAAATACGGTGTAAGAAATCCGTTGACATTCTAAACAACTTCCGGTCGTCTCGGAATGAATAAATACAAGTGCTGTATGGTTTTCGCCGGTCCCGTGTGACCGAGCGGTTCTAGGCGCTACAGTCTGGAACCGCGCGATTGCTACGGTCGCAGGTTCGAATCCTGCCTCCGGCATGGATGTGTGTGATGACCTTAGGTTAGTGGGGTTTAAGTAGTTCTAAGTTCTAGGGGACTGATGACCTCAGATGTTGAATCCCATAGAGCTCAGAGCCATTTGAACCACTTTGGAACGAACGTTATACCATGGGTAGACCTGGCCAACCAAAATGGACACATAAGCCTTCGTAGTAGAGCGAGCTGGCAGAGAAACCGAAGGGGCCATGGAATGCTACGATATGACTCCCCCGGGTTCCCGGGTTCGATTCCCGGCGGGTTCACGGATTTTCTCTGCCTCGTGATGATTGGGTGTTGTGTGATGTCCTTAGATTAGATAGGTTTAAGTAGTTCTAAGTTTTAGGGGACTGATGACTACAGACGTTTAGTCCCATAGTGCTCAAGGTCATTTAACCATTTTTGATATGACTCACCAAAGCATAATCGAGCTGCTGCCACGTACCACTCTTAGGACGTAAATTCTACTAGAAGTTAGAAACATCTCTTTGTGCGGATAGGGCTCACGATTTCGACATTCAGTTGTGCATTGAGTACTATAGCTTTCTTCCTCTTCATTTTTCGTCACAATCCTCTTAATACCTGTCTATCACAATCAGTCAACAGATACTTTCGTCCGCGTTGTGACATTCCGGGTGATGTTTTTCCGCATTCCCTGCATGCGATATAAATCCTGGATATAGTGCCTCTTGAAACACCAAACACTTCACCTACTTTGGTTACGGAAACGCGCAGCATACGAGCACCAACAATTTATTCACGTTTAATGCACTTAGCTGCCACATAACGGATTCTCAAGTACAAAGAAAACTGTTATGACCCTTGTATCTGTATTTATTTTCAAGGAGCATTTCTCACAGTGTTTCCTTATCTTTTTAGTACCCCTCTAGGTCAAAGTACACTACTGGCCATTAAAACTGCTACACCAAGAAGAAATGGTTCAAATGGCTCTGAGCACTCTAGAACTTAGAGCGACTTAAACCTAACTAACCTAAGGACATCACACACATCCAAGCCCGAGGCAGGATTCGAACCTGCGACCGTAGCAGCCGTGCGGTTCCGGACTGAGCGCCAAGGAGAAATGCCTGGTCGTAATAACGACCTTGATACGTCAGGGCATTGAGTCAAACAGAGCTTGGATGGCGTGTACTGGTACAGCTGCACATTTAGCTTCAACACGATACCACAGTCCATCAAGAGTAGTGACTTGCGTATTGTGACGAGCCAGTTGCTCGGCCACCGTTGACCAGACGTTTTCAATTGGTGAGAGATCTGGACAATGTGCTGGCCAGGGCAGCAGTGGAACATTTTCTGTATCCTGAAAGGCCCGTACAGGACCTCAACATTCGGTCGTGCGTTATCCTGCTGAAATGATGGGTTTCGCAGGGATCGAATGAAGGGTAGAGCCACGGGTCGTAACACTTCTGAAATGAAACATCCACTGTTCAAAGTGCTGTCAATGCGAACAAGAGATGACCCAGACGTGTAACCAATGGCACCCCATACCATCACGCCGGGTGATACCCCAGTATGGCGATGACGGATACACGCTTCCAATGTGCGTTCACCGCGATGTCGCCAAACACGGATGCGACCATCACGATGATGTAAACAGAACCTGGATTCATCCGAAAAATGACGTTTTGCCATTAGTGCACACAGGTTCATCGCTAAGTACACAATTTCAGGCGCTCCTGTCTGTGATGCAGCGTCAAGGGTAACCGCAGCCATGGAATCAGAGCTGATAGTCCGGGCTGCTACAAACGTCGTCGAACTGTTCGTGCAGATGGTTGTTGTCTTGCAAACGTCCCCATCTGTTGACTCAGGGATCGAGACTTGGCTGCACGATCCGTTACAGCCATGTGGATAAGATGCCTGTCATCTCGACTGCTGGTGATACGAGGTCGTTGAGATCCAGCACGGCGTTCCGTATTATCCTACTGAACCCATCGATTCCATATTCTGCTAACAGTCATTGGATCTCGACCAACGCGAGCAGCAATGTCGCGATACGATAAACCGCAAGAGCGATAGGCTACAATCCGACCTTTATCAAAGTCGGAAACGTGATGGTTCGCATTTCTCCTCCTTACACGAAGCATCACAACAACGTTTCACCAGGCAACGCCTGTCAACTGCTGTTTGTGTATGAGAAATCGGTTGGAAACTTTCCCCATGTCATCACGTTGTAGGTGTCGCCACCGACGCCAACCTTGTGTGAATCTCTGAAAAGCTAATCATACGCATATCACAGGAATTTCTTCCTGTCGGTGAAATTTCGCGTCTGTACCACGTCATCTTCGTAGTGTAGGAATTTAAATGTCCAGCAGTGTAATAAAACCGAAGAACTGCAGGAATGGATTCCAGACTGAAAATGGAGGAAAAAGATCCTATGAACATGTTTCCGCAAATGGACGCTGCGCGTACAACAAGAAATCGTCCCGGAACACGGCTCAGAGTTTCAGCGCTTCCTCGTCACAACACAGTTTCAAAGTGGCCTCCATCGGATGCGGTGTTCGCAATCACTCGTCGTATCATTAATTGCACTCTTTCAAACGTTCTGGCCTCTCTCCGAATAGCCTTCAGGCGTCGTGAACACGCCGTTGAAGTATCTGCACATCAGGGACTTGTACAGCATACACAACGCTTTTCAGATATCCCCAGAAGTAACAATCGGAGTGTTTTAACTCCAGTGACCTATCAGGCCGTGATACAGAGCTTCCGCGTACTATCCAATGTCCGGGGTAGATGTTGTTGAGGTGTCGGCGAACTGTAATGTGGATTGGGAGTGGTGCTCCGTGATGCAGGGACTGCACCACCTTAAGCAGTCCAGGCAGAGTATTCTGCAGGATCTGCAAGTGCGTTTTTCGGTCAAGGTGTTGTTGAATAATAATTGGTCCAATTACGTGATGCCGAGGAACCCTGCTCCTAAACTGATGGTGAAGCGATGATGATTAACCATTACTCGAGAATTTTTGATCGACCACAGATGACAATTATGTATATTTATGATGCCACTTCTGGAAAAGGTTGCTTCGTCGCTCAATACGACTGAGGACAGAAATCCCATAATTGTGATGATCTGGTGCAAAAACCGTCGACAAAATCCTTCCCATAGAGGGAAATACGCTGCTGACCATCCTTGCACTCGTTGCAGGGATGATAGCTGTTGTCATGAACATAATCGTAGTTTGCGCTTCACCATGTTGGTGGACCACTTGTCTGGAGCTTGTACTAGGGCTCGTCTTAATATCCTGTCGAATTATGTCCTGGAGATCTGGTATACAAAAGTCAGTCGCCTCCCTGTGCGTTCGTCTGTCTGAAATGACCCATGTTCATACGAACGTCCAAAAAGAGATTCAAATGTTGTGTGGTGTGGTTGGTGTCTGAGACGTTTCTTGCTTTGGTACAGCCGTGCCGCTTATCGACCGTTTTCACGTGCTTGGCCGTTCACATACATCATCTCGGCTTGTTCCCTACATGAATACCTACATGAATATTCTACTGCTTACAGTACGCTGCCTCAATCACAAAGCCTGCAGCACACAAGGAACACACGGCACTTGGTCAGAGAAACGTTCATCCGCCAGCACCAACTACCGTGGCAACAATGAGTTGCCGGGCGCATGTTCATAAGACCGTATTCCCTTATATATATATATATATATATATATATATATATATATATATATATATATATATATATATATATATGGTGTATCATAATTAATGGCGTAAACGCATACAGTCGAAAGTACACGATAATAGAAGCAAAAAAGTCTCAGTAAACATAGGGTCGAAAATGCATATCTTAAGAGCTACGAGCAATTTTTCATCTTCGATACTGTGAAACAAATCTCTTCCACTGCAAGCTCTTTGCTTTCCATATTTTGGGAAGTGGCAGTATGGGCCAAAACAAGAAAAAACTGTCCATTAAACATGTGCTCTAAAATACATACGCGAAGAACTCCGATAGATACATACCGTTACTCTTCTAATGAACAAATGCCCATAACTTTTAAGGTATGCGTTGTAGAGCACCTGTTTACTGGACGTTGTTTCTTTACCGATCAGACGTTGTAGTTTCACGGACAGATAAGCAAGGAGATTTTATGTTTCAGTAGTTTCTGTGTTAATGCTAGATTCATTAATGGATTAATGCTAGATTCATTATGGATGATGCTAGTGCCAGCCGCAGTGGCCATGCGTTTCTAGGCGCTACGGTCTGGAACCGCGCGGCCGCTACGGTCGCAGGTTCGAATCCTGCCTTTGGCATGGATGTGTGTGATGTCCTTAGGTTAGTTAGGTTTACGTAGTTCTAACTTCTAGGGGACTGATGACAAAAGAAGATAAGTCCCATAATAATGCTCAGAGCCATTTGAACCTTTTTTTTTCTTTTTTCTTTTATTTGATAATGCTAGTGTTTTTCTTGTAAACAGCTCTGTTACTCTGGGATTCAGGTTGGTTGGTGACAGCAAATTTCGTAGATGAATAAATTTAACGTGAAGCTGCGCTTGATATTCCCAGTTGCTTAAACAGATGCCTGTAAGGCATACCTGTGTGAACGCAACACGTAGTTCTAATGACTTCTTTTCGTACAATGAATACTTTTTACGTTAGTGAGGAGTTGCCGCTCAATATATTCCCAGAAGACATCAGAAAATGAAAATATGCGAAATAGGTTAACTTTGTGATTTCTGTATCACCAAAGTTGAGAATTATTCTTATGGCTAAAGTAGCCGAATGTAAACTTTTAGTAGATCTACAACATGGTATTTCGAGTTTCATTTCAACGGTATAGACACCTTAGAATTTAAACCTTTCGAATGTAAACTTTTAGTAGATCTACAACATGATATTTCGAGTTTCATTTCAACGGTAAAGACACATTAGAATTTAAACCTTTCGACCAAGTACACTATGAACTAAGGTATTCTTGGTTGATAGAGGAGCAGGACATTTTTTTATAACACAAAACTGGATGAGCCATGATTTTTCAAAGTTTAAGCCCAGCACATTTGTGTAATATCAGTCATGACATCTGCTGTGTTTTCTAGTGAGCTTTGTCTACTCGGCTTCATAAAACGAGATACATTATTTTGTAAAAAAATTGATGTCAGCGATATAGACAACGGCTGTACAAAGCAAGAAGAATTTGACGACTTAACCATAGAGAACAGGGGTTGTGTGGGATTCTCCTCAGATCGTGAGTTAAGTGAGTTAATCATCGAATGTAATGAGTTTAATCAGTATCCAATGCAACACTCATTTTTCACGTTAATTTCTTTCTCCTTTCGGTATTCCGCGTTTCCGAGAAAGACACGTACATGTTTCCATTTGTACTGGAAATGCACAACATACGAGGAGCTAGGTAGGCTCTGCCAAATCAAGGTAGAACACTGTGATGCTCTAATACTCTACTTACCTGAGATCTTCTACAGTTGTCCTTCTCCTAGTGCAGATGTAGTTCTCAGGTGAGGATTACGTAATTATTGAGGTGAAACTGTAAAATAATTGGTAGGACAGCTAAGGCTCTCAGATGTACTAGATGATCTCTTAAACTCCAAATTGGGGATGCCAGATGATTTTTTTTTATTCACTCATCACACGAGTCACTTTGCAGATGAGGCATCAAACTGCACACAATACATGTTACAAATATACTCCTATAAAGTTATACTATTCACGTTTTATGTTTGAATCAAGTTTATTACGTTAAGCAAACCTTGAGAAACTCTGTTCACAATTATAATATACAATACTATACTGTTCTTCTCTGCTTGGCACGTAGCATCGTGGTTATTCAATACAAATTTATCCGTCAGAGATCTTAATTATTTGGCCTGTAACGCGAACAGAACTGCACAACTACTCTTGCCCTGAAATGTCACGAGGCCTGTAATTGCGTGTTCGGTGGTCCCTACTGGAAAAGCTAATTATTTACTTATTTTTCTAATCGCTTGGAATCATTTGTTCCAGGACCTTTGAAAACTGGTGCTGGAAGGAAAATTCTTTCACATAAAGGAGTTGACTGTGAAAGGCGTGTTTTGAATGAGTCACCCTTCATTTCGGTTACGTATTTTTGCATATCGGTTACGGGAGTGTTTGGTGTATTTTCTGACTGCTCGCTGATCGATTATGCTGTCCCTCTGCTGTATTGAAGGTATTAAGGTTTGACTGTCGATCTTTGGAGTGAGTATCTCAGCCAAGCCTAGGGCGTTGTGGTGCCCCGTGAGCAAGTTGTATGTGGAAGGAAAGGGGGCAGTTGCAATGTGGCAGCTGTAAAGCATCATTAAATGGAACCATTCGTACGGAGGCAGTCAGCTAGTTGTCGTTCAATTTGCTCAATCCTAAGAGGGCTTGCCACGTAGCGCACTGCATGTTAGGTTAGACGGTACTAAGTCATTTTGTTTGTGAACTGTATTTTATTGTGAGTTGGTGGAATACGCATGGATGAGCCGGAAGGGACCTCTTGAAAGTTGTTTATACCAGACAAGTATTGGTCTGATAAACTCGATGCCACGGAGTGCACGATATTGGTGTTGCCATTGAGAGTGGCATTATTAGTTTCGAGAGACCATGCAACGTTTTTTGAAACGATGTTGACAAGCACATACTGTTCCTATCTACGCTCCCTGCTCAGAGTCCGAGGAAAGGTGTTGATGCTTTTCTTTTCTTTACTTAGTAGTTAGCATGTATCTAGCGGCAGTGTGACTGATTAGGTTTTCTGACGAACTGCGTAGCAGAGTGACGATTAGGCTGACCTCAGTGTTCAGCACAAGTTACGTTCGCGGGCTAAATGGAAAGTTAGTATATCACTGTTTTCACTCACCAACAGACGGGAAATATTTACGTATTTTCATAATATTGCCGATCTAGGAATTGAGTCAGATCGAACTCTGTTATGTGGCAACAGCCTTGCCGCAGTGGATATACCGGTTCCCGTTACATCACCGAAGTTAAGCGCTGTCGGGCATGGCCGGCATATGGATGGATGACCATCCAGGCCGCCATGCACTGTTGCCATTTTCCGGGGTGCACTCAGCCTCGTGATTCCGATTGAGGAGCTACTCGACCAAATAGTAGCGGCTCCCGTCACAAAAAAACCACCATAGCGGCCGGGAGAGCGGTGTGCTGACCAAATTCAAAAATGGTTCAAATGGCTCTGAGCACTATGGGACTTAACATCTGACGTCATCAGTCCCCTAGAACTTAGAACTACTTAAACCTAACTAACCTAAGGACAACACACACATCCATGCCCGAGGCAGGATTCGAACCTGCGACCGTAACGGTCGCGCGGTTCCAGACTGAAGCGCCTAGAACCGCTCGCCCACACTGGCCGGCTGTGTGCTGACCACATGCCCCTCCTATCCGCATCCTCAACTGAGGATGACACTGCGGTCGGATGGCCCCGATGAGCCACTTCTGGCCTGAAGACGGAGTGCTAACTCTGTTATGTACAGCAAATGCTACATCTTTTGTTTACTGTATTAAGGGTTTGTTGTAGTAATTCTTCTAATACACAGAAGAGCCATAGAAACTGGTACACTTGCCACAGCGAGCTCGCAGAAGTGTCGTAACACGATTTGTCATGTACTCGACTAATGTCTGAAGCAGTGCTGGAAGGAACTGATACCATGAATCCTGCAGTGTTCTCCATTAATCCGTAAGAGTACGAGGGCGTGGAGATCTCTTTTGAACAAGGCGTTGCATCCCAGATATGCTCAATAATGTTCATGTGTAGAGAGTTTAACTAAGAAGACTGTTCCTGGAGCCACTCTGTAGCAATTCTGGACATGCAGGGTGTCGTACTGTTCTGCTTGAATTGCGTAAGTCCGTCGGATTGCACAATAGACATGAATGGATGTAGGTGATCAGACAGGATTATTACGTACGTGTCAGTTGCCAGAGTCGTATCTGGACGTATGAGGGCTCCCAATCACTCCAACTGCACACGCCCCACACCATTACAGAGCCTCCGCCAGCTTGAACATTACCCTGCTGACATGCAGGGTCCATGGATTCGTGAGGACGTTGTCTCCATACCTGTACACGTCTGTCCGCTCGATACAATTTGAAACAAGATTCGTCCGACGAGGTATCATGTCTCCTGTCATCAACGTCTCATGTCATTGTTGACAAGCCCAGGTGAGGCGTAAGGCTTTGTGTCGTGAAGGCATCAAGGGTACACGAGTAGGCCTTCGGCTTCGAAAGCCCATATCGATGATGATTCGTTGAATGGTTCGCACGTTGTCACTTGTTGACGGCCCAGCATTGAAATCTGCCGCAATTGGGGAAGGGTTCCTCTTCTGTCACATTGAACGATTCTTCTCAGTCGTCGTTGGTCCCGTTCTTGCTGGATCTTTTACCGGTCGCAGCGATACCGGAGATTTGATGCTTTACAGGATTCCTGATACTCACGGTGCGTTCGTGAAATGGTCGTACGAGAAAATCACCACTTCATTGCTAACTCGGAGATGCCGTGTCCCATCGCTCGTGCGCCAACTATAGCACCACATTCAAACTCACGTAAATCTTGATAACCTGCCATTGTGTTAGCAGTAACCGATCTAACAACTGTGCCAGACACTTGTTGTCTTGTATAGACGTTGCAGACCGCAGCGCCGTCTTCTGCATGTTTACATGTCTATGTGTTTGAATGCGCATGCCTGTACCAGTTTCTTTGGCGCTTCAGTGTATACTGGAAAGCCGGCCTGAGTGGCCAAGCGGTTCTAGGCGCTACAGTCTGGAACCGCGTGACCGCTACGGTCACAGTTTCGAATCCTGCCTCGGGCATGGATGTGTGTGATGGCCTTAGGTTAGTTAGGTTTAAGTAGTTCTAACTTCTAGGTGACTGATGACTACAGAAGTTAAGTCACATAGTGCTCAGAGCCATTTGAACCATTTTTGTATACCGGAAATTAATTTGAATTTTCCAGTTTCTTTGCCGTGATCAGACCAATACTCCCATTTCATAATTTTTGTAAAGTAAAAATTAAAGTTTTGTATTTAATGTTTGTTTGGATTACGTTCAATTACATGAAAGTGTTACATGAAAGTGAGGTAGATGATTTTGATCCGTTTACTTACTCTACATAAGACCAAAATTTCTTGGGATTTTCACCATATCGGCCAGAGGATTTTTGCCTTTTTATTTAATTGAATGTTTTTCACATTGCTCATTTTGGCTTCATTAAGCTTTTGTTTCCCATCAAGGCTTACACGTCATTTGACTCTGTGATAAGCTCTCTGTGCTTCCGTAGTAACACAGTGACTGAATCACAGCGGACGTTTCTTCCCACCGCAAACAACATTTAGAGATATGTACATACTTCATACTGTAAATTTTTTCCCTTTTGTGTTGCACAATCTCTGATACAGACTAATCAGAATAGGTGTACTGTGTTTACTCTCAGATTCGTAGAGCAAAAATCTCACGGGATGAAATGTGAATCATGCCCTTAAAACAGCAGGCCTCTGGAGCATTGCACATGGGCCGAAACTGGTACCAGGTGGTCATGTGCTACTCCGCCGCTGACGTAAATCGTGACAGTTTAGTAGTATGTATACGGTAGTCGGTTGTGTGGAATTATTTCTCTCATTTGTTTGTGTCGCAGGCACGAAGAAAGATAAATTTTTTGCAGTGCAGTGACAACAGCGTTCCTTGTTTAGAGTATATGAACAGTATTTACTGGACTTTTGTGGAAGTTTTCGTTTCGAGTTAACTCCACTCAGAGTCAGGCAGTCATCTACCGGTACACGTCAAGAACGGAGGAAAGGGACAATGATTAACAAACTATTAAATATCGCTTATTTGTGTAAGAGGGTGCCAGTGGAGTCAAACAAGCTTGAAAGGTTTAAAAAAGGAGAATTAAGAGATCACATCGCTGTAGCTAATTGAACGTCGCGCGAACATTGAAAAGCGCATGTAAACCGACTCCCTGGCGTTGCTGGTCGAACAACGCCATTTGCGCTGTTACTGTCGTAGTTCCTGTTCATAGTCTCAGTTGAAAACGTTTAAAACAATTAATCAGTCATCCGATTGTGAAATACGGTCGATGGTTCGGTTTCTGGCAACAGGTAACATTGCAGCAGCGGAAATTCATCATCAAATAAGTAAGGTGTATGGCCCCAATGCGATGAGCGGTAACAAAGTCGTTAAGTGGGGAAGAGAATCCCAGGACGGAAGAGAAAATGTCCATGATGAACCGCGATCAGGCCGACCATCAGTGATATCAGAAGATTTGGTCAAAGCCGTGGAAGAACAGATTTGTTATGACCGACGATTCACAATTTCTACTTTGGTATCGGAAATTCCGAATGTGGTTGGTTGGTTGGTTTGGGGAAGGAGACCAGACAGCGAGGTCATCGGTCTCATCGGATTAGGGAAGGACGGGGAAGGAAGTCGGCCGTGCCCTTTTAAAGGAACCATCCCGGTATTTGCCTGGAGCGATTTAGGGAAGTCACGGAAAACCTAAATCAGGATGGCCGGACGCGGGATTGAACCGTCGTCCTCCCGAATGCGAGTCCAGTGTCTAACCACTGCGCCACCTCGCTCGGTCCGAATGTGGATAGAACAATTTTGCACAAAATTGTCGCTGGAAAGTAGCTATTTCGTGAACTGTGAACATTTTGCGTTACAAGGCTGCTTAGTAAGTAACACAAATTAGAAAGAATAGCTTGTGTTCGTGAGTTTTTCGACCGGTATCATAACTAAGTTGACCAATTCTTAGAGAACATTGTAACTGGGGATGAGACGTCGCAAGTAAGCCCTTCGCAACAGATGAGGAGGTGAAAGAATCATTACAGGCAACAGAGGTCTATCACATAGGGATGCAAAAGCTTGTAGAACGTTAAGACAAATTTGGATACATATATGGAAAATATATAGAAAAATAGAAAAAAATATTTAAGGGATTTAATAAAAAAGTTTATTTAAAAAATTCCTAATGGTTTATGAAATTCCAATGGAATCCAGGCCATTAGCTGCTTACAGACGTTGATAAATATCAACGGAGACAGTTGAAAATGTGTGCCCTGACCGAGACTCGAACCCAGGATCACCTGCTTACGTGGAAGACTCTCTAGTGGACTTTTTCTTTTATTTTTTTCGTTTTTTTAAGGAAGGCAGGAGAAACAGAATCTTTATTATTCACAAAACCATAGTACATCCATGTACATTACAACTTTGCTCGTAGTAACTTAACTGCCGTTCTACCATGCAGCATGATATATCAACAAAGTGAGCCAACCTCCGGCATGCTTAAAAAAGTATTTATGGATGTTAGAAAAAAATTCGAAGAAACATTCCATTGCTAACTGTGGAAGTGTTAGTTCTTCCTGGGTCTCATACTCGATAGTTTTCCTTAGCTTATCACTTTACTTGGTCGGTTCCACAACAACAGCACCGCCGCTCATCTTTGCGCACCCAACTCACTCCAAGTACATGGCGCGTCCGCAAAAACCGTTCCTAGGAAATTGGCAAAACAGTCCTTGTACTTTAATAGCCGTAACAGTTTTGTGTGTCCATCTTGCAAGTATTGTCAGTAATCCAGTACGTTCAGTACGTTCTGACGTACGTCTATATATGCAATGGACCGTCATATCTGTGATCCATGTCACTGGGTTCGTCTTATGGCGCGGAAAATGCGTTTCCTCTGGAAGAAATACTATGTCTGAAGGTATTGCTGTATATTTAGTTCGCCGCATGAACGCATGACCGCCAAACGCCTCGCCACAGACCAGCCGGTGGTCGTCCGTATCGAGCATGCCGCATTGCTGACACATGGGCGAATCTGCCGAATGTATTGCGTACTTTTCGTCATTCGTTTGGTATTTCCGGTTCACTACAATGCTCCATGTTGACCTGACTGTTGTAGATAGGTGGGGTTTGTGTACCGTGCTCCACACCACGTGCCAATTAACGACTGGATGTTTCCGTTCCAACGTCTTCCGGGTGATCTGTCGAAGAAGCAGGTGGTCCTCCGATGTCGACTGTCGGGACGTCGGTAAACGCTCTCGAACGTCCATCTCTTCAACTATGAACGTGGGCACATTCATTAATGGGGGCGATATATGGCGATGTTGATACTAGTTTTTCGATGATCGTCCCCGTAAGCGAGCGATTTCTGTTGCGCCACCGTTTTAGCATAGTATAAATATACATGGCATACGCCTTCTCGTGCACGTTCACTCGACAAACACCCCTTCTCGCGCTGGGGGGGTACGTGTGTTGTACTGTACCGTAAAGAGCTGTCCCAGGCTTACGTAATACCCAAAAGCCGCGTGAATCCACATAGCCATCTTTCGTGTCAAGGGGAGAATGTGTGTCAGGTGGCACATCGTGGGAGCGAGATAAAGGTTGTCGAGTGACACTTGCTGCACGGGGGGCGTTTAGTCTTGCTGACGTGCGGACACTGAGCAACAGCTGTCGGTAGTTGTCCGCAGCCGTTCCCGCCGTCTCCTTATGAAACGTGAAACCCACAGGTAAGGTCTTTCCGTTCCTGGTTCTAGTCCACGCCCCACATGCATGAATTGTGATTTTCGGAAGTTGACCTCGCTGCCAGCTGCCAACCCGTACGTCTGTAGCCAATGCAGTGCTGATTGAGTCTCCCCCTCATTCCGAACGAGGAATACAATGTCATCCGCTTATGTTCTACAATTGAATGATAGATGCCGCAGGGAGATCCCGGTAAGTCGCCGTTGAAGGCCTGCGAGGCACGGTTCTAAGGCGATCGCATAGATGAGGATCGACAAGGGGCAACCCTCTCTGATTGACCTTAAGATATTAAAATTCTCTATTCTCCCTCCGTTGATCACCACTGCTGATCTGCCGCCGTGCAACAGCCGCATCACAGCAGTGGTCAATAACGGAGAGACGCCCATCCTGTTCATCACCGCCGCGAGGTACAAATGATCCACTGCAGGCGGCATGCAGCCGCGAGGGTGAGGACGTCATGATATAATTGCGTAGGCTTCCGCGGCCAGAGTCAGTCGACATAAAAGTTTTCTGGGTTTGGTACCGCGTCATAATACAAAAACTACTGCTGCTATAGAGAAGCCAACGTTTCGGCCACGATTGCAGCGGTCATCTTTTGGGTCTAATGGAGCGTTCTAGCTATGCAGTGTCCTTTATATTTTTTATTGTTAGTGTTCACTGCGCATGCGATTACGTCATAATTTTTTTAAAAAGTGCCTGCCGGTGTGGCCCTGCGGTTCTAGGCGCTTCACTCTGGAACCGCGTGACCGCTACGGTCGCAGGTTCGAATCCTGCCTCGGGCATGGATGTGTGTGATGTCCTTAGGTTAGTTAGGTTTAAGTAGTTCTACGTTCTAGGGGAGTGATGACCACAGATGTTAAGTCCCATAGTTCTCAGAGCCATTTGAACAATTTTTAAAAAGGTAGTTAGTTTTATTGGTCACTTAAGGAAGAAGGAGAGGGAACTTTATTTTAATAGGTTTTTGCGGTGGAGGGAGAACGTGACCTCTGTTGTCCACTGGCTGTTGTGTTATGTACCATGATTGGTGGCCACCGTCGAATGAGAAGTTTGCAGCTGTTTACCAACTGCTGGACGTCGGCCGCGTGGCGGCAGTTACTCACCGGTAGTGCTCGAGCCTCGTGTTGGCAGTGCGGTCTGTTGGGCTCTGATTGCTGGCAGCCAAGATGAGGCAAGCCTGAGTCCATCCTCCCTGTTCATGTTGTTAGGGTGTTTAAGTATTTCGATGGCCTCTCTGATTTTGAGTTTCGTCATAATTGGCTATTTGGCCAACACTCAGGCTTCGCTGAATTTTATTTCTTTTCCGCAGTCATGGTGATGTTCTGCTACTGCGTATTTGTTGTGTTGCTCTAGACGAATATAACGAATCAAACTTCTCATTCGAAGGTGGCCACAATCATGGTACATAACACAAGGGCCAATGGACAACAGAGGTCACGTTCTCCCTCCACCGCAATAACCTATTAAAATAAAGTTCCCTCTCCTTCTTCCTTAAGTGACCAATGAAACTAACAACCTTTTTAAAATTATGACGTAATGGCATGCGCAGTGAACACTAACAAAAAACATATATAGGACATGCATAGCTAGAACGCACCATTAGAACCAGAAGAGGCCGCTGCAATCGTGGCCGAAACATTGGCTTTTCTGTAGCAGCAGTAGTTTTTATATTATGACGCAGTACCAAACCCAGAAAACTTTTAGGTCGACGTCATTATAGTCTAACAAGGCTGGGTGGGTATTACTGATGCCGCCAAGACAAGTCTCATCGATATGTATTCGATCCGCCAGCGACGCTTTGATAGGGCTGTCCAGTATGCGCATAAAGATCTTGTAGTCAGTGTTAAGGAGGGTCAAGTGGCGGTAATCAAAAGGCCGTTTGCCACCACGGGGCTTGGGTATTGGGATCGTGAGTCCTTCCGTGGATTTAATAAGAACCGGTACTTCTTGTCGCAGAAGCTCATTAAACATGCGTAGCCACATCGGTGTCATTATGGTCACAAAGGCACGGTAAATTTTCAATGGGAATCCGTCTTGACCTGGGGAGGCATCACATTGTTTACAGATTAAAACAATAAATAGACCATGATGAAAAGTACTACTGACATACATATGCGTTTGTGCACTTTGAGTATAAAGAGGCATACCTGTTTTATAAAAACAATGTCCTAATGTACTGCAGCCATAGTGGCATCGTCAATTTTCAAATGCAAAATCAGCACAGCGTCGTCAAATATATATACATAACAGCATATGTACGGGTCATATTGTCAGTAGCGCTACTGTTCAAAACAAACTGCCGTACATCAGCTACAAGGTGTTTGTGTTGTAAATTCATCAGATGTCGCTGCTGTAGGTATACACAAGTCTTCAATGGTTAATTGAGCAGCGTAAAATAAAGGGCAGACATAATCGGTAAATCTGTAATGGTCTTGTAAGGTGTAAAATGAGCGATGAAATAGAGTACGACAAAAGTTAGATTGTTAAAACGAGGAAGAGCTAAGAGAGAGTAATTGACATATGCTCAAGATCCAATATTCTACATAATGACAAAAGTAATAAACAGATTTCATAGTGCACAGAATAATATAAAAACTATAAAACAAGCAGCTAAAGAAGCCACAAAGAAAGAAAACATAATGCTGATATGCGCGTAATCAGCGCCCTCTGTTAGTGTGAACACCAGAATTACGCATAGGCGAGAAGTGGTTAGAGGTACGTGACCTCTAGAGGGTTCCTCATATCCTATGGCACGCCGTTGCAAGAAAAGAATGATAGAATTCCGTACCAGTGTGTGAACAACATTATCTAGTTAATGCAGTGTATTAAATGAACAGATAAGGAACAAGAAAGTACTAGAGTTAAGCGTTCAACGTACGAAAACGAAGTAAATATGTAAGGCACTCTATAGGCCCTACTAGGAGACACTGTCAAAAAACTATATATAACAGAAGCGTTCAGTGATTGACGTGACACATCTCCGGCGGTAATCGGAAGGATAACGCCCTTCGATTGGCCTTTCGGTTCTAATCGAAGCGTTAGGTATATTGCAGGTGCCAGGCACCCTGCAGCGGTCACAGCCAGCGGCCAGCAGATAGCAGCCGGCAGCCAGCAGGAATTAATGCAAGCAGCCAGCAACCATCAGCCAGCAGTGATCCCAGACAGCGTCCAGCAGCCAGCATCCAGCAGCCAGCACCCAGCACCCAGCACCCAGCACCCAGCACCCAGCAGCGGTTCCTGCCAGCAGCCAGCAGCAAGAAGCCAGCAACCAGCAGCCAGCAGCCAGCAGCGGTCCCAGACAGCGTCCAGCAGATAGCGGCCAGCGTCCAGCAGCCAGCAGCCAGAAGCCAGCAGCAAGCATCAAGCAGCCAGCGGCCAGAAGCCAGCAGCGGTTCCTGCCAACAGCGAGCAGAGAGCAGCCAGCAGCCAGCGTCCATCAGATAGCAGCCAGTGTCCAGCAGCAGTCACAGCCAGTGTCGAGCGTCCAGCAGCCAGCAGCCAGCAGCGGTTCCTGCCAGCAGCGAGCAACGAGCACTCAGCAGCCAGCAGCCAGCAGCGGTCCCAGCCAGCATCCAGCAGCCAGCAGCGGTTCCTGCCAGCAGCCAGCAGCTAGCAGCGGTTCCTGCAAGCAGCGAGCAGCCACCAGCCAGCGACCAGCAGCGGTAGCAGCCAGCGTCCAGCGTCCATAAGCCAGCAGCCAGCCACGAGCAGCGGTTCCTGCCAGTAGCCACCAGCCAGCGTCCAGCAGCAGTCCCAGCCAACGTCCAGCAGCCAGCAGTGCTTCCTGCCAGCGTCCAGCAGCGATTCCAGCCAGGAAATAGCGTCCAGCAGCGGTCCCAACCAAAGTCCAGCAGCCAGCAGCGGTTCCTGCTAGCGTCCAGCAGCGATTCCTGCCAACAACCAGCGTCCAGCAGCGGTCCCAGCCAGCGTCTAGCAGCCAGCAGTCAGCAGCCAGCAGCGGTTCCTGCCAGCAGCAAACAGCGAGCAAAAAGCAGCCACCGTCCAGCAGCCAGCAGCTAGCATACAGCAGAGGTCCCAGACAGCAGCCAGCAGCCAGCAGCCAGCAGCGGTTCCTGCCAGCGTCCAGCAGCGGTCAAAGCCAGCGTCTAACAGCCTGCAGCGGTTCCTGCAAGCGTCCAGCAGCGGTTCCTGCCAGCAACCAGCGTCCAGCAGCGGCCCCAACCAGCGTGCAGCAGCCAGCAGCCAGCGTCAGCAGCGGTCGCACCCAGCTTCAAGCGTCCAGCAGCCAGCAGCCAGCGCCCAGCAGCGTTCCCAGCCAGTGTGCAGCAGCCTGCAGCCAGCATCCAGCACCCAGCAGCCAGCAGCCAGACCAGCAGCGGTTCCTGCCAGCAGCGAGCAGCCAGCGTCCAGCAGCGGTCCCAGCCGGCGTCCAGCAGCCAGCAGCCAGCATCCAGCAGCAGTCCCAGCCAGCATCCAGCAGCCAGTAGCCAGCATGTAGCAGCGGTTCCTGCCAACAACCATTGTAAAGCAGTGGTCCCAGCCAGCGTCCAGCAGCCAGCAGCCAGCGTAGAGCAGCGGTCCCAGCCAGCATCCAGCAGCCTGCAGCTAGCAGCGGTTCCTTCCAGCAGCGAGCAGCCAGCCTTCAGCAGCGGTCCACCCAACGTCCTGCAGCCAACAGCGTTTCCTGCTAACTTCCAGCAGCGATTCCTGCCAATAACTAGCGTCCAGCAGCGGTCCCAGACAGCGTCCAGCAGCCAGAAGCGGTTCCTTCCGGCAGCCAGGAGCCAGCGTCCAGCAGCGCTCCCAGCTAACGTCCAGCAGCCTGCAGCGGTTCCTGCCCGTGTCCAGCAGCGATTCCTTCCAGCAACCAGCGTCCAGCAGCAGTCCAAGCCAGTCCTAGCAGCCAGCAGCCAGCCTCCAGCAGCGGTCACAGCCAGCGTCCAGCAGCCAGCAGCCAGCAGCGGTTTCTGCCAGCAGCATGCAGCGAGCATCCAGCAGCAGTCCCAACCAGAATCCAGCAGCCAGCAGACAGCATGTAGCAGCGGCTTCTGCCAACAGCCAGCGTTCAGCAGTGGTCCCAGCCAACATCCAGCAGCCAGCAGCGGTTCCCGCCAGCGTCCAGCAGCGATTCCTGCCAACAACCAACGTCCAGCAGTGGTCCCAGCCAGCGTCCAGCAGCCCGCAGTCAGCATGCAACAGCGGTCCCAGCTAGTGTTCAGCAGCTACCAACCAGCGTCCAGCAGTGGTACAAGCCAGCATCCAGCAGCCTGCAGCCAGCAGCGGTTCCTCCCAGCAGCCAGCAGCCAGCGTCCAACAGCGGTCCCGCCAACGTCCTGCAGCCAACAGCGTTTCCTGCTAACATCCAGCAGCGATTCCTGCCAACAAATAGCGTCCAGCAGCGGTCCCAGCCAGTGTCCAGCAGAAAGCAGCGGTTCATTCTGGCGGCCAGCAGCCAGCGTCCAGCAGTGGGCCCAGCCAACGTCCAGTAGCCAGCACCGGTTCCTGTCTGTGTCCAGCAGCGATTCCTCCCAGCAACCAGCGTCCAGCAGCAGTCCCAGCCAGCGTTAAGCAGCCAGCAGCCAGCGTCCAGAGGCGGTCCCAGCCAGCGACCAGCAGCCAGCAGCCAGCAGCGGTTCCTGCCAGCAGCAAGCAGCGAGAAGCCAGCAGACACCGTCCAGCAGCCAGCAGCCAGCGTCCCACAGCGGTCCCAGCCAGCGTCCAGGAGCCAGCAGCCAGCAGCCAGACGCCAGCGTCCAGCAGCGATTCCTACCAGCAACCAGCGTCCAGCAGCAGTCCCAGTCAGTGTTCAGCAGCCAGCAGCCAGCGTCCAGCAGCAGTCCCAGCTAGAATCCAGCAGCCAGCGTCCAGCAGCCAGCAGCGGTTCCTGCCAACATCCAGCAGCGATTCCTGCCAACAACTAGCGTCCAGCTGCGGTCCCAGCCAGCGTCCATCAGCAGCGAGCACCCAGCAGCAGTTCATGCCAGCAGCCAGCAGCCCGCGTCCAGCAGCGGTCCCAGCCAACTTCCAGCAGCCAGGAGCGATTCCTGCCCATGTCCAGCAGAGATTCCTCCCAGCAACCAGCGTCTCGGAGAGGTCTCAGCCAGCGTCCAGCAGTCAGAAGCCAGCAGCCAGTAGCGGTTCCTGCGAGCAGCCAGCAGCCAGCGTACAACAGCGGTCCCAGCAAGCGTCCAGCAGCAGCAGCGGTGTTTGCCAGCATCAAGCAGCGATTCCTGCCAACAACCAGTGTCCAGCAGCTGTCCCAGTCAGCGTCCAGCAGCCAGCAGCCAACAGCCAGCAGCCAGCAGTGGCTCCTGCCAGTAGCGAGCAGCCAGCAGCCAGCGTCCAGCAGCCGTCGCAGCCAGCGTCCAGCTGCCATCCGCCAACGTCCATAAGCGGTCCCAGCCAGCAGCGGTTCCTGCCAGCAGCGAACAGGGGGCAGCCAGCTGCCAGCAGCCAGCGTCCAGCAGCCAGCACCCAACGTCCAGCAGTGTTCCCAACAAGCATCCAGCAGCCAGCAGCGGTGTTTGCCAGCGTCAAGCAGCGATTCCTGCCAACAACCAGCGTCCAGCAGTGGTCCTAGTTAGCGTCCAGCAGACAGTAGCCAACAGCCAGCAGCCAGCAGTGGCTATTGCCAGCAGCGAGTAGCCAGCAACCAGCGTCCAGCAGCTGTCCCAGCAAGCGTCCAGCAGCCAGCAGCGGAGATTGCCAGAATTAAGCAGAGATTCCTGCCAACAACCAGCGTTCAACAGCGGTCCCAGTCAGCGTCCAGCAAACAGCTGCCAACAGCGAGAAGCCAGCAGTAGTTCTTGCCAGCAGCGAGCAGGCAGCAGCCAGCGCCCAGCAGCAGTCCTAGCCAGCATCCAGGGCCCAGCAGCCAGCAGCCGGCAGCCAGCGGCGGTTCCTTCCAGCAGTCAGCAGCCAGCGTCCAGCAGCTGTCCAAGCCAGCGTCCAGTAGCGGTATTAGACAGTGTCCAGCAGCCAGCATCCAGCAACCAATAGTGTTCCCAGCCAGCGTCCAGCAGCCAGGAGCCAGCAGCGGTTCCTCAGTGCAGCAAGCAGTGAGAAGCCAGCAGCCGGCAGCCAGCGTCAGCAGCCAGCAGCCAGCAGCCAGCGTCCAGGAGCAGTCCCAGGCAGCAGCCAGCGTCCAGCAGCGGTTCCTGCCACCGTCCAGCAGCGGACCAAGCCAGCGTCCAGCAGCCCGTAGCGGTTCCTGCCAGCGTCCAGTGTCCAGCTGCGGTCCCAGTCAGAGTCCAGCAGCGAGCAGCCAACAGCCAGCAGCCAGCAGTGGCTCCTGGCAGCAGCTAGCAGCCAGCAGCCAGCGTCTAGCAGCGGTCGCAGAAAGTGTCCAACAGCCAGCAGCGGTGTTTGCCAGCGTCAAGTAGCGATTCCTGCCAACAACAAGCGTCCAGCAGCGGTCCCAGTCAGCATCCAGCAGCCAGCAGCCAGCAGCGGTTCCTGCAAGCATCAAGGAGCGAGCAGCTAGCAGCCAGTGTCCAGCAGCCAGCAGCCAGTAGCCATCAGAGATTCCTGCCACCGTCCACCAGCGGTCCAAGCCAGCGTCCAGCAGCCTGCAGCAATTCCTGCCAACATCCAGCAGCGATTCCTGCCAACAACCAGCGTCCAGCAGCCGTCCCAGACATCATCCAGCAGCCAGCAGCGGTTCCTGCCTGTGTCCAGCAGCGATTCCTCGCAGCAACCAGCGTCCAGCAGCAGTCCAAGCCAGAGTTTAGCAGCCAGCAGCCAGCGTCCAACGGCGGTCCCAGCCAGCGACCAGCAGCCAGCAGCCAGAAGCGGTTCCTGCCAGCATCAAGCAGCGAGCAGCCAGCAGCCAGCGTCCAGCAGCCAGTAGCCAGCGTCTCACAGCGAGACCAGCTAGCGCCCAGCAGTCAGAAGCCAGCAGCCAGTAGCGGTTCCTGCGAGCAGCCAGCAGCCAGCGTACAGCAGCGGTCCCAGCAAGCGTCCAGCAGCGGCAGCGGTGTTTGCCAGCATCAAGCAGCGATTCCTGGCAACAACCAGTGTCCAGCAGCAGTCCCAGTCAGCGTCCAACAGCCAGCAGCCAAAAGCCAGCAGCCAGCAGTGGCTCCTGCCAGCAGCAAGCAGCCAACAGCCATCGTCCAGCAGCGGCGCAGCCAGCGTCCAGCAGCCATCTGCCAGCGTTCATAAGCGGTCCCAGCCAGCAGCCAACAGCGGTTCCTGCCAGCAGCGAGCAGCGGGCAGTCAGCAACCAGCGTCCAGCAGCCAGCAGCCAGTGTCCCGCAGCGGTCCCAGTCAGCATCCAGCAGCCAGCAGAAAACAGCCAGCAGCCAGCAGTGGCTCTTACCGGTAGCGAGCAGCCAGCAGCCAAACTCCAGCAGCTGTCCCAGCAAATGTCCAGCAGCCAGCGCGGTTTCTGCCAGCGTCCAGCAGCGATTGCTGCCAACAACCAGCGTCCAGCAGCGGTCCCAGTCAGTGTCCAGCAACCAGCAGCCAGCGTCAGCAGTTTTCCCATCCAGCGTACATCGTCCAGCAGCCAGCAGCTACCAGCGGTTCCTGCCAGCGTCCAGTAGCGACTCCTGCCAGCAACCAGCATCCAGCAGCGGTCTCAACCAGCGTGCAGAAGCCAGCAGGCAGCAGCCGGCAGCCAGCAGCAGTTCCTGCCAGCAGTGAGCAGCCAGCAGCCAGCGTTTAGCAGCCAGCAGCCAGCAACCAGAAGCCAGCAGCCAGCGTCCAGCAGCGGTTCCAGCCAGCGTCCAGCAGCTAGCAGCCAGCAGCCAGCAGCCAGCAGCCAGCAGCCGGGAGTGGTTCCTGCCAGCAGCGAGCAGCCAGCAGCCAGGTCCTGCAGCCAGGAGCCATCAGCCAGTAGCGGTTTCTGCCAGCAGCCAGCAGCCAGCGTCCTGCAGCTTTTCCAGCAAGCGTCCAGCAGCCAACAGCGGTTTCTGGCAGCATCCAGCAACGATTGCTGCCAACAACCAGCGTCCAGCAGATGTCCCAGTCAGCGTCCAGCAGTCAGAAGCCAGCAGCCAGTAGCGGTTCCTGCGAGCAGGCAGCAGCCAGCGTCCAACAGCGGTCCCAGCAAGGGTCCAGCAGCAGCAGCGGTGTTTGCCAGTGTCAAGCAGCGATCCCTGCCAACAACCAGTGTCCAGAAGCAGTCCCAGTCAGCGTCCAGCAGCCAGCAGCCAAAAACCAGCAGCCAGCAGTGGCTCCTGCCAGCAGCAAGCTGCCAACAACCAGCGTCCAGCAGCCATCTGCCAGCGTCCATAAGCGGTCCCAGCCAGCAGCCAACAGCGGTTCCTGCCAGCAGCGAACAGCGGTTCCTGCCAGCAGCGAGCAGCGGGCAGTCAGCAACCAGCGTCCAGCAGCCAGCAGCCAAGAGCCAGTAGCGGTTCATGCCAGCAGCCAGCAGCCAGAGTCTTGCAGCGGTCCCAGCAGGTGTCCCGCAGTCAGGAGCGGTTCCTGCCAGCGTCCAGCAACGATTCCTGCCAACAACCCTAGTCCAGCAGCTGTCCCAGTCCGCGTCCAGCGTCCAGCAGCGAGCAGCGAGGAGCCAGCATCCAGCGTCCAGCAGCGGTTCCTGGCAGCGTCCAGCAGCTATTGCTGCCTGCAACCAACGTCCATCAACGGTCCCAGCCAGCTTCATGTAGTGGTCCCAGCCAGCGTCCAGCAGCAAGCAGACCAGCAGCGGTTCCTGCCAGCAGCCAGCAGCCAGCGCACAGCAACGGTCCAAGCCAGCGTCCAGCAGCCAACAGCGGTTCCTGCCAGTGTCCAGGAGTGATTCATGGCAGCAACCAGCGTCACGCAGCGGTCCCAGCCAGCGTCCAGCAGCCAGCAGCCAGCGTCCAGTAGGGATCCCAGCCAGCGTCGATAGTCCAGCAGCCAGCAGCTAGCAGCGGTCCCTGCGAGCAGCCAGCAGCTAGCAGCCAGCGTACATTAGCGGTCCAAGCCAGTGTCCAGCAGCCTGCAGGGGTTCCTGCCAGCATCCACCAGCGATTCCTACCAGCAACCAGCGTCCAGCAGCGGTCCCAGCCAATGTCCAGCAGCCACCAGCCAAAGTCCAACAGCGGTCCCAGCCAGCATGTAGCAGCCAGCAGCAGTTCCTGCTAGCAGCGAGCAGCAAGGAGCCAGCAGACAGTGTCTAGCAGTGGTCCGAGCCAGCGTCCAGCTCCAGCAGCCAGCAGCCAGCAGTCAGCAGCGTTTCGTGCCAGCAGCTAGCAGCCAGCGTCCAGCAGCGGTTCCAGCCAGCGTCCAGCAGCCGACTGTCATCCCAGCCAGCGTCCAGCAGCCAGCAGCGGTTCCTGCCAGCGTCCAGCAGCGATTCGTACCACCAACCAGCGCCCAGCAGCGGTCCCAGCCAGGGTGCAGCATCGAGCAGCCAGCATCCAGCAAAGGTCCGAGCCAACGTCCAGCAGCCAGCAGCCAGCAGCCAGCAGCCGGGAGCAGTTCCTGTCAGCAGCGAGCAGCCAGCAGCCAGCGTCCTGCAGCCAGGAGCCAGCAGCCAGTAGCGGTTTCTGCCAGCAGCCAGCAGCCAGCGTCCTGCAGTGGTCCCAGCAAGCATCCAGCCGCCATCAGCGGTTACTGCCATCGTCCAGCAGCGATTCCTGCCAGCAACCAGCATCCATCAGCGGTCCCATCCAGCGTCCATCAGCTAGCAGCCAGCGTCCAGCAGCGGTCTCAGGCAGTGTCCAGCAGCCAGCAGCGGTTCATGCCAGCAGCGAGCAGCAAGCAGCTATCGTTCAGCAGCCAGCAGGCAGCGTCTAGCAGTGGTCCCAGGCAGCGTCCAGCAGCTAGCAGCCAGCGTCCAGCAGCGGTACCAGCCAGCGTCCAGCAGACAGCAGCCAGCGTCCAGCAGCGGTCTCAGGCAGCGTCCAGCATCCAGCAGCCATGGTCCAGCAGCGGTCCCAGCCAGCGTCCAGCAGCCAGCAGCCAGCTGCTAGCAGCTGTTCCTGCTAGCAGCGAGCAGCCAGCGTCCAGCAGCCAGGAGCCAGCGTCCAGTAGCGGTCTCAGCCAGCGTCCAGCGTCCAGCAGCCAGCAGTCAGCAGCAAGCACGGGTTCCTGCCAGCAGCCTGCGTCCAGCAGCAGTCCCAGCCAGCGTCCAGCAGCCAGCAGCGGTTCCTTGCCAGCGTCCCACAGCGATTCCTGGCAGCAACCAGCAGCGAGCAGCCAACAGCTGTTCCAGACAGCATCCAGCTTCCAGCAGTCTGCAGCCAGCGTCCAGCTGCAGTCCCAGCCAGCATCCAGCAGCCAGCAGCCAGCAGCCAGCTGCCAACAGCAGTTACTGCCAGCAGCGAGCATCGAGCAGCCAGCAGTCAGCGTCCAGCAGCCAGAAGCCAGCGTCCAGTAGCGGTCCCAGCCAGCGTCCAGCGTCCAGCAGCCAGCAGTCAGCAGCAAGCACGGGTTCCTGCCAGCAGCCTGCGTCCAGCAGCAGTCCCAGCCAGCGTCCAGCAGCCAGCAGCGGTTCCTTGCCAGCGTCCCACAGCGATTCCTGGCAGCAACCAGCAGCGAGCAGCCAACAGCTGTTCCTGCCAGCATCCAGCTTCCAGCAGTCTGCAGCCAGCGTCCAGCTGCAGTCCCAGCCAGCATCCAGCAGAAAGCAGCCAGCAGCCAGCTGCAGTCCCAGCCAGCATCCAGCAGAAAGCAGCCAGCAGCCAGCTGCCAACAGCAGTTACTGCCAGCAGCGAGCATCGAGCAGCCAGCAGCCAGCGTCCAGCACCGTTTCCTGCCAACGTCTAGCATCGATTGCTGATAGCATCCAACGTCCAGCAACGGTTCCTGCCAGTGTCATGTAGTGATCCCAGCCAGCGTCCAGTAGCCAGCAGCCAGCAGCGGTTCCTGCCAGCAGTCAGCAGCCAGCGTCCAGCAGCGATCCCAGCCAGTGTCCAGCAGCCAGCAGCGGTTCCTTCCAACGTCCAGCAGCGATTCCTGGCCGCAACCAGCGTTGAGCAGCGATGCCAGCCAGCGTCCAGTTTCCAGCAGCCCGCAGCCAGCAGCCAGCAGCCAGCAGCGGTTCCTGCCAGCAGCCAGCAGCCAGCAGCAGTTCTTGCCAGCAGCGGGCAGCCAGCAGCCAGCGTGCAGCAGCCAGCAGGCAGCGTCCAGCAGCGGTCCCAGCGAGCGTCCAGCTGCTAGCAGCCAGCGTCCAACAGCGGTCCCAGCCAGCGTCCACCAGCCAGCAGTGTTTCCTGCCAGCGTCCAGCAGCGGTTCCGGCCAGCAGGCAGCACTCAGCGCCTAGCAGCGGTCCTAGCCAGCAGCCAGCTGCCAGCAGCGGTTCCTGCCAGCAGCCAGCGTCCTGCAGCGGTCCCAGCCATCGTCCAGCAGCGGTTCCAGCCAGCGTCCAGCAGCAGTCCCACCCAGCGTCCAGCAGCCAGCAGCCAGCTGCCAGCAGCTGTTCCTGCTAGCAGCGAGCAGCCAGCAGCCAGCGTCCAGCAGCCAGTAGCCAGTGTCCAATAGCGTTCCCAACAAGCGTCCAGCGTCCAGAAGCCAGCAGTCAGCAGAAAGCACCGGTTCCTGCCGGCAGCCAGCAGCCAGCGTCCAGCAGCGGTTCCAGCCACCGTCCAGCAGCCAGCAGCGCTTCCTGCCAGCGTCCCACAGCGATTCCTGGCAGCAACCAGCAGCGAGCAGCCAACAGCGGTCCCTGCCAGCATCCAGCGTCCAGCAGCTGTCCCAGTCAGCGTCCAACAGCTAGCGTACAGCAGCCAGCAAGCAGCGTCCGGCAGTGGTCCCAGCCAGCGTCCAGCAGCTAGCAGACAGCGTCCAGCAGCCTGCAGCCAGCGTCCAGCAGCAGTCCCAGCCAGCGTCCAGCAGCCAGCAGCCAGCTGCCAACAGCGGTTCCTGCCGTCAGCGAGCAGCGAGCAGCCATCAGGCAGCATCTAGCACCGTTTCCTGCCAGCGTCTAGCATTGATTGCTGACAGCAACCAACGTCCAGCAACTGTTCCTGCCAGCGTCATGTAGTGGTCCCAGCCAGCGTCCAGTAGCCAGCAGCCAGCAGCGGTTCCTGCCAGCAGTCAGCAGAAAGCAGGCAGCGTCCAGCAGCGGTCCCATCCAGCATCCACCAGCCAGCAGCAAGCAGCCAGCTGCCAACAGCAGTTACTGCCAGCAGCGAGCATCGAGCAGCCAGCAGCCAGCGTCCAGCACCGTTTCCTGCCAACGTCTAGCATCGATTGCTGACAGCATCCAACGTCCAGCAACGGTTCCTGCCAGCGTCATGTAGTGGTCCCAGCCAGCGTCCAGTAGCCAGCAGCCAGCAGCGGTTCCTGCCAGCAGTCAGCAGCCAGCGTCCAGCAGCGATCCCAGCCAGTGTCCAGCAGCCAGCAGCGGTTCCTTCCAGCGTCCAGCAGCGATTCCTGGCCGCAACCAGCGTTGAGCAGCGATGCCAGCCAGCGTCCAATTTCCAGCAGCCCGCAGCCAGCAGCCAGCAGCCAGCAGCGGTTCCTGCCAGCAGCCAGCAGCCAGCAGCAGTTCTTGCCAGCAGCGGGCAGCCAGCAGCCAGCGTGCAGCAGCCAGCAGGCAGCGTCCAGCAGCGGTCCCAGCGAGCGTCCAGCTGCTAGCAGCCAGCGTCCAACAGCGGTCCCAGCCAGCGTCCACCAGCCAGCAGTGTTTCCTGCCAGCGTCCAGCAGCGGTTCCGGCCAGCAGGCAGCACTCAGCGCCTAGCAGCGGTCCTAGCCAGCAGCCAGCTGCCAGCAGCGGTTCCTGCCAGCAGCCAGCGTCCTGCAGCGGTCCCAGCCATCGTCCAGCAGCGGTTCCAGCCAGCGTCCAGCAGCAGTCCCACCCAGCGTCCAGCAGCCAGCAGCCAGCTGCCAGCAGCTGTTCCTGCTAGCAGCGAGCAGCCAGCAGCCAGCGTCCAGCAGCCAGTAGCCAGTGTCCAATAGAGTTCCCAACAAGCGTCCAGTGTCCAGAAGCCAGCAGTCAGCAGTAAGCACCGGTTCCTGCCGGCAGCCAGCAGCCAGCGTCCAGCAGCGGTTCCAGCCACCGTCCAGCAGCCAGCAGCGCTTCCTGCCAGCGTCCCACAGTGATTCCTGGCAGCAACCAGCAGCGAGCAGCCAACAGCGGTTCCTGCCAGCATCCAGCGTCCAGCAGCTGTCCCAGTCAGCGTCCAACAGCTAGTGTACAGCAGCCAGCAAGCAGCGTCCGGCAGTGGTCCCAGCCAGCGTCCAGCAGCTAGCAGACAGCGTCCAGCAGCCTGCAGCCAGCGTCCAGCAGCAGTCCCAGCCAGCGTCCAGCAGCCAGCAGCCAGCTGCCAACAGCGGTTCCTGCCGTCAGCGAGCAGCGAGCAGCCATCAGGCAGCGTCTAGCACCGTTTCCTGCCAGCGTCTATCATTGATTGCTGACAGCAACCAACGTCCAGCAACTGTTCCTGCCAGCGTCATGTAGTGGTCCCAGCCAGCGTCCAGTAGCCAGCAGCCAGCAGCGGTTCCTGCCAGCAGTCAGCAGCCAGCAGGCAGCGTCCAGCAGCGGTCCCATCCAGCGTCCACCAGCCAGCAGTGGTTCCTGCCAGCGTCAGCAGCGGTTCCGGCCAGCAGGCAGCAGTCAGCGTCCAGCAGCGGTCTCAGCCAGCAGCCAGCGGCCAGCAGCGGTCCCAGCCATCGTCCAGCAGCGGTTCCAGCCAGCGTCCAGCAGCGGTCCCACCCAGCGTCCAGCAGCCAGCAGCAGCAGCAATAGCATCCCCATCAGCTGGCCAGCTGTGTCGCCACCCCCGCCAGCAGCAGCAGATGTGGGGCTTTGGCCCCAGTTTTTTTCATAGCTTCTCCATCGCTTTTCTCTGTGTTTCTCATCGCCATGTACATCCCTCGTTTGCTTCTTTGTCTGTCCCTTGCTTTTCCCCTTGTTGTAATGTCGACACCACAATCACGTGGTGTGCCACATCATGCGCTCCTCAGTCTATCCCCCAACTCCTCACTCTCCCATCTCCCTCACTCTTTGTCGCCCCATCTCTGGCTCCTCCCTCCCGTGCCTCCTTTGATCCCATGTCTCCACTCCCTCCGCCTTCTCCTTCCGTTTGTGCGGCCCCTGCTAGGGTGGTCGCCCGGCGGGCTATGGCCCATGCTCGCTTTCATCATCATCATCTTCACCGTCGCCTTCGCCATAGCCCTCACCACTCTGGCGCCGACTCTAGCACCGGGACCTGCCACACCCCGCCACATTCCAGTCACTTCCATCCCCCACACTTCCTCCGCCGCTGTCAAGCGCCCCAGTGGTACCCCTGCCTCCTCTACTCCCAAAAAGGTCCCTCCTCGTCCACCTTCCCTAGCCCATGATGCTATGGATGTCTCCCCGCCTGTCCCTGCCCCCTCCTCCTCCTCCGCCACCCCTTCTCCTACCGCTACCTCCTCTCCTGTCCTGATGTCTTCCTCCTTGAGGCCCGGAACCTCACCCTCTTCCTTCGCCAAAATTTTCCTGGTGACCCCTCACTCCTCGCCATGGTTTGGTGCTCATCTCCTCCCCCAGCCCTACCCTCCACACAGATTTTCCTGCATCCCTGTCACCCACTTTGGCCCTAATGCCTCCCTCACCCCTGCCCCTTCCCTGCCTCCCTCCCGCCAACCCCAACCCTCGTGTCGCCCGCTGACCCTCACCGCCTTGATCACTCAGCTTAGTCCAGTGATCACAGAGGAGGGGATGTTTGCGGAGCTCAAATCGCATCCCCATCTGGAGTTGCGTGCAGTTCGCCGCATCCATAACTCAGCCGCATCCATAACTCCGAAAACGCCCCATCCATCGACCGTCTCCTGAAGGAGGGTGCCATTCTCTTTCTCGACGCTACCAAGTTAACCCTCCCCTTTCCCCTCCTCAATCCCTCAGCTGCCAAAGGTGCTTGCAGTATAATGCACACCCGACATCTGAGAGCGGCGAGGCTCCCACCTGCCCGCACTGTAGGCCAGCCCACTTTTTACGACAGTGCCCCATTCTCCAGTCCCTCCCCCCTCCTGTAATACCTGTAAGCTCCCTCATCCTACTTAATCCCAGAAATGTAAGTCCCGACCCCCTCCTACCACTCCTGAACTCACTGCCCTCTGGACACCCTCACCCCTCCTGGCAATTCCCTTCGCCCACCCCCTACCACTGAGGACATCATCAGATTCTTCACCATCGTCCTTCAGAATGTTCATCCTTTTCAGCGCCCCCTCACCTTCCAAGATATATTCCTCGCCGCCCGTTCTGTTTTCCAACTAAAAATATACGCCACCTACTCCATAACCAGGCCCATTTCACCTTCTCCCGTCTTGACACCCTCGTCTAACTCCCTGTCATGGCGCGACAGCACTGTATCCTTTTCAACAATATCTGCTCCCTTCCCGCCAACAAGAACCTCTTCCTGCACACCCTTGCCACCCACCACTTGGATGCCTTCCTCCTCAATGAAACCTTCCTGCAACCCCACCACACCGTCCACACTTCGCCCTACCTCTTCCACCGCTCTGATAATCCCCTCCCGATTGCGCGTGGCAGAGTTGCCATTGGTCACCACCGCCATATCCCCGTTTGGCTCCAACCTCTCCTTCCCGACCCAACCGAATACCTGATCCTTAGTCTCTTCTTCCCCGGCCTTAGCGTTACATGCACCACGATCTATGTCCGCCCTAACGCCCCTATTCCCTTCGACTTCCTCTCCCACATTGACTGTACCTTCTCCTCCTACGTGATCGCCGCCGATCTCAACATCCATAGCCGTTCCGCCACCCAGTTACGGCGGTGGCATCGGTTCTTCTCCTCCCCTCAAGGCGACCTCATCCCCATCCCCCAGCACACCTGTCCTGAATCCAACTCCACTCCCGATGTTATCCTTTTCTCCCCCAATCTCCTTGGCCGCATAACGGTGGATGTCCTGGAGCCTATTGGTAGCGACCATCTCCCTGTCCCCCTCACGGTTTCAAACGGTCGTCGCCCCCACCCCAACCCTCGTAATAACCCTTCCCTTAAGTACGTCCATGACTATTCCCGTGCCAACTGGAATGCCTATCGGGATACCCTCTCCACCCAGATCGATAGACACCCCTTCACCTACCACCACCCTGATGATGCAACACATGCCGCCTCCTTTCTCCAGCAGACCTTGTCTGAGGCCTTGAAGGCCCACATCCCTGTGTCGCCATCCTCCTCCTACTACGATGCCACAGGCAACTCCAGCGACACATTCGTAAGAAACACCGGGACTGGCGACAGACATGCACCCATTTAAATCCTACCCTACCTATCAACTCATCCAAGTTCTGGTCAGTCTTTTGTCGCCTTACAGGAAATAAACCCTCCCCCTACTATACTCTTCTCCATGATGATCACCCATTCCCTGACACCCTTAGTAAGCCCAATCACTTTGCCTCTTACCTCTCCGATGTATTTTCCATTCCCAATGATCCCCAGTTCGATTACTCCCTCTTCCTGGATGTCCGGGATCGAACTGAAACCTCTGTCCCTCCCCTCGCACCTGGTTTCCAGTACTTGGACAACACTGCACACACACAACTCAATGCACCTATCACTACACAGGATCTCATTGCTACACTCCGCACTAAATGCAACACCGCTCCTCGATCGTGTTATCTACTGTCACCTTTGTGAAGCTCCTGTTTCTTTCCTCTCTGCCTTGGCTAGGCTCTACAATGTAGTCCTGTCCACCGGTTACTACCCCGACCAGTGGAAAACCTCCCATATCCTGATGTTAATTAAACCTGGCAAACCGCCGTCCGCAGTCTCCTCCTACTGTCCCATCAGCCTTACCTCGGTCTTCAGCAAGGTCCTGGAATGTATCCTCACCCGACGCAGCCACCAGCATCTCCGCCAGCACCGCCTCCTTCCCCTTACCCAGTGTGGCTATGGGCCGTCCTTCTCTTCTGACGACATTCTCCTTCACCTAACTCATCTCCTTTCTGACCCACTTAATTCCCATCACTCCACTATCTTCCTCTCCCTGGACCTCGAATGAGCTTATGACCACGTATGGCATTCCGGTCTTCTCTTCAAGCTCCAAACCTTCGCCCTTCCCATTAACTACGTCTGTCTGATCGGCTCCTTTCTCTCCCACCGTCCTTCCTACGTCACCATCCTTAACACAGATTCCTACACCATTTTTCCCTCCACCGTTGTGCCCCAAGGCTCTGTCCTCTCCCCCCTTCTGTACCTTTTGTATACGGCGGACATGCCACCGCCGTCACCCCCCATCCACCTTTTCCAGTTTGCCGATGACATTGCCTTCCTTGCCCTTGCCCCCACCCTGCAACACTCCCAACACCTTCTCCAATCCCATCTTGATTGGTTCACCACTTGGTGCAACCAGTGGTTGCTCAAGGTCAATCCCTAAAAAAACCCAGGCGATCATTGTAGGCAAAACCACCCCTTCATTCCGCCTCCTTGATTTCTATCTCACCGTCTATGGCCGTCCTGTCGCCCTCACCCCCACCCTCAAGTACCTTGGCGTCACCCTCGACCGTCTCCTCTCATGGAGCCTCCATCTCCGGACAATCCAAGCCAAGGGACTCTCCCGACTGTCTCCTCAAGCTCCTTTTGGCCGTACGTGGGGTCTGGACACTCCCCCCCCCCACCATCCTCCACACCCATAAATCCCTCAACCGCCATATCCTTTGTTACGCCCATCCGGCCTGGATCCCCACAATCCCTACCTTTTATAAATCCCTTCAAATCCCTTCAAATCCTATCTCATCCGTCTCCCCTCCCCCATGCGGATCCTGTACAATCTCATTCCGTTCCCCCCCTCCTCCTTTTCCTTGAAAGCATACGGATCCTGTACACATCCTGCAAACTCGATCCTCCTCACCCGCTTGTCTCGCCCATCCAGTCCCTCCTCCGCCCACTGCCGTACCTGTATTCCCACGTCCCACCTGGTCTCCATCTCTCCACCCTCCTTACACTCTCCCAAGGTGACTTCCGCCAGCTCCCGCTCCATGATGATGTCCTCCTCCCCTCCATGTACCCCTCCTATCAACTTTGATCCTCCCCGCCCCACTTTCTGTGTCCTTTCCTTTAGGCACCTTCCCTCCCTTCTCTTTCCTTTTCCCCGTCCCCTTCCTCCACCCCTCTTCCCCCGAGCTTCCCCCTCCTTCCTCCCCTCCCCCTATCTCCCTTGCCCATGGCATCTGCTCTTCCCTCTCCCTCTCCCAGCCCCCACCTCCTCCTCTCTTGGCAGGTACCCGGACTCACGGTTAGTGAACATTCACGTGCTGGCTGCTGGACAGTGGCTGGAACCACTGCTGGACGGTGGCTACTGGCTGACGTCAGGAACCCCTGCTGGCTGCTGGCTGCTGCCTGCTGGACGCTGGCTAGGACCGCAGCTAGACGATGGCTGCTGGCTGCTGGCAGGAACCACTGCTGGCTGTAGGCTGCTTCCTGCTGGACGCTGGTTGTTACCACTGCTGGACTCTGCCTGCTGGCTGCTGGTCGCTGGCTGGGACCGCTCCTGGACGTTGGCTGCTGGCTGCTTGATGCTGGCTGGGCTGCTGCTCGACGCTGGTTGTTGGCAGGAATCACTGCTGGACGCTGGCAGGAACCGCTGCTTGCTGCTGGACGTTGGCTGGGACCGCTGCTGGACGCTGGCTGCTGGCAGGAACCGCTGCTGACTGCTGGATGCTGGCTGCTGGACGCTTTCTGTGTGGGCAGTCGTTTGTGCTTAAGTGGTTCAGTGTTATTCGTTTTGTGCACCTACGTTGACGTGTGACAATTTTCGTCTATGTATGTGTCCAAGTGTGTTCCTTAAACCTTAAGTTGAAAGAGTGGCCCCTTTGACCGATACAGTATTTATCACATTTACTCCAGTCAATCCTCTATACCTAAGAGCGATCAAATTTGTCATACTTCCCTTTAAGTTTATGTTTTATACGCAGTTTTAGGTTGTTGTTAACCTGAAAGCCACATCTGACATCAAACATCTTAAAACATTTTTCTATTTGCAGGACATTTTGCCGTTAAATTTTATAGGAATGGTTTTCGTTCTGTCTTTATTGATTATATTTTGTGTGTGTGTGTGTGTGTGTGTGTGTGTGTGTGTGTGTGTGTGTGTGTGCGTGCGTGCGTGTGTGCGTGCGTACGTTTCTTTAGATTACCGTAGGGGCGCGCGAGTGATTTACAGGAAAGCCGTTAGCTACCGCAATCTGCTTTAAAATGCCAAGTTCTTAACGTATTTCGCTTTCGTCCAAAGGTATACGAAGTAGCCGGTGAACCATGGAGGTTTTTGTATCTGGTATTATAGATGAAACAAAGAAGAAAATGGCTCAGTCGGATAGAACGTCTGCCATGTAAGCAAGAGATCCCGGGTACGAGTTCCGGTCGGGTCACACATTTTCAACTGCTCCCGTTGATATTTATCAACGCCTGTATGCAGCTAATGGTCTGGATTGCACTCAGATTTCATTCTTCGAGAGCTCCAAGATCAACAATGGTATCTGTTCTTCGGACATGAAGGAAGACTAAAGAATGACCAAGACACGTACATAGGATTTGTCGACCTGAAAAAAGCGTTCGACAATGCAAAATGTTCGAAATTCTACAAAAAAAGGGGTAACCTACAGGAGAGGGAACCATAAAAGACCAAGAAGGAAGCGCTCGGATTAAAAAGAGGGTGCAAGCTAGACATGTAGTCTTTAGCTCTACTGTTCAGCCTCTACATCGAAGACAGACAGTAAGGACGATATCAAAAGCAGGCTAGCACTGGCAAAATGGGAGCACTGGAAGTCAACTACACTCCTGGAAATGGAAAAAAGAACACATTGACGCCGGTGTGTCAGACCCACCATACTTGCTCCGGACACTGCGAGAGGGCTGTACAAGCAATGATCACACGCACGGCACAGCGGACACACCAGGAACCGCGGTGTTGGCCGTCGAATGGCGCTAGCTGCGCAGCATTTCTGCACCGCCGCCGTCAGTGTCAGCCAGTTTGCCGTGGCATACGGAGCTCCATCGCAGTCTTTAACACTGGTAGCATGCCGCGACATCGTGGACGTGAACTGTATGTGCAGTTGACGGACTTTGAGCGAGGGCGTATAGTGGGCATGCGGGAGGCCGGGTGGACGTACCGCCTAATTGCTCAACACGTGGGGCGAGAGGTCTCCACAGTACATCGATGTTGTCCCCAGTGGTCGGTGGAAGGTGCACGTGCCCGTCGACCTGGGACCGGACCGCAGCGACGCACGGATGCACGCCAAGACCGTAGGATCCTACGCAGTGCCGTAGGGGACCGCACCGCCACTTCCCAGCAAATTAGGGACACTGGGGTATCGGCGAGGACCATTCGCAACCGTCTCCATGAAGCTGGGCTACGGTCCCGCACACCATTAGGCCGTCTTCCGCTCACGCCCCAACATAGTGCAGCCCGCCTCCAGTGGTGTCGCGACAGGCGTGAATGGAGGGACGAATGGAGACTTGTCGTCTTCAGCGATGAGAGTCGCTTCTGCCTTGGTGCCAATGATGGTTGTATGCGTGTTTGGCGCCGTGCAGGTGAGCGCCACAATCAGGACTGCATACGACCGAGGCACACAGGGCCAACACCCGGCATCATGGTGTAGGGAGCGATCTCCTACACTGGCCGTACACCTCTGGTGATCGTCGAGGGGACACTGAATAGTGCACGGTACATCCAAACCGTCATCGAACCCATCGTTCTACCATTCCTAGACCGGCAAGGGAACTTGCTGTTCCAACAGGACAATGCACGTCCGCATGTATCCCGTGCCACCCAACGTGCTCTAGAAGGTGTAAGTCAACTACCCTGGCCAGCAAGATCTCCGGATCTGTCCCCCATTGAGCATGTTTGGGACTGGATGAAGCGTCGTCTCACGCGGTCTGCACGTCCAGCACGAACGCTGGTCCAACTGAGGCGCCAGGTGGAAATGGCATGGCAAGCCGTTCCACAGGACTACATCTAGCATCTCTACGATCGTCTCCATGGGAGAATAGCAGCCTGCATTGCTGCGAAAGGTGGATATACACTGTACTAGTGCCGACATTGTGCATGCTCTGTTGCCTGTGTCTATGTGCCTGTGGTTCTGTCAGTGTGATCATGTGATGTATCTGACCCCAGGAATGTGTCAATAAAGTTTCCCCTTCCTGTGACAATGAATTCACGGTGTTCTTATTTCAATTTCCAGGAGTGTAGTATCAAATAGAGGCTCCAATTTGAGGAAGAAATGACTGAGAATGTACTTTTGGAGCTCAGTTTTGTATGGTAATGAAACATGGACTATGGGGAAACCGGAACAGAAGAAAATCGAAGCGATTGAGATGTGGTGCTGCAGAAGGATGTTGAAAATTAGGTGGACTGATAAGATAAGGAATGGGGAGATTATCTGGAGAATCGGAAAAGAAACGACTATACGAAAACATTGACAAGAAGAAAGGACAGAATGGTAGGACATCCGTTAAGATGTCTCTGAATAACTTCCATGGTACTAGACAGAGGTGTAGAGGAAGAGAGAGATTGGAAAACACCCACAAATAATTGAGGACATAGATTGCAAGTGCTACTCTTTAGATGAGGAGGTTGGCACTTG
Source organism: Schistocerca gregaria (assembly GCF_023897955.1). NCBI lineage: Eukaryota > Metazoa > Arthropoda > Insecta > Orthoptera > Acrididae > Schistocerca > Schistocerca gregaria. Next base: position 428,167,287 of record NC_064926.1, read on the forward strand.
AGAGACATTTGTGGTAGGGCACATAAAACCAGGCAGAAAACTATGACTTAAAAAATTCGGACTTTACTTTATGAATAACCTTCATACTGCACTGCTCTAATAGAGAGAGGAATTTCAAATGTTTCAAATGTCTCAGAGCGCTATGGGACTTAATTTCTGAGGTCATCAGTCCCCAAGAACTTAGAACTACAAAAAATAAACCTAAGTAACCTAAAGACCGTAACGGGCGCGCGGTTCCAGACTGTGGCGCCTAGAACCGCTCTGCCACCCCGGGCCGGCAGAGAAGTATCTAATGATGTTATACATGGTGTTCTAGAATTCCCCTGCCAAACATGTCGTTTGTGAGTGAACATCACATATTATTCTTACTGCTATCTTTTTCACAATCAATACTTTCATTTCAAGTGATGAGTAACCCAAGAAAATTATTCCATAAGGCATTATTGAGTGGAATCGTTCATAATATGTCAACAGGTTGATGCGTTCTTTGCGAGATTAGCAATTATAGGAAGAGCAAAAGTAGCTGAACTAATTGTTTGAGAAGCTCAATAATATTCTTGTTCCAGTTGAAGTTTTCATCAATTTGTACTGTCAAAAATTTGGAGCGTTCTAACCTATTTACTGACCCTGCTCACGTGTTACATTAGTTGTCTGTATGACTATTTGTTGAACAGAAGTGAATGTAGAGTATCTTTCCAAAATTTTGGAAGAGTCCACTTTGAGAGAAAATATAATTTACCAACTCTCTCGTTCCCCCTTCCCTTTCAGTGGAATTTGTTATAACACTAGTATTGTCTGCAAAAAGTACCAATTTTGCTTGTTGAATGTTAAGTGGAAGGTTACTCAGATATACGGGGTGTGTATTAATAAAACCGACAAAGTGCAAGGACGGATGTCTGACGGTAAATGGAGGAAAAGAGGTCCTATGACTATGTGTTCGGAGATGCATTGTTACATGGTAGATGGCGCTGACAAATGGCAGTTCCTCTAACCACGTGCCATGCGTTCCGCGTGTGTTGCAGGCTGGCTGTTTACATTAGCGTACTGTAAGCAGCAGAATGGTCCAGTATTCATATCGGGACCACGCCGAGATGAAGCTTGTGTACGGCCAAGCAGCGCGGTCGAGAGGCAGCACTGCTATACCGAAACAAGAACCACATCACACAACATTCCAAGCCCTTTTTGGGCGGTTGTGTGGCCATGGGTCCCGTCAGACAGACCGATCTGCGGGGGACGTAGCGGTCTGTGCATACACCAGATACGGAGGACAAAGTTCTATGGGATACACGCTCCAGGCAAGCGGCCCGCCAGCAAGGAGGACGAGGTTCTATAGGATATGGAAACAAACCCTAGTACACGCTCCAGGCAAGGGGGCTGCCAACATGGTGCAAGCCAAAGTACGATTATATGTATACTACTTGACAACCACTGCTATCCCTATCACATACAACGAGTGCAAGGGCTATCAGCAACGCATTTCCCTCTATGGAAAGGATTTTCTCGGCGGTTTTTGCACTAGAACATCACAATTATGGGATTTGCCATCAGTCATCTTTACCGACAAAGCAACCTTTACCAGAACTGGTATCATCAGTCTGCATAGTCGTCACCTGCGGGCTATGGACAATTGTCGGGAAATGGTTGAGGCAGCTCATCAACATCGGTTCAGCATCAAAGCATGGACAGGGATTCTTTGCGGCCACATATGTGGGCCAGTTACAATTCCAGAACGCTTCGACGGAGAAACGTACTTGGACTTCCTGTGGAATTCTCTGACTTTGCTGCTTGATAAAATGCTTTTTGTGATACGTCTGGTTATGTAGTTTCTGCATGATGGAGCACCGCCGCACTTCGTCATTACAGGTCGCTGACACATCATCATCTTCCCTACACGTTGGATAGGTCGCGGAGGCCCTTTGGCATGGCCATCACCAGACTTAAAACCCTGTACTTTTACGTCTGGCGGTATCTGAAGTGCGTTGTGTATGCTGAACCAGCTCCCTTCAACAGCGTGTTCACGACGGCTGCGATGTTATTCAGCGAGAGGCTGCACCAAAACAAGAACCCTCACCGACGCCAACCACATCACACAACATTTCAAGCCCTTTTTGGGCGTTTTTGTGATCATGGATCCTCTCAGACAGAACAACATGCGCTGAGATGGTGGGCTGTGCATACACGAGATTTGGATGTGATTCAACTTTGTATTGTGTCCCGGGTCTATTTGTTGTTATTGCATGCATACTGCCCATTTCCGGACACATTTTCATAGGACCTTTTTTCCTCCATACACTCTCTTTCAAATTCTCTTTCATATACTCTCTTTCAAATTCTGAAGGTGGCAGGGATAAATACAGGGAGCGAAATGCTATTTCCAACTTCTACAGAATCCAAATGGCAGTTATAAGAGTCGAGGGACGTGAAAGGGAAGCAGTGGTTGGGAAAGGAGTGAGACAGTGTTGTAGCTTTTCCCCGATGTTATTCAATCTGTATATTGAGCAAGCAGTGAAGGAAACAAAAGAAAAATTCAGAGTAGGTATTAGAATCCATGGAGAAGAGACAGAAAAGGACTTGGAAGAGCAGTTGAATGGAATGGATAATGTCTTGAAAAGAGGATATAAGATGAGCATCAACAAAAACAAAACGAGGATAATGGAATGTAGTCGAATTAAGACAGGTGGTGCTGACGGAATTAGATAAGGAAATGAGACACTTAAAGTAGTAATGGAGTTTTGCTATATGGAGAGCAAAATAAATGATGATGGTGCCGAAGTAGAGAAGATATAAAATCTAGACTAGCAATGGCAAGGAAAGCGTTTCTGAAGAAGAGAAATTTGTTAACATCGAGTATAGATTTAAGTGTCAGGAAGTCTTTTCTCAAAGTATTTGTATAAAGTGTAGCCAGATATGGAAGTGAAACATGGACGATCAATAGTTTGGACAAGACAAGAAGCTTTCGAAATGTGGTGCTACAGAAGAATGCTGAAGATTAGATGGGTAGATCACATAAATAATGAGGTCTTAAATATGGTTGGGGAAAAGAGAAGTTTGTGGCACAATGTGACTAGAAGAAGGGATCGGTTGGTAGGACATGTTCTGAGACATCAAGGGATCATCGATTTAGTATTGGAGGGCAGCGTGGAGGGTAAAAATCGTAGAGGGAGAGCAAGACTTGAATGCACTAAGCAGATTCAAAAGGATGTAGGTTGCAGTAGGTACTGGGAGATGAAGAAACTTGCACAGGATAGAGTAGCATGGAAATTTGTCGGTTTTATTAATGTTCACCCTGCATATAAAACAGAAGTGGACTCAGAATGGAGCCCTGTGGGACTCACTTTGACATTTTTTTCACCAGCCTCTTAAATTTACTACCTTTCTGACATTGTCTGAATTATTCAGCGCAATCTTCTGCGTTCTGTTTGTTAAGTGTGATTATATAATACACATAATATAGTATAAAGTAGCAGGTAAGTACCCTCTGCCACATGATTCGTAATAGTTTGCTGAGAGTTGAAGAAAAACGTAAAAGAGGACAGTGTCTGGTAACCTGCCGGAGAACGCCGAGCAAAACAAATGCAGGCCGAGATGCTGGGGGTTCGCGGCAACGCTGGTTGCTGGCGAGACCCGCGGAATGAGAAGCAGGCGGCCACAATGGGGGAGAGCGCGACAGGTGGGAAGTTGCAGGTGAGCAGCGCGGTGCTGGGGGCGGGGGCGGATGCCGGAATAATTGAGCAGCGGCGGCTGCAGTAATGACCACCAGGGGCGCTGTAATCACGCGCAGATGAGACCGCGCCAGTGGCAGTGGGCCACCGTGGTACGCCGCGCTTGGGAGGGCTGGCCCTGGGTGGGCGTCTTGTCTGCCGCCGCGGGCCCCGACGCCCACCCCTGAGGCCATCGCTACCTCCTTACGACGGAACTGCTGCGCACTCCTTATCCTTCCGGTTTTAATGCTGGGAACGTTTTCGCGGACGTTCTCAGAGTTTACGGGTGGAATATAGTGTGATGTATAATCTAGAATGTTTCCCAGGAACCTCTACGTTTCAGTTCTGAGATAACGGGGAGAATGAAAAGCTCGAAATTCTTTTTTTTTCTTTATTACCCATAAAATCTGCGCTTACTGTGATGGGTATGGAATGTGCACAGAGTAAAACAGAAGTAATATCTGGCGTTCGCCAAGTTAGTGTAATAGTCCTCTTATTCCGCCTCAGTCAGTGATTGCTGCGCAAAGTTCACCACGTACGCGTACAACACCATTACTCTACCACGCAAACATAGGGGTTACACTCGTCTGGTGTGAGACGTTCCCTGGGGGGGGGGGGGGGGTCCACCGGGGGCCAAACGCACAGTAACCCTGGGTTCGGTGCGGGGCGGATGAGGGGTGAAGTGGAATGCGGTAGTCGTGGGGTTGTGGACCAATGCGGCTAAGGCGGGGACGAGCTTCTCCGTCGTTTCTAGGTTCCCGGTTAACATACAATACAATAGTGCAAAAAAGTGGCAGTTGTCAGTAAATCACGAAAATGTGATGCCATCCACATAAGAACTGAAAAGAATCCGTTAAATTTCAGTTACTCAATAAATTACACAAATCTGAAGGCTGTAAAGTCAACTAAACATTTAGGGATTACCATTAACTTAAAACGGAACGATCATATAGATAATGTTGTGCGGAAAGCAAACCAAAGAGTGCCATTTATTGTCGTAACACTTAAATATAACAGGTTCAGTGAAAGACTGCTTACACTATGCTTGTCTGCCATCTTCTGCAGTACTGGTATGTAGTGCAGAATTCCGATCGGATAGGGTTGAGGGAAGATATCGGAGAAGTTCAAAAAAGGGCAGTTAGTTTTGTATTATCGCGGAATAGGGTAGAGTGTGTCACGGGTACGATACACGAATTGAGGCAGTCATTATCATAAAATTTCAATCACCAAATTTCTCCTCATTGTGTGAAAATATTTTGATGGCGCCCACCTACACAGGGAGATATAATCATCATAGTGAAACAAAAATCAGAGCTTGTACGGAAAGCTGTAAGTGTTCGTTTTCCTGCGCACCGTTTGAGAGAGGAAGGGTAGAGAAGTATCTTAAAGGTGGCTCAATAAACCCTCTTCTGGGCACATAACTGTGAATTTCAGCATAATCACGTACATATAGATGTAGATGTGAGCACCTTGACCAAACGCTACCAAATTCATACTTCAGTATTAGAATTCCTGAGGGATGTTGTTGTTGTGGTCATCAGTTTGAACACCTCTTTGACGCAGCTCTCCTTGCTAGTCTGTTCTCCTTATCTGTGAAGAACTATTACAACTTACACTAATTTTAACCCGAATTCTGTGTTAAAGCCTTGGTCTCCCTCTTCAATTTTTGCGCCCTATACTTGCCTGAACTTAAATTCGCTTCCCAAAGTTTCCCTTGGGTTTTTATAGTGTTTGCTCAATGCAGAGACCGAATAACATCGAGGATAGGCTAAAACTATCTCACGCCTTTCTCAGTCACTGATTCTCTGCCAGTGGCGTCATCGGATGCTTTATGAAGTGACAAGTGGTCAGCACTCCGCTCTTCCGGTAGTTGCCAGGTATCTAGACCTAGGAATCGTTACTAAGCAGAGTAGCTCCCCTCGTGAGGCTGAGTGCACCCCGGGACAGACCTCCCATCGAGGAAATATACTTAGCAGCTCTGGCAATTGAGCTCGGATCCACTGCATTCCACTTAGCCGCGCTCACCACTAAGCCACAGAGACAGAGCAACACTTTCAAACGCTTTCTCTAAATTTACAACTGCTACAAATGTAAGTTTGCCCTTTCTCGCGTTGTCTTCGAAGACAGGTCGTAGTATATAGTCTCACGTGCTCTACATTTCTCTAGAACCCTAACTCATCTACTTCAGGGTTGGATTCTATCAGTTTTTCCATTCTTCTGTAACTAATTCGTGTTAATATTTTGCAACGATGACTTTTAAGTTGATGATTTGATAGTAGTCACACCCATCAGAATCTGCTGCCTTCGGATTTGGTGTTACAAGGTGTACAACTTTGCTTCCGCCGTTTTTCCCCAACATTTGAGGCTTCAATGAAACAAACTGGTTACACATGTATCATTCAAAGTATTTTCCATCGCTCGCCACTACTTTTACCCATCTTTCAGCAGTGTACGAATCCCGCGTCGAAAAAATTGTTCATCTTTCGAAGCGATCCACGAATTGATCCGGTTTGTGACTTCTTCATGAGATCGGAAGTGTTTGTCAGCCAGGCCATGCGCCATTGATCTAAACAGGTGATAGTCAGAGGTATCTATGTCTGGAGAACACGGCGGGTGGGGTAGGACTTCCCATTTTAACGTTTCCAAGTACGTTTTGACCTCTTCTGCAATGTGGGTTCGAGCATTGTCGTGCTGCAAAATCACTTTATCGTGCCTCTCACTGTATGGCCGCCGTTTGTCTTTTAATGCTATGCTCAAACGCATTAATTGCGTTCGATAACGAGCATCAGTGATTGTTGCACTTGGTTTTAACACCTCATAGTATACGACGCCGAGCTGGTCCCACCAAATACAGAGCATGGTCTTGGAGCCGTGAATATTCAGTTTGGCTGTCGACGTGGAAGTATGGCCGGGATATCCTCATGATTTTTTGCATTTAGCATTATCGTAATGAACACAGTTTTCGTCCCCGGTCACAATGCGATGCTGAAATCCCTTCCGTTTTAGCTCTGAAGCAACTGTTCACAACCACACAAACGCCGTTCAACGTCTCTTGATTTCATCTGACACGGGACGCAAGTTCCTTCTTTCTGAGTCATGCCTATACTCTTGAGACGTTTTGAAATGGCTTGCTGTGTCACTCCCGCTAATCGTGCCAATTCTTCTCGAGTGTGACGAGAGCCTTCACTCAGCAATGTCTTCAATTATGCATCTTCGAAAACATTCTTTCTTCCACCACTATGCCGGTCTACAACGTTAAAGGCACAGTTCTTGAAGCGTTGAAACCACTCAGGACACTTTCTTTCACTAATTGAATCCTTAACATACGTACGTGAGAGCATTCGACGAGACTCAGCCGCTGTTTTCTTCATATTGAAACAAGACAGTAACACCTCCCGCAAATGACGAAAATTAGGCTGGTAAACTGACGTTTTCAGTCAAGAAGAACTTTATGATGCAGACGCAAATCGACTAATGTTTGAATGAGGTTATGTTGCACCGAGGTCCAAGCTAACTGCATGACGTATGCGATCTGTTTCTTTCGACAGCTACTTACCGTTGTTGCCACCTATTGGCAAACGGAGGAAGCAAAGTTGTACAACTTGTATTACATTCTTGTTGAGGTCTGATGATATTCAGAACTTTTCCACACCAAGTCAATAGCTGTGTCCTGGCTGGTTTTTCCAAGCATCTCAGTGATTGCGAGGGAGTGTCATTTTCTCCAGGGCTCTTGTTTCCACTTAGGTATATGTTGATAAAACAGAGTTACTTGTCTAAGCCGTGAAAGGTCTAGGGATGTGGACCGGCCTCACGGCGTCATAAAGATGCAGTGTGTAGGGGTGTGGGGTCAGCACACCGCCCTCCTGGCCGCTTTATAGACTTTCCAGTCCTTGGGGCGGCAACTACTCTTTCGAGTAGTTGGCCAAGTGCTCTCCATAAAACCTCCCATCAAGGAAAGATCCTTATGAGTACCGGGAAACGTACCGGATCCTCCGCTACGTAACCATCTACGCTGACCGCTCAACTATGGAGGCAGACATTTGTTAATATTTGATTAGTATGCTGTCTTATTTCCAGCGTTTTCAGAGCAGAAGAAAGTCACTGCTACATACGAAGAGTGGCTCGTGTACACGATGGCCGTTGGTTGTATTTAACGTCAATGAGACTTCTCAGAAGACAAATTTAGAGATCCCACAGATTAGAGTAATCATCTCGGGTGTTAATATACTGGCTCAGCTGTATGTAACCCTTTATTTTCTGTTTTAGATCTGAAAAGCTAAAAAGTTTGGAACTTGGTAGCGAACATTTTAATGAACAATACATGTTAATGACCAACTTCCGTACGTTTTAGCTCTAATCATTTGGTTACACGTTAATCTGAAAATGTGCCTCTTACTGCCATGTAGCCGGTAGGGTCTAAAAATAAAGCACTAAATTGTTTTGTTAGTACCAAAGACGAAATCTTTTCTGATGGAGATTGCAACACAGTACTTTGATGTTCTGGTTGGCTGATTTGCCGGAGGGGACCGATCAGCGAGGTCATCGGTCTCATCGGATTAGGGAAGGATAGGGAAGGAAGTTGGCCGTGCCCTTTCAAAGAAACCATCCCGGCATTTGCCTGAAGCGATGTAGGGGATCACGGAAAGTCTAAATCAGGATGAACGGAAGCGGGTTTGAAGCGTCGTCCTCCCGAATACGAGTCCAGTGTGCTAACCACTGCGCTACCTCGCTCGGTTTTGATGATTTCTTTGGCAGTGGGGAGATAATTTTACATTAATCCTATTTAATATACGTCGTTCACTGATTTGACAGCGTACTGTTTCTCCAGCCGTCGTCAGGATCTCTCCTGATGCCTTTTTTTCTGAAGATTTCATTGTGTTGTACCCAATCTTCGTTCATTGCGTTATCTCTCCACTCTACTGGGTCGATTTCTCTCTCATTCTCCAGAGCTTTCTCTCATAGCCTTTCGTGCATCACACAAAACATAATGCGTAGATAATTTCCACCCTTCTACCAGTGCTTCTTGATCTTATATTATTGTGCCACTTTCATCTACGCTATTATATCCGATTCTAGGTTTTCCCGAAGAATTTATGCACTGTTTCATAACTGGACTCTTGATAATTTTGTCTCAAGAATTGTTCAGTATCTTGGAGTCTCTCTTCCAATATCCTGCCCTACCTTTTAAAGTTTCTCCGTTCTTTTCATTTGAAAGAGCCCTGTACACAAGCTGTCCTTTGGTGCTCCGCAGATGTTATCGTCTTCTCCATTCTTATTCTTTTTTTAAAAAAAATGTGTGTAATGGGCAATTGCTTCCTATGTATTTGATTCCTCATATGAAGTACTTCTTCAACTCATGTGTGTAACCCAGGCTCACGTACACTGTCCGTCTAAGAAGGTGTGAGACTGTCTTTACTCCTGGCGTAAAAACGATGTCAGCGCAATAACTACGGTGACAACTTGAGAAATAACTCTAGACAAAAGATGTCCATTTCGCCACTCAGTTGTGAGCAGACAGTGCGAAGTAGTGGTTGTGTGGCAGTAGTGTGTCAACGATGTTGTGTCACAAATCGCATTGGACAACACCTGTTAAACAAGTGCTCAAGGCACTCTCCCAGAATGATTTTAAGAAGGAAAGTGTGTGTAATGTGTGTCCCGCACACCTAGACTGCTGAAGAAAAGCAACGACGCGCGGGCACCTGCGGCGACTTGACAGAAATAAAACAAAAAACGCGAACAATTCTTTTCTGTAAATAACCATTATGGGCGAAGAGACTTCGTGATGGCAGCGGGAAGACTGTGGTACACAAAGGGCGTTGAGGTATACGGAGGCCGGTACGGTGCACGGAGGCCGGCGTGGTCGAACACCTGAACCATTGAACGTTAACCTTCCTCTCTGAAACTTGTTAGACTCACTAAGTGTCCCATGTATTTTGTAATTATTATCGTAATCAAGATAGCCCTCCTATTCCAGAAACTGAAAACTCTCTGTAGCTCTCAACATACTGTTATTTATCGGACCCAAAAATGCGTTACTCCGATATCAGATAACATAAATCTGAACTTAAGGCAAGCATTAGAATGACGTGGCGCAACATGTAGAGAATCTTATCATACCAAGTGATTCGGAGAAAATATCAGAGTAGCAACTAATTTCAGTGTACCCATCTGACTGGTTTACTCAGTCCTTGTGAGGTCAGTAGAGGGGCTACTTGATTGAGGATTAACTGTACTACCCACGAAAACGGGCAATGGCTGGGAGAGTGGAGTACCGACCATATGTCCCTCCGTATCCACATCCAATGACGCTTATCAGGTGAAGATGACACAGTAGTTCATCGGAAAAATTGAATCTTCGAAGGCCTATTCGAATGGAGTTATAGTTTTCTTTATCTGGTTGTTGGATTGAAATTAACAGTTACTTATCTTGTAATCATTTAGCAAGTGGGGTAGAATGCAACCTAACTATGCAAACAAGTAACAATAAAATTTGGTAAAAAAATTCTGAGTTCTATGTTGTGCAAGATGATGAAAACTTAGATTGGAAAAAAAAAAAAATATATACTTCCTAAAACCTTTCGGGTAAATTACCTTTGCCATTAGAATAATTTCAAACTTTGGAGATATAGACATCGCTAAGTTAACATATTTTAGTTCAATGATATCTTTCGGGATAATATTCTGTTGTAGCTCCTCAATAAGGATTGACTGCGCAGAAGAAAATAATTGGAATTACGTGTGGGGTTCCCTCATATAAATCTTGCAGAAATCCCGTTAATCAACTGCGAATATTAACCACAGCCCCACAAACCACTTATACACTCATGAAATTTGTGAATTTACTCATGAATTTGTTATCAACAATCCATCTGAGTTTGAGAAAAACAGAGATACTCACAACGATAGAAGGAAAAATGACGTACATTACCCTTTACTGAATGCAAATTTAACACAGAAAAGGGTTAGATATAAGCTATAAAACTCTTTAACCTTTTACCCACTGAAATCAAATGTCAGACAGCAGAAGTATTTCTAATCATAGATTCAAGTAGTTTCTCCTTGACAGATCTTTTTACAACACAGAGCAATTCTGAAAGACATAATTAAAAGAAAACAATGATAATTAGCAACCGGTAAATGGCCTGGATATAGTCATGTAAGTATTTATTAATTTTTAATACGCCGTATGTTTGTTCAGATGACTTAATGACTATCACAAAGTTCATCATGAATATGATCGATGGAACGCATAAGTAATTTCGAGTGTTGAAGGGAACGGGTTGACGCTTAACCAAATCATAAGTCGATACATTTTTTGATTCAGAATTCTTGTAGAAGGTAAATTCTGTAGTCAAAAGGTGATCAAATAATCAGTGAAGTCAAACATTTAAATTGTTAGAACTGAAGGTGAATGAAAAGCTCTCTTTCCAAGAAATTGTCTAGAAATAAATGCTTGTACCATTATGAATCAGGTTGCCTGACTGGCATGCGGAGAACTCGGGTTCGATTGCTGGTACTGCCAGAGATTTTTTCCTTGTTGAGAGGACTGGAGCGGACTGTACTCAGCCTCGTCAAGCCAATTGAGAAGCTGTTTGAGCGAGGAGTATCAGATCCAACGTCAGCAAAGACAACGACGGCCGGGAGAGCGGGCTGTGTGCTGATACCACACCCCTTGATAGTACACTGAAATGACGCCATTGACTGACGATGACGCGGCAGTTGGTCAGTTCCAATTGGCCCATCTGAGGCCAGAAAGACGGAGCTTTGCTTTCTACCATGTTGAAACTGAAATGTGGAACATTATTTGTCACATTTTCACCTTACAACCTCTTATGGCTCCATAATATCTTAATGTGAGAAGACTTTGTGCATTCACAATATACATTGAAGCGCTGAAGAAACTTGTATAGTCACGCGTACGCATATAGGGTGATATATAAACATTCAGAATACGGCGCTCGGAACTTCTGCGCAATTACACTGTTTGTTTGCCTCAGAATATTCTGTCATCCCTGCACAGATCTTCAAAAGAAAGTAAGTGCTGAAAGTTAATATTTCGTAGTTACTTGACACATTATCTACCAATATCCTGTATCACGCCTATTTTCCTGGACAACACAAAGAGCTTTGTTCAGTTTTCTTCACTACCTTTGCGGTCTTCCCCCTCTGTGGCGTCCTATCTCTTTGGTGCAAACCCTTTCACACAAATGGCTCTGAGCACTTTGGGAGTTAACATCAGAGGTCATCAGTCCCCCAAACTCAGACCTACGTAAACCTTACTAACCTAAGGACAGCACACACATCCAGGCCCGAGGCAGGATTCGAACCTCCGACCGGAGCAGTAGCGCGGTTCCGGATTGAAGCGCCCAGAATCGCTCGGACACAACCATATACAGATGTACTACTCTGCATGTGTCGTTTGCAGTAGGTTTCTAGACGAACTGACAAATTGACGTGATGAGGCTCAGATTTTTCAAATTCATGGTGAATGAATTCCTAACGGCATACTACTTTTGTACCGGATTTCCTCGCAGCAACTCAGATACAAGCACCGCCACATAATTTTTGACTGTTGATACTAATGAAAACCTTTGCTTTTTATTCTATAATCTTATATTTTTGTTTTGGAATTTTCTCATTAGCTGTCCGTGAATTATGTTGTGATTGATTCCATGACCGAGTAGATTCGGCTCACACTACATCTTTGCTAATTATGACGATATCTTGCATCGTCATACACGGAGAGCGGTGTGCTGAGCCCACGCCCCTCCTATCCGCATCCTCCTCGGAGGGTGACACGGCGGTCGGATGGTCCCGGTAGGCCACTCGTGGCCTGAGGACGGAGTGGTTTTTTGCACTGTCATAATTGCTGCCATTTACTCTCTTCACGGCCGAAGTGAGACTTTCAAAAATAAGTGATTAGAAGTATAGGAATGAGGAATATCTCGTGTGTCGTAATTCACTCTAGCGTCCGCGCCCGGTAGCTGATTAAAAAAAATAATAAAAAACGTGGTCAGCGCGACAGACTGTGAATCCAAAGGACCCGGGTTCGATTCCCGGCAGGGTTGGCGATTTTATCAGCTCAGGGACTGGGTGTTGTGTTGTCCTGATCATCATCATTTCATCCCCATCGAAGTGCAAGTCGCCGAAGTGGCGTCAAATAGAAAGACTTGCACCAGGCGAACGGTGTACCCGACGGGAGGCCCTCGTCACACGACATTATTATTAACCACTCTACTACCACGAAAGAATGGTCAGGTTGGGACGGAAATAGGTAGATGTTATGTGCGTGTACAAACAAACAAATGATTACAATTCCTTTGAAATCGGATGATTCGTTCAAGAAAAAGAGTTTCACAAATCGAGCAAGTCAATAAAGCTTTGGTCTACCTCTGGCCCTTGTGCACGCAGTTTTTCCACTTGGCATGGATTGACAAGTTGCTGGATGTCGTTCTGATTGATACCGTGCCAAATTCTGTCCAACCGGTGCGTTAAATCGTCAAAATCCCGAAATGGTTGGAGGGCCCTGCCTATAATGCTCTAAACGTTCTCAACTGGGGAGAGATGCGGCGACCTTGCTGGCCAAGGTAGGCTTTGGCAAGCACCAAGACAAGCAGTAGAAATTCTCACCGTGTGCGGGTGGCCATTATTTTGCTGAGATGTAAGCCCACGACGGCTTGCCAAGAAGAGCAACACAACGGGGCGTGGAATATCGACGACGTACAGCTAGGGGGGGGGGGATAATCGACTATTTATAATAATCGTTTGGTCAGTCGACTGTATTTTCGTTCAGCTGGTTTACCCAGTCGAATGAAACTAATCTTTGGGGCCATGTCAGTTATGTGAAAGTTTTCACTCATTTGCGGTGTTGTGAATAAAAAATATATTTTTAAAAATAAAGTCTACTCAAAAAGTATGTATTTACTTACTGAAATACAAATTTTCGTACTTGTGGCAATAATCATCAGTTTATTGTTAGTTTTAGAAGTGTTATATCTGGCTCTGTAGTATAGATTTGTGTATATACATACGAAAAATCATTTCTAACACGATTTTAGTAGGTCGGTTTCTTCTGTTTTTTTTTCGGTACAAATTTTGCTGTTGATTTTAAACTAGCTTTCCGAAGTGGATGACACTGTAATATTAACTCACTTTCAAGTCTGGTGTGTGGCAGAGGGTACTTTGCTATTCCGTCTGTCTCTCTGTCTGTCTGTCTGCATGTTCGGTACAAACTTTGCGATTGATTTTAAACTAATAAGCTAAACACTTGAAATTTTCAACTTTACCCAGAACTGCATGACAGTGCAATATTTACTCGCTTTCTCTTCTGGTGTGTGGCGGAGAGTAGGCACTTACAGTACCACTGCTATTTCCCTGTTTCCTTGTTCCAGTCGCAGATGTTTCGCAGTTAAGAACGATTGAAGTAATTTTTTGTAGAAAATATTTACCTTTCACACAAATAAGTGGCTGAATATTCAAATGACTTTGTATTTATGGAATCCTTAGACGTTACTTATAAAATGGAATGAAAACTGTAGATAAAACCAGGCAAGATTTCTTTCATCTTCAGATTTCATGAAGGGAACCATTGCTCCGTCTTTGCATCCCCAATCAGGGCTACAATTCGTGCCGGTTTCCACGGATTTGTCCAAGTTAAGGGCGTCCAGAGGCGAGCTGGACGGGGATTTATACAACTTTATCGGATACACCTGGACCACTTTTCGGTTCTGCGGAAATTCAATTGACAAGAAATAGATTTAATAAATCTTAGTTAAAAGTCATTAAAGGAGGACCGAACCATAGACAATTTCTTTGTTTTATTCAATTAAGAACGCAGCGGTAAGCATGGTTAGATGCACTCCTATACACATACAGTATGTTCCGTAATGATCTTTACAACTATGAACATGTCTGTTTTAGAAACGGGAATAAATAGAAAGGTGTGGCTTACGGTATAAAGTTCACACAACTTCAAGCTGATTTTTTCCTTATTTTGTTCAAGGGAGTTATCGACTGGCCACCCTGCAGATTCCACGATGTGTGGAAAGGTTGGTACAGACGAGAACTGACACCCAGGTCTTGTAGAACCTCATTACATTTTTTTCTTCCGGGGAAGGGCTTTAACTAACTCTGAGCTCGCATCAGAGCAGTAGTACTACACTTTAATGAGGACATCCTATACAGGACATGGAGCTGGAACATCGCTTAGATTACCCGTACACTACAGACGGCACACGCATTTGAGATGACCATCCGTCCCTCCGTCCCCCATTTTACCGTGATAGTCACAATTTTCCGGGACACCTATTTGTCCTCTGTATAACAATTATGAAACGATTTATTCAGAATTATGACTTCATTTAAACTGTATCGGTATACTGTTGCTGTAGGGACATTTTTTCAAATGAGTAATGTATGGTACAGTGGGGAAGAGCAATTTATTGTAGAAACTACGAAAGCAATGTTGGTGACTACAGTGAGTTGTGATGAAACTTAAATGTTTTCATAATGCTGTTGAAGAACACAGACAAGCTGAAGAAACTTTACAGCACTGATAAATATTGTATGTCTGCTGGCACTCCATCTTAGAAGAAACTAATAAAATTAAAAAAAAAATTAATGCACTTTTTGTATCAAATTAAAGTGGTGGTTTGCAATTAATGTACTTTAAGACATTTTTGTAATATCAAATATTCTTAATGCGTCTCGAATTTGGCTCTAGAAAATATGGTCACTTTAACACTGAACTCTGTTAAGAGGCTACTAGAACCTTAAATACACTACTGGCCATTAAAATTGCTACACCACGAAACTGACGTGCTACAGACGCGAAATTTAACCGATAGGAAGAGGATGCTGTGATATGCAAATGATTAGGTTTTTAGAGCATTCACACAAGGTTGGCGCCGGTGGCGACACCTACAACGTGCTGACATGAGGAAAGTTTCCAACCGATTTCTCATACACAAACAGCAGTTGACCGCCGTTGCCTGGTGAAACGTTGTTGTGATGCCTCGTGTAAGGGGTAGAAATGTATACCATCGCTTTTGCGCCTTTGAGAAAGGTCGGATTGTAGCCTATCGCAATTGCGGTTTACCGTATCGCCTCATTGCTGATCGCCTTGGTCGAGAAACAATGACTGTTACCAGAATATGGAATCTGTGGGTTCAGGAGGGTTATATGGAACGCCGTGCTGGATCCCAACGGCCTTGTATCACTAGCAGTCGAGATGAGAGGCATCTTATCCGCATGGCTGTAACGGATCGTGCAGGCACGTCTCAACGACGAACCTGGGTGCACGAATGGCAAAACGTCATGTTTTCGGACGAATCCCGGTTCTGTTTACAACATCATGATGGTCGCACCAGTGTTTGGCGACATCCCGTTGAACGCATGTTGAAAGCGCGTATTCGTCATAGCCATACTGGCGTATCACCCGGCGTGAAGGTGTGGGGTGCCACTGGTTACACGTCTCGGTCACCCCTTATTCGCATTGACGGCACTTTGAACAGTGGACGTTACATTTAAGATGTGTTATGACCCGTGACTCTACGCTTCATTCGATCCCTGCGAAACCCTAAATTTCAGCAGGATAATGCACGACCGCATGTTGCAGGTCCTGTACGGGCCTTTCTGTATACAGAAAGTGTTCGACTGCTGCCCTGGCCAGCACATTCTCCAGATCTCTCAACAATTGAAAATGTCTGGTCAATGGTGGCCGAGCAACTGGCACGTCACAATACGCCAGTCACTACTCTTGATGAACTGTGGTATCGTGTTGAAGCTGCATGGGCAGCTGTACCTGTACACTCCATCCAAGCTCTGTTTGATTCAATGCCCAAGTGTATCAAGGCCGTTATTACGGCCACAGGTGGTTATTCGGGGTACTGATTTCTCAGGATCTATGCACCCAAACTGCGTGAAAATGTAATCAGATGTCAGTTCTTGTATAATATATTTGTCCAGTGAGTACCCGTTTATCGTTGGCATTTCTTCTGGGTGTAGCAATTTTAATGGTCAGCAGTGTATGTATGAACATTATGATTCAAACCGCGCTTTTCTACCTGTCGATTTCCGTACACCCTATATTTTCCATACTTCTTTATTGAGACAAAGAGAAGCTGCCGACAATGAGAAGCCGCCGACAATGAGCGTTCGCATACACCGCGACGCCACCCTGCCCGTCAGACATCTGAGTATCTTAATTGTCATCTGGCTTCTACTCACTGAGCTGCATAAAACTGATTTCATTTACGTTGATATTCCTTACTGCAAATTAACACTAAGTCTGAACATGAACGTCTCTATAATGTGCTTTCACAAATCCTTGTCACTCATGTGTAACTAATAACTGCTGGTCGAATGGAGGCGGGAGCCTGCTGACGTTGTCGGTACTAAAACGCAAGCGAGAGGAAACATTCCCTCCTCTCATGTTCCCTCTCCAAGCGCAACATCATGGCCATTGACAAAATTATCGTCTACATACTGTCTGTGTTCTGGAAAATAATCCGATTTGAACCAGATGTCCTGGGTTTTCGAAGTTTTTGTCTGGGGTCGGCAATTTAAGTGATAGAAAGCCTACACAGCAATACGTCAGGTTAATTAGTTACACTTTAATGGCACCTGGAACCATTTAATCCACAACAGAACATGAATCAGTTTTAAATGATGAAAAGAATAATTAATCCATTCACTATATAATTGGATAAACATGTATACTGCTTATTTTTACTGTGGCATACCCCAGAGTTATGTCTTCACTTTGGATCACCCTCTCTCAATATACCGTAGCACTGCTATAGTTCAACTAATTCAATTATTGCAGGCTGGTTTGACTCAGAAGAATGAACGGATGGTTCAGTCACCTAAAATACTAAAGAGTGGTTTGAGTTAAAAGCATGAACACATGGTTCAACCGGTGGAAAAACTAGACGATAGTTTGAAAAGAAAGAATGAAGAGTTTAGTCCATATCTAGAGAGAATTTCTGTAGGGTGTGAAAAGTGGCAATTGGCATTAAACAAAGAAAAGTGCGAGGTCATCCTCATGGGTACTAATAGAAATCCGATAAATTTTGGGTGTACGATAAATCGCAGAAATCTAAGGGCTGACAATTCGACTAAATACCTAGGAATTACAATTACGAGTAACTTACATTGGAAAGACCACATAGATAATATTGTGGGGAAGGCGAAACAAAGACTGCGCTTTGTTGGCAGAACACTTTAGAAGATGCGACAAACCCACTAAAGAGGTAGCCTACATTACACTTGTCCGTCCTCTGCTCGCATATTGCTGCGCGTTGTGGGATCCTTACCAGGTAGCATTGACGGAAGACATCGAAGAAATGCAAAGAAGGGCAGCTCGTTTGGTATTATCGCTCAATAGGAGTGAGAGTGTGACTGATACGATACGCGAGTTGGGGTGGCACTCACTGAAACAAAGGCGATTTTCTTTGCGGCGAGATCTACTTACGAAATTTCAGTAACCAACTTTCTCTTCCGAATGCGAAAATATTTTTTTTTGACACCCACCTACGTCTGGAGAATGACCATCATAATAAAATAAATCAGAGCTTGAACGGAAAGATTTAGGTGTTCCTTTTTTCACGCGCCATTAGAGGGTGGAATGGTAGACAAGTAATACGAAAATGGTTCGATGAACCATCTGCCAGGCACTTAAGTGTCAATAGCAGAGAAACCATGTAGATGTAGAGATGCAAAGCTACAGCGGTGTAGAATCTTTTCATTCGGTTGCTACCATTGACTGCTTTCACTCGAAAAAAGTAAATGGATAATAATTCAACCGACAGGTAATACCACAAAAGACGTACAGGATTGTTTTTATTCGGTTGCTCTCACAGTCTAGTTTCACTCAAAAGAATGAATGAATAATTCAAGTTACACATGGTACTAGACCTAATGAGTCTAATTGTTTTCCCACAACTGAATGTATCAGTTGTTTTTGTTCGGTTGTTCCCATCGCTCCATAGATGTGTGCTGTGGGAGTGACAGGACGACAGAGGTAATGCTATGAAAAGAGCCTGATGGAATTAGTTTCGCGGTGTTAGAGCCACATCTTCATGGTTGCTGATTTAGAATTATTCCAAGCGATAAGCAGCAGATAACTCAACATTCTTTTTCCAGTTGTCATACAACTGTTTAACCGTCAAGAAGTCTGTAGTCGAAAAGAAATGGTACCCAAGGCCATCACTCCAAGTTTTGAGCCCGTATGGTGGGTGACAGTCAGGTTGGCATCCCACTGATGTTCGGGTTGTCTCCAGAGAAGTCATTGCTAGTCATTGCTGCTCAGTTTGAAGCGGCACTCATCACTGAAAATTCTACATCAGTCAAAGCGATTCGAGGCCGAAGACGTTTCTGGAGATACAAAGAAATCCAGACAATTAGCTGCTGACAGGCGTTGATAAATATCAACGGGGACAGTTGGAAATGTGAGCCCTGACAGGGACTCGAACCCGGGATCTCCTACCTACATGGCAGACGCTCTATCCTACTGAGCCATCGATGACTCACATGACAGTGCGACTGCAGGGACTTATCTCTGGCACGCTCCCTGTGAGGCCCACACTTCCAACTTACTGTCCACACACGACATTTGTACTGCCCCTGCCCACTATACTCATTACTTTACCGATTCCCATAGGAGTTTGAGCAATGTGAGTGGATCTGCATTGAAGAAGATCATTGGACGGTAAGCCTTAACTACACTCACGCTCATAAGTTAAGGATAATTACAGAATGTTGTGCCACACAACGTGGCACTACACAAAACTGACTCTGATAGCATAGGCACATAGGGAAAATACACGACAGAGTTCTGTACGTCCACGGTATTGGTGATAAGTTGAGAAAACTGTCCCGAAACACATGTACTACAAAACGCCACTGTTTCCCGAGCATGTACCCCGACATCAGTATGGGATATGATCACCATGCACGCGTACACAGGCCGCACAACGGGTTGGCATTCTCTGGATCATGTGGTCGAGCAGCTTCTGGGGTACAGCCTCCCATTCTCGCACGAGTGCCTGTCGGAGCTCCTAAAGTGTCGTAGGGGTTTGAAGATATGAAGCGATACGTCGACCGAGAGCATCCTAGGTATGCTCGATGGGGCTTAGGTCTGCAGAACTGGCAGGCCACTCCATTCTCCTGATATCTTCAGTTTCAAGATGCTCCTCCATCATGACAGCTCGGTGGGGCCGTGCGTTATCATCCATCAGGTGAAAGATGGGGCCCACTGCATCCCTGAGAAGGTGGACATACTGGCGCAAAATGACGTTCCGATACACCTGAACTGTTACAATTCCTCTGTCAAAGACATTCAGGGGTGTACGTGCACCAGTCAGAATCTCACCCACACACCATCAAACCACAACCTCAATACAGGTCCGTCTCAAGGTCATTAAGGGTTTGGTATCAGGTTCCTGGTTCAAGCCAGATGAAAACCCGGCGAGAATCACTGTTCAGACAATACCTGCACTCGTCCGTGAACAAACTGGGACCACTGTTCCAAAGACCATGCACTCTGTTCTTGACACCAGGCTTTACGGTGTATCCTGGGACCAGGGGTCATTGGAATGCACCTTGCAGGGCTCCGGTCGAATAAACCATGTGTGTTTTAGTCGTCTGTAGACTGTGTGTTTGGAGACAACTGTTCCAGTGGCTGCAGTAAGGTCCCGAGCAAGGCTACCTGCAGTACTCCGTGGCCGTCTGCGGGCACTGATGGTGAGATATCGGTCTTCTTATGGTGATGTACACTGTGGAAGTCCCGTACTGTAGCCCCTTGACACGTTTCCTGTCTGCTCGAATCGTTGCCATAATCTTGAGATCACACTTTGTGGCACACGGAGGATCCGTGCTACGACCTGCTGTGTTTAACCAGTCTCCAGTAGCACTACTATTCTACCCGCCATAATGTCATCAATACGTGTTCTTTGAGCCATTTTCAACACACAGTCACTATTAGCACGTCTGAAAACGTCTGCGCACTTAACCGCTGAACCGTACTCCCACATGCAACAACACACCTCTGCGTATGTGGACTGCTGCCAGCGCCACTGTGCGACGACCGCAGGTCTAATGCACCGCGTGGCCATACCCCGAGCTGATTTGAACCCGCAAACCGCCCACCAGAGAGTTGTTTCACCATGTATCAGCATTATCCTTAATTTCTGAGCATGAGTGTATATGAAGATGGTATCTGTTCTTACGGACGTCTCCCAATTTTCCTGATTTTGTAATCATTTGTTTGTCTGTACATGTACATCACATCTGTCAATATCCTTCCTATTCGGATAATTCCGTGCTGTGTGACGGTTTTTCATCTTAGAATGTACGTGAAGTAATAATGGTCCTGCTAATATTTCCCTACCACGTCAAATAGGCAGTGGTTATGTAAAAGAACATTCGAGAGAACACCGGTGCATGCAGACTAAGGTTTGGCACGGTCTACCTCAAACCACTTTAAGGCAAATACCAGCATGATTTCTATGAAAAACAAACATCCGATTTCCTTTACTATCCTTCCTCAATCTGTGCTCCGTCTATTTAAATATCGATAGCGATGCTACGCAAAACGAGAAAAAAAAATGGTTCAAATGACTCTGAGCACTATGGAACTTAACTTCTAAGGTCATAAGTCTCCTAGAACTTAGAACTACTTAAACTTAACTAACCTAACGACATCACACACATCCTTGCCCGAGGCAGGATTCGAACCTGCGATCGTAGCGGTCGCGCGGTTCCAGACTGTAGCGCCTAGGACCGCTGGGCCTCCCTAGCCGGCGCAAAACGAGGAGTCTATTTGCAAGTTAGTAACACTCAAGACATGGAACGTTCCTCTCAACTTTTAGTATCCCTTGCAGATACTTATGATTCCACCTCGATAATGTGAACAGCTTTATATGGAGCTATGTAGCTGCTGTTGCGACAGGAGGCAGCATATGTAGGACTTGCTGTACACAAGTTGGCGCTGCGGGCGCAGCGCGTGTACCAGACCGCTACGCTTGCGGCGGCAGCCTGTCGGCTTTGGGGCGATTGTATGGGTCCACTGGCATTGTTAACGAGGCGCATAGAGCTCCCTGCATCTAGGCAGAGCCGTGCTCGCTAGGTCGACAGAGCACACGGATCAACCCAGAGGATTAATTAATGGTGCCCTTGGATGACATTGCAGTTAACCTGCAGCAGAGAAATTATTGTTATTACACCGACTGACTATTGAAAATGATAGCGAAACCAGGACTCCAACCGGAATTAACTGTTATTGCGATTAGTCACCTTAACTATTAAGGTAAACAGGGCACGTCTGCTGGAGTGACTCAAAATTCCATTCTCACGTGCGTAAATACTGATGTGTGCTTCTTTAGTGGATACAGGAGCGAGAAACTGGTACTGTTCATGATCAGAGAATACAATGTCAATTTATTCAACAAATAATATCAGTTAATAAAAGTAATATGTAATTTTGTTGGTGAAATAGCAGCATCAGATGGTAACAGCAGAGTTGAATGTTGACTAAATATATATAGGGGCTAGTGTAATTGGTTAATATAAACCATAAAAAACTGCACGGAAGTATGTTTTTTAACAAAGACCTACGTTTTTTAAAATGGAACCCCCTTAGTTTTGTAAGCACATATTAACATATAAACAAATACGTAATCAGTGTCGTTTGTTGCATTGTAAAATGTTAATTACATCCGGTGATATTGTAACCCAAAGTTGACGCTTGACTACCACTCCTCCGCTGTTCTCCCACCCCCGGTTTCCGTGTTCGATTCCCGGCGGGGTCAGTGATTTTCTCTGCCTCGTGATGGCTGGGTGTTGTGTGATGTCCTTAGGTTAGTTAGGTTTAAGTAGTTCTAAGTTCTAGGGGACTGATGACCATAGATGTTAAGTCCCATAGTGCTCAGAGCCATTTTTTTGAACCTCCGCAGTTCGATCGTGTGTATCGGAGAGCACCGAATTACATAGGGATCCAAAGGGAACGGTGATGGACCTTAGGTACAGAAGAGACTGGAACAGCACATTACGTCCACATGCTAACACATTTTTTTATTGGTCTTTTTCGTTGACGCACATGTACATTACCATGAGGGGTGAGGTACACGTAGACACGAGGTTTCCGTTTTCATTTACGGAGTGGAATAGTTTGTGTTCCGACATGTCAGGCCAATAGATGTTCAATGTGGTGGCCATCATTCGCTGCACACAACTGCAATCTCAGGCGTAATGAATGTCGTACACGCCGCAGTACATCTGCTGTAATGTCGCCGCAGGCTGCCACAATACGTTGTTTCATATCCTCTGGGGTTGTAGGCACATCACGGTACACATTCTCCTTTAACGTACCCCACAGAAAGAAGTCCAGAGGTGTAAGATCAGGAGAACGGGCTGGCCAGTTTATGCGTCCTCCACGTCGAACGTGTATCTCACCCCTCACGGTAATGTACATGTGCGTCAGTGAAAAAGACCAATAAAAAGGTGTTAGCATGTGGACGTAATGTGCTGTTCCAGTCTCTTCGGTACCTAAGGTCTATCACCGTTCCCTCTGGATCCCTACGTCATTCGGTGCTCTCCGATACACACGATCGAACAGCGGAGGAGTGGTACTCAAGCGTCAACCTTAGGTTACAATATCTCCGGACGTAATTAACATTTTACAATGGAACAAACGGCACTGATTACGTATTTGTTTATATGTTCAGATGTGCTAACAAAACTAACGTGGTTCCATTTAAAAAAAGGTAGGTTTGTGTTAAAAACATACTTCCGTGCATTTTTTTATGGTTTGTATTAACCAATTACACTAGCCCCTTTCGTCACGTTCGGTCTGTGGAATCGGTTCGTCAGTATTTGATGTGGTTTACGAAATACATCCTGCGGTAACATTAGGTGACTCACCCTATATATATATTGACACAAATGATTTACAGTTGAGAGAGTTTCCAGTAGTTTCACTATTCAATAAATGACGATCTTCGGCAGCTATGAATGTCTGTAAATGTTATTCAACCACCAATCACACAGCAATGGGGTCAGTGCATGAATGTACAGTTAAGTACCCCCACCACCGGAACACAGGAGACGGGATCCGTATTGTGTTGCGCTCTTTAGTGGTAAGTGAAAACTAAATTTTGTTAAGAGGAAATTAACTGGAGTGCCGTTAGCTAAAAGAAGCAGCCAAGTAAAGAAAAGTGATATGTTTAAATCATCACGTAGCACAGATAAATTTACCACTAAGAGAGAAAAAATTAATAATTCAGTATTTTGGCTAAGCTGCTTTAATAACGTGGGTGGTCTGGCCGCGCACATCGTTTGTTGGCCGTATGCCGATCATTACTATTACGCGTTATGCACAGAAGTGATGCCCAGAAACTGCGTTTAAAGATCGGCTTAACAGATCTCAGGGACGCACGAGTGGCTGCAACAAATTCAATGATGAATGATGTTCGGCAGCGTCCAGCAAACGATATTTCAGCAGTCGTGCAGTTCTCCTAGCTGAAACATAAAAAAGTTGTCAGGCAAGGTCAATGTTGTTGAAATAAAACACTGGTTAACAATAATAATTATTGACATATTGACGATACTTTTACCTTGATAAATACCTTACACACCTTGAAGATGTCATTCAAGAGAGCGATCATTAAGAGTGAGCGATTGACAAGGGCGGAGACATCAATAGAGAGAGGGCCTTAGGACAAATAGAGGTATCGAGAGCGAGCCAGACGCCGCTCCTCTTTATTTAGAAGTAGACAACTGAAGGCAACTTTACTGTCACTTTTCCCCAGTCTCTTCCTTTTCTGGAAAAATGTTGAAACGTCCCCTTAGAAAAAATTTATACACGACTGTGCTTAAACTGACACACAATATCTTTAGCGCAACGCAATCTGACTTCCAAAAATCCCTACGAAAGAATGGCCCTGACTAGCATTAATCTATACCTTTCACAAATCACTTACCTCAGAAAAAATCTTCGTTACTCGAACTACTGCAATAGAGCGAGCACCACTACTGCCAGCTAAATAAAAGATTCTAACTACGGAAGGCACTAACTACTGATAGGTATAATTAGCAAATGAAAGATTTTAATAGAGAACAAACAGTGTATTTACCTTAATGGTCAAAAAATATATGATAGTTCATGACATCCAGTCTTACAAATTACAAAACTCCGCCATCTCTCTCCCCACGTCCACCACTGCTGGCGGCTCACCTCCAACTGCGCAACGCTACGCGCTGTTAGCATCCAGCTGCCGCTGCCCGACACTACAATGGCAGACAACAATGCAAACCAGCCACAGACTGCACACGGCACAGCCAGTGATTTTTATACGGAGCGCTATGTGGCGTTACCAATAAGAAAACCTAAACAGCCTACTTACATAGCCCCCATGCTCCCCACAAAAAAATTTACAAATTGTTTTGGGCAGTGGCCAATACAGGTTTGAAAATTTTTTTCATAATTACAATAACAAAGAAATGAAATGCACACACTTATCGATACAATGTTGGTCAAAAGCTAAAATTTTCTCACAGTCCATAAAGACAGTCCTGATCATTCATCAAAGTAAAATTGCAGTGTTTTTCTCAAAGTCTGAGTAGTAAAAGAAAATGCACTTGGAAGTAGTGGATTTCTAAGCAGTCTTGAAGAAGTAGTGTTGTCCTTCCAACGGACAGACAGTGCTGACTCTTGACATGCAGACAGTTAATGGGGCACAACAGAGCAAACCCACTGTAGTCCTGGTAGAGATTACGGTATTGGTGGGTCACCAGAGGTGCAGACCCACTGCAGTCCTTGTAGAAATAATGGTATTGGTGGGTCATCAAAGGTGCAGACCCACTGTAGTCCTTGTAGAGACGGCCAGCAGCCATCTGTTGCAACTGTGCAGGTGCACAATCACCATTGAAGAGTCTTGCAGATAATATAGCAAGTCCATAACCACCACTTGTGCACTCACAAAAATTGTTTTTGAAATGTCCTTACAACCAGTAATGCTGTTATCCAGTCCCTTACTGAATTATGAACACACGTGCAAACACTATCAGTCCCTACTTCTCACATATTGTCCATATACAATGACCAACAGAAACGTGTGCAGTGGAATGTAATTTACAAGTTACTTAATTTGATGAACTGGTGTCAATTACAATTTTATAACATGAAAATACAATAACAAAGGAACAAAATACATCTTTAAAGAACATAACAATACAGAGAACATTTGCAGTAGTACAGGCTGGTTTTCAAAAAGAATCGAAAGAGCAAAGTACATCAGTGTTACAAAATGACGACGTAAGTACATACTTAAGAAGGATCAGAATAACTTTTAAGACATCGACTTCCTACGACAGAGCATTTTTTTTTTCTTATTTATAAACAAAACACAATAAATAATGTCTGAACATATTTACAAAGAAAATAACATAGTATTTGAAAAATTCTACAACATAAATCTTATTAGCTAAACACATAAAGACAGGAAAAAGACAAATACACAAGGGTACATAAACACATAGAGGGATAATACGAAAGGAAAGGGCAGGCTTTGTTTTACTGCAGTATTTTGCAAACAAAACTTTCTTTACTTCTCGTAGATCTCCCTTCGTTCTTCATTATTTCCAAAAAGTCCTATCTATACCTGCTTTCTGTACTTTTCTCATCCTCTTTCAAAAATAGTTTTTCTCCACTATACACTACTTTTTTGGCCAAATCATTTTCATATAGATTCTCAATGCTTCTCTTCCAATTCATCATAGTTAGTTTCTTATATAGTCTACCCCCTCTTAAGCTAACGTAAAATCTACTGAGCTCAGATGCTAAACTAAGGGACGAGGCAATGCAGCGGCACAAAACAATTTACACAAACAACAATGATAAAAAAAATGGAAATTGGCAAAAAAGGCAGCAATATCACAACTAATATAAAGCAATGCGCAGCAAACAAGAAAAATAAATCAGTAATAAAATTGGCTTATCCTAGTAATACAAAGTGACATTCAGTAGCACTATGAATGGCAAACAGCCGCAGCAAATGCTATAACTTATACCTAAACATGAAAAAGCTACAAGCAGAAAAAAATAGTACACTAAAGACAACAATGCAGATAAGGGAAAGATATAATCACATCTTAATGGCTATGTAATTAAAGTGGTGCACCACAACTTATTCTATGAAATAAATTACCAAGTACTTGAAAAGAAAATTATGTATGCAGTTCCTGTTACTAGTTCCTTCTTATTGTTCTTTCCTTTCCAAGTGCTCCTTTTTTTTTTTTTTTTTTTTTTTTTTGAAGAATGTGGATCATTAAATTATTATTTAACAGATCTGTTGACAGAAAGTTTTCACATTAGCAAATGCATTTACTTTTATTTTATAAAACCAATGTTGTAACACAGCTGGAAAACAGATATCAACTGAAATAAGCAATAATGCAAAGTAAAGAATAAAAACATCATTCAATAGCTATTTGGCATTTCATAAGTCAGAAGAAGTTCTCTCAACTCTCGTAGAAAGACACTTGTCATAATCAGGTGTGCAGATGTAAGAATGTTTCCGAGAAATGAGCGTGTCGTATTTGCGGTGCTTTCTACAAAGGAATGTCAATAGCGAGGATAACGGCATCTTTCTTTCTTTTTTTTTTTTTTTTTCACCTGTGCCTCTGACAGGCACACACTAATGGCTTTCTTTTGTCAGGTGGTTGTCGCGCAGCTGGGTGCCCACGACGCATTACATGCAGGTGGTCACTTAACTGTCTTATCGAAATATTTACGACACCAGTTTCCCCTACAGTGGTAGTCTCATATAAAAAAATTCACAGGTCAAGAATTTGCGTTACAAATATGTAGAAACAAAATCCTTTAAATAGAATAGTGTTCAAATAATTTTCGCCACATAGTGATACATTCACGCATATACACTCATTTTATAACTCTTAAAGTACGATTCTCGGTTTTCAACATCCTTTCTCACAAATCAGAGTCCCTAACCACTACTCTTTATTCCTTACCTTATTCGTCGACACTTCTTCAATATTTCATCATAATAAATAAGTAGCATAATCAAATTCCTCAAATAGCATCAGCTTAAACATACCTCAGCAGTATAATTCACATTGTCGTCGTAATAATAACATCATAACACCTCAGTCAAATTCTCAAAATCGTCGTAGCTTCCTCCAATAATTTCAAAACCTAAAAAAATTCTCTGCTCATGTCAAAAGTGTCATCTACCTCAAACGTACTTTAAAACTCGTGATCCCATACCAAATATGTCATTCATAGCTCTCATAGTATCACAATGTTTCCGAAAAAATATGAACAGTTCACAATATACAACTTCGTAAGTGTGAAGTTATCCAACTGTGTAATTACGTAAACATCTGTCACTGATGTAGTATAATAAATGTTTGTTTCTCTCAGTTAAATGATCAGATAGCTGTGTAATTTATGTGTTAGATAAATACGGTACCGATGTGTAGAGTTGTATAAGCAAATACCATATCAGCTAGGGCTCCTTGTGCTTGCCAAACACATGGTACACAAAGCAAGCGTGTACCCCCCTGAGGATTAATGTGATTATATCCTCAGGTGTTACAGATTACAGCAATGGAATGAAATGTATCACAGAAAACCTTTGTATCATTGTACTTCAAATATCTTTAAAAATAAATGTTTTAAGTACAAAATTAATCACTCAAATACGTCTACTGTAGCGATAAACTGTGCGTCTTGTTGCAAGATAATTATGTGGAAGTGTCGTAGTTATCGTCCTCTGCAAGCAAAGTTCTACTGAAGTCAATGTACCTACCTCGTAATAAAGGAAGTGAATTGCTTTGCGTATAAATATCTTAGTTATTACGCTTATTGCCGTGATGAAGACAGTACTATGCTGTAACGTATTGCTGTGGTATGGAAAAGGCTGTCTAATTGTAGCTATACCACAAAAGTTACCACTAAAACATGTTTTACTTTCCAGAAAAATTCAGAAAAACTGTGCTGATATAAAACACATACACCGCAAAAGCAACAATGTAAATCATGTCACATATTAGTAGCGTCGTGATATAATCGTGTAGCTATCAAAGAAACCAAATGCTAAGTCATCTTTAATCTCACAGAAAGAACTTTAAATCCAGAATTTATTTTCAAGTAAACCAAAATGTTGCATTAAAATCTCATTAGCAGTACTGGTAACTGTTCTAAGTATGTCAGCCTTATAGTCGTTACGTAATCGTGCAACTAACAAGCAAGAATGTACACACACAATAACACTGTGTCGTGTGTTCACTATGACAATGCATTCGTAATTTCTGTTTAAATAAGTTCTCTTGGTTCTTGACTGGATATTTAACTTCAAACATTGTTGCATGTTAACAGATTCTGAGTCTGACAAAGCATACTGGTAACGTGAAATGAAAAATTTTATAGCAAAGACTAAGTTAAAAAGCAGATTATCTTTCAATAAACGGTTTTACATGTGAAATGTGGTGCCATCATTTACCCTTTCTAGTTCGCAGAGTTTTAACTTCAAAGCAATTATCATGTTGTGTACGTCGGTAAGGAATGCTAAAATGTTTCTCAAGGTTAGCGTCTTATGTTATTTTTCTCTGATCCAGCCGGCGCACGTGGCTGCGTGCGGTGTGAGTCATTGTCCGTTACCTCTTTGTTGGCGCGCGTCGTTACTGGGATTAGGAGACCTAACTTCTACAAATTCATCTTGTCGAGAGGGCCCTGCTCTGTTTGATTCCCGCCAGTTCTGCTGCAATTCAGGTCTGTCGTTACGATCATATCGTGTGTCGTCATGTCGGTAGATTCCATAGCTTCTTTCTTGTCGGTCACGTGGTGGAGAATTTCTCCCTGAATCGTAACTGCGCGCTGGACCGTTGCGTCTTAAGTTATTCCGTCTCCCTTGATAATAATTATTTTGGTTTCCATATTGTATGTTTCTCTGATTGTCTCTGTGATAGTCATTACCGCGGAGAGGTGATCTTTCCCTGTAAAAATTACTACTCTGCCAACGGTTGTCATACGGGTGGTGTCTGTTTTGGTCACGATTTACGTTGTACGAATAGCCTTGTCGTGTATTATTTCTGTCATCGCGGAATTGTGACAGGTGTGACCTGTAATTGTTGTGCTCCTGCTTTCGCGTTCCGCGATTGTCAGTGTCAATTTCCAGTTCTTGTAACAGTCCCTGAAAAGCTTCAATGTCGTCTTTGCATCGTCCTGCTAAAATAATCTGTCGTAAATGTTCAGGTAATTTGATTAAGCAAATGCGGATGAGTTCTGAGGGGCTGTATGGGTTTGAAAGATACTGATTCTTATGTAACATGTCTTCAAAATATTTGACAAGACTGGAAAATTCAGATTGTTCGAAATGTTTCATCATTATGATGCTATGTTTTACTCGGTCTTGTGTAGCTTGAGACCAATATGCTGAGAGGAAGGCATGATAAAATTCTCCTTCACTATGACAATCGTGAATGACCGATCGCATTCTTACAGCTGGTTCATTCTCCAAGTAGCCACACATAAATTCTAATCTGTGCTCTAATGACCAGTTGGGAGGAAAACAATGAGAGAATTGATGGAGCCACGCTTGTGGATGAATGTCGTTGCCAGAATTCTTAAATGTTTTGAATTTACGTGCAGTAATGAACAGCTTATAGTCAAAATCATCGTGTCGGCGGGTAGCATATCGTTCATTGTTACGTCGTGTCGGCAGTTCCATCTCAAAATTCGGTGCACCTTGCCAATTTCTTTCACAATTTCCGAAATGCCCTGTGTTATTATTTTGTGGCTTTTCCGTATTTATAAGTCCCTCTTCCCGTGTTGGAGCGCGACTGTCCTCTGAAATACGTAATTCTTGTATTACCTGTGTCAGCTGATCTTGCACTTCCCGGATTTCTCTTTGGTGTTGTGTATTAATTTGATTCTGATTTTGTTTGAATTTCATAATTTGTTCGCACCCTTCTGTATCATTCAGATCATCATCTACCTTTGTAGATAAGTTAGTGAACTGATCTGAAAGTTCGGCTACTTTCTCCGATAGTGAACACATTTCCTCAGTGTGTTTTTCTGAACCATGTTTCAGAGTGTCCATTTGTGATGAAATCGAATCTACTGTGACCTTTAAGTTTTCCTGAGTTCTTGCAAGTTGCGTAACCGAATCGGTGGATGCAACTGAGTCCATTTTAGCTTGCAAGGTGTCGTGATTTTCACGAACAATAGTTTGCAGTTCTTTTATGGCTGCTTCATGATTCTGTAATGCATTTTCATGCCGCGAAAAAATAGGTTGAAAATGCTCACAAATTTGTGTTTTAACGTCATTACAGATTTTTTGGCATTTCGATTCAATATTATGTAACTCAGTAGTTAAATCTTCACGTGTTTGTTCAAGTGTGGTGTCTAACTTTCGAAGATTTTGTTCCATTGTGTCTAACTTTTGAAGCTTTTGCTGTGTTTGTCTCTGATTTTGTTCCAAGGTGTCTAACTTTTGAAGATTTTGTTCCATTGTGTCTAACTTTTGAAGATTTTGTTCCATTGTGTCTAACTTTTGAAGATTTTGTCCCATTTGTTTCTGATTTTGTTCAAGCGTTGCGTCTAACTTTTGTAGCCTTTGTCCCATTTGTTGCATTAACTGTAATAACAGTGCACTGGTGTCTGAAACATGTTCCTCAGTGCTATTCGGCAATGCATTTGAACTGGCAATATTCGCAGTTTGAAACACAGAAAATGTGTCTTGACTTATTTGAGAAAACGGTGAGGACGCAAAATCTGAATCTACAGTATTTGCAAGATTGTGTCCTGTCATTTCGGAATCCTGAGGCGAGCTGTTGCCGACCGATCGATCGATAATGCTTCTCTGTTCACTAATTGTTTCACTGCCTACACCATTATTTGCAACCCACTCAATTTCCTTATGCGCTATTACCAAATTACTACTTTGAACGTTAGTGAATTCATTAGATGGTGACGCTAACACACTGCTTTCGTCTTCACTGTCATTTCTCAGTTTACTTTGGAGCCTAGTGTTACGTTTTTCACACGCCATTATTGTCACAATTTTTCACACGACAACACAGAAAAACACAATTTGAAGAACAAAAATAAGAGAACACATTAACATAGCACTGAAAATAATATCTAGTTAATTGCAAGCGCAGCTGCGAAATACTTCGTGCAAAACTACATGCATGCCACAACTGTTTTACTGTACAACAATGAAAGACTGCAACTACAAAGGAAATTCTCTCTATGATAAGGCGCTAGCAATAAACAAAGGCTACACTAACTACACAAACTACAAGGAAAAAAAATCGGAAGATTCCAGTGAGGTATCCTGGCAGGGTCGCCATATGAAACGTCCCCTTAGAAAAAATTTATACACGACTGTGCTTAAACTGACACACAATATCTTTAGCGCAACGCAATCTGACTTCCAAAAATCCCTACGAAAGAATGGCCCTGACTAGCATTAATCTATACCTTTCACAAATCACTTACCTCAGAAAAAATCTTCGTTACTCGAACTACTGCAATAGAGCGAGCACCACTACTGCCAGCTAAATAAAAGATTCTAACTACGGAAGGCACTAACTACTGATAGGTATAATTAGCAAATGAAAGATTTTAATAGAGAACAAACAGTGTATTTACCTTAATGGTCAAAAAATATATGATAGTTCATGACATCCAGTCTTACAAATTACAAAACTCCGCCATCTCTCTCCCCACGTCCACCACTGCTGGCGGCTCACCTCCAACTGCGCAACGCTACGCGCTGTTAGCATCCAGCTGCCGCTGCCCGACACTACAATGGCAGACAACAATGCAAACCAGCCACAGACTGCACACGGCACAGCCAGTGATTTTTATACGGAGCGCTATGTGGCGTTACCAATAAGAAAACCTAAACAGCCTACTTACAATGTTCGAGAGACTTCGCTGCGCTCCTTTTCGGCGCGGCTGATCGCATGGAATTAGATTGGTGACGCCCGCTTGTGATGTGTCTAGCCGGCCGCGGTGGTCTCGCGGTTCTAGGCACCCAGGCGAACGGTCTACCCGAAGGGAGGTCCTCGTCACACGACATTATATTTGCCTCGGACTGATCAACGTGCGGGCACGATGTTCTGCCCTCTTTGTCCACACCCTGTTGTGGCACTGACAGGGGACGATTCCGTCCTTAACACGCAGTCTCTTAGATATCCTCCGACCAGCTTCTCTCGATCCACCGATCAATGTGGCACCTATTTCTCCATTATTGTACCACGTCGCCAATTGTTTCATAGAACTCAGCTACGTTCGGGCCGATCTTCCAGTCACCCGTCCTCCCCGTAGAAAAGATTATTATCGTTTGTTTATGCTGTCCAACCCTTGCGACCCCATGGTGCTACAGCATCCTGACATTAACTGGCGCACGGTTTGGGAGTGTGTGCATGCACCCTTCTTACCGTCGTCTGTGTCTGCACTCTGGTATGTTTTAGTCTATGGAAAATTCCCGACTAATAGTAGACTTTATCGCATAGGACTGGCCACTTCCCCACTCTGTCCTGACTGTCAGCTCGAAGACACCGACGAGCACCGTCTTACGTGCCCCCTGAAACAAAACGTATGGCTCATCATCCAACGAATCGTGGGCTTTTACCTCCGTGCCCCGCCAACGACAGTAACCCCGGATTTCCTGTTGTTGGCCCAGACATTTCACTACCCTCTTGCTAAGCACCATACCCTCATCTGGTTTCGAGGACAGGCTTTAGAATACCTCTTTCAAAGTGGTCCGCATACAGTCCTTGACTTCTGGTACAAAGTTGTGACCGCGCATAGCACCCTCACTCGAAAAGCATCTTACCGACAAACTTTTGCCGGTTATCTCCGCAGCATCTTCCTTGACCCCCATCAATTTGGGGTGTGCCATGCCTACCTGTCACATGATGCAACACCGCTATCCACGTTCCCATGCACCGAAAAAAAAGGAAGAAGACAGAATATGTTATATATTGTTGTATTTAATGTTTTTCTCTTTAATTAATTTATTTTTTTGCTTAACTAACAGTCATTTGTATATGTTTACATGGTATTGTACCTTGAAGAACTCTTGCATAGTGAATATATATGTACTTTTAGTTTGTTCAGTACAAATTATAAAAAAAAGATATGTTATATTTTGTTGTATTTAATGTTATTCTAATAATTTGTTTACCTAACACTCATTTGTATATGTTTAACTGGTACCTTGAAGAACTGTTGCTTTGTGTAAAAAAAAAAAAAGAAAAAAAAGAAAGGCGCGCAGTCCGGAACCGTGCGACTGCTACGGTCGCAGGTTCGAATCCTGCGTCGAGCGTGGATGTGTGTGGTGTCCTTAGGTTAGTTAGGTTTAAGTAGTTCTAAGTTCTAGGGGACTAATGACCACAGCATTTGAGTCCCATAGTGTTCAGAGCCATTTGAACCCTTTTTTGTGATGTGTCTCATGCATTATTTGCCAATTAAAAAATACTACTGCTCTCTTTCGCGTATTTTAACATCTGTATGCTCTCGATAATTTAAGACTTAGAAACAATTTTACATTATGAGACAATTTAAAGATAATGCACAAGATTAATACAAAAATACACCATTGCTTACGTAGGTTCACGTACATTATTTTAGGTTTGAAGCTTGAATTTATTTACACATTAAAGGAAACGTTTCAAATGCTTGTGTCTCATTGGCAGCGGCGTAATCGTTCGTGTCAGCCCCCTCGTGACTCGGTGGCGGCTGTAGAAGACGCTTCGGCGTGACTGGCGGAGCACTTTTGGAAAATGCGGCGACCGGGTAGCGGTCGATTCCCCACAGGTTACATGTCCTGTGGATATACCGTATGTATCGTTAGTGCAATGATGAATAATATTAGAAGCCAAGGTCACTTGATGTGGTACTGTTCATTTCATGCCCAGTTACGAGAGTACCTATACGCCATCCAGAAATTTTCATCTCTACAATGTACGGATAGAATAACGTTAATGTAGTAATCTACATGATCGTACCACAGTTATACAGAAGTAACAATTTTTTCCCACACCACCGAGAAATAAAACTACACTACTGAGCATTAAAATTGTTACACCACGAAGATGACGTGGTACAGACGCGAAATGTAACCGGCAGGAAGAAGATGCTGTGATATACAAATGATTAGCTTTTCAGAGCATTCACACAAGGTTAGCGCTGGTGGCGACACCTACAACGTGCTCACATGAGGAAAGTTTCCAACCGATTTCTCATACACAAACAGCAGTTGACCGCCGTTGCCTGGTGAAACGTTGTTGTGATGCCTCGTGTAAGGAGGAGAAATGCGTACCATCACGTTTCCGACTTTGATAAAGGTCGGATAGTACCCTATCGCGATTGCGGTTTATCGTATCGTGGCATTGCTGCTTGCGTTGGTCGAGATCCACTGACTGTTAGCAGAATATGGAATCGGTGGGTTCAGGACGGTAATACGGAATGCCGTGCTCGATCCCAACGGCCTCGTATCACTAGCAGTCGAGATGACAGGCATCTTATCCGCATGGCTGTAACGGATCGTGCAGGCACGTCTCGATCCCTGAGTCAACAGATGGGAGCGTTTGAAAGACAACAATCATCTGCACGAACAGTTCGACGACGTTTGCACCAGCATTGACTATCAGCTCGGAGACCATGGCTGCGGTTACCCTTGACGCTGCATCACAGACAGGAGCGCCTGCGATGGTGTGCTCAACGAGGAACCTGGGTGCACGAATGGCGAAACGTCATTTTTTCGGATGAATCCAAGTTCTGTTTACAGCATCATGATGGTCGCGCTGAACGCACATTAGAAGCGAGTATTCGTCATCGCCATACTGGCGTATCACCCGGCGTGATGGTAAGGAGTGCCATTGGTTACACGTCTCGGTCACCTCTTGTTCGCATTGACGGCACTTTGAACAGTGGACGTTACATTTCAGATGTTTACGACCCGTGGCTCTACCCTTCATTCGATCCCTGCGAAACCCTACATTACAGCAAGATAATGCACGATCGGATGTTGCAGGTCCTATACAGGCCTTTCTGGACACAGAAAATGTTCGAATGCCTCCCTGGCCAGCACATTGTCCAGATCTCTCACCAATTGAAAACGTCTGGTCAATGGTGGCCGAGCAACTGGCTCGTCACAATACGGCAGTCACTACTCTTGATGAACTGTGGTATCGTGTTGAAGCTGCTTGGGCAGCTTCACCGGTACACGTCATCCAAGCTCTGTTTGACTCAATGCTCAGGCGTATCAAGGCCGTTGTTACGGCCAGAGGTGGTTGTTCTGAGTACTGATTTCTTATTATCTATGCACCCAAATTGCGTGAAAATGTAGTCACATGTCAGTTCTAGTATAATATATATTGGTCCAATGAATATCCCTGTATCATCTGCATTTCTTCTTGGTGTAGCAATTTTAATGGCCGGTAGTGTAATTAGACCGAAATTCGAATTACATTCTTTCACGGAATAACAAGTCGGAGATGTACCAGGAACCTGGGTGCTCATATTATACTGTCAGAACTATGACTACGATTTTCGATTATACCTGGAGACTCGGTCATTTTCGGACTCGAATCACTTAACCTCAAATTGGTATATTCACTCTTCTCCATAACCCTTGAAAGTTTCTAACGTCATCACGTAATCATCCTGTAGAAAGAAGTTGGGATGCTGAGGTACTAGCAGAGGAGTGTATGCGTATTAAATTAATGAATGCTGCAGTAGACAGGTCAGTTGAAAAGGAAAGTAAAAATCTGAATATCTCAATAATTGAAGTGGGACAGACAAGCATAGGTTCATGGAAGGTAATTGTGAAGAAGCCTCAGGTAAAGAAGAAATTCTTCATTTGATCGACATAAAAGAAGTATAAAATATTCCAGAAAAGAAGGGAATACAGAATTGCTTGGGAAGGATATAAACAAGAAGTTCAGGAAACCACAGCGGTATGGCTACAGCAAAAATGTGGAAAAATCTGAAAAGAAATGGTCGTCGGAAGAAAGGATTCAACATATAGAATAATCAACAACCACCTTCTGTAAAGTTAAAAGCAAATGTGTCAACACTAAGAGTGCAAAGAGAATTCTACTCTTAAACGTAATGGAGAGAGGAAATTGTCTGAAGGTAAAAGGTTTATCCGAGTTTGTGTGCAGTCTATGAAACTGGAGATACAGCATCAGGCCTTAGGAAAAATATCATCCACATAATCCTTAAGACAGCAAGGACAGGTAAATGTGAGTATCAGCTGAACAGCTCAAGCATCGAGGTTTCTCACAAGAATAATACACAGAAGAATGGACAGAAAATGGAGAAACTGTTAAATGAAGACCAGTTGGGCTACGGGAAGGTAGAGATGCTGTTGAGATGTTGCACTTGTTGATGGAAGCAAGACTGATGTAAATCCAGACATATTCATAGGATTTATCGATAAAAAAGTCCTGGATAACGTAAAATGGGGCAAGATGTTCGATATCATCACCAAAATATTAGTAAAGTCTGGTGACAGACAAGTAATATGCGATATGTACAGCAACAAATAGGGAAAAAAACAAAAATTTGATACCAAAGGCAGGGCGCTGCACTAAAAATGGTGTAAGACAGGGATGCATTCTGTCACCCCTACTATTCAAATTATACATCGAAGAAGCAATGGCGGAATTAAAAGGAAGGTTGAAGAGTAGAATTAAAATACAGGGTGAAAGAATAACAATAATGAAAATCGCTCAAGGCATTGCTCTCCTAATTGAAAGTGGAGACCTGTTCAATGGAATGTACAGTTTAATGAATGCAGAGCATGAATTTACAGTAAACCGAAGAAAGACGGAAGTAATGAGGAGTAGTAGAAATGAGATTAATGATACACTTAAAATGGAAATTGTTGACCACTAAATACTCCAAGTGAAGGATTTCTTCTACCTTGGAAGCAAAAAAACGTCATACAGACGCAGCAGGTAAGACATAAACAGCAGACTAGCTCAGGAAAAGACTGCATTCCCAGCCAAAATAAGACTACGAATATCAAAACCAGGCAGTAAGGTGAGGAAGAAATATTTGAGGAAGTATCTGTGGAGAACGGCGTTGTGTGTTTGTGTACGACTGATTGTGGGACAACCGGAAAAGACGAAAATCAAGTCGTTGAGATGTGAAGCTATAGAAAGACATCGAAAATTAAATGATTATAAGGGATGGGGAGGTTTACCGTAGGATCGGGGAATAACGGGACTTATGGAAAATACTAGTAAGAAGAAACGATAAGATGACACGAAATGCATTACAACATCGGGGAACGAATATCTTGGTGGAAGCTGTAAGGAAAGACAAGGACTGCACTATAGTCAACAAATAATTGAGATCATAGGGTTGAAGTCCAACTCCAAAGTAACAACCAATGGTAAGCTGTGTTGTAGAAGTAATTTACTTTATTATCATTTCAGTTTTGGATCGCAATGTTTGTTTGTCTCAGGTAAGTACTTTCGGTTGGTAGTAATCATCTTCAGACTTGAGTAGTAACGTGAGGTGAGAAAAGTCCTGATATACCTCGTAATGTGGCGTCTGGCCTCTTTTTGCCCGGCTTAGTGCAGTGGCTCGACGTAGCATGGACTCAACATGTCGCTGGGAGTCCCTGTAGAACTACGGAGTCATGTTACCTCTGTAGCCGTCCATAATTGCAAAAGTGTTGTCAGTACAGGATGCTGTGCATGAACTAATCTCTTGATTATGTTACGTAAATGTTCAGTCGGATACATCGTGAACGACCAGGGCTGCCATGTCATTCGTTCGAATTGTCCAGAATATTTCTCAAACCAATCGTCAACAACTGAGGCCGGGTGGCATGACATCATTGTTTGGTAACAAGAAGTACATGAATGGCTGCAGATGGTCGCCATGTAGCTGAACGTAAACATTCTCAGTCAATGATAGGTTCAGTTGGACTAGATGATCCAGTCCGTTCCATGTAAACACGGCCCATACCGTTACAGAGCCATCATCCTGTTGACAGTTTGGGTCCATGGCTTTGTGAGGTCTGCGCCACATTCGAAAAGCTTTTACCAACTGAATTTGGGCGTCATCTGACCAGGCCATGGTTTTCCAGTCGTCTAGGGTCCAACTTACTTGGCCACGAGTCCAGGAGGGGCGCTGTAGGGGACGTCGTGCTGTTGGCAAAGATACTAGCCTCTGTCGTCTGCTGCGGTAGCCCATTACCGTCAAATTTTGGCCCATCCGTAGCGGGGTCGTTCGTCGAACGTCCCACATTGATTTGTGCGGTTGTTTCACGAACTGTTGCTTGTCAGTTAACACTGACAACTCTATGTAAACGTCGCTGCTCTCGGTAGTGAAGTGAAGGCCGTCGGCCCTTGCGCCGTCCGTGGTGAGAGGTAATTTGTGAAATATGGTATTCTTGGCAACCTCTTGACACTATGGGCCTTGGAATACTGAATTCCTTAAGTTTCAGGAATGGAAAGTCGAACGCCTCCAGTTCCAACTACCATTACATGTTCAGAGTCTGTCAATTTCCGTCGTGCGGCTAGTTGTAGTCACGTCGGAAACCTTTTCACATGAATCACCTGAGTACAAGCGAGAGCTCCGCCATTGCAGTGACCTTTCAAATGCAATACTATCGCCACTTGTTTATGTGCATATCACAATCCCGTGACTATAATCACTTCTGTGTACGTATTACACCGTAACATGTGATGCTGCAGTCAAAATCATTAGCCATTTCCGTTGATGTTGGTTTAACGGATTTGTCATTTATCTCGCTAGGGATGCAATTAAATGGCAGCAGCAATGATTTCCCAGGAGTGCCAGTCGCTAGTACCGACTGTGAGTGGGCTGTCAGTAGCAGCGCGAGACGCTGCCTAACATGTGGTCGCATGGCTTAACTATGACCGTATCCGTTGTCTTAATTGCTCAGCTTAGCTTCTATAAACATCGAGGATATGTAAATGCAGGTGGAAACGAGAACTGTGCCACCTACGTTTTAAAATACAGATGAACGATTGTTCCGAATTCTTAGATTAACTCAATCATGTACATGAAACGTGTGACTTCATTATAATTTTTGGAGTACACTGAAATAGGGGATCACTCTGAGATTTCACTTGCGGTCTGATGAAAGTTTTATTTTTAATGTCGCGAGAAAGTGATCGATTTCTTTCTTAAAGGAATATCGATTTTTCTGTGGTGATAGCTTCACAGCGTAACCTTCTTACGACAGTGGAGTGTAATTCTTGTTTGAGGTTGTATCCATGGTTGAAAATTGACGGAGGACGCACCGAGACATAAAATACTTAATAACTGCCGGAGGATAATTATTGTGGCTTGCGGAATTCATTAGGCCGCTGACTAGGACGCACATTGATAGTTCTTCCACGTGGTTGGCAGACGAGGACGTTCTATACGTTATTAGCTACACAATTTAAATCCAACAGAAAAGCACCAGAAGTCACATCCATACACCCATAGACAAAATTGTGTTTTTGTCTGTGACTATGGACTGTCGCAGAAGTAAATTAAGATAGCTCCAACACCCCAGCCCGAACTAGGTTTTTAGGAGGTTTCCCTTTGCATTAGGATTAATGCCGGGATTAGAGATCCCCTCCCAAACATTCCCCGTTGGGATTACCTTTATCTGACTCCCAAGTTGGCGTGCCGTTGTGGTCGAGCAGTTCTAGGCTCTACAGTCTGGAAGCACGTGACCGCTACGGTCGCAGGTTCGAATCCTGTCTCGGGCATGGATGTGTGTGATGTCCTTAGGTTAGTTAGGTTTAAGTGGTTCAAAGTTCTAGGGGACTGATGACCTCAGCAGCTAAGTCACATAGTGCTCAGAGCCATTTGAACCATTTTTTTTTTTTCACTCCCAAGTTGCTGGAATGTTTGGCTGTAAGGAACCAAATTGTAAAACGTCCACCTATTATTTGCTTACTGGAATTGCAAATGTTAACTCGCTTGTGTAGTGGTGTGACGAAAATCCGATAATATGCATAATACAAGGCAATGCGATTGTCTACAAGAAAGTACAAACGCCAGAAGACAGTATCGGTTCGCAGAATGACCTACAGAAGAATGAAAAACTTTTCAAGCTTTAGCAGTTCAACCTTGGAAAGTAACAAACTGCTTGTACATAGGAAAAGAAAGCGACTGCTGCACAACTGCATTACTGGTGACAAAGTGTTGATTATAGTTGATAAAATCTTCTCGGATTGACAGCTGAGCCAATGCGTCGTTCTTCGACAATGTTACAGAAAGTTTCTTACTTACCATTGTCGGCTGAAGATGGCAAATTAGGAACTTGCTGAAACGTTGCCGAAGAACGACACGTCGGCTCGCCTGTCAACCATAGAAGTTTTTAGCACTAAGATTCGCCGAGAAAGCCCGAATTCTCATATACCGTACGATATCTAGGAGTAAGTATCCAGAGCGAACTTAAGCGGAATGACCGCATAAAGCAAATATAGACTGTCGGGAAAAAATCGCAATTGCAAGGAGTTGTGCGACATAAACAAAAGGCGGGTTTCTGCAACTGAAAGAATCATCTATTAAAATTTCGCGCTAGTCGAATAACAGTGCCCTAGTAGCGCCAATATGTGGATGCAAATCAGGTTAGCTTTAAATATCCTCTGTAACGGTCGTGAGCGTTAGTTTACTCTGCGATTGGACGTGGTGAGTCGATGTTGTAGTTGGAGTCACACCCGACGATGGCCGAGTTTAGGCTCTTTCTGCGCACCTACGTCACGCATTCGCTGACAGCCAGTGATGGTTCAGTAGCCTTCTGATCGCTCTGCTGTAAAAGCATACCCACTGCTAGCATTAAACGTGATGGCTTTTTTTAATTTTTTTTAATCATCAGGGTTTGATGCTGCCAGCCACGAGTTCCTCTCCTGTGGCAACCACCTCATCTCAGAGTAGCAGCTGCAACCCCCGTCCTCAATTATTTGCTAGATGTATTCTCATCTCTCTAGAGCTCCCTCTAGTACCACGGAAGTT
Organism: Schistocerca gregaria; assembly: GCF_023897955.1. Classification (NCBI taxonomy): domain Eukaryota; kingdom Metazoa; phylum Arthropoda; class Insecta; order Orthoptera; family Acrididae; genus Schistocerca; species Schistocerca gregaria. The sequence continues at coordinate 428,209,023 of NC_064926.1, forward strand.
ATTCCCTGATGTCTTAAGAGATGTACTATCGTCCTCTCCCCTCTTCTTGTCAGTGTCTTCTATATGTTTCTTTTCTCTCCGATTCTGCACAGAACCTTATTTCTTATCAGTCCATCTAATTTTCAACATTCATCTGTAGCACCACATCTCACATGCCCCGATTCTCTTCTGTTAAGGTTTTTCCACAGCTCGTGTTTCACTATTATACAATGCTGTGCTCCAAACGCTCATTCTAGAAACTTATTCCTCAAATTAAGGCCTATATTTATACTAGTAGATTTCACTTTCCCAGTGCTAGCCTGATTTTGAAGTTCTCCTTTGCCTACCATGGGATATTTTGCTCCCTAGGTAGCAGAATTCCTTAACCTGGTCTACTTCTCGCTGTGCTCATTTCTGCTACGTCTCATTCCCTTTGTCATTTCCCAGTTCACTATCAATTAGTATTCTTTACTCGTTAGACTGTTCATTCAGTTCATCCGAACCTTTAATTCTTAAAATTCTTTAAGGATAGCAATGTCATCAGTGACTCATAACACTGATATCCTGTCTTCCCCAATCTTAATCCAGCTCTTGAACATTTCTTTTTTCCACCTCGTTGTTTCTTCGATGTATAGATTCAACAGTAGCGATAAATGACTGCACCACAGCCTTACACCCTTCTTAAAACTCGCACTTCGGTCTTGGTAATCCAGCCTTATTGTTCCCTCTCGGTTCTTATTCATATAAATATTATAAATTTGCTTAGGCTCTAGCTGTTAAGAGTTAGGTACATTCGAAAATCATTGAACCTCTAGACTAGCTGTGATAGTGCTAATTCTCACTTGAAAGCAATAACATACAAATACGGAACACATTATTGTTCAACACTGACACAAATCAAAACATACATTATTGTTTTAAGGACAATATATCATTCCAATTAAAAGGCAAATCATAATTTCTTTGTTCCTGTGTTTCTTTAGTCAAATTACTAATGTATATGCGAAGTCAACACATCCATTGCCGGCGTCGGACATTTCTTGGTTCGTACCGGCCTTATCTGCTGGTAGCTACGCGCTGCTGTCAGTTGTTGTAGATAGCGGTTGTGCTGCACACGTCCACGGCGTTAGAGCAACGGAGTGTGATTCGTTTTCTATGGAGCACGGACGAAAGCCCATCGAGATCTAAAGCGATATGCAGCTCGCATAAGGCGAAAACTGTCTCGCTTACAGAAATGTGAGGTGGTGGTGGTGATATGTGTTCGACACAGGGCGCGAAGTCTTGCATGATAATGAACGTTCGGGGAGTTCGCATTCGTCGCTGACAGACGACTCATTTCCCATTGGATGCAATGGTGGGAGCAGATCGGTCTGTGGACATCATGGCCATTTACCAGGAGCGTGGCATATCATATGGGAGTGCTTAGGACATCGTTTCGTTCACAGGTCCTTAGAGAACCAGAAGGTTTCATGTCAGTGGGTGCGTAAGCATCTGGATGACATGAAAAGGCAAGCGGTTGGCGTCATCACTGAATAACCTGTAATGCTACTCCAAGGAGGTTGAAGATTTCCTGCACCACATTGTTACTGACGAAGAAACGTGATACTGCATTTAACGCCGGAATCCTGGCAGCAGGGCATGGTGCGGAAACACTCGCGTTCGCTGTGACCAATCAGAACCGCCGAAAAGCTCCGGATATTTTACTGGGAGGTTCTGGACCACCAACCGTTCTGTCCAGACCTCGCCACCTAGTGATTTCTACGTTTTCGGACCGCTGAATAAGTTCCTGGCAGGACAGCGATTCACAAGTAACGACGAAGCCGAGACAGCAGTCCGACGGTGGTTTCATACTCAGCCAGACGAATTCTACTGCACGGGCATCTCAAATTTAGTGCTGCGATGGGAAAAAATGTGTGAATCGATGTGGGGACTATATGGTAAAATTGTGTAAGGTACGTAGAATAGGATGTATATTTGTCATTACCTGTATGTAGCTTACTTTGGCTAGTAAAAAATAGTGGCAAAGACTTTCTCATTTGCCCTCGTACAATAGGTACAAATCACTGTTTGTTGCGCTATTAAAATAAGTCTTCACAGTTACCTTCATTTCGTTTTCAACTACCATGATTGCCTTTTTTAGAGGTGTCCATCCTTCCTCAACCGAACTACCTTCTCAGCTATTCCTTATAGCAGTGTCTATAGTCTTAGAGAACTTCAAGAGCATCTTTTCAATCCTTATATTTCTGTATCCCACTTGTTTGTGTACTGATTCTTCCTGACTAATCTCTTAAACGAGGCTACTCTTTATTAGTACTAAATTGCAATCTCAGACCAGCCGCTGTGGCCTAACGGTTCTAGGCGCCCGGAACCGCGCTTCGATTCCTGCCTCGGGCATTGATGTGTGTGATGTCCTTAGGTTAGTTGGGTTTAAGTAGTTCTAAGTCTAGGGGACCCATGACCTCAGATGTTAAGTCCCATAGTGTTCAGAGACATTTGAACCATTTTTGAGAGATATAGTTTTCAGGATACGCGCTTTCTTCAAGCACGTGTTCGTGTGTACCGAAGCTGTCTCTTGGAACCGCCAATGGCTCAATCCCTATTCGTTTCTTGACCTAAGCAAACGACCATCGTCCGTGGATCGGGCTATAGTCAATAATGCCTTTAAAACAACAAAGACGTCGTTATCAGCACCTTATTGCGTTGTCACGAGGCTGTTTAATATTGATACGAGAAGCTGGATGTTCCTTCTGTGATATTACAAAAGGACTTGGCAGGAATGTAGCCACTGTACATGACTGATGGCAGTGGAGATCACGAAAATATACGGTCTCAAGAACAACAGGCTCAGGGCGGACACGTGACACTTCTGAAAATTAGTATGGCTCTGAGGCATCGCATTGCATCTGCAGCAGCAAATTGAGAAGCAGTAGGCTCCATAGTAACACAACGAACTGTTACAGATCGATTACTTCAAGGACAGCTCCGAGCCAGGAGCCCTGTACTGTGCACTCGTCTGACCTCAAAACATCGTCATTTGCGACTTCAGTCGAGTCAAGTGTGAGCTCATACAAAGACTGGGTGAAGGTATGTTGGGTGTACTGATGTAAGCTGCTTCTGCCTCACTGCCAGTTACGTTGTGTGTTGTTTTGGAAGAGGCATATTGAGGACCTGCTACCAACCTGTCTGCATTCTAGACACACCAGACCAACACCTGGGTTATGATACGGGGTGCGTTTTTTATGACAGCAGGAGTACTCTGGCTATTATCCCATTCACACTGACCGCAGATTTGTATGTTAATATTGTGACAAGTTGTGCTGCCACTCACGAACAGCACTGCTGGGGATGTTCTCCAACAGGATAATACCCACATACTGCTGGTGTAATCCAACTTGTTCTATGCCGTGTCGACATGCTGCCATCGCTTACTCGATCATCCCATCTGTCTACAATCGAACACATACGGAACGTCATCGCGCGACAACTAAAGCTTCAACCAGAAACATCAAACGTTGCTGTATTGACCGATCAAATGCAACAGGCATGGAACTACATTCCACAAACTCACATCTTGCACATGTGCAACATAATTCACATACCGTTGCATGTTTGCATTCAACATTCTGGCGGTGACACCGATTATTAATGTACCAACGATTCACAATTACAATTGCCTACCTCAGGCTTACATTAACCTGTGATCTTCTAATGTTAATCGCACATATATGTTATCTATACAAACGAATTTTGGAAATTTTATTACCCTACATTAATAATTTTTTTTGATGTTGCGGGTTTTTTCTTTCAATGTAATAGGAAAAGCAGAGACCAGACTAAGATTCAAAAGAAATGTATTAAGGAAATGTTAACTCATCCACGGGGGCTTCTTGACCAATTTTTGAGTACTGTTCATATATCTAAGATCGCCACCAGGACCGGTGCATTCCTATCGGAATGGTTTAGCCGCTGTTAGAGCATTGCCCAGATACTTAACAAACTCCAGTGGTAGGCGTTTAGAAATTGCAGGACACTCTCACTTCTGACACGGTGTTATACCTGTACTGCGCAGTGCTCTTAGGGAAGTTGGTCTTTATTACTTGGTTGCTATACAATCTGATTTCATTCATATGATAAGATGATTGGCAGTAGTTAACAGTCTTGCTTGTGAGCCCTAGTGAAGGAATGGCGGTAAGCTTTACCTGCGTTCAAAGGAAGAGGGTGCCAATTTAAACGACTGCAGTAAAAGCGTACGGCGGCTGAGGGCCGAAGGGGAACGTTTTTTCTGCGGAACCTGGGTGAAAACATTGTGGACTGCTGAGTTCCTCGGTCTCATTGTGCAAACGCCGACTGCAGTCATGGACTGTGCAGCTGATCCCGGCGGAGGTTCGAGTCCTCCCTCGGACATGGGTGTGTGTGTTTGTCCTTATGATAATTTAGGTTAAGTAGTGCGTAAGCTTTGAGACTGATGCCCTTAGCAGTTAAGTCCTATAATATTTCACACACATTTGAACATTTTTTTGCAAACGCCGAGGAGTCGCCGCTGCTATGGCCAGAGCATTTATGACCGGCAGTATAGCAGAGGATGGACCCTTGTTACGTAGGAAGCTGATGAGATGACTGTATGTTTCCACGAATTTCTGTTGGACAGGTCTGTGGCGCCCAGACGTCCAGACTGTGGTAAAAAGATATTTGTGAAGGCACGAGGCTTTTAGAGAATTTATGGCCCTTCTTTGGAAAGTTCTAAATGGACGCAACAGGAGAGATAACGACCTTTTTTTGGAGGGCTGTGGTTCTATCCAGGTCATCCTATTAGCAAAAGACACGGGATAAACGCATGGGAAAAAGGCCGGGAAAATGAATCTTTTTTTCCTTCTCTCCCAATTAACTATAGAATCTCTGGTTGGTAAAATCTGTGTTTGCAGAACAAGGGGAGCTCTCCAAGCTTCGAATATCGTGCTCCAGCTCGTGATTGCCTTGTGGTAATGTCGGAGTAGCCTAAGGTGTAAATGTGCTACGTTACCAAGCTGGCAAGGAAAGCTGAGAGTGCGCCCTTAGAGCCTGTGCCAGTCACCATCTGAACCATCAGAGGTACTGCTTCTAGCATCACGCACTAAACGAGTGATGCGTGGGTGTACTTATTCGTTTCGAATTGACCATTTAAACATTTGACATATTCCATCATGCATAGTTGTGGCATGGATTCAAACTGGTTTGGCAGACCAGAAAACGGGTCCACCTGCACGCTGGAATCCACCGGGTTTTCAGAGACTCATATGGAATTACCTGCATTCCGAATTAGCTGAAATTAGCGTACTTGCGTTTTTTCGGGCGCACGACATCAATAACAGATTACTGCCGTCCATGACTCCAGTCTCTGAATGCCTCGTGCTGTACCGCCCTGACCAGCAGGAGGGTAAAGTATTGGCCTGCTACAGTGTAGGGCTCATATAAATGCTTCTCAGCACCATGTTCTGTGAAACCATATTTTTTCTTTATGGAATAGTAGAGCATAGATCCTTACTGCAGAGTAGTTTCTGGGCCATACCACGGATTCACATGTATGAAGTCAGGTAAAGCGATTATTCTGGGTGGCCGAGCGGTTCCAGGCGCTACAGTCAGGAACCGCGTGACCACTACGGTCGCAGGTTCGAACCCTGCCTCGGGCATGGATGTGTGTGATGTCCTTAGGTTAGGTAGGTTTAAGTAGTTCTAAGTTCTAGGGGACTACTGACCTCAGAAGTTAAGTCCCATAATGCTCAGAGCCATTTGAAACATTTTTTTGATTATTTTGGTTAGGGTCGTGTGTTAATCCCCAGCTGTTCACTTTGTTCACCATAGACCGCGCATATCGTTGAAAACATTTGTCCAGTAAAAAATGTTTGTGTGCCATTTCTTTACCCATTTTGTCATGTGATGTTAAGAATGAATAAAGCTATTGTTATTTAGACCACAACTCCTCCCAGTGTTCTCATAAACATTACCGTTGCCATTTTTATGAAAGTTGATTACAATTGAAAGTAGGAAGTTTGCAATGGTACAACAGAGGGCTTGGGCATCACGGAGAGGTTTACTTGTGACATTTCGAGTGAGAATTGTCCGGGAGGAGTCGCACAATTCACTACTTTCTGCCACATACGTCTCATGAAATGACGATGTTGAGAAAATTCTAGAAATTAGAGCTAATACAGCTCATCATTCTTCCAATCGTTCTTCCACGAGACCTTCACAAGTGGAACGGGAAGGGAGAATCAGTTAGTGGTACCAGAACTACGCTCTGCAACACACCGTTAGGTTGCTTGCAGAGTATCATGTAGATGCAGACGATTTTGTACAAAGCAAGACTATGTGGATCTCTTACTGACTCTGGCGTATGCACCCAGGCGTGTATGTAGTTGACTGCCAGTGTACTCCATGATGTGCATGGAATTATGAATCTCATTGTCTTCATGAGCTGTAAATCACTTCGTCATTATGTACAAACAATGATTTTCCCATTTTACGGCAGAGCAACCAAAATTCTGGTTATGCAGGTAGGTAGCCCGTATACTTCAAATATTGTAATTCCTCTGAATAATAAAACGGTATACTGCAGAGTGAAAGCGGCGACGCATGGAATCAGAAAAAAGAAATTATTCCATGAGGAGACGGTCGTGGAATCTAAACGTGCTAAATACTTGATGAGAACGTATGAACAATGAAACCAACTAACTTAAACTAATAACGGAAAATTCCATTAAAACCTTCCGTTATTCACACATATAACTACGCTCAAGCAAACAATGCTGCAACAAAATTACATCAAATCTTTACTTGTCAAATTAATCTTTATCAGATCCTATTCCAAAATTCATCAGCCTCTATATCTGTATTGAACGCTCAGTACCTTGGCCAGTTATCAGCTAACTCTGTAACTTCTTTTAGAATGCTTTAGCAACAACGCTATTAGCAACCAAAGATCCCATTGCTTGTACTCAGAACCTATCGAGTCCTGATAACCTCAGTTTGAAAAGTATCCAGTATATACATGTGAAGTATGACACATCGAATGAAAACAGAGCTAAGATCACTTTTTGAAGACCAACAATAAACTAGAAACCTTACAACGTCCAGTTTGTAATTCGCTCTTCTTTGTAAATCACTTTCTTTTCTTTGAGATTCTGTTTAGTCATCTTGGAAAACTTACCGCTACCCGTCTGTTGTCTTTTTCTAAACACCTCATCATTCCTGACTTTTTTAATTGTTGTAATGCTTATGATAATTTGATGATTATTGAGTACTGAGGGTTTTTTGTTGTTGTGCGCAATGTCTGTGAGCTGTGTTTGCCCTCCCCAGAAAGTTATCTGCACTAAAGCAAATGAGTGTTTTGAATTGCTGCCCAGACGCTGTCGCTATTGAGAACCAAGACCTTGGAGCACCACGTGAGCTGAACGCAGCGAAGCGAAGGAAGTGAGCTGCTGACGCAGTTTCCAACTTAAACACGGATTGCATACGGTTTTCTAGACTCGTATGAGTTCCTGTGGGAGCTCCTAGAGCCCATTGTGACTCGCCTGCCCTTTCCACAGAGACATAAAAGGGAAGCTGGGAAAGAAAAAGAAACCTGCTACCGTAAAACTGGCGTTATCTCCCCAACTTTGGTCGTTTCTGCGTGTGTTAGCTGCAATGTGTCGTTTTGCATCCTTTGTGTAGCCTGCGTGACAACGAAACTGACGTTCATAAAAACGCTGAAAAAGGTGAGCTTCTGATTATCTTCCCAGTATTGGTGTTTCTTACAAATTACTTTGCTAGAAGAACATTAGAAATTATGATGTTATAGGAAATGCTACCAAATGGTTCAGGTACCGTATCTCTGATAGGAAACGTAGTGTGTCATTAGGACCCGGCACATACTGGCGGGACCCTCTTACACGTTCAAAACTGTGAGTGGCCAGTTTCTTTTCCTCTTTTTAAGGTTTAGTGACAAAGAATTAACTAGAAACTATTTACGTAAGTCCATTAAAATTTCATTAACTATCAGGCAACATGCAACCGGGAAATAATTAAGTGTGATGACCCACACGGTTTCAACTTTTTTGCTGTGTATATCAGAGACCAGTATATGCCGTTTGTTTTGTTTGCAGATGAAGCAAATATTGAATTAAATAGCAAATCATGTATAGTGAGAGAGGAATTCGCGGCGGGCCGCATCAAACCAGTCAGAAGGCAGATGACCAAGAAAAAGACGACAAAGAACTATAAGTAGTTGACAATGCTAAATGCTTGGGATTAAAATCTGATAATAAATTCGCCTGAAAGGAACATACAATAGAACTGCTGAAGAACCTAAACAATTTCCTATTTGCATTGCGAGTACTGTCATAAATAGGTGACATAAAAAAGCTAGCATACTATGCTTACTTTCATTTCATAATTTTTCGAGGTAACTCATCAAGCGAAGCTTAAGTTAAACCCGATCAGAAACGTATAATAACTATTAGTCCTGTGAGCTCGAGAAGTTCTGCACAGGCCTGTGAGGGATACTAACAGCCAATTCCCGACGTTTTTATTCCGTAATGCAGTTTGCCTCTAAGAATATATCTCTTTCCCAAACCAACAGCTCCTCTATAAAGGTGGCCGTTATTTAGGATCATACATTTTCAGTAACTTGCCAGCAACCATAAAATGTTTAACCACCAATAAAGTTCAGTTTAAGAGGAGCCTAAAGGAGCTATTGGTGACCAACTGCTTCTACTTCACTGATGAATTTCTGAGACGATCCAACTAATGTGTGTATGTTACTAGTCTTAAATATCGAATAATTTGAGTACTAGGAAAATATTACTTGTGTATAAATTCAGTGCAGTAATTCTATCGTAAATAAGTATAATAAAATGATATTTCTATTTGACGATGCAGTGGTACGCATAGCCTAAGAATTATCATATGTATCTCAGCGTGTTGAGCATTTACGCGTTTTGTAATGAGTTATTTATTATCTTTTAAATAAAAGTGTGTTTAAATGAAAATATGGACCATTGGAAAGAAAATTACGTCCATTTTATTCTAATCTATCCATTATTTGTCAAACTACGGACAATCTTATTTAATACATTAGATTTGGTTTTATTATATCTGCAAAAGCTACTTCAACCAAAATGAGAATACTTAATATAGCATCCATGACTGGCTGAATACAGATCAGCGCATTTAGGTCACGGAGACACAGAAATGAGAGTGTGTACTTTCAATCACCATTTCCTTGTGAGGTGCTGGTAAATATCATACTCATTACACAATAGTTGGAGGGTGGTCAACGTCTACGTTTAATTTCATCCTTACAGGTCTCATCATCATTGTGGACATGTCCATAGTCGAGAATGCGGCCATTATCATCTTAGAAAGGTTCACTCCATTACCGAGAACAATTGCTGAATCGTTTTAGATGAAATGGATTTATAGATTGTACCATTTATTTTTTCTACAAATAGAACCTTAGTACACACCAAAGGAGCGTGAAACGGCAATCGAAATTGTTGGATAACCTCAAATGTTCTGCACTGTTCGAAGAAGACCTGACTGAACAACACTGCCTGTTAAGAAAAGGCAAGTGCCCAGAAGGTGACGAGGAAACGATGAGAAACTTTCCGTGTTGAGAGAGTATCAGTTGTTATTCCAGTAAATACAAGCGTAGGTCATTCTGTCTCGGCAATAGTTAGCAAATTTAATAGTCCTAGTTCGGCAGTGTCAAGTGTGTGCCGAGAATACCGAATTTCAGCCGTTAGCTCTTACCTATGGACAACGCAGCGACCGAAGGCCTTCACTTAACAACCGAGTGCAACAGCGTTTGTACAGAGTTGTTAGTGCTAACAGACAAGCAACACTTGCTGAAATAACAGCAAGTGAGACGTACGACGAACATATCCGTTAGGACAGTGCGGCGAAATTTGGCCTTAATGGGCTATGGCAGCAGACAACTAATGCGAGTGCCTTTGCTTACAGCTCGACTTAGCCTGTAGCTGCTCTCCTGGTTTCATGAGCATATTGGTTGGATCTTAGACTTCTAAAAACCCTCACCTGGTCAGATAAGTCCAGATTTCAGTAGGTAAGAATGGTAGCGTTCGAGTGTACCGCAGGCCCCATGAAGCCATGGACCCAGACTGTCGACAAGGCACTGTGGAAGATGGTCATGGTTCTATAATAGAGTTTGCAGGGAACAGACTGTGTCCTCTGGACTAAATGTACCGATTATTGACTAGAAATGTTTCTGTTCGGCTACTTGGAGACCATCTGCAGCCTTCATGGACCTCATGTTTGCAAACATATCGCTGGGCCACACTTATTCGTGATTGGTTTGAAGAACACTCTGGACAATTCGAGAGAATGATATGGCCACACAGATCGGTCGACATGCATCCCTTCGAGCATTTGTGGGCTATATCGAGAGGATAGCACGTGCACCAAATCGTGCACGGGCAACACTTTCTCAGTTACGGACGGCTACCAAGACAGCATGGCTCAATTATGCAGGGGACTTCCAACAACTTGTTGTGTCCATGTCACGTCCAGTCGCTGCACTACGCTGAGCAAAAGGTCGTCCGAAACTATATTGGGAGGCATCCCATGATTTCGATCACGCTAGTGACCTAAAATCATTCCCGACGACTCCCCAGAGCCAGCCGCTGTGGCCGAGCGGTTCTAGGCGCTTCAGTCCGGAACCCTTAGGTTAGTTAGGTTTAAGCAGTTCTAAGTCTAGGGGATTAATGACCTCAGATGTTGAGTCTCAGAGTGCTTAGAGCCATTTGAACCATTTTTGACTCCCCAGCCAATGAAGCCAGGTGTAAAACTGCCCTTCTCCAAAACAATCGAAGATTGGGACCTTCCCCAGGACCCCTCCATATTCGCTGGCGATGATCACCCGGAGTAGTTCTACGCCACGGTTCATTGCTGAACGCATGTGACGCCATTCATCAGCAGTCCGTGCTTCTTGGACACGTCATCACTCGATACGAAGCAGTTTGTATTGTGTCGTTAACAACAGCCGCTATTCCGGCTGCTACAGGTCTTCAACCAACGGTGCGGCATGAAGCAATATTGAGCGGTGTCCATTACTCGATCTCGGAGGCAAATGGAGTTATGGAGGGGTTACGATGTGCTTGGTGCACAATACGACAATCCTCATTTCTGGGGATCGGCTGTGGTCGACCGGGACCATAAAGACGAGTATGCCTGCCTTCACGTTCCCAAGGCGTCCAACATCGGGCGACGATCACATTCGAACATCTAAAAAATGTGGACCCTGCGCGATTTGACCCACAATGACACCCATTTCAAAGACTGTCAGGCGCTGATAATGCCGTTTCAGATGAGTAAACGTCATTTCTGTGTCCTTCAAATGGATCACTCAACATGGCTCTTGTACACCCTGACATGGCTAGTAACAACACTAAACTCTTGTGGCCATCCTACCGGTCGCACGGATGATCTTCACTAGCAGTGGTTCCACAGCTCCGATTAATTAGTGAAATGTTTTAGTGTCCAATACACCTATCTCTTTTCCTTAAACTTATTGATTGTACCGTTGTAGAGTTTCGGTCATAGACCATTATTAAGTGCAGTATTTTATAGATTATAAATCACGCATTTTTCTTCCAAAAATTGACTCCAAATTATATCCAAATCAACACAAAAAAGTACAGTGTCCGATTTAAAATTTCCGCCAGTCTTAAAAATGACCATATATTCGGTGCCATGGGAAACCTATTTCTACCTGGCAACATTGGATTCAATTGGCAGCAGCATTGCACCGATGCGACGAACGTAAGTTGTGGGTATTCACAAGCTTGCTAACACTGTGTCCCACCCACCCCGCCAACACAAACCAAGAACACAGTCTAGCATGTGATGCATCATTGCAGACTACTTTGTCAGAGAACTTGAAAGTGATTTGTATTTTCGGTAACAGTAAGATATTTTTGTTAGTAACTAGTTTCATTATTGAAAAAATAAAAGGTATTAATATGATGGCATATGCAGAAGAACATGAAAACAGAGCAACTGAGCGTCATTTCGGCCCTCCATCAACAGGAGAAACCATTCGCGATTGGCGGGGTAATAAAGAAGAACTAAAAAAAGATGAGGACGAATAAGTGTGCAAATAAAGGACTGAATACAAAATGGAAGATGACGATTTCAAATCGAATCAGGACACCGTCAATATGGCTGTGGAACTAATACAAAAGTAGTTCAAATACACGCTCGTAAGCTACCGCTACAGTGGAACTTAGAAGACTTTAAGGTTGGAGTTGGTTGGTGCTACATCTCTATGAAGCGTCATGGACTTAGCTTGCGAACCAAAACCAAAATATATCAGAAAATGCTACATGATTATGAAGAGACAATATTATCTTTCCATCGCGTTATTATTTAACATGGAAAGAAAACCAGTGTGGAACTAAGACAAATATCGACTATCCACGAAAGTCCTCTGACTTTTGATGTGCCGAATATCAGAACTGTTGCCATGAAAGATGTTAAAACTCTAACTACAAAAACAAGTGGACATGAAAAAATGCACTACGCTATTGATATTTCATGTCGTGCTGACGGTACTAAACTTAATGCAATGATCATTTTCAAGCCCAAGACAATGCCAAAACCTTCTCAAATACCGCTAGGTTATGATGTTCACGTCCATGACAAGAGCTGGAGGGACGAGGTTCGTATGGAATTATGGATTAACAGAATGTGAGAGAGAAAGAAAGGTGCTTTATTGAAGAAGAGTTCTCTTCTTGTGCTAGATCAGTTTTGTAATCATTTGAAAAATTCTGTGCAAGAGAAACTGAGGCAGGGAAGTACAGAGCTTGCTGTTATTCCGAGAGGACTTACTTCATATCTGCAACCTCTTGATGTTTCGATAAGGAAACCATGTAATATGTGTATGAGAGAGAGATGAAATGATGAATGAAACCCAACGCCGAAGGGATCTTAAAAAGACCTACAATCAAACAAGTGTTTCAGCGGATAAAACAGGGGTGGTCTAGAGTGAGAGAAGACATTGATGTTATATCATTCAAAAAGTGCGGCTTAAGTAACGCATTTGGTGCCATTGAAGACCATCTTACATATGAAGAGGACAATGATGTCGACGAAGTCGAAGAAGAATAAAAAGAAATACAGGTGACGGTTTTAGTCTGGCTTTGGTAAAAATGTTATTTGTTAAGGAATTGCTTAAGAATTAAGATGTGTCTTATAGTCCGGTATTTATAAAACGGAAGAACTATACGTTCGCCCGCATCTCGTGGTCGTGCGGTAGCGCTCTCGCTTCCCACGCCCGGGTTCCCGGGTTCGATTCCCGGCGGGGTCAGGGGCTGGATGTTGTCTGATGTCTTTAGGTTAGCTAGGTTTAAATAGTTCTAAGTTCTAGGGGACTGATGACCATAGATGTTACGTCCCATAGTACTCAGAGCAATTTTTGAACTATACGTTCACTGTATTACCAATCATTTAAGAATCAAGCATAAACAAATATTACATTTTAAGACACCTTAGAAAAATTATAACCTTACAAAAAGTTCATCAGTGGCAGGTTGTCCCGTAGAAGACTGTGACCTAAGCCGCGTCCACCGTTATTATTCCACCGAGCGAGGTGGCGCATTGGTTAGCACACTGGACTCGCATTCGGGAGGACGATGGTTCAATCCCGTCTCCGGCCATCCTGATTTAGGTTTTCCGTGATTTCCCTAAATCGTTTCAAGCAAATGCCGGGATGGTTCCTTTGAAAGGGCACAGCCGATTTCCTTCCCAATCCTTCCCTACCTCGAGCTTGCGCTCTGTCTCTAATGACCTCTTTGTCGACGGGAAGTTAAACACTAACCACCACCACCACCACCACCACCACGTTATTATTCCAATTGGTGCAGATGGCGTAATTGTCATAGAATTACAACCTTAATTGTTTACATACCAGCCAATGGTGTTTACCTGTACAAAGTTGCACTGATATCTATTTCTTCAGGGCGCCAGACTTTTACTGTCGGGCTTCGTGTTCTGACAGGCCAAGACTATTTTAATCACGCAAGAACTTTTTGTCTAAGTCATCAGTCGTCTGACTCGTATTATGCGGCCCCCATGAATTATTCTTCTGCTTCAATCTCTTCACCCCGGGCAGGGAAGCACTTGCACCATTCGTTCTCAATTACTTGCTGATGTATTCCACTCTATGGTCTCCCCTATAGTTTTTCCCCTCAGAAATTTCCTGTACTCCAATGGTAGTTATTCCCTGATGCCTTAACACATATTCTACCTTCCTGTCCCTTCTTCTTGTCAGTTCTTCCGTACGCTCAATTATTAGCCTATTGTATGAAGAATCTCCACATACAATTAAACCTGATTTCCAACATTATTCTGTAGCACCGTATCTCAAATGCTTCGATCCTCTTCTGTTCTGGTTTCCCCGCTGTGCATGACTCAATAACATAACGCTTCAATTCTCTTCTGTTTCGGATTTTCCACCGTCCATGATTCACTATTATCACTACTGGCCATTAAACTTGCTACACCAAGAAGAAATGCATATGTTAAACGGGTATTCATTGGGCGAATATATTATACTGGAAATGACATTTGATTACATTTTCACGCAATTTGGGTGCATAGATCCTGAGAAATCAGTACCCACAACAACCACCTCTGGCCGTAATAACGGCCTTGATACGCCTGGGCATTGAGTCAAACAGAGCTTGGATGGCATGTACAGGTAGAGCTGCCCATACAGCTTCAACACGATACCACAGTTCATCAAGAGTAGTGACTGGCGTATTGTGACGAGCCAGTTGCTCGGCCACCATTGACCAGACGTTTTCAGTTGGTGAGAGCTCTGGAGAATGTGCTGGACAGGGCAGCAGTCGAACATTTTCTGTATCCAGAAAGTACCGAACGGGACCTGCAACATGCGGTCGTGCATTATCCTGCTGAAATGTAGTTTTTCGCAGGTATTGAATGAATGGTAGAGCCACGGGTCGTAACACATCTGAAATGTAACGTCCACTGTTCAAAGTGCCGTCAATGCGAACAAAAGGTGACCGAGACGTGTAACCAATGGCACCCCATACCATCACGCCAGGTGATATGCCAGTATGGCGATGACGAATGCACGCTTCCAATATGCTTTCACCGCGATATCGCCAAACATGGATGTGACCATCATGATGCTATAAACAGAACCTGGATTCGTCCGAAAAAATGACGTTTTGCCATTCATGCACCCAGGTTCGTCGTTGAATACACCATCGCAGGCACTCCTGTCTGTGATGCAGCCATGATCTCCGAACTGATAGTCCATGCTGCTGCAAACGTCGTTGAATTCGTGCAGATGGTTGTTGTCTTGCAAACGTCCCCGTCTGTTGACTCAGGGATCGAGACGTGGCTGCTCGAACCCTTACAGCCATGCGGATAAGATGCCTGTCATCTCGACTACTAGTGATACGAGGCCGTTGGGATCCAGCACGGCGTTCCGTATTACCTTAATGAACCCACCATGTTCTGCTAACAGTCATTGGATCTCGACCAACGCAAGCAGTAGCGTCGCGATACGATAAACCGCAATCGCGATAGGCTACAATCCGACCTTCATAAAAGTCGAAAACGCAATGGTACGCACTTCTCCTCCTTACACGAGGCATCACAACAACGTTTCACCAGGCAACGCCGTTCAACTGCTGTTAGTGTATGAGAAATCGGTTGGAAACTTTCCTCCTGTCAGCACGTTGTAGGTGTCGCCACCGGCGCCAACCTTGTGTGAATGCTCTGAAAAGTTAATAATTTGCATACCACAGCATGTTCTTCCTATCGGTTAAATTTTGCGTCTTTAGCACGTCATATTCCTGGTGTAGCAAATTGTAACAGCCAGTGGTGTACAATGCTATACTCCAAACGTATATTCTCAGAATTTCCTTCCTCAGTTTAAGATCTATGTTTGAAACCGGTAGTTTTCTCTTGCCGTGGAATGCCTGCTTCTCTCCCCCCCCCCCCCCCCCTCCCTCCACCCCTTGCTTCGGCCGTCATGGGTAATTTGTGTCTCCGAGGAATTCCTTAACATGGTTTACTTCGTGACCACCAGTTTTGATATTAAGTTTCTCGCTGTTCCCATTTTTTTCTACTTATCAGTACATTTATTTTTTCCCGGTTTACCCACAATCCATACTCTGTAAAAGTTCGATTTGATATGGTAGGTAGGCACGACACGAGCTGGTGGAATGGATGGACTGAACCCAAGTCGGGGATACACGAAATGTGTGTGTTAATTTGTTTGTTTATCATTTTGCTAAGACATTTAAAACTATATACACCGGTAGCATGCAGTGAACGGTTAATAAAATAAGGTTTTACAGATAAGCTATGCAATCTGAATCGGAAAACAGCGACTCGAAACAAATGTTTAGACAGACTTTAATTAAAGCAAAATATCACTTTACTTCGAATCTAAAGATGCAGAAAATTTTTCAGTGTAATAAAACTGAGGAAATAGCGATACTCGAAAATATACGAGCCTTAATATCCATTACTTCACAGGGGACTCAACTACATATGGTAGTGTCGGACACATTTACAATACCAGTCTTATGCGACTCAACTTTCCGCAGAACAAGATTCCTATGTCCATCATGCATTTGCTTAATGATTAGATGGAAGACAATTTTCTCTCTGTTTTAAGAACAGTGCATGGCCTAGGCACAAGTCTACGAATGAAATCACTACAGCAATATTAGAGTGTTCGTCTAGACACCATACAGTGATTAACATATAATACTCTTTTTTTCATTTGAATCATCAGAATTCTGACTGAAATTCTCTCCTGTGCCAACCTTTTCATCTCAGCGTAGCACTTTCAATCTGCGTCCTAAATTATTTGATGGATGTATTCCATTCTCTGTCTTACTCTACAGTTTATTTCTTTTCTGGTACCATGGAAGTTATTCCCTGCTGTCTTAACGATATCTAGTTATCCTGTCCCATCTTATTCTCAGCACTTTCCATGTATATCTTTCTGGCCAATCCTGCTGAGAATCTCCTCAGTCTTAATCTTATCAGGACTATTAATACTCAATATTCTTTGGTAGTACCAAATATCAAATGCTACTATTTTCTTCTGTACCGGTTTTCCCACAGCACATGATACACTGTAAGTAGGCTGTTTAAGTTTTTTTATTGGTAACGCCGCCGTCACGTAGCGCTCTGTATGAAAATCACTGGCTGTACCGTGTGCAGTCGGTGGCTGGTTGGCATTGTTGTAATACTCGCCATTGTAGTGTTGGGCAGCGGCAGCTGGATGCTAACAGCGCGTAGCGTTGCGCAGTTGGAGGTGAGCCGCCAGCAGTGGTGGACGTGGGGAGAGACATGGCGGAGTTTTGAAATTTGTAAGAATTGGTGTCATGAACTGCTATATATATTATGACTAGTAAGGTAAATACATTGTTTGTTCTCTATTAAAATCTTTCATTTGCTAACTATACCTATCAGTAGTTAGTGACTTCCGTAGTTTGAATCTTTTAGTTAGCTGGCAGTAGTGGCGCTCGCTGTATTGCAGTACCTTGAGTAACGAAGATTTTTGTGAGGTAAGTGATTTGTGAAACGTATAGGTTAATGTTAGTCAGGGACATTCTTTCGTAGAGATTTTTGGAAGTCAGATTGCGTTGCGCTAAAAATATTGTGTGTCAGTTTAAGCACAGTCATGTATAATTTTTTCTAAGGGGACGTTTCAACACTGCCATATAATGCTATGCGCCAAACGTACGTTCTCAGAAATTTCTTCTTGATACTAGTAGACTTGTCTTGGCCAGGAATAACCTTTTTAGTAGTGGTTCTTCTTGCTGCATCCGTCACGGGGCTGTTTTGCTGCCTAGGTAGCATAATCCTTTAACTTCGTCTACTTCGCGATCCCCAGACTGATATTAAGTTTCTCGCCGTTCTCATTTTTGCTGTTTGCCATTATTTTCGGCTTTCTTCTTCACCCATTACACCAGTCCCTCCATTCAACCGGTTCTGTAATTCTTCTTCGTTTTTACCGAGGATAGCATGTCAGCAGCGTGTCTTAACATTGATATCCTTTCACCTTGAATTTTATTCCCAGTCTTGAACCTTTCTTTTATTTCCGTCATTGCGTTTTGACCTATAGTCTGAACCGATAGGAGGAATGACTACACCCTTTTTAATTCGTGCACTAATAGTTCAGGATCAGCTGTCATATTAGAAAGAATATCATTTACATATAGGAAAAAACAGCACTGATCCAATCAGCGACCCCTGAGGCCCCCGCAACAATCTTTTATCTTTTTTGTTTTGATATCTGAAGTCTTGTGTCGTCCCTGGAAGGATTATAAAGTCACTGGCAAAACTTAACTTATTTTATCTTCCTGAATAAACGCACCTCCAAAGTTTGCACTGATATCCTTCATGCTTTAAGTATGCACTAAATAATATAGATGAGTTGGCTGAAACACCCTTCCTCAACTACTGGCATCCTTTCATGTTTTTCGATTCTCCCTTTCGCTATAGATGTTTGATTCTCCGTAGTTTATCCCTATCGCCTTCAGAAGATGACGTGATACAGACGCGAAATTTAACCGATAAGAAGAACATGCTGCGATATGCAAATGATTAGCTTTTCAGAGCATTCACACAAGGTTGGCGCCGGTGGCGACACCTACAACGTGATGACACGAGGAAAGTTTCCAACTGATTTCTCATACACAAACAGCAGTTGACCGGCGTTGCCTGGTGGAACGTTGTTGTGATGCCTCGTGTAAGGAGGAGAAATGCGTACCATCACGTTCCTGTCTTTGATAAAGGTCGGATTGTAGCCTATCGCGATTGCGATTTATCCTATCGCGACATTGCTGCTCACGTTTTTCGAGATCCAATGACTGTTAACAGAATATGGAATCGGTGGATTTAGGAGGGTAATACGGAACGCCGTGCTGGATCCCAACGGCCTCGTATCACTAGCAGTCAAGATGACAGGCATCTTATCCGCATTGCTGTAACGGATCGTGCAGCCACGTCTCGATCCCTGAGTCAACAGATGGGGACTTTTGCAAGACAACAACCATCTGCACGAACAGTTCGACAACGTTTGCACTAGTATGAGCCATCAGCTCGGAGGCCATGACTGCGGTTATCCTTGACGCTGCATCACATACAGGAGCGCAGGCCGGAGTGGCCAAGCGGTTCTAGGCGCTACAGACTGGAACCTCGCGACCGCTACGGTCTCAGGTTCGAATCATGTCTCCGACATGGATGTGTGTGATGTACTTAGGTTGGTTAGGTGTAAGTAGTTCTACGTTCTAGGGGACTGATGACCTCAGAAGTTAAGTCCCGTAGTGCTCAGAGCCATTTGAACAGACAGGTGAGCCTACGATGGTGTACTGAACGACGAACCTGGGTGCACAAATGCCAGAACGTAATTTTTTTCGCATGAATGCAGGTTCTGGTTACGGCATGAAGATGGTCGCATTCATTTTTGGCGACATCGCGGTGAATGCACATCGGAAGCGTGTATTCGTCATCGCCATACTGGCGTATCACCTGATGGTGTGCCATTGGTTACACGTCTAGGTCTCCTCTTGTTAGCATTGATGGCACTAAACAGTGGACGCTACATTTCAGATGTGTGACGACTCGTGGCTCTACTCTTCATTCGATCCCTGCGAAACCCTACATTTCAGCAGGATAATGCACGACCGCATGTTACAGGTCCTGTACGGTCCTTTCTGGATACAGAAAATGTTCGACTGCTGTCCTGGCCAGCACATTGTCCAGGTCCCTCACCAATTGAAACCGTCTTGTCAATGGTGGCCGAGCAACTGGCTCGTCACAATACGCCAGTCACTACTCTTGATGAACTGTGATATCGTGTTGAAGATGCATGGGCAGCTGTACCAGTACATGCCATCCAAGCTCTGTTTGACTCAATGCCCAGGCGTATCAAGGTCGTTATTACGGCCATAGGTGGTTGTTGTGGGTACTGATTTTTCTGGTCCTATGCACCCAATTGCGTGAAAATGTAATCACAAGTAAGTTCTAGTATAGTATATTCGTCCAATGAATACCCGTTTATTATCTGCATTTCTTCTTGGTGTAGCAATTTTAATGGCCAGTAGTGTATTATGCTCTTACGGACGGAATAATGACTGCCTAACTATATACTTGCATTATAATGTTTCAGAAAGTTATTGCCGAAACGTAAAAGTGGTGTACACATCAGAGATGTAGTGCGTAAGCGAGTGCAAGACTGTGAACGTGGAGTGATGCCACACGAACAGCTCACCCATAAATGGATTGTTAGAAGAACTTGTTGGATGAATAATGTCGAGGTGTGTGTGTGTGCGTTTTATTTTTTTTTTTTTTTTTGGGGGGGGGGGGCATAACTCGTATGAAGCATCCCTGAAGGTCCACAAGTAATAAACATGCATAATTACGGTGGCAGCACATGATCGACGCAGTTTTCCAACCGTCTGCTGCTACGAGACTACATAGGTGGCCTGAGCCATTACCTGCATGCCGTTCAAAGGCCAGAGCGCAGGTGCGATGAGTCAGCCAAACATAAGCTGACAACGAGTAGAAGTAGCGCAGCAGTTCCCTCAGATAGTAGTAGTTAATTTACGGAGGAGGTTGGGGGGGGGGGGGGGGGGTGGCAGTGACTATTTGATGCGAGCAGCCATAATTACACTCTTGTAGCAACAACAACATCTGAGAGTGGCAGTTAGACTCAACAACCTCAATTATTTGTTGAATATATTCCAATTTCTGCCTTCTCCCGTGGTTCCCTCTAATCCCAAGGGAAGTATTCCCTGAAGTCATAATACATGTCTTAATAAACTGTCTCTTTTAATCAGCGTTTCCCACGAAATCATTTCTTCGCCGACCACACCCAGAAGCTTCTCATATCTTATCCTATTAATTCATTTTTTTTATTTCTCCACAGGTCATTTGATACAATACTATCAGACATGTTAGACCCATACAGAAATAATGCACACATTTTAAACATCAGGATAGGTTTAGGTGAGGATAGGACAGGGAATCGGTCATGATCTAATCAAAGGAATCATACCAGTATTCATCTTAGTGACAAGGGAAAACCACGGAAGTCCGAGTCAAGATTACCGTACGGCGAGAAATTCCTGTTCAAATGGCTCTGAGCACTATGAGACTTAACATCTATGGTCATCAGTCCCCTAGAACCTAGAACTACTTAAACCTAACTAACCTAAGGACATCACACAAAACCCAGCCATCACGAGGCAGAGAAAATCCCTGACCCCGCCGGGAATCGAACCCGGGAACTCGGGCGTGGGAAGCGAGAACTCTACCGCACGACCACGAGATGCGGGCTGAGAGAAATTCCTGTCCTCCCTAATGCAAGGACTGGAGTAGCCACCTCGTTCAGTACAAGATTGGAAGGGGAATCACAAAATACATCTGAATTGTGGATATAAAAATTAAAAATACATTCTGAAAACAAAAATAGTACTGAAAGATTGAAAACTCGAAAGCAAATTACAAAACACTGCAGAAAAATAAAAACTGCACAATAGATCAATCAATGATATACGTAAAACTTGGAACTTTGATTTAAAATAACCCTCAAAAAAGTAAAACGCAATAGCACATTATATGGCACTGCTAAGTGATATATAGTGGACGAACACACGAAAACCTGCCGACACTATACAGATCACAAATAGGTTAGTACCAGATCCTTCACATAAGAGTTGTGTGGCACTGCATGAGAAACATAGGAAACAGAAAGCCAACAGCAGGAACACTCTTTGTAGAAACCAACACATCTTACACGGTACATCAGTTAACAGAATAAAAAAAGGAACCACCAGTGAATGATCTCCTAGAAATCCTATAAGCTAATATGTTCATTTAAATTGTAGAAACACCCCGTAAAAAGAAATGATTTTAACTCTAATCTAAAAGTCGCTTCCGTCTCCAACCTCATTATGTGTGTTGGCAGCGCATTATAAAGAATGACGTCTTAAAGAATAGCATTGTTATGGAATACCGCATCTAAAACGCATAGTTTGTCCTCTTTTCCTTTACTCCATTATTTTATGATTCACATTCACTCAATGCTGTGTTCCAGACGAACGTTCTCAGAAGTTTACTCCTCAAGTAACACGTATATTCGATACCGGCAGACTGCTTTTAGAGAGTTATGCTATCTTTGCCTGTACTAGTCTGTTCTTGCTTCATCGTTTATGCGTCATTTAGCTTCCAAGGTACCATAGTTTCATCGCTTCCTTTACTAGATGATCCTCAATTTTGATGTTAAGTTTTTCGCTAATCGCATTTATTTTTCTCCTTATTGCTTATACCATTCTCAATTTGTTCTCAGTTCATCTTCTCTGCTCATGGTGCTCTTTATTTCAGTGAAAAGGTCCTATAATTTTTCTTCACATTCACTGTGGATAGAAATGTCATGACTGATATCCTTTCACCATTAATTTTAATCCTTCTCTTGCCTGTTCCTCTTACTTTACCCCATTGATTCTTCCATGCACAGATTAAACTGCAGGGAAAGACGACTCTGTCCCTGTCTTGTACCTATTTTTAAATCGAGCACTTTTTCTCGGTCTCCCATTATTATTGCTACCTTTTCCATGTTGTAGAAATTATATATATTACTCTTCTGTCCTTACAGCTCGTATATTCTTTTTTTTTTTTGAAAATTTCAAACATCTTTTATGTTGCCGAATGCATTTTATAGCCTGACAAAGTATATTAACGTGTCTTGATTATTAATAAGTCTCACCTCAGTTATAAATTGCAGTGTAAGAAATGCCTCTCAGGTACCTCAACATTTGGTAATACAACACACCATGAATATTCTTTTCTGTTCTTCTGTATACCGTTATTGCCAGCAAACTGGGTGTATGAGTTGTTAAGCTGATTATATTATACTCCTAGCATTTATCTGCCTTTTATATAATCAGGATTTTGTGAAGGTTTTTCTTCTGAAAACACCACAGTACTTCGCAGGCTCTTAGATCCAACACACAAACTTGGATAATTGTTTGAGTGCCACCAAGCCCCCTCCCCTTTCTCCAGCAATTCTGAAATTCCTAATGAATGTTATTAATCTGTTCTGCTTTGTTCCGCAGCAAGACTTCCAAGGCTCTGACAAAATCTGAATACCCCACGACTACCAAACCGACATTCATTCCTTCTGCTACAAAGCCAGACACTTCTCCTCCCTCTCGTACTGACTTTCAGTGTACTCTTTCCATCTAGCCGCTCTCTCCGCTGTGTTTAACACTAGAAATACTTTGGTATAATGTCGACACTGTTACATTTTTTAACCGAAAGTTAATATTAGTTCCATGTATGCCAAATTCGAGGCCCGTTTGTTTTTCGATTTATTCATCTTTTTCTTGCAGCCATTGCTTTTAATTTTCCTGCGCTTCCTATAGACTTCATTCCTGAGTGACTTTATTGTTGTTTCTATCTTCCCTTGAAAATTTTTGTGCTTATACCTTTAGTCGATCAATTTAACGGTGTTTCTGTCACCCAAGTTTATAGTTACCTACCAAGCACCTATATTCGAATGTTGAACTTCTGTGACTGCCGTTTTCAGATATGTTCATTCCTCTTCAACTCAACTAGCTACTGCCGTTATCATTATCGCAGAATCTACAGGCTTAGAGAACTTAATGCATCTCATTTATCCTCAGTAGTTCAGTATCCCACTGGTTACACTTTGAGTCCTCCGAACTTCAGTCTACACTTCATCACTACTAAATTATGGTTCAATCGCATATCTGACTTCGGAATCTCGTTTTGACCGTTATGTAATTCAGCTGGAGTCATTGCGTGTTTCTGTGTCATTTTCCAGTATAGTTCTTTTGCTTAACTATTGTTTTCGGAATGGTTTTCTGCCGATTCTAATGAGAAACACCATACCACTGATCTGCTGACAGTAACTCACTCTTTTCTCTACTTTTTTATTTGTAACGAATACAACCCCCGATATCCTGTTTTATGCTGGTCGTGATATTAGCCTATATTTGTCTGACAGGAATCGTTATCTTCTTTCCATTTCACGCTCATTACATATAGAGTAAGTTTTTGGATTTCCCTTTTCAGATTTTCAAGCTTCGCTATCACATTAAAATTTACGACATTTGGCGCCCCGATTGGCGTAATGTTACCCTGTCGTTGGTTAATCAATATTTCTTCCATGGACACGTTCCCTTTGGCGGTCCCCTTCCGGAGATTCGAACAGGAGACTTCTCCGGAATCTTTCGCCAATTGAGAGATCATCTTGTCACTTTTACAATTATAGATCTTTATGTGCTGTTCAATGCAGACTTTTCCATTTCCCTCTGGGTGCTCATGTTGTTAATTATTGCTGATTCTTTCACCTTTTAGTCGCAGTTTCCCACCCCAAGGACAAAAGGTTGACAAGGTCATTGGCAGAACGAGGGTGTCTTCTTATAACGAAACTCATGGTTCACCATTCCTGATGATATTGATTTAAAATGTAGGGAGTGGCAGGGATCGAACCTAGAAACGAGAAAACTTTAACTCATATTTGAAGACGCTGTTCCCAGGCCACAGATTCTTTTGTCTAGACTTTAAATCGAAAAGGTGTTCAGTTCTCAGTAGGCATTCCTACATTTTCTGTTAAGTATCGCTAACTTTACTTGTGTGTGTAAAAATGCTACTTTATCAGGAGCTTCTCTCGCCAACTTAGCTCCACGCCCGTTCCTGGCTAAGTGTGATCGTAGATCAAAGGAAGATAAGAGGTTAACACCACTTGTAGGACCAGCATTGTGATCTTTAAAGTAACCTGGGTGTTGTGGAAAGCTTTGTATGAATGTGCAACGAATATTTTCTAACACTACAAAACAAAGATAAAGGAATAAGTAAGTTTACAAGATTTTATATAGACAAGAAAAAATTTCTAGCGATCCCGGAAAATACACTCCTGGAAATGGAAAAAAGAACACATTGACACCGGTGTGTCAGACCCACCATACTTGCTCCGGGCACTGCGAGAGGGCTGTACAAGCAATGATCACACGCACGGCACAGCGGACACACCAGGAACCGCGGTGTTGGCCGTCGAATGGCGCTAGCTGCGCAGCATTTGTGCACCGCCGCTGTCAGTGTCAGCCAGTTTGCCGTGGCATACGGAGCTCCATCGCTGTCTTTAACACTGGTAGCATGTCGCGACAGCGTGGACGTGACCGTATGTGCAGTTGACGGACTTTGAGCGAGGGCGTATAGTGGGCATGCGGGAGGCCGGGTGGACGTACCGCCGAATTGCTCAACACGTGGGGCGTGAGGTCTCCACAGTACATCGATGTTGTCGCCAGTGGTCGGCGGAAGGTGCACGTGCCCGTCGACCTGGGACCGGACCGCAGCGACGCACAGATGTACGCCAAGACCGTAGGATCCTACGCAGTGCCGTAGGGGACCGCACCGCCACTTCCCAGCAAATTAGGGACACTGTTGCTCCTGGGGTATCGGCGAGGACCATTCGCAACCGTCTCAATGAAGCTGGGCTACGGTCCCGCACACCGTTAGGCCGTCTTCCGCTCACGCCCCAACATCGTGCAGCCCGCCTCCAGTGGTGTCGCGACAGGCGTGAATGGAGGGACGAATGGAGACGTGTCGTCTTCAGCGATGAGAGTCGCTTCTGCCTTGGTGCCAATGATGGTCGTATGCGTGTTTGGCGCCGTGCAGGTGAGCGCCACAATCAGGACTGCATACGACCGAGGCACACAGGGCCAACACCCGGAATCATGGCGTGGGGAGCGATCTCCTACACTGGCCGTACACCTCTGGTGATCGTCGAGGGGACACTGAATAGTGCACGGTACATCCAAACCATCAACGAACCCATCGTTCTACCATTTCTAGACCGGCAAGGGAACTTGCTGTTCCAACAGGACGATGCACGTCCGCATGTATCCCGTGCCACCCAACGTGCTCTAGAAGGTGTAAGTCAACTACCCTGGCCAGCAAGATCTCCGGATCTGTCCACCATTGAGCATGTTTGGGACTGGATGAAGCGTCGTCTCACGCGGTCTGCACGTCCAGCACGAACGCTGGTCCAACTGAGGCGCCAGGTGGAAATGGCATGGCAAGCCATTCCACAGGACTACATCCAGCATCTCTACGATCGTCTCCATGGGAGAATAGCAGCCTGCATTGCTGCGAAAGGTGGATATACACTGTACTAGTGCCGACATTGTGCTTGCTCTGTTGCCTGTGTCTATGTGCCTGTGGTTCAGTCAGTGTGATCATGTGATGTTTCTGACCTCAGGAATGTGTGAATAAAGTTTCCAATTCCTGGGACAATGAATTCCCGGTGTTCTTATTTCAATTTCCAGGAGTGTATTTACTCTACTATAATTCAAGTCTTGGGCCACATTGTTTGTTTATAATCATGTTTTTACTTTCCATCAGTCCTGATCATGTTCAGACCTAGAAAATATAAGCACGCAAAATGGCTCTAAGCACTACGGGACTTAACTGCTGAGGTCGTCAGTCCCCTAGAACTTAGAACTACTCAAATCGAACTAACCTAAGTATATCACACACATCCATGCCCGAGGAAGGATTGGAACCTGCGCTCGTAGCGGTCGCGCGGTTCCAGACTATAGCGCCTAGAACCGCTCGGCCACTCCGGCCGGCAGCACGCAAAAGTAGGCTAATTTACAAAACACTTCTAACTATAGGAATGTAAAAGGGATGACAACTATAAAATAACTGTTCAATGTGCCCAGTTCCTTGCTTCTGTACAATGTAGCTGTTCAAGATATTTCAAATGTTTGGCTCGTAAATAAAACAAATTTTTTAGTGGACAGTTTATGCTTCCGCACTCTACTCGCTAGTGGATATGTTAGTATACCCTTAAAGACTGTATAATTTTATAACATGTATTTTAACTTTGATACTTTATAGTTATGGTTGTTGTATGGATGACGTGTGTCAGTGATGTTGTAACTTTCAATGGCCTTTTTACTCCATTTTGTTGCTTTGCCTGTGATTTGTTGCGAGCTCCCGTCTGGCGCGAATGCATTGTCGACATTTGATAAGTTTTCAGTAGTGAGCTGTAATTCTTTCTGTAATTTAATTGTTTCGATTGCATAAAGAAACTATGTAATCCTGTAACATAGGTGTTTGTTTTAATAAAGCATTATTTCCCATTAAATTCTACAACATGTGAACGACATCCTTGTAAATTTGTTTACAAACACTAATAAATAAAGGAGTAGAAGCAAAATACATTCAATTACTAAGAAACATTCAAAACCACAGCTTCCCTAGAATTAAAACCGAAAAGACAGGCCAACCTTCGGCCATGGAAAGAGGAGTTAGACAAGGGGATCCCATCTCCCCAAAACTATTTACCTGCATACTGGAGGACATATTCAGGAAACTGAAATGGAATAAGAAAGACGGAATATGCCTTAGCGGGAAGAGACTAACAAATTTGAGGTTCGCTTGCCAAAACTGCAAGGTAACTGCAATCAGTGCACCAGGAGCTTAACGTAAAAAGTAAAATGGCAGGACTCACAATGAACAATTCTAAAACGCAAGTAATGACAAATGGATTTGAAACCCCAATACTTTGAAGGAACGTGTAAGGTTTCGGTGGTCAGAACAACTACTGTGTAAGCTGTAAATAATTTTTGGTTTAATATAGCAATCTTATCACAGGAATACAGGCATTTATACACTTTACAATGTGACAACATTACGATAGTTGTCAAACGAACGCATTTCGTCTTCACAAAGTGAAATAATCCTAAACACAACAATGATAAATTTTAACTAGATGTTTCTTTACAACATTATTCTTACGACTACATGATGTTGGCCATTACTACGATAAATCATCCAATTCCGGTTCAAAGTTCGGTACTATTTAGGTTGACAGTCAAGTCTATGGAGGATGGTTAGTTTTGTGACAAGTAGAGCAAAAGATTACCCAAGGCCGCTCGAGTTTACAGTGGACGCAAGGTGGTGAACTTAGAAGTTCATGCCTCTCTGTGCAGTATTTACATTAGCTGTAATGAGCTGTCGACTGCATTGCTGGACTCGTCCTCTAAAATTCCTATAAGAACTAATTAAGCCTTGGCTGATTTTTCCAGCGGAAACTCTCGCTATTATTCTCGTTGTGTGAGAAAACACACACTAATCCCTAGTCTTGGAATATGGCGATATACAGGCGCGTGGCTGGAGCAGTGTGAATATTAAAATGCCCTCTCAGTCCTCTCAAGGACAATTAACTAACTGGCTGGTTCGTTTCTATACAGTTGGAGCTCAACGGCGCTTCAGCTAATATTTAGCTGAATGTCAGCCGCAGTGAACGCAGCGTTCACTCAAATTTCTCTTCTGTGTCGTACAGAGTGTTATGCACCCTGCTCTGCACTTGACACCAGTTCAGAAAAGAGTCCGCGAAAATTTCGCGCTCGTTTCTCTCGTAGCCAAACACTCTCCCGACCTGGGTTCTTTCGTTCCCCACCTTATGGCTCTTTTCGACCAATAGAAACGTTCCTCTGCCAATGGCCAGGTCCGTACCATTGAACTGCGTCGAAATCTCGGCACTTTAGTCTTTCCTATTTCATTTCCGCCAATTGGACGTTCTGTGTCCTCTCACATGTGTACCATTCGCTGTTCACGTGATTAACTGTGTCAGTCGTTTTGTGCATATCCATTTGGAAGTCCGAAATGCAGTTTTATATTCTTTCTGTCCTACGTCTGCCGGCTGCTGTGGCCGCGCAGGTGCTACGGTCGCAGGTTCGAATCCTGCGTCGGGCATGGATGTGTGTGGTGACTTTAGGTTAGTTAGGTTTAAACAGTTTTAAGTCTAGGGGACTGATGACCTCAGATGTTAAGTCCCATAGTGCTTAGAACCATCTGATCCTTTTTTTTGGTCCTATTTCTGGTGGCCCGTTACTAGCTCTGCAGTATGCATCATCTGTCCGGTCACTGACTCCCACTGTGGGACGCCCCCTAAGAGCTTTTCATGGTGCCTCCCACAGTGGCTTCCACACAAAATATTTCCTCACGGTGCTTGTTTCACCTTCTGCTCATTGATATGCATTATATAGGAGCGGTGTGTTAATACCATCGATTGAGTGTCATCCCTTTTGCATTACATACTTATAGGCAAATCTGCTCATTAACATCGATGTTAGGTGTCATATTCAACTTCCATTACGATGTATAAAACTCTTATGTAAGGTACGAAATTGACCTTCATTTATTCTGACACCTTACAAACGGAACTAATGTATGTATGCATCACAAGACAAATATCTAGGCCAAATAATTTCCTTTACAAAGATACGAAGAGTTTCTTTAGCTTGGAAAGCTTTCTAGGCCTTAAAGTTCATATTGCTAAACAGAACCCTGGATACAAGGCCCAAAATTGAGGCACTCGAAAGCTGCGTTTTTCAAGTGTTATTGCATGTATGTCAGACATGGGCTCTCAAAGCCAAAGAGAAATAATGCACAGGTATGTAAAAGGAAAATGCAGAGGAAGATCCTTGGCACCTCTCTAAAAGACAGTATATCGAACACCTCGATCAGCATCAATAGAGATAGCACAACAGGCTATAAAGATCAAGTGGAAGTGGGGCAGCCACGTGGCGCGTCTGAAAGACGACAGATTGTCGGCATGAGTTACCATACCTGACCCCTACATCGGCAACAGACTCCCAGGAAAACCAAGACGCAAATGGTCAGGCTTATTCAGAAAACAAGCAGGAAGACAGTGGAACAGCATGGCCAGAAAGAGATAGGAGTGGAAAGAACTACAAGTACAACTAAATGATCAAGCGTAATTCAATGTGTAGTGTGCCTCACCCTCTTACGTGAACTAGCTCACTGCGTGAGTCTTCAAAAGCAGCTACCCTTTCTTGTAGGAGGTCTTGGCCCTCAATGGGACAACACAGGCTAGTTTCATTCATTTACTCATTCATTAGGAATGTATTTTTTTGAAATCATTTATCTTAATTAATTACATCCGCTTTGTTGCATCCCTTCACTCTAATCGCCTATCCTATGTTAAAAGCATCAATTCCTGTACCTTGCATCCCGCTGCAGGCGTGCCCCAAAGATCCATATTCTCTTCTCTCTCTTCTGTTTCCCCTACACGTCCGATATGCCCAAACTACTTCCTCTTTCAGTACTGCCGGCCGCGATAGCCGTGCTGTTCTAGGCGCTTCAGTCCCGAACCGCGTGACTGCTACGCTCGCAGGTTCGAATCCTGCCTCGGGCATGGATGTGTGTGATGTCCTTAGGTTAGTTAGGTTTAAGTAGTTGTAAGTTCTAGGGGACTGATGAACTCAGATATTGAGTCCCATAGTGCTCAGATCCATTTCAGTACTCTGGTGACACCGTTTTCCTCGTTTTCTATCCTATACGCCAGAAATTCCAACGACCCCTCCAGAGCCACCTAGATCAGTTTGCCTTCTGATTTAAACAATGCCTCCTCAAGATCAACCATTCCTAAATCCAGTCAGTAGCTATAGGACGCATCACTAGTACCTTCCGTCTCCTTGACTTCTATCTTACCATTTACAACCATCTCATCCAGCTAACTAATACACTAAAATACCTTGGTCTATAAATCTATCGGCAGTTAATGCGAAAACTTCACCTAATAACCATCCAACAGAAGGCTCACAACAGAGTAAAACTACTAAAAGTTCAAACTTGCTGAATCTGGGATTTCAACACTCCGCTGTATTACAAATCTGATTCGTTCCATTCTGTCCTACGCGAGTGTTGCATGAATCTCTGCCCTATCCAGTCGCACCAGGTCCTCGAACCACATGCAGTCCACATCGCTTTCAGAATTCGTCCACACTGAACAGCTCTGAATAATGTACACCATCCGCAAAATCGACTCGACTTTCCGATCTATGTACGCCGCTGCGCCCACCGACCCTACACCTACACACTCTCTACGTACCCTCCCAAAGAAACTCTAACATTCATGGTGACGTCTGTTTGTTCTATATCGTGTCTCGCTACCACTTTCGGGCAACAACGCTCTGAGCGTGTTTTTTAGGGAATTGACTAGTTTCAACCTGGGACCTGTTGCTGGTAAGGAGACGCCAGAACACACATGACATGTAGAATTCAGAAGAGTTCAGTGAGACTAGCGATGATATAACCAAATACTTAATGATTTCGGCGTCAGCTCCACCGCACTCCCTGTAAAAGAATCTTAATACTAACTAAATTTAGCGGAAGGGGTTCAAGGATTTCCTATTTTTAGTTAGCTGGTAAAATAACGTCGAAAAAGCAGTTAAGTTTACCATTGGAAATTTTATTCTACTCACATAACATCGTTTATAAATAGCACTATTGATAAAAGGAAATGTTTTAATGCAGGATGGTAAAAACCAAATGCGTTCAACAAAAATGTGAACGAATATTCCCTGAATGGGTTTCCAAGTTCTGCAGTGGATCGAAGGATGACCTTTGCCATATCACATCTATAATCTAGGTTTAAATTAAGTTTCACAAAATAGAAAACTATCAAAATGGTCTACAGTGACCCTCAATTATTTTTAATTACTTATCTAACTTGTCGTAAATTACAATGGCTGATGTGGCTTCTCAGTAACTATATAACAGAAAAATCATCGCGTTTCAGATTTTTACTTCAAGTGGCAAATGTGAACACCACGAGCTTTAATTGACGATCGACACTAGTATTACGCAAAAAGAGGGTGTAACAGATGAGACTTCTGCAGTTCTGAGCGAAGCCTTATGCGCTCAGAAATGCGGCATCGCGTGCGTTCATTACCTTGTCGGTGTTTAGGAAGCGTCAGGGCGGCGGGCAGCACAGCTCCGCTCACCTCGCCATCTCGGAACTAACTCTGTCCTCACTTCTCCTTACTACAATTTACCGAAGTTGGTTTAAAAAAAAACTATCTGGCTGTGTTTTTATCTGACCAATCAGGGTCTCAATGTTAACCTTAAGCTCCGCCTACAAAAACTCTGTCTATTCAATGAGAAACGTTATACTTTTCGTGGTGGGGCAATGTTTTTAAAGTTTGCAACGTAACAGAGACAAGAAAACGTCTCAGGCTAAAACTTGCAGCTAGTGTGGTTCTTTTAGCGTTATCGTAAGATCTATACTGTTTTTCTGGAAGGCTCTAGCTTTTAACATGGGCTGGGGGGTTGTCCTTGACGTAATAGAGACGCGAAAAAGTCTCACGCTAAAACTTGCGGGTGGTGTCGTCCTAATGGTTAGCTGGCGACGAGGGTTTCCAGTCCGTCCCTTATCAAAAAATGGCTCTAAGCACTATGGGACTTAACATCTGTGGTCATCAGTCCCCTAGAACTTAGAACTACTTAAACCTAACTAACGTAAGGACATCACACACATCCATGTCCGAGGCAGGATTCGAACCTGCGACCGTAGCAGTCTCGTGGTTCCGGCCTGAGCGTCTAGAACCGCAAGACCACCGCGGCCGGCCGTCCCTTATCGTAGGGCTTTCCAGCATAACACGGTCCTGCTCTCGGCTTCTCGTTTCTCCCCTCGGAACTGCGTCTGTCTCACGGGGGGAAGGTATGACATGCATTTAGGCATTCTTGTGTTAGTCTGTGGTATTCCATTTGCTTACTCGTTACTCGTATTACTTTGGTTATTTAATGTCACGATTTATTCGGAGCTATGTGACATACTACTGGATTTGCTTATCATGTCAGGGTTTTCATGGGAGGTGCTGGATTTGCCTGAAACCTTACAAAACTTCTAACGTCTTCCCTTCCAGATTACGAACTTCACCTATAAGTCCACCCCACGAATTTTCACCACACTAGGGTTATCTCTCTCTCTCCTCTTCACATTTACTTACCCCCCCCCCCCTTATTACCCCTCTGATTTTCTTTCCCCTCCTCTCTTTCTCGTAATAACTATTAGCCCCACTCTTACTCCCCCATCCCCCGCTCCAGTAGTCCACCCTCTCTTCTGCACCAACAGCCAATTTTACGCCATAGTTACTATGCACCGGTCCTCGATCCTTATGCCAACACTTTCCTACCCTCCTCACCACCAAATAATTCACCTTCAACAGCAGATACTCTATCCCAAGACAGGTCCTTCCAGGTTTTAGTGCCATGATAGTGCCCGTTTTAAATGTCTGTGTTTCCGCATTATGTTTTAAATGTTTTTAAATGCGCACTTCCTACTTTTCGTTTTAAATTTTATTACTTCTTTTTAACTACAACTGGGAAATGTCCTGTCTCGTTAATATAATAACTTACATTTTATGCCCCATCCAGAAAGTTTTATACTCGTTGTAATACCCCATCTTTCTGTTTTTCTGTTTCTTCTTTTTTCTTAACCTATAATTTTCTGTTTGGCTGAAGAACCGGTTGACTGTACCGGTGACAGCCAACACCCCCCCCCCCCCCCTTCCGACATAGGGCGCGGGGGGATGAAATAACAATACAGAAAGGAAAGGAAAATGAATCATGAAAACTGGAGTGCAGCGACGACATCTAGAGGACTTGAATGGAGGCATGTTTCTTGCCGCTGCACGGCAGTATAATGTAAAGTGTATGCTCTTCATTGGTGCTCTTTAGGTACCATACTTTATTTGTTTGACGAATACGAAATGGCTAATGACTTTGAATATGTAATACCATGATACGAGTAACACACCATAGTTTCTTAGTTGTTTTCTGCTTCGCATCCGTATGGTTAGGAGTGTTTTTTAAATGAAGCTACCTCGATATGGTTATATTTTATAGGTATGAAAATGCCCATCACTGACCGAAATCCATAACCTGATTACAGATAAACATTTTACTCCGAGACTGGAATTATAATAAAGCTAATAAGTAAGTGATGACACAGTCCGTGTTGTCACGTTAGACGATAACGGTTTACATGTACATGGGAATATGGCATATTCCGATGCTGTTTGATCTGGCGAATTGAATTGTATCAAGAAGAGAGTAAAATCACCAAACGGACAATTCGTACTTTTTTCGCCGGAAAGTAGAATGGAAAGGATAAAAGAGAGCCAGTGATTTTATTCTGGCGGTGTTCTGTGCGGATTCACCACCGGCCGCAGCGTTGTTTGTGGAGTTCGCTTAAGCTGCTAATCTAGCTGCCACGCGGCTGCAGGCGCCCGAATGGACGCACGAAGACTGCTGTGTGTGGCCAACGCAACCTGCAAATACATTCAGCGGTTGAGCGAAAACAAAAGCAAAAGCAAAAAATAGGCGCCAGCGGGGTAGAAAGAGAGAGAGAGAGAGAGAGAGAGAGAGAGAGATGGTGAGAGGGAGGGAGGGAGGTATGGGGGAAAATGCGGCTAGACGGGCGGGCGCAGAGCGGTGCAAAAGAGAGTGGCCCATTTGGCTCTCAGAGGAAATAAAAATATTTATAAGCGGACCTGTGAAGCGGGAGCTGACGACCGAACAGGCGGAGCGTTAAAAACACACACGCATGGGGCCCCGTTCCGCGCTGGCGTCCGCGCCGTTGGGGGACGCTCAATGAGACGTGCTCGTTCGCTGGCCGACTCTGCCGCCCCTTACCGCCTGGCCACCCGCACTACAGATGACGCCGGAGCCGTTGGCCTGCGTTCGACTACACTGTTTTCATCACAAGAGTAAACCTGATGTAAACATTACACCTCATATTCTTGAGCGTTTGTTGTAATCTCATTGGATTTCGTTTCAGGTGGAACGGAAACCTAGCTGATTTGAAGAGAGCAGAAACGATAATAAGGGTACCTTTTATACTGTGCGTTACGCGTACACTGACAGAGGTAATATGAGACAGCAGCTTTACCGACGTATTTAACTTGGACAACACTGGCTAGCCAACTGGTCCAACTCTCCTTCAACGATGTGAAAAGTTGCAGTTACGACGTAAAAAGAGACGAGCAACGAAAGAATATAGCTTCACGTGTTATTTAATTTTTAAGGAGAATGAAATAATATTCGTACGTTAGATTCTTTTTAAAGTCCTTTTGAACAGCGCAGAGCCGCAATTGGAACCGCAAATCGGGGAATAACAGGGAGGTTTTAGAAAGGGTAGATCATGTTCGGAACAAATACTAAGCCTCAAGAACATTGTGGCATACCAAAAATTAAGACAAAAGACATTCGTAATCTCCTACATTGATTTCAAGAAAGCATATGACTCGATTGATAGAGAATCTCTATTATCAGTATTGGAAGAAATGGGTTTGGATAAGAAAACAACTAACATCATAAAAGCGACCCTTACAAATACACTTTCGAAAGTTAAATTTATGAGCGAACTATCGGAACCCTTTGAAAAAAAAAAAGGGGAGTGCGACAGGGGGATGGGCTCTCACCGTTGCTGTTCAATTGTGCGCTTGAGAAAGTAGTCAGAGAATGGAACACAAATATTAAGAGTGGTATAAGACTCGGTAGCAAAAAGAAGAACCTTAAAGTAAATTGCATTGCTTTTGCAGATGATATGGCCCTGTTTGCTAAAACAGTGGAAGAAGCACGGGAGTAAATCCTTGAACTAAAGACACAAGCAGCTAAAATAAGTCTTCACATCTCCTTTGAGAAAACTAGGATACTGACAAACATCAAGCATCATGTCAATACTTCAAAGTTCAAGAACAGAAAAATGAAATAGTAAAAGAATTCAAATATCTCGGAGAATTGATTAGTTGGAATGTTGGGGAAAGCAAAGCAATGGAATCCAGAAAAAATAAACTTGAACTGGCCTTCCAACTAACAAAAAATACATACAACAAAAAATCCCTTTAATGGGGGTCCAAAATTACACATTAAAAGACAGTATAAGCCAGAAGCACTGAGTGAAGCAGAAACACTTAACATGAATTTCAAAGGCCAAATGGAGAAACCTGAGCTAAAGGATGAAAAATTTTAAGAAAAATCATTGTGTCAAAATTTCAAGACAATAAGGTTATATACATCAAAAATTAAACTCTCTAGAAGAAAATTGAAAAACTTTCAGATTCTACGCGAAAAAGGACTATAAATTTTTATGGTCATCTTCATAGAATGAATTCCAACAGATTAACTAAACAAATCTTTGACTTCTTCGGTAACCGCAAAACGAAACCCAACTGGTTTAAAGAAACTGAGAAAGACCTAGTAGAAGTAAAGATTTCAGAAAATTCATTTATTGATCTAACAGCTAAATTAATTACTAAAGATGAAAACATAAGGTTCCAAGAGAAATACACACAAAAGTCCAAACCCTTCATCTCGGAAGAAGAGAGGAGAAGATCAGAAAGAATGAAGAAAAACTGGGCCCTAAGAAAAGAACAACGCACAAAGAAATGATTGATCCAGCGTACCCCAGAGAGGGTGAAACGAAAGAAGAAAGAATATTCGTCAAAACACCAATACCGTGCGCTTCTTAGGGGACCAGACGGAAAGCATAACGTGATCTCGTTCTTAGCCAGCATAGTGTTGTAATTAGATACAAGAGCCATGAAAATTCTTAACTTAAACATAATATAATTGTTCTGCGCAACATATGTGTGACACAAAAGAGTATCTACATCGACATCTACATGGATACTCTGCAAATTACATTTAAGTGCCTGGCAGAGGGTTCATCGAACCACCTTCACAATTCCCTATTATTCCAATCTCGTATAGCACGTGGAAAGAATGAACACCTATATCTTTCCGTACGAACTCTGATTTCTCTTATTTTATCGTGGTGATCGTTCCTCCCTATGTAGGTGGGTGTCAACAAAATATTTTCGCATTCGGAGGAGTAAGTTGGTGATTGGAATTTCGTGAGAAGATTTCGTCGCAACGAAAAACGCCTTTCTTTTAATGATTTCTCGCCCAAATCCTGTATAATTTCTGTTACACACTCTCCCATATTTGGCGGTAATACAAAACGTGCTGCATTTCTTTTGAACTTTTTCGATGTACTCCGTCAGTCCTATCTGGTAAAGATCCCACACCGCGCAGCAGTATTCCAAAAGAGGACGGACAAGCGCAGTGTAGGCAGTGTCCTTAGTAGATCTGTTACATTCTCTAAGTGTCCTGCCAATAAAAGGCAGCCTTTGGTAAGCCTTCCCCACAACACTTTCTATGTGTTCTTTCCAATTCAAGATGTTCGTAATTGTAATACCTAGGTATTTAGTTGAATTTATGACTTTTAGATTAGACTGATTTGTTGTGTAACCGAAGTTTAACGAGTTCCTTTTCGCACTACTGTGCATGTACTCACACTTTTCGTTATTTAGGGTCAACTGTTACTTTTCGCACCATTCAGATATTTTTTTCGAAATTGTTTTGCAGTTTGTTTTTATCTTCTGATGACTTTATTAATCGATAAACGACAGCATCATGTGCAAACAACCGAAGACGGCTGCTCAGATTGTCTCCCAAATCGTTTATATAGATAAGGAACAGCAAAGGGCCTATAACACTACCTTGGGGAACGCCTGAAATCACCTCTGTTTTATTCGGTGACTTTCCGTCTGTTACTACGAACTGTGACCTCTCTGACAAGAAATCGCAAATCCAGTCACATAACTGAGTACTGCAAGGATTTCACCACACAGATAAATATTGAAGACGCTGAAGCTATTACTTACAGTAGTCGTGAGGTACTGTCTCAATTCCTTCTTCATCCAAATACGAGAAATACATTTTAGCACCGGAACTGTCATCTGCTACATTGATAACGGGTAGATCAAAAACCGAACCACGAACCCAACTGTGCAGTCCTAAAGCAACGACTACACACCGACTAGCGCACCCCTCGAAAAGGCATCAAGAAGCCGCTGACACGCTAGCCAATGGAATGACCGGGCAGCGCCACTTCTCCAAGAAGACAGAGTTCAGCGTCCCCTTCAGCGCTGACTTAATCAGCCGCCCATCGCTGGTCGGATCCCATTTCGGTCGCAGACTTCGAGAACATCAATACTGAGTAATAGAAAGACAATACTTAGACTTTGTTCTGCGAGTAGTCATTGCACGAAGGAGGCAAAAGAAGCACCTCAAGCCATCTCATAACAGAAGATTAAGTTATGTTTCTTTCCTTTTTAGAAATAATGTGTGCTATTAATTTACAACTGTTACGCACAGATCATTCTTAATTCCTGCCACCGGCCATCGCAGCCTTTCTACTTCCTTGTTTGCGTCGGTGTCACAGTAGCCGATACAACACCAACCAAACGCCACATTTTCTCCTCTTCTTTCATAAAGTGACGTTATGTACCCCTTCAGTGCTGGGCAGTGATGTGTGACAAACCTTAGAGCATTACTTCCAATACGTCTGTCAGCTTAACTGTCTTGTTATTTCTCTCGAAAAATCCGTTAACTTGGCTCCAGGTTTGTTCTGCTGGGTTCATTTCGCAGTTGTAAGGCGGCAGTTGTGAAAATGCAGCATTTTAGCTTTTGAATGGTGTGCTCATTGCTGTGCTGTCTCCACGACGTTTATCGCTCTGACTCGTGTGACACCATATATGTGGTAAAAGACGCTGAACATAGCCCAAACGAGAAATATTTTATTTTTCATTTTTGTCCTAAGAACTAATTTGTTGTTGCTGTTGTTGTTTTTGTTATGGTCTTCAGTCGAAAGACTGATCTGATGCAGCTCTCCGTGCTACTCTATCTTGTGCTAGACTCTTCATCTGCGAGTAACTACTGTAACCTACATTCTTCTGAATCTGCTTACTGTATTCATATCATGGTCTTCTGATAAGATTTTACCCCCCCCCCCCCCCCCCTCGCGATTCCCTCAGTAATAAGTTGGTGATCCCTTGGTGCCTCAGAATGTGTCCTACAACCAGTCCATTGCTCTAGTTCAGGTTATACAACAAATTTCTCTTCTCCCCAATTCTATTCAGTACCTCCTCATTAGTAACGTGATCTACCCATCTAATTTTCAGCATTCTTCTTTAACACCACATTTCAAAAGCTTCTATTCTCTTCTTGTGTAAATTGTTTATTGTCCGTCTTTCACTTCGATACACGGCTACACTCCATACAAATACTTTCAGAAAGGACTTCTTGGCGCTTTAGTCTATACTCCATGTTAACAGATTTCTCTTATTCAGAAATGCTTTTTTTGTCATTACCAGTCTACATCTTATATCCATCTACTTCGACCATTTTGCTGCCGAATACCAAAACTCATCTACTACTTAAAGTGTCTCATTTCCTAATCTAATTCCTTCAGCGGCACCTGATTTAATTAGACTACATTCCGTTATCCTTGTTTTGCTTTTGTTGATTTTCATCGTATATTCTCCTTTCAAGGCACTGTTCATTCCGTTCAACTGCTCTTCCAAGTCCGTTGCTGTCTCTGATAGAACTACAATGTCATCGGCAAACCTCAAAGTTTTCATTTCTTCTCCCTGGACTTTAATTCCTACTCGAAATATTTCTTTTTTTTCCCTTACTGCTTGCTCAACATACAGATTGAATAACATCGCGGAGAGGCTACAACCCTGTGTCAGTCCCTTCTCAACCACGGCTTCCCTTTCGTGCTCCTTGACTCTTATAACTGCCATCTGGTTTCTGTACAAATTGTATATAACCCTTCGGTACCTTTATTTTATCCCTGCCGCCTTTAGAATTTGAATGAGAATATTCCAGTGAACTTTGTCGAAAGCTTTCTCCAAGTCTACAAATGCGATAAACGTGGGTTTGCAGTTTCTTGACCTATCTTCTATGAGAAGTCGTAGGGCCAGTATTGCCTCTCTTTTGCTGCTCATTAATTTATGTCTTCTTAATTAAAAAAATGGGTTCAAATGGCTCTGAGCACTATGGGACTCAACTGCTGTGGTCATCAGTCCCCAAGAACTTAGAACTACTTAAACCCAACTAACCTAATGACATCACACACATCCATGCCCGAGGCAGGATTC
Organism: Schistocerca gregaria; assembly: GCF_023897955.1. Lineage (NCBI taxonomy): Eukaryota > Metazoa > Arthropoda > Insecta > Orthoptera > Acrididae > Schistocerca > Schistocerca gregaria. The sequence continues at coordinate 428,248,883 of NC_064926.1, forward strand.
GAACCTGCGACCGTAGCAGTCACACGGTTCCGGACTGCGCCGGCTCTTAATTTAAACAATCTTTGTTAATATTCTTTTACAAAATGTCTATAATTAAGAAATATTTGCACTGAAAACTGAGTTTTGCGTGCAGCATGTAATTAGAAACAAAAAGGCATGTAATTTAAATTAAAGTGAGTATTAGATGTGCTATGGGGGTTTTGTTGTAACGTGGTTATCCAATTGTTGTATGGAACACTTCAATGGATATTATACAGTATATTGAAAGCACATCCCAGTCAAGGGAAGTGCAGTCTTGCATCATTTACGAGCGTTACACTGCTTTTAAACATTACAGCCACTGTACGTTTCGTAAGCACAGATTGTCAGGGAATGATCATAAGGAGGATAAGCTGGCGTGAGGCGGAAGTCCAGCAGCCTTACGTCTGTCATCGTTCGGTGGAAAATGCACGAAATATTTTTAAATTATGCACATAAAGTTTCTTCGTGAATCACGTCTTACTGAAAACCAAATCAAAATCCCTAAAGTAGTTCCTTAGATTTTGACACTTTACTAATGTAATGTAAGTTTATGATGACAAAGTAATTGTGTGAGGTAATTACAAATTTAAAATGTTCGGATTTTTGCTTCTTTCCAAAGTTCGTGATTCTAAGACAACGGGAAATACCTTGCCGGTATCGTGGTGTAAATATGCGATTGTAAAAGAAATGTCCGTCTCTTCGTATTGCATTGACTTAACAGTTTACATTTTTTACACCTCCAAGGGGCCATAGATCTTAGTATATGACGTGAATTTCAGCCTGATAACTCTAACCGATCATGAGAAAAAGTGGTCTTAACAGACATACAGACAGACAGGTGGACAACGAAGTGATGCTGTAAGGGTTTCAATTTTACCAACTGAGATACGGCACCCTAAAAACAAGGTCGGTAGAGCCACTGCCAGCAAAAATCAGAAGTCCCAGGTTCGATTCCCGGTTGGGTATACAGTTTTATGTGTCAGGGTGTTTCAAGATGCACGAGCTACGCATCGATGAAGGGACTTCTACGATAGTCCAGCTACATCATGCTAGTCGTCATACTAAAGGCCACATGAACAACAGCCGGCCGTGGTGGCCGTGCGGTTCTGGCGCTGCAGCCCGGAGCCGCGGGACTGCTAGGGTCGCAGGTTCGAATCCTGCCTCGGGCATGGGTGTGTGTGATGTCCTTAGGTTAGTTAGGTTTAAGTAGTTCTAAGTTCTATGGGACTTATGACATAAGATGTTGAGTCCCATAGTGCTCAGAGCCATTTGAACCATGAACAACAGGGCAAGGATAAGGGTACACTTACCAAAAACTCATACGGAAACTCTGGTAACATTGTACTTTCACTGAGACCATAGAAACATACATAAATGGAGGCTGCACAGTTCACTACACAGGAGCCAAAACATTATGACCACTGTCGTCTTCCACTGGACTGAATGCACCTGGTGTCACTGCGTGCACGTGACTCGACAAGGAAAGCATTTGAGCGGAGAACAGGCGAGTAGGTGTAACATTTACAGTAGACTGAATAAATCGTAGTGTTGTGTGAATATGTCACAAGCCAAGCTGTGTGGGTACAATACTGCGACATCTTGATCGCAAATTAAGGTGCAGAATCCACCTTCCCTTTTTATTGGCTGAACGAAGCATAAGAAAGGAGGGTAACAGGGAACTTTCTGATTCGTGATTGGTCTACACGCCAGACGCAGAAGTTCTACTGTCACTGCCAAGAGAGTTGGGTGGAGGTTGTAGTGGAGTGTGGTGGTGGACGACACCAGCGAGCGTGAGTATGACGTCACTAAACAGGTAGTTTGTAAAAATGACTCACAGATTTATTCATGGAACAATTAACTGGATTTGAATGTAGCATTAAGAGCTCGGTCGCAGCGGTCAAAGAGTACAATCGTGAGTGTGACGTCGCGAGATAGGAGGTTTGTAATGTGTGTTAAATGCCAAGAATAGGTATAATGATGATTGGTAGTCATTCTGTGAAACATAGGGTGTAGTCAGTATTAATATTCGCAAATGTCAACTATTGGTTTACACAGGAGGAATGTTGTGTAATGTTTCGTGCGTGATTGTAACAGTGCCGTGGCAAGAAGTACAGCAGTACATAAATGACAGGCATCTCTTAGAACAAACTTACGTGCTCTTTGCTGAAAACAGATTTGTGTTTTTCAGCAATCGCGACAGTTGCAGCAGCAGTTCATAAACGGGACCGCGACCGAGCGTGATCTTGGGAAGTGAGGAAGATAATCAACTTTAGAAAATGTAACGTGAGATGTAGAACCCTGTGATGTGTACCTGCCGCTGTAAACATCCAAATACAGCCCTCACATGTCTGGCCAGGCTGTTATCCCGGTCACCGGAGCACAGCGTTTAGACAGAAGGTGTTGTATAGTGAATTATTCTACCAATGATACTGGCTGCAAATGGGAAAAAATCAGTTGATGTAAATGACTGTGACTAAGGATAGGTTGTTATGTAAAAGAGCACCTCAAAAGCGACGTAGTTGATCGGCTATTCGCGTGCTACTGTTGGGAACACCTGTGGAAGATACGATATTGCAGTGGCTGCGTTGTTCTGTTTACGATACAAAGTTCCTTTGGACATGCATGCATGAGAACAGGAACAGGCACTGCCGTTATGAAATACATTATATGTATTCGCGATTGCGAATAAGGACAACCATCAGCTGTAGAATGGAATGACGATAATGAACGTTTGTCCCGGACCCGGGACTCATACCCGGATTTCCCGCATATTGCGAGCGGTCGCTTTACCATTTGGCTATCCGTGCACGACGCAGGGCCAGTCCCAAACTTCTATATGTTGTCTACCATGCGTCTACGACTTGTACTCATACATCCATTACGTATATTCCGGCATGGAAAAATGGCTCTGAGCACTATGGGACTTAACATCTGTGGTCATCAGTCCCCTAGAACTTAGAACTACTTAAACCTAACTAACCTAAGGACATCACACGCATCCATGCCCGAGACAGGATTCGAACCTGCGACCGTAGCAGTCGCGCGGTTCCGGACTGAGCGCCTTAACCGCGAGACAACCGCGGCCGGCGATTCCGGCATGAATTTCCACTTTCGTCATTCCATTCTACAGCTGATAGTTATCCTTATTCGCAATCGTGAATACTTTTACTGTGTCTATAAAAGATGGTTGAAGGACGGTGAAACCACAAACACTTTGTTGAACATTGACCTCAACAGCAAAAAAAAAAAAAAAAAAAAAGAATGGTTCAAATGGCTCTGAGCACTATGAGATTTAACATCTGAGGTCATCAGTCCCCTAGACTTTTTTTTTGGTCATCAGTCTACTGACTAGTTTGATGCGGCCCGCCACGAATTCCTTTCCTGTGCTAACCACCTCATCTCAGAGTAGCACTTGCAACCTACGTCCTCAATTATTTGCTTGACGTATTCCAATCTCTGTCTTCCTCTACAGTTTTTGTCCTCTACAGCTCCCTCTAGTATCATGGAAGTCATTCCCTCATGTCTTAGCAGATGTCCTATCATCCTGTCCCTTCTCCTTATCAGTGTTTTCCACATATTCCTTTCCTCTCCGATTCTGCGTAGAACCTCCTCATTCCTTACCTTACCAGTCCACCTAATTTTCAACATTCGTCAATAGCACCACATCTCAAATGCTTCTATTCTCTTCAGTTCCGGTTTTCCCACAGTCTATGTTTCACTACTATGTACTCCAGACGTACATCCTCAAAAATTTCTTCCTCAAATTAAGGCCGGTATTTGATATTAGTAGACTTCTCTTGGCCAGAAATGCCTTTTTGCCATAGCGAGTCTGCTTTTGATGTCCTCCTTGCTCCGTCCGTCGTTGGTTATTTTACTGCCTAGGTAGCAGACTGCCTTAACTTCATTGACTTCGTGACCATCAATCCTGATGTTAAGTTTCTCGCTGTTCTCATTTCCATTACTTCTCATTACCTTCGTCTTTCTCCGATTTACTCTCAAACCATACTGTGTACTCATTAGACTGTTCGTTCCGTTCAGCAGATCATTTAATTCTTCTTCACTTTCACTCAGGATAGCAGTGTCATCAGCGAATCGTATCATTGATATCCTTTCACCTTGTATTTTAATTCCACTCCTGAATCTTTCTTTTATTTCCATCATTGCTTCCTCGATGTACCGACTGAAGAGTAGGGGTGAAAGGCTACAGCCTTGTCTTACACCCTTCGTAATACGAGCACTTCGTTCTTTATCGTCCACTCTTATTATTCCCTCTTGGTTGTTGTACATATTGTATATGACCCGTCTCTCCCTATAGCTTACCCCTACTTTTTTCAGAATCTTGAACAGCTTGCTCCATTTTATATTGTCGAACTTTTTTTCCAGGTCGACAAATCCTATGAACGTGTCTTGATTTTTCTTTAGCCTTGCTTCCATTATTAGCCGTAACGTCAGAATTGCCTCTCTCGTGCCTTTACTTTTCCTAAAGCCGAACTGATCGTCAGCTAGCGAATTCTCAATTTTCTTTTCCATTCTTATGAGCTGTTAAGCTGATTGTGCAATAACTCTCGCACTTGTCAGCTCTTGCCGTCTTCGGAATTGTGTGGATGATGCCATTCCGAAAGTCAGATGGTATGTCGCCAGACTCATATATTCTACAGACCAACGTGAATAGTCGTTTTGTTGCCACTTCCCCTAATGATTTTAGAAATTCTGATGGAATGTTATCTATCCCTTCTGCCTTATTTAACTGTAAGTCCTCCAAAGCTCTTTTAAATTCCGATTCTAATACTGGATCCCCTATCTCTTCTAAATCGACTCCTGTTTCTTCTTCTATCACATCAGACAAACCTTCACCCTCATAGAGGCTTTCAATGTATTCTTTCCACCTATCTGCTCTCTCCTCTGCATTTAACAGTGGAATTCCCGTTGCACTCTTAATGTTACTACGGTTACTTTTAATGCCACCAATGGTTGTTTAGACTTTCCTGTATGCTGAGTCTGTCCTTCCGACAATCGTATCTTTTTCGATGTCTTCACATTTTTCCTGCAGCCATTTCGTCTTAGCTTCCCTACACTTCCTATTTATTTCATTCCTCAACGACTTGTATTTCTGTTTTCCTGATTTTCCCGGAACATGTTTGTACTTCCTTCTTTCATCAATCAACTGAAGTATTTCTTCGGTTACCCATGGTTTCTTCGCAGCTACCTTCTTTGTACCTATGTACAACTTCTGTGATGGCCCTTCCTCTTCAACTGTATTGCCTACTGCGCTATTCCTTATTGCTGTATCTATAGCGTTAGAGAACTTCAAACGTATCTCGCCATTCCTTAGAACTTCCGTATCACACTTCTTAGCGTATTGATTCTTCCTGACTAATGTCTTGCAATTCAGCCTACTCTTCATCACTACTATATTGTGATCTGAGTCTATATCTGCTCCTGGGTACGCCTTACAATCCAGTATCTGACTTCGGAATCTCTGTCGGAACATGATGTAATCTAATTGAAATCTTCCCGTATCTCTCGGCCTTTTCCAAGTATACCTCCTCCTCTTGTGAGTCTTTAACAGGGTACTCGCTATTACTAGGTGAAACTTGTTACATAACTCAATTAGTCTTTCTCCTCTTTCAATCCTTGCCCCAAGCCCATATTTTCCTGTAACCTTTTCTTCTACTCCTTCTCCTACAACTGCATTCCAGTCGCCCATGACTATTAGATTTTCGTCCCTCTTTACATACTGCGTTACCCTTTCAATATCCTCATACACTTTCTCTATCTGTTCATCTTCAGCTTGCGACGTCTGCCTGTATACCTGAACTATCGTTGTCGGTGTTGATCTGCTGTCGATTCTGATTAGAACAACCGGTCACTGAACTGTTCACAGTAACACACCCTCTGCCCTACCTTCCTATTCATAACGAATCCTACACCTGTTATACCATTTTCTGCTACTGTTGATATTGCCCGATACTCATCTGACCAGAAATCCTTGTCTTCCTTCCACTTCACTTCACTGACCTCTACTGTACCTAGATTGAGCCTTTGCATTTCTCTTTTCAGATTTTCTAGTTTCCCTACCACGTTCAAGCTTCTGAAATTCCCCGCCCCGACTCGTAGAACGTTATCCTTTCGTTGATTATTCAATCATTTTCTCATGGTAACCTCCCCCTTGGCAGTCCCCTCTCGGAGATCCGAATGGAGGACTATTCCGGAATCTTTTGCCAAAGGAGAGATCATCATGACACTTCTTCAACTACAGGCCACATGTCCTGTGGATACACGTTACGTGTCTTTAATGCAGTGGTTTCCATTGCCTTCTGCATCCTCACGTCGTTGATCATTGCCGATTCTTCCGCCTTTAGGGGAAATTTCCCACCCCTAGGACAAGAGAGTGCCCTGAACCTCTATCCGCTCCTCCGCCCTCTTTGACAAGGCCGTTGGCAGAATAAGGCTGACTTCTCATGCCGGAAGTCTTCGGACGCCAATGCTGATTATTTATCAAAATTTAGGCAGTGTCGGGGATCAAACCCGGGACCGTAGACGTTTTGATTATGAATCAAAGACGCTACCCCTAGACCACTTTTTTTTTCTTTTTAAGGAAGGGTAATAAACATGTGCTCTGATTTGTAATGAGAAGAAAATGAACATAGTATATATCAGTTCTAGGCTGCCGTTGCGCAATATAAGAAAAGAAAGGAAATGTCTTCTTGAGGTGCACAAAAGACCATCACTTCATTGTCGAAAGGAAAGTTGCTCCGCTGCTCTGCGAGAGAAGGAAATGTTGAGAGGAAAAAGGGAAAGAAAGAAGATGCCTTCTGCATTGGTGAGCATTTGAATAGTATCTTAAAATTCCGGCAAGAACTAAAGTCCCAGGAAGCAAATAGGATTCATACATACAGGCAACTAGCAACCTCTACTACCCAGATATTGTATTTGAAGCATTTAACCGTTAATTATGATTTTCAGCATATTTCCAAATATCCTCCTGTAGTCACAATGTTGGCTTATTTTAAAGTGTTCAATTTCTATGTAAGAATAATAGTCTAGGAAAGTAGCATGCCTATTCTGCATAATAAACGATGCTGTGTGGCCCATGATCCACGTTGTAGCGTTGTTTTTTGCTCGTGGATACCTCAGTTTTTGTGGCTGAATGATCTCTAAAAGGTCTACACCACTGGGCGTCGTACGGTCTATCACTGACAAACGTTGACGAAGAAATGTTGGAATTTCTTCTGCATGTCCGCACGTGAACCTATGAAGGAGCGTATCGACTCTTCCGCATGTGTCACAGTTGGGCGTTGGATGAAGGCCTATTTTATGTAGCTTTTCATTCGTTGCTACTTTATCGTTGACTGTGAGATACCAGTCGGCTATGACGTGTGATGGTAACATGTCGTTGTGCACATTCCGCCATATTATACTCCAATGCGTATGTGGATGTTTTTCTTCGAGACGAATCCTGTGGTTTGTTGTCATGAGAAGGTCATAAAGCTTCCTGTTCGTCAGGCTTCCGGTATCGATGATGTTGTGTCGAATGTAGCTCATTTCCAAGTAGTACAGTCGCACATGTCGGTAAGAAAGTGGAATGCCGGCGATATTAACGGGTGGGTCAAAGATATGAGGCTTCCACCGCTGAATGAGGTTTCTGATGACACTGGTCCTCCGGGTACGAAACTCCTTCCTGATGCGATTTAGGAGCAGAGTGAGACACTTTTTGTGTACTTTAATGAGGTTAAGGCCACCTTTGGACGAAGGTAAGGTTAAGGTATCGAATTGAACTTTGAAAATATGCCCCCTAAAAATAAACCAACATAACGCTTGTTGTATACTCTTGGCTAGGTGGCCGGAGATTGGAAGAATTTGCGCCAAATAATTCGTCTTGCTCTTAATGGCGATCTCGATGGTCTTAACTTTCTGTAGTATGTTCAAGCATGTGTCACCAGTTCTTCGTCAGGAATTTGTCTGGTTTGGCCTCAAAAGTAACACCGAGGGTTGTGTGAGACTCCTTTACCTTGCACCAGGTAACATGGGATATGTCTCCGATACCGCCACCGATGTGCAAAACTGTGGTTCTAGTTCTATTGAGTATTGCTCCTGAAAGAAACGTGAATGTTTGTAGAAGAGTTGCTGCTGACAGAAGTTGTTGCGATGATGACACAGTTACGCATATATCGTCAGCATACGCAATGCATGGGATAGTGACAGACTCGACGCTAAGCCCGATCCCGCTATGCGCTAAGTTGTTCAGTAGCGGCTCTACTGCAATGGCGTACAAAATCACTGACAAAGGACATCCATGGCGGATGGATAGCTCAATAGAGACTTCTTTTGTAAAATGGCCATTAATGAGAATCCATTAGTAGTAAGTTTGCGAATAATTTCTATGAGAAGAGGTCCAAATCCTAGTTTCTTCATGCTTTGAAAGAGGAAATCATGACGTACACAGTCATAAGCCTTCTCAAAATCTAGAAAGATCAGAGCGCCCTGTACTTTAGTTTCAGCATATGAACAGATGATGTCCCTCAAATCGCAGGCAGCTGAGATTGCACTTCGACCTTGCACTGCACTGTACTGGTAACTGCCTAAAACCTTGTACATAACGGTTTGCATCCTTAGCTTAATCGATCTGGTGATGATTTTGAAGTCGGCATTCAGGAGTGTGATGGGTCACATGTTTTCGACCTTCCTGCTGTTCCCTTTTTTCGGTAAGGGCAGGATGATACCTTCCGTAAATGCCTTGGGTATGACTTCCAGGTGCCAGAGTTCATTCGCTATCTCGAGGAGTGTCGGACCGAGGAGGTTCCAGTATCGCTGGTAAAACTCAGCGCTGAGACCATCGGGTCCTGGTGATTTCCCTTTTTTTGCACTGTGGACCGCCAGTCGGATTTCTTCCTCCGTGAAAACAGATTCCAGCTTTGCATTATCCTGTTGTGACAAGCGACAACTCAAGGTCCTAAGAAAATCCTCGCACGAGTGTTCATCAACGAGTTGCTTCTTGTAAAGTTGACTATAATAGTCGTAGACGTGCGAGATGATGTCACGTTGCTTCGTGATGGCATTCTCAGCGTCATCAACGACGGGTTCAATCAACATGGCTTTACACCGTTTCGTCGTTCTCAGGATGTGGTACAGAGAGGCCCGTTCTTCGGCGGCAACGTCCTTGGGGTGGGCTCGCACGATGATGCCATGCATTCGTTGGCGTTGTATCGCCATGATTTTCGCTTTATATCATTTGATCTTTACGTCGATGTCGCGAGAAGGATTGTTAGTGCGACTGTACAGTTCTCTCAAACAGCGATAATAAAATTCAATAGTCTGTTTCTGCCACAAGCTTTTTTGTCGGGCGTAGCTCATGAGGGTGAGGCGTAATTTAGGCTTAGCACACTGAATCCACCACTGTAGAACGCTAGCGTAACGACATCGGTGCCGCTGGAGCTGTTGTCACGTTATGTTCACCTCCTCTTCAAGTTGGGCATCCTGCAGAAGGCTGACATTCAATTTCCAGTAGCCCTTCCCGCGGTAAATTGGCTGGCGTTTTACCACGGGTACGCCTATCCCCTAGACTTAGAACTACTTAAACCTAACTAACCTAAGGACATCACACACACATCCATGCCCGAGGCAGGATTCGACCTGCGACCGTAGCAGCTACGCTCCAAAAAGGTACATTCTCAGTAATTTCTTCCTCAAATTAAGGTCTATGTTTGATATTAGTAGACTTCTCTTGGCCAGGAATGCCCTTTTTACCATTGTTAACCTGCTTTTGATGTCCTCCTTGCTCCGTCTGTCAGCAGTTATTTTACTACCTAGACAGCAGAATTCCTTAACTTCATCTACTTAGTAACCATAAATCCTGATGTTTTCTCGCTGTTCTCATTTCTGCTACTTTTCATTACTTTCGTCTTTCTTCGATTTACTGTCAGTCCATATTCTGTGATCATTAGATTGTTTACTCCATTCAGCAGATCATGTGATTCTTCTTTACTGTCACTCTCGATAGGAATGTCATCAGCGAATGGTACTGTATCATTGATATCATTTCTCCACGAATTTTAATTCCACTCCTAAACCTTTCTTTTATTTCCGTCAGCGCTTCTTCGACGTTCATATTGAACAGTAAGGGCGAAAGACTACATCCATGTCTTATATCTTTTTGAATCCGAGCACTTCGTTCTTGGTTATCCACTCTTACTATTCCCTCTTGGCTCTTGTACGTATTGTATGTAACCCGTCTGTCCCTATAGCTTATCGCTATTTTTCTCAGAATTTCGAAAATGCTGCACCATTTTACATTGCCGAAAGCTTTTTCCAGTACGACAAATCTATGATTTGATTTTTCTTTAGCCTCTCTTCCATTATCAACCGCAACGTCAGAACAGCCTCTCTCGTGCCTTTACATTTTCTAAATCCAAACTGATAGTCACCTAGCACACCCTCAATTTACTTTTCGAGTCTTCTGTATGCTATACTTGTCAGCAAGTTGGATGCATGAGCTGTGAAGCTGATTGTGCAATAATTCTCGTACTTGTCAGCGTCCTTCAGAATTGTGTGTACGATGTTTTTCCGAAAGTCGGACGGTAATCGACAGAATAATACATTCTACACATCAAGGTTAATAGTAGTCTTGTTGCCATTTTTCCCAATGGATTTAGAAATTCTGATTTAATCTTATCTATGGCTTACGCCTTATTTTATCTTAAATCCTCCAAGCTCTTTTAAATTCTGATTCTAATACTGGATCTCGTATATCTTCTAAATCGACAACTTGTTTTTTCTTCTATCACATCCAACAAATCTTCCCTCTCATAGAAGCTTGCAATGTATTCTTTCCACCTATCCGCTCTCTCCTCTGCATTTAACAGTGGAATTCCCGTTGCACTCTTACTGTTACCACCCTTGCTTTTAATGTCACCGAATGTTGTTTTGACTTTCCTGTATGCTGAGTCTGTGCTTTCGACAATCATTTCAATCTCGATTCCTTTACATTTTTCATGCACCCATTTGTTATTAGCTTCCCTGCTCACGGTCTTGTATTTCTGTTTTGCTGAGTTTCCCGGAACATTTTTGTACTTCCTCCTTTCAGCGATCAACTGAAGTATTTCTTCTGTTACCCATGGTTTTTTCGTAATTACCTTCCTTGTACTTATGATTTTCTTTCAAACTTTGCTGATGGCCGTTTTGAGAGATCCATTTCTCTTCAACTGTACTGCCTACTGGGCTATTCGTTATTTCTTAGTAAATTTTGTGACCCATTTGTTTGCATATGGATTCTTTGTGACTAATGCTTTGAACTTCGACCTACTCTTCATCACTAGTATATTGTGATCTGAGTCTATATCTGCTTCTGGGTACGCCTTACAATCCAATATCTGATTTCGGACTCTCGGTCTGAGCATGATGTACTGTAACTGAAATCTTCCCGTATCACCGACCCTTTTCCAAGTATACATTCTCCTCTTGCGATTCTTGAACGGAGTATTCGGTGTTACTAGCTGAAATTTATTACAGAACTCAATTAGTCTTTCTCTCCTCTAATTCCTCGTGCCAATCCCATATTCTCTTGTAACCTTTTCTTCTACCCCTTCTCTTAAAACTGCTTTCCAGTCCCCCATCACTATTCGATTTTCATGTCCCTTTACGCACTGTGTTACTCTTTCAGTATCATCATATACTTTATCTCTTCAGCTTGCGACGTCGGCGTGTATACCTGAACTATCGTTGTTGGTGTAGGTCTGCTGTCGATTCTGGTAAGAATCGAGAGTAACACACTCTCTACCCTACCTTCCTGTTCATAATGAATCCTACTCCCATTATAACATTTTCTGCTTCTGCCGAGCGGTTCTAGGCGCTACAGTCTGGAACAGCGCGACAGCTACGGTCAGAAGTTCGAATCCTGCCTCGGGCATGGATGTGTGTGATGTTCTTAGGTTAGTTTTTAAGTCGTTCTATGTTCTAGAGCCATTTGAACCATTTTTCATCTGACAAGAAATCCTTGTCTTATTTCCATTTCACTTCACTGACCCCTACTACATCTAGACAAGCTTCTGACATTATACGCCCCGGCTCGTAGAAAGTTATCCTTACGTTGATTACTCTATCTTTTTCTCATGTTCACCTCCCCCATGGCAGCCCCTCCTGGAGATCCGAATAGGAGACTACTGTGGAATCTTTTGCCAACGGAGAGATAGTAGTGACACTTTTTCAATTACAGGCCACATGTCCTGTGGATACACGTTACGTGTCTTTATTGTAGAGGATTCCAGGCCTTCTGCATCCTCATGCCGTTGAGCACTACTGATTGTTCCGCCTTTAGGGGCAATTTGCCATCAGTATGACAAGAGAGTGCACTGAACCTCTGTCCGCTCCTCCGTCCTCTTGACAAGGCCGTTGGCAGCATGAGGGTGGCTTCTTATGCTGGGAGTCTTCGACCGCCAATGCTTTTTGTTAATCAAAACGTAAGCAGCAGCGGAATTCGATTTTAGGACCGAGTACGTTTTGATTACTATTCAAGGACGCTACTCGTAGACCACGAGTGCTTAAGAAGCTTAGGAAACACTCATTTATTACTTAATGTTCCTTTGGTTTCTATTGAGTGAAGCACGGTACGTTATCAGAGCATCATTTCGTGTCAATGTATGTTCTATACTTTACGTTGAAACGAGGCGTTAAGATGTATTATTGTTTTCAATAGCGAAGTACTTATATTTCTGAAACGGCAATTTGTGTTGCTTTCTATCCGTAGGGTTACATTGTAAACGCGCTGCATACAGTTTCCTAGTCATTGCTAAGCGATGTTGGAGGTGATGTAAGAGCAACGGCATCGGGCATTGGTTAATTGGAAACGAGCGATTTGAGGCGACGATTTTCGCTATACGCCGTGGCAACCCAATGGAAGGGCTCCGGTTTGGCAGCTGCCTGGAGTACTTTAACATGTTATCATATGCAGTGTCGACAGTGGTGTATGAAGAAGTTGATCCTATGGTGCGTGTGTGTTTTCCGTGATTAGTGTGTGCTCTCCCTATTTTAAGCAAACGCTGAGTACTGAAGGAGATAAACAAATTTGTAAACATTATTTTCTGCTTATAGTAGGGGAGCAGCACAAAAATGCACCCTGCCATATAGCATCTGTGAGACAATGATTTATGAACAATAACATTTTCGAAATGGACTAGCCCGGCCAGAGACCCGACCTAAACCCAAGGGAACACATTTGGGATGAGTCAGAACGTCGACTTCGGTCGAGGCCCCAGCGTGCAACGTAACTGCCGTGCCTGATTTCGGCCTTCGAGGGAAAATGGGCTGCCATTCCTTCACGCACATTCAGACACGTCACTGAAAAAGCCCCCTGTGGAATTCAATCCGTCATAAAGGCGAAGGGAGGACACATTCCATATTAATGTCCATTAATAGATGTCAGAATAATTTTAATCACGTAGTGTACACATCCCTCCTCTATAGCATAAATAAGGCTAACTGTAGTGTGGTGTATAACACTAGATTGCATGTAATACGCATGTATTAATACTCAAGTCGCAACTACATGTTGTTCCTCAGTCATACTACTTATACTACCCATTGTCGAATTGAACCAACACACAGATGGAAGAGAAATGTACAAGTGTGATTTACCTGATTTGCTATGTCCAACAGATGTGGCGTGACAACGACTACGGCCTTCTAGGAGAGAATATTCACCTGTGTCTGTCTTTCACGTAACTTACAGTTCCCCTCTCCCTTTAGCATACAGTGAGCGGTTTGGAAAGTCGGGGAAGTGACACTAAATTCAGTTTAAAATGGTTGGTACGCAGGTCATCTGTCTGTGGCATGGTCTCTGATTGGTTTACAAATTTTGTAATGGCTTCCATTTATCTCTTAGCGGTTGATTAGCAAACTTAATTAAACCTAAGCTTAGACCACACCATTCTAGTATACGTGTTAGACGCTAATTGGCTTTGGAAACATACATAGCGATAAAACACGACTAATCAGAAAGCTTCTCGCCAAGCAGAGTCATAGATGAGCAGCGTTTCGTTCTGAGGGGGGAGATGGTTGTAAAGTCGTATTAAGTAATCGGCTGTGATGTCACGTTATGTCACTGGGCTCCGATTAGGTGTTTCAAACCTACTATCCGGTGAGTGAGGTAGTCCACTAGCGTATTCAGATAACCGGTATTCAGCTGTAGCTAGTTATTGAGGGGCTGTTGGGTGATACGTTTCATCTGCTCTTCCAAATAGTCCTCGACGTTTTCTATGGGGTAAAGATCGGGGGATGTGGCGGATTAATCGATGAGCTACAAAGTGCCTTAGTGTTTAACAAATCAGAAACATATGCTTGCAAAGCTGTAAGCATGACTGCTGATATCTTGGAAGACGGAAGGATCTGTAGAACACTCTTCATGAACATTTAGACAAAATGGTAACGCTTGATTATAGAATCTTTTGAAATAAATATGGAGTTTAATGACACGGAAAATCTTAATGCGCTGGTCCAATTCGTGGTACGAAAAACACTCCGAAAACATCGCAGTACTACCTCCGGCCTAATCGACACCTCCCACACATTGCGGATTAAACTTCTTAACGTGCAGTCCCTGTGGAGGAAACATGCATGATTTGAAAAGACGCAAAATGGCGGCTCATCGGACCACACTGGATGCAGCTACACGACTACACTGTGTTACGCCCTTTGGAGACATGTAGCTTTATCTGTTAATATGTATACGGCCTTTCGTGAGCTACTCGACTCCAGTGCCTAATTTCTAAAATTTTAGGTGCCGCAACGCACCTCTTCAACCATATAACACCTCCCAATGCCCCCCCTCCTCCCCCCCCCCACACACACACACATGGCCACAAAAAGTCAGAAATGTCGATTATTGAAAATTTGTGATAAAATTTACACAGAGAAATCATATTTTTTACAAAATACTATTCTGAAATACAGGTTTTTAAAACGTAATTTCTTATAATAAACATAATCAAACTACAAAATTAATTTAAACAACAGCTACTACTTTCTGTCCCCGCAGCAGTGTCATTTTGCCTCCTATTTCTGTTCAGTGCCTATCGGTAGTCTTCGTGACTATGACATCATGTTTTCAAAAGTTATATTGTAACTGCTCAGTGAAGTAAAGCATTTAGCGGTAAATGAGGATGAAGATATTCCTGGCGCATAGGGTTCACGAACAATTTCGACTTTCCCAAAGTTACAAAAAACAAAACACGATGTGACACGAGACACATAGTCATATGTATAGAAAACTAGATCGCTAAGGCTACTGGCAGTGTGAGCGAAAGGTGATATGTACCGATCACTACATCGGAGCGAAGCTCAACATATCTTGAGTATGCTGTACACACACACACACACACACACACACACACACACACACACAGTACTTTCTCGCTCTACGCCTTTGCCCATTGCGTCACGCTGGTCACCCTTTGCCATATTCACTGGTACCGGCACAGTGGGAAATTATACCTCCGTTGCGATTTAACAAACGAGTACTGTTTTAAATCTCAGTTGCTCACATATTACGGAGAGTTAAGAAAAATCCCTGGCAGGTGCCGGAACGTCAAAATTAAGCCTCCGAGACTTCTAATGTTTCAATGTCCGTTAGAAATCTCGTTGGGAAGGATCTGCTTTCACTGACAGGAATTGCTGAAAGGTTTGAAAGCGACTGGCATTGATAACATGTGACACTCGTCTCCATTTCCTGTGACTTAAGATCTTCCTACAATAACCTCACGCCGTGCTACTCCACTGCTTCTAGACAAGTTAACACTTCTCTGTGACACGCAATGACATGGACCACTTCTTTCACGATGTGGCCATGAACAAGTCCAAACACTATCCCACTCTGCCACGTGTCTCTGCCGACCCATCCTACTGCGCTGAGCTCATAAATCCGGTTAGCACATCCACTTCACTGCTATTACAGTGAAAGAAGGTCACACGACCACGTGGGGAAAGGTCTGCATTATCTTCAGCGCTCTGAAACGACCAGGCTGCTGTTGTATGTGGGTGACTAGTACTTTGTCCAGTGAACTTATTAAGCTGAGTAACGATTAGAGTCTCGTGTCTAAACGTTTTATCAACAAATTTCACTCTTATGTTATCTGACAGACTATTTTTGAAACACCTTTCTAATCTGGATATTAATTTATCCAAATGCTAGAGCTTGTATTCCAATCCCAAAGAAAGCAGGTGTTGACAGATGTGAAAATTACCGAACTATCAGTTTAATCAGTCACAGATGCAAAATACTAACGCGAATTCTTTACAGACGAATGGAAAAACTAGTAGAAGCCGACCTCGGGGAAGGTCAGTTTGGATTCCGTAGAAATATTGGAACACGTGAGGCAATACTGACCCTACGACTTACCTTGGAAGCTAGATTAAGGAAAGGAAAACCTACGTTTCTGGCATTTGTAGAAGGCTTTTGACAATGTTGACTGGAATACTCTCTTTCAGATTCTGAAGGCGGCAGGGGTAAAATACAGGGAACGAAAGGCTATTTACAATTTGTACAGAAACCAAATGGCAGTTATAAGAGTTGAGGGGCCTGAAAGGGAAGCAGTGGTTGGGAAGGGAGTGATACAGGGTTGTAGCCTCCCCCAGATGTTATTCAATCTGTATATTGAGCAAGCAGTGAAGGAAACAAAAGAAAAATTCGGAGTAGGTATTAAAATCCATGGAGAAGAAATAAAAACCTTGAGGTTTGCCGATGACATTGTAATTCTGTCAGAGACAGCAAAGGACATGCAAGAGCAGTTGAACGGGATGGATAGCGTCTTGAAAGGAGGGTATAAGATGAACATCAACAAAAGCAAAACGGGAATAATGGAATGTAGTCGAATTAAGTCGGGAGATGCTGAGGGTATTACATTAGGAAATGAGACACTTAAAGTAGTAAAAGAGTTTTGCTATTTGGGGAGCAAAATAACTGATGATGGTCGAAGTAGAGAGGATATAAAATGTAGACTGGCAATGGAAAGGAAAGCGTTTCTGAAGAAGAGAAATTTGTTCACATCGAGTATAGATTTAAGTGTCAGGAAGTCGTTTCTGAAAGTATTTGTATGGAGTGTAGCCATGTATGGAAGTGAAACATGAACGATAAATAGTTTGGAATGGAAGAGAATAGAAGCTTTCGAAATGTGGTGCTACAGAAGAATGCTGAAGATTAGATGGGTAGATCACGTAACTAATGAGGAGGTATTGCATAAGATTGCGGAGAGGAGAAGTTTGTGGCACAACTTGACTAGAAGAAAGGATCGATTGGTAGGACATGTTCTGAGGCATCAAGGGATCACCAATTTAGCATTGGAGGGCAGCGTGGAGGGTAAATATCGTAGAGGGAGACCAAGAGATGAATACAGCAAGCAAATTCAGAATGATGTAGCTTGCAGTAGGTACTGGGAAATGAAGAAGCTTGCACAGGATAGAGTAGCATGGAGAGCTGCATCAAACCAGTCTCAGGACTGAAGACCAAAACAACAACAACAGAGCTTGTATTCCGGTAGTGGAAAATAGCGTGGGTGTTACATTCGAACTGCAAAACAATACAAGTTATAGTATTCTGTAATTAATATTGTCCTACGTTGATGTATCTGTTGACAAATTAATGATTAACTAGCTGCTACCCGCAGCTGCGTCCGCTTGTTAGCAGTTTTGTTATGACGAGTGTTGGTGAGTAAATAAGCTACTGAACGTGCAGTAACATCAGTTGCCCTCGGATGTCAGCGTAGCTAATAATGTGCACCCACTCTGCAGCCCCCCCCCCCCCCCTCCCCAAGCTATCACAAAGCACAATGGGTCGGCATGCACAGCGTCATTGCCAAGTATTGTGTACAGACGGTCATGGGCTGGAATGCATACCTATGCAAAGCGTTATTGAAGTGGATGTGCGTTATACAACGTCTATATTACGTTGCAAAAAGTGTGGAAATAGTGATTACACACACTGTATTGTATATGCATTGTATTCATTGCATTGTATCGTATGAAACAGCTATCATCAACCAATAAAAGCACTTTTACGAATATGGGAAAGATCAGAAGTCAAAGAGTAAGTAGCTTTTCTCGAAGAGTAAATTTTTTTTCCTAATTCGCCCTAATATTCTGCAAAAGAATACGTATCTATTTGAAATAGGAAATAGCCGATGTTCTACTGTGGTGTCCAAGCTATCTCCATACAAAATTTCGCCGACAGCAGGTCAGCAGATTAGTCGCGGAAATGTAACACACCCTTTAATTATGATATCTTTTCTTCCGCAGAACTATTTTGAGGAAATAAAGCTCATACAGAGCCCCAAGCTATGCTCAAGTTACCTGCGAAAACACCTTGAAAATTAGACTACGATACTAGTTTTGAAGATTAGCGTGATAAAACAGAAAAACATTGGACCGGACGGCATTTGTTTAAGTTTTAAATCACGATATCCTTTTCCCGTGATCCGATTTTGATGAAATAAGGCCTGTGTGGCGCCCCAAGTTACCTTCAAGTTACCTGCGAAAACCCCATAAGCATGTTCAAACAGACAAGCAGACAAACACTACATTTTGATAGACCCATTATCAGTATAGATAAAAGAAGAAAGTGAGGAAAGTATGCTGCACGATGATCGGAAAGTTTGTAACTATTTTTTATTACGGAGGGGCGCGATGTGGGGAAACTAAATTAAATCGAAATACTTCTCCCGCGGTACTCTTAAGTCCACAGCGTATCATGATATAACGTTTCTAAGAAATACGTACTGCTCAGGTGATTTCGTAGGTAACAGTGTGGCCCCTTTATCAGAATCCATCTTGAGGCGGTTTGGGCTTTCGTGTCATTCACACACAGAAAGACGAAGCTTCAGAATGATTCGAAAACATCATAATGTTTAAGAGACTGAGAACACAACAACTAAAGATTAGGATTGCAAGAAGTTCTGTCGAAAATCAGACGGAATTCAACAAGCTGAAGGAACGGGAGATGCCATACTTGCAGTGAGGTTCATCGTTAAAATACTAAGAACATGTTATTCACTGACGGAGGTGACAGCTTACAAAAATATTTTGACTTTTAGACATTAGATTAACAGTTAATATAAGGATCCTAAGAAGAAAAGGACTTTTAATGATGTGAGAGCGCCATGGAGATGATAAAACTCCTGTGTGGACGTTAAAATTTGCTCTTAGAACTGCGAAGGCTCACTTGCACCACGTATATCTGGCAGCATTATTCCAGTTAAGTTAAAAATTATAGGTTGTACTAGTTCTAGCACAGTCATGTTCCCTAATGGAAGCAGCAAACGAGAGGGGCGGGCTAGAAATAATAATGGCGTCAAAATCATCCTCCGCCGCATACCGTAAAGTGGCTTCCAGAATGTCAACAAGATGTACTGGAGGTAGCATTTCAGAGGAGCCCATTCGTCCAATAGAAAAATGGCGAGAACTTCATATTTTGGTGGGTTCAGGACACTAGATCATTAATACCAAGTTAAACAGCTACTGGAAGCAACTCCCAGTACTTTTCCTGAATTTCAATCTATTCTGGTATTTCAACACTTGCACGGATGCATCAATACATTCATCTAACGATATTGCGTAACACATCGTAAGATCAACCTGCAGATACGCCAGTTTCACGCCTCTTTCGCTAAACTCTTACAAGTTTTTTGTGCACTGAAATTTCGAGTTTGATTTCCAAAGACTCAAATTTCCCCACTAAAAGCCACTTTACCTAGCTGTGAGAAAGGGGGTCTAACACGAGCGAATAATATTTTTCTTACATAATATATGTCCCAGTAAGATTGTTTTCACGTCAGTTGCTCAGCACAAGTTCAAGATGACAAATGTACTACTGATTACTACTATTTACTGACTGAGTCCCAGCGATAGTTTTTGGAGAGTCGGTTTTTTCCGAAGGCAAAACGTCAGGAGAGCGGTTTTATCCACGCAGGAATGCTATCAGTTATACAATACGTCGATATGGAGTCCTCTAATATCCCATGTTGGTCGTTAATCACCAAATATTATGTTGAATAATGAAACAATTTGCAGTTTCAACAACGTCCAAGCGACGGTAATTAAGAGGTATACTCAGGAGGATTAACATTCAAGAACCTGATGTATGAAAGGGATAGGGCTGAATGATAGCCGGATGAACAAACCGAACTGCAGTACTGTGTGTACAAATTCTATAGGAAATTACCAATAGAAACCTTCATTGACTTGGGATTAGTACTGTTTTCTGACAAACAATTTGAGAAGTGTATATTACGGCCGATATACGATCTTACGTTAAACTGTTTATGTATGCTGTTATATTAAAAGTGACTAATAAATGTATGTTTATTGCCTATATAATCCTTGCTTTTTTAATGCGATCAGTGTCAGTGCATTGATTCATGATGAAATACGTGAAAGAACCCCATCGTAGGGAGTTTATGGTAAGTAACTGGCCATGCAGCCAAAATGTTTGCAACAATAACAGAAAAAATAACAGGAAAGCTTGTGACTATATATTAACTGATTCTGTAACAGTTGCTGAGGTCGGTTCCTCAAACTGCGGTAAAACAAATGTGGATATATCATAAAAATTTTGTTTTTTCTGCAGATCGTCTGTTAGGATGGAAATGTCTTTCAACAACTTATAAAACATCTTCATGGACCACCGGGATAATTTGTTCAATTACGATTTGAAAAAATACTTTATTTAAATAATAGCTGACTCAGACAGGGTATCAATGCCATTCTGTAACATTTGTAGACACTAATTTTCCACTAAAATGTGCTCAAAGGAAATATTCATTTTTGTCGAGACTAGTTTTGGTCGAAAGGTCATCTTCAGTCGACTAACGTTGTCATTACGGGTACGTTTATGGATAACGTTCTTAGAAGTCAAAACTCAAAATTAATAATTGGCTCTAAGGAAGTTTCCTTGTAATTGCTGCCACGATAACTTTGTTATCTGAAAATAGCTTTTCGATCAAAACTCTTCCAAAGAATAATGAATATTTCCCCGCACCAGCTTTGTAGTGTTCTACAGTTAGGTTCTTCAAATATTTAGTAGCTGCGGGACAAGGATTACGGAAACCACTTCCTTCACAAGTATATTCCAGAGTATTGAGTTACTCATTACACAACTATCAACAAGCGTGGCAGGAGGCGGTGCCACCGGAGACTGGTGGTGTTTCTATAAACATTCCTTCTTTACCTGTCATCTTATCACTATTGGAAAGAATACAGTACTCAGAGTGAATATCTCAAAATATCATGAACGAGAAAGGAAACCGTTGACCGTTCTTCGCGATAAACAGAGATTCACTGAAAAAAAGAAGTTGTTTTAAGTAAAATAACCAATTCTCTTTCTCTGACAAACCAACCAGAGCTATACCAGAGCTATATAGTTGTGTACCTGCCGTGTACCCAGTCTGTATGGTGTATAACATGGCGACACCGTGTGCTATCAGCGAAACGAGGAGAACTTCGCTATAAGCCGTAGCTGCTGTATGATGAACACAAAGCTATCGAGTGACACAGAATGATTATTGTGAAACTTGATCACATAATTATAAAACCTATTAAAGAAGAAGAAGAAGTAGAAGAGGGGGTAAAAATAGCAGAAAAAACCTTTCGAGAATTTCTCTCATGGAGACAAAGCAGTCAGCTGGACAGAATTACAGTACGTAAATCTAAAAATGCCTGGAAGTTACTAATGTTAGGAGGCTTATATGTAACTTAAGATGAATGTGTCATCAGGAGTGGTGACAGGGAATTCGACGGAACACAGGGTTTGCTGGAACTAATATTCGCGAAGAAACTGTCCGCTGTGATGAGTAAATGTCTAAAACGGTGTGACGAAATTTTGAAAATCACGAACTTTCATAAAACATCCACAGACAAGTCAAGAAAACTATCTCATATAAAGAATAAAATTATCATTAGGGATGTGTTAACGCTGCTGTTTGAAACCTTTCAGCAGGTTAGAAACATCAAAACGTTTTGAAAACAAATGCTTCAGATATCAAAACGATAAGGTAGAGCTTGCCGCGGTGGTCTCGCGGTTCTAGGCTCGCAATCCGGAACCGTGCGACTGCTACGGTCGCAGGTTCGAATCCTGCCTCGGGCATGGATGTGTGTGATGTCCTTAGGATAGTTAGGTTTAAGTAGTTCTAAGTTCTAGGGGACTAATGACCACAGCAGTTGAGTCCCATAGTGCTCAGAGCCATTGGAACCATTTTTTTTTTTTTGATAAGGTAGAATGTTTGTAACTTCTTGTGTGTGGACAAAGTTGTCAAAAATCACATCAAAGTTATTCTCCGGAGGGCATGTGGTTATGAAAAGACTCAGTGAGATATGAAACCGTGTTCTTCTCGACTTCAGACAGTATTTGCGAGAAGCCCATGGTTCTATGTAACGGTGGTGGTGATGTATACGTATTCTAAATCTGCTTATGCTTTAGCTATTAAAGTTGTGCAGAGACTGCCATATGCATGAAGGAGGATGTTTTGAAAATAAGCACGTTCGAGAATCATTACACCTCCAGGCAGGCTGTGACAGTGCTAATCTTGGTTGATGGTTCAAATGGCTATGAACACTATGGGACTTAACATCTTAGGTCATCAGTCCCCTAGAACTTAGAACTACTTAAACCTAACTAACCTAAGGACATCACACACATCCATGCCCGAGGCAGGATTCGAACCTGCGACCGCAGCGTCGCGCGGTTCCGGACTGCAGCGCCTAGAACCGCGGAGCCACCACGGTGGGCTATCTTGGTTGAAAACAATAACGCACAGACATGAAATATAAAATTACTCAACTTTGACACAGATGAAAAACTGCATTATTTAATGATTTAAGGACCGTAAATAATTCCAAATTAATGTGCGTGTATGGCTCACCATAAAGATTCTACTATTGGCATAATAACTGTACGTTGTACTATTAAAATTATGCGTTTCAAATGATAAATTCTAGAATATTGTTCCAGTGTTTCGAATCCTTTCCAAGTAAGCATGGCAAAGACATCAGACGAATTCAAAGCCGCTATGCTTGGATCGTAATAGACCGGTGTAGCCAATACGGAAGTATAACAGGAATGGCCGGGGAAATTAAATGAAAATTCTTAGAAGAAGACGATTTACATCTTACGAAAAATTGCTGAGTAAATTTAGAGAATCTGTATTCGAAGAAGACTGTTTGACCATTATCCATTCACTATCGTATCACGTAGAAACCATGAGAATAAGAGAAGAAGGATTACAGCACTTATCCGTAAGCATACAATCATTTTTCTCTAGCCCCAGTCGCAAATACAAAAGGAAATGTAAACGGTAATTGGTGTGATCCCCCCTCCACCATGTACTGTGAAGGAGCTCTCGAAGTATGTATGTACACTGACGAAAAAAAAACAACACACCAGCAACAAGGAGTTGTGCGACATAAAGGAAAGTTGCTAAGCGTGTTTCTTTATTTGGTATATGCTGTCCTAATTTCGCGCTAGTGCCATAAGAGTGGCGATATGAGGATGGAAATCGTTTGCTTTAAATACACGCTGTAACGGTCGTGAGATTGGACGTGGTGAGATGATGTTAGTCAAGAATGCCTTTAAGGCGACAAAGACGCCACCATCAACAGCTCACTGAGTGTGAACGCGGACGTGTAATAGAGCTACGAGGAGCTGCACGTTCCTTCTGCGATATCGCAAAAAGATTTGGCAGAAGTGACAGATGGCAGCGGTAGTCACGAGAATGTGCGATCACAAGAAGACCGGGCTCCTGACGAACATATGGCACTACCGAGAGGAAATACTACCGTGTTCGGCGTATGGCTCTGGCGCATCATACTGAACATACTGTAGGTTACTGCAAGGACAGCTCCGAGACAGACGCACTGGAGTGTGCATTCCACTGACCCTACAGTACAGCCATTTGCGACTTCAGTGGTGTTAAGCGCGAGCTCATTGGAGGATAGAGTGGATGTATGTTGTGTTTCGCACGAAAGCTATTTCTGGCTCTGTGCCAGTAATGTCTGTGGGTTGTTCAGGAAGAAGCCTGTTGAAGGGCGTGCAAACAACCAGTCTGCGTGCCAGGCAAACTGTACCTATACCTGGAGTTAAGGTCTGGGATGTAATTTCGTATGACAGCAAGAGCTTTGTCGTGGTTATCCCATGCGTCCTGGTTGCAAATCTGTGCGTCAGTGAGGTGATTCGACAAGCTGTGGTGCTATTCATGAAATGCATGCCATGGGGAGTGTTTCAACACGATAACGCTCGCTCACATACCGCTGTTGTAACCCAACATGTTCTACAAGGTGTCGACGTGTTTCCTTGGCCGACTCGGTCACCAGATATATCTCCAATCGAGCACATATGGGACTTCATCGGACAACTTCAGCGTCATGCACAAACAGCATTAACCATCTCTATATTGACTAACCAAGTGCAAGCCGTCCGGAGTGGCCGTGCGGTTCTAGGCGCTACAGTCTGGAGCCGAGCGACCGCTACGGTCGCACGTTCGAATCCTACCTCAGGCATGGGTGTGTGTGATGTCCTTAGGTTTGTTAGGTTTAATTAGTTCTAAGTTCTAGGCCACTGATAACCTCAGAAGATAAGTTGAACAGAGCTCAGAGCCATTTCAACCATAGCCAAGTGCAGCAGGCATGGAACTCCATCCAGCAAGGTGACTTCCGGCAACTGTGTAAAACAATACATGCACGTTTCTATTCTTGAAAGCAACGCTCTGGCGGTTGCCCCTTTTGTTACTGTGCCAGTATTCCACGTTTGCAATGGGTTATCTTGCGCTTACATTAAACAGTGTGTCGTGGGACGACGGCCTCCCATTGGGTAGACCGCTCGCCGGGTGCACGTCCTTCGATTTGACGCCACTTCGGCGACTTGCGCTTCGATGGGGATGAAACGATGATGATTAGGACAACACAGCACGCAGTCCCTGAGCGGAGAAAATCTCCGACCCAGCAGGGAATCGAACCCGGGCTCGTAGAATTGACAGTCTGTCGCGCTGACCACTGAGCTACCGGGGGCGGACACATTAAACGGTTATCTAACAATGTTATTCGCTTAAATAAGTTAAGTATACAAATGAATTCCCAAAATTTTATTACTCTCAGTTACTTTCGTCGTACCTATGTTCGTCTGTCCAACTCCTCAGATTGTTCTTTTTAGGTATATCCACTCCTTTTCAACCGATGTGTCTACTCTGATACTCCTTATCACAATATTCACATCCTTTGCGAACTTCAAACGCGTCGCTTTGCTCCTCAGTACCTAGGTATCCCACATCCTTCCACACAGATTCTTCCTGATGATTCTCTTATACTTCAGTCTACTCTTACCGAACTATCGGTTTAATAAGGAATGTTTGCAAAATGTGAACAGGAAAAATGGAGAAACCGGTAGAAGATGCCTTTGAGGAAGATCAGCTTCGGTCCCAGAGAAACGTTTAACATGCAAGGCAAAATCGATCCTAAGACTTACCTATGAAGAGAGGTTGATGAATGGCAAACCTACGTTTATACCTTTTGTAGACTTAGAGAAAGCTTTTGATAAAAAGCCAAAATATACTCACTGAAATTCTGCATGTGGCAGGTGTAAAACACGGGAAGCAAATGTTGATATACAAATTGCCCTGAAACCAGATGGCAGTTATTAGAGTTGAAGGGTATGAAAGGGAATCAGTGGTTGAGAAGGGTGTGAGACATGATTGTAGCCTATTCTCGATGTTATTCAATTTGCGCACTGAACGGGTAAAAGTTGTGAGAGTAAAAGTTGATATACAAATTGTACTGAAACCAAAAAGCAGTTATTAGCGTAGAGGGGCATAAAAGGGAAGCAGTGGTTGAGGAGGAAGTGAGACAGGGTTGTAGCCTATTTCCAATGTTATTCAACTTACCACTGGAAACGCAGCAAAAGAGGCCAAAGAAAAATTTAGAGACGGAATTAAAACTTATAGAGAAGAAATAAAAACTTCTGAGTTGGCCAACGACATTGAAGTCTTGTTACAGGCAACAAAGGACCTGGAAGAGCAGTTGAACGGAATGGACAGTGTCTTGAGAAGAGGATGTGAGATCAACATCAAGAAGAGGTAAACAATGGTAATGGAATTTAGTGGAATTAACTGAGGAGATGTGAGATTTAAAACTTCCCCGGCGTACATATTGTTTCACAAAATTTTGGGATAACTGTGGATGTTTGTAACTTCCTGCCACAACATCAGCGGCATAATCGTCTCCTTCACCGAACAAAGTATTACCACTGGTCATGTAATTAATTACAGTGACACTAAAATTATGGCCCATACGTCTAACTTTTGGAGTTCCGTTATTAACGAATCCGTGGAAATACGACTGTCTGACAGTGAGTCTCTTATTAAGCGAGACGGCGGATTTCAGTTGAACTCGACATGGAATCCAATCGTTGAAAAACTTCGTGACCTCCTTACCCGGCGTAGTTGTGTGGTGGAACCGCGGGAAGACAATTTGAATTGATATCGATGCGGCGAGTTTTCACCACGGAGGGCGCACGGCGCAGCAAAATCGAACGCGCTCAAGTAGAGCACGCGCAACGCCAAGTGAATCCACCACGGATTTGTCGGCGGGGCATTTAAATACCAGAGCTCAGTGCGTTTCCTCCAGTACCACCTGAAGATAGCCAGAACACTTTGCGCTGAAATATTGTGACAGGAAGTTACAAATGTCCGGCGGTTGGCCTTAATTTTTCTGGAACAAGTAATGTGGTGCTGAAGGAATTAGGATTGGAAATGGGGAACTATAAGTATCACATGAATTATACTATTTGGGCTGTAAATTAAGTGATGATGGCCGAAGTAGAGAGGATATAAAATATAGACTGGCAATGGCAGTATGTGAGTTACTGAAGGAGACAAATTTGTTAACATAGAATATACATTTAAGTGTTAGGAAGTCTTTTTTTTGAAGCTATTTATCTGGAGTGTAGCTTGTACTGAAGTGAAACGTGAACAATAAACAGTTCAGATAAAAAGAGAATAGAAGAATTTGAAATGTACCTCGTCATTCGTTACGTGATCTCACGTAACGAATGACGAGGTACCTAACAGAATGACGAGGTACCGAGAGATTAAATTTATGGCTCAACTTAAAAATGGGATCGGTTGATTGGGCACATTCTGAAATATCAAGGTATCGTCATTTTAGTATTGGAGTGAAGTGTATGGAGTTAAAATCACATAGGGAGACGCAAGAGACGTGTACAGTAAGCATGTAGGTAGTTATTCGGAGAGAAGGGCTTGCGGAGGACATAGTACCGTGCAGAGATGCATGAAACCAGTCTTAGGACTAGAGGCAACAACATCACAAAAAGTAATAACGCTTGTTAATTATTCCCGTTGAGGAAAATGTGTTATAGAGCTTACCCAAACTAATTATACGTTAGCAAGAGAAAAACTTGACTTGTTTTATGCAATAGGAATGGAAAAGAAATGTCAATTAAATTTTCTTTTGAGTTAACTGCTTTCTGTAAGAGTGGTCACAGAACCTGCAGTTTGAGTGAAAGAAATCTGAAAAGGAAATCCCTGCGCGAGGGGTGGTTTAAGTGTTAAGTGTAACTGAAACTGTGTATTTTTCTCTCTGGCCAGACCAGAAAATCTTATAATAATCGAGGGGATCGGCGGACGAATTTTCTGACTCTTGATATAATTTCTGATATGTTTTTTTGGATATATATATATATATATATATATATATATATATATATATATATATATATATATATTCCTGGAAATTGAAAGAAGAACACCGTGAATTCATTGTCCCAGGAAGGGGAAACTTTATTGACACATTCCTGGGGTCAGATACAACACATGATCACACTGACAGAACCACAGGCACATAGACACAGGCAACAGAGCATGCACAATGTCGGCACTAGTACAGTGTATATCCACCTTTCGCAGCAATGCAGACTGCTATTCTCCCATGGAGAAGATCGTAGAGATGCTGGATGTAGGCCTGTGGAACGGCTTGCCATGCCATTTCCACCTGGCGCCTCAGTTGGACCAGCGTTCGTGCTGGACGTGCAGACCGCGTGAGACGACGCTTCATCCAGTCCCAAACATGCTCAATGGTGGACAGATCCGGAGATTTGGCTGGCCAGGGTAGTTGACTTACACCTTCTAGAGCACGTTGGGTGGCACGGGATACATGCGGACGTGCATTGTCCTGTTGGAACAGCAAGTTCCCTTCATGGTTTAGGAATGGTAGAACGATGGGTTCGATGACGGTTTGGATGTACCGTGCACTATTCAGTGTCCCCTCGACGATCACCAGAGGTGTACGGCCAGTGTAGGAGATCGCTCCCCACGCCATGATGCCGGGTGTTGGCCCTGTGTGCCTCGGTCGTATGCAGTCCTGATTGTGGCGCTCACCTGCACGGCGCCAAACACGCATACGACCATCATTGGCACCAAGGCAGAAGCGACTCTCATCGCTGAAGACGACACGTCTCCATTCGTCCCTCCATTCACGCCTGTCGCGACACCACTGGAGGCGGGCTGCACGATATTGGGGCGTGAGCGGAAGACGGCCTAACGGTGTGCGGGACCGTAGCCCAGCTTCATGGAGACGGTTGCGAATGGTCCTCGCCGATACCCCAGGAGCAAAAGAGTCCCTAATTTGCTGGGAAGTGGCGGTGCGGTCCCCTACGGCACTGCGTAGGATCCTACGATCTTGGCGTGCATCCGTGCGTCGCTGCGGTCCGGTCCTAGGTCGACGGGAACGTGCACCTTCCGCCGACCACTGGCAACAACATCGAAGTACTGTGGAGACCTCACGCCCCACGTGTTGAGCATTTCGGCGGTACGTCAACCCGGCCTCCGGCATGCCCACTATACGCCCTCGCTCAAAGTCCGTCAACTGCACATACGGTTCACGTCCACGCTGTCGCGGCATGCTACCAGTGTTAAAGACTGCGATGGAGCTCCGTATGCCACGGCAAACTGGCTGACACAGACGGCGGCGGTGCACAAATGCTGCGCAGCTAGCGCCATTCGACGGCCAACACCTTGGTTCCAGGTGTGTCCGCTATGCCGTCCGTGTGATCATTGCTTGTACAGCCCTCTCGCAGTGTCCGGAGCAAGTATGGTGGGTCTGACACACCGGTGTCAATGTGTTCTTTTTTCCATTTTCAGGAGTATATATATATATATATATATGAGCTGTAACATTTCTAATTGCCCACAATTATCTGAACTGTCCCTGATTGGTAGTACACTGTGTTTATTCTGGACGGAGCATTAAGTAAACTTATATTTCTTGAGGTTGCGCGATCCCTGTGGTGTAAATAACAATTTTTCATTTATTATCTGTTCTGTAAATCAACGATAGTGGGAAGTCTGCAGATGAATTTGTTTCGCTTTCTTCTCATTCCTTTCTTACCGTACATGTGCAACGCTTTATGGATACAAAAGGAAGCAGGTAGGTACGAAATGTCCTGCGGGTACCGTTGTGTTCAGTCCGCAAACCCGTGACGGGCAATAAATTCCCCTGTTCTGAGAAATGTGCGAGAGACCCATATATAGTATTTTCGAGGGTGCACGGATAATTCTTGAGGAAAATGGAAGGGCGACCCTTTGGGAACTTCAGTGATGTTTCCGGCGTGCTACGCGACTCAAGACTGGAGAAATTCAGCGATTTATTGCAGGAGGAAAAAATGTACTGGCGCCAGACTTGGCACAACAGCGCCACGTAACTTCATTGCAGCGAAAGTTGTGCAGTGCCAGTGTTACCTAATGAACTGTAGAAACGATTAATTATCGACTATCGACTTTTGGTATGGAAATCAGATAGCAGCTGTTTCCATCATAATTATGTGTAATTGCATTTTAAGTGTAATGGTGGTGGTGGGAGTGGTAGTAAGGGGCTGATTTGTGAGTAAACATATGCTTTTAATTATTTATTTACTAACCACACAAAGTTTCTGTTTACAGAATTTCAATATAACCTAATTTAACTTTGAACCAATCACGAGTGCAGGCACTGAGAATTAATCAGATTATCTCTATAGCTAACATATGTCGACTAGTCTAATACTCAGGTACGTATAGAAAGGTAAAACAAAATCAGTTTCAGTCAGTGAGCACTATAATTTAAATCTACAATTAAGCTCTATGCTTAAAATCAGTCTCATAAACACTTAGCAGTAGTCTAATTTAATATAGTCGAACTCACACAGACTGATTCCATATTCAACTCTTTGGAATGCCAGGGAGTCAGCTACACTTTGATCGTTTTGTGCAAATTGATATCAAAGCTCTATTACCTCATTATCCAGTTGTCTCTCCACCTACAGTAGTGATTTTGTGGTATGGTACTAGTCATTGCTCGTCACAATGACCTACAAAGAACATTCACAAAAACACTCTATTGAAAGTGCAACATAACAGTGATAACAGTGTTAACCTTCCCCCTACCTCGTTCTTTGTAAAACTACAGCAAACAACCTTTGAAAACCACACGAAATTGGTATCTGACCATGTTATAAAAGCATCTCATGCGTTTTCAAGTGTCACTTTCGTCTACGGTTGTTTCTTCAATTAGTTTAAAAGAGGAAACTAGCTTTTTCCTGGCCTTCTTTTTTTTATCACAAACTTAACAGTTTGCATGGTGGACATTTCCCCCATTTAAATCGTAATATTAGATAGGGTGATAACATTTGCTTAAGGGAAACTAATAATAACGCAAATATACAACCGTATTTATCATTACTTACAAGAAAAATAATCAAAACATTAAAAAAATGAAGTTTGATCTGTGAAATAGGATCTTGTCATCACAACGAATCTAGCTATCTGATGTCAGTTGGAACTTCGGCATTCTTGTAACTCGGCTTTTCCTCTATGTTGTGGTTGGCAGGAGAGCCAACACCTTAGTACTGAAGGAGGCCGAAATACACGCGTTTTAGCTCACGCAGGCTGACGTGAGGTCTGGAACATGGCGAGGGAATTAGAATAGAGAAAAACGGACGTAGCTGGTGGAATACTTAACTTTAATCCACTAATGGCGAACGTCGGTTTTGACTGTACATGATTTAGAATATCAATAGAAACTGATCATGGCGCCTTTCTAGGTCGTAGCAAATAACGTAGCTGAAGGCTATACTAACTATCGTCTCGGCAAATGAGAGCGTAATTTTTCAGTGAACCAATGCTAGCAAAGTCGGCTGTACAACTGGGACGAGTGCTAGGAAGTCTCTGTAGACCTTCCGTGTGGCGGCGCTCGGTCTGCAATCACTGATAGTGGCGACACGCGGGTCCGACGTATACTACCGGACCGCGGCCGATTTAAAGGCTACCACCTGGCAAGTGTGGTGTCTGGGGGTGACACCACACTCTTCATACCAGAAAGAGTACATACTACTTGTAGCCGAAGTCAAACGGAAACTTGTCTCACTAATAACTCTTTTTTTTCTACTTTGTCAGTTGGGACCTTGTCATTCCAAAGGATCGTATTGCTGCCAAGTACACATACCGACGTGCGAGCGCGTGCACACACACACACACACACACACACACACACACACACACACACACACACACACATATATATATATATATATATATATATATATATATATATATATAAAACCTAATTTGACTAAATTGTACCACTAAGCAGCACAGAACATTGTGGTACAGAATCACTAAGAAACACAGAAAATAAAAACACTCAGGTAAAAGATAATTTACATTAAGAAAAAGCCTCCACCCACGTTGGCCTCGTCTGCGAGATATTAACCCTCTCTTTGGATACCTTACCAGTATAGTAACTAGAGTGATGATCTGTACGATTTGAACAGGACCCCTGAAACAGAGAAGAAGCTGGCCCATGATCTTACGGGTCCCCTTGCTTACTGCACCAAAATATTTAACAACTATCTGAACTTTTGGCTTCAATGAAATGGGTCCCTCTCCACACTATAACAATGAGCAACCCTTTCATGATTCATTTTCATATCTTTGTTTGGCGATTTCCACATCTCTTGGATCTGCGCAGCATTAGTCGTTCAGAGTCTACAGGTTGGAGGAGGGCATATTAAGTTTGAATGGTAATATAGGACTGGCTGAGGTACCACTGTGCACTAAATGGACAGGTGTGTCAACCAGTACAAGGACATATCCCACTGAGTGTTGTGGTGTCACTCAAAGATCTTGATGCCACACCAACGTCGCCAATGCAAAACTATAGCAAAGACATTAGCGACGTCTCGCTGTAATCCGCAAAGGTGAACTGGAGAGACTGAAGAAGATACGCCATCTGTCTCAGTACAGAAACTCCCTTGCACGGAGGTCAAATAGAGCCGATCATGGAAGCTCTTACGCAGTTATGGAGCTCAGCTGAAGCAGTCATCATCATCATCATCATGATCATCGAGTAGGACTAAAGGGTTATTGAAATCTCAGATGGAAATGCACTATACTGGCCATTAAACTAGCTACACCACGAAGATGACGTGCTACAGACGCGAAATTTAACCATCAGAAAGAAGATGCTGTGATATGCAAATGATTAGCTTTTCACAACATTCACACAAGGTGGGCGCTGGTGGCGACTCCTACAACGTGCTGACATGAGGAAAGTTTCCAACCGATTTCTCATACACAAACAGCAGTTGACCGGCGTTGCCTGGTGATACGTTGTTGTGATGCGTCGTGTAAGGGGGAGAAATGCGAACCATCACGTTTCCGACTTTGATACAGATCGGATTGTAGCCTATCGCGATTGCGGTTTATCGTATCGCAACATTGCCATTCACATTCGTGGAGGTCCAATGACTGTTAGCAGAATATGGAATCGGTGGGTTCAGGAGGGTAATACGGAACGCCGTGCTGGATCCCAACTGCCTCGTATCACTAGTAGTCGAGATGACAGACATCTTATCCGCATGGCTGTAACGGATCGTGCAGCCACGTCTCGATCCCTGAGTGAACAGATGGGGACGTTTGCAAGACAACAACCATCTGCACGAACAGTTCGACGACGTTTGCAGCAACATGGACTATGAGCTCGGAGACCATGGCTGCGGTTACGCTTGACGCTGCATCACAGACAGGAGCGCCTGCGATGGTGTACTCAACGATGAACCTGGGTGCGCGAATGGCAAAACGTCATTTTTTCGGATGAATCCAGGTTCTGTTTATAGCATCATGATGCGCACATCCGTGTTTGGCGACACCGCGGTGAACGCACATTGGAAGCGTGTATTCGTCATCTCCATACTGACGTACCACCCGGCGTGATGGTATGGGGTGCCATTGGTCACGGTCACCTCTTGATCACATTTACGGCACTTTGAACAGTGGACGTTACATTTCAGATGTGTTACGACCCGTGGCTCTCCCCTTCATTGACCGCTGCGAAACCCTACATTTCAGCAGGATAATGCACGATCTCATGTTGCAGGTCCGGATCGGCCCTTTCTGGATACAGAAAATGTTCGACTGCTGCCCTGGCCAGCACATTCTCCAGATCTCTCAACAATTGAAAATGTCTGGTCAATGGTGGCCGAGCAACTGGCACGTCACAATACGCCAGTCACTACTCTTGATGAACTGTGGTATCGTGTTGAAGCTGCATGGGCAGCTGTACCTGTACACTCCATCCAAGCTCTGTTTGATTCAATGCCCAAGTGTATCAAGGCCGTTATTACGGCCACAGGTGGTTATTCAGGGTACTGATATCTCAGGATCTATTCACCTAAATTGCGTGAAAATGTAATCACATGTCAGTTCTAGTATAATATATTTGTCCAATGAATAACCGTTTATCACCTGCATTTCTTCTTGGCGGAGCGATTTGAATGGCCAGTAGTGTATATTCGTTAATGTTGACCATTGTACTTCAAGAGAACAGTTTGTTAATCAGAATGACGGTTGCAAAAAACTCAATCACTCCTGTGTCGAACGAGAGTATCAAGTATATCTTTTTATTAATTTTTGTAAAAAAGTGAAGTAATATTTCATTTATTGTACTTCGAATGAGCCATCTTCTAGAGCAATCAGAGAACTCGTAGTTTTGCCCGGACGACTGCAGTTTCATCTGGTCATAACTAGCGTGATGGTAGTGAGGGACGGCAACGGGCGCGGCTCGTAAATTTCAAATGAGGCATTCCGCAAATGAAGGATTCGGCTGTTGATGTGGCATTGTGGTATACGCTACTTCCAGCTCGAAACAAACGCTCCTAAACGCCACTGACGTAAAAGCCGTTTCATTATCGGCTACTACGGTTCTTAACGACGCCAAAGTACCGAGAGTTTCCTTCAGACCTTTTATCGTTGTCGGCGCATTAACGTTCTTGCTGAGGATTAACCAACAAAACGCCATCTGCCCGTCCGCTATAACTAGCGCGAAATGGTTTCCCTCTTTTGACGGTGGAAACTGACCGACAGAATCAGTGTATGCTTTGTTCACCAAGATTTGTATAGTATCGAAGGACAGTAAAAATTGTGGGGCATTTAACGCATTAGGCAACACTTCTTACAAGACCAACTTCTGGATTTCCTGTTAAAGTTCTCTTGGATCTTCATTCGAGCTTTAAAACTTCCTCAGTGGCGCTGTAAGCTGTTCTATAACGGTACTTGGACATGCGTAGTACTAGTCCTCATAGAAACACAATTTTATCTCTACTGCGTCCCTTAGCTGGACAAGACATGAATATCTTTCCATTTTCCGAACACTGTTTAATGGGTACCAACTATGGGGGTACATCTCGTTGTTCAGCAACGTCCTGAAATGGAATCGGAAGTACCATCAAAATCAGTCTTCCTGCTTCCCCAGTTTAGATGTTATAAGCTGTACCTGCCCCTCTTCCTGGATATTTCCCTTGTTCTCACCGAAAATGCGGCTCAGAACATGGGCGACCACGTTGTCTGCACCCCGTATGTGTTTAACTGAATCGCTGAGATCATGACTACCCTCCTGTCAGCCACGACCTTGAAAGCGCCCAACTAACACCCAAACCTTCAGAGGTCAGATACTCAGATCGTTGCAAAAACGTGTGGCGATAGAGTATCAACCAAAACA
Organism: Schistocerca gregaria; assembly: GCF_023897955.1. NCBI lineage: Eukaryota > Metazoa > Arthropoda > Insecta > Orthoptera > Acrididae > Schistocerca > Schistocerca gregaria. The sequence continues at coordinate 428,283,971 of NC_064926.1, forward strand.
CCGATGTAGTTTGGTCTGTGTGCTGTCGTCCAGTACAAGAAACGTAAATGGTAATTAAAACTAACATCAGAACCAGGGAGTACTGGCAAACCGTATCTCCAAGCTGTAAATTGAAGTTCTTCGGTAGGTGAGTTGGTACAGCGTCAAATTGTCGCACTAAAGGTCTTGAGTTCTAAACCCGCCTAGAGTGACCTTTATTTATTTATTTATTTATTTTTATAACAGATACCTGTGAAATTGTTATATGGAAGAACATATTTCTGCCATGTAACAGGACGTTTCGAATTTCGTAGCACTCTGCTTTTGGCAGTCTGCTTTCGCTCTGTTAGTAGAAAGTAGCAAACCTATAGCGAACATTTTTACAACTAACACCACACCTATCTGTAAAAATGTGCTCTATAGGTTTTTTCTTTCAACTAACGAAGCGAAAACAGATTCGCCAAAAGAACATTGCTACAATCTCTGAAACGTCCTTTTATATGGCAGAAAGTGTTCTCCTATACAACAATCCCACGTGCAATGTGTAAAAAAAAATGGCCATCAGTGGGTTTCGAACTTGTGACCTTTAGCACAACGATCTGATGCACCACTAACTTACCAACCCATCTACCTCTTTTTCATCCTATTTTGTTCCTTCTGTTTGTTCCGAGCGGACGTTCTATGACGCTTGTTCAACTTCATCATTGATCTATTAAATTAGTTTTTTTTTATTACAAAGAGCAGTTAACCATCTGACCGAATAAGCTGAGATACCGTGCCGGTTCTAACAGTCATTTTCACATTCGGACCTCACAGATACGATTTGCGTAGTCTCCGTAGTTCTGGTGTTACTTTTTATTACCGTTTACACATCTCCTACTGAACGACAGCACACAACACGAACTAAATCGGTGTTTCGGTTGATACACTATCGACACACAATGTTTGGTACCGATCTGAGCGACTGGCATCTGGAGTTGTGGGTGTAGAGGCTTGGGTACCAGCTGAACCTTACAGTGTTCTAAATGCATCTTAAGTTTCCCTAAGGCAAACTTCGCTGCCATAGCCTCAAGTTCATATACAGAGCATTTCTCTTCCAGATAAGAATTGGTGTGCCTTCTACGGCAGATCCCAGTAAAACCTTTTCCCTTTTCTCTTCAACTCACTAAGTGGGGCTGGTAATTGAGTGAAATTCGGAACGGACTTGCGAAAGAAAGAATTCCTATGACACGAGCCACTGACTTCACATCTCTCGGTCGTGGGCAGGTATAAATAATATGCTCCTGTTGGAGACACTGTATGTTCTATAAAGGAAATCTCTGGATGGGCAGATTTTACGTTTGATGGTTTACGGTGAATCCAGCCTATAGTAAACGCTGAAAAGCTTCCCTAACATAGACCAGATGCTCCTCGTAATCTGGATTAAAAATAACCGAATTATCTAAGCAGTGATAAACGCAACTTAACGTTAGAGTGAAACAAGCGGCAAAAAAAGGACGTTATCTAGAATGCGTGACAGCTCTACTGCTGCAATAGAGGGCCAAAGGAAACCCGATTATACTCAAAGAAGTTCCAGTGGCAAAGGCCATTACTGGTTTGGACTCCTCACCTAAAGGCAGTCGGAAATAAGCGATACTGAGGTCAAAGGTTGTCAATACCTTTGTATTTTGAAATCACGAAAATTAGGTGTGCAAATCCGGCAACGGACCAGTCGGTAAAACAGTTTTCTTATTGAGGGCGTGGTAATCCACTATAGATAATCCTCCTTGAGTTTTTCAACCAGAAAAATAGATGAAGAGTGTGGAACTTGGATGGCGTAATAATTAATTGCCTCAGCATCTAATCCACTGTCACTTTTAATCGCTTCATTCGTATGGGGAGTAGATGGTAAGGAAAATGCATAATCGGAATAGTATCAGTTCTATTTTATCTCCCGCATCTTACCAGTCCCAATCGATTTGTTGGAAAGTCCCTAAATTCTTCACACAAGTTCTCCAACTGTTAACGCCACATAGGGTTCGATTGACTCAGTTCGTAATCAGTACTGTTCTAGCACCACTATCGCTAACCGTTGAGTGCACACTCTCTTGTGCAACATGCTCACTGATTACAGTTGCCATGCAAGGAGTGAAATCAAAGGAAAATTTCTTATCACACGAACTAGGGGTTAACATTACATAACGAACAAATTACGATCCTAAAATTACCAGGACAAATAGCCCTGTGTAATCACGGTCATGTAAATTATTGAATACATAAGGTAATCACAGATCGCCAAACAAAGACATTTCACTTGAATTTGCCGCGTAAAAATACTTGACTAATCTCAGTTAGAGAAATATCCGTATCAAGCAGGGACCATATAGGTTCTCCATTAATTTCAGCACATGCTGAAGGAACCGAAAAAGAACGTGTGACAAGGGTCTCATAACATCGTGCATCTGGCAGCGGCACACGGATTCTTTCACGTTATTTATTATCATCCCGCTTCCCCTTTTATGTACAGTTACTGGCCAAATGACCTGGATAGTTACACCTGAAACATCTGATTTCACCATATTATGTTCCTCAATAGGGGCTTGTCTATTCTTCTCCCTTACCAACGCCAAGTCCCTCTCACACAGATCTTTCATTTCAGGTTACCGAACAGCTTCAACTTTTGAAATAACTTACTCCAGCCGCACAAAATATCTTGCTCACGTACTGAACGTTAATTGCATTCTATCCTTCGAGCATACGCGTTCTGATAAGTTATTAACGATTTAATCCTCAGAAAAGGCGAGGCACGTGTATTGCGTGCTTTTTTAATTCTATTGACATAGTCCTGCAGTGGCTCACAGGGATCCTGTACCCTAAATATAATTTAACCACTAAATCATGTCAAGCTCTGTTAGAGCGATGTGTGACAGAGACCATTAGTTCCAATAACTGATACAATGAAATTCCTTTAACTTTATTACTTCTCCTTCATCCAGTAGCTCGAGAAGGAATGACTAACGTACGAGGAAGTGCTGAAAAATTATGCCTCCGAATTTTTTATTCTATCTCAATATTGACTGCGGAATCGCATGTCATGGATATTTCTCGGTTAAATCTCCGTCTTCGCTGACGCAAACTGCAAACCTGTGCCGCTAGAGGGCTCCGAATTGTAACGTGTAATTTGGTGGTTTGTAAAATAAGTCTGTTGGTGCGTGAGAAACTCTCAAAAACTTAAAGCACGAATTCGAAGAGTTTGTCCACCGTAGAACACCCTCTCCTTCAGTATGACGATGCCAGATCACACACGAGCGCTTCGACATCTGCAACAATCCGTCTCCTTGAGTTGACTGACAGTGATCATCCTTCATACAGTCCCAACGTGGCCTCATCCGATTTTCATTTGTTTCCAAAACTTAAAGAAAACCTTCAAGGATTCACTTTGATAGTGATGAAGCGGTGCAAGCAGTTGTGAGGTTGTGGCTCCGTCAACGAAGTCAAACACTGTACACTGATGGTACCAACAAACTGGCCCCTCACAGGAAGAAAGGTGTTCGTCGCTACGGTCACTATGTTGAGAAATACATATACACACACGAAGGGTAGAGATGAATAATGTTAATAACGTTTGTTTTATCAAAAAAACTCTAAGAGCTGAGAAATAATTATGTAGTCATGAAGACTAAAGATTCAGACTAATAATAACGTTTGTTTTATTTTTTTAAAAAAATTTTAAAGAGTTTTCACACAAAAAATCTGTGGCATTAGTTTTCAACAGGCTCTAGAAGTAAATAATTCAGAAATATGTTCAAAGCATCCGGACAGCAAACTATCGCTATTCCGTAACTGGCTGTCATAATATCTTTCACCGTATGAAAGTTCTGAAATCTTACTCAATTGCGCTTTTATAGGGACTTGTAAACCCTGAAATTGATTCTGTAACGAGGTAATAGATTTCTCAGATTTTTCTACTGCCTTAATGCTACCCATACTCCCTAGTCTTCTCATATAATGTAACACTCGCTATCGAACTCTGTCACCTTGACAACGCTGTAGCGCCCACTCTTTGGTCAATATTTTTGGTGGGCATGAAAGCTTAATAGGTGAGGTGATGCTACTGGTTTAGGATGCTGAACTTGGGAACTTGTGTGGGTGACTGTCATACGTCCCAAGTAGAGTTGGTTTCTACAAAAACTACGTTTTGGTAGTTTTGGTACAATAAATCAATGACGTAGTAAAGGGCAGGATTTCAGGTATTATTGGTAACATTGATAGGGAAAGAAACTTAAATAAACGTATAATGGAAAAACTGGAACTGGAAGCTGTTCTTTTTGCTTTATTTTTGCACATAATTAGAACCGCACAGTGTTCAGTGTGAGTCCATTGTGTGTTTTATATAATTACAAAATATAAATTGCAATTTATATGTAATAAAAATTAGTTGACAACGTAACTTCTACTCTTTTACACAACCAAAGCAGTTACTGATGATGCAAGTATAGTTTACATGCATACACATAAACTACACTCCTGGAAATTGAAATAAGAACACCGTGAATTCATTGTCCCAGGAAAGGGAAACTTTATTGACACATTCCTGGGGTCAGATACATTACATGGTCACACTGACAGAACCACAGGCACATAGACAAAGGCAACAGAGCATGCACAATGTCGGCACTAGTACAGTGTATATCCACCTTTCGCAGCAATGCAGGCTGCTATTCTCCCCTGGAGACGATCGTAGAGATGCTGGATGTAGTCCTGTGGAACGGCTTGCCATGCCATTTCCACCTGGCGCCTCAGTTGGACCAGCGTTCGTGCTGGACGTGCAGACCGCGTGAGACGACGCTTCATCCGGTCCCAAACATGCTCAATGGGGGACAGATCCGGAGATCTTGCTGGCCAGGGTAGTTGACTTACACCTTCTAGAGAACGTTGGGTGGCACGGGATACATGCGGACGTGCATTGTCCTGTTGGAACAGCAAGTTCCCTTGCCGGTCTAGGAATGGTAGAACGATGGGTTCGATGACGGTTTGGATGTACCGTGCACTATTCAGTGTCCCCTCGACGATCACCAGAGATGTACGGCCAGTGTAGGAGATCGCTCCCTCGGTCGTATGCAGTCCTAATTGTGGCGCTCACCTGCACGGCGCCAAACACGCATACGATCATCATTGCCACCAAGGCAGAAGCGACTCTCATCGCTGAAGACGACACGTCTCCATTCGTCCCTCCATTCACGCCTGTCGCGACACCACTGGAGGCGGGCTGCACGATGTTGGGGCGTGAGCGGAAGACGGCCTAACGGTGTGCGGGACCGTAGCGCAGCTTCATGGAGACGGTTGCGAATGGTCCTCGCCGATACCCCAGGAGCAACAGTGTCCCTAATTTGCTGGGAAGTGGCGGTGTGGTCCCCTACGGCACTGCTTAGGATCCTACGGTCTTGGCGTGCATCCGTGCGTAGCTGCGGTCCGGTCCCAAGTCTACGGGCACGTGCACCTTCCGCCGACCACTGGCGACAACATCGATGTACTGTGGAGACCTCACGCCCCACGTGTTGAGCAATTCGGCGGTACGTCCACCCGGCCTCCCTCATGCCCACTATACGCCCTCGCTCAAAGTCCGTCAACTGCACATACGGTTCACGTCCACGCTGTCGCGGCATGCTACCAGTGTTAAAGACTACGATGGAGCTCCGTATGCCACGGCAAACTGGCTGACACTGACGGCGGCGGCGCACAAATGCTGCGCAGCTAGCGCCATTCGACGGCCAACACCGCGGTTCCTGGTGTGTCCGCTGTGCCGTGCGTGTGATCATTGCTTGTACAGCCCTCTCGCAGTGTCCGGAGTAAGTATGGTGGGTCTGACACACCGGTATCAATGTGTTCTTTTTTCCATTTCTAGGAGTGTATAAAATTATTGTTGTTATTTTGTACACGGTAGAACGTTCTTCACGGTGATGTGTGGCAAATGTTTCCTATTATTAATGATACGTGCCTTAGTTGTTTATGAATAACAGTAACATGTTTTAAAGAAAAGTGACGAAGTGTTGAAGCTACGTACTACGTGGAAAAAATGTACCGTAAGTTACGCGGCGCTATACAGCGTGTCCCATTTATCTTGACCACCCTAAATAACTGTTTGTCCATATGCAAATTACAAAACGTTTCAAACAAATGTTCTTTAGCCGTCAGGGGGACATCATTCAGCATGATTGCCTTCGTTGTAGCTTTGTTTTTCTACAAAGGTATGAACGGTGCTATAACTTTTTTATGTGGAACTCTGTAGTTTTTATTCGGTAGTTCATTTCCTCTCCTAAAGACAAATTCAAAAATGTGTCACTGTGTATCATTCACTGAAACACAACGTTATTAATTACATAACACAACGCTGACGCTCCCAGCGCTTAGTACAGTTACTCGGGGTAATGGATCACATCCAAGTGCTGACGTTGACAGAAGACAAATGTAAACATAAGTAGAGTACACACCTGTCATTCCGTCAACCGTCAGTTGAACAGTTGTGTGAACAGAATGTACACCAACGATGAGAAGGTAGAAATGCTACTCATATATGGGGAATGTAAGTAAGCAGAACAGTAATTGCAATACTGTTTTCCTATGTATGGGTACATTTAGTACCATAGTTTAGTCCTTTTAAATACTGTTGTGTAGAGTAGACATACAGTAAAGGCTGTCTTTCCTACAAACTGCATCGACATAACGTTTCTTTTATTGTTATTGTTGAGGCTAGGCGAAATGATACGCAGGCAGTGGAAATGTGCAGAGAGCGATATCCTGACAAGATCCCACCTTCCCGACGGAAGTTTTCTCGTCTTGTTACGACGCATCAGGAAACGGAAGTTTCAACTCACGACAACGCAATCGTTGTAGCACTCGCACAGACGGTGCCGAAGTTACTGTTCTCGCTTCCGTTGCTATGAACCTACATGTGAGCACACGACAGCTTGAACAAGACAGTGACATTCTTAAAACCAGTGTACATCGTATTCTTACACGTCACCTGTTCCATCCTTACCATGTACACCTACATTAAGAATTGCATGGGAATGATTTCCAGAATCGTGTACAGTTTTGTCAGTGTGCACGGCAGCAAATCCTTGCCAACTTAACTTCTTCTCCAATGTTCTATTTACCGATGAATGTTCCTTCTCAAACAAAGGACAGTTAAATACGAGGAGCATGCATTATTGGTCCAGTGACAACCCACGATGGCTTAGACAATTGGAACATCAGCGTCAATGGAGGGTTAACGTCTGGTGTGGGATGCTTGGTACTACAATTATTGGACGTTATTTCATCAGTGGTAGTCTAGCGCATGGCAACTTCCTCAGACGAATTCTTCCTCCACTTCTGGATGAAGTGCCGCCAAGAACCAGAATGGGTGTCCAGCACATAACGCCTTGCGTGCACGTCGTGTTCTGAACCGAAGGTATCCTGCCAGATGGACTGGTCGAGGAGGAACAATTACTTGGCCTGCTAGGTCTCCTGATTTAAATCCTCTCGACTTTTTTCTTATGGGGTGCATTAAAGACATTGTCTATCACGATATTCCAACAACTCCAGAGGACATGCAGGAACGTATCGTGCTTGCTTGTAATTCTCTTCACCGGGCGACACTGGAAGCAGTAAATAATTTTTCATTCAACGAGTGTACCAGTGTATCGGTGTCCAGAGTCACCACTTGAGGATCTTTGAACGTTCTGCTCCTGCGCAATGGTACAGGAGAGTCAAAGTCAATTTTATGCTATGTTTTTACATGGTTTTCATTTGTTGTCTGACGACTCTAGCAAGTGGACGAGTTCATGATCCCGGGCTGACAGACAATGTGGCGTTATGTAATTAATAATGTTGCGATACGTTTTTGAATCGATCTTTAGGAGAGGAAATGAATTACAGAATAAAAAATACAGGGTGCCATTTAAAAAAGTCATACCGGTATTCATATCTTTGTAAAAAACAAAGCTACAACGAAGGAAATCGCGCTGATTGATATCCCCCTGATGGCTAAAGAACATTTACTTGAAACATTTTGTAATTTGCATCTGAACAAACAGTTATTTTGGGTGGTCAAGATAAATAGGACACCCTATATATATCGTCACTCAGTTTATACACCGTTCACCGCTTCCACTTTCTAGGCGAATCTAGTAGATACTGATGGCATACGCAAACAAAGGGATCGAGACAGGGTAACGACCAGTGGGTGCGTAACACACCTAACGTGCAGGTAACGCAATTGTGATCTTAACTGACTTTGGCTACTAGGAAAACTAGCGCAGTTTACGCTTACTTACGACGGTGTACGGTAGCGTACGGCAGCCTGCTATAGCCCAAGGCATGAGTGAAAAAGGGTTGCTTGCAATCGTATTTAATACCGGTGATTTAACAATACAGTATGTCGTCTGCTGATTCACACATGAGTGCCACAAGGAATGCGAACACAGCAGCCTCGCCGGCTGCGGCCGTTGTGCAGGCCAGGACCCAGCAGCGATGTTGTGCAGGTGGCCGGCCTGGACAGGAGTTCCTTGGCGCAAGCCCAACATAGCTTGCTCGCAATTTGTGAGGCCGATCCCAGCACTCTAGAAGCGGGACGTGCTCCTGAACGAGAGCCGACAGCACTTCACGGCTGTTGAGAGGTTTGAAGGCGGAAGACCAGCGCCCGAATCAGCAACACAACATACAGCTAGGGTTATGCTACTCTGGCGTCTCGCCCAACAATTTGTAGGTGGTAGTCTGCAGACAACTGGTACGGACCTTACCAGGGGAGGGCCGAGGTCCGCTCATATCTATAATCAAGGCAGCGATATAACAGCACAGGCAGGTAGGAGCTGATAATCTAAGTCTCACTGAAGTGGGCTGGCTGTATACCTGAAAGTGAATTCTTCTTTGGGATGCACGCATCACATCACACTTCGCCAGCGAAGTTAAAGAGAAGTTACAGAGAAGTGTAATTTTGTAGCATACTTTGGTCATATGAATATTACGGATGGAGTATGGACGATTCCGAGGTTAGTTAAAGCTTTCCTTGAATTATCTGTATCTGAATCGGCGAAGGAACTCAGAATTGAAAATTATGTTGGAAGGCTCTTAAAAGTTTTTGCGAATATTGCCAGAACACTGATGCATTTACAGAAGAAAGACTGAAACTTTTGAGTTTGAGAAACTGATGGGCGATCTGTTTACTTCTTAAAAACCATTCAACAGCAAAATAACATTTTTTATTTAAGACAAGAAGTTTCAGAAGATTATGCTGTCGTCTTTAGGTCTTAAAATCTTTTGTTGTAGAACATGGTCAGCATAAAATAACGTGTTTTACAACAAAAGATTTTAAGACCTCAAGATGACAGCATACTTCCTTGAAACGGGTTGTATTAAATAAAAAAAAAAAAAAAAATGTGATGAGGTCTTGATTGTTGAATGGTTTTTGGGGAAAGATTGTCAGCGTGATTTCGGTGCTAACAGTATTCGCGAGTGCGACCTGCATGTACTCTCATTATTCCATCTTGGTTCTTGTACAAACTGTCCCCATAGCTTACCCCAATTTCCCCTAGAATTTCGCACATCTTGTGTCATTAGACATTGTTGAACGCTTTTTCCAGGTCGATAAATACTATGCATTTATCTTGATTCTTTAAAGTTTTGCTTCTGTTATGAGCTGCAACATCAGAACTGCCCCTCTGGTACCTATAACTTTCCTGAAGCCAAACTTATCGTCATATGGTACATTTTCAGTTTTCTTTTCCATTCTTCTGTATATTATTATTGAAAGCATCTTGAATAAATGAGCTGCTGAGCTGATTGTGTGATAATTCTCGCACTTATCAGCTCTTGCGGTCTTCGAAACTGTGTGGATGGTTCCTTGCAAAAGTCAGATGGTTTATCCATTCTACACACCAACTTGAATAGTCGTTTTATTGCCAATTCCCCCAGAGATTTTAGAAATTCTTATAGGATGTTACCTATACCTTCTCCCTTATTTTATCTAAAGTCTTCAAAAACTCTTTTAAATACTGAGCCTAATACTGGATTTCCTATCCCTTCTACATAGGCCGCTGTTTCTTCTTCTATTATATCAGGCAAATCTTCTCTTTGATAGAGGCTTTCAGTGTACTTTTTCCACCTAACAGCTCTTTCCTCTACATTTAACTGTGGAATTACCATTCTTGCTTTTAATTTCTTCGAAGTTTGTTTCGACTTTCCTGTATTATGAGTCAGTCCTTCAGACAATAATTTCTTTTTCGATTTCGTCACATTTTTCAAGAAACCATTACGTCTTAGTTTTCCTGCACTTTCTATTTATTTCATTCGTCCGCGAATTTTATTTCTGTATTCTTGAATTTCCCTGAACATTTTTGTACTTCCTTCATCCTATCGATCAACTGAAGTATTTCTTGTTACACATGGCTTCTACGCAGATACAATCTTTGTACCAACGTTTTTCTTTTCAAGTTCTGTGATTGCCTTTTCTTTGGAGATGTCGATTACTCTTCAACTGTACTGTGCCCTCTGTAGCCTCAGAGAACTTCAAACCTATCTCTTCATTGCCCCCTTAGTATTTCCGTATTCCACTTATTTGCGTTTTGATTCTTCCTTAATAGACTCTTACACTTAAGCCTACTCTTTATCACTAATGAATTGTGATCTGAGTCTTTGTCTGCTCCTGTATACATATTACAAACTAGTATCTCATTTCGGAATCTTTGTCTGACCATGATGTAAGGTAACTAAAAGCTTTCTATATGTTCCGACCTTTTTCAAGTATACCTTCTTCTCTTGTGATTCTTCAACAGAATATTCGCTATTACTAAGAACAGTCAAAATGTTACTACAATTACTCTATACTGCAAAGCATTGTTTAACGTTGTTACAAAATCCTCGAAAAGTACTTGACCGATTTACTTGTGATTTTACACGATCCTCCAATCAACATTCGAAAGGACATAGGCTATATAGTTTTTTAATGCAGGAATATATATATGTAATATATAACCAGGATACTGTGTTAGCAAAAATGTTGAAAAGTTCTTAACCGATTCAGATGGGATTTTACACGGTACTCTAATAAACTTTCGGAAGGACGTAGGCTTGGTGCATATACCCTTTGTCAGGCAACAATTGCCCTGGGATTAAGAGCCAGCTACCTATGATATTTCAAGGGATGTGACGTCATAAACATTTATTCACAAAAAAAGGCCACATGCTTGACATTTAAATTTATTACTTCTTTGCTACAATTTGTCCGTAGCTCATGGTCTCACGGTAGCGTTCTCGCTTCCTGAGCACGGGGTCCCGCGTTCGATTCCCAGCGGAGTCCGGGGTTTTCACCTGACTCGAGATGTCGGGGTGTTGTTGTCTTGATCAAAGTAATTCATCCCCATAACGGACGGAGGCAGGCAACGGCAAACCACGTCCATTAGGGCCTCGCCTAGAACCGCGGCGCGGGTCTCCCACATCGTTCCCCTACGCTCTGTCAAGAACCATGGGACTTCATCTCCATGTCCAGTGCTACTATTTCGCAGACGCTATCCACATATGCCGCTGAATGTACCTACACCAATATATCAATGTACGACGCGTAGTTATAGAGATATGGTAACATAAACACTGATATGCGTGAATGATGTTTTAATAAATCTGTTCTTTACTAGCGAGATACTCCTACAGTCGAGTCGACTTTAGAAAATTCCTGAGACTTGGCGACGCTGTTGACAGCTTTCAACTGCGAAGCGCTAATGGCTGTAGGTGAAACCAGTAACCATCCATAGCGCTGTGAAGAGGCTTGCCAAAGAGACTGTAAGTAGGCTGTTTAGGCTCTTATGTTGCTAACGTCACGTAGCGCTCTGTATGAAAATGACTGGTTGTGCTGTGTGCAGTCTGTGACTTGATGGCATTGTTGGAATATTCGCTGTTGTAGTGTTGGGCAGTTGGATGTGAACAGTGCGTAGCGTTGCGCAGTTGGAGTTGAGCCGCCAGCAGTGGTGGATGTGGGGAGAGAGATGGGAGAATTTTGAGAGTGTACAATCTGGACGTGTGTCCATCAGAAAGAATAAATTTGTGATACTGGATATCATGAACTTATATATATATATATATATATGATGACTTTTGAACACTATTAAGGTGAATACACTGTTTGTTCTCTGTGAGAATCTTTCATTTGCTAACTATGCCTTTTTTTATTTAGCTGGCAATATTGGCGCTCGCTGTATTGCAGTAGTTCGAGTAACGAAGACTTTTATGAGCTAAGTGATTCATGACAGGTATAGGGTGTTGTTAGTCAGGGCCATTCTTTTGTAGGGATTATTGAAAATCAGATTGCGCTAAAAATATTGTGTGTCAGTTTAGCGAAGATCAGAATAAGTAAAGAGAGAAATATCTAAGTACATTCAGTTCTGCTCAGCTGATTGAAAATCAAATAACGTAAGGGGTGTATCAGCACAGTAATTCTAAAATTTTTCCAAGGGGACGTTTCAAGAGTATATAAGTTGGCGTTGTAGACACGAGAAGCAGCTGCCGCAGTATACAGAAACAGTCCGGGATCATCTCACACCGTGTCTACTGCAGGAGCACATGTAATAAAAAGCTGGCACAATGTGTATCCAGGCAATGCTGGCTTTGACAGCTAGTTTAACTTATGACAAAAACCTCCCAGAATTTTTTTGTACAGTAGACCTTCTTACGGTAATTTTGGCTGGCATCCAGTAACCGATGAAGGAGATAGGACGCACTGTGACCAAGCTGTCTGCCGATGTTATCGGGCGACGTCTGGCAACAATTGTCACTGCCACTGTGACAACTCGCAGCACTGTCGCCAGTTTTCTTACTGAGTAGCAGTCAAGGTTGCAGGCGAAAACAGTAGCCATGTGCAGAGCTGTGACAACAATGAAGCGTTGCCATAGAGACTATTAAAAAACTCGCGTTAGGCTATTGGCTGAGACAGGCCAGCGAAGCTGCCGCTCCCAGTCCGGTGCAAGTGTCAAGGGTCAACTTACGCCGACTTGACTATAGGACTCACAAGGGAACCTCCCCATCGCACCCCCCTCAGATTTACTTATACGTTGCCACAATGGATAGGCCTTGAGAAACTGAACACAGATCAATCGAGAAAACAGGAAGAAGTTGTGTGGAACTATGAAAAAAATAAGCCCATGCGCGAGATATGCAACATCAAGGACAGCCTGAGCTAAGGAGCGCCGTGGTCCCGTCATTAGCGTGAGCAGCTGCGGAACGAGAGGTTCAAGTCTTCCCTCGAGTGAAAAGTTTACATTCTTTATATTAGCAAAGTTATGATCTGTCCGTTCGTTCATTGTCGTCTCTCTTCACTGTAATAAATTTAGTGTCTGTGTTTTGCGACCGCACCGCAAAACCGTGCGATTAGTAGACGAAAGGACGTGCCTCTCCAATGGGAACCGAAAACATTTGATCGCAAGGTCATAGGTCAACCGATACCTCCACAGGAAAACACGTCTGATGTATTCTATACGACACTGGTGATGGCATGTGCGTCACATGACAGGAATATGTTGTCGACCCACCTAACTTGTAAATTTGGCGAATGGGTAAAAACATCCTTCTACCTTGACCGATTTAGGTTTTCTTGTGAATGTGATAATCACTCCCAAAAAAGTGATGAAAACATAAAAAATTAAACTTTTTTACTCGAGGGAATACTTGAACCAAGGACCTCTCGTTCCGCAGCTGCTCACGCTAACCACTTTTTTTTCCTCTATCCACTTTTTTCCATCCATCCTTTCTTTCCCAGCAATCCAATTTTTTCTTAACCACTTTTATTTTATTTTTATTTCCTTTATTTATTTATTTGTTTATTTGTATTTTTAGGATGGTCAGGGCGTGGTACACGCAGCACTAGCAGTGTTCACGGCACTGCCAGTGCGTCGAGGCCAAAACACCTCCCACCCCTTTTTCATGTTCCCTGTTGGGTCATAGCACTAAATGTGCAGAAATCTTAACACAATATTGCCATTCTCCGATGTAAGAAAGACAAAGAAGCCTCTTCTCTGAGCAGAAACTGAACACTGATAAAAAAAAAAACAAAAAACAACTTAACAATTCTTCTCGAGTCACACAAATACTTTGTAAGTCGAACACGAGTAATTTTGAAAAAAAGGGCAGTTCCGGAAGCAAGATAATAGTAAATAATAATAAGAAACCAAGTGACTTTTAATTTACTTCTGTTCGTTCTCGTTCAAGGTGTTGTAGTGGTTCCACATATTTAGCCAACACCCATTCTTTCAAGAATGATCTTCAGCATGTTGCCGTAGTGCTTCTTGTGGTTGCGATACGTGTTGATTTTTGCATGTTCACACTTCATATAAACGCGGAATTCAATTTCGTTGTACGACCCAAGCCTGTGGATGACATAACTAAAATATTTTCCCAGTAAACAGCTAATGGCGTTGGTTTTTAATTTCGGAAAATATGTCATGTCTGGTCTCAGGAGGAGCGATGGCGTTACATATTCCGTAGAGGATCTAGTGAGAAAGGCGATTTGACCACGGCGCTCCTTAGCTCACACTGTCCTTGATGTTGCCGATCCTGCACATGGACTACTAAGTTTGTATACTTTACTTATTTTTTTCATAGTTCCACACAACCTCTTCCTGTGTTCTCGAGTGATCTGTGTTCAGTTTCTCAAGGCCTATCCACTGTGCCAACTTATTGCTAAATCCGAGGGGGGTGCGATGGGGAGGTTCCCTTGTCAGAGACGAGCGGCAACAGGTACTGAGCCGAGGAACTGGTGGGCACGGCCCGCAGCCTTGTGCCGGCGCCCCTGGCCAGCGTTCAGTCCGTCCCGTCGCCATCGCGCCGCTCCGAGCCACGCTTCGCCTGGCTCCGCTCTGCGCTGCGGACAGCCGCGGCGCGCAGGGGTCACGGGGTCACCGGCGGCCACGGCGAGCCGGCCTCTGCGCGCCGCTCCAGCTGTTGCCACGGCGACAGCCCGGACGCTCATCACGCGCTGCGTCGATAGCACGACCAGGCCGCAGCACGGCTACAAACACTCGCCCTGCCGGCTCTCGTCGTCCCGTGTTTCCTCCCACCCGTCCCTGACCGCAGGCCGTAATTACCCAGTACCAGCTACTGTAAATATCGCCACTGTCAGACAGTGGACAATCTTCCACGTATAGAAAGTAACGTGATACGCAGAGCAACCTGTTGCATCTCCTCCCAGCATCCTCCTGCTCTTCATCCATCGTTACACGTAGTCCATAGATGCTTCACAGCTAGCTACCACTTTTTCGGCCATCTTCTGACTGGAACTAGATGCATTCAAGTTATAACAACTGTGAAATATTTGATTAGGTCTAGAAACAGATAACAACACTCGGCTCCTTTTAAAATACGGGTACACTCTTTGCCATAGCGTGACACAAATGGCAGTACTGAAGGCGGAAAGAACTCCAGCGGTGGCTCTAAGCACTATGCGACTTAACATCTGAGGTCATCAGTCCCCTAGACTTAAAACTACTTAAACCTAACTAACCTAAGAACATCACACACACCCATGCCCAAGGTAGCATTCGAACCTGCGACCGCAGCAGCACCGCGGTTCCGGACTGCAGCGCCTAGAACCGCTTGGCCACAGCGGCCGGCGAGAGTAAGCATTTTTATACGTAACCCATAATTACACAGAGATGACGAAATTCATGCGATACCCCCTAATATCGTGTCGGATCTCCTTTTGCCCAACGCAGTGCAGTTACTCGACGTGGCGTGCGATTGACAAGACGTTGGAAGTCCCCTGCAGAAATACGGAGCCATGCTGCCTCCACAGCCGTCCATAACTGCTAAAGTATTGCCTGTGGAGCATTTTGAGCACGAACTAACCTCTCAATTACGTCCCATAAACGTTCGATGGGGTTCAGGGCGGGAGATTTGGGTTGCCAACTCATTGGTTCAAATTGTCCATAATGTTCTTCAAACCACTCGAGAAGAATTGTGGCTTTCTGATATTGCGCACTGTTATCCTTAAAAATTCCATAGTTATTTGGGAACATGAAGTCCATCAAACGCTACAAATAGTCTCCAAGTAGCCGAACGGGACCATTTCCTGTCAGATCAGTTCAGTTCGACCAGAGGAGCCAGTCCAATCTATGTAAATACAGTCCACACCACTATGGAGCCACCATCAGCTTGCATAGTGCCTCTTTGCCAAAAAAAAAAAAAAAAATGGCTCTAAGCACTATGGGACTAAACATCTGAGGTCATCAGTCCCCTAGAACTTAGAAATACTTAAACCTAACTAACCTAAGGACATCTCACACAACCATGCCCGAGGCAGGATTCGAACCTGCGACCGTAGCACCAGCGAGATTCCGGACTGATGCGCCTAGAACCACTCGGTCACAGTGGCCGGAGCCTCTTTGACAACTTGCATCCATAGTTTCGTGGGATCTGTGCCACATTCGAGGCCTACCTCCAGCTCTTACGAGCTGAAATCGGGATTCATCTGACGAGGCCACGGTTGTACCATTCGGAGAGGGTCCAACTCAAATGGTCACGAGCCAAGGAGTGGAGGTGCAAGCGATGTCGTGCTGCTAGCAAATCTGCGATAATGCCATAGCCCATTAACGTCAAATTTCGCCGAACTGTCTTAAGGGATACGTTCGTCGTACGTCCTAAATTGATTTCCGCTGTTATTTTACGCAGTATTGCTTGTCTGTTAGCACTGAGAAGTCTATGAAAATGACGCTGCTGTCTGCCGTTGAGTGGAAGCCGTCGACCAGAACACTGTCCGTGGTGAGAGGTATTGTTTGAAATGTGGTTTTCTCGGCGCACTCTTGACACTGTGTACCTTGGAATATTGAATTCCCTAACGATTTAATATCCCATGGGTCTTCCTCCAGCTACCATTCCGCGTTGGAAGCCTGTTAATTCCTGTAGTGCGAGCGTAATCACGTCGGAAACATTTTCACATGAACCACCTGAGTACATATGAGAGCTCCACCAATGCACGCACCCCCCCCCCCCCCCTCTTTTACACCTTTGTGTATGCGATACTGCCGCCATCTGTATATGTGCATATCGCTCTCCCATCACTTTTGTCATCTCAGCGCACAATAGTGGCGTAATTTACTACCGCTAGTGTCACATGTTTTTCAGTTCCGTTCCTATTGCAACGTTGCCACTATGCCTCTATGTAAACTTAGTACCGGCTGTGCTTTTGAATTGTACAGACGCGTGCTTACCAGATGTTATTATTTCCTTAGGTACTTAGCGTTGCGATCAAAATCTACCCCACGAAGCTATGAACGTAACTTTTGTTATTTGTCATCATAAATTTTTAAAATTGTTTTAGATCGAATGGACCGACGTGAGAACGATGATAAAATTTTGGAGTTATTGTTAGTTAATGAAGACTGCTGACCCACTGGCTACATCAAAATCTTTTCAAGATGCAGCCAAGTTTCGCGACAGTGAAACAGAAACATATGATATTGAGACTGACAGGGAAATAGAGTTAGAATTTTGAAAGTGATGGCAGGGTCGACGAATCTGCAGTGCAAATCCAAGCGAGACAGAGACAGCCAGAAACGTCGAAAGTCGCACGATGTCTTGTATGTCCACGCCTTAAAAACAGAAAAACTCCAAGAAAAATGTTCTAAATATCAAAAATACGTATGCAAAGTGCATTCCATTGCCAAAAAGGTGTGCATTTACTGTGTTGAGCGAACGTAAGTGCTCAGTGGATTCGCAACGGAAAAAGCATGCGAAGTTCAGAAGAACGCGAAATCACGAAGATGGGCTAAAATTTACAGACGCGCGAAATTTGGCACGTACTTCGATGCGAGATGCCTTTAATAGGTTCCACAACGAAACATTGTCTCGAAATTTGGTAGAAAATCCGAAGAAATTCTGGACGTATGTAAAGTACACAAGCGGCAAGACGCAGTCAATACCTTCGCTGCGCAGTGCCGATGGTACTGTTATCAACGACTGTGCCGCTAAAGCGGAGTTATTGAACGCAGTTTTCCGAAATTCCTTCACCAGGGAAGACGAATGGAATATTCCAGAATTTGAAACACGAACATCTGCTAGCATGAGTTTCTTAGAAGTAGATACCTTAGGGGTTGCGAAGCAATTCAAATCGCTTGACACGGGCAAGTCTTCAGCTCCAGTTTGTATACCGATTAGGTTCCTTTCAGATTACGCTGATACTATAGCTCCCTACTTAGCACTCATATAGAACCGCTCGCTCACCGATAGATCTGTACCTACAGATTGGAAAATTGCGCAGGTCGCACCAGTGTTCAAGAAGGGTAGTAGGAGTAATCCATTTAACTACAGACCTATATCATTGACGTCGGTTTGCAGTAGGGTTTTGGAGCATATATTGTATTCAAACATAATGAATTACCTCGAAGGGAACGATCTATTGACACGTAATCAGCATGGCTTCAGAAAACATCGCTCTTGTGCAACGCTGCTAGCTCTTTATTCGCACGAAGTAATGGCCGCTATCGACAGGGGATCTCAAGTTCATTCCGTATTTCTAGATTTCCGGAAAGCTTTTGACACCGTTCCTCACAAGCGACTTCTAATCAAGCTGCGGAGCTATGGGGTATCGTCTCAGTTGTGCGACTGGATTTGTGATTTCCTGTCAGGAAGGTCGCAGTTCGTAGTAATAGATGGCAAATCATCGAGTAACACTGAAGTGATATCAGGTGTTCCCCAGGGAAGCGTCCTGGGACCTCTGCTGTTCCTGATCTATATAAATGACCTGGGTGACAATCTGAGCAGTTCTCTTAGATTGTTCGCAGATGATGCTGTAATTTACCGTCTAGTAAGGTCATCCGAAGACCAGTATCAGTTGCAAAGCGATTTAGAAAAGATTGCTGTATGGTGTGTCAGGTGGCAGTTGACGCTAAATAACGAAAAGTGTGAGATGATCCACATGAGTTCCAAAAGAGATCCGTTGGAATTCGATTACTAGATAAATAGTACAATTCTCAAGGCTGTCAATTCAACTAAGTACCTGGGTGTTAAAATTACGAACAACTTCAGTTGGAAGGACCACATAGATAATATTGTCGGGAAGGCGAGCCAAAGGTTGCGTTTCATTGGCAGGACACTTAGAAGATGCAACAAGTCCACTAAAGAGACAGCTTACACTACACTCGTTCGTCCTTTGTTAGAATATTGCTGCGCGGTGTGGGATCCTTACCAGGTGGGATTGACGGAGGACATCGAAAGGGTGCAAAAAAAGGGCAGCTCGTTTTGTATTATCACGTTATAGGGGAGAGAGTGTGGCAGATATGATACACGAGTTGGGATGGAAGTCATTACAGCATAGACTTCCGAATGCGAAAATATTTTGTTGATCCCAACCTACATAGGTAGGAATGATCATCAAAATAAAATAAGAGAAATCAGAGCTCGAACAAAAAGGTTTAGGTGTTCGTTTTTCCCGCTCGCTGTTCGGGAGTGGAATAGTAGAGAGATAGTATGATTGTGGTTCGATGAACCCTCTGCCAAGCACTTAAATGTGAATTGCAGAGTAGTCATGTAGATGTAGATGTAGATGTACCTACAGTCATTTCTTTCATTAAAAGTCATTCTCCATTTCCTTCTTTATAGTTTACTTCATTGATCGTTTTTTGATCTCAAAATATGTTTCTGAACGTTGTTCATGTAGATTTTCTTTGTTTTATTAAGTTAATTCCAAAACCTTGCTTCTGAGGGCAATGTTAATGTAAGAGCCTCAATTGTTGGAAAGGTCATGCTTTCTTCTTTTAACAAAGATTGATTTTTCATAAGTAGAAACCTTCTCTTACTAATTCCTTCGTAACAGTTTACAGAAACATGGAACGGAATAAGTTTCGGATAGTTTTTCCTTAGGGGTCAAAAATTATCCCCGAAGTTACTAACGTCAGTCGAAATAGCAGATATAGTCAAGGGTTAAAATGGTATACTTTTCATTACAAGAACGGCACGTAATCATTCGTTTTCTCCACTTGTGTGGTGTGACACCGACTGCATTTCATTTCCAATTGAATGAGACATGTAGTGATGTCACAATTTGACTAATGTGCGTCTGTGGGTATGACATTTCAGAGAAGACACGACATCATATGACAACAAACCGAGACAATCTCAGTCTCACACCACTGTGTCTAACGATATGATCGAGATCGAGTGAATGGAGAAAGCTGTTTTGGAGGATCACCTAATGAATGTGGAGCACTTCGCCTCCAAAGCTGGCATTTCCGTGGGATCTGTTAACACAATACCGCATGGAGACCTGAAAATAGGGAAAGTGTCCTCCAGGTGGGTGACACGAGCACTGAAGGACGACCACAGAGTTGTGCGCGTGGTATGTTTGCCAGTCAACGTGACGCGTGATGACGGCACGAATGGAACACTCTTTTCACTGTTTGTGACAATGGATGGTGAATGCCGTTTTTCAGTCAAGAAACGAGGCGCCAGTCAGCTCAATGAAAGCACACAGTCACCGCCACCAAAATATTTCGGGATTGCCAGTGCTGCAAAAATGATGGCCACTGTGGTCTGGGACAACGGTGGCGCAATCCTTACTCATTGTGTTCCAAAGAGCGCAACGGTGGAGTGCATCCTACCAAGATGTTCTGAACAATGAGTTGCTTCCAGTATTGCGTGAAATATGGCCGTAAAAGGCTGCACGAATGCTGTTTCACCAAGTCAACGCACAATGGCATCAGGCGTACGCAACGCAGCACCTTTGAAGTGATGTCTCATGTTCCCTACGTCGAGGAATAACGCAAGTTTCGTAGTTTTAGTTTGATTTGTATGTTAGAAAAAAAAATCGGAGATATTGTAACTAGAATGCACAGTGTATATGAGGGTCACTCCAAAAGAAATGCCCATCATTTTTTTCGAAATTTAAAGTTTGTCCTATATATTTGATATTCACGGAATTCATAGAAACATTTTCACCGCTTTTATTCAAATTCAGTTTTATGTGTTTCTACAAGTCGCGCTGTGGTACCACTTGATCAAGATGCCTGCTGCACTTGATATCATTTTGATGCAATACGCTGTTGTATTCTTAGAGTTCCAGTGTTGTGATAACGAGGCAGTGACAAATATTCTTAAGAGATAGGAAAAGGTGCTATGGACGACGCCTGAATAACTCCTGAATACCATTTTCATTTAGGTTTTGTCACATTCCTCTCGCAGCCGTTTCGCTTTAACTCCCCTGGATTTCCTACTGACTTCAGTCCTGAGCAATCTGAATTTGTATTTCACTTTCTTTTCTTGAACATATTTATGTATCTCGATTACGTCGGATAATCTCCATATTTCTTCTGTTACCGATAGTTTCTTTGCACTTACCATTCTTGCATTTATTTGTGTCTGTGCATCTCCCATGACAGCCATTTTGTATGATTTCCTGTCTTTCTGAGGTGGATGTACGCTGTGGGACTCAGTATCACAGTATCTTCATACTCGGAAAACTTCGGAAACTCATCATTCATCA
Organism: Schistocerca gregaria; assembly: GCF_023897955.1. NCBI lineage: Eukaryota > Metazoa > Arthropoda > Insecta > Orthoptera > Acrididae > Schistocerca > Schistocerca gregaria. The sequence goes on from NC_064926.1 coordinate 428,305,428, forward strand.
GTACTGCGATCTCCTGCTACCCGACTGTTTGTGACGAGTTAATAAGCTTCACTCTCCTGGGCATTCCTTACAATTCAGTATATGGTTCCGGAATTTCTGTGTCTCCACTTTCCAGTCCAGTTGATGTTTTCCTCTATCTCTAGATCTTTTCCAACTATATCTACTATGTTGTTGTCCTTAAACGTTTGTGTTACAAACAGGACATTTGTCTAATTCCACTTCGAAATGTGGAACATAAAACCAAGTTTTCTGAAGATACGTGAACAGTTATGTGATGTAATTAATTTAGAAACTACATTAGTCTGACAGCACCAATTCAACAACTCATATACTTCTGTAATATGAAATCTAATTTTATATCTGCACATATAGTTAAACAAAAATGATAAAATATAAAAAAAAGCTCGTGAAATTTTAAAATTCCCTTCTACAAAGACGAATGAAACGACAAATACTTGTGAAGCGAAACTATATATATAACTAAGAGCTGCTGTAAGAGAAAATTTATCCTCAATATTTACAGTATTGTACAATGTAATTTTGGGGTAACTGTGTTTGTTGTACTCTATTAGTATCAGTAAATCTCTCACCCTCGATTCTTGAAGGAATCGAGCTCGCTTGTATAGAACAGCTTCAAATGTCTAATTACTTTATAAATGAGTTTACTTGTTGAATATTTGAAGTTAAGGACGTAAACCCATTATGGTGGGAGACCCAAAAATTCTGATTATATTGTTGTTATTAGTTTAGGTTTAATCACCCATGCACTAAAGAAAAAAATTGTAACAGGTTTGCAATTAGATGATAAGTTAAATCTAGAAGAATTGACAATGATACGAGCAACTCTGCAACCCTGTTACGAGTACAGTGTCTCACCAGAAATATACACTGATGGCCACTGAAATTGCAATACGACGAAACTGGCATGTAACAAGCGTCAAAAAGAATGCTTTGCACTTGCTTGGATATGCAGGTGATTAGCATTTCAACTGTGGAATTAACAGTATCTACATTCCGAGTACGGTGTGATACAGCTGCCTTTATCTAAAGGTTTTATGCAGCCTACAACGACTTCGAAACCACGCGGAAGATTTTAATATTCTATCACCCATTCATAAGTGCCATTCGAAAGTTGCCTCGAATATCATGTTGTGCCTAGTGTGAGTAGGGAAAACTGCAGGATCATAGTCTTTCAGAAATACAATTTATAATTCCACGATATTGTTGCTCACGTTGTTAAGGGTCACATGACTTTCATGCGAATTTGGGAATGACTGATACAGAAGGAGCATACTCAACGCCATGTGAGAACTCAGCTGCCCCAAGTGAATAGTTCATGAGAAGACAAACGTATTGTTTGCTTGGCCATGCTCGATTGTACAGCCATGTCATATATCTTGAGGCAGAAAATGAGTGTTTTTGCTTGCAAGGCAAGTATTCACACGAACAGGGTGATGATGCCTGGAACACTACAAACTGTGAATGTAGCAACCAGTGTTGCGGCTTCCCTTGACACGAAAGCAGACAGAAGCTCGCCAATAGTGGTGCATACTAGACACAAGAGTGTCACCAAGTCTTGTTTCCAAATGAATCCTGGTTCTTCTTGCAACACAATGGACGTATCCATGTGTGTGGAGGCTGCAGGGAAAACGAACTTTGCCAGATTGCATTCGAATAGTGACACACGTCCAACACCTGCCGTGATGGCATGCTGTGTCACCGGGATTGCATGGCCAGTAATTTGCTCACTTTTGGCGTGTTAAGGTTGGAGGCTTCACCCTGTCTGTGAGGTTTCCTTGATGTTATCGTTCAACAAGAAAGTGGAAGACCATGTGTTGCCCGTGTTCTTCTATCTTGGTATGGTGTTCACCTCCTCTAACTAGCAGATTCTCCATTGACCATATCTAATTAAAAGTTGCCGACAGACTGGCGCACCAACATTCACCAGCTGCTACAACTGATGGACTGCGACATACAGAGTGTGTGGAAAACAGGTTCCAATATTTAAAGAGGTTGCAGTGTACATCAAGGGACGAAAAATGTTTCCTATAAACATTGGTCATCAACATATCTTTGGAACTATTTTCTGCATGTATATGTGGAACATATTTTGAAGACAGAGCACTATTTTGCACACTGAGCACTATGGCATGAGACAAATGAGGAAATAATATATGTACTAGACATTTATGCAGCACAAAGTGTCCAAATTAGTATCAAGTATGCATCCGACACAAGAATACATACAGTATTCCACTGCATGCTGCAGTACACAGCATTTTGGTCAGGTGTTTTATTTTCATTCAGTGTACCTGTTGCGCTCATATGTTGCAGTGGACATTCAGCTCTCAATGGAGGCCAACCATTCAAACCAGTTTACAGGTATGTAACCTGTACGCTGCTAATTATCCAAAACACTGTACACTATCTGTAAAGATGTTTAGTATCTTGTTCCAGTGACTTTTGGAAATGGGATTCGTTGTACCACGAACACTGGTTCGCCACAGACCTCAGAGTATGTGCACAGCTGATACGGAACAACGAATATTAAAACATGTGGAGGACAACCCTGCAATGAGTGAAAGACAGCTGCTGCTGACGTAGTTACTGTGTGTGTTGTCTGGACAGTCCTCCATGAATAGTTGCTCTATCCCTGCGGGGAGTCAGTTCTCTGCTGACACACTATTGATCTGCCAGACTGCAGTTCTGCCAGTGGTTTCTCCATTTGTGAGCTCAAGATATGCAGTTCTTGGCGATGGTGTTGCTTAATGATGAGGTGGTCTTCACAAGAGCTGGTGTAATATAATACCATAATATGCATGTACAGGATGATACCAACCTGTATGCACTTCAAGAGAGAGACATGAACATGTTTAGTATGAAAGTTTGGTCAGATGTCTATGGGGTACTGGGTCCCTACATTCTACACAACACATTGAATGGTGCTGGTGTCATCATTTCCTTTGGAACCAGTTAACTATTTTCCTGGAGAACGTGCCATCACTTGAACAACTGCGGATGTGATACATGCTTGATGGGGCATCAGCCCATTTTCAACCTCAGGTAAGGCGACACCTATCACGAGTCTTTCAGGAGCGATGGACTGGTGGATTGGGGCCCAATACATTGGCCTGCCCATTCTCCTGCCTTAACAGTCTGGATTTTTGGCTTTGGGGATCTTAATCCTGTGAATGTTTGGTTTTGGGACTGTGTAAAGACTTTGATGTATACTGTTCCTATAAATGATGTGGATACACTATGAGAAGAAGTGTTTAATGCCTGCGACTCATACTGGCAACAACCAGATACGTTCCAACGAGTGAATGTAGAGGAGAAAGTTGCATTGCAATGGATGGCAGCCACATCAACTACATGTTGTGAAGAGTTATTCGGAGACATTGTGATCATTGACATCAGTGGTAGTAGACTTAGCTCCAAGGATATGAGATTTATGTCAAGTTTAATACGAACCATGTTTCCTCCTTTCTTGCATACTACATCCTCTATAAAATATTGAAATATTTTTTTGCGGCACTCTGTAGAGTTGAAGCACGTAGTGTTGAAGCATCTATCATCCAATAACAGTTCAACTAATTGCCCAGCCTTGGCAGAACTCTTGGTCATGCCACGAAAGATGAATGGAATCATCATCATCATATGTAGAAATAACTTCAGGTGTGCCCCAGAGTTGAGTGTTGGTACCCTTGCTGTTCATGTTCTGTATTAAAACATTGCAGAAAATGTTAATAGTAGCCGCAGACTGCAGATAATGAGTTGAGTTGAGTTGTTTGAGGAAGGAGACTAGACAGCGAGGTCATCGGTCTCATCGGGTTAGGGAAGGAACCATCCCGGCATTTGCCTGGAGCGACATAGGGAAATCACGGAAAACTTAAATCAGAATGGCCGGACGCAGGATTGAACCGTCGCCCTCCCGAATGCGAGTCCAGTGTGCTACTGCAGATGATGCAGATATGTATAATTAAATGCTGACCGAAAGAGGCTGCATAAATATTGACTATAATTTTGATTTCAAAGTGGGGCGAAGATTGGCAACTTGCTTTAAATGATCAGAAATGTAAAACTGTGCACTTCACAAAACGAACAAAAAGATAAACGTAGTACCCGATGACTACAATATCAATGAGTCACAGTTGGAATCGGTCAATTCATACATATACCTGAGTGTAACACTTTGTAGGTCTATTAAATGCAATGATCACATTGGCTCAGTCATTGGTGAAGCACGTGGTAGGCTTCAGTTTATTGGTAGATTACTAGGGAAGTGCTATCAGTCTGCAAATTATTCACATTACCCACTCCTGAGTACTGCTCAAGTTCAATTGTTCAAATGTATGTGAAATCTTATGGGACTTAACTGATAAGGTCATCAGCCCCTAAGCTTACACACTACTTAACCTAAATTATCCTAAGGACAAACACACACACCCATGCCCGAAGGAGGACTCGAACCTCCGCCAGGATCAGTCGCACAGTCCATGATTGCAGCGCCCCTGACCGCTCGGCTAATCCCGCGGCTACTGCTGAAGTGTGTGGGATCTGTACCAAATAGGGCTAACAAGCGATACTGAAAGTATGCAGAGAGGGGGCAGCACGAATGATCACAGATTTGTTTGACACGTGAGAAAGTGTTAACAGAAATGCTGAAGAAACTGTACTGGCAGACTCTTGAAGACTGACGGAAACTATCCCGAGAAAGTCTGCTAACAAAGTTTCAAGAGCCGGCTCTAAATGACGAGTCTTCATGTGAACGAAACGGGAAGAAACCACAATAACTGGTACGACCCGACATGACTTCCGTCATGCTCTTTACGGTGGTTTGTATAGTATGCACGTAGATGTAGATAGCTCCACTGATTGCTAAATTCCGAGTCCAGTATAGACCTAGTTCACCTACAGATATCTACATCTACATCTAAGTCCAAACTCAGCAAGGCACCTGACGGTGTGTGGTGGAGGGTACCTTGAGTACCTCTATCGGTTCTCCCTTCTATCCAGTCTCATATTGTTCGTGGAAGGGATTGTCGGTATGCCTCTGTGTGGGCTGTAATCTCTCTGATTTCATCCTCATGGTCTCTTCGCGAGATATACGTAGGAGGGAGCAATATACTGCTTGACTCCTCGGTGAAGGTATGTTCCCGGAACTTCAACAAAAGCCCATAACGAGCAATTGAGCGTTTCTCCTGCAGAGTCTTCCACTGGAGTTTATCTATCATCTCCGTACCGCTTTCACGGTTACTAAATGATCCTGTAACCAAGCGCGCTGCTCTCCGTTGGATCTTCTCTATCTCTTCTATCAACCCTATCTGGTAGGATCCCACACTGCTGAGCAATATTCAAGCAGTGGGTGAACAAGCGTACTGTAACCTACTTCCTTGGTTTTCGGATTGCATTTCCTTAGGATTCTTCCAATGAATCTCAGTCTGGAATCTGCTTTACCGACGATCAACTTTATATGATCATTCCACTTTAAATAAAAAAAATGGCTCTGAGCACTATGGGACTTAACATCTATGGTCATCAGTCCCCTGGAACTTAGAACTACTTAAACCTAACTAACCTAAGGACGCCACACAACACCCAGACATCACGAGGCTTTTTAAATCACCCCTAATGCGTACTCCCAGGTAATTTATGGAATTAACTGCTCTCAGTTGCTGACCAGCTATATAGTAGCTAAATGATAAGGAATCTTTCTTTCTATATATTCGCAGCACATTACACTTGTCTACATTGAGATTCAATTGCCATTCCCTGCACCATGCGTCAATTCGTAGCAGATCTTCCTGCATTTCAGTACAATTTTCCATTGTTACAACCCCTCGGTATACGACAGCATCATTCTCAAAAAGCCTCAGTGAACTTCCGATGTTATCCACAAGGTCATTTATGTATATTGCGAATAGCAACGGTCCTACGACACTCCCATGCGGTACACCTGATATCACTCTTACTTCGGAAGACTTTTCTCCATTGAGAATGACATGTTGCGTTCTGTTACCTAGGAACTCTTCAATCCAATCACACAATTGGTCTGATAGTCCATATGCTCTTACTTTGTTCATTAAACGACTGTGGGGAACTGTATCGAACGCCTTGCGGAAATCAAGAAACACGGCATCTACCGGGGAACCCGTGTATATGGCCCTCTGAGTCTCGTGAACTAATAGCGGGAGCTGGGTTTCACACGATCGTTATATTCGAAACCCATGATGATTCATAGAGAATAGATTTCTAGTCCTATAAAAGTCATTATAGTCGAACATGTGTTCCAAAATTCACAACTGATCGTCGTTGCAGATACAGGTCTATAGTTCTGCGCATCTATTCGACTTCCCTTCTTGAAAACGGGGATGACCTGTGCCCTTTTGCAATTCTTTGGAACGCTACGCCGTAGGTCACGGTACACCGCTGCAAGAAGGGGGGCGGGGGCAAGTTCCTTCGCGTACTCTGTGTATGATATGATGATGTATTTGTCCTGCTACACTGTATGCGCCACAATATTTGTGTTATTATGTGTAGTCCTTCCTGGTGTTGCATTGTTTTTACGGGATGTGTATAATAGGAATTTATGACGAGACTAGCGTGCGGTTCTGCGAGGCGATTTAGGAGGGGCTAACGACACACGAGACGCAGGATGGAGTTCCGCGGTGACCTTTGCTATTGTCTCGCAGACTTACCGGCCCGGCGCGGCTGCGCAGTGACTGCGCGCGCCAGACTTGGCCGATGTATGCAGCAGCGGGCCGGTGTGTCGCCTTTGTGCTGGCCACCCATTGTCAGGCTGGCCGTGTTTTATTGAGGGCCCGGGCAGTGGGCCCAGCTGACATTTAGCAGTGGGAGGAGAGCGAAGCCGCTCCCGCGTCTAGGCGGCGCAGGCGGACAGGGAGCGCCCCTCTGTGGCGTATCGACCACCTCAGGCCGGCCGGCAAATAAACAACGCGCCTTGCGTAGCGGCTCCGCCAGGTATGCGCCGAGTAACGCCGACGAATGCCCGAGCTCCTCACTCTGGTTTAACGTGTTAACAGTTTGTCTAAAGCCGGATGATTCACTACTGCCGGCTGTCATGGCGGTGCTAAAAGTAGTCCGCTCAGGTTTCAGACTGAAAGAGAAGGACTTACAGAGAACGCTGCTTTTCATGTAAAACACGAATGATGTACTAAACACTGCTTTTACGAGAAACACTATACATTTTGCTTTTCTAGAAACCTTCGTGGAAAGGAGGACATAGTGTTGGAATTAAACTGACTGGTAACGAGCACCTTTAAATACACAGCACAGCGAACTTTAATGATATAATACTGCAGATGGTTCAGAGATATCTGAGCATCTTGGTACAAGGGATCCCGATCTCAGGTGTCCTGATGCAGAGTAATACAGTATGCGTCCGAATCTAAGACGAGAATTTCCCGGAAGTTCGTTCCCAGAAGTAGAGGGGTCGTCTTGCATTCACGGGATGTGACGTAGAGCTTTTCTTTTCTTTTTGCCGAAGAGAACATGTGCTTCCAGTAAGCTGTAACTCTACTCTCTGCCATGACTACCGCCTTAACCGGCCGTGGTGGCCGAGCGGTTCTAGGCGCTTCAGTCTGGAATCCTGCCTCGGCCATGGATGAGTGTGATGTCCTTAGGTTAGTTAGGTTTAAGTAGTTCTAAGTTCTAGGGCACTGATGACCTCAGATGTTAAGTTCCATAGTGCTCAGAACCATTTGAACAATTTGAACCTTAACCTTCAACGTACACATGCGCTGTAACAGTTGTTGCACGGTAGCACGAAGTATTTGTTAGAGCAAATTCTTTTACCAGTTCTTGTTTGATTTGAGAGACCCCATTTCTAAACTGCGTCGTAAAATGTATATGGATCGTGGTGTGGAACAACGAGGTTCAGTATTGACTTTTTGAATAGGATGTGGTCGTTACTATGACGCAAATTTCAAAATTATGATTGTTTGCCATGCAGAAGCAACACACAATTTTGCGGCTTCGAGGCAGTATTGATTCACAGAAGCCGGCGAAACGACAAAGAACGTCTAAAAAAAAAAAAAAAATGCGAAGTCGGGTAGCAAAGCTTTCCATGGCCCACAGAATGGACGTTTTGGAAATACTGAAATTTAAGTTGTGGAATTTCTGCCCGAGAAACGTTAAGAAGGCATGGCGTTACTCCAAGATTTCATATGAAACAAAGGACGTGAGTTGGAACAACAGCAGGTGTCCAACTTAAAGTCAGCTCTGGGTAGTGTACAAGGATGGTATGACTGACACAGCAGACGTTTACTCCGACGTCTAACGTCCCATATTCAGCTTCTTCGGGCATCGTATATGGATAAATTGCTCGAGTGTCTGCGACATATTATGAGACTGAAAGAAAGGAACTGGTTTATCTCTTGGAGCAGTTCGGAAACGCTGATGAGACACCTGTTTACTTCAATAAGACTACTGGTTCAACAATTGAAGAGAAAGGTGTCGAAAATGTATAGCTTCACACTACAGGCAATGACAAACCGTGAATCGCCGTGATATATGAGCTTGCCGAAAGAAGACATATGCGACCCTGTCTCGTCCTCAGTCGTAAAACTACGCCAAAGGAAACGGTGTGCCTGGTGACATATTTGTTTGCAACGGAACAGCTGTTTAACAGACGTCTTCAGGCCACAAGTGGCCCATCGGGATCATCCGAGCGCCGTGTCATCCTCACTGAGGATGCAGGTAGGAGGGGCATGTGGCCAGCACAACGCTCTCCTAGTTATTATGATGGTTTTCTTTGACTGGAGCCGCTACTATTCGGTCCTCAATTGGCATCAAGAGGCTGTGTGCACCCCAAACAGCTGTACAGTAGTTGATTAATTCAAGGTGGTCAAGTACTGACCTCTACCGCGAAGCTGACGAAGTATCTCCAATTGCGAAATGCATCCATACTGCAATTGTGAACGGACTCAAGAAGTGCTGTGTAACGCATTAGATGGGAATGAGGACGATCTTCTACGTGAAGAAATGGAAGCTAACCATCACAGCGGAAGCGACACTAGATTCTGTGGAGCATGCTACTGAGAAGGGTTAAATGACATCTGTATCTCACCAAGGGATGTCATTATATGATTTTCTTTTCTGTGTACCGGTACTTCTATTGTTTCCTTCCGTTATCTGTAATAAGTTAGTTGTTTGTAAGTTTCCAAAATAAACCTAGCACGTGAATATACTTTTTTAATTCTGTAACCCTTGTTGAACAATGCGGATAGTCCTGGTTTTGGAGTTACATGGTAAAGCGGTTATTAAAGTTAAAATATTCTGGGTTGTTAGGCCACTTCATATTTCCTTCTAAAATAATCAACGTCTCGACTCCTCTGTTGGGATCTTTTTTAGGATGTTTCAGTGTCCACTATTGTTAGAATATATCAATAGTGGACACCAAAACACACTGAAGAAGATCTCAGTTGAGGGTCGAAACGTCGATTATTTTAGAAGGAACTACGACGCCGCCAAACAACCCAGAAGGTTTTAAATTTAATGTGATTACTGTTTATTCGATTTGTAAGTCCAGTCACCGTTGTTTCTGTGAAAATACATTGACAGAAACGAAAAGCCTGTAATATATGATCATCAAAATGTACAACACAAAACACAGAGAAACACAACGACCTTCAGCCACAAAGCCGGCCGGAGTGGGCGAGTGGTTCTAGGTGCTTCAGTCTGGAACCGCGCGACCGCTACGGTCACAGGTTCGAATCCTGTCTCGGGCATGGATGTGTGTGATGTCCTTAGGTTAGTTACGTTTAAGTAGTTCTAAGTTCTAGGGGACTGATGACCTAAGATGTTAAGTCCCATAGTGCTCAGCGCCATTTGAACCATTCAGCCACAAGCAACTGTACTGTGAAGTGGTTTCAGTTCAAAACTGCATCTGGCTATCCTAATCTAGGTTTCCCATGGATTCCTATAAATCGATTCAGGCAAATGACGAGATGGTTCCTTTGAAGAGCACGGCGAATTTCCTTTCTCATTCTTCCCTAATACGAGTTTGTGCTCCGTCTCTAATGACCTCGATGTCGGCGGGAAATTAAATACTCCTAAAGCGAGGATTAGTGAATGCACAATTGAGGGCGAACGTTAAAGTGGGCATTAATATTGTCAGCAGTAAGAGCCGTGAGTGCATGGAGCAAGTTTGCCTTCCAACAAGACGCACAGCTCATGTCGTCAACAGTTGGACCATTTTATGTACATAGATAGGGACTAGAAATAAGTAATTAAACGAATTGCCCCAGAATAACCTCCGAAATATTGTCAGGCGACCTCTGTTGCATCCTGTAAACAAATTTATTTATTAAAATGCTTTGTAGCACATAGTACACAACAGAGCCTCGTTCTCACAACAGGAGTAAGACACAGATGAAAATTACTCGTAAATGAACAGACATTTAACTGTTAAGTAGAACAACTGACTTAAACGTTACAGGTGGTCATGCGCTTATCAGTAAATACAACCAGATAAAGTACGTACGGGATAATTCAACAGCAAAAGAATATAGACTCAGTAAAAATCACATTACATGAAGTGTAAGTAGGCTGTGTGGGATTTTTATTGGTAACGCCACGTAACGCTCTGTATGAAGATCACTGGCTGTGCTGTGTGCAGTCTGTGGCTGGGTTGCATTGTTGTCTGCGATTGTAGTGTTGGGCAGTTGGCTGTTAGCGGCGCGTAGCGTTGAGCAGTTGGAGGTGAGCCACCAGCACTGGTGGATGTGGGGAGAGAGAGGCGGAGTTTTGAAATTTGTAAGACTGGATGTCATGAACTGCTATATATATTATGACTATTAAAGTCAATACATTGTTTGTTCTCTATTAAAATCTTTCATTTGCTAACTATCCCTATCAGTAGTTAGTGCCTTCCGTAGTTTGAATCTTTTATTTAGCTGGCAGTAGTGGCGCTCGCTGTATTGCAGTAGTTCGAGTAACGAAGATTTTTGTGAGTTAAGTGATTTGTGAAACGTCTAGGTTAATTTGGCCAGGGCCATTCTTTTGTAGGGTTTTTTGAAAGTCAGATTGCGTTGCGCTAAAAATTGTGCGTGTCAGTTTAAGCACAGTCTTGTACAATTTTTCAATGCGGACGTTTCATATGTCGACCGTTAGCCGAGGATACCTCACTGGAATCTTCTGATTTTTTCTTGTAGTTTGTGTAATGAGTGTAGATTTTGTTTATTGCTAGCGCGTAATTGTAGAGAGAATCTTCTTTGTAGTTGCAGTCTTTCATTGTTGTACAGAAAAACAGGTGTGGCACGCATGTAAATTTGCACCAAGTATTTCGCAGTTGCGCTTGCAACTAACTAGACATCATTTTCAGTGCTGTGTTAATGTGTTCTCCTATTTTTGCTCTTCAAATTGTGTTTTTATATGTTGTCTTGTGAAATATTGTTACAATAATGGCGTGTGAAAAACGTAATACTAGGCTCCAAAGTAAACTGAGAAATGGCAGTGAAGACGAAAGCAGTGTGTTAGCGCCACCATGTAATGAATTAACTAATGTTCAAAATAGTAATCTGGTAACTATGCATAGCAAAATGGAGTGGGCTGCAAATAATGGTGTAGGCAGTGAAACAATTAGTGAACAGGGAAGCATTATTGATCGATCGGTCGGCAACAGCTCGCCTCAGGATTCCGAAATGACAGGACACAATCTTGCAATCTTTTCAAAATGCGAATATTACCAGTTCAAATGCACTGCCAAATAGCACTGAGGAACATGTTTCACACCAGTGCACTGTTATTACAGCTAATGCAACAAATGGAACAAAGGCTACAACGCTTAAACAAAATCAGAGACAAATGGGAAAATATCTTCAAAAGTTAGACACAATGGAACAACACCACAGACAAACACAGCAACAGTTAGACACAATGGAACAAAATCTTCGGAAGTTAGACACCACACTTGAACAAACACGTGAAGTTTTAACTGCTGAGTTACATAATATTCAATAGAAATGTCAAAAAGTCTGTAATGAGGTATAAAACACAAATCTGCGAGCATTTCCAACCTATCTTTTGCGTCATGAAAATGCATTACAGAATCACGAAGGAGCCATAAAAGAACTGAAAACTATTGTTCATGAAAATCACGACACCTTGCAAGCTAAAATTGACTCAGTTGCATCTACCGATTCGGTTACGCAACTTTCAAAAACCCAGGAAAACTTACAGAACACAGTAGATACGATTTCAACACAAATGGACACTCTGAAACTTGGTTCAGAAAAACACACAGAGGAAATAATATCACTAACGGATAAAGTAGCCGAACTTTCCGGCAGTTCACTAATTTATCTACAAAGGTAGATGACGATCTGAATGACACAAGACCTGTAGCCATCACTGACAAAGAAGAGTATGAACAAATTAAGAAATTCAAACAAAATCAGAATCAAATTAATACGCAATACAAAAGAGAAATCCGGGAAGTACACGATCAGTTGGCACAAGTAATACAAAAATTACATATTTCAGAAGACACTCGCGCTCCAACAAGAGAAGAGGAACTTAGAAAAACGGAAAAGCCACAAAATAATAGCACATGGCATTTCGGAAATTATGAAAGAAAATGGCAAGGTGCACCGAATTTTAAGATAGAACCGCCGACACGACGTAACAATGACCGATATGCTACTCGCCGACACGATGATTTTGACTATAAGCTGTTCATAACTACACGTAAATTCAGAAAATTTAAGAATTCTGTCAACGACATTCATCCACAAGGGTGGCTCCATCAATTCTCTCATTGTTTTCCTCCCAACTGGTCATTAGAGCACAGATTAGAATTTATGTGTGGCTACTTAGAGAATGAACCAGCTGAAAAAATGCGATCGATCATTCACGATTGTCACAGTGAAGGAGAATTTTATCATGCCTTACTCTCAGCATATTGGTCTCAAGCTACACAAGACCGAGTAAAACATAGCATCATAATGATGAAACATTTCGAACAATCTGAATTTTCCAGTCTTGTGAAATATTTTGAAGACATGTTTGACAAGAATCAGTATCTTTCAAACCCATACAGCCCCTCAAAACTCATCCGCATTTGTTTAATCAAACTGCCTGAACATTTACGACATATTATTTTAGCAGGACTTTGCAAAGACGACATTGAAGCTTTTCAGGGACTGTTACAAGAACTGGAAATTGACATTGACAATCGCGGAACGCGAAAACAGGAGAGCAACAATTACAGGTCACATCTGTCACAATTCCGCGATGACAGAAATAATACACGACAAGGCTATTCTCACAATACAAATCGTGACCAAAACAGACACCACCCGTATGACAACCGTTGGCAGAGTAGTAATAATTACAGGGAAAGATCACCTCTCCCCGGCAGTGACTATCACAGAGACAATCAGAGAAACAAACAATATGGGAACCAAAATAATTACTATCAAGGGAATAACTTTAGAGGCAACGGTCCAGCGGGCAGTTACGATTCAGAGAGAAATTCTCCACCACGTGACCGACAAGAAAGAAACTATGGAATCTACCGACATGACGACACACGATATGATCGTAACGACAGACCTGAATTGCAGCAGAACTGGTGGGATTCAAACAGAGCAGGTCCCTCTCGACAAGGTGAATTTGTAGAAGTTAGGTCTCCAAATCCCAATAACGACGCGCTCCAACAAAGACACAATAGGCATAGACTTATACCGCTGGCAGCCACAAAACGTACCTCTGAAACTGACGACGCAGCTGTCGTAGCTAGTAATTACGTAAAATTGGAAGACATTAGGGACATCTTACTCCAGTAACACGACGTAAAACATAACAACATTGTATATCCTGTGATTCACATTACAGTAAATGACGTAAAATTTACGGCAGTACTTGACTCTGGCAGTCCCATTTCAGTCATTAGTGAAACAGCCTTTAGCAAATGCAACAAATCGAACGATTGCCCCACACTTCCCTTACGTAAGATTAAATTACAAAGTGCAGTCTTTGGGAAAAGTGTAGAAGTACGCCAACAAACCAACTTAGAAATCTCTTGTCAAAACCACAGCTTCTATATGAATTTCCTTATTGTTCCATTGTTGTCGACGGAAATTATATTGGGAGTAAACTTTTTCAATGAATACAAAGCAATCTTAAACTTTCACGATGTTGAAATAAGTTTAGAGAAAGAAGGTAAGTCAATAGCTCTGAAATTTGAAGATTGGCTCTCAAACCACGACGAGGAAATTAATCGGCTTTACCTTCTGTTCGACAACAGTTCGGAATTTTCTACGGAACTAGACACTAACAATCACTCTGCAAGTACTGACAGGGATGATATCGATGGCGTATTTGATACTAATCAGTTAATTCAGAATAAAATTCAAACAATTGAGAATTGTAATGACACTGATAGGCAGGACCTTTTTGAGATTTTACAAGCACATTCCACAGTTTTCACTCACAGAACAGGAACAATCAAGGGATTTCAAGACCAATTCCGTGTTCGTGAGCATACTAAATTTTAGTGTTAGACCATACGTAATCCCGGCGCATTATAGGGACCGTGTTAGAACAGAAATACAGTCTATGCTTAACGAGGGCATTATTGAGCCTGCAGTAAGCTCACACAACAATCCATTACATGTTGTTGAGAAGAAAAATGGATCGATCAGGCTTATCTTAGATTAGAGACAAATCAATACTATCATTTTCCTGAAACAGACAGACAGACAGACCGCAAACGTTGGAAGAACTTCTTCAAAATTTTAATGTTGTACAAGTGTTGTCTTCCATTGGTCTCAGATACAGCCTTTATCAGATCGAACTTCATCCAGAATGTAGAAAATACACAGCTTTCCTTTGTTTCGGCGTTTGTTATCAGTTTCGGAAACTTCCTTTTGGTTTGAACGTTTCTTCGGCAGCATTCATTCGCGGGCTAAATTCCATATTACCTGAGTTCTTAAAACGTCACAGCACCTTATATGTGGACGACACTCTAATAGCAGAAGCTTCATGGGAACAACATAATCACATCCTCAACAGTTTGTTACGTATTTTTGCAGAATCTGAAATTATAGTTAACTTGGAAAAGTCTGAATTCGGTAGGTGAAAGGAGAGATTTTTGTGACATATCATTTCTTCTGTAGGCATTCAGCCGGATCCTGAAAAGTTAGAAGCAATCAGAGCCATTCCAGTTTTATCCACAAAAAACAGTCCGCAGTTTTCTAGGTCTCGTAATTTTTACCGCCGTTTTCTGAATATGCAAATTCTAGTAACACCAAAACTTTGTTCTCTCACTGGAAAAAATGCTATTTGGAATTGGGACGAATAGGCACAGTTGGAATTCAATTCTTTGAAAGAAGCACTACGTAACACTCCAATACTAGCTCATCCACATCTGTCACAAGATTTCTGCCTTAGCACGGATTCTTCTAAAGTCGGTCTTGGTGCCCATTTATTTCAAGAAGCCATAGAAAATGACACTACTGTTCAGGACCATTGCTTTTGCTAGACACGTGCTAACAGAACATGAAAAATATTATTCCGTTGTTGAATTAGAATCTTTAGCTATCATTTGGGCAGGTAAGAAATTCCGTTTCCTTCTTTCTGGTAAACATGTAAAAGTATACAGTGATCATCGTGCATTACAATTTCTTATGTCTTCAAAATTAAATCATGACAGGTTAAATGTTGGGCATTGTTTCTGCAGGAATTCCACTTCACAGTAGTCTACATTCCCGGCAAGGAGAACATTGTTGCGGACGCACTGTCACGCCCACCGGCTGGGCTTGAGAAAAGTAACACAGAAGGCAACCTCGAGAAAAATTTCAGTATTCTTTACATTCAAAAAGTCGCCTTTGATAACTTCATCACCACATCTTTAAAGGACATTGCTCATGAACAAGATAATGATCCGATTTGGAAAGACATCAAAAGCAAATGGCATGAAAAGACACATACACAGATTCGGCATTATTATCTGGTTAGAAACAACATATTGTTCAAACGCTGCATTGTTGGTGACAAGCTATGGGTACTTTGCATTCTTGACGATTTTGTTAATACGCTCATTTGGTAAATTCATTTCAGCTATGGACATTTTGGCCCACGAAAATGTTATCATATTCTTCGAACGACTTGTTATTTTAACAATATGGAAAAGAGAATTCGAAGAGTCTTGTCTATTTGTAAACTTTGTCAAAAGGCGAAACCATCTACTATCTCCCATCGTGCTCCGCTGTTTCCTAACATTCCTTCTAAATTAAAAGAATTTGCTGCTGTTGATCTCTTGGAACCGCTTGTCAGAACATCTAATGGATTTTCGTACGTTCTAGTCGCTGTTGAACTCACTAAAAAATTTGTTTCTTTCACACCGTTACGTAAAGCCACTGGACGGTCTGTATACAACGCCTTTGTTAAAAATTTCTTACGTGAAGTTGGACACGTTAGTAAAGTAATTTCAGATAATGGACCGCAATTCAGATCTGCTGTTTGGTGACGCATGCTTCGGAATCATAAAATCAAACCTGTTTTCATTTCATTGTGCTCACCACATTGTAACCCCTCCGAATGGATTATGATAGAAATCAATAAGCTTTGCAGACTTTATTGTCACAGAAAGCATCAGCATTGGGATAGATATTTACACTTATTTCAAAAGGTGCTGAATGAAATGCCTCATGACTCCACTGCTTTACCACCTACTCTTGCACTGAAGAATGAAGAACCACGAACAGAATCAGAGAGCTTGTACCTTTCCCGAATACACATAAACTTCGACACAAAGACATAATTGATTTGGCTATTATAAATATAAAACCTGCAGCAGACAAAAAGGAGAAAACTACTCGGTAAAGCAAATGCAAAGAAATTATATATTGGTCAGAAAGTTCTCATTAAAGCTCATTAATTGTCACATAAGAAGAAACACTTGAGTCACAAATTCTTTCTAGTTTACAATGGACCTTACACAATCCGACGTATACCACATGACAATTGCGTTGAAGCTGAAACTCTGCGTACTAGGAAAAGTAAAGGTTTACACCATATTTCACATGTAAAACTGTTTATCGAAAGATAATCTGTTTTTTAACTTTGTCTTTGCCATATATCTTTTCACTTTACATTACTAGTATGCTTTGCAAGACTTAGAATTTGTTAACATGCAACAATGTTTGAAGTAAAATATCCAGTCAAGAACTAAGAGAACTTATTTAAACAGAAATTACGAATGCATTGTCATTGTGAACAGACGACACAGTGTTATTTTGTGTGTACATTCTTGCTTGTTAGTTGCACGGTTACATAATGACTATAAGGCTCACATACTTAGAACATTTACCTTTACTGCTAATGAGATTTTAATGCAACATTTTGGTTTACTTGAAAATACATTCTGTATTTAAAGTACTTTCTGTGAGATAACAGATGACTCAGTGGTTAGTTTATGTGACAGCTACACGATTTTATCACGACGCTACTAATGAGTGACAATTTACAATGGTGCTTTTGCAGTGTATCTGTTTTATATCTGCACAGTTTTTCTGAATTCTTCTGGAAAGTAAAACATGTTTTAGTAGTAACTTTTGTGGTATAGCTACAAGGAGACAGCCTTTTCCGTAGCACAACAATACGTTACAGCACAGTACTTTCTTCATCACGCCAAT
This sequence comes from Schistocerca gregaria, assembly GCF_023897955.1. NCBI lineage: Eukaryota > Metazoa > Arthropoda > Insecta > Orthoptera > Acrididae > Schistocerca > Schistocerca gregaria. The sequence goes on from NC_064926.1 coordinate 428,323,088, forward strand.
AAGTGTAATAACTAAGATATCTATACGCAAAGCATTTCACTTTTGTTTATCATGAGGTAAGTACATTGACTTCTGCAGAACTTAGCTTTCGGAGGACGATAACTACAATACTTCCACAGAGATTATCTTACAACAAGACACACAGTTTAGCGCTACAGTACACGTATTTGAGTGATTAACTTTCTACTTAAAACATTTATTTTTAAAGATATTTGAAGTACAATGATACAAAGGTTTTCCGTGATACATTTCATTCATTGGTGTAATCTGTAACACCAGATGGTATTATTCATTAATCCTCAGAGGGGTACACGCTTACTTTGTGTACCATGTGTTTGGCAAGCACAGGGAGCCCTAGCTAATATGGTATTTGCTTATACAACTTTACACATCGGCACCATATTTCCCTAAGACATAAATTACACAGCGATATGGTTATTTAATAGAGAAACAAACATTTTTTCTGCTACATCAGTGACAGCTGTTTACGTAATTACACCGTTGGATAACTTCATACTTACGAAATTGTATTTTGCCTGTACTTTGTGAACAGTTCATATTTTTTCGGAACCATTAAAGTACGTTTGAGGTAGATGACACTTTTGACATGAGCAGAGAATTTTTTTTTTAGGTTTTGAAATTATTTGAGGAAGCTACAACGATTTTGAGATTTGGCTGAGGTTTTATGATGTTATGATGACGGTGTGTATTACGCTATTGCGGAATGTTTATGATCGATAAGCCGATACTATATCAGGAATTTGATTATGCTACATATTTATTATGATGAAATATTGAAGAAGTGTCTACGAACATGTATATGTGTAATAAAGGAAGGAATAATGAGCAGTGGTTGGGGAATCCGGTTCGTGAAAAAGGATGTTGAAAACCGAGAATCGTACTTTAAAAGTTATGAAATGTGTGTATATGCGTGAATGTATCACTATGCTGGAGAAAATTTTTGGACACTGTTATAATTACAGGGTTTTGTTTCTACAGATATGAAACGCAAATTTTTATATGAGACTGTCACTGTAGCGGAAACTGCTGTCGTAAATATTTCAGTAAGAAAGGTAAGTGACCACCTGCACGTAATGCGTCGTGGGCACCCAGCTGCACGACAGTCGCCTGGAAAAAAGCATTAGTGTGTGCCTTTCAGAGGCATAGGTTGAGAAAAAAAAGAGGCCATTATCCTCGCTATTGACATTCCTTTGTAGAAAGGATCGCAAATACGACACACTCAAACTTGAAAACATACGATTATACTGTGAAGCTCTTAATTTATGATATTTACTGAAATGAAATGATGAGAAACATTTCACATCTATTGTCTTGCTCGTTGAAAGACTGTTTACTTCATTATGAAATGCCATATGGCCAGTGAATGACGTTTCACGCCTTGCTTTGCCTATTTTGTTTAATATCTAATTTCTAGCTGCATCTACATCATTGGTTAAAACAAAATTTAATAGATGTACTAATATAAATATTTTCTGTCTACAGATCCAGTAAATAATGTGCTATTAAATTTCACTTTATATTACTCTGTTAAGCCAGTTTTACTACTGATTTATTTTTCTTGTTTGCTGCACAGTGCCTTATATTAGTTGTAATATTGCAATTGCTTTGCCAACTTAGATTTAATGCTGCTAGCTTGGGCAATTTGTATTTTTTGTCATTGCTGTTTGTATTAATTGTTTTGTGCTGCTGCATTACCTCGTCCCTTGGTATATATATCTGAGCTCAGTAGATTTAAATTAGCTTAAGATGGGGTGGGCTATATAAGAGAACGAGTTGTGATGAATTGGAAGAAATGCATTGAGAAGCTATAAGAAAATGGTTTGGCCAAAAAAGTATTTTGATAGAGGGTATGAACAAAAAAGTAGGGTTTAGGGACAACAAGTTTAGGTAGGATTTTCTTGAAAATAAATGATGAGGGAAGATAAGGGAAAATAAATAATGAGGTAAGAAATATGTGAACATATAAATACAGAAAGCATGCTTGGATAGGATGTTTTGGTGGAAACAAATGATGAAATAAGACGAAAGGTCTATGGAATGAAATTTTGGGTTAGACTGCAGTACCAAATGTTACACTGAACACGAACCCTGTCTTTCCTTTTGTATTATTCCGCTATGTGTTTATGTACCCTTGTGTAGTTGTCTTCTCCCTGTCTTTATGTGTTTAGCTAATAAGATTTATGTTGTAGAATTTTTCAAATACTATGTTATTTTCTTTGTAAAGATGTTGAGACATTATTAATCCTGTTCTGTTTCAATGTTCATGTGTGAAATTGTTTTGAAAACTATTCTCATTATTTTATGTATTTACTTATATCATAATTCGTGTAACACTGATGTATATGTTTATTTCTATTCTTTTGTAAAGCCTGCATTACTGCAAATGTTGTGTGTACTATTATGTTCTTTAATGATATATTTTGTACCTTTATAATTGTATACTTATGTTGTAAATTTATAACTGTATAGACACCAGTTCTTCAAATTAAGTTTCATTTCACTGCACACATTTCTGTTGCTCATGGTATATGGACAATATGTGAGAAGTAGGGACTGATAGTGTTTGCACATGTGTTAGTAATTCAGCAAGGGACTGGATAACAGCATTTCTGGTTCTAAGGACATGTCCAAAAAATTTTTTGTTAGTGGACAAGTGTTGGTTCATGGACTTGCTATATTCTCCACAAGACTCTTCGATGGTGATTGTACACCTGCACAGTCGCAACAGACTGCTGCTGGCCGTCTCTTCAAGGATTACAGTGGGTCTGCATCTTTCATGATCCACCAATACCACTATTTCTACAAGGACTGCACTGGGTCTGCACCTCTGGTGGCCCACCAATACCGTAATCTCTACCAGGACTACAGTGGGTCTACTCTGTGATGACCTACATACTAATATTCTTCAAAACTTCATCTGTCTCTGCGGTGGGTTTGCTCTGTTGTGGCCCATTACCTGTCTGCATGTCAAGAGTCAGCACTGTCTTTCCGTTGGAAGGAGAACACTACTTCTTCAAGACTGCATGGAAATCCACTACTTTGTGTGCATTTTCTTTTACTGCTCAACCTTTCAGATAAACACTGCTATTTTAGAGTGATGAACGATCAGGACTGTCTTTATGGACTGTGAGAAAATTTTAGCTTTTGACCAACATTGTATCAATAAGTGTGTGCATTTGATTTCTTTGTTGTTGCAATTGTGGAAAATTTTTAACAAATATGTATTGGCCAGTGCCCAAAAGAATTTGTAAAATTTTATGTGGGGAACATGGGGGCTATGTAAGTAGGCTGTGTGGGTTTTTTATGGGTAACGAAACGTAGCGCTCTGTATGAAGATCACTGGCTGTGCTGTGTGCTGTCTGTGGCTGTTTTGCATTGTTGTCTGCCATTGTAGTGTTGGGCAGTTGGCTGTTAGCGGCGCGTAGCGTTTTGAAGTTTGTAAGACTGGATGTCATGAACTGTTGTATATATTTGACTATTAAGGTCAATACATTGTTTGTTCTCTATTAAAATCTTTCATTTGCTAACTATCCCTATCAGTAGTTAGTGCCTTCCATAGTTTGAATCTTTTATTTAGCTGGCAGTAGTGGCGCTCGCCATATTGCATCAGTTAGGAGTAATGAAGATTTTTGTGAGGTAAGTGATTTGTGAAACGTCTAGGTTAATTTGGTCAGGGCCATTCTTTTGTAGGGATTATTGAAAGTGAGACTGCGTTGCGCAAAAAATTTTGTGTGTCAGTTTAAGCACATTCCTGTACAATTTTTTAAAGGGGAAGTATTATATGCCCAACTAGCATGACTCCCTTTCTGTCCTGCCAAACAGGCAGAAGTAGTAGTTCAATCTCCTTTTGAAGGAAGCCAACACATTTCATACTGACTAATACACCTGTACCCAGAGCTGTTTATCACGAAATCTCAGAATGGTTTCCTCGCTCACTGCCGCACTAGAAGTCCGCAAATATTGTTGTTGTTGTCTTCAGTCCCGAGACTGGTTTGATGCAGCTCTCCATGCTACTCTATCCTGTTCAAGCTTCTTCATCTCCCAGTACCTGCTGCAAACTACATCCTTTTGAATTTGCTTAGTGTATTCATCACATGGTCTCCCTCTAGGATTTAGACCCTCGACGCTGGCCTCCAATAGTAAACTGGTGATCCCTTGATGCCTCAGAACATGTGCTATCAACATATCTCTTCTTCTAGTCAAGTTGTGCCACAAACTCCTCTTCTCCCCATTTCTATTCAATACCTCCTCATTAGTTATGTTATGTACCCATCTTAATGTTCAGCATTGTTCTGTAGCACCACATTTCGAAAGCTTCTATTCTGTTCTTGCGAAAACTATTTACCGTCGATGTTTCACTTCCATACATGGCTACACCCCAATACAAATACTTTCAGAAACGACTTCCTGCCATTTAAATCTATACTGGATGTTAACAAATTTCTCTACTTCGACCATCATCAGTTATTTTACTCCCCTAATAGCAAACCTCCTTTACTACTTTAAGTGTCACATTTCCTAATCTAATTCCCTCAGCATCACCCGACTTAATTCGACAACATTCCATTATCCTCGTTTTGCTTTTGTTGATGTTGATCTTATATCCTCCTTTCAAGACACTACCCATTAAGTTGAACTGCTCTTCGAAGCCCATTGCTGTCTCTGACAGTATTACAATGTCATCGGCGAACGTCAAAGTTTTTATTTCTTCTCTATGGATTTTAATGTCATCGGCGAACCTCAAAGTTTTTATTTCTTCTCCATGGATTTTAATACCTAACCCCAAGTTTTCTTTTGTTTCCTTCACTCCTTTCTCAATATACAGATTGAATAACATCGGCGAGAGGCTACAAGCCTAACCACTGCGTCCCTTTCATGTCCATCGACTCTTATAACTGCCATCTGGTTTCTGTACAAATTGTAAATAGCCTTTCGCTCCCTATTTACCCCTGCCACATTTAGAATTTGAAAGAGAGTATTCCACTCAACATTGTCAAAAGCTTTCTCTAAATCTACAAATGCTAGAAACGTAAATTTGCCTTTCCTTAATCTAGCTTCTAAGATATGTCGTAAGATCAGTATTGCCTCACGTATTCCAATATTACTACGGAATCCAAACTCATCTTCCCCGAGGTCGACTTCTACTGGTTTTTCCATTCGTCTGTAAACATCTGCTTTCTTTGGGATTGGAATTATTATATTCTTCTTGAAGTCTGAAGGTATTTCGCCTGTCTCATACATCATGCTCACCATATGGTAGAGTTTTGTCAGGACTGGTTCTCCCAAGGCGTCAGTAGTTCTAATGGAATGTTGTCTACTCCTGGGGCGTTGTTTCGACTCAGGTCTTTCAGTGCTCGGTCAAACTCTTCACGCAGTATCATATCTCCTATTTCATCTTCATCTACATCCTCTTCCATTTCCATAATATTGTCCTCAAGTACATCGCCCTTGTATAGACCCTCTATATACTCCTTCCACCTTTGTGCTTTCCCTTCTTTGCTTCAAACTGGGTTTCCATCTGAGCTCTTGATATTCATAGCAGTGGTTCTCTTTTCTCCCAAGGTCTCTTTAATTTTATATATATGTTTTTGGATAGGGTCCGCCTTTAACAAAACACAGTTTTGTTTTATAATCCAAACATGTTTCACAGCAGTTGCAGCATCCTCAGTGGGCTTTCATTTTCCATCTGTTAAAGATAAAGAACGTTCTTTGTTGTTTTGTATACATGTAGCTATTAGTTTAAAAAAAATGTAATTATAGATATTTGTAAAAACACATAAATTATGAAAACCCATACCTTTTTACCACATGGTGTGGTTTTTCGGACGTCTTGTGTTTCTACAGTGACCGACAGTTTGTCATCTGCAACCACTTATACCTTAAAGCAGAGAAATTGTTGAAGCCAAAATTACGATTCGAAGAACTATGTTATTATTATGCCTGAAATTATTTAATTCTATGTGTGTGTGTGTGTGTGTGTGTGTGTGTGTGTGTGTGTGTGTGAGTGTCTATTTACATGGTGTTTCACTTACTCTTTTTTCGTCTTCATCACTGTCAAACACTGAATATTGAGTTGCCACTGCCACTGTCACTGTCACTCACTGTTTCACTGTTTATCAGCTGTAAAAACAAAACATGGCTGGCAGTGGAAAAGCTGGAGGTGTAAAAACAAGATGGCTGACAGTGGAACAGTTGAAGGTGTTCCTGGCAGTTGTTTTGAACCTTTCAGAGGTGTGTGTGTTTAATCCCCCTCCCCCACACACAAAAAAATCCTGAAACCTAAAATCTCTCTCTCTCTCCCTTTCTCTCTCCCTCTCTTTCTCTCTCTGTCTCCCCCTTTTACACACACACACACACACACACACACACACACACACACACACACACATGTACACACACACTCTAAAAGAAATATATATATATATATATCTCAGTCACCTCTGAAAGGTTCAAAAGAACCGCCAGGAACACCTTCAACTGTTCCACTGTCAGCCATCTTGTTTTTACACCTCCAGCTGTTCTACTGCCAGCCATGTTTTGTTTTTACAGCTGATAAACAGTGAAACAGTGAGTGACAGTGACAGTGGCAGTGGCAACTCAATATTCAGTGTTTGACAGTGATGAAGACGAAAAAAGAGTAAGTGAAACACCATGTAAATAGACACTCACTCACACACACACACACACACACACACACACACACACACACATACACATAGAATTAAATAATTTCAGGCATAATAATAACATAGTTCTTCGAATCGTAATTTTGGCTTCAACAATTTCTCTACATTAAGGTATAAGTGGTTGCAGATGACAAACTGTCGGTCACTGTAGAAACACAAGACGTCAGAAAAACCACACCATGTGGTAAAAAGGTATGGGTTTTCATAATTTATGTGTTTTTTCAAATATCTATAATTACATTTTTTTAAACTAATAGCTACATGTATACAAAACAACAAAGAACTTTCTTTATCTTTAACAGATGGAAAATAAAAGCCCATTGAGGATGCTGCAACTGCTGTGAAACATGTTTGGGTTATAAAACAAAACTGTGTTTTGCTAAAGTCGGACCCTATCCAATAACATATATATTGTTAAAGCAAACACGGAAAGAAAAAAAAAAGAGCTTCAATACAAAGATGATTATCTCTTTAATTTTCCTGTAGGCTGTATCTCTCTTACCCCAAGTGAGATAAGCCTCTACATTCTTACATTTGTCCTCAAGCCATCCCTGCTTAGCCATTTTGCACTTCCTGTGGATCTCATTTTTGAGACGTTTGTATTCCTTTTTGCCTGCTTTATTTACTGCATTTTTATATTTTCTCCTTTCAGCAATTAAATTCAATATTTCTTTTGTTACCCAAAGAGTTCTACAAGCCATCGTCTTTTTACCTACTTTATCTTCTGCTGCCTTCACTTCTTCATCCCTCAGAGCTACCCGTTCTTCTTCTACTGTATTTCTTTCCCCCATTCCTGTCAATTGTTCCCTCATCCTCTCCCTGAAACTCTGTGCAACCTCTGGTTTAGTCAGTTCATCCAGGTCCCATCTCCTTAAATTCCCACATTTTTGCAGTTTCTTCTGTTTTAATCTACAGTTCATAACCAATAGGTTATGGTCAGAGTCCACATCTGCCCCTGGAAATGTCTTTCAATTTAAAACCTGGTTCCTAAATCTCTGTCTTACCATTATATAATGTCTCCGAAACCTGTCAGAATCTCCAGGCCTCTTCCATGTACACAACCTTCTTTTATAGTTCTTGAACCAAGTGTTAGCTATGATTAAGTTATGCTCTGAGCAAAATTCTGCCAGGTGGCTTCCTCTTTCATTTCTTAACCCCTAATCTATGTTCACCTACTACGTTTCCTTCTCTTCCTTTTCCTACTGTCGAAGTCCAGTCACCCATGACTATTAAATTTTCGTCTCCTTCCACAATCTGAATAATTTCTTTGATTTCATCATACATTTCTTCAATTTCTTCGTCATCTGCAGAGCTAGTTGGCATATAAACTTGTACTACTGTAGTAGGCGTGGGCTTCGTGTCTATCTTGGCCACAATAATGCGCTCACTATGCTGTTTGTAGTAGCTTACTCGCATTCCTATTTTTTATTCATTATTAAACCTACTCCTGCATTACCCCTATTTGATTTTGTATTTATAATCCTGTATTTGCCTGATCAAAAGTCTTGTTCTTCCTGCCACCGAACTTCACTAATTCCCACTATATCTAACTTTAACCTATCCATTTCCCTTTTTAAATTTTCTAACCTACCTGCCCGGATAAGGTATCTGACATTCCACACTCCGATCAGTAGAACGCCAGTTTTCTCTCCCCTGATAACAACGTCCTCTTGAGTAGTCCCCACCTGGAAATCCGAATGGGGGACTATTTTACCTCCGGAATATTTTTCCCAAGAGGATGAGCTCATCATTTAACCAATACAGTAAAGGTGCATGGCCTCGGGAAAAATTACAGCTGTAGTTTCCCCTTGCTTTCAGCCATTTGCAGTACCAGCACAGTAAGGCCGTTTTGGTTAGTGTTACAAGGCCAGATCAGTCAATCATCCACACTGTTGCCCCTGCAAGTACTGAAAAGGCTACTGCCCCACTTCAGGAACCACAAAGTAGATGTTAGTGCAGCAGCTATAAACATTAAACAGTTGCTGATGTATATCAGAAAATTTGCTTCGTAGTCCACTATTTACTTATTTCATGTGTATTACCAGTGGCTGCACTTGCTTGTCACTAGTATAAGGTGGCGTGGTCTCCTGACCTTCATTTCTTACATACACAATCATATTGTGCACATCAAGACGCTTCATTTGAACCAAAACTCGATAAGGTAGAGTCAATTTTGTATGAATTCATGTAAGCAATATGCAGATCAAATAAGTAAATCGCAAGTGTGCACCGAGGTTGAAAAAGTCGACGCTGGCATACACAACATGACAGCCACAGGAATTTTCGTTCTAAAGAGGAAACTAGCCCGCTGGGAAACACGTTCTTCAGTGGGGTGGGTCAACAACAGACCTACTTTGGCTGAAGCGACCACCCAGAGGGAAGACAGCTTTTGCCAGAGCGGAGGGATAACGACCCCCGTGTTCGACTTAAAAGCAAATTCCACTACATTTTGTGGGAGCGCCCAGAATATGCATTTTTTCACGGACCAACTGTGTAGTTACAGAGTTCTCTCAGGAGGACAGTATACGCCTAACGGAGATGCTACATACCTCCACATTGGGCTACTTAAACGAAACTTAATTCTCCTGTTTAAAAGAGCATTGCTGATTGACGGAATATTTCTGACACAAGGAGCCAGAGGAGTGAGGGAAGACAGCGAATGATATACCCTTACAACTTTTCCAGAAAAATGGGCCATTCTGTTGTCACTCGAAGAGTGGGAACATGTAATGGGAGCGAGTGCACTCGTACGTGTATGCAAAGGGCGAGGAATAAAGTCTCTCCGCAGTACTTCACTGGGAGAGCACCTCTGTCGTTAGTGACTCGGAGTGATACTCTCTATTGAGTCGTTCACTGTGTCGGACCGCCACACATATTGTTTGATGTGAATACGGACAAAGTACTAGTTAAACGCCTGTGAGCCAATATTGAGTGCATCGAGGTGAACTGGTTATCTGACTGGTACACCACATCAATAGTTGGACTAGGGGCGGATAGGAGCCCTTGACTTCATCATGGTGTAGGGAGAGTTTGATTGGCGAAGGTCAATCCAGATAGAAAGAGATAGTAGTGTTATTTGTTAGCAGCAAGCGTAGCAGGCAGCATTCATCGGAGCTCATGGTATTGTGTGCTACAGCATATGCAAGCCGCATCTGTCCTCCACAACAGTACACACCATTATATTTCCCATGTGACAGCCTTGACCATACCTAGAAAAGTTATTCAAGTTGTGTAGGTGTAGCTCTCAGCCATTCTGCCAACTAAACAATATTCTCAAAGAAAAGGGAGAAATGAACCTTTCCACACTTTGTAAAATAGTAGCATTCCTATACATAAGAGGCAATCTCTTTATTGCTCTTGCTCGTAGAGCATGTGAGCCAGTTTTTCGTCTGTTTCCCTATCTCTTTCTTCGAGTCTACGCAGAAATTCAGCAAAAGGGTCTGCAATTGGTGAGCATATTGGTGTCCCGCTTAATCTAGCATTCGATTGGCCCCCCTGCCCAGGCAGTGGAGTTGTTGTAATTCTATTCCTAATCTGTTGTGGAGCGTCATTCACTGTCCACAGATGCTCGCCTCCCACTCCGGAAATTATGTTATCAGAGGCGGTGGCTTGGGATTCGTTTACGTTTTGTAATTGACCCTCACTTGCCATACTAACAAAATTTTGTTATTCTGGTACGGATGCTTTAGCTTGTCCTATCTTACCCATAATAAATTCACTTTAAGCCACTGACGAATCTTTAATACTGATACACACACGAATAATTATCCCCTCCAAAAATAAACACATAAATACACAAATACACACAGAATTTAATTTGCACTTTACTTACTTTTTTTTCACCGAAGGTATCTCATGTGCATATGGGTTCAATATTCCGCACAGAGCTACACAGGATGCTTGCACAATAGGCCTTACCTTACTTATTTTTCTTTCTCGCAATCATTTTTCTTTTCTACACTTTTTCTTCTCCAGATCTCCTCAGGGCGTGGTTTTGTTGTTGTACACGTAAAAGAATTCAAGTAGGCATTAATATTTTACAACAATTAGACACATACATAATTACATTCATTACAATAGAATCATACCGATCGGGCCCCAAAGTTGCGGCGCCAATCTCGCGTCCTTCGGCCGTCGTAATTTAATATATTATTATTGTTATTATTATTGTTTGATTGTTGCCGACTTACGTGGTGGGCCTTAATAAAAATAATATTTCATTTAATTTTGATTTACGATTAAATGCTTTCCTGAAGTTCTCCTTTTTAACAATATTAATCTCAAATTACTTGTTACGTTAATGAATGTTAGACTCGCTGAATCTTAAAACATGAGGATACAAGTTCAACATTGGAATAAACTTTTCATATTAATTTCCTCGGCTAGTCAGTTCACTTTAAAGCAAAAGATCTTTAGTTATTAATTACAATTGCGGCCCACACAGGCGCGAGAGTATTTTTTCTTACCTCCATTAACCATTGTATTGTAGTCGGAGTCCTGGCTCTGGCTCTGTTGTACTGAAATTAAGAACCTTAAAGCTACGTATTTTCTACAACGTCGGGTGGCTGTGGAGAAAAATTAATATTGTGTTAATAGCTGGCGAGTTTTTTGCTTCCGCTAATTTTTCATAAGTTAATATCGGCACGTAATGGCGTCGTTGCCTGCATCGGCCGCTGCGATTGTTGAACTGTAAATTACTTGAATGCAGGTTATTTCAAGGAAGGCGGACATGAAATGGGGATCACCTCTTACAAATTAAAGTGCACAATAATATTAAATTAATACATTATATGCTTAATTCATACAATTATGCTTACATTTGCCAGCACACGCAAGATGTCCGTCTACACACAACCAAGACAAGAGAATAAGTGAAGACGAGTAAAAAATTAACAAAAGATCGTATGTTGCCACCTCTTTAGATCATTTTGTCATAAATTATTTCTTTGCAATCGAAACTTACATAGAGAAATTATTATTTTACGTCCACATGATAAAAATATATCATTCAAGTTTTGAACGTCTCTTCTTTATAAGTACGGTTTTTTAAAGTCTTTTCGTAATATAGCACTGGGGACGCTATAAGGTCATCTTGTTAAAACAAATAAACAGAGAGATACAAGAGATTTTCTTATAATATTATTGGTATAAACACATGTAGTACATGTTTCGTGTCACACCACCTTAACACTACATAAATACACACTTAAGAAACAGACAAGTTTTAAGTTATAAGTAAATTAAATGTATTGTATTTACAAGCACAGAAGGTCACAGACACATACAAACCTGCTAAGGGCCCCTGATGATGCTCTCATGTGGGGAGGGGGCTAGACTGTGGATATGGACTATTTTTAATATCTTGTAAGACAAAGGGCGACTTGTAAGCAGCCATAAGAAAGTTCCATTGGAATCTGTTAAAAACCTGTGTAATTGCGACTTTCAAAGCATTTTTCCATTTCCATGATTGCTAGACGTAAGGGGAGGCCGGGAGCGGAGTAAAACCTCCTCCCCCCTAGCATCCGGATACAGATAAGGACGCCCTTGCCAACTGCTCAATAAAGGCTTTGGTCCAATCAGTAACTCTCCCGGATTTCCAGGAAATGATCCTTTTGGGCATACATGTATGATACGTTGAACGGCTTGTTATTCTGGCCGTCCGGAGTGGCCTAGCGGTACTAGGCGCTACAGTCTGGAGTCGAGCGACCGCTACGGTTGCAGGCTCGAATCCTGCCTCGGGCATGGATGTGTGTGATGTCCTTAGGTTAGTTAGGTTTAAGTAGCTGTAAGCTCTAGGGGACTGATGACCACAAATGTTAAGTCCCATAGTGCTCAGAGCCATTTGAACCATTTTTTTGTTATTCTGCACCACTGTCAGAAGTGGGCGATATTTTTGACCCCATTTGCATTTTTCCTCTGCGCATCTCCTATTCGTCCCTATTCTGTTGAGTGATGATCAGATCTTACGGTGCTCTTCAAAACCTGCCGGCCTGGATGTGATGTAGAACATTTTAAGCTTCTCTGGGATAGCGTTCTTTGACCATATTTCTGTCCTTCTGTCTGTTATTGTTACTTCGAGGTCCGCTACAGCTTAACGAAAACTGCTCATCGGTATATTTAGTGTCTCCTATTTTAGCTGTCTCATCCTGTATACAAAGTGTTCAAATGTTTCGATTATTATGGGAGGTGGTAGTAATCTTTGAACACAGTAGTCCAATAAACATGGGTCCGGAAACATATTTCCTAAGATACGAACAAGTTCACAGATGGTATTCGCGGCAATGCATCCGACTTCCCTTTGGTGAAAGAATGCGTCGATACTTTGAAGCACAGCAATTTTTTCATGGCCTACCGCACAGACTGGACCATGACGTTAATACCAATCGTCGCATAAAACTTATAAAATTTTCGTTCGCTAAATGCAGCGCACGTTCTTGCACCTCAGGTGAGCTAATGAGCGAGGCCTGCCTCTGTTGACCTTTTGAAGAGGCAGAGACCCTGTATCCTTAATACGTTGGAAAAGTCGGCTGAACAAGACGCTCTGCCACGTGGATGGTTTATGGCGTAAAGAACGTCGTATAGCAAGTTAAATTCCACTTGCTGAACTGTAGGAGCAAGCGGTATCCGCTGTATCACTTGTGGAGAGGTTGGCTTCTGTTACTGACGACTGGAAAAAAAAATAAGATGGAAACTTCGCTGAACCGTTCGTATGCACAAACAGGAAGTGACAGTAAGTACAAAAGTTAGGTCATTCACATACAGTCTTCTGACTTGCTTGATACAGCACGCCACAAGTTGCTCACTTGTGCTAATCTGTTCATCTCAGAGCGGCATTTACATCCAATTTTTTGGATAAATTATCTCTTCCTTTCCCTACAGCTTTTTGCCTCCGCTATCCCTTACATCTACGAAATTATTCCATGATGTCTTAACATACGTCCTATAGCTTCTTCTGTCAATGTTCTCCGTATGTTTCTTTCCTTGCGGATTCTGCGGGTAGCCTCCCATCTCTTATTTGTTCACCTGTTTTCTCACAGTACATGGTCACTTCCACACAATGCTGTACATCCTTAGTAATTTCTTTTACAAATTAACGCCGATGTTTGATTGCAGTAGATTTCGTTTGACTATCTTCGTCCACCATGTGTTACTTTGGGTCCAAGGCAGTAGAATTCCTTCATTTCGTCTGCTTCATGGTCAACACCTCTAATTTTAAATTTATCTCTACTCTCGTATGTGCTGCTCCTAGTTAGTTTCAAGTTTCTCCGTTTCACACTCAATTCGTAACGTGTGCTCATTGTGGAAGGGGCCTGTTCTAAGCCCCTTTCCTGTAATTGTCATTTGTAATGCCTAGTTTCTTTGAATTAATCTAGCAGATTATATTGGTATGTGCTTTTTTTATTTTTTATTTTACAGGGGGGGGTTGCAATTAAACGGTTGCTACTTATGGTCGCCCAAATGAAAAGCTAGTGATCATAGGAAAGTGAAACTTTGTGGAAACATTTGTAAGGACATGCCGAAGATGAAGAGGGAATAATTTCTACATGAGAGGGCAACATTTGTTAATTGCATACTACATTCACGTTCAAGCTTACAAATGACCATTTGCATCCATGATAGCCCTGAATCGGACTAGAGATACAGTTTCACAATTGTTCGCTGGAATTTTCGAACGGCTGACGATGGAATGTTCAGCTGTCACGTCAGAGCACGCGCGCTAATTGAATATCTCACATTGCGTCCTGCATTCTGAACCATGAAACAGTGACGTATTCAACAATTTGTGGTGCAGGACTCTCCCAGGAGCAATTCCGACATCACCAGTTATTTCGAATTTCCGAATTAAGTTCTTCAAGACCGGTGCGGATAGAGGACCTCGCCAAATCCCTTTGACGTGTCGATACTCGCAAAGAGCAGCTGCAGTATTGTAGTTGTTTTGCTAAAATAGCTTTGAGAGTAAAGTCCAGCTCACCTTGTGCAGGTCCATGTTCAGCGTCTTCACCCGTATGGCACTATGATGCTTGTGTTTCAACCCTTGTAAGGTGCTTGGCTGTAAAACTGCAAGGTAAGCCAAGCAAGTCTCGCAGTACTTCATAGAGTCCTCCAAAATAATGAATGGAGAAACGTATGACAACTAAATGGGACACAATATATTGATTTATTCCGATAAAATTATTGGCAAAACAAATGAAAACACTGGACACATTAATAATAAAGATTTGGGGTATCCGAAATAGGGGCCATGGGGAGAAATGCAAATAATCGCGCAACTGCATTAATTGTACTCTTGAAGTGCCTAGAGATTGTGAGGTTAATTGATAACAGGTAGTATTGCAGAAGGGAATTCGCCACATCTGGGGTCGGAGATAAAAACTGGCTGTTCATTGCCGTCACATCTGGGGTCGGAGATAAAAACTGGCTGTTCATTGGTATTAAAATGTGAAGCTTCAGAGTGATGCTTGAAGTAACCAAATTACTAAGAAATTGCTTTAATATCGCTACATATCGTCTCGTCGTTGCCGCTCGATCTCGCTATAGTACTCCAGGTGGAGGCTCAAGTGGTTGCAGAATGAATTCACTGGTAGAAGCAACTAATCTCGAAAGTGGCCACGTGCAGAGCAAACCAGAGTCGTCCTGCGTCCTGAGTGCATCGGGTCGGGTGGTACGTCAGGCCGGCGGGTCGACTGGCAGAGGGGAGTCTGGCGACGGAGGCTGCCAAAGATCGAACAGTAATTTTCTATCGAAAGTTCACTACAAGGAAACACTATGCAGCATTTTATCTTTCTCGCTAAATTAAGGTTGGCTGAACTTAATTCCCTGAGTGTCGACTGCTAAATGTGCTCCTTAGAAAAGACTGGTCCCCTTCCTGTAGCTGTTTAACCAATAACATTCGTCCTACCATCTTCACTCTCTCCCCATCTCCCTCTGTAACCAATGAGGTGGTCTTCATCGTCAACGTCCCGTTTCTTCTCTCTCTAACCTCTATTTAACTTACGTTAGCCAGCCATCGACAGTTCTCACATCATGTAAACACTTTCTGCAGAGTCAAAACATAAAGAGGTGTCATACGTTTACAAGCACCCCGAACTGTAGGACCTGTCTCCAATGTATTTGTCTCTAGCGTGCGTAGCTTTCTAGCGGACAGTCAGCTTTCTACAAATCGTAACAATAGTGCCTTCTGCAAAAAGATCAACCTTCTCACTTCACACTCTGGTTGTAAAAGGCTTTCCCCATGAGTCTGGACCACGAGAGATCCTCTCTACGTTCGTTCAGAACAATGCTGGGCATTCTAAGACGGCACAACAAAAGCATGACCTATGGCTGATGGGCTATTGACCCTCATCTCGCCCTCAGTAAGCCTTCTGTGAGTAGGCTCTGGTGGCAGACTCTACTGTCCCTGGCAAACCACATACTTTTTTCACCATTCAGGATCATTTCAACGTTTTCTCACTTCTATGAGGAGTGCAAATACGCATCAAGAGGAAATGAAGACTAAGTGCAGTACTCAGTTACCAGCAATCATTAGTACCACTGTTTATAATATTCCTCAATGTCATTTAATTATTCAGATGTAATGGGACTTTCATTATAAATTCTCTTCTGGAAAAACGACCGTGTAACAATCGGCACCGGCTAGTCATACATTGTATAGTCTGAAATCACCCCTATAAAATTTGGTAGTCATATGGTAAATATTTTTCCATCTCACTGGCTCTTGCAGTGAAAGTTTATAAATTGTAACAATCCTGGTAACCCCTATTGTGGGAGATTGATTGAGTAGGGCTCCATTTGTATTGATGATTTATTTTTGTGTCTCACACTAATCATCTGTTTTAATCTTCCTCCGTAATCCTCACAACGAATAGGCTCTGCAGTGTACGGATGTATAGGTAATGGGATATGCACATGTACCAATACTCATCAGTGTAATTTTTCTTACTTCACTTTGTAGATTCTTGTGGACTTTATGCTGAATCTTGTTCAAACATAGCTTGTTTGCTGATGTGGAAAAGGACAGACGTCACTCCATATTTTTAACGTTTGCGGTCTGTCAAATAAGCCAACGTGCGAAGTAGTGCAAATTTCCCTCCGAACTACGTTCAAAATTTTTTCTGGTACGCTCGTTTGGGTCCAAAACAGCGACCTTCCACCAGTTTTAGCGTCAAGCAGATTGAGCAAATGCGTAGCACCTCTTTGGCGTTTTTGTGATGGCCCTGACATCCCCCCTCCCCACCTCTATTCGGTAAAGATCCGACAGACAACAGCGGCCAGCAAAGGGATCTGTATGTTTTCTGAGAGGAGATCGTCCATGATGATGTCATGGTGAATGGATCATGCTCTCTGGAGCACACTTATTATAAGTTACAATCTGGGTCAGAATCGGTTAAACATTTCGATTTTCGATATAGGTAATTGTCGTATTTACTTAAATTAACAACCAAGAGAATTGACGCTTTGTGATATCGTTTGAAGCGAATATTTGCTTAGATTCGTTGTTTCCCTTTTTCGAACCGTGAGTATCATCTATGCATCAAATGATCTTACAAAACTGATGATTACTTTTATGCTGAGTGGAATGAGCTCCTGGGTGTATGCCTAAATTTACATGTGCCAAATTTTAGCAATGTTAATATGTTTTTTGATGGTTTAGCTAAAATTAGCGTCCAGTGACGGTAGCACCACAAACCGTACCCTTTGAAATTTACTGGTCTGAATTCTCAGGCGTCAGTGAAGATGTTAACAGTTTGGGATTAGTTAGGATTTTTAGACCTTCACATAAAATGGTGGATTTAGCTCACTGTTTCCTTTGAGATGCATCTGTATTGATAGTGCATGCTGAACTGCAAACCATGTGCAGCCTCATTCCACAGCCTTTTTGCTTTCTGACTCGCACGAGTGCTTTGCACAGAAATGTTATGAGCTAATTGTGTTCCCAAGAGTATCCCTAGCCTGTCAGCTTTCAGTAAAAATCAGTAGCTCGTATCAAAAGTAGAGACTGTTTAAAGAAAATCCACCCCCTCTTACCATACTAACAGGATTGTTCTTGTTTTTGAATGTGTGAGTAAAGAGGAAAAATATTTGTAGCTAAAAATATTTATTTCATGTAATATAATTCACTCTGTTCTTTGCCATGTGCATCTACCATTTCATTGCTTCCACTGTGAAATGATGAATGGAAAAATTCGTGCTTGAGAAATGAATAACAAATATTTAATAAAAAACAACTCATTTATCGCAGTGCTGAAGTCTCGGTATTAATTTCCACTGCAGTTAAATAATTAGTTGGTCTATGTGTAAGTAAACTTTGATAAAGACGTCATATGACATATACGATGAAAATGGAATACAGCAAAGCTTTCTTCACTGTTAATAAGAATCATAGTAGTTTCGAAAAGTCCATAGAATTAGGTTGAAAGTGTGATCAGAAAAATAAGAAATCAGCTATGAATTAGTATCAGGAATAGAAGTAGACGAGTTCCACAAAATACCCTATAACATTCGTTACTGGGATACTGCCTGTTGTGGCACTGAAATGACCCATCATAATTATCTGACCAGTAGCACTGTACTTATGCAGAGTCTTCTACAGTTCTTCGCAAGAAGGTTCTAGACACACTTTCTGTTTCCTTCTCGTTGTGCGTATATGCTTATAATGGTGGCGTTGCCTCTTCTCAGTTTCAGTGCGACTATAGTATTCTTTCGCTTATATATTCTGAGGTGTTGGGTTGATCTGTTATTCTGTTATTCTGCACAACGGATTAATCTGAGATGTACCCTTTACCCTGTGGCTCCTGCAAGATGCAATTTCCACCCCCTCACCACTACAAAAGTCAAACAGACGCTACTAACGTTCTAACGAGAAATACCTGAAAATCTTTCAGCAATAAAGAATTTCTGGAGTCGTCAGCTGTAAGGAAATGACACTAAAATTCACAAAATTTCTTACGTAACTAGTGGGACACTTGGGTAGTGGAGTAGTGCTAGTTATTGTAAGAAAAACATGAAACTAACGTAAGTTATTATTTATTTTGCAAAAATTCTGAGAAACCACAATGGAACTTTTAGTTATGAATTGAACAAGTTATATCCTGGTTCTTTTGGGAATGTGAGGTTACCTCTCAAGGATAGGATTCGCTAATGGAATTTCCATAAAAAGTTTAAGATGGTCGTTGACTTGGCAGAATGGCTGAGAGGCGCGCCTACTCAACTTGAATAATTATCCTTTAGAATGTTTCTAGGTACGGTCGAAGCTGTACCGTGTGGAATGCAGTGAAGTGTACTGTTGTAGAGGAAATATAGGGCTCTCAATAGCTGTAGCGCACAATACCGTAAGCTGCGATGACTGCTGTCTGTGCCGCTCACTGTTGACGAATAAGGTAACTCTCGTTCTGTCTGGATTGACCTTCACCAATCAAACTCTCCCTTTGCCTTGATGAAGTCAAGGATTCTTATTCGCCCCTAGTCTAACTACTGGCGTGGTACACCGGTCAGATAACCAGTCCACCGCGATGCCACTCAAATTCGCTCGCAGGCGTTTAACTATAACTCTGTCCGTTCACACCGCACAATAAGTGTGTCGGCCAACACAGTGAACAACGCTTAATCGCAAGGACTCAATATAGAGTAGCACTTCGATTCGCTCTCGGCAAAGGTGCTCTCTCAGTGAAGTACTGAGGAGAGACTTGTTCCTCGCTACAAGAGCGACAACGGAACGACGCCTCTCAACGCCAGATGTGAAGGGAAATATCTTTCGGTCTCTTCCATTATTCCTCCAGCTCAAGGCGTCAGAAATATCGTCTGCCAGTAGGCATTGCTCTTCCAAAACGGGAGAATGACGTTTCGTTTAAGGCGACCAATCCGGAAACCTGTCGCATTGGCGTTTGGCGTTTGCTGTCTCCCTGTGAAAATCTCTGAAACTGCATGCTGTGTGTAAAGAATGCATAGGCTGGCCGCTCCCACGCAATGTAGCGGAATTTGCTTTTAAGCTGAAAATGGGGTTGTTCCCCCTTTTTACTCGGGCCCACACTGTCTGCTACATGGGCGGTCACCAGCCAACATAGGCTGGGTCATCCACTGAAGGGACCATGGTCCCGTTGTACGGTTTCTCTCCCAAACTATAGGCTTCTGTGACAGTCATGTCTGGAACGTATATGTGTACGCCAGCCTCGAGTATTTCAACCAAGGTGCACTTACTTGTTAATTGCATATCGTTTACATGAATTCATACAACATTGACTTTATCTTATCGAGTTTGGGTTCAAATGAAGCGTCTTGATGTGCGGAATATGATTGTGAGGGAGGAATATGTAAGCAGTGAAGGTCAGGAGACCACGATGTCTTACAATATGTGAAATCTTTGAGCTCTTTTACCAGCTGTTATGGAGGGGTAATGCCATACCTTTGCTTGCTCTTTCATTTTTTTCTACTCCACAATAAAACATAACGTAATCGACTACATATTTAATACCTCTCATTTTCATCTTCTTTTCTGTGATTGCTACAGCATTGAGAATCATGTCTTTTAGTATGTTTTCTAGTTCCACCTCTTCTTGGAAAATTCCTCTGATATTCCCAAGGTTGCTACTTTAATATATCAGTTGGCCCTTTTCGTATCATTGGGGTAGACTTATTTCTAATACTGAGAATTATGTTCACGGGAGACAGCAAATGGCCTATAAGGTTTTAAAAACTTCAAAGTCAGCAGAGTAAGGAAGGTACAAATAAACAGTAGTGAAGAAAAAGAAGAGTGGGTAACTTTTTGCAAAGCATTATGGTGTGATGATCCAGCACAACCGGCTGAAACTGAAAGAATAGATGACAAATGATTATATGAAATACAGTTTGCCGAAATAAAAGCTGCCTTAACATCACTTAAGAACAGAAAAGAGACAGGAATAGGTGGAATTAATGCTGAATTTCTAAAATATGCAGGAATGATGCTACATCTACGACTGTTATGCCTCTTAAACGAATAATGTAAGAACAAAAGTACCCCCAAAGACTGGAAGATTGCTAGAGTGATAACAAATTTTGAAAAAGGAGACAAAAGCCTATGAAGCAACTACAGAGGAATAAATTTACTAGACTAAGCATACTGGATGTATGCTAAGATTTTAAACACAAGACTTAAAAACATAACGGAAGCATTACTTCAGGAGAAACAGATGGGTTTTAGGAAAGGACACTCCGCGATAGATGCGGTTTTCATTTCACAACAGATATTACAACAAAACAGAGAATATATCATTATACTACTGTTATAATATCTATTTTTTTCTTTAACATCAATACAGTATAATAGGCTATATGTCCTTAATGTTAAGTAGAAACTGTAACTCGTTCAACCTGAGTATGCCTGGTTAGGTGTAAGAGAGGGCCTGAAGGCCCTAATCTTGCCAGGTAAAATAAATGCATAAATAAATAAATAAATAAATAAATAAATATAGTAAAGAAACACAAATTTCCTTTATCGATTTTTTAAAAGAAGCTTTTGACAATGTAAATAAACACAAACTTTGGAAGATAATGACCAATCGCGGATACCATAAACACCTAATAAATGCGATAAGAGGAATGTATCAGAACACGATTATCACTCTCTAATCTCAACGGAAAAAATAATGACATGTCAACTAACAATGAACAAGGCTGCTGTATCTCTTCAACTTTGTTTAACATTTATATATTGAAACAATGCATATATGGAAAATAGAATGTCAAAAAGGTGTATACCTAGACAGGACAACTCCTTTAAATAACTTACCATATGCTGACGATGAGGTGATCCCAGCAGGTAAGGAAGAGGACTTTCAGAAAGGAATTTAATTACTGAAACAAGTAAGTGCAAATTTTGACATGGAGATATGAACAGAAAAATGTAAGAGTATGGCATTCAAGGGGAAAGAACATATTAAAGCCAAAAGTGGGCTAAGTCAAAAGATTTTAGAACAAGTAAACCACATCAGCTACCTTGGGCGTGAAGTGACAGGTGGCTATACCAAAAATACAGAAATTAATATTAGTAAATTTAGTCGTGTGTGTAGAACATTAATAGAAACCTCAAAAACAAAACTAAGAACGATATTCAAATTAAATTCTACAAAACAGTTGCAGTCCCCACACTCCTCTATGGAAGCGAGACCTGGATGGTTAGCAAAACTAAAGGAAGGCATACTCAGGCACAAGAAATAAAATTCCCGAGACGAGTTACAGATTACACAATAGAATACAGACTAAGGAATCAAGAAGTTGGAGAAGAACTAAACATTTTCATTTTAAATGTTAAAATAGTAGAGTATAGGAGAAAATGCAAGAAACACCTAGAAAGAATGGAGAGTGAGTAATTCCCCTTAAAGGTTAGAAATTGTAAGTACCAGGGAAGAAGAAGACCTCGGCAACGGTGGGTTCTGTAAAGGCAATTTTACCTAATACGTGAAGAGGAGGAGGATTAGTAGAAGAAAAAGAAGAAGAAGAAGAAAAAGTATAGAAGCAGAATGTTTTAAAATAAGACGTGGACACCTGAATGATGAGGCCTGCCATAATAATACATATCAGGAAACTTCTGGATACGTGTTGGATTAAATGGAATGTTTAATTTGTAATTTCTCATGCAGGAGTCACTCAGTCTTGATTTGCATAATGAATCAATAGTTAAGCCACAGAGTTCCCCTACAGCATCGACTGGTGTCTGACGATATTTCTCTTATATGTATTTTTGGAGATAAGATTTTGTGTATCTAGAATTCTGTCCATGAAAGTAGAGAAAATCATTTATTTCGTAAGACTGTGTTTCTTTTGTTTAGTAGATTACAGGGAGACATTTTATTTAGGTATTTTTTTTATATCGGTAGGTCAAACCGTTCACAAGTAGAAGTGCAACCAATACGAGCGACACGCGAGGGGAAAGGGCAGAGGGAGACGCAGTTGAGGGTAAAGGAGCTCTGGCGCACAGCATCAATACCGATAGAGGACCCTATGATGCAAGTTCCGGAAGGTGAGCTGATTGTTACCCACAGGACGGGTCACATCACATCATGTCCAGGGCCACAATAATCGTGGCACTAGCTAACCAGACAGAGCAGGTACAGGCCCAACAGCTGCAGTCTCCACACTGCTCTATGGAGTGGTTAGAAAAAAGCAAGGAAGCCGTATTCAGGAACAAGAAATGTAATTCCTGAGGCGAGTTAAAGGTTGAACAATAGAAGACAGAACAAGGAATCAAGATATTAGAAGAATACTAGAAGTTTGTAGTCTAAATGGTAAAATTACAAAATACAGGAGAAAATGGAATGAACACCTCGCAAGAATAGAAAGTAGCAGAATTATCTTAAGGCCTATAACATATAAGTTCCAAGGAGGAAGAGAGAGAGAGGAAGACCCCGGCAACGACGGGTACCGTAACAGGCAGTTTCGACTAATATCGGAAGAGAAGATGAAGAAGAAGAAAGCCAAGAAGAACAGAAGCAGAACTATTGCTGACTGTATGGTATTTTCTGCCAAGAGTCACAATAAATAAATAAAAGTTCACGTGCTATTGGTGCCTTCTCGTGTAGCGTCTATCGCAAAGCTGTGTTACGCAAAACAGGCAGTCTTTACAGTTTGCTAAATTGTGAAAAAGTATAAACAACCATGGCAATATACACGGGAAGAATGCTGTCAACAAGTGTCGAAATCCACAGACGGGAAACTACCGTTAGTTTAATCGAAGACACCTTGAGAAACATGGGTATCTTTAACCGCACCCTCAAGAGGAATGCCAGGTGAAGAGACGTTTGCTGAGCCCGTGTTCGCTCTTTGCGCTGTTTAGACTGTTATGATGAAAATTTTCTAACTCAGGATGCAGAATTTTCCGGCATAGAGAATTGCTCGCTGAAAAGGACAGAAAAGAAAACACAAGCACAGAGCATTGACTTAGAGAACAAAATAAACACTTGCAGTGCAATGAATAAGTGTACTCCGGGGGAAATTCGAAGAGAAATGGCTGAAGTTAGGTCTGATCCGAAAATAGTAAACCAATGGGTTGCAGAAGAGGAAAAAAATAGTAGAGTGAAAAACTGGTTGATGTTTTTGGGAGGGGAACTAACGTTGTACCAGTTGATCGCACACACATACGAGAATTCATTATGAAATGAACAAGGAACAGACAGAAGTTCTACAGAACATACGAGAACTCGTTGATGGAGTGAACAAAGAACAGACAGAAGCTCTACAGAACAGTTACTAACAGGTGTGACACAATTAATTTTACAACACGGTGGCGAGATTTCGTGTCTGGTGGTGTAGGGACCTGTTCGGCTCAGGCGAGAGTAGCTGTCGGTCACGTGGTTTACTTGTGTGCGCCGCACCCTGCTTACGTCACGTGTTACATACAACGGATCATGGCTCACCTCGGTGAAGATTAGTAGATGTCATGTGACCTCTCTCATCTGCATGAGTGTGTTTACCCCCTTCTGTACACTGTTATTAGGACACAATGGCGGTGGCCGATCTGAACCACGTTATTTTGGCATGTACCATGTATTCGATTTCACAAGCGCTCTTGTACAAATAAATGGTTGCGAAGAGCTACCCCCTCCCTATAAATGTAATAGCTTTGCTTAACCTGTATTATAAACCTATCAATTTAAAAGGCTCTGGTTTCCAGCTTTGATTTATAAGCTGTGTGGATCTTGCCCTTCCATGGAACCTTTCCGGGTCGGAAACTGGGGCTTCTGTTTCGCTTTTTACTTTCCTTTAAAACTTACCTTTGTATACGACATCGTAGTCCAGCTTTCAATTATAAGTTGCTGTGTATGTCATTCTCCTCTGTAAAAAGTCCAGTTCGTAATTTTGTGTTATTTAATTCGTATAAAGAACTTCTTTCTGTATTTCACACTGTTATAATTGTTCTATTGTGAAAATTCCCATAATGCTAACTTGCAATGTTGTAGAACTGCTGGCTGTACCGTGTTCATCTTTGCGTTTTTATTTTATATTGAGAACGTCACGTTTGTATAACGAACTCTTTATTTTTCTACTACGTAAATTGCAATTATTTAAAAATGATACTTTTGTAACTATTGTTGACTGTATGGTCATTGCTACCCAAGCCCAAAATAAAGAAAAAAATTAAGTAAAGTTTATGTGCTATTGGTGCCTTCTGCCGTAGCTTCTTCACATGGCAGCCTTACACAAAAATGGTAGTCTTTACACTTTCCTAAGTGTGTGACATATTATAAATAACCATGAAATCTACCCCCGGAAGAATAGTGTCGAACTTAAATTCGTCACAGACAACGAGCGGCTAACAGTTCTCAAAATCCAGATATGGGAAACTACCAACTAAGACTAACAAGAGCTCAAGTAAACAGTGTGCAACTTAATACCAACTAGTAGCTCTGTTATTCAAAATTTAGCTTAACTTAGTGTACGAGCACGTAAACTGTGAGTGTACTAACGAGTATACTGATCAGTTTAACATTAGCCACACCTCTGTCGCTGAATTTACCGTTAGTCCAGTTGAAGGTATTTTGTAAAATGTGCGCATCTTTAACAACCCGATGGAGGTTCCAAACGAAGTAATAAAACTCAAATTGCGACCTATGGAAACGTTCTTGCAATTCGGGACGAGGTCACGGCTTTCTATCCGGTTCCCGTCCCAAATGAAATATGGTCTATGAAATTGGAAGTTAAAAACCAATCCTATCTGTAATGAGTATTGAGGGCTATCAAGCACGCATCACATGCATGGGGCAGTTACCAGTGTGCTTCATATGTAATGAAACAGATCACATTAAACAAGACTGTCCCAGACGAAAACTCGGTCTGCAACTCAACTTGAGTAAAGGTAAACTTTTGTTTTCTGACATCGTAGCAGGCATCAGTAGTGAATCGGTAGCAAGCAGTCACGTCAGCTGAAAGTATATCAGTTGGTTTTAATAATATGGAGACTGTAAACAATAAGTTTGAATAAAGTAGTTATGTTCCAAACGTTTCAAACGAAAGTGGGATGTAGGCCGATTTAGGAACCGGAAAGACTCATCCATTACCTGACAGTCACGCCCACTTCAGTAATATAACTGAAGGTGTAAGCACAACTAATCTAGCAATATAGCCGGCCATTGTGGCCGAACGGTTCTAGACGTACAGTCTGGAACTGCGCAACCGCTACGGTCGCAGATTCGAATCCTGCCTCGTGAATGGATGTGTGTGATGTCCTTAGGTTAGTTAGGTTTAAGTAGTTCTAAGTTCTAGGGGCCTGATGACCTTAGAAGTTAAGTCCCATAGTGCTCAGAGCCATTTGAACCATTTTTTACTAGCAATATGGAGGCAACAAATGGTAAAACATTCGACCTTCTAAGGGACTATGTAATCGCGGACGGATAGTTTACAACAACCAACTCAGAAACGTCAGCGTTGAAGGTCGTTCATGGAGAGGCGATGGGCGATGCGCCGGAGCCAAACCTTGACACAAAATCCTTTCTTCTAGGATTGCTAGTTCTGCAAGGTTCGCAGGAGAGTCTCTGTGAAGTTTGGAAGGTCGGAATCGAGGTACTGGTAGAAATGAAGCTGTGAGGGCTGATTGTGAGTTGTGCTTGGGTAGCTCAGTTGGTAGAGCACTTGCCCGCGAAAAGCAAAGATTTCGAGTTCGTGTCTCGGTCCGGCACACAATCTGCCAGGAAATTTCTTATCGGCGCACACTTAGCTGCAGAGTGAAAATTTCACTCTGTAAATCGATATCTCCAAAGGACGAACCTGCGGTTTCACCATCAGAAATAATAGTGCAATCACAGATGAACATAGGTGCGTCTGCTGGTACAGAAACGTTGTCAAGCTTCACGTGAGAAGGCTCAGAAGAAAATCTCTGTGAGTAGTAATGGACAGGGTGGAAACGATGAGAACTTCCATTATCAACCTAGGGGAAAGCGAGGTTGAAGATATAAAAATGTCTGACTCAGCAGAAATCTGCCTTGACGAACTTCAACTGTCTAATGAGAATCGCAAGGGAGGAAAAAAAAGTACAGGAAATGGGGATTGTGGGGTCAAGGAGAAACAAGTGGAATTACAGGAAAAGAGCGGGGAAGCCTAATCTCACTCCAAAATTCAAACTAGATTAGGAAAGATACCTATAGGCACCAAACTGAAAAAATGTATTCACAACCGCAAAAGACCTTTTTGATCCATCAGAATTATAAAATTCAAAGTTCAAGCTGACCTGTCACCAACGGTTCTCACAATCGGCTAAAATTAAAGCGGCATTACTGCAGGAAGCCGAGACTAACAATATGATGAAATTGCAGGATACAACTTAATTCCCTACACATCTGAAAGTCCAGGTACGGCGATATTGACAGAAGACGTCTTTCAAGTGACAGAAACTGAGTGGCTTTAAGCGGCAGATTAATATCAACACATGCAGAAGGTAAAAGCTTTGTAAATGCATACACTCCATCTGGAAGCAATCGTAGAGAGGCGTTGGCCGAGTTTATCAAACAGGACATTACGACTGTTTTACCAACGACAGGGAACAGAGACGCATTTGCTTATGATTTTCAATCTGTTATTAGAAAAAAAGACCACAATCCTCATTTCAAGAGATGTGAGGAACTCGAACACACAGTTAGAAATTTAAATATGATTAACAGGGGAGGCAACAAACTGAGACTCATTAATTTACAACTACTTCACTAGTCATTCCGCAAGCAAGAAAGTCCGGATTGTCATCTCACAAAAACCTGGTACGAACGTCACTAAGTCCAAATCTGCCGTGTATATTTTCCAGTCATCGTTCTTATATTACCAGAATCAGTTTACAGAAGCAAACAACGTTCCGTGGAAAAGGGAACTGGAAATTAAATATTATCTTGCCCCGAGACGAGGAATCAAGAATTATGGTGCTGTAACATGAAAGGCCTGCGTCATTAACATAAGAATATAGTGCAGCAGATTAAATTGGTGGATGGAGCAAATTACGGAGAATACATATACAAGGTGACCTTATAAAACTCAAAATACAACAAATGTTTTTTGCCAACTCGACCCTTAGATCAGTAGCAAGGGAAATGTAGTGGTCTGGTTAATGTTACAAAGAAAAGAAAGAAAAAACGTGGGGAAGCTTTGTACTGTCTGTCCGACTGCTCAAAATCCCATTATTCAGGATCGGGTAGATGTATAATGTTGATATTTATGTCGCATATTAACATTGGCGTTCCCCTGGCGATGCAAAATAAGTAGATTTTATGTCAATCCATCAATATAATTACTATGTCTGAGGCAACCAGCTTACCTGAATCACACCCTCTGTACTGTGTTTGTTACATATACCGAGTGTTTCGTAATCAGTAACGAAAACTCTCAGGGTGAAAGTAAATAATGATTAAGGCAGTAAACGTGAGTCCGAATACAAGCCGTTGGAGAAGTAATTGCTAGTATGTGATTACCAGACACCACCGATTCCAGTGTGAAATACACTGAGGTGGCGTAAGTCAAAGGATAGCGATATGTGCATATTCAGATGGTGGTACTATCGCATACACAAGGTATAAGAGAGAACAGCATTGGCGGAGTTGTCATTTGCATTCACAATCTGATGCTTTATGTGAAAAGGTTTTGGACGTGATTACGACCGCACGACTGTAATTAACAGACTTTGAACGCGGAATGGTAACTGGAGCTAGAGGCAAGGGACATTCGATTTCGGACATCGTTAGGGAACTCAATATTGCGAAATTCACAGGGTCGAGATTGTGCCAAGAACACTAAATTTCAGGCATTACGTCTCACCACGGACAACGCATTGGCCAACGTCCTTTACTTAACGACCGAGAGCAGCGGCGTTTGCGTAGAATTATCAGCGCAATACCCCGTGAAATAACCGCAGAAATAAGTGTCGCGAAATTTGGCGTTGATGGGCTATGGCAGCAGACGACCAACACTTGTGTCTCTGCTAAAACTACGACGACGCCTCGGCCACCTTTTTCTGGGTCGTGACCACATTTGTTGGACCCTAAAAGAGTGAACAACGTGGCCTGGTCAGATGAGTCTCGACTTAAGTTGATGAGAACTGATGATAGGCTTCGAGTGCGGTGAAGACACCACGAAACCATGGATCCAAGTTATCAACAAGGCAATGTGCGAGCTGGTGGTAGCTGCCTAATGTTGTGGACTGGGTTTTCATGGAGTGGACTTAGTCCTCTGGTCCAACTGAACCGATCATTGACTGGAAATGGTTATGTTCTATTACTGGAGTCCATTTGCAGCCATTGATGGACTTCATGTTCCCAGACAACGATGGAACTTTTCTTGACGAAAATGCGCCATGTCGTCAGGCCACAGTTGTTCACGGTTAATCTGAAGAACATTCTGGACAATACGACCGAATAATTTGGTAAACCATCGAACATTTATGGAACGTAATCGAGAGGTCATTTTTTGCACAAAATCCTGCACTGGCCACACTTTTGCAATTATGGTTGGCTGTAGGGGCAGCATGTCTCAATATTTTTGCAAGAAACTTCCAACGACTTTTCGAGTTCATGCCACGTCGAGTTGCTGCGCTAGGCCGAACAAAAGGGAGGTCCGTCACAGTATTAAGAAGTATCCCATAACTTTTGTTGCCGCAGTGTATTGCCCTACTTAGTATAAATATAGTTAGTGTATTAAATTTTCCACTCAGTCCCAACGTAATGGCGCTCAATTTTCACCCTTTCTTTACCTTAACAAAAACCACAACATAACTTCAGCACGTTCTCAGATTTGGGTGGAATTTTACAGTCGTTTCTGCAGTGAGTTAGGAATGATTTCAGACACCCTTGAATCTACTCGTAAGGCTTACTAACACATTACAATTGGCTGTT
This sequence comes from Schistocerca gregaria, assembly GCF_023897955.1. Lineage (NCBI taxonomy): Eukaryota > Metazoa > Arthropoda > Insecta > Orthoptera > Acrididae > Schistocerca > Schistocerca gregaria. The sequence continues at coordinate 428,352,630 of NC_064926.1, forward strand.
GCAGTTTTTCAAATGTATCAGCAGAAGGGCCGTACATTTCATTATTAAGGCGGTTTCAGAAGAAATCCAGAAGACTGAGATCAGGGTATCTTAGGGGCAAAGATATAAGCCCTGCCTGTCCCATACGTCTTGGATCATATTGACGCATTAGGTGTCATGCAGGTATCCATCCTGCATGTGGCACATATCCCAGTGCTGCGCAATGGGGACAGTCTCAAGCAAACCTGGGAGAGCCTACTCCAGAGCGGACAACCCACATCCATACCACAGACATTATCGATGTCTCACTGCAATCCGTAACGATGAATAGGAGAGGCTGAAGAAAAATGCTCTCTCAGCACAGCAGTAACCTCACACGGAGGTTCAAATGGCTCTGAGCACTATGGGACTTAACATCGGAGGTCATCAGTTCCCTAGACTTAGAACTACTTAACTCTAACTAATCTAAGGACATCACACACATACATACCCGAGTCAGGATGCGAACCTGCGACCGTAGGGGCAGCGCGGTTCCTGACTGAAGCACCTAGAACCGCTCGGCCACAGCGGCCGGCTTACACGGAGGTTAACACAGAAGTGAGCATGGAAGTGCTCCGCTCAGCTTGTGACCTCAGCTGAAGTAGTCAACGTAACTGGGTAGAATTAAAGTGTTGTTCAAGTCTCAGATGGAAATGTAATTTTGTACCGCTGAAAATAGTACTGCAAGAGAACAGTTTGCTAATTAGTGTATCAAATGGTGCTTTAATAGCAAAGGAGTGTATCTAGTTAAGTAAATATTTCCACTTATTCCTGTAATAAAGTTAACTAACATTTCATATAATGTAGTTCTTATGAGCCCTCTTCAAGAGCAGTCAGAGAGCCCACTATTATGGCTGGATGGTAGTAGTTCCGTGTCGTCATAATAGAGGTACTGTTGTTTTCTTGGAAGAATATGTGGATCTAGTACCCGTAACAACACATTCAATGAGAAACGTTGGTAATCTGTTGAATGTTCGTTTACGCCACAACAAGAAGGTGAGGAACAAAATTTGGGAATATAATAGTATATGAAAAGTGACTTGCAAATAAAATGTTACTTGTAAACCCACGATTGTATGCAATCTGTTAGTGGATCCACTGATTAAATATCACTCAAGGAGTAAAGTCCCTTTTACTGAGACTTTGCATCGGGAGGAGAGGTTACGGGTGTAGTGAATTATAGTGTAAAATTCTTCGTACCTTGGTGAGGCCCTGTATACACACTTGTGTAAACAGTCTGCTCTCTAAGTTCCTAGAAGAAGCTGTACTGTTTCTAAAATTTATCCCCAACTGTGGATGTAATCTGCCTTTGTCTTCCTCATTGCAACGCTCCCCTGTTGCCACAGATGCTGATACATCCTTGTTTATGTACAACTTTCACGGTATCTCCCATCAGATTACTTGGGAAATACGTTTAGCTTCTCATGCATTGGCCTAAGGGCTACCATGTGGTCTTCACTGCCAGAAGTCATTGTAATTACAACTGATACTGCTCATACAAATGACGCATTTCTACAGAGCTGAGAGCCCTAGCTGTCTTGTACACGTAAAAACCCACCTCTCATCAATTTTGAGTTCAGTGAACGACCCTAGTACGCAGATCGCTTCTTCTGCACTACCGGTGACGTGCAATGAAGTTTACAGCGAATGAAGTTAGTGGCCGCTCGCAACCACACAATCGCAATCATCTCGCAAATGGCAGATTTGCGGTTCCATGTTTACTGAAATGGTTTTACTTCTATTATCGTATACTTTCACCCGCGTCATTTCCGCTGTTAATTGTGTCATACCATGTATATTAAAGCCCGTGTGTGTAACTTGTTTTAAAAGTTAGAGCACATGTGACGTTTATGTTGAAATGTTTTCTAGTGCAGTGCCCAATATTTATATCGTAGCTTCTTTGTCCTTAATGAAAGTAAAGACCTCTTTATAACATATTTGACGCATATCACTTGTAATGAGCATTAGATTTGATATTTTCTGTACAGTTTCTGTTTTATTATCTTCAGTTTTTTCGTATAATTTCTAGTCTTGGAAATGAACGAATCAACTCCCTGATACATTTTACATATTTAAATTGAATAATGTCTTATGAGATGATTTTATGAGGTAACGCATCACTCTGAAAAAAGTACTGTTTCCTCAATAACGATCAATAAGAATAATATTTGGTGTTCACCCACGGTCGTCATGTAAGTGCCTCTTAAATGAGTTGAGAAATTTGACTTCACCATCACAATAAATATATTCCTAATGAAATACTTCATAAATACTCCATTAAAATGGAGAAGAAAAATGATGTCCTTACACGACAGTAGAGAACAAATGATGTCTACAACCCATTTTTAAATCTGTCAGTGGCCCAGAAAGGTATTAAACATACTGCAACAAACATGTTTAATCGTTTGACAGTAACATAAAATGTCTCACAAATAGCAATGCAAGTTTTAAATCTAACCTAAAGTCATTTCCACCGGACAACTCCTTTTCCATGGACGATTTTTTATTTAAAAGTTGGTAGGCTGTTATAAAACCACACAACTTGTTTTTAAATTTGGTGGCATGTGTAATACGAAAAATAATGTGAGAGCATAGTAAGATTCTATCCAGCCCATTTAGGCCTTTTCATTGGGATTGGATTTACGCAGGGGCTAGTACAATGACTTTATGCATATCTCATCACAAGGCCACACCCACAAACCCTTCTCCTCATCTCCACCTCCTCACCTTTTCATCCTCCCCCTAACCACCCCTATCTTCCACCCTATCTCCAACCAGTCACAGCACAGTACTAGAAATGAAAGAACCAATGAGATGTACAAGGTGGCGGAAATAGTCCAGTATTGTTAGAGAAAAAAAATTTAAAAATCCCTTCCCAACCACACAGTGCAATCCTGCGTACCTCCAGACAATCATAGTGCAGTATTAAAAATCAATGGAAACAGACCAATTATGTGCTTTAGACCCCACAACCCTTCCTCTTTCCAACCAGTCAAATTATTGCATTAAAAACAGCATAGAATATGTAGTAACAATAACATGTCCCTCAGATTAAATTGAAAGATATTCGTCATTTCTAAAGACGTTTACCTCTGGTGTAAAAATAGTGACAAATTTATATTATTTGCAAACAACTACACACTTCTGACATAATATTAAAATGACTGCTAGGTCAAGCGTAAGCATTACATACGTAAAATGCCGCACACATGTTACATATTGTTGCACCTGGCTCTCTTTTCCTCCAATCAGAGCCTAGTGTTTCTGTTACATTGTGGTCTCATCTGGGCTGCACTAAAAAGCATCTGGAATACTCATGAAAAAGTATCTGATTTAGCTAAAATACCGAAAATGTTGTCAATTATGTTTGTATTACTGACCTCCAAGAAATTGTTTGTGGATTGGCTCACCACCACATCAGTAAATTTCATTCGAAGTTATTTATCTTTGCGATGGAATATTGGGACGAGTATAAGTTATTTGAATATAAACAAGTTTCTCACCCAGTGATGTCATGAGAAAATGGGCATGCCGTAACTATAATAACCATATAATATGATACTTAAATACTGTTAACATTGTCTAACTTAAATAGGGTTATTCAGGGGTTTAAAAATGAGATTGAATGTTTTTACAGATAAAATGCTAACGATAAACAACGAAGTCAACTAGATTTAAAAACTTTTGCGCCGTAAGACGTAATGATAAAGTTGGAGTGTCGTAATTATAAAGATGTGCAATCCGAAAATATGTTAACATACTTTAGCTTAAGAGAGTTATATTCCGACGCCTTTCAGAATTAAAAATAAAAGTTGAAAACTATTTGGAATTATAAAAAGTGCAAAATAGTTCCAATGGACGAGGTGTCCAAGTCTAGCGGAAAGATACGACCTATAACGAGTAATATTAGAACCATCAGTGACCATCGAGGACTCTCGCATAGCTTGGACTCATCGTTGACTGCTTACAGAAGTCTGTTTACAAACAACTAGCTTCAGCTGCGAGCTTGCAGAAAAACTTCAAAGAAAGTTGTCAGTAAACAGGGGGTAGATATCCCAGAAATTTGCTCTCATTCTTGTGCATTGCTCATTCAGCGTCTTCTCCTTGGAGTTTTATATGTGGTCGTAAATTTTCCTTTCTTCATAAATGTCCATAAAGTAATTCTTCGGCGTTGTAAGAAAGATTACAAGTTTGTTTGCAATAGTGTGTATCTCGTGATTAACTTGTGTAAGATGGGCTGTGAATATGGATTTCATATCTATGTTTTTCTTTTTAATTCCGTGTGTTCCTTAAATAACATTTTGAACTTTCTGCCGGTTTGTCTGATGTAACTCGCCTTATAGTCAGAACAGTGAATTTTGTCTGTGCCACTGTTTTGGTATACGTCTTGTGTAGCGTTAATGTCACGATGTAAAACGCGTAAAAGTGCAAGGCGTAGAAGTGGCGATTGAGATTTATATGCGATTTCTACATTCTATTTCTTAATAAGGGTACTTAGTTTCTACGAGACCTAGACACTGAATTGAAATAAAAATGAAACCATTTTTGTTTTTTAATGCAGTGCCTCGTTTTGTGTGAATCGATTCTGTTTAGATAGCCATTATTCCGTGCTATATTTGGCAACCAGCCAAGTTTATTCTCAACTTCCTTAGCTTCCAGTGGCAATTTAAGGGGTCTGTTTATAACTGAATGAAAGCAGGCCTATTTATAATGAGCAGCAAGGCATCTCAGATTTTATCAACTGTGTTCATGTCTGGGGACTTTGGTGACCAGGGGAAGTATTAAAACTCAGGAGAGGGTTCCGTGGAGACTCTCTATAGCAATTAAGGACAAGTGGGGTGTGGCATTGTCATGCTGGAATTGCCCAAGTCCATCGGAATGCACAATGGACATGAATGGATGCAGGTGATCAAACAAGATGCTTACGTACGTGTCATCTGTCAGTTTCGTATCTAGACGTATTTGGGGCCGCATGTCACTCCAATTCTGCATGCCCCACACCATTACAGCTCCTCCACCAGCTTGAACAGTCTTCTGTTGACATGCAAGGTCCATGGATTCATGAGGTCGTCTCCATACCCCTACGCGTCCATCCGCTCGATACCATTTAAAACAAGACTCGTCCGACCAGGCAAAATGTCTGCATTCTTCAACAGACCAATGTCGGTGTTGACGGGCCCAGGAGAGACGTAAAGCTTCGTGTCGTGCATCATCAAGAATACACGAGAGGGACTTGGGTTCCGAAAGTCCATATCGATGTTTTATCGTTGAATGTTTTGCACGCTGACACTTGTTGACGGCCCAACATTGAAATCTGCTGCGGAAGGGCTGCACTTCTGCCACGTTGAACAATTCTCTTCAGTCGTCGTTGGTCCTGTGCTTGCAGAATCTTTTTTCGGCCGCAGCGATGTCAGAAATTGATGTTCTACCGAATTCCTGATATTCACGGTACACTCGTGAAACAGTCGTGCAGGCAAATCCCCACTTCATCGTTATGTCGGAGATGTTCCCATCGCTAGTGCGCCACGTTCAAACTCACTTAAATCTTGATAACATACCATTGTAGCAGCAGTAACCGATCTAACAACTGCACCAGACACTTGTTGTCTTATATAGGCGTAGCCGACACCGGCACCGTATTCCGCCTGTTTACATATCTCTATATTTGAATTCGCATGCCTAGTGCAGTTCGTTGTCCGCCCCGATAGCTGAGTGGTCAACGTGACGGATTGCCGTATTACCGGCCCGGGTTCGATTCCCGGCTGGGTCAGGAATTTCGTCCGCTCAGGGGCTGGGCGTTACGTTGTCTTCATCAACATTTCATCCCCATCCGGTGCGCATGTCGCCCAATGTGGCATCGAATGTAGTAAGACCTGCACCAAGGCGGCCGAACCTGCCACGCAAGGGGCCTCCCGGCCAATGATGCCAAACGCTCATTTCCATTTCCATAGCAATTCGTTTGGCGCCTCAGTGTAGTATTTTGCAGTTGCACCCCACAGTTAATGTTAAGCAAATTTTATAATTCTAAAGTATGCATACAAAGCTTTACCAGCTGTAAAAATGGTCGTCATTAAGGAGTTACGATTTTAGTGTTAAAAACGTAAAATTGGTAGACAATGCCTGCGTTTGTCGAAGTGGATGTTATTTCACAGAGTGCTCCTGGTAAAACTTGCGGGTCTGTAATATTCGCGCAGATTAAGCTGACACTCAGCGCGGTGGGTAATGGGGGCGACTGTAAATGGGAAACGCCTTTACGGTCGCTCCCTTCAGCTAACGCGCCGAGTGTCAACTTAGTTTGTGGATGTAGCATTATATGTTAACATGTATTTCGCGATGTGCATATAGTGCATCAGAGGCGTGTTTCTTTGTATTATTCGTTATTAATCTACTTTTTAAGTCTTTTATCGTAAATTTTAACTCTTTCTTTCACCTCAGAAGCATCCCGAAGCTCTCCATTCTGGCTCAGCGCTTTGTAGCGAGATAACAACCATCTGCACGAACAGTTCGACGATGTTTGCAGCAGCATCGACTATCAGCTCGGAGACCATGGCTGTGGTTACCCTTGACGTGCATCACAAACAGGAGCGCCTGCAATGGTGTACTCAACGACGAACCTCGTTGCAAGAATGGCAAAACGTCATTTTTTCGGATGAATCCAGGTTCTGGTTACAGCATCATGATGGTCGCATCCGTGTTTGGCGAAGTCGCGGTGAACATACATTGGATGCGTGTATTCGTCATCGCCATTCTTGCGTACTACCCTGCGTGATGGTATGGGGTGCCATTGGTTACACGTCTCGGTCACCTCTTGTTCGCGTTGACGGCACTTTGAACTGTGGACGTTACGACTCGTGGCTCCTCGCTTCATTCGATCCCTGCGAAACCCTAAATTTCAGCAGGATAATGCACGACCGTATGATGCAGGTCCTGTACGGGCCGTTCTTGATACAGAATATGTTCGACTGCTGCCCTGGTCAGCACATTCTCCAGATCTCTCACCAACTGAAAACGTCTGGTCTATGGTGGCCGAGCAGCTGGCTCTTCACAATACGTCAGTCACTACTCTTGATGAACTGTGGTATCGTGTTGAAGCTGCAAGGGCAACTGTACCTGTACACCCCATCCAAGCTCTGTTTGACTCTATGACCAGGCGCAACAAGGCCCTTGTTACGGCCAGAGGTGGTTGTTGTGGGTACTGATTTCTCAGGATCTATGCACCTAAACTGCGTGAAAATGTAATCACATGTCAGTTGTAGTATAATGTATTTGTCCAATGAATACCCGTTTATCGTGTGCATTTCTTCTTGGTGTAGCAATTTTAATGACCAGTAGTGTTCATAACGGATGTACGAGTTCAGGTTGTGGACACGTGGTTGAAGACATATAGAAACTTGTGTCTGACCCCGAGCAGGCTTCGGATCGCCAAATTCTAAGGCGACCGCTCTCGATAAGCGGGAAATTAGGATTTGAGTCCCGTTCCGGCACACATTTTCATTGTCGTCATTCCAGCAGTTGGAAGTCCATATTCGCAATGGCAAATACATTTCACGTGATTCATAGCAGCTGCAGTCGCCGCATAGCGTGTTCGTTCGGACATCAATACATGATGGTACTGGGATAACGTGAAGTTGGTGTGACACTGGTGTAATGCTGTTGGAAATTGGAAATTAGTGGGGAGACCTATGGAACCAAACTGCTGAGGTCATCTGCCGATAAGCTTACACACTACTTAAACTAACTTACGCTAAGGACAGAACACACACCCATGCCCGAGGGAGGACTCGAACCTCCGACGGGGGCAGCCGCGCGGACCGTGACAAGACGCCTCAGACCGTCCAGTGCTGGTGTTACGCAGATGGTCACACCGCATACACTTGCGTGTACCGTGGTGTGAAGCCATAAGATGGTTCGGAAATTTTTGTTGCGTGCATGGATGTAAATCCGAAGGAACTTTGACCGTAATTCGCAATAACACGGGCACCGCAATATCGTATATATCGTATCGTATAAAAGAAATTCATTCTACATTTCCTGGATCACTGATTTAAACCGTGAACATGTCACAACTAGTGAAACTTTTTCCTCTTTTCTGCTGGCTCAGTGTTCAGCAGCTTTGTTTGTATTTTTCCATTTTTATGAATTTCTTACTATGTTCTTACTGAAAGAAATTCACTTGCCTAACATATTCGCTGTAACTGTAATTAAAACACATTACCTATCAAGTAGCGAATGCCTTCCTAGGAAGAAGGGAAACGAGTAATGTATCGATAATTGACAGAGAATTTACTAGCTCCCGATAAAAAGGGGAGGGAGGGAGTGACTAATACCGGGTGCTGGCTGTCCGATCACACGCTTCCCTGCTTACATAGCAGCAATAATGTCCGGTGCACACGTTCTGGAGTACGCGTATTTAATTATATGAGCCCATACAGTGGTAATTTAATTACTCTGAATTTTTCTGAGTGACAGCCAATGAATAAAGTTTTAATATGAAATATTTAATACTCAGAGACGATTGAATGTGGTATGCACATTCAATGCAAATTCCACTGCTTGGCAACGAGAACTGAATTCACTTTCATCGTTCACGAATAAGCACATCGACTGATGCAATTCTGAGGCTAAGGTAAACGTTCTCACTTCAATATAATAATTGCAACTTCAGTTGCAAGTGTTGAGTATGCTTTATTATAATCGTCATTTTGTATTCGTCGCAGACTTCGCATCAGATACAGATACAGGACTCCTAAAGTTCAACTACACTACTGGCTATTAAAATTGCTACACCAAGAAGAAATGCACATGATAACCGGGTATTCATTGGACATACGTATTATACTAGAACTGACATGAGATTACATTTTCACGCAATTTGGGTGCATAGATCCTGAGAAATCAGTACCCAGAACAACCACCTCTGGCCATAGTAACGGACTTGATACGCCTGGGCACTGAGTCAAACAGAGCTTGGATGGCGTGTACAGGTACAGTTGCCCATACAGCTTCAACACGATACCACAGTTCATCAAGAGTAGCGACTGGCGTATTGTGACGAGCCAGTTGCTCGGCCTCCATTGACCAGACGTTTTCAATTGGTGAGAAATCTGGAGAATGTGCTGGCCAGGACAGCAGTAGAACATTTTCTGTATCCAGAAAGGCCCGTACATGACCTGCTACATGCGGTCGTGCATTATCCTCATCTCGACAGCTACGAGGCCGTTGAGATCCAGCACGGCGTTCCGTATTACCCTCCTGAACCCACCGATTCCATATTCTACTAACAGTCATTGGATCTCGATCAACGCAAGCAGCAATGTGGCGATATGATAAACCGTAATCGCGATAGACTACAATCCGACCTTTATCAAAGTCGGGAACGTAATGGTGCGCATTTCTCCTACTTACACGAGGCATCACAACAACGTTTCACCAGGCAACGCTGGTCAACTGCTGTTTGTGTATGAGAAATCGGTTGGAAACTTTCCACATGTCAGCACGTTGTAGGTGTCGCCACCGGCGCTAACCTTGTGTGAATGCTGTGAAAAGCTAATCATTTGCGTATCACAGTATCTTTTTCCTGTCGGTTAAATTTCGCGTCTGTAGCTTGTCATCTTCGTGGTGTAGCAATTTTAATGGCCATTAGTGTATTAGCAGAGATCCTATTCGAGACTGAAAGTCGAACTACCGCCATCCGTTCTCATATATCAACTTTCGCATGAAAGAGAGGAATGGACGAATAATTGCAGAATACTACTGCTTGGAACCAGTGGGATGTGCATGTGCACGTCTCCTGTATTGTACAAGTTACCCTGAAAGTTACTTTGACTCATGCGAATTTACTAAACACTTTGGCGAATAAAGCTCTTCTATGCAAGCATTAAACTAAATCAAAGTTCAGTACTTTACAGGCATATGTTTTGACTGGTTTTATGCGGCCCGCAGCGAATTCCTCTCCTACGCTGACCTCTTGGTCTTAGAGTAGCAGCTATCCCCTACGGCCTCAACTGTTTGTTGGATGTATTCCAGCCTCTGTGTTTCCCCACAGTTTTTACCCTCTACAGCTTCCTCTAGTACCATGTAGGTTACTTAATGTCTTAACACGCGTCTAATTGTTCCGTCTTTTCTTCTTCGGAGTGTTTTTCACATGTTACTTTCTTCACTGATTCGGAGGTGAATCTCCTGCACCCTTACAGCCAACCTAATTCTTCTGTAGCAAGGATTTCGTTGCAGAATTATAGCATCATAATTTTCAGTTCCCTTACTTTCATTTTATTTATGTTATTTATTGATTTATTGAAACTGACAAGATTAGAGCAACCAGACTTGCTCTTATATCTAGGGCAACGTTCTACATATTTCACAGCACGTACAGTATGATAAGCATGATACACTAAATCTATAAACTTAAAATTACAATAGCACATATAAAAATTAAGAGAAGCACTTTATGCTCATTCAAATGTTTCAAATGGCTCTGAGCACTATGGGACCTAAGAGCTGTGGTCATCAGTCCCCTAGAACTTAGAACTACTTAAACCTAACTGACCTAAGGACATCACACACATCCATGCCCGAGGCAGGATTCGAACCGGCGACCGTAGCAGTCGCACGGTTCCGGACTGCGCGCCTATAACCGCGAGACCACCGCGGCCGGCTATGCTCATACATGATAAACACAACAACAAATGCAATTATGGAAAAGTAGGTTTTAACTATGAGCGATAGAAGCCAAGAGCATGAGAGAAAAGGGTGGAAGAGAAGGAGAAATAAGAAGACAATTAATGGATAAAAGAAAGTATCGTGACTCATGTTGTTGTTGTGGTCGTCACTCCAAAGACGGGTTTGATCCAGCTCTCTATTCTATACTATCCTTTGCAAGGCTCTTCGTCTATGAACAACTGAAGCAACCTATCCTTGTCAATCTTCTCACTGTATTCAACTCGTGGTCTCCCTTTACGATTTTTACCTCCCACAGCTCCTTCCAATAATAAATTGCTGATCCCTGGACATCTGAGAATGTGTCCTATCAATCGATGCCTTCTTGTAGTGAGGTTATTCCACAAATTTCTTTTTTCCCCTATTCTGTTTAGTACCTAATTATTAGTTATGCAATTTACCTATCTAATCTTCATCATTATCTGTAGCAACACTTTTAAAAATTTTATTTTCTCTTCTTGTCTAAACAATTTCTTTTTTCCCCTATTCTGTTTAGTACCTAATTATTAGTTATGCAATTTACCTATCTAATCTTCATCATTATCTGTAGCAACACTTTTAAAAATTTTATTTTCTCTTCTTGTCTAAACAGTTTATGGTCCACTTTCCACTCCTCCAAAGAATAACCTCCAGCAAAAATTTTCTAGCACTTAAACTAATATTCGATGTTAACAAATTTATATTCCTCAAAACGCATGTATTGGCGCTCTAAATCTACATTTTACATCCATTCTACTTCGACCACCATCAGTTATTTTGCTGCAAAATAGGAAAACTCATCAACTACATTAAGTGTTCGTTTTCTAATCTAAATCCCTCAGCATCACCTCATTTAATTCTACAACATTCCATTATCCTTGCTTTGTTCTTGTTGATATTATATCCTTCTTTCGAGAGGCTGACTATTCGGTTCAACTGATCTAGCAAGTCCTTTACTGTGTTTGACAGAATGACAATGTCATTGACAAACCTCGAAGATTTTATTTCTTCTCCTTGAACTTTAATCCCTCTTCCAAATTTTTCTTTGTTTATCTTTAATGCTTGCACAATGTACTGATTTAATAACATTGGAATATGCTAAAATCTTGTCTAACTCCTTTCCCAAAAACTGGTTTTCCTTTCATGACCCTCGACGCTTATAACTGCCGTTAGGTTTCTGTGACAGTTGTAACTAGCCTTCCGCTCCCTGTATTTTAACCCTGTTACTTTTGTTGAATAGCAAGAGAGTGTTCCAGGCAATTTTGTCAGAAGCTTTCTCTAAGCTTACAAATGCTGTAAACGTCGGATTCTACATCTACATCTACATCCATACTCCGCAAGCCACCTGACGGTGTGTGGCGGAGGGTACCCTGAGTACCTCTATCGGTTCTCCCTTCTATTCCAGTCTCGTATTGTACGTGGAAAGAAGGATTGTCGGTATGCTTCTGTGTGGGCTCTAATCTCTCTGATTTTATCCTCATGGTCTCTTCGCGAGATATACGTAGGAGGGAGCAATATACTGCTTGACTCATCGGTGAAGGTATGTTCTCGAAACTTTAACAAAAGCCCGTACCGAGCTACTGAGCGTCTCTCCTGCAGAGTCTTCCACTGGAGTTTATCTATCATCTCCGTAACGCTTTCGCAATTACTAAATGATCCTGTAACGAAGCGCGCTGCTCTCCGTTGGATCTTCTCTATCTCTTCTATCAACCCTACCTGGTGCGGATCCCACACTGCTGAGCAGTATTCAAGCATTGGGCGAACAAGCGTACTGTAACCTACTTCCTTTGTTGTCGGATTGCATTTCCTTAAGATTCTTCCAATGAATCTCAGTCTGGCATCTGCTTTACCGACGATCAACTTTATATGATCATTCCATTTTAAATCACTCCTAATGAGTACTCCCAGATAATTTATGGAATTAACTACTTCCAGTTGCTGACCTGCTATTTTGTAGCTAAATGATAAGGGACCTATCTTTCTATGTATTCGCATCACATTACACTTGTCTACATTGAGATTCAATTGCCATTCCGTGCACCATGCGTCAATTCGCTGCAGATCCTCCTGCATTTCCGTACAATTTTCCATTCTTGCAACCTCTCGATACACCACAGCATCATCTGCAAAAAGCCTCAGTGAACTTCCGATGTCATCCACCAGGTCATTTATGTATATTGTGAATAGCAACGGTCCTATGACACTCCCCTGCGGCACACCTGAAATCACTCTTACTTCGGAAGACTTCTCTCCATTGAGAATGACATGCTGCGTTCTGTTATCTAGGAACTCCTCAATCCAATACCACAATTGATCTGATAGTCCGTATGCTCTTACTTTGTTCATTAAACGACTGTGGGGAACTGTGTCAAACGCCTTGCGGAAGTCAAGAAACACGGCATCTACCTGTGAACCCGTGTCTAAGGCCCTCTGAGTCTCGTGGACGAATAGCGAGAGCTGGGTTTCACACGACCGTCTTTTTCGAAACCCATGCTGATTCCTACAGAGTAGATTTCTAGTCTCCAGAAAAGACATTATACTCGAACACAATACGTGTTCCAAAATTCTACAACTGATCGACGTTAGAGATATAGGTCTATAGTTCTGCACATCTGTTTGACGTCCCTTCTTGAAAACGGGGATGACCTGTGCCCTTTTCCAATCCTTTGGAACGCTTCGCTCTTCTAGAGACCTACGGTACACCGCTGCAAGAAGGGGGGGAGCAAGTTCCTTCGCGTACTCTGTGTAAAATCGAACTGGTATTCCATCAGGACCAGCGGCCTTTCCTCTTTTGAGCGATTTTAATTGTTTCTCTATCCCTCTGTCGTCTATTTCGATATCTACCATTTTGTCAACTGTGCGACAATCTAGAGAAGGAACTACAGTGCAGTCTTCCTCTGTGAAACAGCTTTGGAAGAAGACATTTAGTAATTCGGCCTTTAGTCTGTCATCCTCTGTTTCAGTACCATTTTGGTCACAGAGTGTCTGGACATTTTGTTTTGATCCACCTACCGCTTTGACATAGGACCAAAATTTCTTAGGATTTTCTGCCAAGTCAGAACATAGAACTTTACTTTCGAATTCATTGAAAGCCTCTCGCATAGCCCTCCTCACACTGCATTTCGCTTCGCGTAATTTTTGTTTGTCTGCAAGGCTTTGGCTATGTTTATGTTTGCTGTGAAGTTCCCTTTGCTTCCGCAGCAGTTTTCTAACTCGGTTGTTGTACCACGGTGGCTCTTTCCCATCTCTTACGATCCTGCTTGGCACATACTCATCTAACGCATATTGTACCATGGTTTTGAACTTTGTCCACTGATCCTCAACACTGTCTGTACTTGAGACAAAACTTTTGTGTTGAGCCACCAAGTACTCTGAAATTTGCTTTTTGTCACTTTTGCTAAACAGAAAAATCTTCCTACCTTTTTTAATATTTCTATTTACGGCTGAAATCATCGATGCAGTAACCGCTTTATGATCGCTGATTCCCTGTTCTGCATTAACTGATTCAAATAGTTCGGGTCTGTTTGTCACCAGAAGGTCTAATATGTTATCGCCACGAGTCGGTTTTCTGTTTAACTGCTCAAGGTAGTTTTCAGATAAAGCACTTAAAAATATTTCACTAGATTCTTTGTCCCTGCCACCCGTTATGAACGTCTGAGTTTCCCAGTCTATATCCGGCAAATTAAAATCTCCACCCAGAATTATAACATGGTGGGGAAATCTACTCGAAATATTTTCCAAATTATTCTTGAGGTGCTGAGCCACAACAGCTGCTGAGCCCGGGGGCCTATAGAGACATCCAATTACCATGTCTGAGCCTGCTTTAACCGTGACCTTCACCCAAATCATTTCACAATTCGAATCTCCGTCAATTTCCTTCGATACTATTGCACTTCTTATCGCTATAAACACGCCTCCCTATTCACTGTCCAGCCTATATCTGCGGTATACATTCCAATCCGAGTTTAGCATTTCATTACTGTTTACGTTTGGTTTCAGCCAACTTTCTGTTCCTAGTACTATATGGGCGTTGTGACCGTTTATTAATGAGAGCAGTTCTGGGACCTTTCTATAGACGCTCCTGCAGTTTACTATAAGCACATTAATATTGTTATTCCTTGTTGCATTTTGCCTACTGCCTTGCCGCGTCTCAGGAGGCGTCTTGTCGGGCCTAGGGAGGGAATTCTCTAACCTAAAGAACCCCATGTGCACTCCACACGTACTCCGCTACCCTCGTAGCCGCTTCCGGCGTGTAGTGCACGCCTGACCTATTCAGGGGGACCCTACATTTCTCCACCCGATAGCGGAGGTCGAGAAATTTCCACCCCAGCTCTCCGCAGAATCGTCTGAGCCTCTGGTTTAAGCCTTCCACTCGGCTCCAAACCACAGGACCGCGATCGGTTCTGGGAACGATACTACAAATAGTTAGCTCTGATTCCACCCCGCGAGCGAGGCTTTCCGCCTTCACCAACTCCGCCAGCCGCCTGTACGAACTGAGGATGACCTCTGAACCCAGACGGCAGGAGTCATTGGTGCCGACATGAGCAACAATTTGCAGTCGGGTGCACCCAGTGCTCTCTATCGCCGCCGGTAGGGCCTCCTCCACATCTCGGATGAGACCCCCCGGCAAGCAGACAGAGTGAACACTGGCCTTCTTCCCCGACCTTTCCGCTATTTCCCTAAGGGGCTCCATCACCCGCCTAACGTTGGAGCTCCCAATAACTAATAAACCCCTCCCCCCATGTGCCTGCTCGGACCTTGCTGAAGGAGCAGCCACATGTCCACTCACAGGCAGAGCGGGCGATGCCACACGATCAGCCTCCACATTGACCCTCCGCCTCGTGCGCCGCGAACGCCGCTGAACCCGCCACTCCCCTTGGGGAGAGGGTGGCCCAACCGCGCCCGGTACCCGCGAAGATGTCTCGACAGCAGGGACAGTGGGTGAAGCATGTAACACCTGGGGTGTACCTTGCGACGCACCAGACTCCCCACTGCCGCTACACTCCGAGGCAGCAGCCTGAAGACGGCTGACCGCGGCCATCAACACGTTCAGCTGTTCGCGAAGAGTGGCCAGCTCCTCCTGCGTCCGTACACAGCAGCCACACATCCTATCCATCCTAAGAAGTCAATTTACTATAGAGTGTTAATAAACTTTTAAATAGACTGCTAATTCACTAAAGGCGGTTGATTATTGACTAAAGTGTGATTGCTAACCACTCCTTGTAGAAAACAAGGAAAATAGCACTACCTGTCTCTGGACTGTATTCAAAACAAACACTAGCACTACTAGCACTATGGCTGACTAAAGGGACTCTCTCTGACTGTATTCAAAACAAACACGAAATCTATGGAACACTTAATAGCACTCGACTATTAAAGCTTCCTAAAAGCAAAAACACGCAGAAGAAGAAGTGACAAGTAAGAAAAATACAGTTAATACTTAAATTAAGGTAGCTCGCTGCACAGCAGACGTGAAGCAGACGGCGGTTTCTTTATCATCATATTCGTCAGCAGACCAACACCGACAACAGTACTTGAGGTACACATCCCGGCGTCGCATGCAGAGGATGAAGAGTTAGAGAAAGCGTATGAAGATACTGAACGGTAATTCAGTACGTAAGGGAGACAAAAATCTGTCTGTTACGGGGAACGGGAATGCGGTTATAGAGGAAGAAGTAGCAGAAAGGGTTACGGGAGGATATGAGCTTGGTACTGGGATTGAGAGAGGAGAAAGATTAATTGAATTCTGCAATAAATTTCAGCTAGTAATAGCGAATACTCTATTCAACAATCACAAGTGGGGGATGTATACTACGAAAAGTCCGCTAGATATGGGAAGATTTCAGTTCGTTTACATCATGGTCAGACAGAGATTCCGAAATCAGATATCTGATTGTAAGGCATACAGATATAGACTCATCACAATTTAGTAGTGATGAAGAGTAGGCTGAAGTTTAAGAGACTAGCCAGGAAAAATCGATACGTATAGAAGTCGAATACGGAAATACTTTGGAATGAAGAGAAACACTTGAAGTTCTCTGAGACTGTAGATATGGTGATAAGGAATAGCTCAGTAGATATTTAAGCTGAAGAGGAATGGAGGTCTCTAGAAAGGCCAATCAGAGAAGACGGAAAGAAAAACGTTGGTAAAAAGAAGGTAGCCGCGAAGAACCCATGGGTAACAGAAGAAATACTTCAGTCGATCGATGAAAGAAGGAAGTTCATAAATGTCCAGGGAAATTCAGGAATATAGAAACCTGCTTAGGGATGTAATAAAGAAGAAGCGCAGGCAAGGTAAGGGAAAAAGGTAGCAAGAAAAATGTCAATAAATATAAAGGGAAATGATTGTCGGAATTACTGACTCAGCATACAGAAAGTCACAAAAAACTTCCAGTAACATTAAGAGTGAAGTGGGAATCGGACTGTTAAATCGAGAGGAGCGAGCGGACAGGTTGAAAGAGTACACCGAAGGCCTCTATGAAGGGGAAGGTTTGTCTGATGTGGTAGACGAAGAAACAGGAGCCGATATAGAAGAGATAGGAGATCCAGTATTAGATTCAGAATTTAATAGAGCATTGGAAGACTTATGACCAAATAAGGTAGAAGAGTTAGATAACATTCCATCAGAATTCCTAAATTCATTGGCAGATGTAGCAACAAAAAGACTATACACGATGACTTGTAGAATGCATGAGTCTGGCAATATACCAACTGATTCTAAGAAAAATAGCTTCTACGCAATTACGAAAATTGCAAGAGCTGGTAAATGCGAGTATTATCGTACAATCATCTTAACAACTTATGCATCCATGTTGCTGACAAGAATAATATACAGCAGATTTAAAACAAAACTGATGAGATGTTGGATGACGATCAGTTTGGCTTTAGGGAAGCTAAAAGCACCAGAGAGGCAAATCTGACGATACGGCTGATATCGGAAGCAAGACACAAAGAACTGGGGTACGGAAGCACTCATAATGAAACACATAATTTTTACCATTTATTTTTGCTAACAGGAGTATCGATGACTATTACTTTGGTAAAAGTAGAACAAATAATTAGTATTTTCTGAATACTCAGTTGTGAGTTCCACATTCAAATTAAGCTTTAGTGCGAGATTCTTATCGTGAAAGGAATGGTGCTGAAACTAAATCTCCGTCTGATAATTAATACGCGGTGGATGTTGTTTGCATTCGAATCAGAACTAGGCAAGTGTCAGCATTTTTCTCGTATTCGCAATCGTTATGTTAAAGTACATACTATCGATTGAAACCCTAGCTTCGACTTTAACGCAACAGGATCCCTCCTGAAAATACTTTTGCCATAAATGGCCGTTTCCTGGTAAAAATTTAACAATTAAATAAATTACCGTTTAAATTGAAGGAGAGTCTGTGAAAAGTGTTAAAAGAGAAATGAAATCTTCCGTGCGTGACCTTGCAGAAGATATAGATGTTACTGTTTCCAGAATTCGCTGGAAATTACATTCACTTGGCGTAAAACTACAACTGGTATTCGTAGGAAGCGGTAAGGACGGTCACGCAATGACTCTGGAATACTGTAGAATGACGTGTTATATGCTATACTCAAACTCTAATCAACAAAGATTTTATATTTTCAAGCTGTTTGAAACCTTCAAAAATGACACTCGGCACTCTGGCTGATGGGAATGGCCAGAAACGCATATCCATTTACACTACTGGCCATTAAATTTGCTACACCACGAGTATGACGTGCTACAGAAACTAAATTTAACCGACAGGAAGCAGATGCTGTGATTTGCAAATAATTAGCTTCTCAGAGCATACAAACAATGTGCTGACATCAGAAAAGTTGCCAGCCGATTTCTCATACAGAAACAGCAGTTGACCGGCGTTGCCTGGAGAAACGTTGTTGTAATGCCATGTGTAAGGAAGAGAAATGCGTACCATCACGTTTCCGACTTTTATAAAGGTCGGATTGTAGCCTATCGCGATTGCGGTTTATCGTATCGCGACATTGTTCCTCTGGTTGGTCGAGAACCAGTGACTGTTAGCAGAATATGGAATCGGTGGGTTCAGGCGGGTAATACGGAACGCCGTGCTGGATCCCAACGGCCTCGTATCACCAGCAGTCGAGATGACAGGCATCTTATCCGCATGACTGTAACGGATTGTGCAACCACGTCTCGATCCCTGAGTCAACAGATGGGGACATTTGCAAGACAACAAACATCTGCACGAACAGTTCGACGACGTTTGCAGCAGCATGGACTATCAGCTCGGACACCATGGCTGCGGTTACCCTTGACGTGCATCACAGACAGGAGCGCCTGCGATGGTGTACTCAACGACGAACCTGGGTGCACGAATGGCAAAACGTCATTTTTTCTGATGAATCCAGGTTCTGTTTACAGCAATAGGATGGTGGCATCCGTGTTTGGCGACATCGCGGTGAACGCACATTGGCAGCGTGTATTCGTCATCGCTATACTGGCGTATCACCCGGCGTGATGGTATGGGGTGCCATTGGTTACACGGCTCGGTCACCTCTTGTTCGCATTGACTGCACTTTGAACAGTGGACGCTACACTTCAGATGTGTTACGACCCGTGGCTCTACCCTTCATTCGATCCCTGTGAAACCCTAAATTTCAGCAGGATAATGCACGACCGCATGATGCCGGTCCTGTAGTGGCCTTTCGGGATACAGAAAATGTTCGACTGGTGCCCTGGCTAGCACATTCTCCAGATCTCTCACCAACTGAAAACGTCTGGTCAATGGTGGCCGAGCAACTGGCTCGTCACAATACGCCAGTCACTACTCTTGATGAACTGTGGCATCGTGTTGAAGCTGCATGGGCAGCTGTACCTGTATACGTCATCCTAGCTCTGTTTGACTCAATGCCCAGGCGTATCAAGGCGTTATTATGGCCAGACGTGGTTGTTCTGGGTAGTGATTTCTCAGGATCTATGCACCCAAATGGCGTGAAAATGTAATCACATGTCAGTTCTATTATAATAAATTTGTTCAATGAATACCCGTTTATCATAAGCATTTCTTCTTGGTGTAGTAATTTTAATGGCCAGTAGTGTATTATTTCTCCCACTAGCCATCTCGTGGAGTGTCAGCTTATCTTTGCTTGACAATACTCTTTCCTGACCGTGCGGTTCTAGGCGCGTTAGTCTGGAACCTCGTGACCGCTACGGTCGCAGGTTCGAATCCTGCCTCGGGCATGGATGTGTGTGATGTCTTTAAGTTAGTTAGGTTTAAGTAGTTCTAAGTTCTAGGGGACTGGTGACCTCAGAAGTTAAGTCCTATAGTGCTCAGAGCCATTTTTACTCTTTCCTGACCGACTTAATGGTGGGCCCTACAAGATGCTGGTATTTTATTGACTTGTTGAACAAAGTACCATGAATTATACATGCAATTTGTACAAATACAGGAAAGAAGGAGTAAAACTCACAAAAACTACAAATAAAAATTTTTGTGCAGTAAAACATGAAAGAAAGATGCAGTCACATCTGTGTTCGACGTCAACGTACACTAACCGCTCAGAGACGGCAGATGGCAAAACAATTAGTGGATGGTTCATAACGTGTGTCGGGGTGACAACGCAAAAGTTATGCAATCGCTGTCGCATTGCGGAAACGGAGCGATCTGTGTAATACCCAAAAAGGCATGATTATTGGCTTTCAAGCCAAGGGTAAAATCATTTTGGAAACCCCTAATTTTTTAAACTGCTGTCGGGCCGCCGACGTTAAAGAATACAGATCCAAAACTGGCGGCTAGGCAATGGTTGTTCACCACGGGCCATAGATGAGATTGGAAAATGACGGCGACGGAGATGTATATGGGCAAATAGACGCTTAACTGAATAAAATGTTCTCGGGTTTCCAACCGCGTCAATTGGTTAAAACTACACGAGCTTTCGGCCAAGCACTCCTTGGCCATTGTCAAGTGTTAGGACAGGCAGTGGTTTGTTGGTGCGCCCTTATATACGCTGGCTGCCGGCTGTGACGTCACTGGTGCCCGTAACATTGCCATATTTGGCCATGTTTTGAGTCGGCAGTCGTAACACTTGACGATGGCCAAGGAGCGCTTGGCCCAAAGCTCGTGTAGTTTTAACCAATTGATGCGGTTGGAAACCCGAGAACATTTTATTCAATGTTATCGCCGCGAGACTCTGCATTCATACAGACGCCTAACTGTTGAGCAACTGACCACCCAGATGAACCGAAGGACTACCAACAGTGTCTCCAAAACGATCGTCCAGCGAAAGTTGCTGCGTACGGATTTCCGCAGCAGGTACCTGATTCATGAGCCCTTGCAGATAGCTGTTCATCGGCGACGAAGGGTGGAATTTCCATGTCAATACCGCAACTAAATGGGTACAGGTGAACTTTCAGATGAATCACGTTTTATGCTGCATCTGACGGATGGCCGTTGGCGTGTACGGTATGAAAAATCTGAAAGCAAATACGGGAGGGATCACTGTGGCGTGGAGAATGTTTTCATGGCATTTCCTGTGTGCACTCGTAATTCTTGAAGGCACAATGGATCAATAGAAATATGCATCTATCCTTGGGGAACATGTCCACCAGTAGATGCAGTTTGTTTTTCCTTGGCACGATGACAACTATCAGCAGGACAATGCAACATGCGTGGTTTCAAGAGCACAAGGATGGGTTTGCCGAACTCCTCTGGCCTCCAAACTCCTCCATTGGGCTGTTCGCTACATGGATCCTCAACCGAGAAACTTAGCACAGCTGGCCACAGCAGCGGAGTCATTACAGCTCAAAATCCTTGTAAGTACCCTCCAGAACCTCATCTACTCTCTTCCTACACGTCTTGGAGCGGTCTGCGCTGCAGACGATGATTATTACTGGTTATGACAGGTGGTCACATTAATGTGACTGGAAAGCATAGACTGGAGAATTTTGTATTACTGTAGAAGAACGTACAACACATGCAGGTACCACAAAAATGTAAGCAATGTGAAAAATAAGATGTTCACGAATGTATATTATTATTTTACTATGAAAAAGATATAATAGCAATTATAGATTCATTTTAATGTTTTTAAACTAATAAAATAATTTAAAAACACCGTAAACATTAATGGGGACAGATAACAACAAAGAGTATTCGTACACGAAAATACAGCAGAATAACTGAATATTTATTAACACCAGGAGAGCATCCTATCAGTCAAAGTGTTGGATGGAAAACAATTAGCTGTGATAAATGACATGTAGTCATTCCACGTGGCGGCCGGAGTGGCCTTAGGTTCTAGGCGGTCCAGTGCGGAACCCCGCGACCCCTACGGCCCAGGTTCGAATCCTGCCTCGGGCAAGGATGTGTGTGATGTCCTTAGGTTAGTTAGATTTAAGTAGTTCTAAGTTGTAGGGGACTGATGACCTCAGCAGTTAAGTCACATAGTGCTCCGAACCATATGAACCATCATTCCAGGTCCGTGGGCATAAACCATGTTCAGCAATATAACCCGTATTGGGAAATGCCGCTGTAATTTTCCTTTGGAGAATGGCCACTTGTACCACGATGAAGTAGAAAATTGGTTATTTATACAGGTGGTCCCTTTGATGATAACAAAAATTTACTCGATAGTGTAGAACAAATATACTTCCCGCAGAAAAACATAATGACTTCCTACTTAAGTGCTCTTAATAAACATTTTTCAGCACCGCTCGAACGTTGTTTTTTCTATTTTATTTTCTTAGATACACTGCGTGATCAAAAGTATCGGGACAGCCACAAAAGCAAACGTTTATCATATTATGTGCATTGTGCTCCCATCTACTGCCAGGTACTGCATATCAACGACCTTAGTAGTCATTAAACATCGTGAGAGAGCAGCATGGAGCACTCTGCAGGACTCACGAACTTCGAACGTGGTCAGGTGATAGGGCGTCACTTGTGTCATACGTCTGTACGCGAGGTTTCCGCACTCCTAGGTCCACCGTTTCCGATGTGATAGTGAAGTGGAAGCGTGAAGTGTCACGTACAGCACAAAGGTTACAGGCCGACTTCGTCTGCTGACTTACAGAGACCGCCAACAGTTGAAGAGGGTCGTAATGTGTAAGAGGCAGACGTCTACCCAGACCATCACACAGGAATTCCAAACTGCATCAGGATCCGCTGCAAGTACTATGACAGTTAGGCGGGCGGTGAGAAAACTTGGATTTCATGGTCGAGCGGCTGCTCGTAAGCCACACATCACGCCGCTAAATGCCAAACGATGCCTCTTTTGGCGTGAGGAGCGGAAACGTTGGACGATTGAACAGTGGAAAAACGTTGCGTGTAGTGACAAATCACGGTACACAATGTGGCTATCCGACGGCAGTGTGTGGGTAAGGCGAATACCCGGTGAACATCATCTGCCAGCGTGCGTAGTGGCAACGTTAAAATTCGGAGGCGATGATGCTAGGTGTCATGGTATTTTTCATGGAGGTGTCTTGCACCCCTTATTGTTTTGCGTGGAACTATTACAGCACAGGCCTACATTTATGTTTTAAGCACCTTCTTGTCCCCGCTGTTGGAGAGCAATTCGGGGATGGCGATTGCGTTTTTCAACACGATCGAGCACCCGTTCATAATGCACGGCCTGTGGTGGAGTGGTTACACGACAATAACTGTAATGCACTGGCCTGCACAGAGTCCTGACCGGAATCCTATAGTACACCTCTGGAAAGTTTGGAGCACCGACTTTGTGCCAGGCCACACTGACCGACATCGATACCTTTCCTCAGTGTAGCACTCTGTGAAGAATGGGCTGCCATTCCCGAAGAAACCTTCCAGAACCTGATGGTACGTATGCCGGAGAGAGTGGAAGCTGTCATCATGGCTAAGGGTGGGCCAACACCATATTTAATTCCAGCATTACCGATGTATGGCGCCACGAACTCGTAAGTCTTTTTCAGCCACGTGTTCGAATACTTTAGATCACATAGTGTATAAGTTTATTACTGAAAACACAGCAAAACATTTGTGTATGTAGAGTAGTTCTCAGTATGTGCCGGCGAGAGTGAAAACTGTCATCATGGCTAAGGATGAGCCAACACCGTATTTAATTCCAGCATTACCGATGGAGGGCGCCACGAACTTGTAGGTCATTTTCAGCCACTTGTTCGGATACTTTTAATCACATAGTGTATAAGTTTATTACTGAAAACAAAGCAAAACATTTGTGTATGTAGAGTAGTTCTCAGTATGTGCTGAGTATCAACCATAACATATTGTTAGTGGTTTATGTCAGAGTTCGAACGTTGTAACGTTCAAATCAATTCGTAAGACATTGGTCCATGGCAAAAAGCACTTCAGTACATATCTATTTTCACTTGAGAATTTGCGCTATGCATCGAAAGCAATTTAGTTTGCAAACTTGTGTCTCCACTGTTCTGTTGTCACAGTTTTCATGTTATACCCTGAAATAATAGTTTATGACGAGAAATTCCTTGGATACTGAGTCAGTCACGTAAGACGTAACACTCTTTCTATTTCCGGAACGTCTCCGGGTATTTAAACGAGATTTTCGGCAAATGATAGTACGCTAGAAGGCACTTACTTTGGTATGTGAGAAAGTATCTTAATCTGTGTATACAAGAGATACTGAAGCAAGTATAATTTAAAAAAAATAGATTGATATGTATTTAACGGTACCCAAAAACGCTGGAAAAATCGGTTACAGGAATGTAGTACTTGTTAATATTGAGATTGAAGATCTTCGCAAAAGAATTCGATAAATGTACTAAAATTTAAAAGCACTGTTTCCGGAGTCAGCTATTACGGTGAAAACACCGCCAGGCAGAGCTCTCATGTGATACTGCGTCGTTATATGCAGCAAGTCAAGCCTACGCTACTAAAATAAAATCTAATTTACGACGAGTACAGGGTCAGCTCCGATTTTTGTACATTGAACAACGGCGTATGCTAGTTTTGGCGCACCGTCTGGGGGTGGGAAAACTATTTCAACCGTGTGTAGTTTCCCAGATTTTTGTGGAAACAGCTATAGTTTCGTCAGGAATTTTTCCTTTTAAAACCTCTACGTTGCTGATTACTTGTCAAAGCCGAAAATAAAATGTAATTTACTATGCGACGTGTACAGGGTCAACTCCGATTTTTGTACCTTGAACAACAGCGTATGGTAGTTTTGGCGCATCGTCTGGGGGTGCGAAAACTATTTCAACCGTGTGTAGTTTTCCAGTTTTTTGTGGAAACAGCTATAGTTTCGACAGGAATTTTTCCTTTTAAAACTTCTACGTTGCTGATTGCTTGTCAAAGCCGAAATATAAACATCGATCATTCATACTACATTATGAACACAGCCCTGTTCAAGAGAAAAAGGAAACTACTATTCAACTTTCTCAGATTTGAAATATATATATATATTGTTGTTGTAACTGATAAATCCGGAGTGCATTTTCATCTGCCTAGTAGTGCATGTTTCGTAAATTTACATTACCTTGATTCTTAAAAGTTGCTTCATCATATATGTATATGGCCTGTCTTTACTAGGAGATGCCTGAAGGTTTTTGAAAGTAAACTACCTGCTGTCGGAAAAACATGTCTATAAATAGTGCTTGAAATTGTAAATAGACGGAATTTGCTTTAAATAAACTTAACAGTTTATTCAGAATGATTAACGACAAGTCACCCACAAAATAAATACATTTCTTAACGAAACGTAGTTCTACACTTTACTTGAAGCATTTACTGGAACTGTTGACCGCTGACTGCTAGGCGCATCTACAATAAATGTTCGAGAGACAAACGAAATAGATGGAGGTACGTTGGGTATAATGACGATGCATGCTATGGTGATTCGACGGCGCGTATCATCTGGGGTAGTTGGGGTTTCATGATAGACTGCATCTTTCAGTGCTTCCTACAGAGAGAACTAAAGAGGATTCAAATCAAGAGAGCTGGCCGGCCATTGTACTGCAACATTCCACCTTATCTAACAGTTAGGAACCCTTCATTCAGAATTTGCTTTGCAGCACGGGAAGAGTGAACTGGGTAGCCATCGTGTTGGAACCACATACTTCCTCTACAAGAAGAGACACAATGTTCGTAAGAAATTGTGCATTTAACATGCCTGAGATGACGTAAGGTCCCAGAGCGGAATTTACTTTGATACCACATCGTAAGTTTTCGCCTTTCGTTGTTGTTGTAACTGATAAACCCAGAGTGCATTTTCAGCTGCCCAGTAGTGCATGTTTCGTAAATTTATATTACCTTGGTTCTTACAAGTTGCTTCGTCAATAAAGAGCATACGTTGAGAAAATGTAGTATTTTCTTCTAAGTGATGGAGAGCAAACGAAAAAAATTCTATTCCTCTTCTTTTGCTAATGCCTCCTGCATGTTGAGCAGGGTCGGCATGGTTAAGTCACATTTGGCATGGTTAATTTTAAGGGGTGTCCGGATGCCGGATGCAGGATGCCCTGCCTGTCAGCACAGCACCCCCCCCCCCCCCCCCCCCGGCCCCCTGGGACGGTATTAGTTTACCCAGCTGTCTGCGTCCAGTGTAAACCATGAAAGAGTGCGAACGTGATGCGTGGCGTGGGGACCAGCGCAGTATTTACCTAGTGGGATATGGAAAACCACCTACAAACCACATCCAGGCTGGCCGGCATACTGGCCCCCGTCGTTAATCTGCCAGGAGGATTCGATCCGGGGCCAGCACGCTTACCAGAGTCCAGGAAGCAGCACATTAGCGCTCTCGGCTAACCTGGCGGGTTAGAACAAAAAAAAATTAATAAATAAAAATACGACTTACCAAATCACGTCCCCCGAGTGCCTGATGTAGCGGCAGCAGAGGTGTACATATTTTGCTTATAACCCGATCATACCTGCTTGTTAGCTAGACAGGGAAGCCGCCGCACATTGTCAGCGAGGCGTGCATGCTGCCTTATTCCGATTCAAGCCAAGCTGTGCTCAGCCCAAGCAGGCTAAAGGAATTTCCCTTGCCTGCCCGTCTGCCCGCTGACATATGTTGTGTACCAGTTTATTCTGTACCCTGTCACTGCAGTGTTATCAGTAGGTTTCAGAAATTTATGAAAAGTATTTTGTTATTCGAGATGCTCTAGACGAAGCTCAGCGAAATATGTATTAAAAAAAAATGGTTCATATGGCTCTGAGGACTATGGGACTCGACTGCTGTGGTCATCAGTCCCCTAGAACTTAGAACTACTTAAACCTAACTAACCTAAGGACAGCACACACACCCATACCCGAGGCAGGATTCGAACCTGCGACCGTAGCAGCAGCGCGGCTCCGGACTGGAGCGCCTAGAACTGCACGGCCACCGCGGCCGGCTAAATATGTATTCATTTTGAGCTATTGTAGGCAAGAAAATTTTGGAATTTATTTGTCCTTTTTTGCTTTCCAGCTTACTTCGGACTTATTTATTTACTTCCATATGAAAGAGTTTCTCTACAACTTTACCAACTTTCGACTAATACCTCTTCTTAGGTCTTCAGCCATCAAGTTGGTTAGCACCATTCCGTCATTCATTTCTTTCTTCAGCTTACCTCTTCGCAGCGGTTCAGGCGGATCAGCAGGTATTCTCCACGATCTGGTCGATGTCTTGCTACTGCATATTCTCAATATGAAAGAATACCACGTTACCCATAATATATATGCAACTTTCGACTAATACTTCTTCTTAGGTCTTCAACCATCAAGTTGGTTATCACCATTCCGTCATTCACTTCTTTCTTCAGCTTACCTCTTCGCAGCGGTACAGGCGGATCAGCAGGTATCCTCCACGATCTGGTCGATGTCTTGCTACTGCATATTCTCAATATGAAAGATCACCAGGTTACCCATAATATATATATTTTCTACATTAATCAGAGCCGACGCACCTAACAACCTGAAGATGTTTGTTATACTGCAACGCAAACTAGAGTAAAGTTAAATAAGTCTGGTTTCTGTAACCTTACTCTGTTCCAGCCAAATATGACCCAAATCATACCAATTTTAACCAGTTTTCCAGGGCGTGTACTGGGGATTCCCGAATTCATTCTAAGTGGCTAAAATGTTCCTTTGTACTTTCTCAGATGTATTTTGGCCGACACAAAGTTCACTTTTCATATTATATTATTCTAAAAAGATCACGTCTGAAAAAAGAAGTTTATCTTTTATACCAAGTTCGATTTGTACTACTTTGCGTACCACCCTAATATGACATTTAATATACAATGAGCCACTTTTTTTCCTGAGCCGAGCGGTTCTAGGCGCTTCAGTATTGAACCGCGCGACCGCTACTGTCGCAGATTCGATTCTTGCCTCGGGCATGGATGTGTGTGATGTTCTACTTTTAAGTAGTTCTAAATTCTAGGGTATGATGACGTCAGCTGTTACGTCCCATAGTTCTCAGAGCCATTTGAACCATTTTTTTCCTGTTTCAGTCAATGTTGCGCCTCAATTTAGAAAGCCTATGTAGTGCTACGTGGCCCAAAGTCCTTAGCACACCACGAAGTCTCTATGCCCTTTGAATATATTTATGGACTGGAGAAACAGTTGAAAAATTTACAAACACGTCGTAACATATTCGAGGTTCCTGAATTAGGTTTAGTAAGTTTTTAGACAATTCGCATTGCGAGGTACCTACCGATTTCTTTGAAGTGCCTCATAACACACACAAATTTTCCCCTAAAGAACTTCAGCCCTGTTTCGTGACTGGTATATATTCCTCATTTCTTAATTTACCCTCATTCTGATTTACGTTAGGTTTGTTCATTTTGCTGCTCCCGCCGTTATGATATATGAGCTGCAGTGAGACTACTTACACATACATACACCTGGGTAGTCACGTCGGATTTACGGCGCAACCCGTTGTCAAATACAACAGGCTGAATGGTCCTATGAAGCTTGCCAGGATTCCGCAATCTCAAGATGACCTGCTTTAAGAACTGTACTTCAGTACACCCGCACTCTGTTGTCTTCCTTGAGATAAATTGAGTTGCTTTAGTGGTTGCGACAGAATAGGGGCAGGCAGGATGGAAGGAGAACCTGCGAATGGCATTCTTCTGGCTGATTCCACATTCCTTGACAATACGTCTGGTACCACCAAACGCCGTACAAACGCAGCATGTCCAACTGCTCCTGTTTGGTGTACATGTCTGCACGCAAGGAATGTTGAAGCAAAAATGCTCTAATGACAGACGATACAGTTCCTGCTAGTTACGCGTTTGAAGTAAAAAGTCGAAAGACTTGTTACAGGACGCAGCCTGGCACGAGAGTGTTTCGACGCAGTTGCCTGTTCATTTCTGGGAGTCTTTTGCGAAGAACTGAAACCTCAACATTAACAAACATTATTTAATTGTACTCTTCTTTTCAAGGGGTTTCACCGTTAAAACAAGTGCATCATTCTATTTGGATAAAGAAACCACACTAGCTTCACTATCTAGATCGATATAAACTTTAACATTCTTCATCACTTATCAAAGAACATGCCATTTAGTCCACTGTCACCTGCTGAAAAACTCGTTTCCATACCTGGAACCGTTCGCGAAGTGAAATAGCTGTTACTCTTACGTGGCTCACTCTGTATATACAGCATGTTCGCAGTCCACGCTATAAACCGAAACAGTCGACACAGCTGCCGCTACAAACACGCCATTCCTCCGCTTACCAGCCAAAAACTACCGCATTCTACTACCATACTCTCATTCACCGACTCTCACTGCAACAAATCTACTCAGTGCTAACCTCTCTTGCGCGGAATATTAACAAAATATACTTTTTGAACTTTGTGTTTCTAAAATACAATTTAAGAATACGGAAATAATATTTGGACGGCCGGTGTGGCCGAGAGGTTCTAGGCGCTTCAGTCTGGAACCGCGCGACCGCTACGGTCGCTGGTTCGAATCCTGCCTCGGGCATGAATGTGTGTGATGTCCTTAGGTTAGTTAGATTTAAATAGTTCAAAGTTCTAGGGGGCTGATGACCTCAGATGTTAAGTCAAATAGTGCTCAGAGCCATTTTAACGATTTGAAATAATATTTGAAGAATCATACAATTAAATCAATAAACACAGCTACACAAATGAAACTTTCAGTGACCGAGAAACAGAGCTACACACAAAATCATAGGCTAAGCGCTACAAACAAGAAACAGACAAATTTAATTTCGAAAACGACAATAACGACCCAGTATTTGTCCAGGCACAGTGTTATATTCATATTGCCAATGCTTTTGCTATGTTTCCTTTGGTTGTAAGGCAAATTCCGGAACTGCAAATCATGTTCGAATAGTTCTGTCCCGTTACCAACTCACCTAGTATTTGAAATTTCTGTGTTCTACAACAATCCGTTGTATCCTGCGAAGCAGAAAATTAAATCGTATAAAGAATTTTAGTTCGAGAAGTTCATATCCTTATAGCACAGAGTGATTTTCGTCGTTATAGTAATTAAAAACGTGCGAGTTATACTGGTTCGGCCATCTTTATGGCTGTTCTGAATTTATTTCAAAACTGAGCATCAAGTTGTGAAATTCAATAAGTGAGCAGTGTATCCTACAATATTTCGCTGGACTTAGCACGTCTGAAAAGCGTGATCAGAGGAATAACAAAATTAAAAAAAAAACAACATAGGGCTACTAGAAACTGCAGTTCGTTGCTATTCATTTATTCCAAATGTCTTTCTTTTACAGCTAATAAATATTGTGTCAAGTAAAACAGTTGTTAGCGATGTTCAGTCTACCGAAAATGCATTGGGTTTTTGTATTTCAGAAATGACTATCACAGGCCGTTGAATACTATTTGCTCATTTAGAATGAAACAAACTGTATCACCACAATAGAATTCTGACTGAAGTTATTGAAAAAGTCGAGTGTTACACTATGTGGACTTAACTGATCTCACATAAAGTATCAGTTACAGTCAGATGTGGGTGGCTGCAGACAAGTGCTTATGTACACAACACCATGTCTTTATTATGCATGTTTCCAGAAGCCATAGGCGTTTCTTGAGCACTCAACCAAACAGTATTGTTATATATTAATACAAATGTCACACATAAATAACATGCAGGCGAGTAATACCTTATTTGGGTAAAATATGATCTATTTATTTTGGGTTGTCTACTCTCAGCGAAAGCGGCAAAATCATGAAATCATCGTGTTCCGTTCCTTCGCCTTCTGCTCTCCTAAGCCAACGATGTTTTCCATTTAATGTTTTGAAATATTATAACTTTTTGTTCTACTTGCATTAGTTTCACTGTTAGGTCCAGCATAGGTTTTGTTCCACATATGGTACAAAAATCGGCTTTCATTACCTGATGTTTTTAGAAGCTTTTGAGGAATGGTACACTCTATCAACCACCGTTTTAGTGGAGAAGATGATAATGCATCATGTTATGTAGTAGAAAAACAGTAATTGTTGCTATTTCCTATCAAATATGGGTTGTAATTCCCATCTTGGTTTCTGAAAAGGTGGACGATTATTCAATGAGAATTTTCAAAGGATACGGTTTGCTTACATTTCTATATCTTTTTGGCTTCGATATCTGTATTATGCCTAAACATATGTGTGTAGTTCTTGCGGGCATAGCCAACAGATGGTAGCGTTATGCTGTAGTAGGTTTATTTCAGATTTTAAGAAAAAAATCAGTTAATGTCATAGGTATTTGTGAGGAAAACGTAAAAAAATTTGCTTCTTTAACATGTACTTCATATTTGCGCTACAAAGGCACTATATTCCAAGTAAAACGCACCGAAGTTTGATTATTGCATTGTCTGCAATGTGCGTCATCTGTTACTGCAAATGATATTCAAGGTATGGTGAGTGTGAAAATCGAGCTTTTATCACCTGGCTTGTTTCTAAAGGTCTTTCGGGAACAGTCTTTTGTATGACTACAATAAAGTGCTTCCAGATATAGTATAGTATTCTGTTATTCTCTTATTGTTGGGCAAGAAAAATTTTTGATGTGCAAGTGTTATAAGGTTTACTTGCTGTTTGATTCAACACAGGTTTGTTTTGGATCTTATTATCTTCTGTATGTCGTCCTGGAGTTGTACCCTCTCGTCCTGCATGCACAAGGATAACTTTCATAATGTGCTGGTTTGTGTGTTTACTGTTTACAGTGTAGCCAGCTGTCGCCTTTTGTTTGCATTGTCGTGTCTGAATACAGTTTTGCCATTAGCTTGTTTACTTTGTAGATGGGTGTGTTATATTGCATATGGTGGGGAATTTTCGGGGACTATTGGCGAAAAATGAGTGGAATGAATCACATTTGTTTTAATTAAAGTGCCAATGGTGGGGAGATTTAGTAGCTCATTATTTAATCTGGTTACGGTCAACATCTCGCTTTGTTATTTACAGTATTTTGAGGCAAAAAAGTCAGTGAATTGTTACATGCATTAATTTAGTGATTTATTACTTTATACTTCACTATCTATCATTTTTGTTTGGAAATTTTCATATAATGTGAGAAGTTTTCTGTAGCGACAGTTCATTCTCATAATTTTCCTTCTATATTCCGAGTTACATGGTTCAAGCGTACAATTTATTAGATGTTCAGAAAGGGGAAAATGGTTATTTCCCTGAGCGCAAATATGGTTACAAACACAATGGATGTGGACACCATGCAGATATACCGTGTGCAAATACAATTATGGCATAGTGGTCAGTCGCGGAATGTTTTTTTACAGATACTTGAAAATGGTTTAAGACTGAAATTGTATATAAATTGTAGCCAGCTGTCGCCTTTCGTTTGCATTGTCGTGTCTCAATACAGTTTTGACATTAGCTTGTTTACTTTGTAGATGGGTGCGTTATATTGCATATGGTGGGGAATTTTCTGGGACTATGGGCGAAAAATGAGTGGAATGAATCACATTTATTTTAATCAAAGTGCCAATGGTGGGGAGATTTAGTAGCTCATTATTTAATCTGGTTACGGTCAACATCTCGCTTTGTTATGTACAGTATTTTGAGGCAAAAAAGTCAGTGAATTGTTACATGCATTAATTTAGTGATTTATTACTTTATACTTCACTTTCTGTCATTTTTGTTTGAAAATTTTCATATAATGTGAAGAGTTTTCTGTAATGACAGTTCATTCTCATAATTTTCCTTTTATATTCCGAGTTACATCGTTCAAGCGTACAATTTATTAGATGTTCAGAGAGGGGATAATTGTTATTTCCCTGAGCGCAAATATGGTTACAAACACAATGGAAGTGGACACCATGCAGATATACCGTGTGCAAATATAATTATGGCATAGTGGTCAGTCGCGGAATGTTTTTTTACAGATACATGAAAATGGTTTAAGAGTGAAATTGTAAAGAAATATAGAAAAATGACAGCAACAGAAGACGGCCTCAAATCATTCAAACAATTTGTTGCAGCTCAATCACGATAATTAGCTTTGTGTATCTGATTATTCAGAACATGCCCCTATTCGATGTTGCTCCCCAGCAGTTCAAAGTAGCGATGGCAACTAACGAGAACAGAACACATCCTGAGAAAACTGTACTATTTGAATTTTTCCATGACGTCTGCAGGACAAATACAAGCCTCCGAGTCGACCTGGCAAACCTTGATGTGATTCCCAGCCGCAACAGGTTTCCCTGCTTTCACAATTTTGTACAATCCTGTTTCTAACATTTTTATAATTGTAACAAATAATTGTTTCATTCATTGAAGGCCGCGCGTGAATTCCGGGTTGCCTAAGCGTCGTGTCACGGTCCGCGTGGCTGACCCCGTCGGAGGTTCGAGTTCTCCCTCAGGCACGGGTGTGTGTGTGTCGTCCTTAGCGTATGTTAGTTTAAGTTAGATTCAGTAGTCGGTAAGCTTAGTTACCGATAACCTAAGCAGTTTGGCCTCATAAGATCATACCACAAATTTAGAAAATTTGTATTCATTGACACCCAGATAAAATAGATTAGTTTTAGTAGTGTTTTTCCCCAGTTCCTCTGCAAAGCAGACATAGACGTTAGCAAGGACAGCGAAATGTTGTCGCAAAATAAAGTTTTATCTACTGGAATATTTGCGTTTTAATTAATTATAAACATATATCAAACAACAACAATGTCTTCCCATACATCAAAACGCAAATAAACAAAACCAAAGAATGACCCTTCATGACACTTTGCTGTCCGAGAGAGCGTTTGTCACGGCTTTTCAGAAAGTGGCAAAAAGTAGCACGACCTGAAATTTGTGACGCAATTTAATGAAACCCAAATATAAAAATTAACCGAGAACAAATGTTCCTTGCTCCTGACAATCGATATTCGATAACTGGATCATTGTTAAGTGACATATCAGATTATAAAATATAGTTTTATTTATCATCTTTATAAATAATAAAGAGGCATACTATAGGAAACACTTACTTCACTGTAACGCTGCTTGAAATTTTCTTTTAGTTCTTTAAGCTTTAACTGGCGTTCCTCTCGCGAAAAATTTTCGAACTGGTATTTGCGATAGGTACTAAAGCCGAGCGGTTCTAGGCGCTTCAGTTCGGAGCCGCGCTGCTGCTACGGTCGCAGGTTCGAATCCTGATCGGGCATGGATGTGTGTAATGTCCTTAGGTTAGTTAGATTTAAGTAGTTCTAAGTTGTTGGGGAGTGATGACTTCAGAAGTTAAGTCCCATAGTGCTTAGAGCCATTTGAACCATTTTGAACAGTTACGAAAGTGCCGTTCAATGGAGTATATTTTTTGAATACATGAAGTTCCGATGACATACTAAACATCTGGCGTGATTTTCGACAGCAGTACAAAAAAACTTAATTTCCTACTCGGGCTTAAATAGTGTGGACGTGCTGCTCCTCCGCTTTTTGTCTGCTGCTGTTGACCATTCATCTGGATCCACTGTAGCCTCAAGTCTGTTGACTAACGGCTTTGTGTGGCGTCCATGCTTTTGACTGTTGCTGGCGCGGCTGTCGGTCTTCCGTACGAAGCGCGCGTAGAGCGGCATGGCGAGGCGCGCCGGGTGAACCGCACGCTCAGCTAAGCGACACAGCTCGGGCACTGTAGCAACATACGAATTCGTCCGGGGCGCAGTCCTCGGGCGATCGCGGGCGCTAGTGCCACAGGGTCACAGTTTGGACGACCCTGTACTAGAGGGAGCTGTAGAGGAAAAAACTGTAGAGGAAGACAGAGATTAGAATACGTTTAGCAAATAATTGAGGACGTAGTCTGCTTCTCTGAG
Organism: Schistocerca gregaria; assembly: GCF_023897955.1. Classification (NCBI taxonomy): domain Eukaryota; kingdom Metazoa; phylum Arthropoda; class Insecta; order Orthoptera; family Acrididae; genus Schistocerca; species Schistocerca gregaria. Next base: position 428,387,501 of record NC_064926.1, read on the forward strand.
TTGAAAATGTTGGCCGAGAGAGGAATTCGTGGCAGGCCACATAAAATAAGTCAGAATGATGACTAAGAAAATGGCCCTCCAATGAAGAGTTCAATATTAATAATTATATAATTTCTACATCTACATCTACATCCATACTCCGCGCCGCGCGGGACTAGCCGAGAAGTCTGAGGAGCTGCAGTCAACGACTGTGCGGCTGGTCCCGGCGAAGGTTCGAGTCCTCCCTCGGGCATGGGTGTGTGCGTTTGTCCTTAGGATAATTTAGGTTAAGCAGTGTGTAAGCTTAGGGACTGATGAATGGTTCAAATGGTTCTGATCTACATCTACATCTACATCTACATCCGTACTCCGCAAGCCACCTGACGGTGTGTGGCGGAGGGTACCCTGAGTACCTCTATCGGTTCTCCCTTCTATTCCAGTCTCGTATTGTACGTGGAAAGAAGGATTGTCGGTATGCTTCTGTGTGGGCTCTAATCTCTCTGATTTTATCCTCATGGTCTCTTCGCGAGATATACGTAGGAGGGAGCAATATACTGCTTGACTCTTCGGTGAAGGTATGTTCTCGAAACTTTAACAAAAGCCCGTACCGAGCTACTGAGCGTCTCTCCTGCAGAGTCTTCCACTGGAGTTTATCTATCATCTCCGTAACGCTTTCGCAATTACTAAATGATCCTGTAACGAAGCGCGCTGCTCTCCGTTGGATCTTCTCTATCTCTTCTATCAACCCTACCTGGTGCGGATCCCACACTGCTGAGCAGTATTCAAGCATTGGGCGAACAAGCGTACTGTAACCTACTTCCTTTGTTGTCGGATTGCATTTCCTTAGCATTCTTCCAATGAATCTCAGTCTGGCATCTGCTTTACCGACGATCAACTTTATATGATCATTCCATTTTAAATCACTCCTAATGCGTACTCCCAGATAATTTATGGAATTAACTGCTTCCAGTTGCTGACCTGCTATTTTGTAGCTAAATGATAAGGGACCTATCTTTCTATGTATTCGCATCACATTACACTTCGCTACATTGAGATTCAATTGCCATTCCGTACACCATGCGTCAATTCGCTGCAGATCCTCCTGCATTTCAGTACAATTTTCCATTGTTGCAACCTCTCGATACACCACAGCATCATCTGCAAAAAGCCTCAGTGAACTTCCGATGTCATCCACCAGGTCATTTATGTATATTGTGAATAGCAACGGTCCTATGACACTCCCCTGCGGCACACCTGAAATCACTCTTACTTCGGAAGACTTCTCTCCATTGAGAATGACGTGCTGCGTTCTGTTATCTAGGAACTCCTCAATCCAATCACACAATTGATCTGATAGTCCGTATGCTCTTACTTTGTTCATTAAACGACTGTGGGGAACTGTGTCAAACGCCTTGCGGAAGTCAAGAAACACATCTATGGTCATCAGTCCCCTAGAACTGAAAACTACTTAAACCTAACTAACCTAAGGACATCACACAACACCCAGTCATCACGAGGCAGAGAAAATCCCTGACCCCGCCGGGAATCGAGCCTGGGAAACCGGGCGCGGGAAGCGAGAACGCAACCGCATGACCACGAGTTGCGGACCTAGAGCCTGATGACCTTAGCAGTTAAGTCGCATATATCACACACATCTGAACATACTCCGCAAGTCATCTGACGATGTGTGGCGGAGGGTACCTTGACGACCTCTATCGGTTCTCCCTTCTATTCCAGTCTAGTACTGTTCGTGGAAAGGAAGATTGTCGGTATGCCTCTGTGTGGGCTCTAATCTCTTTGATTTTATCCTCATTGTCTCTTCGCGAGATATACGTAGGAGGGAGCAATTGACTGCTTGACTCCTCGGTGAAGGTATGTTTTCGAAACTTCAACAAAAACCTGTACCGAGCTACTGAGCGTCTCTCTTGCAGAGTCTTCCACTGGAGTTAAACTATCATCTCCGTAACGCTTTCGCTAATACTAAATGATCCTGCAGTGCAACAGAGGTACTGACATCTAAATGTACATCAAAGGTGGATGAAGTAGAGCGTTCTCACCCCTGACAACGGCAAGGTAACTATAGAATGTTTAGCCAGTATCGTAAGCAATTACGCGCCAATAGGGAATGTTTTACATAAGCTTCATTTACAGTGAGGTAAAAGAAAATAGACATTAAGTGGTCAATTAACTATTTTACTAGCCAAATTTAATCGCCAGTCACCAGAGAGTTACACTGGCTCCTGCTCTAAAAAGCCAAGAATGAGAAAAATCGTTTGCACTACCTAATAACTGTGTTATACAACAGTGTATTGTTGCCTTACTATTCCTTGAACGAAGCATGACTTCTTGCACTGTTATTCCGCTTCAAATGAGGAAAAGAAATTACCACACGTGAAGCCACTTCATCCATGGACAGCGACACTTTGCTTTGGCTACTTCAACGGAATGCTACCTTACTGTGGCTTACGGATTTACTGGTGTATCGGAAATAAAGATTGTACCGTCAAAACATTAACTTATCGAGGTAAAATTTAAACTTTGTGACTTTGCTTCGTACAAAGGAAATTATGTGCCAGACTGCTTCATCAGTCAGCCTGTTTGGCCGCCATGTGGATACCCTGCGTCCAATAGAAGGACTCAGACTACAATTTTTCTTGAATCAACATGCCTCTTGAGGTAAGCTAATTAGGCTTTGGGAGGAGAGATGATTTTGGAACCGGTTTCCTAACTCGGCGTCAATTGTCTGGAATGCAGTAGGCTGACAAGGTGACGCTCAATAACTACTGCAGGCGCGAGGCCAAAATCCCAAGGCTCAAGCAGACGCCACTCGCCATGACATTATAATGAATGATGCAGCGAAAAAGTGGATATTGGTTTTCGTGTCCCATAGACCAGCCGTAACGCCTTGCAGCACTCAGAATATTTTTTTATTTCTTTTGATTTGACGCTGCCCGCCAGGAATTCGTCTAATGCACCAACTTCTTCGTCTCCCGGTAGTATTTGCACCCACCGTCCTCAGTTACTTCCTGGATGTATTCCAATCACCGCCTTCTCCTACAGCTCCATCTAGTACGGCGATTACCCGATGTCTTAACGAATGGCCTGTCCTGACCCTCAACTTGGTAGTGTTTTCCCTATATTTCCTCCCTCTGATGAGAACCTCCTCATTCGTCATCTTATCAGTCTCTACCTAATTTTTCATCGTTCTTCTGTAGTACCACATCTGTAATGCTTCGATTCTCTTCTAGTCAGGTTTTCCCACGGTCCATGTTTCACTATCATACTGTGGGCTGGCGGGTATAGTAGAATATAAAATAATCATCCTGTGGTGGTGCAGTTCTTCTTGTTATCCCCGTGTTTGTACGAAATGGGAAGAGGGATTCCGCCTTATGCAAGACACCTTTTTTCTGTTTTATTTCACCCAGACATGTTTCAGCATATTTTGTGCTACATGCTGTGAGTTCTTTTTTATTTTTAACTGTAAAATTATTGTTACTTATTGACATTTAGTGAAACCTTTGGTACATAATATTTACAATTGTGAATGAATAATTGTTTTAAGATATTACACATCATTTGTTCATAGATCACAGTTGAGTTGTTTATTAACGACCTGATGCACTATGTGTTTTTTATAACATCATGTCAATGTTCTGTTTATAGCTAACTGGCAAAAAGAGTGCTTGTATGCATTAGTTTACATACCTTACGTGATACTATTGGATATTTATTTTGGTAGCTTTTCTGCTACACAATGTACAACTTCTCCTCTGCAAAACAGCAAAACATAGTTTTAATTTTTCTATTTATTATGGATTTAAAAAAGGAAATGAATGTATATCACGTTTGTCGTATGTAACTTACGGTTTTGGTATTGTGGTGCTTTCTCATATGTTGTTGGCGAAGTGAATAGGCTGATTTCGTGACCTATGGTCGCTTGACACTGCACTTCCTCCGGTTTTTCTAAACATAGGCGGAGTTTTGGCCTCCATTACGTGTTTTTGTGGCTATGTGGTGTTCATTTGTTTGTAGCGCGTTTGGCTTGGTGAGGGGCGCGAGTTTGAAGTGTATTTGGTATCTGTAGTGTTTGGCTTGCTTGAGCGTGTGTGTGTGTGTGTGTGTGTGTGTGTGTGTGTGTGTGTGTGTGTGTGTGTGTGTGTGTTGAGGATTGGGGCAGTCCTGAACACACGTGTCAATATGTAGCAACAATATTATAGTTAAAATATAAAAAATGAACACACTGAAGATAGCTAAAATTGTGCTGAAACTTGTCTGGGTGAAGCAAAACAGCAAAAAGTGTCTTGTATAAGCCGGAATTCCTCTTCTCATAGAATATAAAATTTTCGCCTGAAAACTATTTTTTTGAGGTGAGACAGAAAGCGATGGAGATCACAGAGACCATAATTTCCACTCTGCAAGTGCACATTAATATTTATACTCACTGAAATAAAATGTTCCTACTTGCCGTTAACTCAGCAGGGGCAAGGGACAATCATTATAAATAAATGTTTTGGTTTTAACTTACTGATATAGTCAGTAAATTTCACAACACAAAATATATTATATATCTCTAATAACAATGATAAAAATGTCCCTATTGGAAACAGCACTATCAAAAGTTCAGAGGCGACCTCTACTGAAGTTCCAGGTAAAATGGTCTATCACCGTCGCTTCCTATCACCAAAAGTTAATTGCTCACCTTAAAAGTGGAAAATAATCTCACCACTTGCCTACTTGCCACCCGGCTTTTTCAACATTACAGGCGGGACACAAACAGTTACTTCTATGATACCTAAGCTATCCAGGAATGTTTTCAGTCCTCGCGAGTTCACTTCCTACTTTTACTGGAAACATGGGTTTGCAGGTTCGCAGATATGATGTCATTCAAGACATAGCGAACGCCGGTGTTTGACGGACGCTGACAGATTGATAGCTCGGTGCGAGTTGTCTCACTGGTCGTTTTTATATATAGGTGCAGCGGGCTGCCGAATAGAATATCTGCTGTCAGCCGTTATAGCCTCAGGTAGCAACATCTAAAGGATTCTTTCTGAGACACACATTAATGAATATCTCTGTCGCATAATAATTTACAATCTTCTCAATTTTTATTGAATGAAGTTAAGTATGCTTTAGTTACTGAAAAAGTTTCAGCTCCACCATTTAAACATCGCCGGCTAGAGATTTTAGAACGGAATCGAGTGTCGAGAATAATCTCCGAACTGCCTCTTTAAGATCGTCGTAATCATTGTCTTGAAACTTGGTGCAGCTGCATTACTTAATGAATTTAATCAAGTGCTATAATTCAAAAAAATGGTTCAAATGGCTCTAAGCACTATGGGACATGACATATGAGGTCATCAGTTCCCTAGACTTAGAACTACTTAAACCTAACTAACCTAAGGACATCACACACATCCACGCCCGAGGCAGGATTCGAACCTGCGACCGTAGCACCAGAGGGGTTCGGGATTGAAGCGCCTAGGACCGCTCGGCCACAACGGTGGGCAAGTGCTGTAATTAGAACTTTCTACTAGAAAATACAAGAGGTACTTAATCTAATATGAATAGGGACATTTTTGTTCAAAATTTACTTGTAGTGAGTAACTTGAAAACTAATAGAGGTAGGTTAATGGGGTCACCTAGTTAATGGTTTTATAGCAAATCGAGGCTACATACGAATTTTCTTCTCTCTGAGCCTAATATTTATCGTCTTCAATTTTTCGTAAAAGCTCCGATTTTGGCCAAACTATTGTTTCAACCAATTGAGACTTGTACCTTTTGATTCTGACACGCATTTGATCATTGTGAACCATTTTTAGCTTCCTAGATTCATTATTTAGCGCCACTTATTTTTTCTTAAACTATTATATTTAGTGAAACGTATTCATTAAATCATTCTGAGGCTTTACAATGTTAGCGTCAATATACTGACGCATACAACCAGAATGTTTGGAAAAATGATTTTAATTTTTAATTTCATTCTTTAATTATGGTGAAGTTCTTTGTGTGCTACAAACAGATGCATTATGATGACATAACGCTACTAACAGTGAGTTGGAGTAAGTAACGGCATACTCTCTCGCCTCTGTATCTCTCAAATGATACAGTACTTTTTCACCACAATACAATGATGTGCTCCACATGTGTACATAGTCAGAAATTTCTTTGCTAAATAAGGCCTATGTCTGAAACTAGTAGCCCTCTCTTGGCCAGTAATGCCCTTTTTGCCAGTGCAAGTTTGCTTTTCTTGTCCTCCTTGAGCACCGTCTGTCATTGGTTATTTTGCTGCCTAGGTAGCAGAACTCCTTAACTTCATTTACATCATGGCCATCAATCCTGGTGTTAAATTTCTCGCTGTTCTCATTTCTGCTGCTTCTCATTACTTTCGTCTTTCTTCGATATACTCTCAATTCATACTTTATGATCATTAGACTGTTCAAACATTTCACCAGATCCTGAATTATTCTTCAGTTTCACTGAAGATAGCGATGTCATCAGTGAATCTTATCGTTGATATCCTTTTGCATGACTACACTGGTCTTGCGGTTTGATGTGAAACACTACAGGTGACATTGTTTATACCCTGACAGTAATCGCTTTAACTTGTAAGGCTTCCACTTTTCTATCTGTCGATGCGTCTGCTCATGCATTGGAGGTTATCATTTTTATCAAACTCTTAAAGACAAATTTAATTTCGAGAGAATTAACAAAATGGTAGCCCCATCATTATCTTATTCATTAAGTGATGGGTGATTAATATATCAACATGCGATTTATCTTTGATAAAAATGCAAGAGTTAAGCGATATGACAAAGAAATCGTGAACTGTTCACAACAGAAATAGAAGCAATAAATAATTAGCACTCCAGTCGGTGGCGTTTGAATGGCAAAGACTAAGGTTTATGCGTACAATCTATTGACCCTGGCTCCAAACATGGATAACGCTATCTGAAATTATATAGCTCTGAGTAGACTTTGATGAATTTATTCTGCACAGAAATTACAGTACGTTGGTGCACCTGAGAAGAAGTGGCGGAGGAGGTCCCCCGATGCGTAGCGCGCTGTCTCAGGAGACGGTCGTGGTGTTAGCGTCAGCAGAGTTGCGACGTGCGGCGCCTGTAATTCGGGCGATCTGTCACACGGATCGCAGTTACTCTGTATCTGAAATATCAGCATATTCCAGCATGTGCAACACTCCTTTTCGCCGGTCATGCCATGGACAAATTTGTCTCACTTATACGGTAGTGGGCACAAGGATATCAAACGTCAGGGTAGCAGACCTGATACGAATAAGATTGTCCTCGACACGGCGGGTTGTCCGAGTTGAGTGAGAGAGTGCCTTGTCCTCTCTCAATTTCACGTGGAATGTTAGTGCCACTATTGAACCGTTATTTTATTTCCATCATTGCTTCTTCCATGTATAAAGTGAACAGTAGGGACGAATCTTTTTAATCCAATCACTTCGTTCTTGGCCTTCCAGTCTTATTGGTTCTTAAATACGTATAGCATATTGCCCATCTCTACCTGCAGTTCTGTTTCTCTCAAACTTGTGGACATCTTGTACCATTGTTCACTCTCGAACACTGCTTCTAGGTCAACGACTCCCATGCGAGTGTCTTGATTTTTCCTCGTCCTTGTTTTAGTTATCACAATGTTAGAACGGCCCCTCTGGTAGCTTTACTGTTCCTATAGCCATATTGATCGTCGTCTAACAGATCGTCAATTTTCTCTTCTTTTCTTCTGTATATTATTCTTGACAGCAGCTTCGATGATAATCTGACTGTGCAGTAGTTCTCGCACTTATCTGCCCTTGCTGTCTTTGGAATAGTGCAAGTGATATTTTCCCGAAAGACTGATGGCACCAGACTTTCTTGTCTTCTCTGTATTTCACTTCACCGACTCCCATAAAATGTAGACTGATCCTTTCCATTTCCCTTTTCAGATTTTCTTGCTTTCCTTCTGTGTTTAAACCTTTAACATTCCGTCCTCCGACTCGTATAATGTTGGTTATTCCATCTTTTTCCCATCATCTTCTCTCCCCTGGCAGTCACCTTCCAGAGATCCGAATGATGGACTAATTCGGAATATTTTGCCAATGGAGAGAGCATCGTGACCCTTTTGCAGTTAAATGACACATTTACTGTGGATATACATTATATGGCTTTAGTATAGAGATTTCCACTGCCTTCTGCACCCGAATGTTGAAAATCATTGTTGAATTTTTCGCCTTTTAGGGATCTGTTTCCCACCAGAGAGTAAGTCCTTCTGCTCCTCAACCCTTATTGATAAGGCCGTTTGTAGAACAAAGCTTACTTCTTGTGGTGAAGGTGCTTGCCCATCATAGTTGATAATTTTTATTTAAAATTTAAGTAGCACCTGGGTTCAAGCTCGAGACTTATTGATTATTCGTTAAATACATTCCCCAACACGACTTTTTTAAAAATGTATATTTAAGACCACAAATGGTCGTCAAAAATGGTTCAAATGGCTCTGAGCACTATGGGACTTAACATCTGTGGTCATCAGTCCCCTAGAAATTAGAACTACTTAAACCTAACTAACCTAAGGACATCACACACATCCATGCCCGAGGCAGGATTCGAACCTGCGACCGCAGCAGTCACGCGGTTCCGAACTGAGCGCCTAGAACCGCTAGACCACCGCGGCCGGCAAATGGTCGTCAAGACACAGTCACTAAAACAACGAAATTTTTAAGAGATTACATAACTACTTTCGACCCACTGAGTCGTCATTTTCAAATGTAATCACAAACCCGGACCACTGCATTTATAATTGCACCCATACTTCTTCTAATATTACGAAAACTCTTTTGTAAGATTTCTTTAGCAGAACACTCTGCGATTGGGTGCTGTGTTCTAGTTTTGGGCTTGCTGCACTTTATAAGATTACGACGCGTGAGCCTTCGTTTGCAAAATGATCGTTGCATCACCGCAGGACGTAGTACAAATATGTAATATCTTTCATCCAGATTTAGTTTTCATCTACACTGGATTAAGTTGTGATATGACGTATCAACGAAGAACTGTCATGACGTCTTATGACACGTTTCAGAGTCCTGTTCTTCATTTTACTGGTTTTCATAATATTTGTAATAAGTGTGGTTGCAATTATAAATGCAATTATCTAAGGTTGTGATTACATTTAAAAATGACGACTCAGTGAGTGGAAACCAGTTATGTAACGTTTTAAAAACTTCGTCGTTTTAGTGACTGTGGCTTGACGACCGTTTGTGGTGTCAAGCATTTTAAATTTTATTCAGTCGCACTCCTTGATGACAGTTATGACGAAATGCAAAACCATCTTTTTCTTTTTTTCGCTTTACGGCGTTTTTTGCACTTGATCTAAAAAAAGGCACAGAAACGGGAGTTAATACTATATGCCACCACGAGTTTTTCCCTAGTCGTCTGTCGTAAGTGCAAATACTTTCTGTGTGCAATGACCATGTATTGGTGGAAGGCGAGGGGTCCGTATCTCCACATCTACAATATAATGGACATAGTGACTCAACGGCCATGCAATTGCTCCTTAAACTAGTTGAAGCCTGGACGCAACAGCATATGAGTCAAAACAGCAGTCTCAACAGATCGAGTTAGAAACACAAGCAATTTTTTAAGGCAGTGCCAGTTCGATTCGTGACCACTACAGGTAGATCTACGTCGTAGCGTTTTTATGGCGGGACAGCTACTGCATTGATACCTGAAGTCCAATACTCAATAGGGGCTCAGTGGGGATAATGTGTTGTGTTCCACTTGATATCATGAGGTTGCGCCGCCATTGATAGCAGAGGAAACCTAAGATGAAACCACATCATATTCCAATAGCGCCTTTCTTAGCAATCATATACACCCGTTCACTTGACTAAAGGTCTGTTCCTAAAGATTGGAAAGTAGCACAGGTCACACCAATATTCAAGAAAGAAAATAGGAGTAACCCATTGAAATACAGACCCGTATCGCTGACCTCAATTTTGAAGAGAATGACTTATTGATACAATACCAACACGGATCTAGAAAATATCGTTCTTGTGCAACACAGCTACCTCTTTATTCCCATGAAGTAATGAGTGCTGTCGACAAGGGATCTCAAAATCGATTCCATGTTCCTATATTTCCAGAAGGCTTTTAATACCGTTCCTCACAAGCGACTATTAATCAAATTGCGTGCATATGGAGTAGCGTCTCAGTTGTGTGACTGGATTCGTGATTTCCTCTCAGAGAGGTCACACTTCATAGTGATAGACGGTACATCATCGAGCAGAACAGAAGTGATATCTGCCGTTCCGCAAGGTAGTGTCATAGGGCCTCTGCCGTTCCTCATTAACATAAATGATGTAGGTGATAATCTGAGCAGCCCCCTTAGATAGTTTCCAGATGAAGCTGTAATTTACCGTCCAGTAAAATCATCAGACGATCAATTCCAATTACAAAATGAGCTAGAGAGAATTTGTGTATGGTGCCAAAAGTGGCAATTGGCACTAAACAAAGAAAAGTGCGAGGCCTTCCACACGGTTACTAAAAGAAATCCGATAAATATTGGGTGTACGATAAATCGTACAAATCTAAGGGTTGTCAATTCGACTAAGTACCTAAGAATTGCAGTTACGAGTAACTTAAATTGGAAAGACCACAGAGATAATACTGTGGGGAAGGCGAAACAAAGACTGCGCTTTGTTGGCAAAACGCTTAGAAGATGCAAAAAACACATTAAGAGACAGCCTACACTACACTTGTCCGTCCTCTGCTGGAATATTGCTGCGCGGTGGGACCCTTACCAGGTAGGATTGACGGAGGACATCGAAAAAGTGCAAAGAAGGGCAGCTCGTTTCGTGTTATCGCGCAATAGGGGTGAGAGTGTCAGTGATATGATACGCGAGTTGAGGTGGCAGTCACTGAAACAAAGGCGGTTTTTTTTACGGTGAGATCTGTTTAAGAAGTTTCAGTCACCAACTTTCTCTTTCGAATGCGAAAATATTTTGTTGACTCCCACATACGAAGGGAAAAATGATCATCATAATAAAGTAAGAGAAATCAGAGCTCGAACGGAAAGATTTAGGTGTTCCTTTTTCCCACGCGCCATTGGCAGAGAAGCAGCATGAAAATGGTTCGATGAACCCTCTGCCAGTCACTTAAGTGTGAAGTGCAGAGTAACCATGTAGATGTAGATGTCCAAGACATTTGTGGCGATGGCCGTTCACCAGGCGCCGTACAATCAATTCCATCCCCATGCATTAACAAAAATGTGGTAGTGAGATGTTGCTTTTGTAGCATGTCAGCTTCCAAATGGCGGACAGTAATGTAAAATTTACGGACGTGTTTTAACTTGAAATTCAATCGATCAGTATCGACAGGTGGATCAAGAGTGCCAGGCTGCGAAAGTAAAATAACCGAGACGTGGATTACGCGAAAGATGGTCAACACGGCCCACCGAACAAGTGATACACACGCTATCTTTTGAATATCAGAAAACCCAAACCTCCGAGGGAGTGTTCACATGGAACACCACGTGTTGTGAACGAAAAATGTGATGTTTCCATAAAAACTGGGTAGGCAGCTGTTTCAGTTTCTTATGCACCATCGTGGAAAATCTGGGGATAAAGTATTCTTTGCAAAAGTCATAGGTCTCAGAGATCCGAACGTTCTGAAGCAGGTTAAGGGAATGCCGTATATGTTCCATTATTGTACCTTATATTTTCTCTGTAACATACCTCGCTGGCCTAAGTGGCCGAGCGGTTCTAGGCGCTTCAGTCTGGAAACACGCCACCGCTACGGTCACAGGTTCGAATCCTGCTTCGGGTATGGATGTGTGTGATGTCCTTAGGTTATTTAGGTTTAAGTACTTCTAAGTTCAAGAGGACTGATGACCACAGATGTTAAATCCCATAGTGCTCAGAGCCATCTGAACAATTTTGTAACACACTTCCAATTATGTGTAAGCAACTGGAATGGAGAATTATCAGTTATGGTTCCCAAAGATTTATGTTTATCGACTATCGTCGCACACGAAACGACAGCATTATTAAAATCTCGTGCCGGCAGCGGTGGTCTCGTGGTTCTAGTCGCACAGTTCGGAACCGCGGGACTGCTACGGTCGCAGGTTCGAATCCTGCCTCGGGCATGGATGTGTGTGATGTTCTTAGGTTAGTTAGGTTTAAGTAGTTCTAAGTTCTAGGGGACTGACGACCACAGATGTTAAGTCCCATAGTGGACACATAGGAAGCGGACGTCCCTGACGAAAACTCCTGTGGATGTCAAATGATGGTGTCAGTCGGCCATTGACAGCAACCAAGGCTTGGATACCGGTAAACGAGTTGAAAAGTCCCTGAATTCGTCAATTGTAAGTCCACGGCCACTAGTCCCTTCAATAGAAAGCGATGGCTTCCCTGGCGAACGCCTTCTCAAAATAAAAAAGAAAAGCCATAGCACCAGGAACAAAAGTAACAGCGGCCACCAATATGACATCATGACATTCAGCTATCGGGGTCATAATTGTACGGCCAGGAATACAACTTTGATGCTCAGCATCAACTTTCTCCAGCAACATAGACAGCCAGCTATACCCAGCCTTCGCCATAGTCCTATAATCGAAATTTAATGATCAGGTTACCTTCCATTCGGAAAGTGGGTGCACTCAGCGACTGTTATGTGATTTATAGATATATCCTTTGAATATTCAAAGAACTGTGACTGACGCCCGAACAACAGGGAACTTACATGCATCGAGATTAGAAAATAGTGCATTGATAATGGCTACGCACAATCCGAAATCAGTATTTGCGTAATAAAACCTACAAAAAAGGACGACTTATTGCTGCGTTCTATAATTTATAAATTTAGAAATGTAATGACGTAACCCGACGAAATTTAACAGTTGCAGCATGACCGGGACTTTTAGGAACTAACACAATTTTTCGAACTCTAAACGAGTCTGGTATAAACACTCCTCTCAGCACTTCATTCACAAGCAATAATAAAGTAGTACCCAACAAAGGTCAAAAGAGCACATAAAACTCCTTTCGCAATCCATCCAGCCTAGAAAGCTTATGAGAAGGCGATCTGGCAATAACTTCATAGACATCGTCACACAGAAAAGCGGCTATAACCGGAGCACTATGAGCGGGTGAACGTTTACGATCCAGAGCGCGAACAAAAAAACTGGGTGACATATCGACAGGAATGGATGCTTCATACAGTCCAACACAGAACTGACGTAGAGCCTGAAACATGTTCTTCTGTGCCGTCGCAATATTGACGTCTTCGGTCTTGAGAGACGTGATAAAAGCTCGTCGAATCAGATGATACAGAGCAGCAGTCCATTCGCTGCCAAGGAACGTGGTCTGTATAGCATTCTTAAACCGTTCTTTTGACTCTACTTCCACTATAACTTCACCCCTAACAATTACGCCTTTACACGGCTGTCTACAGTCCACAGGGGAGCTTTATAAAGGTTAAGTAAGAGAGAATAGTAAAATTATTGCTTCCTCCCGAATTCGCTCGCTCTATCAGCACAGAATCGTATGAACGTTTGTCGGAGCCTCGGCTTCGTAAGTTGAACCCACTATTTCAAAGTGGAGGCGTATCGTGCAGTTGAACGGAGACTACGGTCCCGCACATCAAGGATCACCCCACCTTGAGAGAGATCCTCCAAGTGTACCACATACAGCATCCAAAGCGATCAAAGCAATATCACCGACTGTTGGAAGTGATTTAAAATGACAGAGGTGCATGAAACTGGCGGGAATGACATCGACAGCCAAAACACTACCAAGCATCCAGTGAGATAAATAAATCTGTCAAAGCTACCAGCCGGCCGCTGTGACCGAGGGGTTCGAGCCGCTTCAGTCCGGAACCGCGCTGCTCTTACGGTCGCAGTTTCGAATCCTGCCTTGGGAATGGATGTTTGTGATGTCCTTAGGTTAGTTAGATTTAAGTAGTTCTAAGTCTAGGGGACTAATGACCTCAGATGTTAAGTCCAATAGTGCTTAGAGCCATTTGAGCCATTTCTCTATCGATATCTAAAAATTCAACCCCTTCAATGGAAATGCGCTCCCTAAGAAACAAGGCAGTTCCCGTATAACATTCGGGAGCCATGTAAAACAAGGTGCAAAAACCATGGAGAGAAAACCTAGTAAATCGCAATTTCTCGTAGGAATACGACATCCTTAAAGGCATCGGTAGATAAAGTGACGCAACCAAGGACATCCGCAAAGGGTTCGGTAGATAAAGTGACGCAACGAAGCGTGGCTAAGTTCTGATCAACAATCAGACAAAGAAACGTATACGTTTGCTTAGTTTGACAAAATTCGATCTGATGACCACCTTCATTACGTCATCAATGTGCGTCAATCTCCCCTCACTGCCAAGTCGACTGACGAGTCCGAAATTGGGGGCGGGGGAGGGGGGGATAGCTTGCACCCCCATCTATGAATGATTCTTTATGTTTCTTCACCTTACGAGCCACCGAGCGCTCAATTGTAAGCGTTGTTTACAGCGACTACGAGGCAATGCAGCTCCTTCAGTCAGGGACGCATGCGGTTCTTGAACATTTTCCAAATTAGGTGACATCAGCCCAGTGCTCAAGGTGGGATCCTTGCAGTTCACTATTTTCGTATCACCGACCCCATCAGGAGGGTGGACGACTCAGCACCAAACAATACATCAACCGGCAAAGGAGATGGCGTATCCTACTCATCACCATCCTCCGGATGACGTTTCTTGTCTTGCACTGCTGACACTGCCGGTTTGGCAGCAACAGTTTCAGGATCGTGCTGCGAGGGTACTGCCGGAAATTCGGTGTCAGCAAGCTGCGTGTCCCTCTGTTGTTCCATTTCAAATGAGGAGACGTGGCACCAACCTCACGGGCAAAGCGAGATCAGCAATCTAAATTTTCGACGCTGTTCAAATGAGGACTGCAATAAAAACAACCGCCGCATGCAATTATATCTATGGTGGCCACTTTCACTGCAGGGAAAGCAAGTCCCCGCTTCTCCAATAGACGTTAGATGAACGCTGCAGTCACATCCCCGCACACCGGAAGGAATGTTATGTTTGACTACCATCTCTACTGAACGGATACCGCTACAACATTACTACCGGTGTTCAGTGGACTAGCGTTCGCTTCCTACGTCTATCACATTAACATAAATAAACTTTCGTCAACCTCCATCGGGAGACTGAACTCTCGGACGTTTATAAAATCCAGTTCCACATCAGCAAGAAGCACCGTGCTTATGGAACGATCACGATGCTTAAAGGGAACTTGAGAAGTACGACTGAAAAGCAACCTTAATTATTGCAGGAAATCCACAAACTTGACGAAAAAGACATAAAACTGAAAATGAAAGAAAACAAAAGTGCCCAATGGTCAGAGCGACTATGTACGCCATGCCTATTTTGTTTGACAGTGTTCTACTTCACTCCTTTTTTTTTCTTTATTGCACGTCGATTCCTCCCCGAGGGGGGCTGGGGGAGGGGGTCTGGTAGCAGCATAATAGGCCGCTCTACAGCCTACAGAAAAGATGAGAAACATAAAATAACAATAAAAACAGGTGATAAAACGATGACATTGTAAAAAAAACTGTAAAATGGCGGACAGTTGTGGAATTTAAAATCTAAAAACACGGCCTTGACGATGTGGATGAAGACACACAATAAGTAGACAGGCACAATTAAAACAACAAGGCGACAGTCTGGAGCCTGTTCGCATGAGAAAAAAAAAACACAATTAGCGACATGGTGGCTCTTTGCAATACTGGCAGGTGACGCACAACACTGAACATTCACTTTGAACAGCACTTTAGAGGCAACATGGAGTCAGATGTGAGCAGGGCAAGGACCCAGAGCAATGAGGGGAAGAAAGGGGGGAGACGAGGAAAAGGAGGGAGACAATGAGGGATAGGACATATATTAAAGGGGGGAAGGGCAGACGCAGAATGATTGGGGAAGGCCGTGGAGGGGAGAGCAAAAGGACTCGGGGAAGAGAAGGGAGTCAGAGAGAGGGTAGGTGGGGAAAAACAGGATGGAAGGGGGGAGAGGGAGCCCGAGAAAAGGACAGAGGGAGGGAGGGGTAGGTGAGGATCAGAGTTCATAAGAGGGATAAATGGAGGGAGAGGGCATCATCCAGGATGGGGAGGTGATGGAAGCCACCTTGGGAAAGTCGATGAAGTGTGTAGAGTTGGAGGGGGGGGGGGGACACAAAGGTGAAAGGCGGCAGAGGGTGGGTGTTGGAGAGGAGAGGAGCAAGCAGGGGATGCGGTGTATGAAGTTGGTGGGTGGTGTAGAGGATGCGGATACATTTGAGGAAAAGGGAGCAGATGTGGGATAGGAATTAGGTCATAGAGAATCCACATGGTGTATTGGAGGGATATACAGAAGGCGAGGTGGTGTGCGTGGCGCTCGAGGATCTGGAGGGACTTACACAACTTGGGGGTGGTGGATATGTCCAGGTGCACTAGCATAACACAGGATGGGACAGATTAAGGATTAGTAGTTGTGGGGGATGGTAGAGGGGTTCAATCCCTAAGTCTGGCTAGACTACACTGCCTTTGTCTTTCCATACTATAGAGTGCTTTACACATTTATTTCCTTTTCTTGCGTTGATAATATTACTCTCGTGTTCCTAGTCCCTTTTCTATCTGTATAGTGTATTT
This sequence comes from Schistocerca gregaria, assembly GCF_023897955.1. Classification (NCBI taxonomy): domain Eukaryota; kingdom Metazoa; phylum Arthropoda; class Insecta; order Orthoptera; family Acrididae; genus Schistocerca; species Schistocerca gregaria. The sequence goes on from NC_064926.1 coordinate 428,404,146, forward strand.
CATTAACTAGGTAATTCTATTAATTAGCTGGTATGGAGTTTTATCGTTATTTTCCCTGAACAGCCTGTCACAGTGTAAGAGTGGCACTCTGGCAGTTAAGTTCCTGTGCCACTCCTAGCATTTGTGGCATTCTGATCATCACGCCAATAGAGGATCCTGATTACATACTACAGTCTGTTGTTTCCTTTTAGCTTCTAGCTCTACTTATTTTATAATTTTTATGTTGTTGTCTTAACTGTAAGCTTGTTCTTATGTACATCATTACACTATCCAAAATTATCCACAATAGCGTATCAGATTTAGTGTCACTTAATTATTTCCTTTTTAAAAATTTTACTCTATCAGTGTTTTTAATTTATTGCATTTGATTATTGTGTTGTCTCATATAACCTGGTAAACTCACAATAGACTTAACCTACTGTAGTCTTCTTCTTTTTCCATATAGTACGGTTGTACAATTGCCGAATAGTTTGATGGCACGACTGTAGGTGTAATACCTACAGTCATGACGTCAAACTAGCTTATGACACAAACGTTTTGTTGCTCCTATACAGCAGTTCGTTATGAACCGTAGTGCTGTTAAGAAAATGACTCCACCGACACTGTGCCCTAGCATATACGATATTTGAAATATCTGACACGATGCTAAGTTGATGCCACTATGGGTTCATTATATTACGATATATTTTTAAAACAGGTGTAGCTGGTCATAAATGAAGCGCATGTTTTTCACATATATCTCAGTAATACATTTCATTATGACTTACTTCATTGCTTTAAGATGTAGACGAACCATCAGCTGTATCTGTGTTTCTTTTTCGTGTATTGCTGCAGAACTGAAGACGATGACTGCTGGCCGAAACCGGTGGTGTAAGAACCTAACACGTTTATGCTCATGGACATAAATAGAAGACCAAAATTATTCTGAAGAAGACACAGTTATCAGAATCAAAATAGGCAGTATGAACCTGATCAGATGTTACATGAATGGTATCTAAAAAGCTATGATGAATGTCCAAATATCCAGGCTGCATGTGATGCGTCGATTTTGCAGAAGTGAAGCTTACTGTGCCTTTCCTCGGAACACTTGGAACCCATGGTCGACATTATGAAGCCCACTACACAGCTACCAAAAAAGACACAACAGCTAACTCTACATACCAGTCAACGATGTGATACACCGGAAGACACAAACAATATGGAGGAAAAGCTGTACAGGCGTGCGCGACGCTGCGGTGAGTCAGTAAACAATCAACATTCTCCATCGACGATTGAAAAAATGGTTCAAATGGCTCTGAGCACTATGGGACTTAACTTCTGAAGTCATCAGTCCCCAACAACTTGTTGTTGTTGTTGTTGTCTTCAGTCCTGAGACTGGTTTGATGCAGCTCTCCATGCTACTCTATCCTGTGCAAGCTGCTTCATCTCCCAGTACCTACTGCAACCCACATCCTTCTGAATCTGCTTAGTGTACTCATCTCTCGGTCTCCCTCTACGATTTTTACCCTCCACGCTGCCCTCCAATGCTAAATTTGTGATCCCTTGATGCCTCAAAACATGTCCTACCAACCGATCCCTTCTTCTAGTCAAGTTGTGCCACAAACTTCTCTTCTACCCAATCCTATTCAATACCTCCTCCTTACTTACGTGATCTATCCACCTTATCTTTAGTATTCTTCTGCAGCACCACATTTCGAAAGCTTCTATTCTCTTCTTGTCCAAACTAGTTATCGTCCATGTTTCACTTCCATACATGGCTACACTCCAAACAAATACTTTCAGAAACGACTTCCTGATACATAAATCTATATGCGATGTTAACAAATTTCTCTTCTTCACAAACGCTTTCCTTCCCATTGCCAGTCTACATTTTATATCCTCTCTACTTCGACCATCATCAGTTATTTTACTTCCTAAATAGCAAAACTCCTTTACTACTTTAAGTGTCTCATTTCCTAATCTAATTCCCTCAGCATCACCCGATTTAATTTGACTACATTCCATTATCCTCGTTTTGCTTTTGTTAATGTTCATCTTATATCCTCCTTTCAAGACACTGTCCATTCCGTTCAACTGCTCTTCCAAGTCCTTTGCCGTCTCTGACAGAATTACAATGTCATCGGCGAACCTCAAAGTTTTTACTTCGTCTCCATGAATTTTAATACCTACTCCAAATTTTTCTTTTGTTTCCTTTACTGCTTGCTCAATATACAGATTGAATAACATCGGGGAGAGGCTACAACCCTGTCTCACTCCTTTCCCAACCACTGCTTCCCTTTCATGCCCCTCGACTCTTATTACTGCCATCTGGTTTCTGTACAAATTATAAATAGCCTTTCGCTCCCTGTATTTTACCCCTGCCACCTTTAGAATTTGAAAAAGAGTATTCCAGTCAACATTGTCAAAAGCTTTCTCTAAGTCTACAAATGGTAGAAACGTAGGTTTGCCTTTTCTTAATCTTTCTTCTAAGATAAATCGTAAGGTCAGTACTGCCTCACGTTTCCAACATTTCGACGGAATCCAAACTGATCCTCCCCGAGGTCTGCATCTACCAGTTTTTCCATTCGTTTGTAAAGAATTCGCGTTAGTATTTTGCAGCTGTGGCTTATTAAACTGATAGTTCGGTAATTTTCACATCTGTCAGCACCTGCTACTTAAATCTAACTAACCTAAGGACATTACACACATCCATGCCCGAGGCAGGATTCGAACCTGCGACCGTAGCGGTCCCGTGGTTCCAGACTGTAGCGCCTATAACCGCTTTTTTTTAATTATCATTTTGTTCGTTGTCGATCGTTGTATGAGCTCGGGGCGGACGTCGTATGACATCTGTTGAAGTTCGTCTTTGATCGGTTAACTCATATTTTTTTTTTATTACAGAGGGCTGATAACCCTCTGACCGAACACGCTGAGCTACCGTGCCGGCACCGTTCGGCCACCCCGGCCAGCTCGATGATTGAGGCGGAACCACGAACCATGAGTTAAGTCAGCAGCCCATATAAGACTTAAATTCGGTTGCAATATACGGGCAGGCCGCGGTGGTCTTGCGGTTCAAGGCGGTGCTGTCCGGAACCGCGGGACTACTACGGTCGCAGGTTCGAATCCTGCCTCGGGCATGGATGTGTGTGATGTCCTTAGGTTAGTTAGGTTTAAGTAGTTCTAAGTTCTAGGGGACTGATGACCTAAGATGTTAAGTCCCATAGTGCTCAGAGCCAATTGAACCATTTTTTGCAATATACGCATATGTAACAGGTTAATACTGGTTTCGACGAATGGTTAATCTTATGGCATTGTTGGGATTATTCTGCTGTCTGATGCAAGTCTTCCTATTAGACACCACTTCGGTAACTTCCGTCTATATGTCATGAAGATGAAATGATGAGAGACACACACAGTCCCCGAATGACGATTCACTAAGACATGTGACGGAATGGAGCCTTGGTTCCGGCGACCGGTAGATAGTGTTGCACTAACCACTATACCGTGACTATTTTAGATACGGAGACGCAAACGATACTGGGAGGATCGGAGTTATGCCAAGATATGCAAATGTTTCAGAATTATGTAACTTTACTTTCGAGAAAGAGATTAGGTCAACAAAAGTGATATGGGTTCGGTTAACACGTATTCCGAGCCGAGTTCGTCGATTTCCTTATAAATTAGGTTGTAGAAACTGGGATTGGCAAACTCGTAGTTTCCCGAACTTGCCGTTATACGTAAATATCGGTAATTATGATTCTAATGTTAATGTCTAATATAAAGGTTTATTGTACTTCATTTTTTATTGTTGCAAGTGCTACAATAGTACGTGAGCATAACAGACAAAAAAAATTAGTTCCGCAGGAGATACCGTGCTGATACCTTGTAACATAGCCGTTAACCTTGGTAATACGACGAGGAAGAGAATACACAAGTTTCAACATGTATGCCATCTTCACCTGAAGCCATCTACTGCTGATGACATCTCGTAACGATGTCAAATTGAGAGGCTGTTGGTTGATACATTTTACACGGTGTTCCAAATAGTCTGACGTTTCCTGTAACAAAGATGATTTCGAAGGCCAAGGTGCCTGAGAGTTGGTTAAACGAGGAAGACACTTGTGATTTCCCGTGAACCCGGCTTGCGAGGGATGTATTTTGGCCCCACTTTTGGTGCTCTGGTGACAGTGTTTTACTAAGACGATAACCCGAAGGAAGAAACACAAAACTGCATATATTTTACACGAAATGTATTCGCAGATCCAAATACGGATAGCTATCAGCTGTATATGGGAATGGCGGCAATGAAAATTTGTACCGGAACGGGACTTCCGCTTTACTTGAGCGGTCGCCTTCACCGCTATGGCCGTCAGCGCAAGACTCACGCCGAGGCCCAAAATTCCATATGTCGTCGTTCAAGAGTCACAACCTGTACTCGTACACACATAATGTAGCTCCCGTACAGTCGCTGTCTGGTACTGGCGGATAAATACCATATCACAGTGCCTGTGTTGTCAACAGGAACGATGCAATTCAAATGGCTCTGAGCACCATGGGACTCAGCATCTGAGGTCATCAGTCCCCTAGACTTAGAACTACTTAAACCTAAGGACATCACACATAGCCATGCCCGAGCCAGGATTCGAACCTGCGCGGTTCCGGACTGGAGCGCCTAGAACAGCTCTGTCACAGCGGCCGGCCAATGATGCAGTGTTCCTTAGGATCACTTCTTTGAACGTCCGCCCCCAATAGCTGAGTGGTCAGCGTGACAGCCTGTCAATCCTAAAGGCGCGGGTTCGATTGCCATCTGGGTCGGAGATTTTTTCCGCCCAGGGACTGGGTGTCGTGTTGTTCTAATCATCATCATTTCATCCCCATCGATGCGTAAGCCACAGAAGTAGCGTCAAATCGAAAGACTTGCACCCGGCGAACGGTCTACCCGACGGGAGACGCTACTCACACGACATTTACATTTTACTTCTCTGAGTGGAAAATGCCTATCGATATTAACAAGCTAAGAGTGGGGTAAATTACAGTAATTTTAGTTGCAGGAATCTAGTGGGAGTCGCTTACGAGATGTATTTTGAAATGTTCCCACACTGATACTTGCACAATGGCTGTGGTGCACACACGGATCAACATGAGAAGTGCATACACCAGGTATGTGAATTCTGTGCAGTAACGAGACAACTGACAAACAGTTTATGTTCAAAACGACGCAGCTGCAATAGACGCTTCCAGTGTGGTAAGGAGCGACCGCTGCACATCTGGTAGCTTTTCAGCAGAGACGCCTGAGCAGGCTGCAGAAATACGTCGTTGTTTATCATCAGGTGTAGTTGGTGTGTCGTTGTAGACAGCATCTTACAAGTTTATCCACAGAAAAAAATCTATAGGCATCAAATCCGGGGGACGGAGCGACCAAGATACAGGACCTTTGCCGGCCCGAGTGGCCGAGTGGTTCTAGGCGCTACTGGTTGGACCGCGCGACCGCTACGGTCGCAGGTTCGAATCCTGCCTCGGGCATGGGTGAGTGTGGTGTCCTTAGGTTAGTTAGGTTTAAGTAGTTCTAAATACTAGGAGACTGATGACCAAAGAAGATAAGTCCCATAGTACTCAGAGCCATTTGAACAGGACCTTAGGGTCCAACCCAGAGGTTTGGAAACACCTCCTGAAGACATGCTGTAGTAGTTCGTGCACTGGAGGCTAAACAGCCATCATGTCGGTAACACAGGTTCCTCCTGGTCCGCAGAGGGGCGTCTTCTAGTATCCCTGGAAGATGGTCTGTTACGAGGCTGCGATACCTGGACCTGTCTATAAAAAGCAGGTCTATGAGCTGATGGTTCACTATCCGACACTACATTTTACAATCCATGGATGCTGACGTTCCACTCGACGATGCCAATGGGGATTGCCAAAAGACCATTACTGGTAAATGTGGCTTCATCACTAAGATGAGAGATGTAATGGGGTGCTACCTACGTCGATGGAGAACGTCTAGGACACTTTCCTGTCTCCTGTCACTTCCCCGCGCGGTTGAGCGGAAGCTAACGTGAGGATCAAATGCAACAGCAAGAAGAGCATTAGGTTCCCCCTCTTCTGTCGTCACGTGTTTTCTTCTGTTGCACTGTCTTAATGTTACACCGGCCGAAGTGGCCGAGCGGTTCTAGGCGCTACAGTCTGGAGCCGCGCTATCGCTAAGGTCGCAGGTTCGAATCCTGCCTTGGGCATGGATGTGTGTAATGTCCTTAAGTTAGTTAGGTTTAAGTAGTTCTAAGTTCTAGGGGACTGATGAACTCAGAAGTTAAGTCCCATAGTGTTCAGAGCCGTTTGAACCGTTTTCTAGATGTTACACTACCACATTCATGCAGCTGGCTGTAGATGTTGATAAATGACTGCCGAGATGGTTGATGTCCATTGGGATATCTAGCCGCGAACACCGTACAAGAACGACTGCATTCTTCCTACGCTTTGCATACCCCATGAGCATGTCGGCGTTTTCTGCATCAGTAAATCCCATCGTCTACTCACAACCTACTACTTGGACAGTCATACACTAACTGACTAGCAAGTCGCAGCGCACTCGAGGAACACACTAGCAAACCTAACAACGCTATTTTGCCTAAAACTCACACATGAGACCGTGTACAAGTAATGTAGGTTGATTCTTGCAAAGAAGAAGACAGCAATCAACCACCATTAATACTGCTATTTATTTAAGTAATTAGCGCCGTAACCGGTTTCGAACTGACAAGTTCATCATCAGACGGGTGTTCACATGATTTGCAAGATACACTTTCCATGATCGTCAGTTTTCGATTTTTAATCTTCCACTACGGTGAAATATTCTGGTGTGTTGGTGACATAGAAAATTCGGCTCGATTTTGTTGTGAAGTTGCAGGACGCACGCACACACACACACACACCAAAAAGTATTTGCAACATGTGAAGTTATCACAAAGATTACAGATTTACAAATACAACGAAAACTGACGACCATGTAAAGTGTATCTTGAAAATCATATGAATAGCCGTCTGATGATGAACTTGTCAGTTCGAAACCGGTTAGGGCGCTATTTACTTAAATAAATAGCTGTATTTATAGTCGCTGGTTGCTGTCTTCTTCTTTGTAAGAATCAACCTACATTAAACCTAACAACGTCATATCTGGCAACTATGCGGGTTGAATGGCGCAAATAAGTACGGTGTCACAAATTTTCAAATACAGTATCTCGTATACGAATCCACTAGAATCCTGAAACTGAGGCTACTGACTTTCTAAAATTAGTTTATTAATGTCAATAGGCATTTTCCATATAAAAAGTGTATGTTTGCTCAAAAATACCCTTTTTAAGTATCGTTGGATTCTGTTGATTCGAGAAGAATACGAACTTCTGTGTATCAATCCATTGTATGAAAACCACAAATCATTAGCACATTCCATTTCCGCAATATTTTCGGTGGAAGGTTTAGGTGATACACGCTGTATTTTCCTTGTTTTGTTTTTTTAGGTGCCTTTACTTATTATTTCAGCGTACTGAGATGTAATGAGAAAATGATATGTGAATGGATGTTATTTTGAATTGTAATAATATCTACCTGTCCATACCGCCTATGTATTTCTGGACTCCTTGGCCCAGGAGAAAAAATGATAGCGGTGTAAAACGTTTAGGAACGCAAAGTAGATAACTAATGAGTGAAACGGTTGAGGGAAAGGACTCGGATGTGTAAGACGGGACGTCACGAGTGTGGTACAATTCTGAGCAATGTTTGTTGATTTGTGAGAAGGAGAACTGTTTAAGGAGTGTGAAAATAACGAATATTTTGGAGAGTGTTATTTCACAGTGATTTATTTGGAGCATCCAACCGAGCTTCTTTCCGCGATATAAAAGACGATGTAGCGACTGATCTTCGTTGATTCGCGTTACTAACGGATGGAAATTTACAGAACTCATTTTGAACACCGAACTGTCATATACTTCGTACAAAACTTTGTGTAGAAGTGTGAAAGCCAAACTTGCATGGTTTGGGTTTGAGTGGAGTAGTAACTCGACGCCTAGATATCTTAATGAGTAATTAAGCTGTCGTCACTGTTAAGACGTTTATCAGTTTCTAACTTTATAAAATCTAGTCCTATATCCAGTAAGACAGATAGCTGAATTTCAGTTCTTTTGAGATTTCTGCCGGTAATCGATGCGACGAGACGACCGTAAATTTTTATTTAGGGCTCTATCAAAAATGTCGAAGCCACCGTAGCAGACCAGCGGTCTTCGAAAAAAGCATTGCTTCGGATCCTCAGTGCATCCCCCACGGCAGCGGTTACCTTGCGGCGACACAGGTTAGGCCAACAAGTGGACTTAAAAATGGTTCAAATGGCTCTAAGCACTATGGGACTTAACATCAGTACATCAGTACGCCAAGACTTACATATACTTAAACCTGACCAACCTAAGGTCATCACACACATCCATGACCCAGGCAGGATTCGCACCTGCGACAGTAACAGCAGCGTGGTTCCAGACTGAAGCGCCTAGAACCCCTCGACCACAGTGGCTGGCAAATGTACTTCAAAACAAACGCTATATATCTTTGTTTATATTAAGTGAAAACACAATCATTATTTTAATAACAGATTAAGTGAGACGAAATGTATAATAGTGATAGTAATTCTTTTAAGAAGAAAGTAAAAGTGGTAATCGGAATGTCAATTACAATTTGTAACATACAATTTTCTCTCGCTACGAGAACTTCACAGTCAGATGAATAATCTAGTAAACAATACTTAACCCACTTTGCTATTCTCTATGACACGGCGCATGTGGCTATTCCACCAGACGGCAACATCCCTGATAGAAGTGATTTTATGCTGACCGGCTTGTGCTTGTACCGTCTATAGAAAAGAAAAAAGGAAAGGAAACAATTGTAAATTTGAATACCGCTGATAGAGAATTAAGAACAAACATAATTTAACGGGCTACAAAGTCATACATCGTCGTTAGAGCCAATTAGGCAGCGTTTGTTCTGTAATTCTCTTTGCATTGAATTTATGCTTGAAGCGAAGGACCAACGAGGACATCCCGACGAAAATCTCTTTGTATGCTTGTCCTCGAGATTCTATAACGCTTTTCTTTCCTTGTTATTATAAGTGACTGCAATGGAAGCATCCCAGAATAAGTTAAAGACTAAATGTTACTTTTAGTCAGTAAAGAGAATACCTGATGCCTCTGAAATTGTGTGGTAAGTTAAATTGTATTCTTAATGAATGAAACAGAAATAGCAAGCAGGGAAACTATCGGTAAACGGCAGAAGAAAACTGTATGGGTCGCCCACACCCGGGATGGAAACACCTGCTGTTTGGCCAGGATCAAGGCAGAGGAACCTGTGTGGTGTCTCTAGACGCAGTAAAACAGAATTTAATCTTATTTGATTTACTTTTCTGTGCTATATTACCTTTTATTATATGTTCAACGTGATGAAGTCCTGTCGGAAATTCGTTTTCTGATTGCTGTAGTACTAACAGAAACTGCCGCGGTACGAGGGTCACTCCGAAACTAATGCCTCCCATCTTTAATTCATGGAAACTACAGGAGATACAAAAATCACAACAGTTCAGCTAAATAGACCAATATTTCAGCCAAAGACTTATTTTTCGACATAGTAACCGCCATTCGTTAAGTAGTTTTGCCAACGATGAACCAGTGCCTGTATGTCGCGTTTGTAAGAAAGAAACCAGCATCCGAGTATTGAAAATGTTCGCCACATAGTCCATTTTCCGAAGGCCCAAAGAGATGGAAGTTTGAAGGCGCTAAATTGGGACTGAGCGGTTGATATGGTAAAACAGGCCAGCCGAATTCTGCAGTGAGATGGGTGGTCGTAAAACTGGTATAAGGTCTGGTGTTATCATGTTGCAGGTGAAAGCTGGTCTTCTACTCTGGCCTGGAAATTTGGGCTTTCAGCGTAGCCAGTCTCATCTTGCAGAGTGCTAAATTGACAGTTTCTTCAAGCTCCAGGACATCCAAAGGAACCACACCCTGGCTATCCCAGAAGTCTGTGCACATTGCCTTACCTCCAGATGGCTGCGTCATGCATTTCTTCCGTGAAGGAGAATTAGCCTGTTGCCATTCCATGTCTTTTGGATTCCGGCTCGTAGTGCTGACACAACGTCTCATTCCCGGTGACGACGCTATTCAGAAAATTGTCACATTCAGCTTTATATTGGTCCAGCAGGTGCCGACAAATTTCCATTCAGTGAGCCTTTTGTTCTGTATGCATCCACAGGACCCATCTCGGACAGATTTTGCCATAATCAAGATGTTCTAACATTGTTTCCAAGGAATTACAGCCGATATTCATGTTTGCACACCATTCTCTGGTCGTTATCCGCCAACCGGCAAAGATAAGTTGATCAACACGCTCTTCATTGCGAGGGATGACAGCTGTGCAGGGTCGACCTGACCATGGCTTGTCAAATGGTTCAAATGGCTCTAAGCACTATGGGACTTATCATCTGAGGTCATCAGTCCTTAATGCTTCCTTTTCATATTGTATTTGCCCTGCTCTTCGGATTCAGTATCCTGGACCTTATGCCTGAAGCATTAGTAACTATAACATTGTGGTTGGTAACATTGTGCCTTCAAATACTCCTGATGACCACAACAGTCACATTGCTTACCAATTGTAAATATCTTCCACTGACTGCACATCTTTGCCGTGATGTTTATTTCTTGTAAATATGTGGCAAAGTGGAGTGCTGCAGCTATATCCTCAGGGTTTTCCAGTTGCAACCATCATGAAAAATCTGGCAGGATGCCACTCAGTGAAAGGTATAATGCTCAATTCTCTGCTTATTTGACCATGACCTTGTCTGCATCTGGCTCTTGTGTCAGCTTGTATGTCTGTGCAGTTAACTCTTTCATTCTCTTACTGTGGTAAGTTGTGTTCTATTTAATTTTCTATACCTTCGCTGTAAACTCTCTGCCATTTCTCCAAATATGGATGCCTTATTAAGAATTTCACGATACGTGGTAAAAGTCTTGGCCATGCATGTGGTATGTAACTTGGTCATCCACAAACATGTTTCATGTGACCGGCTACAAACTCGGCCGTGGTTTATACACCGTCCTCTGATGTTTCCCTGGAGAACGTGGCTAAGAAATTCATGACTGAAGGATCAACGGATGAAGGGAGGATATTTGCTACAGTTTTAATTTCAGTCAAACCTGATTTTGTCTGCTGCTCTGCTAATACAGGTTGTAACCGCTAACTGAGGTGTTCATTGATTCCTTTTTCTTGTTCACGGTCCTCTACTAATTTGGAAAATAACTCCACAAGAGCGGTTTTCACATCGCTAGTACTAGCTGACTGCGTCTCTACCAGTTTTGTGCAGTTTACATTTACCTTTCCTCTTTTATTTTTATTTATTTATTTATTTTGCGCAAACAATCTAATATCACTTCCAAACAATAACCCAATATCTGAAGTTGCGAACCAAAACATTACACTTAATTCTTACACCTAATCACTGTACAGCGACATTGTGAGCTATCAACTGCTGTGTGCTTGTATCTTCTACATATACCACATGTAGCAGATATAAATCTATCATATGGTGCGCTGTGCCCCATTCAATTACAATTCTTACACCACGTCGGAACAAAGTACTCTTATCGAGTATTACCCTTAAACTCAGATAGATCAGCTGGCTTATTAGGCTTACAGAAAGCAAATTTGCAATCTTCAGTTCCTATCCTAGGCATGGATACAAATACAGTTCCTGTGAGAACAAGTAACGATGTTTCTTTCCCCAACTCATCCAATGTGACCGTTGCAGAGATCGGTATGTCGTATCGGAAGTATTTAGAAATTGTCGTCTTCCGGTTCCTATTGGTGCTTGTAGGGTCGTAAACTTCTGACAACCAATTTTTAGGCTGGAAACCCCAACTGTTTTGCCAGGATGAAGTTTGCGGGAACTGTGTGGCGTCACTACATGCAAGAGAAAATTAAATGTTACTTCACTTATTTCTCTGTAAACAACTCGCTGCCGTATCTTCAGCGGTGACTGGTAGCGTAGCCAGCTGTCGAAGAATCTGCTGAAACCAGCAGATGGTTGAGGCTGCTATAGTTTGCTGCCTGAGCCCCATGCGCTGGCCCTTGACTTCTATTAAGTGCGTTGTTGCTCTTGGTGTGCAAGCTGTACACGGAGATGACGGTGGCCACGGTGAGTGGTTGCTGTGTATCACACGTCGTTCTGGGACTACTCTGCCCCCCCCCCCCCCCTCCCCGTCAGGTCAGTGCTCATGTTCTCCCATCAAGTTGACCGCTATGTCAGATGTCGTGAGGACGTGTTGTATGCTGATCCTGGCACCCTGTATGCCGTTCGCCCCAAGTGACGCTAGGGTTCAGAGCAATTTGTGCCCCGGGCTGGCATGGTGTGGTGTTGTTTGGAACCTGGACTAGCCATCAGCGGCGGCTGGTACTGGATATTGCCTTCCATCATCTGAAGCTGTCTATCAGTGGTCATTTCGTAAGGGGCAGGAGTGTGACTGGCCCAGAAAACTTGTTGGCACATTAAAAGCGTGTGCCAGACTGGGATCCGAACTGGGAGCCATTACCTTAGGGCAGGAGGGAGGTTTTCCACGATTTCCCTAAACCGCTTCAGGCAAATACCGGGATGGTTCCTTTGAAATGGCACGGCCGGCTTCCTTCCCCATTCTTCCGTAATCCGATGAGACCGATGACCTCGCTGTTTGGTCTCTTCCACCAAATCAGTATAATACAATATGAACCGTGCACTTACAGCGTTCACACAGCTTCACGTTCAGCTAATAACAGTTCTTAAGACTGAAGTGCCTAGTGGCAGTTTCGACTAATAACTAAAGATAACGAATGGTTGTTAGTTCCTTATACACGGCAGACAAAGCTTAGATCTACTCAGACAGTTATTTTACGTCATGGCAAACAGTACGCGCTAGCACTCACGCGTCACGACGGTCACCGTCCTGTCCTCGCTCCAGTCCCTTTTATTGCTTCTTTCTCTACTGACCAATGGATATCTTCCTACACCGCTTAACATACGTCGCCCGGCGTACAATGAGTTTCACGATTTATTTTAATACAAAACTACAGCATCCAATTATTCTGCCCATGGAAAATGTATTTAAACATCATGTTTATAACCGTGCAAGCACACAACGTCATACAAATGAAAATAGTAATTACATTCATAACAACTGGAAGGCGTAAACTTAAACATATTTGTACAAAGAAATGAAGTTGCCAGGCTCATCCTAAAATAAATACAACACCTTTTTTTGGCCACAATGTCTACGGAGAGCTGCCAGTGAACAAAAGCACGGCGTGTCGTTGGGCAAGGCGTTATTCTGTTGATGTCCTCCTTCATGGTTCAGCGATTAGTTCTGGAGTGTATAGTGCTACCCTCAGGAAACAGGAGAAACGACTTCACCGTGTTCGTCGCAACAAAAATGCAAATGAACTTCTCCTTCTCAAAGACAACTCAAGGCCTCAACCTAGTGTGCGCTCCTGAGAGGATCCCACAAAATTTCATTGGATTATTCTGCTACATCCACCCTACAGCTAGCATCTCGTACCTTCCGATTTCCATCCCCCCCCCCCCCCCCCCCCCCCCCCGGTAAGAAGAAGGCGTATAGCTGTCACACTGATCAGGGACTGTGGTGAAAAATAGTCAAAAGAGTGGGAAATGATACGGTTTGTTGGAATCCAGAATAAAATTATCCTGCCTTCAGAAGAAAAAAAGTGTATTGCATCAATTAGTTAATGTCCCTCGTAGGAAACAAAGAAAAAGAATGTTCAAGAAAAAGAAAAAAAAAGTTACATTGTGTTGTAGTCCTTGTTTCTTCACACTAACAGAACGCTGGTTGTTTAGTTTAGACAACACCGTGTAATATGGTGATAAGTTGTTCACATTTTTTCCACAGATAACTTACAATTTTCTTTTTATTTTAAACAAAAAGAAAATAAAATAAAAGCAGAAAGCATTGGTTACCAGGAGCAATGTGTACTGTCTGCTGTAATGCAAATATAATGAAAGGAAAATATCCATAGTTTCTTGAACAGCATAATGAACTCTAAACACCAGCCAACAATCACCTCGCATCCCACCCGACAATCTTTCCACGTACCGCGTAGCGACGCGGCAGTCCTGCAGTCGATATTGCGCTAGAGGGGGAGAGGAACGGTAAATATCGCGAAACGGTACATCGTATTCGCCTGTCCGCGCCACAGACACGGCTGTCTAATTTTCTCGCGCGAGTATTTTTGACAGCACAGCGTACAGAGGATGCGCTAATTGAATTAGTCGGAACGTAATTTCATGGAATTTTGTACGTCACAGGGACTAACAGAAGCTAATAACGCGCACAAGACATAAATAAATAACGGCTTGTCAGCGATAAACCGTTCCAAAAGGAACACAAGCTTCGACACGTCGGAAGCTTAATCGAGAGGCAGTCGCCGCCGCTCAAAGGCAGCAGTTAATAACTCGTCCCGTGAACTAGCACGTTCCGGAACTAATAATTTCGGAAACATTGCAGCAGTCGCAAATGCCCGTTGGAAATACCGCTGTAATTGCAAACTCACCTGTCACCTCTTTGGCTTCGGCGACTGTTTCAATTTTTAAAACTTCATTTTTAAAACTTACGAACTCAATTAGCAGCCGTGAATTCATCTTATAGATGTGCCACTAATTACACATTTTCAACACTGTTAATGCAGACTGCGGCTGTGATGGAAAACTGTACTCAAATGCTCCCATATATGGACGTAGCACATCGTGTGCCATAAATGCACATAAATCGACATAACATTTTCGAAGTATCTGCTTTTTCAAAACTAGAGTAAATTTCGTCATGAAGTTGTGAAAAAATAAGGCTTTGCTGCAACAATTGCAGGTTCCGAAGCTCCTTCGACAGCTAAGCCAAAGAGAATTCTAGGTACCCGCTCGAATGTAACGCTGAACTGCCACCAGAGTCATCCCAGTGCAATTACTTTGCCTTGTGCTCTCCTTGATGTTCTTCGAAGCAGTTCGATGAACGAGGAACTAGCCACCAGAAGTCAGAGTGCTTTGTTTATTTGTTGCATGTTTAAAATTCATTTAACGTATAAAAAAGCTCGTCATCTCAACGTTGAACCACTCCGTTTTACTGAATTCCACACACACGTTTGCGGCCGGACATAGATAACTGAACAAGACGCCTTTTATCATTTTATCGCGCAGGCCTTTTGTTCAATCTTCCACTCCTTCCCGACAATAGGAGTCTCATATTAGATGCTACGTATTGCATACTTTGCACTGAGCCTTAACTGTCATCATCGTCTCCTCCATTGATAAAGAAATAAACTAAACTCCTCCCGAACAGGCCATGAAGGACCAACGGCACCGACAGGCCGCTGTGTCATCCTCAGCCCAGAGGCGTCCATTTACGCGGTTGTGGAATGACATGTGGTCAGCACACACCTATACTGGCCGCACGTCAGTTTAAGAGACTGGACCGACTACTTCTTAGTCAAGCAGATCCTCAGTTTGCTTAGGGCTGAGTGCACTCTGCTTGCCAACAACGCTTCGCAGACCGGATGGTTAACCATCCAAGTGCTAGCCCAGCCCGAGAGCACTTAACTTCGATGATCTGAAGGGAACCGGTGGTACCGGGATGGCAAGGCCGTTGGCTCCCCATTGATAAGTAATTACCAGCTACCTGACCTGGCTTCGCGCAACTGGAACTAATTAACCACGGTCAGGCCTAAAGGCGTAGCGGTGATACATTGTATTCACAAAAGTTCCACGTGACTCAGTCTGTCTGTTAGTCAAGACTCCATCAAAATATATACAGTAGTTCTTGAGATTAACCTTCACATATACATAGAAAAACATGGCAGGGGACTTTAATTTAGATATGGCTAATGGGTGTACCATACTGGTAGCGTCAAACAAGAAGAGGTTGTAGAGAGTGTCTTGTGAACAAACTGAGGATAGAATCGCATACACGAAAATACAATATTATTCAAAAACTCTACATACCTTGTAAGTAGTCTGTTTAGGATTTTATGTTGGTAACGCCACGTAGCGCTGTGGCGAGAGAGATGGCGGAGTTTTGAGAGCGGATGATCTGGACTTGTGTACATCAGACACAGTAAATTTGTAAGACTGGATGTCATGTACTGATGTTTATATTATGACTTTTGAACACTATTAAGGTAAATATGAGTCTGGCGACATACCATCTGACTTTCAGAAAAGCATTATCCACCCAATTCCGAAGACGGCAAGAGGTGACAAGTGCGAGAATTATCGAACAATCAGCTTAACAGCTCATGCATCGATGCTGCTTACAAGAATAATATACCGGTGAATGGAAAAGAAAATTGAGAATGCGCTAGCTGACGATCAGTTTGGCTTTAGGAAAAGTAAAGGCACGGAGAGGCAATTCTGACGATACGGCTAATAATGGAAGCAAGGCTAAAGAAAAATCAAGACACGTTCATAGGATTTGTCGACCTGGAAAACAGCGTTCGACACTATAAAATGGGGCAAGCTGTTCAAGATTCTGAAAAAAGTTGGGGTAAGCTATAGGGAGAGACGGGTCATATACAATATGTACAACAACCAAGAGGCAATAATAAGAGTGGACGATCAAAAACGAAGTGCTCGTATTAAGAAGGGAGTAAGACAAGGCGGTAGCCTTTCGCCCCTACTTTTCAATCTGTACATCGAGGAAGCAATGATGGAAATAAAAGAAAGGTTCAGGAGTGGAATTAAAATACAGGCTGAAAGGATATCAATTATACGATTCGCTGATGACATTACTATCCTGAGTGAAAGTGAAGAAGAATTAAATGATCTGCTGAACGGAATGAACAGTCTAATGAGTACACAGTATGGTTTGAGAGTAAATCGGAGAAAGACGAAGGTAATGAGAAGTAGTAGAAATGAGAACAGCGAGAAACATAACATCAGGATGGATGTTAACGAAGTCAATGAAGTTAAGGAATTCTGCTACTTAGGCAGTAAAACAACCAATGACGGATGGAGCAAGGAGGACATCAAAAGCAGACTCGCTATGGCAAAAAAGTCATTTCTGGCCAAGAGAAGTCTACTCATATCAAATACCGGCCTTAATTTGAGGAACAAATTTCTGAGGATGTACGTCTGGAGTACAGCATTGTATGGTAGTGAAACATGGACTGTGGGAATACCGGAACAGAAGAGAAGCGAAGCATTTGAGATGTGGTGCTATAGACGAATGTTGAAAATGAGGTGGACTGATAAGGTAAGGGATGAGGAGGTTCTACGCAGAATCGGATAGGAAAGTAATATGTGGAAAACACTGATAAGGGGAAGGGACAGGACGATAGGACATCTGCTAAGACATGAGGGAATGACTTCCATGGTACTAGAGGGAGCTGTAGAGGGCAAAAATTGTAGAAGAAGACAGAGATTGGAATACGTCAAGCAAATAATTGAGGACGTAGATTGCAAGTGCTACTCTGAGATGAAGAGGTTAGCACAGGAAAGGAATTCGTGGCGGACCGCATCAAACCAGTCAGTAGACTGATGACCAATTAAGTTAAATACATTGTCTCTTCTCTATCAAAATCTTTCATTTGCTAGGTATGCCTATCAGTAGTTAGTGCCTTCAGTAGTTAAGAGTCTTTTATTTAGCTGGCAGTATTGGCGCTCGCTATATTACAGTAGTTCGAGTAACGAAGATTTTTGTGGGGTCAGTGATTCATAAAAGGTATAGGTTATTGTTAGTCAGGGCCATTCTTTTGTAGGGATTTTTGAAAGTCAGATTGCGTTGCGCTAAAGATATTGTGTGTCAGTTTAGTGTTGATCAGAATAAGTAAAGAGAGAAATGTCTGAGTACGTTCCGTTTTGCGCAGCTGTTTGAAAATCAAATAACGTAAGGGGTTGATCAGCACAGTAATTCATTAATTTTTTCTAAGAGAACGTTTCAACCTTGGAAGCTATAGCTTCCCACGCGAGTTACGAGGAAACCCCACCGGAAACAAACGCGTTTGTGCGCTAACGTAATGGATCTGACAACATGGAATTCGTTAGCTGCCGTCACAACTCTGTAGAGGCAACTAAGAGCTGCGCAACAGAACAGTCATTAATGCTGAGGGACAAGTGATGATCCCTATAAATTACATGTTGTGTAGTGTCATTACGTTTATACGGCTATGTGTTACTGTCCTCGATGTGTTCCTCAAGAATTCTCTACAGCTGGTCGAAGATTATTGGTGTGCTTTTGTTACATTCTGTATCTCCGTGTAACCGTCCCAGTTTCGGTTGAACATATTCCACTTACTCAATTTTTCATGTATCTTACGCCACTTTTTTCACCGAACCGAGAATACCAGACAGCCGCGAGCGTCACAATGCTGCTTCCGGCCCCAGACCCAATCCGCCTGATACCAAGGTTCTGCCTCAGTAACAAGATCCTCAGACATTCAGAAAAACGTTCGCACACTTCCACATCGGATAACACAATAAGCAGATAGTTGGTAAACAGAAATGGTGGTAATTGGAAGGGCATCAAGCACCATCTCTCATTAATATTGTAAAATTCAATAATTAACGTACCGACCCCAGAAGATACCGTAGAAAGGCCAGGGATGGATGAAAGCTGAAGGAGAACAATGTGAGAAACGTGCATCCTCCTGTTTCCCTGGATTATGATATTTGGACGTAAAGCACAGCACCATCGCCAACTGCACAGCATCAAAGGTTATGTACTTATTACACTGGTCATATTGTTCGACAGTTACTTTCGTCTCTAAATTACCTTTCTCCACTTAAAGACACTCAGTCTCGTGTTGGAAATCACGCTCTCAATTTACTGGAGTAGGTAGTATGCTGTACACATTGAAACGTCCCCTTGGAAAAATCCCTACAAAAGAATGGCCCTGGCTTACATTAACCTATACGCTTCACAAATCACTTGCCTCACAAAAATCTTCGTTACTCGAACTACTGCAATACAGAGAGCGCCAATACTGCTAGCTAAATAAAAGATTCAAACTACGGAAGGCACTAACTACTGATAGGCATAATTAGCAAATGAAAGATTTTAATAGAGAACAAACAATGTATTTACCTTAATAGTAATTATATATATATATCCTCAGTGTGTTTTTCTGAACCAAATTTCAGAGTGTCCATTTGTGTTGAAAACGTTTCTACTGTGTCCTTTAAGTTTTGCTGAGTTGTTGCAAGTTGCGTAACCGAATCGGTAGATGCAACTGAGTCAATTTTAGCTTGCAACGTCTCATGATTTTCATGAACAATAGTTTGCAATTCTTTTATGGCTGATTCTTGATTGTGTAATGTATTTTGATGCCGCGAAAAAATAGGTTGGAAATGCTCACAAATTTGTGTTTTTAAATCATTACAGACTTTTTGACAGTTGGATTCGATTTTATGCAACTCAGTAGTTAAATCTTCACGTGTTTGTTCAAGCATATGTTCCACTGAGTCTAACTTTTGAAACTTTAGTTCTATTGTATCTAACTTTTGAAGATTTTGTTCCATTGTGCCTAACAGTTGCTGTGTTTGTCTCTGGTGTTGTTCCATTGTGTCTAACTTTTGAAGATTTTGTTCCATTGTGTCTAACTGTTGCTGTGTTTGTCTCTGGTTTTGTTTCATTTGTTGCATTAATTGTAATAACAATGCACTGGTGTCTGAAACATGTTCTTCAGTGCTATTCGGCAATGCATTTGAACCGGAAATATTCGCAGTTTGAAAAACAGAAAATGTGTCTTGACTTATTTGAGAAAACGGTGAGGACGCAAAACCTGAATGTACAGTATTTGCAAGATTGTGTCCTGTCATTTCGGATTCCTGACGCGAGCTGTTGCCGGGCGATCGATCGATAATGCTTCCCTGTTCACTAACTGTTTCACTGCCTACACCATTATTTGCAGCTCGCTCCATTTCCCTATGCACAATTTCCAAATTAGTACTTTGAACATTAGTTAATTCATTACACGGTGGCGCTAACACACTGCTTTCGTCTTCACTGCCATTTCTCAGTTTACTTTGTAGCCTAGTATTACATTTTTCACACGCCATTATTGTCACAATATTTCACACGACAACACAAAAAAACGCAATTTGAAGAGCAAAAATAAGAGAACACATTGACATAGCAAATAATATCTAGTTAATTGCAAGCGCAGCTGCGAAATACTTGGTGCAAATCTACATGCATGCTACAACTGTTTTACTGTACTACAATGAACGACTAAAACTACAATTACGCGCTAGCAATAAACAAAATCTACACTATTTACACAAACTACAAGAAAAAATCAGAAGATTCCAGTGAGGTATCCTCAGCTAAAGGTCGACATATGAAACGTCCCCTTAGAACAATTATACAGGACTGCCATTAAACTGACACACAATATTTTTAGCGCAACACAATCTGACTTTTAAAAATCCCTACAAAAGAATGGCCCTAGCTTCCATTAACCTATACGTTTCACAAATCACTTACCTCACAAAAAAATCTTCGTTACCCGAACTACTGCAATACAGAGAGTGCCAATACTGCTAGGTAAATAAAAGATTCAAACTACGGAAGGCACTAACTACTGATAGGCATAGTTAGCGAATGAAAGATTTTAATAGAGAACAAACAATGTATTTACCTTAATAGTCATAATATACATAGCAGTTCATGAAATCCAGTCTTACAAATTTCAAAACTCCGTCATCTCTCTCCCCACGTCCACAACTGCTGGCGCCTCACCTCCAACTGCCGCAACGCTATGCGCTGTTAACACCCAGCTGCCCAACACTACAATGGCAGACAACAATGCAAACCAGCCACAGACTGCACACGGCACAGCCAGTGATTTTCATACAGAGCGCTACGTGGCGGCGGCGTTACCAATAAAAAAAACCTAAACAGCGTACTTACAACCTTGATAGTAGGCCTTGGTAGTTCAGTGCAATCACGTTGTCCCATGGCAGGTGAATACCAAGGAGACTTAGTGTGGCTGAGAACTGTGTTTTGTCTCTAACGATAGTTGCCTCATGGCGTGATATGTCATCTCTACAGACGTTTGCTCCGAAGAGTTTGAACCACAATATATGTAAAGTAACGTCACTTATTTCCATAAAGTTGCACAGCATCACATATATATGGGACAGCCTTAGCAATGGTTAAGAACAAGTATAAGTGTAATCTGATCTGACTGGCAGCCAGTAACACACTCTCTCAATCTAAGATTAAATTTTGCTACGATCGCAGTTTCGAATCCTGCCTCGGGCATGGATGTGTGTGATGTCCTTAGGTTAGTTAGGTTTAAGTAGTTCTAAGTCCCATAGTGCTCAGAGCCATTAGAACCATTTTGAAGTTAAATTTATACAGGGTTCTAGTACTGGGACGACTAATCATAATTGCAGCACACATTGTTTATTTCATTAAACAATGAATTCGTGACTACTTAACAACAGCATTAGAATTTGCGTATCACGCCTTTTTTTTATTAAATAAGACTTTCATGGTGTTAGAGAAAATGGAACGAACATGCTATAGTCATATCATTGTAACAACATACAACTGGTAAAGACGGGAAAGACTCTAACATACCTAAAGAGGATCGATAACGAACTACACTCCTGGAAATTGAAATAAGAACACCGTGAATTCATTGTCCCAGGAAGCGGAAACTTTATTGACACATTCCTGGTGTCAGATACATCACATGATCACAATGACAGAACCACAGGCACATAGACACAGGTAACAGAGCATGCACAATGTCGGCATTAGTACAGTGTATATCCACCTTTCGCAGCAATGCAGGCTGCTATTCTCCCATGGAGACGATCGTAGAGATGCTGGATGTAGTCCTGTGGAACGGCTTGCCATGCCATTTCCACCTGGCGCCTCAGTTGGACCAGCGTTCGTGCTGGACGTGCAGACCGCGTGAGACGACGCTTCATCCAGTCCCAAACATGCCCAATGGGGGACAGATCCGGAGATCTTCCTGGCCAGGGTAGTTGACTTACACCTTCTAGAGCACGTTGGGTGGCACGGGATACATGCGGACGTGCATTGTCCTGCTAGAACAGCAAGTTCCCTTGCCGGTCTAGGAATGGTAGAACGATGGGTTCGATGACGGTTTGGATGTACCGTGCACTATTCAGTGTCCCCTCGACGATCACCATGATGCCGGGTGTTGGCCCTGTGTGCCTCGGTCGTCTGCAGTCCTGATTGTGGCGCTCACCTGCACGGCGCCAAACACGCATACGACCATCATTGGCACCAAGGCAGAAGCGACTCTCATCACTGAAGACCACACGTCTCCATTCGTCCCTCCATTCACGCCTGTCGCGACACCACTGGAGGCGGGCTGCACGATGTTGGAGCGTGAGGGGAAGACGGCCTAACGGTGTGCGGAACCGTAGCCCAGGTTCATGGAGACGGTTGCGAATGGTCCTCGCCGATACCCCAGGAGCAACAGTGTCCCTAATTTGCTGGGAAGTGGCTGTGCGGTCCCCTACGGCACTGCGTAGGATCTTACGGTCTTCCCGTGCATCCGTGCGTCGCTGCGGTCCGGTCCCAGGTCGACGGGCACGTGCACCTTCCGCCGACCACTGACGACAACATCGATGTACTGTGGAGACCTCCCGCCCAACGTGTTGAGCAATCGGCGGTACGTCCACCCGGCCTCCCGCATGCCCACTATACGCCCTCGCTCAAAGTCCGTCAACTGCACATACGGTTCACGTCCACGCTGTCGCGGCATACTACCAGTGTTAAAGACTGCGATGGTGCTCCGTATGCCACGGCAAACTGGCTGACGCTGACGGCGGCGGTGCACAAATGCTGCGCAGCTAGCGCCATTCGACGGCCAACACCGCGGTTTCTGGTGTGTCCGCTGTGCCGTGCGTGTGATCATTGCTTGTACAGCCCTCTCGCAGTGTCCGGAGCAAGTATGGTGGGTCTGACACACCGGTGTCAATGTGTTCTTTTTTCCATTTCCAGGAGTGTATTTCTTTCAGTGGCTGTTAATGAGGCAAATAGATATATATTATTTGTAATACAGCAATTAATAGTTAAACACACACACCAAAAACGGATGACTAACGACCTGTTTCTTTTAATTAATAGTTAACAGAAAATTTATTGTTTTCAAATTTTGAAAAATGTCACTACACACATGTAAAAGACGTATAGCACATTTTCACCCAGTACGAGGTTAAGAGCAAAATGTTAAAACCTGCAGAGAGAGCAGTCTCCTCTTATTAAATTGTGATAGTAAATTAAATTTTGATAAATGTGGAGCAGGACTGACGAAATATTCAATCAAATTATCACCATTTATTTAACCAGAGTAGATACAATTTCACCTGCAGAGAACCATATAAAAAGTTCTTTACACTATTTGGATCTCCTCAGTATGGAGGAGGAGGAGATTAGTGTTTAACGTCCCGTCGACAACTAGGTCATTAGAGACGGAGCGCAAGCTCGGGTGAGGGAAGGATGGGGAAGGAAATCGGCCGTGCCCTTTCAAAGGAACCATCCCGGCATTTGCCTGAAGCGATTTAGGGAAATCACGGAAAACCTAAATGAGGATGGCCGGAGACGGGATTGAACCGTCGTCCTCCTCAGTATGTTTTTACGACTGTGAAATTGGCTGTAACCAATATGATCGTTTTTTAATTCAATAGGTCACTTCACAAAATCGATATTAGGCGAATCATATTATCGTTATGAATTTAACCGCCACTTCGGTGGGGAGAAAACATGTTCTGTAAAATGAACATTAAAATCCGGGTCGCCACAGGACCACACCCAGAATAAGAAAGTGGTGATCTCATACAAGATCACTACCAGACACAAATCCTACACTACAACATGATACATGTAAAATCGTTAATTCAAACACTGATATGGAAACAGATGATGACGTGAACACTACGTAATCACAACATACAGACACATATACGGCGTAGTAGCAGATAACACGACTACAACAGAACTGGAGGTAATACGTACATGGAATTTAAAAATAAATTGGTAATAAGAAATATAACAAGAATTTTCCTATTTGTACGAAGTAAAAGTGTTTATATAGTTCTGATATCATTATTTTCAAACATGTAATTGTATTATTCGTTAACTGTATAAAATACAAATTGCAAAACATGTGAATATTATAGTATTGTACATAAGCATTCATATGCAGTATCATGAGAGTTAACTTCACGTACACGAACGTACAACATAGATAAGAAATGCCTATCAGGGCGACGAGGCTAGAGGTCATCCTTCCAAGGCTCCTCTCCAGCTTATGGTGCGGACAAGTTTGCAGTGACAAATAGTGCTCTTAAGACTCATACACGAAACATGTAGAGTTGATATCATAGGATACATATAAACAGCAGGAACCATAGTAAAACAGAATATGCAAATTCAGCTGAGACAGGCTCTAAGTGTTAATGGAAGTCCTCTTACTTCAAATACTTAGCTAAAGGGACCTATTTTATTATCTAAATATTTACTTTCTTCTGTTACTTGTTCTTAAGAATACAGTAAGAATTTTTCCTTTCCTAAAATGTGCTTTATGTATCATAGGCTTTTCTCAAATTAACAATGTAAATAGGGAAAAGACAATAAAAATAACAGGATTGAAAGAAGCTATAGAAAAAGGCGAAGAGTCTGTCTCTACAGCTTGTTACTGGTTCAAATGGCTCTGAGCACTATCGGACTTAACATCTGAGGTCATCAGTCCCCTAGAACTTAGAACTAGTTAAACCTAACAAAACCTAAGGACATCACACACATCCATGCCGAGGCAGGATTAGAATCGCGCGGTTCCAGACTGAAGCGCCTAGAACCGCTTGGCCACATCGGCCGGCCGGCAGCTTGTTACTAATTCTTAGTAGAAACACAATTTTCTTGTAATGGGCTAGCTTTGCCTGTGGAGTTCAGTTCTGTATGTTGGCTGAACCATTAATATCTCAGATGATTTCACTTCGTAAGTAGTTGAAGAATAGTTAAAGGAATTTATTTGTCTGAGTAAATGGTATATCGTACATTTAATGTTTACTGTCACGTGCTAGCGGTAGAAAATAATGACTTCGGTATTATTAGTTTTGATTTACACACTCTACTTCTCTTGCACATTCATGTTCGTCCTTACTAACTTTTACTTTTTATTTTTATTTATTTATTTGTTTAGTTATTGCCATTACTCTTCAGCTTTTTCAACAACAGATATCTTGTCAGCAAATCCTATCATCTTGACTTCGTCTCTGTTCCTTTTTATTTATTCCATATCCTCTTTAAGCTCCTCGAAGCCTATCTCAGTGTGCAAATTAAGCAACTATAGCGAAAAGTTATATTCCATATATCCCTGTAACCCATCTTTTTAGGTACTTATTTCTTCCTGTCGTTCTGTTCTCTATTTGTTTTTGTTTCAGCGTATATTATTTTTAAATTTAATGGAATATTTTCTTTCCATACTAGTGTTAATTGTTTATGAATATACTTTCAGTTACGTAAAATTATGTTTTGTAAAAAGTGTTGTAGATTGAGTACGTGCTATGCCCAGATAGGAATAAACACAATCTGTATTTATTGGGAGAGAGTCGATGATAGAGAAAGTATGAATGGAATTATGCTGGCGTGAACGGTTTATGAAATACTGTAAGTACAAAATGTTGTGTAGTCTAATTTGGCGACTCACTTGCACGGAACGTTACAAGAAGTAATGTAGATGTAGAGGATATAGTGGAATTGTATTTGAGAGGTACAGGCGAGTGAGAAAAATTGGCGATGTTCTATCGCGTAATGGTGATGTGTTAGGGCCTTCCGGTAAACTTTATATTCAGCAAAGGTTTGTTTGAAGTAAACAAGGGCTGTGGATGTATGGAAGGAAACACAAGTGAAAAGCTGAATAGTTGGCAGAGGTATCTACTTTTGAAAATTCATGAATAAGAGGATTTGAAAGTACTCTGGAAATGTCACAGCGATTTCGTGGATGTCATAGTGTCAGGAACCCATTTGCGTCCTTTTTAATGGCTGTAAATGCTTATATGATCTAGTAATACGGGAGGTACAACGCGTTTCGCCTCGTTAATGCAGTTTTCCTTTTGTTAATAGCAACGAACAGACTGCTTTCGTGATCCAGCAGACTGACGAAACCGATGTTCGAACTGAGTCCTCTTCCGGAGAGTTCGGAAGACATACTTTCCATTATAAGGGCGTTTTCCAATCTTTTCTTCCCATAGCGCTCACGCAGAGAGCCTTTCGAGTTGGACTGAGCCCAAAACGTGAGTTAAAAGACAGATATAAAACCGCTACAGTAAATGTAAAAAAGCACAAACAAAATTCATGTGTGTAAGAGAAAATATCACTTAAATGAGTTCACTTAGGACTCAAATGTGATTCCTTTACTCTTTATTGTTATATCCAAGAAATGTATTTGCTTTTCTGTTTCTTTTTCTATGGTAAATTGGATATAACAATAAAGAGAGAGAACAATAAACACACATTTCACATTTTCAGAAAACCTACAGCCACAGACATAATCATACATGCTTCATCCAACCACCCACAAAATCAAAAATTAGCGGCCCTACGACACATGTTACACAGACTAAATAACATCCCACTCAGCAAAGAAAATTATGAAAAAAGAGTTACAAACAATACAACTTGTAGCCACTAACAATGGTTACAGCACCCATATAGTACAAAAACTCAATGAAAAAATTAAAACACAACTAAAGAAAAATCAAATCAAGCAGAGATTACAGTACCCCACAAACACTACAGCACACACAGAAACACAAAACAATAACACTCATGACATGAATAACAGAAAAAAATGGTATACTCTCACATGCAAACACAAAACAACACACAAGATAGCAAATATATTAAAGAAACAGGGATTACAAATAGCTTACAGAAGAAGAACACACTCCAATCACATTCACAAACAACAGAAAAACCAGACAAATACCAAGGAGCAGGTATGTACCAGCTAGAGTGCCAAGAATGTAAAGCAGTATATCTGGGGATGACAAGGAGGAACTTTAAAACTAGGTATAAAGAACATATAAGAAGTTGGAAATACGAGAACAGTCATTCTACCTATGCCGAACACCTGATAAAACATGGACATGAATCATCCAACATGGAATGTGACATGACAGTTATCAGAGTGAATAAACACAACAAAAACCTCCTGACATCTCAAGAAAACTTTCACATACAAAGAGCCATTGCAATGGAAAAGAAGGTACTCAATGACCAAATCCATATAAACAATAACTCGCTGATCATGCTAGCCACCAAAACAATAACAAACTGAAGTGCAACAAGGATAAATAATTAATGAATATCCTTCCCCTCTTCTCTCTCTCTCTCCCCCCTACCCCCCCCCCCCCCCCCCCATACACACACACATACTCACAGACAAACACATGAACCCACAGATTAAAGGAAAAGTAATGCACTCAGCAAATTACACCCACACACAAAAACTCATACCCCCCCCAAAAAAAGTGATGATTGCCCACACACACAGACACACAACAAATGAAAACCACAAAACACAACAGAAACAAAAGACAAACACATAACAACAGTTGGCAACACTACACACTGCAAACACACATATGTTGATCGCCAAATGGCAGTGAAAGTGAAATGTGATGTGACAAATGGCTAAACAACACCTGATTCGGCTAACTGGAGCATGAAGACCAGCAAACACATCACCAAAAACACATATATGTGTTAGCAGCGCTGGAAATCGTAAGTAAAACGAAAGATACATCATTTTATGGAACTTGCGCTACAAAAGTTGCTTCTAACCTAAAAAACCCGACAAAATGTAATATATCAACAGATTATATCTAACAGATAATACGCTTATTGTATATATAAAAAGAAACATGTATTTCAGGCCACTGATGATGCTTCCCAAATAAATGAAGCGAAACGCGTATAGCAACAAACAAACTGCCTTCATTTAGTTGTATAGACGGCACATACCTCCACGAAAACAGTTATGATTTTCACTGTGGTTTCCATTTCGCGCCCGATCGTTCCTTACTTTCCAAACCACCCTCGTATAAATATGCCTTGAAAAGAATTTGAATGCTGTTACTTTTCCTCATTTTTCGCCTTTCTGGAATACAGCGAGGCTGCGGGTTACGGGGAGAATGAATGAGGTCACAACATCAGTGGCGAGCGGCACATGATAATTTGAGTCTGACAGGAAGCGTGTTCAGATAGTCGACTTTCGGCCGTGGTCTCGTGCTGACTTTCGCCGCTCGCCCGTCAGCGCACTGCAGTTGTTTATTTCCGCGTCGCGGTATTTCGTGCTGCTGCACCTCATGACGCAATGTTACCGCCGAGCGATACTTAATGTCACATTCCAAGCCGAACATTCACGACCAAGAGCTTATGAAATTGAACAATTAATTCATGAAGAGCTATGTCTGGACCCCCAAGAAGTGATAGGTATTCACTTCTGTATCACTGGCAGTATCGTCTATATAAAAATGACGATGGAGGAAGCATGTTCTGAGGTAGTTCGACAACACGGACTCATTCTGACGGGCGTATTAGAGAGGTAACGGTAGATCACGTTGGTTTTGGTCTTCGAACAATTCGGATCTTTGAGCTCTCTTTCGCAGGAGCACAAGACATGGTCGTGGACCCTATGGCAATATTGTGAGCCACATCGCGGAAAAATGTCAGACGTTCACGACATACCACGTGTTGAATGGTGTCCACCAAATCAAAATTGAACTCTCCAAACATGTACCACTCTATCTGCTGACAGGCCGCGTGCGAATCATCGTTATGTATGATGGCCAGCCGCGGACGAGTGCCAGGTGCGGTCAAGAGGGCCTTGGTCTGTCAGACTGTCTCCACCGACGTTTGCTCCAGGTCTCGACCAGTGACTCAGCTCCCAAGGCGACGGTCACTTTTTTACCAGACAACTACAACACAGCTGTACACAGCCCCAATGCGTCACTTCAGGAAGCGGCTGTTCTCTCCCCTCCCCCCCCCCCCCCCCCACTACCCCGTGGCTACTGGAAGTAACGGTGCGGCCACGGCCTCACGCCATTATCTCCTCCGACCGCTACAAGACCACCAACTCTCCAGAGCTTGCTGACCAGTCCACCAACTGCGATGGACATCGATGCGATTGCCTACCTCTGCTTTATGCCAGACTGGCGCAACCTTGGACATTGAACGTTCACATTCTTATACAAAACAACACTTCCAAAAGCAGCGGTTGCCCCAAAAACGGAAGAAGTCAAACTCCATTCGATGACACACTTCTTCATCTGGCATCACAGGCAGAGGAGTGGATAAAAAACAGTGATCTCCCCTCGAGCGCCCTGACGACAGGAGTGGCCACTCCTGATGTCCCATCTTAGGAACAATCCAATCCTACAACGATGGCTTCCATGAAGGCAGATTCCCTGGATCCCACTATGGCAGCTTCACCACATCTTGCCATCGATGAGTGTGACAGTCGCTTGTCACCTGTCCCAGTCTCCTAGGCTGATGATGTCGACGATGGAGCAGAGCAGATGGAGATGGTGGCTCTCCCGTCATGCAGTGCCCCTTGGAGGTGATTGACCCACCTTCCACCCAGTGATTGCGGCTACAATGACTGCGCCAGATGTTACAAGTCAGCCGGACATATCGCCGGAACATCTGTGCCAATGGTGGGGGCAGGCCCACAACACTACTGCATCGCGACGGTGAACTTGGCCACCTTTCGAGCTTCACACAGTCTGGCAATGTACCGAGAGACCATTTAAGCTGCTGATGTCGTTATTTCCCTCCTCCAAGAAGTGACCGTCGCTGATTTTTAGGCCCCCATTGGCTACACGACACACATCTCCCAAGTCCTGACAGTGTGAAAGGTGGCAACACTGAGTCATAGCGCCAGAGATTGCGCCAAAGAGTATTATTCAGCCGCCTCCACTGGCAGTTGACGCTGAGAAGTTAGTGAGTGCAGTGGTAGTTCTGAGGTAGGAGTGATCTGTGCTTGTTGAGATGTCGATAGAGTACTTGTTGTTGCTTTTGGGCAAGACACCATATGTTATTCGATTGGGGATGTTGTAATGATCAGAGTGTATTTTTTGTCAATATATATGAGGATACGGTTGTATAAAATATTTAAGAACTTCAGGTAAATTCTGTGTGTGTCCGAGGTTAAGAGGATTTGCAATCGAGAAAATTTCAGGAAGAATGTAATTTCGAAGAGGAAAGTAATAGACTAAAAAGGTAACTATTAATTGAGTTTATTTTTCAGGTAACATATTTCCACTTAGGTACGTACTTTAGACGTAATTTGCTGCTCGTGATTACGTGATTTATACTTTGTGTTAACTGATTTTCACAATGATTGATTAATGAAAAGGGTTGTTACTTATGTATATTATGCATCGCTTGGCTGCACTGCTTTTTCACTGATGTCACATTTTTGTTATTATGTGCCTGCTGTGCTTATTTATTTAAATTATAATTGTCACCTGATTAGTCGTGCTGACATGGTTATGTATGAAAGTTATACTTTGTGATTTATCTACTTGCGCCTTCATGTTTACTTATTAAGATTACATATGAACATTTATTTGCTGATGCTGATAAGATGCTAATGACCTGTTTATTATGTAAGATATATACTTGCTGCTTTGCGTATGGATGGCTTATTTACACATTTCTGTTTTGTTGTCATAACTATTCTTTAATTTGGTATATATAAATGCTGTATACTGTGTACGAACATGGAGTTAAGGTCACACTATGGCATTAATTATAGATTGTTCGCTTCGCAGAGCCTCGTTGTAGGGATTGTGCTGCATCCACGTGTTAACATTCTATTTTCTACTGGTATATTTACTCGGTATTGCATGTTTTGATTACTCTTAGTGCCTTATATTTTAAGATAAGAAAATGAACTGCTATAATTCTACGAACGACATTGGTACAAGAAACTTCGTTGAAGTCACATGAGCTGGAGGTTTTATGGAAGCTGTACAAATTTATGCTAATTGGAAGGAAGCTAACGACATGACATACCAACACTAGGTTTAGACCATTGACAGTTATTACACTGCATTCTTCGTGAGCAATTGAAATAGCAAGACACCGGACACAAGAAATACTCCAAATGTTTGCTTCTGTTTTGCCATGATTCTTGAAGTGGTGTACACACTGTGAATTATTACGATTATTCACACTCTGTACTCGTACTTACTTATTCAAAGTTATTCAAACTAAAGGCTGTTAGAGGTCATGTATGCATTTCTTTTATTTAATGATGGGCAAGGTAACCAAAATGTATTTTATAATTTATAATGAGTAGACGATTTGAGTCAGATGGATTACATAGAGGTTGTATGTGGACATTGGGTCTTCGGATTGTATGGAATGATGAATTGAAGTTTGCACTAGGATTTTATCTGTACTTGTTCGAGGAGACTGACTAGAGGAAGAGTTGTTATGGAAGTGAAATGATACTGGCGGTAAGGCTTATATGTATCGACGTATTGAATAGGTATTATTGAAGTATTGAGATTGTGTAATGTTGATGATTATTGGAGTTCTGGTGGATAAGAGGTAAGGTAAATGATATTGGTGATAAGGTTTATATGTATCGACGTATTGAAGAGGTATTATTGAAGTATTAAGATTATGTGATACTGATGATTATTGGAGTTTTGGTGGATAAGAGGTAAAGTAAATGAGGAGCATTTATTTTTTTGTTGGTTTATATGGAACAAGGAGGATGAAGATGGCAGACTAGAACACTAGAAGATTGTCTACACACACACACACACACACACACACACACACACACACACACACACACACACACACACACACATTGTTAAATCAATAAGCAGTATATAGTGTTTTTTTGGAGAAAGGAAGTATTTGGATATCATGGCACACTGACAGTTGTTCAGAAAAAATGGCTTGGCAAACATTGGTCTTGACATGATAACTATGACGTTGACTAACTATTACTGACTTTTATACACTGTACCACTACTACTTGATACACATATTGAGCATCAAATTTTGACAGAATTGCATTTACACAGTTAACACTATTCAATTACACAGTAGTACTTAAATGTGGATGAAAGATGAATGAGTGTGTTATCCTTTCCTAATCCCAAATAATTGTTACCGACCTATCTCCCAAATATTATTTTACTTCTTTGTTGTGGATTGCACTGACACCCATAAATATTATAGGTTTACTGACATTTGTGTATTGTAATAGTTAATATGACAATTATCTGATATCATTTGTATGTTTATTATAATTTGTATGATTAGTGTAAGAGCATTGATAATAATTTTGTAAAAGCAATTGTGTGTGCATTCAAACTGTTGTCCGTGCTTACATGTATTAACATTGGTGGGTGCCACTTGGAAATATTTAATTTCTGCTGATGAACTCTGATGAACTGTCTAATTAGTGATAGTGAATATTATGTACTGTTACCTGCACTTGCTCAACATTGAAGTGTGCCACTTGGAAATGTTTAATTTCTGCTGAACTGTCTGATTAGTGATAGTGAGCATTACAGACTATTACCTGCACTTGTTCAGGATTGATGGGTGCCACTTGGTAATGTTTACTTTCTGCTGATGAACTGTTTAATTAGTGATAGTGAATATTATGGACTGTTACTTTCACCTGCTCAACATTGGTGGGTGCCACTGTTGGAACTGCTTCTACTGAGATAATGCAACTTGTTGCTGTCTGCATCTGCAACAATGCTGGGTGCCACTGATGGACTGCTTCTACTGAGATGATTTCACTTGTTGGTGTCTGCACCTGCTCAACATTGCTGGGTGCCATTGATGGAACTGCTCTACTGAAATAATGTTACTTGTTGTTGTCGGCACCTGTTCAACATTGCTGGGTGCCACTGATGGACTGCTTCTACTGAGATGATGTCACTTGTTGGTGTCTGCACCTGCTCAACATTGCTGGGTGCCATTGATGGAACTGCTCTACTGAAATAATGTTACTTGTTGTTGTCTGCACCTGTTCAACATTGCTGGGTACCAGATGGAACTGCTTCTACTGAAATGATGTCACATGTTTGTGTCTGCACCTGTTCAACATTGCTGGGTGCCACTGTTGGAACAGCTTCTACTGAAATGATGTCACTTGTTGGTGTCTGCACCTGCTCAACATTGCTGGAACTGGTTCTACTGAGATGATGTCACTTGTTGGTGTCTGCACCTGTTCAACATTGCTGGGTGCCACTGATGGAACTGCTTCTAATGAAATGATGTCACTTGTTGCTGTCTGTACATGCTCAACATTACTGGGTGCCACTGATGGAACTGCTGCTACTGAGATAATGTCATTTGATGTTGTCTGCGTTTGCTCGCCATTTCTGGGTGCCATTGTTGGAGCTGTTTAAATACTGCTGATGAAATTTTATGAGGCTGCTATTTGCACCTGTTGACCATTGCTGGGTGAAACTGTTGGAACTGCCAACTACTCTGAGGAGTACGACTTGTTTATTGAACTATTGAAAGGATTTTATGTGAATATTTGTATAAACTGATTTTTTTGTGTGTTTACTGTTTATGAAATGTTATGAGACTCTTACCTGCACCTATTCGTCATTGCTGACGCTATTGGTTGAACTGTTTAACCACATGATACTTGTGTAAACTATCGTGTAAAATCACATGTATGCAAGCATTTGTATTCCTTAGTGTATTTTATATATTAGGTTATTGAAGGGTCAGTGCAAAGCAAAAATTTATTTATTTACTTATTTAATGTTATCTTTTATTTTTGTCTGTTTTTTTTTGGACGAATTTGGTGGTATTTTCACCACCAATGCTGGCAAAAATACCATCAAATTCGAGCCCGTGGAGGAGGGGCATATGAGAGGTGGCTACACTGAGTCACAGCGCCATAGATTGCGCCAAAGAGTATTATTCAGTCGCCTCCACTGGCAGTTGCCGCTGAGAAGTTAGTGAGTGCAGTGGTAGTTCTGAGGTAGGAGTGATCTGTGCTTGTTGAGACGTCGATAGAGTACTAGTTGTTCTTTTTGGGCAAGACATCATATGTTATTCGATTGGGAATGTTGTAATGATCAAAGTGTATTTTTTGTCAATATATATGAAGGTAAAGAAATTTTTTTATTTCAAATGTCTTATGCCTCTTGGTCACAGGTTTAGTCAACAAAGCATCTGGCTCGTGTTATTGTGTTAGACTGTAATTCTGGTTTGTATATGCAATTATAGTATTTCTAGTTTCTTTTAATTACTTCAGTGTAAATCGTGTTTAAAATATCTTTTCTTATTGAGGTAGAACCGAGCCAGATGTGTACGTTGAGTCACACTTCCACACACAGAACAGTTACATTTGTACTTTGTTTTTTCGTAGCTTTTATAGTTGCTGGGGATTTAATTAATTAATTGCGTTAATGCAAATTTCCTTTCATTCTTTGTTGTAATTCTATGCGGTCAGATTGCGTACTAATATTATTCGGGGCCAACCGGTTACGAGACTGCGTAATCGGACAAACAGCGACTCAAAAAATTAACATTATTTGCATTCTATTTAATTAAGCCCCCATGCAAGTGGTAATGGAGTCGCCAATCTCCTCCGTTCTGGACTCCCTGCTGCAGATGTAGTTTACCATCATAATACTAGAGGTATGGCTCTTACGCTGTTCGGCGTCCACATCCTCAATCTATATACGCCATCCAGCCCCAGTCAACGTCGCGATCGACACACCTTCTTCGCTGACGAAGTAACGCCGCTTTTTAAGGGCCCCCTGGATGAAATGGTTCTCGGTGGTGATTTCAACTCCACTCATGGGCCTGATGACCGACTTCCACGTCGTTCCCCCTGTGTGTGTCCCTCTACGTCGTCATCGACAGACTTCAGCTTATTGGCATATGGACAAAGGTTCATGGCACTTGCGCAGATTTCACATGCTATATAGCTCTTTCATCCACTCGCGGCGACCGTATATACCTGAAGCGTTTTCTTGCTGCCAACACTCTACATGCTGAAATATGGCCTGCAGCTTTTCCTGACCACGATGCCTACATGTGCGATGTCGTCCTCGCCTGTCAACAGGTGTGGCACAGTCGTGGCCTGAGGAAATTAAACGTTTCCCAACTGAATGTCCCTGATTGCCGACGGATCATTGAGGATGCGTGGGCTCTCTGTCGTCGACGTCGCCCCACGTACGCATCCACCTTATACTGGTGGCTATCCTGTGCGAAACCAGCTCTACGCAGGGCACTGATGGGATAAGGCAAAGACTTCAAAGCTTGGCAACCGAGCACCATGGACTTTTACACTACTGGAAATGGAAAAAAGAACACATTGACACCGGTGTGTCAGACCCACCATACTTGCTCCGGACACTGCGAGAGGGCTGTACAAGCAATGATCACACGCACGGCACAGCGGACACACCAGGAACCGCGGTGTTGGCCGTCGAATGGCGCAAGCTGCGCAGCATTTGTGCACCGCCGCCGTCAGTGTCAGCCAGTTTGCCGTGGCATACGGAGCTCCATCGCAGTCTTTAATACTGGTAGCATGCCGCGACAGCGTGGACGTGAACCGTATGTGCAGTTGACGGACTTTGAGCGAGGGCGTATAGTGGGCATGCGGGAGGCCGGGTGGACGTACTGCCGAATTGCTCAACACGTGAGGCGTGAGGTCTCCACAGTACATCGATGTTGTCGCCAGTGGTTGGCGGAAGGTGCACGTGCCCGTCGACCTGGGACCGGACCGCAGCGACGGACAGATGCACGCCAAGACCGTAGGATCCTACGCAGTGCCGTAGGGGACCGCACCGCCACTTCCCAGCAAATTACGGACACTGTTGCTCCTGGGGTATCAGCGAGGACCATTCGCAACCGTCTCCATGAAGCTGGGCTACGGTCCCGCACACCTTTAGGCCGTCTTTCGCTCACGCCCCAACATCGTGCAGACCGCCTCCAGTGGTGTCGCGACAGGTGTGAATGGAGGGGCGAATGGAGGCGTGTCGTCTTCAGCGATGAGAGTCGCTTCTGCCTTGGTGCCAATGATGGTCGTATGCGTGTTTTGGCGCCGTGCAGGTGAGCGCCACAATCAGGACTGCATACGACCGAGGCACACAGGGCCAACACCCGGCATCATGGAGTGGGGAGCGATCTCCTACACTGGCCGTACACCTCTGGTGATCGTCAGTACATCCAAACCGTCATCGAACCCATCGTTCTACCATTCCTAGACCGGCAAGGGAACTTGCTGTTCCAACAGGACAATGCACGTCCGCATGTATCCCGTGCCACCCAACGTGCTCTAGAAGGTGTAAGTCAACTACCCTGGCCAGCAAGATCTCCGGATCTGTCCTCCATTGAGCATGTTTGGGACTGGATGAAGCGTCGTCTCACGCGGTCTGCACGTCCAGCACGAACGCTGGTCCAACTGAGGCGCCAGGTGGAAATGGCATGGCAAGCCGTTCCACAGGATTACATCCAGCATCTCTACGATCGTCTTCATGGGAGAATAGCAGCCTGCATTGCTGCGTAAGGTGGATATACACTGTACTAGTGCCGACATTGTGCATGCTCTGTTGCCTGTGTCGATGTTCCTGTGGTTCTGTCAGTGTGATCATGTGATGTATCTGACCCTAGGAATGTGTCAATAAAGTTTCCCCTTCCTGGGACAATGAATTAACGGTGTTCTTATTTCAATTTCCAGGAGTGTATTATGTGGTGTTTCCTGACTGTACTGTCAGACGATAGTGCAGCGTGCTACAGCGCAGATGAATTCACTCATGCAGCGACCCTTGTAAGGGACCCTTGTTAGATCCTGCACCCGTGACCATATGCCCCACGAAACGCCATCGATATACCACCTCCTCACAGAACGCCGACGTTGTCTTCGAGCTCTCATCGAAGACCTCACCTATGCGGCAGGACGATGATACAGTACGCAATGCGCCATTGGTCACGCTTTCTATTCTCATTTTCGCCTGCTGTACGCTGCCGTCCCACATCCCCCTGCTTTAATTGAGGAGTTAGCTGCACTGACTATCAACGAACTTCAGAAAAAGTTGCCGCTGATGAGGTCCTAGTTGCTATGAAGGTGGGAGTTTCCAACAAGTCCCCTTGATCTGACGGCCTCCCCCTCGAATTGTACAAGTGTTTTAACTATCTTTTGGTACCTACTTGGAAGTCCACTGTCTTGAACTGATGCCATCCACAACGACGATCCCAGCCACCTTCCTTGATGGGGTCATCATCGTGGTACCTAAGCCGCATGGACGACCATGAATCTAACAATGACATGAAAAATTTTACCCGTTTGTTGGCCTCACGACTCAAGACGGTAGCAAGACACGTCACCTCCCTTCATCAGACTTCGCTGGGCGGTGACAATCTCCATACGGCCCCTTGCCGTTACCGGAACGTGATCGCGCTACCGCGGTCGCAACATTTACCTGGCGGAGTAGCATCGCTTGACTTCAGTCGGGCATTCGACCATTCCTTTCTGAAATCAGTCCTCCAACATTTGGGTTTTCCGGATGGTATAGTAACAGTGGTAATGTGGCTCTTGAGCTGCGCGACTACAATAATACTCTGAAATGGTCGCCTCACCGCGCCTCTAGCAATCGAGTACTCTCATCGACAGGGTTGCCCACTCTCCACGATACTGTAAACTTTGGCATTAGAGGCCCTACTCTATGGGCTACGTCAACGCCTGGTGGGCCTGTCGTTGCGTGGGCACCGCTTCCGTTGTACAACCTGTGCAGACGATCCAGTCCTCTACCTCCGCAAAGAAGACGATGTTCACGCGGCTCTGACTTGGGTCGCGGTATATGGGGAGGCATCGGGCAGTTCTCTTAACATTTCCAAATAGAAGGCTCTGCTCATTGCTGAGGTTCTACCTGAGAGATATGTCGCTCCAAGTGTGGCCACCAGCTTCCGCTGTTTGGGCACTGATTTGATAAATGACATCCGTCGTTCAGCGGCAACAAACAGTAAAAGGCTCCTCCAAACAATAAGGGCTGACCTTCTGGACTACCAGCTTAAATCCCTCGACATTGTACAGCGTGATCAATACGTCAACGCTTGCCACACCTCACGCATCCCCCATGTGCCACAGTTGTTCCCGGTTCCGATTACCCTCGCACGTTGTTGTTGATGACGATTGGATCCTTCGTCTTTACCGGGATGTTATTTGAAGTTCAATATTCCTCCCTTGCCCTCCCAATGGAGGATGGTGAAGTGGGCTTATTCCATGTACCAGACAGAGTTACGGCATTTCTGTTAGCTCCAAACTGAAAATCTGGCGTTGCTGCCCAACGAGCCTGACAGGACTGCTTTTGCATGAATTCGCGCCAGTCTCCATGTCAGCCCCAGACATTCCACCCCACACCCCTTTATCACTTTCAGCATTTCTTTATTGAATCCTCCACTCTCTTCTACGTATACTCCAGACAGACTATACACGACAACACACAATAGAAGGGTGTCGAACCCCCAACCCCATCTAAAATAAGTTTCCCCAGATCATATGGCGTCATGTGTGGAAAGCAGTGTTGGCAGTGTCCAGTCGACCTTGTGTATCAACGTCAATGGCAAACAGGTCAACCAGTTTCGTTTGCACCGCATCTGCCTTGCGAACACACCACTTTGTGTTCGCTGTGATGTAGATGACGCAGACGATCATCGAGTCTCATGTGGTCCGTCTTCTGACGTCTGGAGGCCCGCGCAGCGTATCTTGGCTTTCCTAACCCGACAAACACCTGCTCAGATCACTTTCCTGACGCTTTAATTCCCGGATGTGTTTCATTTCCCCGCAACAAAACTTACGCTGTGAATTGGATACGAGGTCATACCGTCCGTTACACTTTTGGTCCCGACGAGAAATCAGAACCAGGTTATAGGACGTACCTTAACGATCGCCCTTGTTCGCAATCGCAGATAGAAGCTGTACTTTTCGAGTTTTCTACGGAGCGCCTTTCTTGACCCGCCTTCCAGCTGAAACGTTCAAGCCACGAGACGCTAAAGTTTTTATGCCGACATGATGTTCTGAACGCACTACAAACGGAATCTCCATTAAAATTTCGAGAAGACGCGTTTGGATGTTCCACCGATCGGAAGGCGCTACGACTCCTGGAATTCTGATACACTGAGTATTATAACAAAAATTTAAAAAAAGTAAAAGAATAAAAAATAAGTCAATAATAAATGAAAATAAAAATATACATACAAAAAGAAAAGAAACTAAAGATGGAATAAAGCAAACTAAAAAAAAAGCCCGTACGCAACTACTTTAATTTATATTGCTACTTTATACGTTCTCCCCCCCGCCCAAATTCTTCCTTTCCTACGACCTTGTAGTAATAGGTTAGTTATTTTAGGATAAGCGTAGAGAGGCGTCAACGCCTGAACACCTGAAGAAGTAAATTTTTTTAAAAATTTAGGCACAAGTGGCGGTAGCAAGTAGATTCTTTTTTTTTTTTTTTTTGCAGTTTCCCTTTTCTGTCCAGTTGCGGAAAAAAGTGGTAGAGCATGAAAAAAACGATGGCCGAGGTTATTAAACAACCATTCTAGAGAAGCAAAGCATCCTGGTTCAAGTGAACTGTTGAATTATTTGAGGGCTCAATGCAGCTATGTCACACAGATTTCCCTGTAGTCTAATATTAAGATTGCTGCATGTTGACAAAGGCTAATGCTGTAAGTAGTTGTAGATTTGACGTCCACTGAAGCGACCAGAGCATGTATGTTACGTTAAACGTGTGGGGCGTTGGTTTATATACATATCTTTTGTGCCATATTTTGTAAGAGCCTGAAAACTATTTTTGTGGCCAGCCAGAAAGCGGTGGAGAACATACTAACCATAAAGTCCAGTCTGCAAGTCCACATTATTCTTGTGCTCACTAAAGGAAATGTTCCTACTTCCTGTTCACTTATTAGGACCAGGAACTATGATTAAAAATAAAAATTTTGAGCTATCACTGATTACTATATTCAGTAAAAATTCACACGCGCAAACATACCTACCATAAACAGCACTATGAGCAGTTCAGAGGCGACCTATACGGTTTCATTTTCGCCACTAAAGCGGAATGTAATCTCACCACTTGTCACGTGGTTTTGTCAACATAATCAGTTACTTCTGTGAAATCTAAGCGAACCAGGCCGGTGTACAGTCCTCGTGAGTCCACCTCCTACTTCTACCGAACACATTCGATAGATTCCTAGCTCTGACGTCATCCGAGGCAGCGTCTTGCCGGCGTTTGACCAACGTGAAAGGAAAGATAGCTCGGTGCGAAGTATCTCTCCCTTTATCTCTGGCCGTATTTATATATGGCCGCAGTGGACAGCCGAATGGAACATCTGCTCTCAACCATTCTACTCCCAGGTAGTAGCATCTAAAAGACCACTTTGTCGGACACGTAATATTTAATAACTCTGATGTGTATCAATTTACAATCTTCATAATTTTTATGTCAATGGAATTAAGTTGGTTGCAGTTACAGAAAAACTTTTAGCTCGATTGCATTTAAATTTTACCAGCTTGAAATTTTAGAACGGAACCTACAGAAGAACACGACCTCTGAACTTTTTCTTTAAGAGTCCTTGTATTGATTATTATTTACATTAAAGTCTTGACACTTGGTAGAGCTTTATTATTTGTCCGATGTATTCAAATTCTGACGAAATGAATCTCGGGTGAACAGCCTGGTATGAGCGTGCATAGGACATAATATTTCGGCAATCGGCCACGTTGCCATCATCAGATGCGCTGATGTACTGACCGGCGGTGGGCCGGCGCCATATATATATATATATATATATATATATATATATATATATATATATATATATATATATATATATATATATATAGGACAATCTTCCTCCCGTTCCTCCCAAAGGCGCTTCCTTTGAGTCAGCGCGGTCCAGGTACAGCGTCCGTTCTTCCGCCGTCTGGGCGCTGCGTCCTAGGTCTTCTCGTTCAGGAGGGTCTGCCGGTACTGCTCTCGTTATTCTTCCCTCCTCCCCCGAAGTCAGTACACTCTGGGAAATATCCTTTTCCTTATTAATCCGGGTGATCTCGGGTTCCCACGCCTTGCTAAGGATGTGGCTCCCTTACACTGATATCTATGGCTCCTTTGATGACACCAGGTTGTTTACGCGAGATTTATTTCGTCATAAAATACGCCTGGAGAAATTGAAGAATCACATATTCAAGTTCTGTTATTGGAACTTTCTATCATTAATGCAAACGATACTTAATCTATTACGAATAAGGACGTTTTTGTTCCAAATTATTTTTTTACAAATTACTTAAACTGTTAGAGGTAGCTTAATGGAGTGACAAATAATGTTTTAATATCAAACTGAAGTTTTTTAACAATTTTCATCGTTCTATGTGCAACACTTAGAGCCTTCAATTTTTCTTAAAAACGCCGATTTTAATCAAAATATTGCACCGATCAAGTTTCGACTTGTAACAGTCGATTGTGACATACATTCACACATCTTGTACTATTTCTAGCTTTCTAGCTGCATTACTTTTTTTCTTAAAACTACATATTTTGCAAAACATGTATATTTGACCATTCTGATATTTAACTATTTTAACATGAACATACTGAAGCA
This sequence comes from Schistocerca gregaria, assembly GCF_023897955.1. Taxonomy (NCBI): domain Eukaryota; kingdom Metazoa; phylum Arthropoda; class Insecta; order Orthoptera; family Acrididae; genus Schistocerca; species Schistocerca gregaria. The sequence continues at coordinate 428,445,830 of NC_064926.1, forward strand.
TGTATTGACAAAGTTTCGAAAAGTTACTTTAAGTTTAATTTCATTCTTTTATTATGGGTAATACTTTGTGTGTTACGCACATGTGCATCATGATGAGATGGCGGCAGTAGCAGTGGACAGGGGTAAGTCCTGGCACACTAGCTCTCCTGTGTATCTCTCATATGAGACCGTGTTCGTTTCGCCTCAATCGCATTTAATATTATACTTGAATAATATTGGGTTTTGAGAAGCATGACGTGTGGTGTGATGTTTCAACAATACGGTGAACTCTTTTTGCAGCTCGGTCTCATTTATCGAGTCGTATACATGGACTCGGCGGTGGCACAAGTGCTCGAATGTAAGCGCGCCCGAGACTGCAAGTGAAGCGGCGCTTCCCTTTCAGTGTCCGCCGCCCTGTCCCCGCCGCCGTATCCAGGGCCCTAGGTGTCCTTTCGCCGGCACGACGCGTCTTTCTGCTAAGGGCCGCCGCCGCCGCCGCCGGTCACCGCGTCCTGAATAAGCCATGCAGCGCCCGAGGTGCCGGCGCAGTCGCGAGTGCTCTTCAAACATTGAGGCGCGCGCGCGCCCGTCTCGCCCCGGCGGCCGTGCTTGGCGCGTGCAGCACCTGCCCTGCCACCGGCTGTGTGGCGCCTAGCAGGCAGGCCTACCTGCTGCGCACCGGTGATCACGGCTGCCGTACGGCCGAGCAGGCACTGCGGCGCGTTTTATCACGCACGGCGCTCTACGGCTCTCTGCCCTCCGACAGCACTCGTGGCGTCCCAAACAGCCCCAGTCACTTCTGACGTTCCGCACGTCGCCCTACTTCAACTTTGTCTGCTTCCCACAAGAAGGATCTCACACGTCACCTTCCCCTTCCTACATTACCATTCTCCCTAAGATATCATGGTTCCCCCACAACGAATACTTCTTCTTTAAATAATTTGAGGAACCTATACGAACAGGTGCTTCATCAGTACTTTTATTAATTATACTATCGGTTTTGCAATATTAAACTGGCATTATTAAAATGGAATGTTGTAAACTTAAATGATTAAAAGAATGTCTCACAAGACTAAGCAAGCAGCCCTTAAAAAATTAGAAATCTAGCGGATAAGCAAATAAACACACTTAACAACTTCTAAATGAATCAACAAAATAGGAGCTGGGATGTTATTCACGTGTTGTTATTGTAGTCTGCAGTCCTGAGACTGGTTTGATGCTGCTCTCCACGCTACTCTATCCTGTGCTAGCTTCTTCATCTCCCAGTATCTACTGCAACCTACATCCTTCTGAATCTGCTTAGCGTATACATCTTTTGGTCTCCCTCTACGATTTTTACCCTCCACACTGCCCTCCAATGCTAAATTTGTGATCCCTTGATGCCTCAGAACATGTCCTACCAACCGGTCCCTTCTTCTTGCCAAGTTGTGCGACAAACACCTGTTCTCCCCAATTCTGTTCAATGCCTCCTCATTAGTTATGTGATCTACCCATCTAATCTTCAGCATTCTTCTGTAGCACCACATTTCGAAGCTTCTATTCTCTTCTGGTCAAAACTATTTATCGTCCATATTTCACTTCCATACGTGTCTACACTCCATACAAATACTTTCAGAAACGACTTCCTGACACTTAAATCTATACTCGATGGTAACAAATATCTCTTCTTCTCATTGCCAGTCTATATATTATATCCTCTCTACTTCGACCATCATCAGTTATTTTGCTCCCCAAATAGCAAAACTCCTTTACTACTTTAAGTGTCTCATTTCCTAATCTAATACCCTCAGCATCACCCGACTTAATTACACTACATTCCATTATCCTCGTTTTGCTTTTGTTGATGTTCATCTTATACTCTCCTTTCAAGACACTGTCTATTCCGTTCAACTGCTCTTCCAAGTCCATTGCGGCCTCTGACAGAATTACAATGTCATTGGCGAACCTCACAGTTTTTATTTCTTCTCCATGGATTTTAATACCTACTCCGATTTTTTCTTTTGTTTCCTTCACTGCTTGCTCAACAGATTGAATAACATCGGGAAAAGGATACAAACCCGTCTCACTCCATTCCAAACCACTGCTTCCCTTTCATGCCCCTCGGCTCTTATCACTGCCATCTGGTTTCTGTACATATTGTAAATAGTCTTTCGCTCCTTTTATTCACATTAAAAACGCATAACAGACAGAGGTCATCTTCAACCCAAGTGTTTTCATGCAACAAACATTTCGAGCCTAAAGTATGAAAAGGAGAACCTCGAAATTTATAAAAACACCGTTATAAAAGTAAATTACAAAATTACAGAACATAAGTGTCAATTGATTCACGGGAGATCTAAGATGCAATAAAAAAGGAAAAAATAATATAGAAACACACAGATTCTGTAAACAGTTCCTGTGCTGTATGAACGACCCACCAAGAGGAAAACTGTGAGTACTAAATGTAGCACAGTCGGAAAGCATGTGAACCGTTAACGGAATCTATGTAACTGTTTCTACTGTAGTGGCACCATCGCTTAAGGTAGGAAAAAGTTAGCTTGGGTGCAATATTTCGGAGCACACGAGTTACAGCCAGGCACGGGCCTGTTGACAGTAAGTTACACTAACAGTGGTGCGAAGTAGAATGGAGGCCATAGGGCCACAGACCCACTGAAAAGAGTAAACACAGCACTTTGCATGGTGGGAGTTACAGGCTGAAGCGGTCCACTGTCCCAACACGGCAGACAGCAACGTATAAATAGGCACTGGTTCATTAACAAGGCAATCAAGGGTGACAGCTCTCCTGGACAGTGGGGCATGTCACACCACTGGCTACACGCAGCAACAGATGGGGCTTCAGCGTTACAGTCCACAGCAGGTCTCTGGTTCGACCCTCTGAGGCCAATGCAGGGTCCACAGACATCCAGCAGTGGTCCACGCCACAGCTCGCTGCTGCGGGCAGTCCTATTGGCTCCCAACACGTGCCGGAGAAATCCCCTAGGCGAGGGCTGCCTTGCAGTGGGTGGCGCTGAGGCTGCAGGGACGGAGACTGCTCAGTCGACCGCCGGCACAGCCTGACATTGTCACAACTCCGCGGCCGTACAAGGCAGCGAGTTACGCGGGACACTGAGGCAGCCATTCCACGCCAAGCCGTTTCGCAGACAGTGGTGTCCTCAGCATTATGGGACCTGGTGATGCCAACTGAGAGGAACAGGGGCATTGTAGCTGGAAATAATAAATCACTTTGGAAACTCAGATGACTTTTAATATGGCGCATTCTGATAGTTTCCATCTTCGTCCAACATTCCTCTAAATTACCAAATTTAATCCTTTTCATTTTTATCGCATTAGATCCTCAGTGAGTAAATTACTCTTGCATTCTTATGAACTAAGAAAGAAAAAACAGCTACATCAGAACACATTAAATCTTTACTGACGTTTGTTGGTATTTAGTCAAGGTAAGCAGTCTCCTCTCTCCGCTTGTAGTTAACATATCTGAAAATGAATTGTCTTAATAGATTTTTCAATTAATTCACATTGTGCACATCTTTGGCTACATCAAATGCAGCATTTGTTTCACCACCAATCACTGTACTATACTTCCACAAATGAGAACTATGAAAACTTTTAATAAATTTTTCGAAAAAGCTTGGTGGATGACCAGTGGGCAACTTATGAAGTAATACATAGCAATATTTAAATGCTCGATACATATACTGAGGTGACAAAAGACATGGGACAGCGGCATGCATTTATACATATGGTGGTAGTATCGAGCAAAGTATAAAAGGGCAAAGTATTGGTAACAGTGTTATTTGTACTCAGGTGATTCTCATGAAAATGTTTCCGACGTGATTATGAACGTATGGCGGAAATTAACAAATTCTGAATGAGGAACGGTACTTGGAGCTATATGCATGGGACTTTCTATTCCGGAAATCTTTAGGGTATTGAATATTCCGAGATCCACAGTGTCAAAAGTGTACCCAGAATGCCAAATTTCAGGTATTACCTCTCCCCATTCTCCATGGACAACACAGTGGCTGACGGCCATGACTTAAAGACCGATAGCAGCGCCATTGGCGTAGAATTGTTAGCACTAACAGACAAGCAATACTGCGTGAAATAACCGCACCAATCAATGTGGAATGTACGAGGAAGGTATAAGTGAGGACAGTGAGGCTAAATGTTGCGTTAATAGGCTATGGTAGCAGATGACAGACGCGTGTGCTTTTGCTAACAGTCTAACATCGCCTCTCGTGGACTCGAAGGAGGGAACACAGAAAGATTGGGTTTAACGTTCCGTCGATGTTGAGCTCATTAGAGATGGAGCACAAGCTTTGATTGGGTCAAGGATGGGGAAGGGAAGCTCTTTACGGAAATTGCAAAAAACCTAAATGTGGATGGTCGAACGCGTGTCTGAAGCGTCGTACTCCAGAATGCGAATCCAGTGTGCTAAGCACGCGTCACCTCGCTCGGCTTCCCTGGGATCGAGCCCATGTCGTTTGGACCCTAGACAACTGGAAAACCGTGCCCTGGTCAGATGAGTCCAGGTTTCAGTTGATAAGTGCTGATGGTATAGTTCGAGTGGTACGCAGACGCTACGAAGCCAGGGAGACAGATGTCAACGAGGAGCTGTGTGAGCTCGTAGTGGCCCCATAATGGTGTGGGCTGAGTTTTCATGGAATGGAATTAGTCCTCTGATCCAACTGAACCGATAATTGATTGGCAATGTTCGGCTACTTGGAGACCATTTGCAGCTATTCATGGACTTCACGTTCCCAAACAACGATGGAAATTTTGTTGATGAAAATGAGCCATGTCACTCGGCCACAGCTGTTCTCGATTTTTTGAAGACCATTCTGGACAGTTCGAGCGATATGATTTGGCCACCCAGATCGACAGCATGAATCCCGTCGAACATGTATGGGGAACATGTATGGGGAACATGTATTGGAACATATATGGGACAATGTTGAGAGGTTCGTGCAGAACATCCTGCCATGGCAACACTTTTGCTATTATGGACATCTGCAAAGGCAGCATGGCTGAGTATTTCTACAGGGGACTTTTAGCCACTTGTTGAATGCAAGCCACATCCAGCTGCTGCACGATATGAGAGGTGTCTTGTTAGTTTTGTCACCTCAGTGTATAGCTGTAGTTTCAAAGTACGAGCCACTAATCAGTAAACCTAGATCTAATCCACTGTTATTATTCATTTCAGGTTTCTTATACGAATTGACACAGCCCCATTAATATGCTGCTCTTTGATGAAACTATTGACTATCTTCAACATTGAGATAGCTTATCTTGAATGACAAAATTGATCAAGGAGTTAGTTTTCGTTTAGTTTAGTTTAAGTTAGTTGTGTTGTAAGGGCACTCAATATTCCTGCTTTTTCCCTGTAAACGATGACTAACATAGGACGATCGATAATTTGGTTCTGACCATCTTGATGGGCCTTGTAGATATATCTTTAAGTTCTTTCCCCTGTGTGAAACTGGGTAAACCAGCTAGTCCCATGCCTTATTTGTCTTCTGTAAAAACTAATTTTCCTTACAACTAAGTGATGTTTACTCCAACGTATTTCTCTGTGCTAAACCTGACTTGTCAGCAAGATTTCCGGTTTCCTCACTCACACATCTTGATTTTTTTGTAAGTTCATTCGGATGGAAGCCGTGAGTGGTATGCTATCTTCAACCCTACAAAAGAGACAAGTTCAGAATATTTACAGATTCTTCGTTTCTTGATTTACTCGTGCCGCTTCTACGTTCATGCATGACCAGGACGAAAAATCGTGTGAAACTGTGTTCAGAAGGGTATAATTTTTGAGTTTCGTATTTTAACTAACTTTTTTCTTAAAGATAGTAAGAAGGCTTTTCCCTCATTCCCGGTACACGATATGTTCTAGCAAGAAAAACTGACATTTCAGTGTCATCTGTGGGTGATGAACTTGCAACAACATCTTTAAATTTTGTACCAGGTTTTAATATGGTTGAAACGCGATCGCTCGCACTGTTTTCAATAATATCACTTACTTTCCTTCTTTGGCAGACTGCATAGACATATATATTCATATGCTGTGCTCTTCGGGCTTTCTGTTTTATTACTTCCACTGAATTTTTATTTAAAATGTTTTAACACATTCGTTACTCAATTCACATTCAAGAGGCTTACTTAACTTGTAAACCTACGTTAATGATTTTTCTGTAACAATTTATATGATCTTACTTCAGCCTAAGATTGTAACTTTTCGTGATAGGAACAATCACCCAAAGCATTTTCGAACTGTCCTGTGGACTACGTTGATTGTTTTATTTTGTAATTTTTTGGAAAAGTTTTTTGCTGATTTCAAAAGCAGTCACTATGTGTTCCTCTCACTTTCTTTAACCATGACTAAGTTCTCCTCTATAACAGCGGATGAAGTAGCTTGTAGAGTATCATAGACTGCGTTCGCCTGATGTTTATCGTCCTCCAGCAGCGCCGTACTGTCTTTAACCTACAGGCAAACTTCTCATCCCCAATCGATATTTTCGTCTGTAAGATTGTCTTCTTTTAACTTTGCACATCGAAAATCTATCCAACCATCACCCTCATCACGTAGAAATACGCTTTTTCGTATTTTTATTACACTTTTTGCACCTTATACACTTCAAGATTCTGCTTTTGTTGGATGATGACTGTTTTGTAAATATACTACTTGCCACAATTTTGTGCCACTTTAGTAGTAAACAGATGCAGTAATCAGTAAGTAATCAGTGTGTACAATCTATGCGACTTTCGACATAGCATCAGACTTCGGGAAATATACGAGAGATTGTCGATAGTAGTGAAGGCAGACCATTTCGCGTAATTTTGCACAGTCAGCATAACAGCATCAAAGTCGCTGACAAGAATTATGTATAGAAGAATGGAAAGAAGAGCCGACCGTATTGGCCGAGCGGTTCTAGGCGTACAATCTGGAACCGCGCGTCTACTACGGTCGTATGTTCGAATCCTGCCTCGGGCGTGAATGTGTGTGATGTCCTTAGGTTGGTTAGGTTTAAGTTGTTCTAAGTTCTAGGGGACTGATGACCTCAGACGTTAAGTCTCTTAGTGCTCAGAGCCATTTTTGGGAAGAGCAGACAATCAGCTAGAGGAAGATCATTTTGCGTTTACGACAGGAAAAGGCACAAAAGAGGCAGTTCTGACGGTGTGGCTGACAAATCAACGTTTACAAAAATCATACTACGTTCACAGAACATTAAAAAAGCGTTCGACAATGTAAAAGGGCGCAAGATGTAAAATATAAAAAAAATTGGAGTAAGTTGTAAGTAAAGGCTGCTATGTACAGGAATATAGAGGGAACAATAAGAACGGAAGAACAGGAGCGATGTGCTCAGAGTTAAAAATAAGTACGACAGGGATAAAAGCCTTCCTGAGCGAAAGAAGTCTACGAGTATCCAGTGGAAATCCTAATAAGAGCAATACATTTTGAGCACAGAATTATATGGTAGGGAATCATGTACTATGGAAAAACCGAAAAACAAGAGAATAGAGGCTTTCGAGATGTGGTGCTATAGAAGGATATTGAAAATTCAGTGGTTTGATAAGATACGAAATGAAAACCTTCTCCATGAAACGTATGATAAACATTTACAAAAAGTAGGGACAAGATGTTGGGTATGTCTAATAAGCAGAGCTGTAGTGAGTAAAACTGTAGGGGAAGGTATGTAGGAATGTACATGTCAGGATGGTCAGGAGCTCAGGTGGGCATCTAAGGTGTTTTTCCTACATGTAAAATGAGAAATGTCAGGATTCAGAGAAAAATGGTATTTATTTCCAAACTACCTCTAAGCGGTGCAATTTTCACGGAAACTGGCTACGGTGGCGGTGTGAACCGCGCATGGTACGGAAAGAGCATATCGCTCTCAATAGGAACGGTTGGTGGACACGTCCAGCGGCTAAAGAAGCTAGCAGGCAAGAGAGCGACCCGCTGTTGCGGACCTCACGTGACGCTACTCGGTCCACCTATTGGCGGGCGCGTGGCAGCAATACTGTGGTGGCTGCCCTAGCTCAGCGTAATCGCGCATAGGAGCAGACCACAAGTACTGCGGAGTAGCTTACGGAACTCCTGACGCCCCTGCCTGCGGCTAAGTTAAAATGATCGTACTGGAATACAGTAAGAAATGTTCCCATTATTGCCCGTTACCATGTACAGGAATAGATCCTAAAAATAACTGAGGACGTAGGATGCTAATGTTACTCTGGAATGAAACAGTTTGAAAAAGAAAACAGTTCATTAGAGTGAAAAAGAAAATCTGGTCACTGCCCATGACTGTCGACCTACGTCTATTCAGGTATGAAGTTTTGGAAATGCTTACTTTGTCGGCGAATTACTCTTTCCTACTATTAGTTTTAAATGGTCCTCCTACAATAAATCACTCCTCTCTACTCCCATACACACTCTAAGACCACAAAAAAAAAAAGACGATGCCACCCGAAGACATTATCCGAATGGGATGGAAATCGGTAGAAGCTACGTACACGCACAGACAAGACAAAATTATATTTCCAGAACAGATGGATGATTTACTCAAGAGAGAAAGCTTCACAATTTGCGCTAGTCAGTAACGCTTTGGTTCGCCACTGGACCATATGCAAGTAGTTATTTGGCTTGCCACTGATTGATAGAGTTGCTGGATGACCTGAGGGATATCGTACTAAATTATGTCCGATTGGCGCCTTAGATAGTCAAAATCCCAATATTATCGGAGGGTTCTGTCCACAGTGCTCCGAAAATTCTCAATTGGGGAGGAATCCGGCAGCTTTGCTGGATTTGGCAAGAACGATGACATGCAGTAGAAACGCTCGCCTTGTGCGGGCGGGGATTATGTTACTGAAATGTTAGCCCAGGATGGCTTGCCATGAAAGGCAATAAAACGGATCATACAATACTGTCACTGTGCTGCTAGGGTGCTGCGCATGACAGTCAAAGGGCTCCTGCTAAGAAATGAAATGGCACCCCAGACCAGCGCTCCTGGCTGCCGAACAGTATGGCGGCCGACAGTAAAATTACTATCCCAGCTCTGTTTGGGGCGTCTCCAGACACCATCTTATAATTGGATCCTTTTATCGATCACCAGATTCACCCACAACAGACATCTCTGCTATGAGATAGTGAAGAATTGTCAGTTAAGAACTTTTATCGATATAACACCTTAGATTTATGACGCTCGTACTACTTGGTTGGTTACGAGTGATGCAAAGTTATTTTACCTATTGAGACGTGCAAGGCTCGTGTTCGTGCCACTTATTGTTTGTCATCTTCTATTACGATACTGCCCCCTCGTTTTCTTATTCCGTTTACTGGCGTCACTAACTTCCTGCCTTACTTGTCCGAGAGCGGCGCAGCAGCAGCGCGTATCGATAAGTGCACTGTCGAACCATCTCTGAAGCGACTGATAGTATAGCATTAAAGACACGTAACGTGTATCCACAGGAAATGTGGCCTGTAGTTGAAGAAGTGTCATGATGATCTCTCCATTGGCAAGAGATTCCGGAATAGTCCCCCATTCGGATCTCCGGGAGGGGACTGCCAAGGGAGAGGTTACCATGAGAAACAGACTGAATAATCAACGAAAGGATAATGTTCTACGAGTCGGGGCGTGGAATGTCAGAAGCTTGAACGTGGTAGGGAAACTAGAAAATCTGAAAAGGGAAATGCAAAGGCTCAATCTAGATATCGTAGGGGCCAGTGAAATGAAGTGGAAGGAAGACAAGGATTTCTGGTCAGATGAGTATCGGGTAATATCAACAGCAGCAGGAAATGGTATAACAGGTGTAGGACTCGTTATGAATAGGAAGGTAGGGCAGAGGGGTGTTACTGTGAACAGATCAGTGATCGGGTTGTTCTAATCAGAATCGACAGCAGACCAACACCGACAACGATAGTTCAGGTATACATGCCGACGTCGCAAGCTGAAGATGAACAGATAGAGAAAGTGTATGAGGATATTGAAAGGGTAATGCAGTATGTAAAGGGGGACGAAAATCTAATACTCATGGGCAACTGGAATGCAGTTGTAGGGGAAGGAGTAGAAGAAAAGGTTACAGGAGAATATGGGCTTGGGACAAGGAATGAAAGAGGAGAAAGACTAACTGAGTTCTGTAACAAGTTTCAGCTAGTAATAGCGAATACCCTGTTCAAGAATCACAAGAGGAGGAGGTATACTTGGAAAAGGCCGGGAGATACGGGAAGATTTCAATTAGATTACATCATGGTCAGACAGAGATTCCGAAATCAGATACTGGATTGTAAGGCGTACCCAGGAGCAGATATTGACTCAGATCACAATATAGTAGTGATGAAGAGTAGGCTGAAGTTCAAGACATTAGTCAGGAGGAATCAATACGCTAAGAAGTGGGATACGGAAGTTCTAAGGAATGACAAGATACGTTTGAAGTTCTGTAACTCTATAGATACAGCAATAAGGAATAGCGCAGCAGGCAACTCAGTTGAAGGTGAATGGACGTCTCTAAAAAGGGCCATCACAGAAGTTGGGAAGGAAAACATAGGTACGAAGAAGGTAGCTGCGAAGAAACCATGGGTAACAGAAGAAATACTTCAGTTGATTGATGAAAGGAGGAAGTACAAACATGTTCCGGGAAAATCAGGAATACAGAAATACAAGTCGCTGAGGAATGAAATAAATATGAAGTGCAGGGAAGCTAAGATGAAATGTCTACAGGAAAAATGTGAAGACATCGAAAAAGATATGATTGTTGGAAGAACAGACTCAGCATACAGGAAAGTCAAAACAACCTTTGGTGACATTAAAAGCAACGGTGGTAACATTAAGAGTGCAACGGAATTCCACTGTTAAATGCGGAGGAGATAGCAAATAGGTGGAAAGAATACATTGAAAGCCTCTATTAGGGTGAAGATTTGTCTGATGTGATAGAAGAAGAAACAGGAGACGATTTAGAAGAGATTTGGGATCCGGTATTAGAATCGGAATTTATGAGAGATTTGTAGGACTTACGGTCAAATAAGGCAGAAGGGATAGATAAAATTCCATCAGAATTTCTAAAATCATTAGGGGAAGTGACAACAAAACGACTATTCACGTTGGTGTGTAGAATATATGAGTCTCGGAAAAGCATCATCCACACAATTCCGAAGATGGCAAGAGCTAACAAGAGCGAGAATTATCGCACAATCAGCTTAACAGCTATGCTTTGAATCTGCTTACAAGAATAATATAGAGAAGAATTGGAAAGAAAATTGAGAATGCGCTAGGTGACGACCAGTTTGCCTTTAGGAAAAGTAAAGGCACGAGAGAGGCACTTCTGACGTTACGGCTAATAACGGAAGCAAGGCTAAAGAAAAATCAAGACACGTTCATAGGATCTGTCGACCTGGAAAAAGCGTTCGACAATATAAAATGGTGCAAGCTGTTCAAGATTCTGAAAAAAAGTAGGGGTAAGCTATAGGGAGAGACGTGTCGTATACAATATGTACAACAACCAAGCGGGAATAATAAAAATCAAGAACGAAGTGCTCGTATTAAGAAAGGAGTAAGACAAGGCTGTAGCCTTTCGCCCCTACTCTTCAATCTGTACATCGAGGAAGCAATGACGGAAATAAAAGAAAGGTTCAGGAGTGGAATTAAAATATAAGGTGAAAGGATATCAATGATACGATTCGCTGATGACATTGCTATCCAGAGTGAAAGGGAAGAAGAATTAAATGAACAGTCTAATGAGTACACAGTATGGTTTGAGAGTAAATCGGGGAAAGACGAAGATAATGAGAAGTAGTAGAAATGAGAACAGTGAGAAACTTAACATCAAGATTGATGGTCACGAAGTCAATGAAGTTAAGGAATTCTGCTACCTAGGCAGTAAAATAACCAATGACGGACGGAGCAAGGAGGACATCAAAAGCAGACTCGCTATGGCAAAAAAGGCATTTCTGGCCAAGAGAAGTCTACTAATATCAAATACCGGCCTTAATTTGAGGAAGAAATTACTGAGGATGTACATCTGGAGTAAGGCATTGTATTGTAGTGAAACATGGACTATGGGGAAACCGGAACAGAAGAGAATCGAAGCATTTGAGATGTGGTGCTATAGATGAATGTTGAATATTAGGTGGACTGATAAGGTAAGGAATGGAGAGGTTCTACGCAGAATCGGAGAGGAAAGGAATATGTGGAAAACACTGATAAGGAGAAGGGACAGTATGATACGACATCTGCTAAGACATGAGGGAACGACTTCCATGGTACTAGAGGGAGCTGTAGAGGGCAGAAACTGTAGACGAAGACAGAGATTGGAATACGTCAAGCAAATAATTGAGGACGTAGGTTGCAAGTGCTACTCTGAGATGAAGAGGTTAGCACAGGAAAGGAATTCGTGGCGGGCCGCATCAAACCAGTCAGTAGACTGATGAATAAAAAAAAAAAAAGAAGGGCAGAGCGGGTCATTGCGTTAAAGGGATCAAATTAAAACAATATCCCTGAAGGGTTAGTGAAGAAAAATTGCGATTCCTCCTGGGCTGAAGGTCGAAAATAAAAAATTTCTTTAAAGAAAACACATGGCTGATGGCCTTATTTTATAAAAATATTTCATATAAATATTCGGCTGTAGGACACACACAAGACATTGAACAACTCAGAGCTTAGGGACTGGATAACAAGAATTTCAGGTAGAGCAAATTTTAAAGAAGACTTTTAAACAAATTAATTTTGGAAATTATAGTGTAAGACAGCTGAAGGCCGTATCTTAAAAACATTTCTTGTAAAAGTTCGGCTGAAGGTCACGCACTGAGAATTGAACAGGTCAGGACTTAGGACCTGGGTAACAAGGGTTTCAGATAGAACAAACATTCAAAATTTTATTTATTAAACTAATCAGGTCTGAAGTCCCTTTTCAATATTAAAACCAACTAAATTAATAGATGGCTTAAGGCTTTGCACAGGACATCAAACTAAAATGTAAATCACAAATAAAATTAACAGAGCAGTGGTGGTCAGAAGTGTTCCGAGGGTCAGCCGGAGGAGGTAGCTCCAACGTAACGTGGGGTGAGACAGGGAGCCAAGAGTAAAGTTAAATAATGGGATGTTAACCCGACCCAGGGACGGCTGAAGGACCGACCAACAACCTAATCAATTCCCTTCCGCCCGTCCATCGGTACGACAACGGAAAATATGAGCCGAGGACGAAGATAGCAGCAGCACTACGTCTTCCAAATAGGCGTATAAGAACAGCCAAGGCACAATAACCACTCTTAAGAAAAAATATGAAAAAACAACTAAAACGCTGTCGAATTACACGACGTGCTGGACAACATCAACACGGCGAGGAAAACACACAGCCGGAAAACTACGCTAACAACAAAAAATAGTTCGATTGGCTCTGAGCACTATGGGACTTAACTTCTAAGGTAATCAGTCCCCTAGAACTCTGAAGTACTTAAACCTATAGACATCACACACATCCATGCCCGAGGCAGGATTCGAACGTGCGACCGGAGCGGGCGCGCGATTCCAGACTGTGGACCCTAGAACCGCTCGGCCACCGCCGCCGGCTACACTAACAACTGCGGCAGGTAACTGGGGCGTAAACGGCCGCAAGGCAGAAAATACCACTGGTGCAGTTCACTGATACGTAACAACCAATTTAATAGTTAAAGATCACACAGGAAGACGGCTGCAAAATTTCGCCGACTATAACACACCGTACGTTGCTGCTAGCCGGACCGCCCCAGGAAGTAACAACTGACAATGAACGAAGAGATGTCACAGCAGTTGAGGTTTCATAACAGGTTAACCGATCACTCAACTTCAGGTTCGGTGGACAACGAACTTTGTAGCTCTCGGAGCTAGCGCCTCACAACCCGAGTGCTCGTGCACGGCTCCAGCGGTCACGGCCTGATGCCGCTCCGCGGAGACTTCCTCGCTGCTGTGTCCCAACCCACCGACTACTTGCGGCATGCAGACAGCTTTAAAATAGCTGCACAGTCAAAACCACACAAGCTACACACGGTTCCACGAAAACACTTCCACAAACAACTCGAACAGTACTAAAACCAGTGACTGTGGAACAAAAAGGGCGAATCACAAGTCGACACGCACGGAGAACGCAGAAGCGGTCGGCGACCAAATACACGTCGTCCGATGAGACCGACCGAACGACTAACCAAGGCCGTCCCCTCTCAAATCATGTGTGTCGGCAACAGTCGGGCGAGTCATGGCTGTCCGGACCTCACTGCTGCTCCGTCCCGACTTAACTCCCGACACTCGATGACCCAGAAATACTCTCCTGGAAATTGAAATAAGAACACCGTGAATTCATTGTCCCAGGAAGGGGAAACTTTATTGACACATTCCTGGGGTCAGATACATCACATCACACTGACAGAACCACAGGCACATAGACACAGGCAACAGAGCATGCACAATGTCGGCACTCGTACAGTGTATACCCACCTTTCGCAGCAATGCAGGCTGCTATTCTCCTATGGAGACGATCGTAGAGATGCTGGATGTAGTCCTGTGGAACGGCTTGCCATGCCATTTCCACCTAGCGCCTCAGTTGGACCAGCGTTCGTGCTGGACGTGCAGACCGCGTGAGACGACGCTTCATCCAGTCCCAAACATGCTCAATGGGGGACAGATCCGGAGATCTTGCTGGCCAGGGTAGTTGACTTACACCTTCTAGAGCACGTTGGGTGGCACGGGATACATGCGGACGTGCATTGTCCTGTTGCAACAGCAAGTTCCCTTGCCGGTCTAGGAATGGTAGAACGATGGGTTCGATGACGGTTTGGATGTACCGTGCACTATTCAGTGTCCCCTCGACGATCACCAGAGGTGTACGGCCAGTGTAGGAGATCGCTCCCCACACCATGATGCTAGGTGTTGGCCCTGTGTGCCTTGGTCGTATGCAGTCCTGATTGTGGTGCTCACCTCCACGGCGACAAACACGCATACGACCATCATTGGCACCAAGGCAGAAGCGACTCTCATCGCTGAAGACGACACGTCTCCATTCGTCCCTCCATTCACGCCTGTCGCGACACCACTGGAGGCGGGCTGCACGATGTTGGGGCGTGAGCGGAAGACGGCCTAACGGTGTGCGGGACCGTATCCCAGCTTCATGGAGACGGTTGCGAATGGTCCTCGCCGATACCCCAGCAGCCACAGTGTCCTTAATTTGCCGGGAAGTGGCGGTGCGGTCCCCTACGGCACTGTGTAGGATCCTACGGTCTCGGCGTGCATCAGTGCGTCGCTGCGGTCCGGTCCCAGGTCGACGGGCACGTGCACCTTCCGCCGACCACTGGCGACAACATCGATGTACTGTGGAGAGCTCACGCCCCACGTGTTGAGCAATTCGGCGGTACGTCCACCCGGCCTCCCGCATGTCCACGCTTTCGCGGCATGCTACCAGTGTTAAAGACTGCGATGGAGCTCCATATGCCACGGCAAACTGGCTGACACTGACGGCGGCGGTGCACAAATGCTGCGCAGCTAGCGCCATTCGACGGCCAACACCGCGGTTCCTGGTGTGTCCGCTGTGCCATACGTGTGATCATTGCTTGTACAGCCCTCTCGCAGTGTCCGGAGCAAGTATGGTGGGTCTGACACACGGGTGTCAATGTGTTCTTTTTTCCATTTCCAGGAGTGTAGTAGCGGTCGCCCCAAAGATAGTACGACAGTGCTCTTATCGATAAGACCTGCTGCTGGCACTCATGGGCAGGCAAGCCAGCCACTTAGTAACGCCAGTAAATCGAATAAGAAACGGGATGGCAGTACCGCAAATACTAGACGTCAACCAATAAATGGCAAGAACACGGGCCGCACACGGCTCAGTTTAATTGGTGACGCTGCGTCATGCAGCACACTAACAGTGCTATATTAAAACAGTACGCATTAACTTACGTTTTCTACTTTGCTAGCTGCCATTCAGAGCACCAACTGGGAATTTTGCCCAAACCATCTTTTATCCTGCTAGAGTCACTTCACCCACCCGTACTCCACGTCATCATCAGGAAAAAGCCGCAGACTGCAGCCTATACTGTCTGCTAGATGATTAATGCATATAGAAAATAATAGCCGTCCCATTACCCAGGACACAGCACTAATAAAGAACGAATGAAACTCATCAAAACGGAATTTCAAGTCAATATGTCCATACAAATAGTGAAATGCTTCAGCAAATCTGAAGTCAGATCCCCTTTTCAAGTCAATTCCCGCTACAACTTCACGTAAAACGTAAGTTAACGAGTGCACATTACTAATTTGACGGCTGCGATGTAACGGGATGGAGTGTAATCATTGTGGTAAGTATTATATCAGTGAAGCCGGTCCACTTTTAATGTGAGGCTTAAGGATCTTTTACAACTAAGTGACAAAACTTGGTTTACACTTAGTGGAAACAGGCCATGCTGTAGAGAGCATTGAGAAAAGTATGTGTATTCACCACAGAGGGCAAAAAGGGCGTACTCTTTATTGGAAGTGTTTGAGATTCATAAAGTCCAAAATCAGAAACCTGCAAAAGTGCCCATTGCCTGCTTCGCTTTATTTGATAATGTTGTAAATCAATTGCTTGACGTCTCTTGTATGTATATCTTGCCCTGTCGTTACATAGCATAGACTGCATCACATATTTGCTCCTTTTTCCGTCCGAGGCTCGTTTCAATCTCGAGTTTGATTGTGCCTTCTCTGTATATGTAATTAATTTCATTAACAAGATAATCTTATTAAATGAGTGTTACAATATTTGTCGTAGAGGCTTGAGACCCTCTGGAAGGTAAGTTTTCCGACTTGTCGCCTATTCTGCATTCTGGCGGTTACGCCAACAGTTGCACAAGATTGGTTGTAATTCAATATTTTGTTTTCATCCTTTTCGCTTCTTTCCATAGTTATTCTAAAAACTTTATATTGTTTTATTGCTCCATAATCTTGAACATATTATTATTTTTATCTGAAATGGCAACAAGAGCGTCTCAGAATCACATATTATCGCTTAACCACAATTTCGAATTAAACTTTATTCATGTTTTTCATTATTACATATTATAAATGTAATAATTTTTGCATTTGGCAATCCTATAATGGACTTCACCTTTAGTACTTCTCATTTACTGCATTCCGTA
This sequence comes from Schistocerca gregaria, assembly GCF_023897955.1. Taxonomy (NCBI): domain Eukaryota; kingdom Metazoa; phylum Arthropoda; class Insecta; order Orthoptera; family Acrididae; genus Schistocerca; species Schistocerca gregaria. The sequence goes on from NC_064926.1 coordinate 428,462,931, forward strand.
TAGTTTTCTAATCGAAGAAAATGTTTAGACTTAAAGTAGCGATACCTAAGAAGCTAACGGCACAACTATATGTCGAGGCTACTGCACTGATGTTTGTTACGAACAAGCCCTTGACAGAATGACTCCGCCAGCAATCTCACCAAGTTTACACCATATTTAAAACATCTGCTACGGTGCTAAGCTGATTTTGCATATATTTTGTGGCCATGAGACTATGGCTTTATTATATTAGGACATGTTATAAAATAGGTGTGCGTCGTCATATTTCAAGCACATGTTTCCACATCCATGAAAATAATAATTTTTCGTTATCGCATGTTTTATTGTTTTAAGATATAATCTGTGCACTAGTTTTGTTTTTTTTCATATTTTTTACAGATACGAAATGGTCATTGCTGATCGAAACCGGTAGTCTAAGTCCAGTAGTTTTGTGGTCAGAAACGGAAATAAAAGAAATTTATTGTATATAACTTTATTGCAAATAAAATGGTATAGCATTGCCTCAGAAAAAGTAGGAAAATCTTTGGTAGATGTGATTTAGTTTATACGGCAGTGACTTAGGGATCGCGTTGTGGCCTGATTCCAAAACTGCAGGTCTTTTACAAACGCGGTATGAGCGAAACTTCATTTAGCTGAAATTTGTTACTAGGCAAATAACCTTACTGGGTAATCCATAGACGTGTGTCAACAGTGATTTCTCAGTTGAAGGATGAGAACGAAAATATTGACTACGGTGGAGGAGAGCTGAAGTGGCAGGGAGCTGGCTGGGGAGTGGAAAGGTACCATAAAATACAGTGTAGAAGTACAGGATTTTACTAACAAAAAATTAAACGTTTTACCCTGAACCAAAAATGCAATTAAATATAACCCTTTAAATGGATGATAGAAACATGATAATTAAAAATCAACCAAGTTCACCCGACGCTGGAGGGTCTAAACGAGATTATCAAACAATTCTAATACCGTACTAAGCAGTTGTCACCAAACTGTTAATCTCCCTGCGGTGTAGTTCTTTAGCAAATAATTCAAGATTATCGGTTTGACTATACTTAGCAACTACTGAAACGGTTTAAGTCCAGTGATAGCGGTCTTCCAAAGCTAAGCCGAAGTAATTTTAAATACTAATCAGTTGCGTATACTTGGTTATAAAGAGTCAAATAAAGAATCAAAAAACTGTTATTAGCAATTAAATAAGCGGCTTAAAATTCAGTAATAAATTTCTACTACCGCGAAGCCATTTCATCTAATACAATTTTCATTTAAGGTCACGTTTCCTCGTCCGTAAAGGCCAGTTTACTTATAACACTGACGAAACATAATAGGATTTACGACAAATACAGAGCAACAGACATAACGGCCGGAGGCCATTTAACACCTCTACATTTGATAAAAGTGCTTGAGGATTTACAGAAATTGGCAACTATTTGGGATGATCTTAAGCTTAAGCACAGATAGCCTTACAGCCTAATGGCTGAGCAACATATCAGCGTAAGCTTTTACTGCACGCCGTCTCTAGACGGTGACGCTTAGATTCACTCAGGGGGATTTACAAGAAATCATTTGCATGAAATCATGTATAATTAAGATATAAAACAAGAAAGTTAAAGCAGCAATAGCCGACAAAATATATAAATGAACCAGCTAAGCCCGGTGGGCAGTAACGGTAAATAAATGACAAGTTAATTACCCCACAGGTGGCTAGTTCGGAAAATAGTAAAGTAATGCGGACTTGATGTAATCAGATGGCTAGCTGTCATACAAGCATAGATACCCTTTCAACAGGTGTATTACAAAATCGTTTGATGAGTGGCACCAGATTGACCAAAGCATACAATGAGTCCCCTGATAAATAATGCGTTAAATAACGGCTACCCGTCCTGTAACACAAACAGGTATAGGCAGAATTAAACACTATCCTAATTAAACATAATGCCAGTGCGTAAAACAAGGTCGACAAGCAGTGAAAGCGTTAAACAGAAATCCAGTAAAATACAGGAAGCCAATGATTTAATTTAATTGTGTAAGCACTAAGCGTTAAACACTGCTCTAATGAAATGCCAAGCCATCAATGCACTACAGGTTAACGGACGCTGAATGAACACTATTTTCATAAAATACAAGACACTAGGTAATATATCAGCCAGTTTACAGTTAACCTTATCACTAAGAATAGTACTTTAATAAACTGCATTTTATATAGCTGGCAAACGTTGCATAAGCAAACAAAAATCGGGCAGGTAACCTAGGGAATGATGTGACAGAAAGCACGTCTTGCGCACAAAGAAACGCCACCTTAGATAGTGACATGGCGAGCGAACAACAAAATCTTAAATGTCCTCAAGTCGCGGAAATGTGTACAGAAAATCGGCCAGAAACAGATAATTACAGACCAATATCCTTAACATCGGTTTGTTGCAGGATTATTGAGCATATTCTCAGTTCGAATATAATGAAATTCCTTGAGACAGAGAAGTTGCTGTCCATGCATCAGCACGGCTTTAGAAAGCATCACTCCTGCGAAACGCAACTCGCCCTTTTTTTCACATGATATCTTGCAAACCATCGATGAAGGGTATCAGACAGATACCACATTCCTTGACTTCCGGGAAACGTTTGTCTCGGTGCCCCATTGCAGACTCCTAACTAAGGTACGAGAATATGGGATTGGTTCTCAAATATGCGAGTGGATCGAAGACTTCTTAAGTAATAGAACCCAGTACGTTGTCGTCGATGGTGAGTGTACATCGGAGGTGAGGGTATCATCTGGAGTGTCCCAGGGAAGTGTGGTAGGTCCGCCGTTGTTTTCTATCTACATAAATGATCTTTTGGATAGCGTGGATAGCAATGAGCGGCTGTTTGCTGATGATGCTGTGGTGTACGGGAAGGTGTTGTCGTTGAGTGACTGTAGGAGGATACAAGATGACTTGGACAGGATTTGTGATTTGTATAAAGAATGGCAGTTAACTCTAAATATAGATACATGTAAATTAATGCGGATCAATAGGAAAAAGAATCCCGTAATGTTTGAATGGCTCTGAGCACTATGGAACTTAACATTTGAGGTCATCAGTTCCCTAGAACTTAGAACTACTTAAACCTATCTAACCTAAGGATATCATACACGTCCATGCCGGAGGCAAGATTCGAACCTGCGACCGTAGCGCTCGCGCGGTTCCAGACTGAAGCGCCTAGAACCGCTCGGTCACACCGGCCGGTTCGTAATTTTTGAATACTCCATTAGTAGTTGCGCTTGACACAGTAACATCGATTAAATATTTGGGCCTAATATTGCAGAGCGATATGAAGTGGGACAAGCATGTAATGGCAGTTGTGGGGAAGGCGGATAGTCGTCTTTGGTTCATTGGTAGAATTTAGGGAACATGGAGTTCATCTGTAAAGGAGACCGCTTATAAAACACTAATATGACATATTCTGCTCGGGCGTTTGGGATCCCTATCAGGTCGGATTGAGGGAGGACATATAATCAATTCAGAGGCGGGCTGGTAGATTTGTTACTGGTAGGTTTGATCATCACGCGAGTGTTACGGAAATGCTTCAGGAACTCGAGTGGAAGTCTCCAGAGGAAAGGAGGCGTTCGTTTCGTGAATCGCTACTGAGGAAATTTAGAGAACCAGCATTTGAGGCTGACTGCATTACAATTTTACTGCCGACAACTTATATTTCGCTGAAAGACCACAATAATAAGAGAGATCAGGACTCGTACAGAGGCATATAGGCAGTCATTTTTCCCGTCGTTCTCTTTGGGAGTGGAACAGGGACAGAAGATGCTAGTTGTAATACGAGGTACCCTCCGCCACGCACCGTATGGTGGATTGTGGAGTATGTATGTAGATGTAGATGTAGATATAGATGTAGAAGATACAAACGAGAGCCTCTGGCTCACAACAGCAGAGCGGAGGAACGACACAAATATCAAGTAGGGCCGAGACTAACCAGGGTACAATGACTTACCCGTAGGTTGAGAAAAAATTACTGCCTGTTACAGAAAGGGCCTCATCACATAGTCCACAATATGGGCAAATCTTCAACGATCGAGTAGCTGATATCTGAACTGCAACTAACGTGAAGGCGCCATGGACCCTCAAGATGAGGCCGCTGCCTTCCAGCTATGTTCGGTCGAAGAGAGTGCTCACACGTCCTCGGAACACCCGGATCTCCGGTCAGGCTTCCTCTGGACCATAGGATCCAGCGACACCAGGGACAAGAATCTCGCTTTCTCACAAAAAAATAATTATACATCCCATTCTTTGCAGAAATCTGAATGAAAAAAAATAAAGCAAGTCTTCACAGATTATTAAAACGATAAAAAATACCATCAGTCTATTTGATGATAATATCGGTAAAACGTTTTATTTAATACCGTATTTCTAAAGCTGGATCTACAGATGTTACTGATTTTATGATTACTATGAACTGTAGGTATCAATAAAAGTTATTTCTGAGTGCAATTCTGCTGTCGGGAGATTTGGGAAGCAGAACAGTTCAAGTGGAAGAAGGTAAAGACACAGTACTAAAAACCGAACGAGAAATATTTGGTCAGATACGCTCACTTAACCCTGGAAAAGAAACAAAAAGGAAACTGTTCGACATTCCCACTTCCACCAAAGCAACTTACTCAGTTCTCGTGTATTCGTGAAATGTTACAAACAGACAAATCCACAATAGTCAAGACACTGAAATCGCAATTCCACATGGTTCGGGCGACACCTGTCGACGCCGAAATAGAGATCGCTTTCTCCTCCACACAAACCTTCGATAAAGTAGCTGAATCGTTTCTCAGAAAACCTTGTAAGTAGGCTGTTTAGGTTTTTTTAATGGTAACACCACGTAGCGCTCTGTATTAAAATCACTGGCTGTGCTGTGTGCAGTCTGTGGCTGGTTTGAATTGTTGTCTGGGCAGCTGGATGTTAACAGCGTTGCGCAGTTGGAGGTGAGCCGCCAGCAGTGGTGGATGTGGGGAGAGAGAAGGCGGATGTTATGAACTGATATATATATATATATATATATATATATATATATATATATATATATATATATATATTATGACTATTAAGGTAAATACATTGTTTGTTCTCTATTAAAATCTTTCATTCGCTAACTATGCCTATCAGTAGTTAGTGCCTTCCGTATTTTGAATCTTTCATTTAGCTGGCAGTAGTGGCGCTCGCTGTATTGCATTAGTTCGAGTAACGAAGATTTTTGGTGAGGTAAGTGATTTGTGAAAGGTATAGGCTAATGTTAGTCAGGGCCATTCTTTTGTAGGGATTTTTGAAAGTCAGATTGCGTTGCGCTAAAAAAATTGTGTGTCAGTTTAAGCACAGTCTTGTATAATTGTTCGAAGGGGACGTTTCATATGTCGACCCTTATCCGAGGATACCTCACTGGAATCTTCTGATTTTTTCTTGTAGTTTGTGTAATTAGTGTAGCTTTTGTTTATTGCTAGCGCGTATTCATAGAGAATTTCCTTTGTAGTTGCAGTCTTTCATTGTTGTACAGTAAAACAGTTGTAGCATGTAGTTTTGCACGAAGTATTTCGCAGCTGCGCTTGCAATTAATTAGATATTATTTTCAGTGCTATGTTAATGTGTTCTCTTATTTTTGCTCTTCAAATTGTGGTTTTCTGTGTTATCGTGTGAAATATTGTGACAATAATGGCGTGTGAAAAACGTAACACTAGGGTCCAAAGTAAACTGAGAAATAATAGTGACGACGAGCGTAGCTTACCAGCACCACTGTGTAATGAATTAACAGACATTCAAAGTAGTAATTTGGTAACTATGCATAGGGAAATGGAGCGGGCGTCAAATAATGGTGTAGACAGTGAAACATAGTGAACAGGGAAGCATTATCGATTAATCGGTCGCCAGCAGCTCGCCTCAGGAATCTGGAATGACAGAGCAAAATCTTGCAAATACTGTAGATTCAGGTTTTGCGTCCTCACCATTTTCTCAAATAAGTCAAGACACATTTTCTGTTTTTCAAACTGCGAATATTTCCGGTTCAAATGCATTGCCGAATAGCACTAAGGAACATGTTTCAGACACCAGTGCATTGTTATTACAATTAATGCAACAAATGGGACAAAAGCTTCAAAAGTTAGACACAATGGAACAAAATCAGAGACAAACAATGCAAAAGCTTCCAACGTTAGACACAATGGAACAAAATCAGAGACAAACACAGCAAAAGTTAGACGCAATGGAACAAAAGCTTCAAACGTTAGACTCAGTGGAACATACGCTTGAACAATCACATGAAGATTTAACTACTGAATTACATAAAATCGAATCGAAATGTCAAAAAGTCTGTAATGACGTAAAAACACTAATGTGTGAGCATTTCCAACCTATTTTTTCGCGGCATGAAAATGCATTACAGAATCACGAAGCAGCCATAAAAGATCTGCAAACTATTGTTCATGAAAATCATGAGACCTTGCTAGCTAAAATTGACTCAGTTGCATCTACCGATTCGGTTACTCAACTTGCAAAAACTAAAGAAAACTTAAAGGACACAGTAGATACTCTGAAAATTGGTTCAGAAAGACACATGGAGGAAATTAGTTCATTATCAGAGAAAGTAGTTGAACTTTCGGATCAGCTAAATAATTTATCTACGAAGGTAGATGATAATCTGAATGACACAAAACCGGTAGTCTTTAATGACACAGAAGAGTGCGAGCAAATTAGGAAATTCAAACAAAATCTGAATCAAATTAATACGCAACACCAAAGAGAAATCCGGGAAGTACAAGATCAGCTGACACAGGTAATACAAGAATTACGTATTTCAGAGGACACTCGCGCTCCAATACGGGAAGAGGGACATAGAAATACGGAACTGCCACAAAATAATAACACAGGGCACTTTGGAGATTATGAAAGAAATCGGCAAGGTACACCGAATTTTGAGATGGAACCGCCGAAACGACGTAACAGTGACCGACATGCGACTCGCCGACATGATGATTTTGACTATAAGTTGTTCATTACTACACGTAAATTCAAAACATTTAAGAATTCTGGCAACGACATTCATCCACAAGCGTGGCTCCATCAATTCTCTCATTGTTTTCCTCCCAACTGGTCACTAGAGCACAGATTAGAATTTATGTGTGGCTACTTACATTATGAACCAGCTGTCAAGAATGCGATCGGTCATTCACGATTGCCACAGTGAAGGAGAATTTTACCATGCCTTCCTCTCAGCATATTGGTCTGAAGCCACACAAGACCGAGTAAAACATGGCATCATAATGATGAAACATTTCGAACAATCTGAATTTTCCAGTCTTGTGAAATATTTTGAAGACATGTTGCATAAGAATCAGTACCTGTCAAACCCATAAAGCCCCTCAGAACTCATCCGCATTTGCTTAATAAAATTGCCTGAACATTTAAGGCATATTATTTTCGCAGGACGTTGCAAAGACGACATTGAAGCTTTTCAGGGACTCTTACAAGAATTAGAAATTGACACTGACAATCGCGGAACGCGAAAACAGGAACACAACAATTACAGGTCACATCCGTCGTAATTCCACGATGAAAGAAGTAATAACTGGACATGACAAGGCTATTCTCACAACACAAATCGTGACCAAAACAGACACCACCCATATGACAACCACTGGAAGAGTAATAATAGTTACAGAGAAAGATCGCATTTCCGTAGTAATGAATATGACAGATATAACCATAGAAACAGACAATATGGGAACAAAAACAATTATTATCAATGGAGACCATAAAACATTTCACTTCACATTTCTAGTATGCTTTGTCACATTGAGAAACTGTTAACATGCAACAATGTTTTGAAGTTAGCTATCCAGTCTAGAACCTAGGGAACATTTTTAAACATAAATTACGAATGCATTGTTATAGTGAACAGACGACACAGTGTTGTTATTTGTACATTCTTGCTTGTTAGTTGCACGATTACGAAACGACTATAAGGCTTACATACTTAGAACATATACTGTTAATGAGATTTTAATGAAACATTTTGGTTTACTTGAAAAGACATACTTTATTTGAAGTAGTTTCTGTGAGATTAAAGATATGTTAGCATTTGGTTTCTTTGATAGCTACACGATTATATCACGACGCTACTAATGTGTGACACAATTTACATTGTGCTTTTGCGGTGTGTCTGTTTTATATCTGCACAGTTTTTCTGAATTCTTCTGGAAAGGAAAAAATGTTTTAGTAGTAACTTTGTGGGTATAGCTACAATGAGACAGCCTTTTCTGTAGCACAAGAATACGTTACAGTACAGTACTTACTTTATCACGGCAATAACCGTAGTAACTAAGATATCTATACGCAAAGCATTTCACATTTGTTTATCATGAGGTAAGTACATTGAATTCTGCAGAATTTAGCTTTCGGAGGACGATAACTACGATACTTCCACAGAGATTATCTTACAACAAGAAGCACAGTTTAGCGCTACAGTACACGTATTTGACTAGTTAATTTTGTACTTAAAATATTTATTTTGAAAGATATTTGAAGTACAATGATACAAAGGTTTTCCGTGATACATTTCATTCCATAGCTGTAATCTGTAACACCTGAGCATATAATTACATTAATCCTCATGGGGGTACACGCCTACTTTGTGTACCATGTGTTTGGCAAGCACAAGGAGCCCTAGCTAATATGGTATTTGCTTATACAATTTTACACATCGGTGCCATATTTCTCTAACACAGAATTACACAGCTATCTGATCATTTAACTAAGAGAGACATCAGTGACAGATGTTTACGTAATTACACAGTTGGATAACTTCACATTTATGAAATTGTATTTTGTCCATACTTTGTGAAATGTTCATTTTTTTTCAGAATCATTGTGATACTATGAGAGCTTTGAATGACATATTTGGAACGGGATCATGATTTTTAAAGTACCTTTGAGGCAGATGACACTTTTGACATGAGCAGAGAATTTTTTTAGGTTTTGAAATTATTGGAGGAAGCTGCAACGATTTTGAGATTTGAATGCGGTGTTATGATGTTATTATTACGACGACGACGATGTGAATTATGCTGCTGAGGTATGTTTAAGCTAATGCTGTATGAGTTATTTGGTTATGCAACATATCTGTTATGATGAAATATTGAAGACGTGTCGACGAATATGTATATGTGTAATAAGGTAAGGAATAATGAGTAGTGGTTAGGGACTCTGGTTTGTGAAAAATGATGTTGGAAACCGACAATCGTACTTTAAGAGTTATGAAATGTGTGTATATGCGTGAATGTAATACTATACAGTCGAAATTTTTTTTGGACACTATTATATTTATAGGATTTTGTTTCTACAGATTTGTAACGCAAATTCTTGACCTGTGAAATATTTTTATATGAGATTGTCTCTGTAGCTGAAACTGCTGTCGTAATATTTCGGTAAGTTAAGTGACCACCTGCACGTAATGCGTCGTGGGAACCCAGCTGCGCGACAGACGCCTTGAAAAAAGCCATTAGTGTGTGCCTGTCAGAGGCACAGGTGGAGAGAAAAGAGGCCATTATCCTCGCAATTGACATTGCTTTGTAGAAAACATCGTAAATACGACACCCTCAAACTTGAAACCATGATTACGCTGTAGAGTTCTTAATTTATGATATTTACTGAAATGAAATGATGAGAAACGTTTCATGTCTATTGTCTTGCTAGTTGGAAGATTGTTTACTACATTATGAAATGCATTATGGCTAGCGAATGAAGTTTCACGCCTTGCTTTGCCTATTTTGTTTAATATCTAGTTTCTAGCTGCACTTCAGTATTGGTTAAAATAAAAATTTATAGATCTACTAATATAAATATTTTCTGTCAACAGATCCAGTATATAATAATAATGTGATATACTTCCAAAAATGAGAGAGCACAAAAAGACATTTCCCCTCACAGGAACTGCATACATATTTTTTTTATCAAGTTCCTCGTAATTTCATAGAATAAGTTTTTGTGGTGCACCACTTTAATTACATAGACATTAAGATGTGAATATACATTTCCCTTACCTGCATTGTTGTCTTTAGTGTAATATTTTTTCAGCATGAGCTTTGTCATGTTTAGATATAAGTTATTGGATTTGCTGCTGCTGTTTGCCAGGCATAGTGTTAATGAATTTGACTTTGTATTACTTCGTTAAGCAAGTTTTACTACCGATTTATTTTCTTGTTTGCTGCACAGTGCCTTATATTAGTTGTAATATTGCAATTGCTTTGCCAATTTCCATTTTTTTGTCATTGCTGTTTGTGTTAATTGTTTTGAGCTGCTGCATTGCCTCGTCCCTTAGTTACGCATCTGAGCTCAGTAGATTTAAGTTAGCTTAAGAGGGCATAGACTATATAAGAGAATGAGTTGCGATGAATTGGAAGGTATGCATTGAGAAGCTATAAGAAAATGGTTTGGCTAAAAAAGTATTTTGAAAGAGGATAGGAAGAAAAAAAAGTAGGGTTTAAGGACAGCAGGTTTAGGTAGGATTTTCTTGGAAATAAATGATGAAGTTAGATAATGCAAAATAAATAATGAGGTAATAAATATGTGAACATATAAATACAAAAAGCATGCTTGGATAGAATTTTTTGATGGAAACAAATGTTGAAATAAGATGAAATATCTATGGAATGAAGTTTTGGGTTGGACAGCAGTACCAAATGTTACACTAAAAACAAACCCTGTCCTTTCCTTGTGTTATCCCATTATGTGTTTGTGTACCCTTGTTATTTATGTTCTTCCGGTCTTTATATGTTTATCTGATAAGACTTGTGTTGCAGAATTTTTCTAATACTCAGCTACATGAACTATGATGAGGAATACTGTTATCCTTAAATATAATTTGCATTAATAATATGTTATTTACTTTGAAAAGATGTTAGACATTGTTAATTCTGTTCTGTTTTAATGCTCATGTGTGAAGTTTATGTTTCAAAAGTTATTCTGATCTTTATGTATGTACTTATGTCATAATTTTTGTAACACTGATGTGCATGTTTATTTCTATTCTTCTGTAAAGCCTGTTTCAGTTTGAAGAGGAAAAATGACAATGTTAAATTAAATGTAGATGGCACCTCTATAGACTGTGTAACAAATGCAAAATTTCTAGGAATGAATATTGACTCTCAGCTGAAGTGGTGTGAACACACAAAGGTACTTGCAATCAGAATGCCATCAGCATGTTATGCCCTTAGAATTCTATCATCTGTGTGTAACATGCAGTGTCATTTAGTTACATATTATTCATATGTACACTCAATTCTTAGCTATGGCATTCTTTTTTGGGGAACAAATCCACAAAATATGAACACAATTTTCAAACTCCAGAAAAGAGCCATAAGAATAATAACCAGAAATAGTAGTCGAGCTCATTGTAAAGATCTGTTCAAAACACTGGGAATTTTAACTGCTCCATGTGAACACATTTACCAGTCAGTTGTACACATCAAAAGTAACACTGGCAATTACTGCACAAACAGCTCTGTCCATGACCATGAAACAAGAGATAGACTCAACTTACATTTACCAAGAAAAAATAAACATAAAACTCAAAACAGCATTTTCTACCAAGGAATAAAACTGTACAATAAATTACCAAAAGAGATTAAAGAAATTTCAAAAATACACTTATTTAAGAAGGCAGCTAAAAAGTACCTGTTATGCAATACATTTTATACATTGAAGGATTACTTAGATAAAGCAGAGTAGGGGTTTGATAAAAAAAATGTTATACAAACAAATAATAATAATAATAATGATTATAAAACATCCAATATTCCACATAACACCTTCACTTTATTATTTTTCTTCTTTTTTCCTTTCTAGAGACACTCTCCCCTCAAGCTATGCATAGCACAATACTAACACTTCTTCCTCTTTCTGAGCTCAACATCTCACTCATTATGAAGGGATGCTGACTCAGTTTTTCAGGATAGTAAATGGGAACTTGCAGTACAGAAAATGGCCCAAGGATCACCTGTGTGTGTGTGTGTGTGTGTGTGTGTGTGTGTGTGTGTGTGTATGTAGTGAGTGAAGTGTTATGAAACAATGTGTGTATAGTGTGTGCAGTGACTGATAGTGAAATATGAGTGAATAGTGTGGCATTACACTATTTAATGAGTTATTTGTAAATAAATTATTGTATACCAGGAGTAAAATCTAATGATTGTCTCTAACTAGAAGTCTGTAAATATATGTGTATACGAATTAGCTTATTGTAAATTGATCTAAGCTTGTAAATACTTTGACATGTCCTATATCCTTGTAAAAAGAGATCTACGGATGAATAAAACTACTACTACTACTACTACTACTGTTTTACTACAAAAGTTATCTGTATTACTATGTTCTTTAAAGATATATTTTGTACCTTTGTTACTGTATTCTTATGTTATAAAATTGTAATTGACACCAGTTCATCAATTTAAGTAACTTGTAAGTTACATTTCACTGCACACGTTTCTGTTGGTCATAGTATATGGACAATATGTGAGAAGTACGGACTGATAGTGTTTTTGCACGTGTGTTAATAATTCAGAAAAGGACTGGATAACAGCATTGCTGGTTCTAATTACAATAAAAAAGAACTTTGTGCATGCACAAGTGGTGGTTTATGGACTTGCTATATTGTCCACAAGACTCTTCGATGGTGATTGTGCACCTGCACAGTTGCAACAGATGGCTGCTGGCCATCTCTACAAGGATTGAAGTGGGTCTGCACCTTCGATGGCCCACCAATACCATTATTTCTACAAGGACTGCAGTGGGTCTGCATCTCTGGTGGCCCACCAATATCATAATCTCTACTAGGACTACGGTGGGTCTGCTCTGTGATGACCAACCTTCCAATATTCTTCAAAACTTCGACTGACTCTGCTGTGGGTTTGCACTGTTGTGGCCCATTACCTGTCAGCATGTCTTTCCGTTGGAAGGAAAACACTACTTCTTCAAGACTGCATGGAAATCCACTACTTCCGTGTGCATTTTCTTTTACTGCTCAGACATTGGGCAAAAACACTGCTATTTTACTGTGATGAACGATCAGGACTGTCTTTATGGACTGTGAGAAAATTTTAGCTTTTGACCAACATTGTATCGATAAGTGCGTGCATTTTGTAGGGATTTTTGAAAGTCAGATTGCGTTGCGCTAAAAATATTGTGTGTCAGTTTAAGCACAGTCTTGTATAATTGTTCGAAGGGGACATTTCAACCTTATACAAGTATTGCTGCTGAGGTATATATTACGTTTTATCGATGTCTATCGCTATCAATGAAAGGTTATGGACGGAAAAATCGACAAGTGTCTGATAGTCCATGTAGAATTACAGGACCTCTACAACCTAGACTTACAGATTTGTTCGGATGTCTTGAGAATTATCGCTTAAGCAGGCTTTGGTACACTTCTTACTCGATCAGTGAAAGAATGCCCGTTTCGTATCAATAATAGAAATGATGATATTCTTTATAATGGTTGGGAAAGAAAAATCACTTAAATGTGAAGAAACTGGTTATGAATGCCAAAATGAAGAAACACATATATGATTCACTTTCCATGACAGCGATATGCCATCAGCTTCAAAATTTTTTTCCTCTGACACTGATGATTTCATAGTTCTGCTGCCCATTATTCATGAAGTTTCAGAATTTGAAATTTGGTTGTAGTAGCATTCCTCACATTTACGAACTGCTATTACACCGCCAGTTTCTACAATAAAGGAAATGTCAACCCTTGTAAAACTGTTTAAGAAAACAAAACCTACAAAAAACTTTTGCGTCATTGACGAATGGTGCTGTCATTTTCATCCATGAAACAATTTAGATAGTTCAAGGGTGAATGCTCTGCTCTATGACGTAAGGCAGTGCACATGCGAGGTATCATATTATCTAGATGAATCATTCAGCCAAGAAAGACAATGACCAATTCATAAAAAAAATTAAATTTCAGTTGAAATTTGATTCCGTTACGCTGGAAATGAAGTTGACAATACTACGGGTTACAGATAAGGTAATAATGATGCCAGTCCCTAACTTTTTATTTGAGTATGGCAACTTCTGATTATAAAACAGTTTCTGTTAACTGGGCGCAGATGCGTCGCGTGTCTACAACGCGATTTTGTAAATGTCCCCAAAGCAAAGTCTCTTCATAGTTCTAGAGACAAACGGAAATAAATTACTTTGATTACGATTTGGAAGCTTTGGCAGTCCTTTTCGCCCCGGAAAACTTCAACTTTTATTTGGAGAATACGAAACTCAGATTAGAAACAGATAATTAGGCACCGCTTTGAGGTCTACCTACTGTTTACGCCAACAGCCGTTTAATACGCTCAGTCGACTGTCGTCTTAGTAGTAAAGATTAAGTGAATTAAAACTTCATAGACGATGCCGTATTTTTACACGCATCTCAGTGTTTCTCACGCCCTGCCTCTTAAACTACAGGTGGTACAATGATATGTTGGGCGAGGGGGGGATGTATATATTAAGCGACATATTTGAATACCGTTTGCAAAATGTGTTATGAATACACATATTAGCGAAGAAATACTAGATTTAAACGTCATGCACAACGCCGCATCTCACTGTTTATGACGTCATATTTCCTGAACTATGTGTGGTACTATGATTTAATTTTGTAGGTTCATTTAGCGTCATATGTCGATACTGCCTACGAAATTTATTGCGAATGGAATTAGCACCACATAAGTAATAAATTTAAAAGTCAGGCAAGATACAGCAGTTTTTCACATATCTCATTGCTTATGACGTCATATCTCATGAACTGTGATACCTGGTGACTCTTACCCAAACAGCGATTGTTGCCTGACAGTAAGAGATATATGTAGGAAGTCTGGTTCAAATCCTTTCAGTGTTTTAACAGGAAATGTAGAACATACGCACATCATACATCAAATTTTATAATATGTACGGATTCCTGCTTCTGAAGCATCTGATTCTGAGTAACTCTTAGCTCTCTGTATTTTAAATTGTCCACTACATTAAATTGTTTATATTTTGAAATAAACATATTAATAGGCTTTAAAATGTAATTTTCTCAATTATTAATGTGTTTTTAAACAAAATATGTAAAAGGTATATGTAAAGGTATTTGAATACTGCTGATTTGTTATTAATATATTGTACATTTATGTAGTTGAAATTATTGCAGGTTTCAAAACGTATAATACTGACTATAGATTTTAAATTTCGTAAAAAGTTTTATATTTATTAGTAAAAAATTATTATTATTTATGTTTCACAAGCTGCGACATGCTCGCGAATAAAAACAGTAATCCGAATATAGAATAAATTTCCTATACTCAACGTCAGTGGTCAGAAATTTTTTGTCATCAGACTTCCTGTTTCAGTCTATAATGACCATCTTCAGATCTGTTCTATGAAAACATGTCCTAATGTGCTGCAGCCATAGTGACATCGTCAAAAGTTACACACAATTAGCACCAGCATCGTCAAATATGTATAAATAACACCACATGTAACAGTCATCTTGCGAGCAGCAATACTGTTCAAAACAAACTGCCCACAGACGTAAAGTAAAGGAAATTTATATTATTTAGGTTGTTCTTTTTGTGGTCTTCAGTCCTGAGACTGGTTTTATGCAGCTCTCCATGTTACTCCATCCTGTAAAAGATGCTTCATCTCCCAGTATGTACTGCAGCCTACATCCTTCTGAATCTGCTTAGTGTATTCATCTCCAGGTCTCCCTCTACGATTTTTACCCTTCACGCTGCCTTCCAATACTAAATTGGTGATCCCTTGATGCCTCAGAACCTGTCCTGCCAAACGGTTCCTTCTTCTAATCAAGTAGTGCCACAAACTCCTCTTCTCCCCAATTCTATTCAATACCTCCTCATTAGTTATGTGATCTACCCATCTAATCTTCAGCATTCTTCTGTAGCACTACATTTCGAAAGCTTCTCTTCTCTTCTTGTCCAAACTATTTATCGTCCACGTTTCACTTCCATACATGGCTACACTCCATACAAATACTTTCAGAAAAGACTTCCTGACACTTAAATCTATACTCGAAGTTAACCAATTTCTCTTCTTCGAAACGCTTTCCTTGCTATTGCCAGTCTACATTTTATATCCTCTCTACTTCGACCATCATCAGTTATTTTGCTCCTCAAGTAGCAAAACTCCTGTACTACTTTAAGTGTCTGACTTCTTAATCTAATTCCCCCAGAATCACCCGATTTAATTCGACTACATTCCATTATCCTCATTTTGCTTTCGTTGATGTTAATCTTATACTCTTCTTACAAGACACTGTCCATTCCGTTCAACTGCTCTTCCAGGTCCTTTGCTGTCTCTACCAGAATTACAGTGTCATAGGTGAACCTCAAAGTTTTTATTTCTTCTCGATGGCTTTTAATACCTATTCCGAATTTTTCTTTTATTTCCTTCAATGCTTGCTCAATATACAGATTGAATAACATTGGAGAGAGGCTACAACCCTGTCTCACTCCTCTCCCAACCACTGCTTCCCTTCCGTGCCCATAGACTCTTATAATTGCCATCTCGTTTCTGTACAAATTGTAATTTTATTTATGTTATTGGCCACAAATAAGACTACTGGCATTAGAGTTGCAGTTTTTCATTAGTTTTGAAACAACGTTATATTTACACAATTATAATAACAATTTATTGTACTATATTCCCACCTTATTTTTATTAAAATTGTAAATGTTATTGTTATAAATATTAATATCATATAATCAAAATGGATCCTCGACACTATAGTTCATTTGTCTTTCTCTTCTACAAGGAGAAAAGAGAATGCACATCCTCTTTTACTCGGCGACTGTCTCACAGGGAGTTATTCTGTACCTTTCTCTATCACAAATTTCTACATTCAGTGTTTCTTCATTGCACCATGCTCAATTGATGAAACTTCAAATCGTGAGGACCCTTACATTTGTCTACTTTTCCTGACGCAGCTCTATACCATCGTATAAGCAAGAAAATTATCTACGTTGTTATATATCATTACGTAGGGAACCTGATGAGGATAGTTTACTCACTCACATTTACTTGTTGACAGGTAAATGTTTTCTTTAAACAAGAGTGACGTATTGTGTGTGTATTAGATTCACTAGCTGGCATTAATCTTCGATAAGTTATTTTACCAAAAGCAAGGCACTTCTGTGTATTTTCTGTAAAGTCGTATTCGGAACTTTAATTTGCTCCATAATTTTTCACTAGAGTAGAATGTAATTTATTGATTCAGGTAATGCAGATTTTTAGACCTCTATGTTATGGAAATATGTATTAGTTCATTTGATACCTGTGCTACTGTTCATTTTAATTTTATTGTTAACAGGGTATTATTGTCATGCTGATTTATGCAGGTGCAACATAGATTATTAGTTGTTTGTTACGATGGTATGTTGGTGAATAAAAAGATAAACATTTACGTAACTGAGCTTCTTATTGCTGCATCAGTTCGCAACTTCAGGTGCAGTTTACGCCAGCACTGTAGTTAAATGCCACGCATTTAATTCCACTTTTGCCTCTTTGCGACAGCCATATGTATTTCACCTTTACAGTTTTAATGGACATTTGAACTTTAATTACTGGATATGACATCAGCTGGTTAGCTCCTGGTTCATGTAACATGTTTTAATTAATGTGTCCAAGTAAGTAATGGTTTCAGTTTCCAATTGGAAAGTTTAATTACTTTATATCATAATTGCTAGCCACAAATTAAGGTTTTTTTTATAATATTTTGGGTAGCATCATGTACTTTTAAAGAAGAGACTCATATTAGTATAGAAATCTACGTCGAAATTATACAAATAAACTTCTAGTAAGTGATTATTTGCTAACTTTATTAATAGAAGCTCGCTCACAGTGGCATATTTGTGGCTTAAATTTATATTCAGTGATGACACAGTCTGTTTTTCCGAAACGCGTTTCATGGCTGTCAGTCAGTATTTTATATATTCTCGTCACCAATTATGCTACTGCCCAAATAACTGTAGTGTCTCACTTTTTAATCTGATATAACATCACCTGATTTAATTTTAGATATTCCATTACTCTTGTTTTGCTTTCGTTGATGCTCATCTTAGTTCTTTGCCTCCACTGATAGAATTACAATGTCATCGGCAAACCTCAACGTTTTTGTTCCTTCTTCCTGAATTTAAATTCCTTCTGCAAATTTTTCTTTGGTTTCGTTAACTGCTTTCTCAATTTACAGAATGAAAAACATTGTGTATAGGCGTGTACCCTGTGTCATTTCCCTCTCATCCACTCGTTCCCTTTCATGCCCTTCGACACTTGTACTTGCCCTGAAGGAAATGAATACCGACACCTGTAGTTTTATAAATTATTTTATTGGATTGCCAGTTTCGGCGCCTTATTGGCACCATCTCGAGGTCCCTATACATATAGCTATATAAGTCATCTAAACGTCCACGCTATTCTAAACAACAAGCGAAAAACGGGCCTAAAATTCAATAAATTTACATCAAATAGAGATTTAATTATAAAAGTGCTTAAGCCCTGGTGGCTTTCTGTCGAAATCATTAAAAAAGCTTTAGTAGTTACTCAAAGTTAGGTTACAATAACTTTACATATAGGTAATTTCACTGTCAGTGATCTCTTCAGTATGATCACTATGCAAAAACCACGTATCAAGAACTTACGTAACTAAAATTAGCAGACACAAATCTTCTACAACCATGTAGCAATAACTCCGCGCCGTCTGTGTCTTTCAACTTTGTAAGCGCCTGCTGCCTTGAACTACATTAGGAGGGGGAGTAGTGTGACCTTGGAGATCTTGCAATAGCATCGTTGATTTGACAGGAAAACCACTGCTACTACTACTACTACTACTACTACTACTACTAAAAAATCGTTGATTTCAGGCTGAAATTGTTCAAGTACTGTGTTATGTAAGCTTACCACAATAGCTATTAAATACTTACGGAAAATAATTGTAAGTGGTACCTATTTGTGCTCCGCTACCACAGAATTAAGAGCAAAGAACGTAAATGACTTTTGTGAAGCAGTCCTTAAGTATCCATACATACAGACTTGGAAGGCATGGTGCATCTCGTAAACAAACGAAGGTGTGCACGATAATCTGTTTCCGAATATTAAGTGATTAAAAACTGTAATATTATGCTTGAAAGAAGGTAATACGCACACAGGTATCATCTACAGATGAATACGAAGTATAAGGTCAAATCGTTTACTCCTCCCATAAGACACCATAGCGCAAACAAAATTCAAAATAATACTACATGCTTCTGTAAGATGGTCTTACAAATGAAAAAATCTGTAATTTCTTTGTCTTTTTTTGAGTCACCAGTCTTGTAATTGGTTTGATGCGTCCCGCCACGAATTCCTCTGTCTTCATCTTAGAGTAGCAGTTGTAATTTATCTCCTCAGTTTTGCTGGGTGTATTTCAGTCTCTGTTTTCATGTACGGGTTTTGCCCTCTGCAGCTCCTCTAGAATAGTGAAAGTTATTTCCTGATATCTTATCACTTGTTCTATCATCCTGTCCCTTCTTCTTGAAAGTGTTTCAACTACATGTCTTTCCTCCCCGATTCTATGACGGACCTCCTCATTCCTTACCTTATCGCTCCACCTATTCCCATTGCGCTCTCAATAATACCACTCTTGCTTTTAATTTGACCGAAGGTTGTTTTTGCTTCTCTACATGCTGAGTGAGTCTTCGCGACACTCATTTCTTTTTCCATTTCTTCACATTTTAAAGCAGCCATTTTGCCTTAGCCTCCCGACACTTCCTGGTTCTTTCATTTTCAAGCGACTAAATTGCCCTGAAAATTTTTGTACTTCCTTCTGTCATCGATTAGCTAAAGTATATCTTCTGTTGCTCAAAATTTCTTTGCAGTTACCTTTTTCGTATCCACATTTTTCTTTTCAGCTTCTGGGCTCGCCCTTTTTGGAGATGTAAGTCTCTCTTCAGCCGACCTGCCTACTGAGCCATTCATTACCGCAGTACCTATAGCTTCAATGAACTTCAACCGCATTTCTCCATTTCTTAGTACTTCCGTATCCCACTTTTTAGTGGGCTGGTTCTTCCTGGCTGGTCTCTTAAACTTGAGCCACATCTGCATCAATACTAAATTGTGATCTGAGTCTTTACGTGCTCCTGGGTATGCCTTAAATCCAGTATCTGATTTCGGAACCTCTGCCACGATGTAACCAAACCGAAATCTTCCCGTATCTCTTGATATCTTCCTAGTGTGCCTTCTTGAACAAAGTATTCGATATTACTATCTGAAATTTATCGCAGAACTGAATTATCATTCTCTTCTCTTATTTCTACTATCGAGCCCATATTCTCCGCTAACTCTTTCTTCTACTCTTTCCTCGACAATCACACTCTATACCGCCTTAATTTACGGATGGCTAAATCAGAAATCAGAATACGTCACTACGTGTTGTGGTGAGATAAAAGATGGTATGACGTTCTCCATGGCAAGTTCGAATGAAAAACGCAAAGTAAAAGGGGAGCACAATTTTGGATAATCGTAGGCCGCACGTGAATTCAAATCACATTTATAAAACCTGAATACAAGCTGCGAGCACTCTTTTCCTGGAAGTTGTCGGGTGATTGCGCCCATCTCGGAAACACAAGTATCTAAATCACGTACATTGAGTATACTATTAGGAACAAGAGTGCTTCGAGTTCAGCTGCACAAAGTATCTCAACTGAAATAGCCGTACCCAGTGCTCTGACTGGCTGTCACTGATCAAAGGTTCCGTGTGACCCCAAAGACGTCGCCTTCATTGACTTGACGATCTAAGAGATTTGTGAAGTCACTTCTAGCTATTTCGTCAAGTGAAACACAAAATAAGTTCTGCAATAATTCGGCAACGTGCCACGTAAAGTGGAACCAATAAGAAGCAAAAACGCTCTGTACGTCACAAACAGAACGTGGGTGACACCATACTGTATTTATCGTGTGCAGTAGAAGGCCAGCTTCAGTGGGTTTTATGTTATGCCTTACACTATATGAATATATGTTGTTTCTAAGCATCATGGCCGGCCGCGGTGGTCTCGCGGTTCTAGGCGCGCAGTCCGGAACCGTGCGTCTGCTACGGTCGCAGGTTCGAATCCTGCCTCGGGCATGGATAAGTGTGATGTCCTTAGGTTAGTTAGGTTTAAGTAATTGTAAGTTCTAGGGGACTGATGACCACACCAGTTGAGTCCCATAGTGCTCAGACCCATTTGAACCATCTAAGCATCATGACATTCAATATCTGTAGACTACGTCATTATCGGCACGATTTGTAGTAATAGAATGACGGGAAACTACATATTTGTATAAGTTATTCCCACGTTATAACACACGCGTTATAGAAGTAAGCCATTTTAAGCCAACAGAACATATTCGAGAAAAAGTGTCGTTGCTGTTAGGACTTGCTGTAATTAAGTGCCAATTATTAAAATATCGGTGGTTACAACCTTTAGAAGACTGCAACATAAAATATAAGTCTTGTTGCTAAGCTTCAGCATAGCTTAGCTGGTAAGGCCGCTGCGTTATGGAGTAGTAGGGTTTTAAACTGGAAAGGGTTCTCGTCCCACTTTACCCAAATTTCTTTCCACCTTGGAATTTCGTAGGACTTTGTTATGAAATTAAATAGAAGTAACTTTTGTAGTATTTGATGTAACTGCTCTTTGTGTCAGCAGTAAGTGTTTTTCGATTTTTGGGACTTTCACAGTCAGGTGTTGTTATTGTTGTCTTCAGTGCTGAGACTGGTTTGATGCAGCTCTCCATGCTGCTCTGTCCTGTGCTAGCTTTTTCATCTCCCAGTACCTACTGCAACCTACATCCTTCTGAATCGGCTTAGTGTATTCATCTCTTGGTCTCCCTCTACGATTTTTACCCTCCACGCTGCCCTCCAATGCTAAATTTGTGATCCCTTGATGCCTCAGGACATGTCCTACCAACCGATCCCTTCTTCTAGTCAAGTTGTGCCACAAACTTCTCTTCTCCCCAATCCTATTCAATACCTCCTCATTAGTTACGTGATCTATCCACCTTATTTCAGCATTCTTCTGTAGCACCACATTTCGAAGCTTCTATCCTCTTCTTGCCCAAGCTAGTTATAGTCCATGTTTCACTTCCATACATGGCTACACTCCAAACAAATACTTTCAGAAACGACTTTCTGATACATAAATCTATATTCGATGTTACCAAATTTCTCATCTTCAGAAACGCTTTCCTTGCTATTGCCAGTCTACATTTTATATCCTCTCTACTTCGACCATCATCAGTTATTTTGCTCCTCAAGTAGCAAAACTCCTTTACTACTTTAAGTGTCTGATTTCTTAATCTAATTCCCTCAGCATCACCCGATTTAATTCGACTACATTCCATTATCCTCGTTTTGCTTCGTTGATGTTAATCTTATACTCTCCTTACAAGACACTGTCCATTCCGTTCAACTGCTCTTCCAGGTCCTTTGCTGCCTCTGACAGAACTACAATGTCATCGGCGAACCTCAAAGCTTTTACTTCTTCACCATGAATTTTAATTCCTACTCCGAATTTTTCTTTTGTTTCCTTTACTGCTTGCTCAATATACAGATTGAATAACATCGGGGAGAGGCTACAACCCTGTATCACTTCTTTCCCAACCACTGCTTCCCTTTCATGCCCCTCGACTCTTGTAACTGCCAACTGGTTTCTGTACAAATTGTAAATAGCCTATCGCTCCCTGTATTTTACCCTGCCACCTTCAGAATTTAAAAGAGAGTATTCCAGTCAACATTTTCAAAAGCTTTTTCCAAGTCTACAAATGCTAGAAACATAGGTTTACCTTTTCTTAATCTTTCTTCTAAGATAAGTCGTAAGGTCAGTATTGCCTCACGGGTCCCAACATTTCTACGGAATCCAAACTGAACCTCCCCGAGGTCCACATCTACCAGTTTTTCCATTCGTCTGGAAAGAATTCGCGTTAGTATTTTGCAGCTGTGACTTATTAAACTGATAGTTCGGTAATTTTCACATCTGTCAGCACCTGCTTTGTTTGGGATTGGAATTATTATATTCTTCTTGAAATCTGAGGGTATTTCGCCTGTCTCATACATCTTGCTCACCAGCTGGTAGAGTTTTGTCATGACAGGCTCTCCTAAAGCCGTCAGTAGTTGTAATGGAATGTTGTCTACTCCCGGAGCCTTGTTTCGACTCAGGTCTTTCAGTGCTCTGTCAAACTCTTCACGCAGTATCTTATCTCCCATTTCGTCTTCATCTACATCCTCTTCCATTTCCATAATATTGTCCTCAAGTACATCGCCCTTGTATAAACCCTCTTTATACTCCTTCCACCTTCCTGCCTTCCCTTCTTTGCTTAGAACTGGGTTGCCATCTGAGTTCTTAATATTCATACAAGTGTTTCTCTTTTCTCCAAAGGTCTCTTTAATTTTCCTGTAGGCAGTATCTATCTTACCCCTAGTGAGATAAGCTTCTACATCCTTACATTTGTCCTCTAGCCATCCCTGCTTAGCCATATTGCACTTCCTGTCGATCTCATTTTTGAGACGTTTGTATTCCTTTTTGCCTGCTTCATTTACTGCATTTTTATATTTTTATATTTTCTCCTTTCATCAATTAAATTCAAGCTGATGTCCTTCGTAAATGGACATGTTGTAAGAGGTCCATGACCAAGGAATTTGGTGCAGATGTAATTTCGATGGATTGCTCACTCGTTGCCTGTGATATGTAAGCTATAAGAGAATCTCAGACCAGAGAGCAGTGTTGTATGCAGTAGGAACTGAGTGTTAGTAGGAGTAAGTAGTTGCTATCAATCTGGTGTATCGAATTGGATGGGCCGGTCGTGTGGAGCGATGGCGGTACCTGAGCGTTGTAGTATAAGGTAAAAGCAGCCTCGCACATATGTAGTATTTGTTATATCAAGTCCCATGTAAATGCTTTTTAAAAGAAATCTCTTAATAATAATCTTTCTTATAAAAATTAATTTCTGACAACCATACAACTCAATTTAAAGATTTTACTAATTTCTCCAATCCATAGTCATCCTAATTTTTGTAAGGAAACATCAGTTGTTTCTTTTTATACATGACAAATCTATCGGCCATCATTGCACTGAGCTGTGCAAGAAAAATTTCTTGTAGGAGCAGATATATACGCGTTATCCGGCGATCTTATTGAGGTAAGAATTTTCAATTTATTCAGAATGATCTTTCAGGGCCATGACGCAGCGCTGCTGATGTCCAAAATTTACCAGTTTAAATTCACAGTCAATTATTGATAGGTTATAAGTGAGCCACTATTTTAAGGAGAGTTTAGTCTCATTGTATTATTGGTGGATTACGGAAGTTTTCTGTTTGGGGGTTACACTGAATGTGAATCAATAATTATATTTTTTTTTAGTTTTGTTGGGAGGATACAATGTTTCTTTTCTTTTTGTCTTGTTACAAATTCATGCATATTGAAATTATTATTTGTATGTACCACAGACAGAACAACATGACTAGCACGTGGGCAAGGGCGGGAATTGCATACTAATGCAGCAAACTCGCATCCTTTTTCGTGAACAAACTGCTATTTTCCTAGCCAAATAAAGCCGACAACTGCCGCTGGAGAGCGCCTAGGGACCAAAATCACGTTAACCAACTCGTCCCGCGTGTCGATGGTGCTGTGTTTCGTGACGGATATCCCGTCAGCGTGCAGGTCGGCTTAGCTGCCGTGTCCCACGTGAGTACGGCTTAGGAGATACCTGCCAATTGCTTTCCTAAGACGCATCCCTCCAGCAGACGGGTCGGCTATTGTTTGATCGCCTTTGAGTTGGCACGTGGCTTATGCACGGCGCACGAGTATGCGATCTCAGTGCTTCGACGTGTACGTGAAAACAGACCTATGTAATTTTATATATTTAGAGGTGATAACTGAAATCGTAAGACTACACATCGTATATGATTTCAATTTCTTGGTCGTTAACGAAATCCAAATTATGGGAAAAGTAATGATTATGATGCTGTTCGGAGCGACAGGTGGTTGTCTGGAGAGACACTTTTTTTCAGTTGCGATTAACTTTCCACAGATGACATGTTACCAACAGCCTGCGTTCGTTCGACGTAGGAGAACGCTGGCATGACAACAATTTCGCTATCGTATCGTTTTCTTATTATTCTTCAATTTTAGCAACAGCTCGTGCTCCAGCGGTTTCTGCATCCGGCGGACGGTGTGCTCCGGCACTGCTTGTTTGCACAGCGTTCCACCGGAGGGTCGATACTGCGCTCCGGCACAGGCGTCACGATCGGCCTCTTAGCTCATTACCTGCCTCAGACTACGCGGCCACACGAAACAGGAGAAGTCAGGGCCGCAACTGGCAACAAGCTGCTTGCGGCTGCCGTAATCCGCTCCCTGCAGAGGGGCGAGAATAAGCAGGCCAGCAGCGAGATGGCGGTTTCGCGCTGGGCTCCGTATCTCTGTAGTCCTGAAGTCAATTGTCCACGCGGTACTTTACTCCTGCAAACAGTCTTGTCCACCGTGGCCGAATTCTTTTACCCTTTGCGAGGTATTCACTGCATATGTTTATTATTCCCAACACCCCGCCTCATCAATCCGCGGAGTGATATGGTGTAGTCCGTCACAACGTCCTGTCTTGTGCTGACCTCTTCAGCACAGAGCAACACTTATGGCAAATGCTCTCAACCATTATGGGTTTATATTCCAATGTCTCTCTTCACCTGCAGCTTTTAGTGACTGTAGCTGCCTCTAAGACAATAGAAGTCACCCTCCTATAACTGTACATGTCCTATCACATTTCCCCCCTTCTTTTCAGTGTTGTCCACATATTCCTTGTTTCGTGGGTTCTACGAAGAATTTTCTCATTTTTTATCTTAGTCTGCATTTAAGGAGATGGGACCTGGATAAACTGACTAAACCAGAGGTTCTACAGAGTTTCACGTGGATCATAAGGGAACAATTGACAGGAATGGTGGAACGAAATACAGTAGAAGAAGAATGAGTAGCTCTGAGGGATGAATTAGTGAAGGCAGCAGAGGATTAAGTAGGTATAAATACGAGAGTTAGTAGAAATCCTTGGGTGGCAGAAGAAATATTGAAATTAATAGATGAAAGGAGAATATATAAGAATGCAGTAAATGAAGCAGGCAAAAAGGAATACAAACGTCTCAAAAATGAGATCGACAGAAAGTGCAAATTGGCTAAGCAGGAATGGCTAGAGGACAAATGTAAGGATGTAGAGGCTTATCTCACAACGGGTAAGATAGATACTGCCTACAAGTAAATTAAAGAGACCTTTGGAGAAAAGAGAAACACTTGTATGAATATTAAGAACTCAGATGGCAACCCAGTTCTAAGCAAAGAAGGGAAGGCAGGAAGGTGGAAGGAGTATAAAGAGGGTTTATACAAGGGCGATGTACTTGAGGACAATATTATGGAAATGGAAGAGGATGTAGATGAGGAGTTTGACAGAGCACTGAAAGACCTGAGTCGAAACAAGGCCCTGGGAGTAGACAACATTAGATTAGAACTACTGACGGCATTGGGAGAGCCAGTCCTGACAAAACTCTACCATCTGGTGAGCAAGATGTATGAGACAGGCAGAATACCCTCATACCTCATGAAGAATATAATAATTCCAATCCCAAAGAAAGGAGGTGTTGACAGACGCGAAAATCTATCAGTTTAATAAGTCGCAGCAGCAAAATACTAACACGAATTCTTTACAGACGAATGGAAAAACTGGTAGAAGCCGACCTCAGGGAAGATCAGTTTGGATTCCATAGAAATATTGGAACATTTGAGGCAATACTGACCTTAAAACTTATCTTGGAAGAAATGTTAGGGAAAGCCAAACCTACGTTTCTAGCATTTGTAGGCTTAGAGAAAGCTTTTGACAATGTTTCAAATTGTAAAGGTGGCAGGGGTAAAATACAAGGAGGGAAAGGATATTTACAGCTTGTACAGAAACCAGATGGCAGTTATAAGAGTCGAGGGCATGAAAGGGAAGCAATGGTTGGGAAGGGAGTGAGACAGGGTTGTTAACTCTCCCCGATGTTTTTCAATCTGTATATTGAGCAAGCAGTAAAGGAAACAAAAGAAAAATTCGGAGTTGGTATTGAAATCCATGAGAAGAAATAAAAACTTTAAGGTTCGCCGACGACATTGTTATTCTGTCAGAGACAGCAAAGGACTTGGGAGAGCAGTTGAACGGAATGGACAGTGTCTCGAAAGGAGGATATAAGATGAACATCAACAAAAGCAAAACGAGGATAATGGAATGTAGTCGAATTAAGTCCGGTGATGGTGAGGGAATTAGATTGGGAAATGAGACACTTAAAGTAGTAAAGGAGTTTTGCTATTTGGGCAGCAAAATAACTGATGATGATCGAAGTAGAGAGGATATAAAATGTAGAATGGCAATGGCAAATAAAGCTTTTCTGAAGATGAGAAATTTGTTAACATCGAGTATAGATTTACGTGTCAGGAAGACGTTCGTGAAAGAATTTGTATGGAGTGTAGCAATGTATGGAAGTGAAAATAACTGATGATAGTCGAAGTAGAGAGGATATAAAATGTAGACTGGCAATGGCAAGGAAAGCGTTTCTGAAGGCGAGAAATTTGTTAACATCGAGTATAGATTTATGTGTAAGGAAGTCGTTTCTGAAAGAATTTGTATGGAGTGCAGCAATGTATGAAAGTGAAACATGGAACATAAATAATTTGGACAAGAAGAGAATAGAAGCTTTCGAAATGTGGTGCTACAGAAGAATGATGAAGATTGGATGGGTAGATCACATAACTAATGAGGAGGTATTGAATAGAATTGGGGAGAAGAGGAGTTTGTGGCACAACTTGACTTGAAGAAGGGATCGGTTGGTAGGACATGTTTTGAGACATCGAGGGATCACCAACTTAGTATTGGAGGGCAGCGTGGAGGGTAAAAATCGTAGAGGGAGACCAAGAGATGAATACACTAAGGAGATTCAGAAAGATGTAGGCTGCAATAGGTACTGGGAGATGAAAAAGCTTGCACAGGATAGAGTAGCATGAAGAGTTACATCAAACCAGTCTCAGGACTGAAGACCACAACAACAACAACCACAACAACTGCTGCTTAATTCTCCACTTCCTTCTGTGGCTTTATATGAATTACAAACGAAATATTAAAACAGTGTTGTCCATTAGGTATCGAGCCCTCGCAATACCCGCGGGCTGCTTAAATAACTGAGTAGTGGAGCAACGGAAAGGAGCTATTGCCAGGTTGAAGTTTCTAGTAAGCACTGTGGTAATGCGAATGATAAAGAATGTGGAAAGATATTAGGCTCTAATCTTCAAAAAGTCCTCTGTTTTTGAAGAAAGAGAGTCAACAACAGGGACGTACCCCGCAGTTGTTCGTGAGGCGTACAACAGGGTACTTAAGAGTTGTATTATATTTGACTCACCATGGTTTTGTCAGTATATAACACTCCTGTCTGCTACCGCTGCACCATAACCTTAAAGCTGGAAGCAGGTTGTGAAATAAAACTATTTTATTAAAGCAATTATGGTACAACGCAACAGAGCAGTGTTACCCTCTGGGAGGAATTTTGATATGTTGACTGTGTTGTACCTAACGGAGGTGGCTTATCGGAAGTGAAAGTCAGAATTACGGAAATATTCGAACAGTGCCTATCTGCACTGTTTAACAGGTAAAGTAAACGGTCGCCAGCCTAACTAGGCATGAGAATGATTAACATTCTCGTTCAAGAAAATAGTTATTAGTAACTTTAATGGATAAACATAACCTATACTTTGTCACAAGCGAGTGCAGTGACCTCTTGACACATGCATATGTTTACGCTAAGACTGAAACTAACAGTTAGAGCAGCACAAACTATTTTCAAAATTATAACAGATACAGAAACACACTATTACTTTCAGGGCTTACACAAACTGAATGGTTTTTTATAACGTTATTATTACTATTAACTGCAGAATCATTAATAGGATTTACTATTTAAAATGAAAGTTAATTGGAATCCACTAAAGGTTGCTTCTCACTATCATTTGAATAAAGAAATAACGTTTTTCACAATTAGTGGTTTTACCATTACTTGTTACCTAGCATTAACACAATAGACAAACTGTGGATCCTGTTATATTATTTATATGCACTTCTAATACACAAGAGAGACAAACACTTAGCAAACATGAGTATATAACGTTTCACACTGCATTTTTCCACCTTTACTACATTGAGAGACAAAATTAACATATATGTAAGATACCGACTCACCTTCTGCGATTTACAACAGGCAGTAATGTGATCATTTACTAAGCAAAACTTTATAAGCCTCAGTCTTACGAACTCTTTGTTTGAAGTTGGCAACAACACATTAATAAGCAGTTTTACTAGGAAAATTATTTTTAGCAAGCATCATCAACTCACTCTCTTGGCACCTTTACTTTCTTTTTACTATGTTAAAGAGGCATTAATTAGCAAAAACACTGGGCTTTAATGTTCTTTCAGTAAGGACACTCGGAAATCACTTTAGTTCAAACGGAGAGGTGTTATGATAAGGGGAAAAATCAAGGTCGGTACATAAACTCAGTCATAAATTACCTTATATTTGAGCACACTAACACATCCATTAAGCTGATCCTTCACTGTACATTGCTATAGTGCTCCATTACAGTGATTGTGCAATGTGGTGGCGATTGCATGTCGGTAGGTGGAATTACAGGTAGAATTGCTGGACTCTGTCATTTCTTGGTGGCGATGATAGATACAAATTCCAGAATAGTTCCAGCTATTTATCCATCCATCCGAGGCATTGGAAAGTAGCAGAAAAAGCCTTTCTCGGAACCAGGACAATGTGCAACTATTAAATGGCAGTGCACAGTTTGGTAACTCGTCCCCGACTGTTAGCTCGTCCCCGACTGACTCTTGTTCCACCTTTTCTACCTAGGCCAACCACAAATTGCGCACGCTACACAGTTCCGTTCCCGAGGGGAACCACAACAACTTTTACATACAGAATAACAAAGAACCCTAAGTGAGGATCAGCAGTATACATAACAGTAACCAAATACATTAAATAAAACAGAACATTTGCACGTATTGACATTTCTACAAAAAATTATTCATTCAGAAATTACTATTATATACAGTAAGTTTTGTTCCCTCCAAATGGAACAAAGAATTTAAATGACAGATACACTACATTACATAGAATCATATGATGACATCGAAGTTCATGCAAAGAAATGAGTATACAATTTTATGTTATCGATTCAAACAAACACATTTACAGAAGCTCAGTGGTGTAACATTAAATGAAACAAAAACCAAAATAAATCACTGGAGTATTAGAGTTATGGTGTTACAAGTAGTTCTTGCAAAATTCAGTTATGCTGTCTAAAAATGGGTTTTGATCTTTTGCGTCTATCAACGGATTTCTACGGACATGATGGAGATTGTGGACAGACGACGTGACCCTTGAATATTCCTAATGAAGGTCTTTATTCTTTCCAGTTCTTCTCAGTCCTCCTGAGAACGATTCAGCCAGTAGGGTTAAAAGCTGACGGCAGCCTTTTCGAAGTAAATGGTGGTGTTCATTCTAATAGAGGAATCTTTCTCCTCGAAATAATAATTCTTGCTGTCCTGGCAAGCCGCTGCCTGTTGTCACTCTCTTACTTATTTCCCCGTTCTCTTTCAGTGATAACTGTGCTTTAAAGTGCTTGCACGTTTCAGCTCATCTAACTGAAAATCAGTCCAACTTTTAGCAAATGAACCCAGAAATATTCATGCATGGACACGAGATTGTGATTGTTAATGCGTTGAATTAAAGTGTGCTGATTATAATGTCCCAATAACCACGATTTTCGGAGTTGAAAGGATATTTGTCCTTTCTGGAAACAAACATGGCCAACTGAAGAGTTTACAAATTTAGTTGCCACAAAACCAATTTTTTTTTTTTTTTTTTTTTTTTTTTTTTTTTTTTTTTTTTTTTTGTGGATATCAAAAGTAGCCCTGACAATGCTGCGAGAAGGATAGTACTTCATGCCCAGCTTTTGAAACTGTTGCAATCTAGTCAGTTACTTTACATTAAATTTTTTCTTACATTATCTATTGTTTTTAATGCATTGGTTTACCACATTCCAAAAATGTTTTCAAGTCTTCAGTTAAACTTGACACAAACTTTAAGTCTTAGCGATAGACCGTATTTTCTCGAGCGAATCTCTTATCCAATTTTTTCATTTTCAGGACCTCGCTCACATGTTAATATGTCTTTAAAAGCTCAGGTGTGAGCAAGAGTCAACAAAAATTAACGAAATTTGCATTGGTTTATTTTTATTTTTTTTTGGCACAAAGTACCTCCCTACTTGCTAGCTACACATTATTGAATTAACGAATTTTTTTTACTATTTTATTTTTAATGTAATATTTCTTACTGCTTTGGAGGGTGTACATACACTGAGATGTCATGGGGTACCTACTAATATTGTGTCGGACCTTCTTTCCCTCAGTGTAGTGCAGCAGCTCGACATGGCATGGACTCTGAAACGTCCCCTTTGAACAAATATACATGACTGTGCTTAAACTGACACAATATTTTTTTAGCGCAACGCAATCTGACTTTCAATAATCCCTACAAGAGAATGGCCCTGACTAACATTAACCTATACCTTTCACAAATCGCTTACCAAAAATCTTCGTTACTCGAACTACTGCAATACAGCGAGCGCCACTACTGCCAGCTTAGGAGTCATAATATATATAGCAGTTCATGACATCCATTCTTACAAATTTCAAAACTCCGCCATCTCTTTCCCCACATCCACCACTGCTGGCGGCTCACCTCCAACTGCGCAACGCTACGCGCTGTTAACATCCAGCTGCCCAACACTACAATGGCGAGTATTACAACAATGCCAACCAGACACAGACTGCACACAGCACAACCAGTGATCTTCATACAGAGCGCTACGTGGCGTTACCAATAAAAAAACCTAAACAGCCTACTTAGAAGTCATTGGACGCCTTCTGCAGAAATATTGAGCCATGCTGTATCTGTAGCCTTCTACAATTGCTAAAGTGTTGCCGGTTTGGGGTGTTGTGCACAAACTGATCACTCGATTACGTCCCATAACATTTTGATGTGGCTCATGTTGGCACTCTGGATGGCCAAATCATACTCTCAAACTGTCCAGAATATTCTACAAACAAAGCGAGAACAATTGTGCCCTGGTGATATCACGTCGTTTATTGTCAAGTCCGTGAATGGCTGAAATGGCCTCCAAGTAGCCGAACATAAACGACTGAAGTCAATGATTGCTTCAGTTGTACCAGACGACTCAGTCCATCCCGTGTAAACACAGTACATACCATTATGGAATCACCACCGGTTTGCACAGTTCCTTGTTGACAACTTGTGTCGTGGAGTTTGCGCCACACTCGGACCCCACCATCACCTCTTACCGACTGAAATCTGATTCATGTAATCAGACCACGGTTTTCCAGTCGTCTTGGATCCAGCCGATATGGTCACGTGCCCAGGAGATGCGCTGAAAGCGACGTCGTGTTGTTAGCAAGGGCGCAGCCCCGACTCCTTCCGAAACCCTGTGGGCAAGCAAGTAAGGGGACCGAATCCTCCCAAACTGACACATTCTATATTGTATTATAGACAGTAATGTAATTATCTCTGTCATGTTCCTTATCTCCTTCCCCTACCCCTCCCATGTATTAAACAAAAAATATTGATTCACTTATGCACGCTTTGCGCGTGACCTTCAGCGGGACTTAGTCACTAGCGATGTGTCGGCTGGAATTTATCTCAATAAGATAAAAGATAAAACTTTTAAACAGACAATACACGAGAAATTTTTTTACATCTTCTACTGTAACTTCATATGCTTTCCGTTGCCTGCTTGTAGTACTCATAACGTTTAGAACTGCTACCTGATTCAAACGGGAGGATTCGGTCCCATCGTTTTCCAGACCCTTGCGGGCTTGGGAGGATTCGGTACAATTTTTCTGACCGCGGGAGGATGCGGGGCTGCGCCCGTTAGCAAAAGCACCCGCGTCGGTCGTTTGTTGCCATAGCCCATTAACCCCAAATTTCCTACAAATGCTAGAAACGAAGAAATTTCTGGTTTGATGTTCTATCACATTAAAGTGCCTCGCAGAGGATTAATAGACCTACTTTCACAATAATTATCTATTATTCCAATTTTGTGCGGCGCGCGGAGAAAACTAACACCTATATCTTTCAGTGGGAGCTCTGATTACCCTTAATTTGTTATGGTGGTAGTTTCTCCCTGTGCAGGTAGGCGTTAATAAAATATTTTCGCATTCGGAGGAGAAAGTTGGCGATAGAAATATCGTGAAGAGATTCCGCCGCAACGAGAAACTACTTAATTTTAATGATACCCACCCTAAATCCTGTATCGTTTCAGTGACACTCTCTCCCCTATTCCTCAATGATACAAAACGTGCTACCCTTCTTCGAAGTTTCCTTATGTACTCCGTCAATCCCACAGCGCGCAACAGTATTCTACAAGAGGAGGGACAAGCGTAGTATAGGGAGTCTCTTTAGTGTTCTGCCAATAAAACGCAGTCTTTGGTTAGCCCCCCCCCCCCCCCCCCCACCAACGTTTTCTACGTGTTCCTTCCAATTTAAGTTGTTCGTAATTGCAATTCCTACGTAATTAGTTGAATTTACGGCCTTCAGATTTGACTGATTTGTCGTGTAACCGACGTTTAACGGTTTCCTTTCAGCACCCATGTGGACGACCTCCCACTGAGCCTCATTATCACTGTCCGTGTGGCTCCCTCCCGTCGGAGGTTCGAATCCTCACATGGGTTTGGGTGTGTGTGTGTTTTGTCTATAGTGTAAGTACCTTTGTAGTTTGGTCCCATAAGACCATACCACAAATAAAAAAAAAGTTGGTTCAACTGCCAATTTCCGCACCATTCAGATATCGTTTTGCAATTTGTTTCGATCATCTGATGAGTTAACTAGACAATAAACGACATCATAATCTGCAAACAACCTAAGACGGCTGCTCTGATTGTATCCTAAATCGTTTATATACACTCCTGGAAATGGAAAAAAGAACACATTGACACCGGTGTGTCAGACCCACCATACTTGCTCCGGACACCGCGAGAGGGCTGTACAAACAATGATCACACGCACGCCACAGCGGACACACCAGGAACTGCGGTGTTAGCCGTCGAAAGGCGCTAGCTGCGCAGTATTTGTGCACCGCCGCCGTCAGTGTCAGCCAGTTTGCCGTGGCATACGGAGCTCCATCGCAGTCTTTAACACTGGTACCATGCCGCGACGGCGTGGACGTGAACCGTATGTCCAGTAGACGGACTTTGAGCGAGGGCGTATAGTGGGCATGCGGGAGGCCGGGTGGACGTACCGCCGAATTGCTCAACACGTGGGACGTGAGGTCTCCACAGTACATCGATGTTGTCGCCAGTGGTCGGCGGAAGGTGCACGTGCAAATCGACCTGGGACCGGACCGCAGCGACGCACGGATGTACGCCAAGACCGTAGGATCCTACACAGTGCCGTAGGGGACCGCACCGCCACTTCCCAGCAAATTAGGGACACTGTTGCTCCTGGGGTATCGGCGAGGACCATTCGCAACCGTCTCCATGAAGCTGGCCTACGGTCCCGCACACCGTTAGGCCGTCTTCCGCTCACGCCCCAACATCGTGCAGCCCGCCTCCAGTGGTGCCGCGACAGGCGTGAATGGAGGGACGAATGGAGACGTGTCGTCTTCAGCGATGAGAGTCGCTTCTGCCTTGGTGCCAATGATGGTCGTATGCGTGTTTGGCGCCGTGCAGGTGAGCGCCACAAACAGGACTGCATACGACCGAGGCACACAGGGCCAACACCCGGCATCATGGTGTGGGGAGCGATCTCCTACACTGGCCGTACACCTCTGGTGATCGTCGAGGGGACACTGAATAGTGCACGGTACATCCAAACCGTCATAAAATCCATCGTTCTACCATTCCTAGACCGGCAAGGGAGCTTGCTGTTCCAACAGGACAATGCACGTCCGCATGTATCCCGGGCCACCCAACGTGTTCTAGAAGGTGTAAGTCAACTACCCTGGCCAACAAGATCTCCGGATCTGTCCCCCATTGAGCATGTTTGGGACTGGATGAAGCGTCGTCTCACGCGGTCTGCACGTCCAGCACGAACGCTGGTCCAACTGAGGCGCCAGGTGGAAATGGCATGGCAAGCCGTTCCACAGGACTACATCCAGCATCTCTACGATCGTCTCCATGGGAGAATAGCAGCCTGCATTGCTGCGAAAGGTGGATATACACTGTACTAGTGCCGACATTGTGCATGCTCTGTTGCCTGTGTCTATGTGCCTGTGGTTCTGTCTGTGTGATTATGTGATGTATCTGACCCCAGGAATGTGTCAATAAAGTTTCCCCTTCCTGGGACAATGCATTCACGGTGTTCTTATTTCAATTTCCAGGAGTGTAGATGGGACTTTCCGTCAATTACTACGTGACAGGAAATCAGGATGTACCAGAAGCACACAATTTCACTACAAGCTGCTTGTGTGGGACAGTGTGAAAAGCCTTCAGGAAATCTAGAAATACGGAATCAAACTGAAATCCCTTGCCGATAGCACTCAACACTTCCTGTGAGTAAAGAGCTAGTTGTGTTGCACAAGAACGATGTTTTCTAAATCCATGTTGACTGTGTGTCGATAGACCGTTTTCTTCAAGGTAATTCATAATATTAGAACTCAATATTTGTTCCAGAATTCTGTTGCATATCGACGTTAATGATATGAATCTGTAATTTGGCGGATTACTCCTATCGTCTTTGTTGAATACTGGTGTGACCCATGCAACTTTCCAGTCTTTGGGTTCGTATGTTTCATAAAGCGAACGGTTGTATATGATTGTTAAGTATGGAGCTATTGTATCACCAAGTTCTGAAAGGAACCCGGCTGGTATACAGTCTGGGCCGGAGGACTTGCTTTTTACTAAGTAATTTAGGTTGCTTCACTACTCCGAGGATATCTACTTCTACACTGCTCATTTTCGCAACTGTTCTTGATTCGAATACTGGAATATTTACTTCATCTTCTTTGGTGAAGGAATTACGGAATGCTGTGTTTCGGAACTCTGCTTGATCAGCATTATCGTCGACAGTATCTCCATTGCTATCGCACAGAGACGCATTGATTGTGTCTAGCAACTGGCACTCTTTGCGTCTGTTTAAATTTGGCATGTTTTTCTCGTTGTTTCTGCGACAGTGTTCTCACCCGTTTTGTGTACCAAGGAGGACCAGCTCCGTCGTTTGTTATTTGCTATAAATCTCTCTATTGCTGCTGATACTTTTTCTTTGTATTCAAGCCATATTTGGTCTGCACTTACATTGGTAACTTGGAACGAGTGGAGATTGACTCTCAGGAAGGCCTCAAGGGAATTTTTATCTGCTTTTTTAAATAAGTATACTTTTCTTATTTTTCGACGATTTGGGGGTTACAATATTCAGTCTCGCTACGACAATCCCGTGTTTATTTATCCCTGTAACCTTTTTGGTGCTTGTTATTAGCTCAGGATTATTTATTGCTGAGAGGCCAAGTGTATTTTCTAAACCGTTTACTATTCTGGTAGGCTCATTTACTAAGTGTTCGAAATAATTTCAGTTGATGTTCTATGCGTACCACCGGAATTAAACATGTACACTCCTGGAAATGTAAAAAAGAACACATTGACACCGGTGTGTCAGACCCACCATACTTGCTCCGGACACTGCGAGAGGGCTGTACAAGCAATGATCACACGCACGCCACAGCGGACACACCAGGAACCGCG
This sequence comes from Schistocerca gregaria, assembly GCF_023897955.1. Lineage (NCBI taxonomy): Eukaryota > Metazoa > Arthropoda > Insecta > Orthoptera > Acrididae > Schistocerca > Schistocerca gregaria. Next base: position 428,499,809 of record NC_064926.1, read on the forward strand.
GTGTTGGCCGTCGAATGGCGCTTGCCGCGCAGCATTTGTGCACCGCCGCCGTCAGTGTCAGCCAGTTTGCCGTGGCATACGGAGCTCCATCGCAGTCTTTAACACTTGTAGCATGCCGCTACAGCGTGGACGTGAACCGTATGTGCAGTTGACGGACTTTGAGCGAGGGCGTATAGTGGGCATGCGGGAGGCCGGGTGGACGTACCGCCGAATTGCTTAACTCGTGGGGCGTGAGATCTCCACAGTACATTGATGTTGTCGCCAGTAGTCGGCGGAAGGTGCACGTGCCCGTCGACCTGGGTCGGACCGCAGCGACGCACGGATGCACGCCAAGACCGTAGGATCCTATGCAGTGCCGTAGGGGACCGCACCGCCACTTCCCAGCACATTAGGGACACTGTTGCTCCTGGGGTATCGGCAACCGTCTCCATGTAGCTGGGCTACGGTCCCGCACACCGTTAGGCCGTCTTCCGCTCACGCCCGAACATCGTGCAGCCCGCCTCGAGTGGTGTCGCGACAGGCGTGAATGGAGGGACGAATGGAGACGTGTCGTCTTCAGCGATGAGAGTCGCTTCTGCCTTGGTGCCAATGATGGTCGTATGCGTGTTTGGCGCCGTGCAGGTGAGCGCCACAATCAGGACTGCATACGACCGAGGCACACAGGGCCAACACCCGGCATCATGGTGTGGGGAGCGATCTCCTACACTGGCCGTACACCTCTGGTGATCGTCGAGGGGACACTGAATAGTGCACGGTACATCCAAACCGTCATTGAACCCATCGTTCTACCATTCCTAGACCGGCAAGGGAACTTGCTGTTCTAACAGGACAATGCACGTCCGCATGTATCCCGTGCCATCCAACGTGCTCTAGAAGGTGTAAGTCAACTACCCTGGCCAGCAAGATCTCAGGATCTGTCCCCCATTGAGCATGTTTGGGACTGGATGAAGCGTCGTCTCACGCGGTCTGCACGTCCAGCACGAACGCTGGTCCAACTGAGGCGCCAGGTGGAAATGGCATGGCAAGCCGTTCCACAGGACTACATCCAGCATCTCTACGATCGTCTCCATGGGAGAATAGCAGCTTGCATTGGTGCGAAAGGTGGATATACACTGTACTAGTGCCGACATCGTGCAAGCTCTGTTGCCTGTGTCTATGTGCCTGTGGTTCTGTCAGTGTGATCATGTGATGTATCTGACCCCAGGAATGTGTCAATAAAGTTTCCCCTTCCTGGGACAATGAATTCACGGTGTTCTTATTTCAACTTTTAGGAGTATATATATGACTACTGCTTTTAAGCCATGTCAAACGGTTGCGAGTGGTGCACGATTCTCATGTAGACACCTTGAAAATATTCGCTGGTACACCAACACATCACCACCAACACCAACACATTCAGCGTCTAAGCGTGGTAGCCTCCCTCTATCGTTCTGTCATGTCTTCACTCGGTCCACCATACTGCACCGATTGCATACAGTCAACTGTCACCTTAACATAGTATCACTGCCATGTTTACGTCTGCAGTGATGGGTCACCTGATCGCCTGGTACCAGTTCTACAATATGTGCTGTTTTTGATGTTGCAACTCATACACAGTGTTAGAGTCGTACTGATAACAGAGGACTGTGTACTGAACGACATTACAGTAGTATTTGCTTCATTTGCAGAGTAATAATTATAGCTGTTACGAGTGGTATATGTTTAGTTTGGTTACTATCTCTAAGTATTTACGGCAAGAGCAAGAAACTAATACTTATTTCAGGGACTGAAGTGTGGACGAATCGACGGAAAATAGGTAGTCTACACTCATAGGTGTAGCCCATTTCATGGTACAGCTCCGACCCTGCGGGAAACATCAGGTAGTAAATTATATGGTGTGCTTGCGGAAAGATTGTTAGACACAGAGAGAAAACACACTGAAATGGGTACTTAATGAGGTACCAGTAATCACAATATCTGTAACTATATCCATAATACCCTCTATTATGTTACACATTCTGAGACTTCTCGTCAGTTCCATTCCGAAACAGGATCAAGAGAGATAGCACTGAATGTCCTGAAATGTCACCTATTTCCGGCAATTATTAAATTTGGGATATTGAAAGGTGTCTGTTTATTCGGCAGTTCTATTTCTTCAAATTATTTTTTTTCTTTCTAATAGATCTCGATATTTATCATCGCAGTACTCTATGTGAATGTGCTATAATTAGTTCCCATTAATCCATACAAGGAGTGTAGCAACCTCTTAGCTTAGTTACTGTTACAGTGTTATATTTGAAACCATTTTTACTTCTGACCAGTGGAAGTCATCGGCGAGTGGCTGCCCTTGTGTTCTTTTTGTCTGAAGAGTGTTCGCCGTTATTCTAGTTTCGCTGTTCCAATACTGTTCTGTGAAGGAGTAGTCTGTGTTGTATTTTGATTTTGACGCTGACTGCCTTTCTCGATCGGAAACCCATGCTTATGTGCAGATACCGAAATGCATAGAATATCGTGTGAGACTTACAATTTATTTCTTGTCATAAAGATTAGTTTTCGTGGAGAGGTTAGTTTGGCACTGGTCGGTAAATATCATTCCGCAGTTAGGTATCGGTTAGTGTGCTTGTGCAGAGTGGAGTCGTAGCTCACAGGCTACCTATAAATTATTGATTGCGAGCTGGTTATATCATCGTACATTACAATAAGGTGACAAAAGTCATAGGATACCTCCTGATATCGTGTCTGATCTCGTTTTGTTCGGCGTAGTTCAGCAACTCGACATGGCATGGACTGAACAAGTTGTTTGCAGTACCTGCAGAATTCCTGAGTCATGCTGTCTCTGTAGCCATTCATAATGGTGGAAGTGTTGCTGGTGCAGAAATTTGTACATAAACGGGGCTTTCGAATGCGTCCCATAAATCTTCAGTGGATTTATGTCGGGCGGTCTTGGTGGCCAAATCATTCGCTTGAACTGTCCAGAATGTTGTCCAAACCAATCTACATCTACATCTACATTTATACTCCGCAATCCACCCAACGGTGTGTGGCGGAGGGCACTTTACGTGCCACTGTCATTACCTCCTTTTCCTATTCCAGTCGCATATGGTTCGCGGGAAGAACGACTAAGCCTCCGAGCGCGCTCGAATCTCTCTAATTTTACATTCGTGATCTCATCGGGAGGTGTAAGTAGGGGGAAGCAATCTATTCGATACCTCATCCAGAAACCCACCCTCTCGAAACCTGGCGAGCAAGCTACACCGCGATGCAGAGCGCCTCTCTTACAGAGTCTGCCACTTGAGTTTGTTAAACATCTCCGTAACGCTATCACGGTTACCAAATAACCCTGTGACGAAACGCGCTGCTCTTCTTTGGATCTTTGTGAAAATTACCGAACTATCAGTTTAATAAGTCACAGCTGCAAAATACTAACGCGAATTCTTTACAGACGAATGGAAAAACTGGTAGATGTGGACCTCGGGGAGGTTCAGTTTGGATTCCGTAGAAATGTTGGAACAGGTGAGGCAATACTGACCTTACGACTTATCTTAGAAGAAAGATTAAGAAAAGGCAAACCTACGTTTCTAGCATTTGTAGACTTAGAGAAAGCTTTTGACAATGTTGACTGGAATACTCTTTTTCAAATTCTAAAGGTGGCAGGGGTAAAATACAGGGAGCGAAAGGCTATTTACAATTTGTACAGAAACCAGATGACAGTCATAAAAGTCGAGGGGCATGAAAGGGAAGCAGTGATTGGGAAAGGAGTGAGACAGGGTTGTAGCCTCTCCCCGATGTTATTCAATCTGTATATTGAGCAAGCAGTAAAGGAAACAAAAGAAAAATTTGGAGTAGGTATTAAAATTCATGGAGACGAAGTAAAAACTTTGAGGTTCGCCGATGACATTGTAATTCTGTGAGAGACGGCAAAGGACTTGGAAGAGCAGTTGAACGGAATGGACAGTGTCTTGAAAGGAGGATATAAGATGAACATCAACAAAAGCAAAACGAGGATAATGGAATGTAGTCAAATTAAATCGGGTGATGCTGAGGGAATTAGATTAGGAAATGAGACACTTAAAGTAGTAAAGGAGTTTTGCTATTTAGGAAGTAAAATAACTGATGATGGTCGAAGTAGAGAGGATATAAAATGTAGACTGGCTATGGCAAGGAAAGCGTTTCTGAAGAAGAGAAATTTGTTAACATCGAATATAGATTTATGTATCAGGAAGTCGTTTCTGAAAGTATTTGTATGGAGTGTAGCCATGTATGGAAGTGAAACATGGACGATTACTAGTTTGGACAAGAAGAGAATAGAAGCTTTCGAAATGTGGTGCTACAGAAGAATACTGAAGATAAGGTGGATAGATCACGTAACTAATGAGGAGGTATTGAATAGGATTGGGGAGAAGAGAAGTTTGTGGCACAACTTGACTAGAAGAAGGGATCGGTTGGTAGGACATGTTTTGAGGCATCAAGGGATCACAAATTTAGCGTTGGAGGGCAGCGTGGAGGGTAAAAATCGTAGAGGGAGACCGAGAGATGAGTACACTAAGCAGATTCAAAAGGATGTAGGTTGCAGTAGGTACTGGGAAATGAAGCAGCTTGCACAGGATAGAGTAGCATGGAGAGCTGCATCAAACCAGTTTCAGGACTGAAGACAACAACAACACCCAATGAATCTCAACCTGGTAGCCGCCTTACCAACAATTAATTTTATATGATCATTTCACTTCAAATCGTTCCGCACGCATACTCCTAGATATTTTACAGAAGTAACTGCTGCCAGTGTCTGTTCCGCTATCATATAATCATACAATAAAGAGTCCTTCTTTCTATGTATTCGCAGTACATTACATTTGTCTATGTTAAGGGTCAGTTGCCACTCCCTGCACCAAGTGCCTATCCGCTGCAGATCTTCCTGCATTTCGCTACAATTTTCTAATGCTGCAACTTCTCTGTATACTACAGCATCATTCGCGAAAAGGTGCATGGAACTTCCGACACTATCTACTAAGTCATTTACATACATTGTGAAAACAATGGTCCGTCCCATAACACTCCCCTGTGGTACGCCAGAGGTTACTTTAAGGTCTGTAGACGCCTCTCCATTGATAACAACACGCTGTGTTCTGTTTGCTAAAAACTCTGCAATCCAGCCACACAGCTGGTCTGATACTCCGTAGGCTCTTACTTTGTTTATCAGGCGACAGTGCGGAACTGTATGGAACGCCTTCAGGAAGTCAAGAAAAATAGCATCTACCTGGGAGCCAGTATCTAATATTTTCTGGGTCTCATGAACAAATAAAGCGAGTTGGGTCACACACGATCGCTGTTGCCGGAATCCATGTTGATTCCTACAGATTAGATTCTGGGATTCCAAAAACGACATGATACTCGAGCAAAAAACATGTTCTAAAATTCTACAACAGATCGACGTCAGAGATATAGGTCTATAGTTTTGCGCATCTGCTCGACGACCCTTCATGAAGACTGGGACTACCTGTGCTCTTTTCCAATCATTTGGAACCTTCCGTTCCTCTAGAGACTTGCGGTAGGCGGCTGTTAGAAGGGGGGCAAGTTCTTTCGCGTACTCTGTGTAGAATCGAATTGGTATCCCGTCAGGTCCAGTGGACTTTCCTCTTTTGAGTGATTCCAGTTACTTTTCTATTCCTTGGACACTTATTTCGATGTCAGCCCATTTTTTCGTTTGTACGAGGATTTAGAGAAGAATCTGCAGTGCGGTCTTCTTCAGTGAAACAGCTTTGGAAAAAAAGTTTTTAGTATTTTAGCTTTACGCGTGTCATCCTCTGTTTCAATGCCATCATCATCCCGGAGTGTCTGGATATGCTGTTTCGAACCACTTACTGATTTAACGTAAGACCAGAACTTACTAGGATTTCCTGTCAAGTCGGTACATAGAATTTTACTTTCAAATTCACTGAACGCTTCACACATAGCCCTCCTTACGCTAACTTTGACATCGTTTAGCTTCTGTTTGTCTGAGAGGTTTTGGCTGCGTTTAAACTTGGAAACTTGGAGTGAAGATCTCTTTGCTTTCGCAGTAGTTTCCTAACTTTGTTGTTGTACCACGGTGGGTTTTTCCCGTCCCTCACAGTTTTACTCGGCACGTACCTGTCTAAAACGCATTTTACGATTGAATTGAACTTTTACCATAAACGCTCAACATTGTCAGTGTCGGAACAGAAATTTTCGTTTTGATCTGTTAGGTAGTCTGCCTTCTATTATCCTTGCTAAACAGATTAACCTTCCTCCCTTTTTTATATTCCTGTTAACTTCCATATTCAGGGATGCTGCAACGGCCTTATGATCACTGATTCCCTGTTCTGCACATACAGAGTCGAAAAGTTCGGGTCTGTTTGTTATCCGTAGGTCCAAGATGTTTTCTCCACGAGTCGGTTCTCTGTTTAATTGCTCGAGCTACTTTTCGGATAGAGAACTCAGTATAATGTCACTCGATGCTCTGTCCCTACCACCCGTCCTAAACATCTGAGTGTCCCAGATTATATCTGGTAAATTGAAATCTCCACCTAAGACTATAACATGCTGAGAAAATTGGTAAATTGAAATCTCCACCTAAGACTATAACATGCTGAGAAAATTTATGTGAAATGTATTCCAAATTTTCTCTCAGTTGTTCTGCCACTAATGCTGCTGAGTCGGGAGGTCGGTAAAAGGAGCCAATTATTAACCTAGCTCGGTTGTTGAGTGTAACCCCCACCCATAATAATTCACAGGAAGTATCCACTTCTACTTCACTACAGGATAAACTACTACTAACAACGACGAACACGCCGCCACCGGTTGCATGCAATCTATCCTTTCTGAACACCGTCTGTACCTTTGTAAAAATTTCGGCAGAATTTATCTCTGGCTTCAGCCAGCTTTCTGTACCTATAACCATTTCAGCTTCGGTGCTTTCTATCAGCGCTTGAAGCTCCGGTACTTTACCAATGCAGCTTCGACAGTTTATAATTACAGTAACGATTGCGTCTTGGTCCCCGCATGTCCTGACTTTGCCCCACACCCTTTGAGGCTGTTGCCCTTTCTGTACTTGCCCGAGGCCATCTAACCTGTGGTTTGGACCACAGGCCATTACCGCCACCTTTCGCCACACTGCCCAAACGGATACCTTCATCGTACATTTCTCACTGATTTCTGAGGTTATTACACCCAGTGTTGCTTGTATATGAGCGCTGACAGTTCTACGTAAGACCATTGCTCTCGATCGTTAAGTGAAGGCCGTCTGCCACCTCGTTGTTCGTTGTAAAGATAATGCCTGAAATGTGGTATTCTCGCACACTCTTGACACTAGAACGCGGAATATTGTATTACCTAACGATGTCTGTCATGGAATGTCCCATTCGTCTAGCTACACCTACCATTCCGCAAGTTTGTTACGTTTCGTTGTGCGCCCATAATCAGGCCGGAAGCCGTTTCTCATCAATTAACTGAGTACAAATGACAGCTCCACCCATGCACTGCCCTGTCTACGCAGTACTACGCCATCTGCCATATATCCATTTCTCTATCCCATGACTTTTATCGCCTCAGTGTAATTTAATGCAGTCGGTCGGTGTGGACGAGCGGTTCTAGGCGCCATAGTCTAGAACCGCGCGAGCGCTGCGGTCGCAGGTTCGAATCCTGCTTCGGGCCTGGATGTGTGTGATGTCCTGAGGTTAGTTAGGTTTAAGTAGTACTAAGTTCTAGCGGACTGATCACCTCGGATGTTAAGTCCCATAGTGCTCAGAACATTTGAACAATTTTTTTTAAATTTATTGCACTTCGTGATACAGTAAACTCAAAGATGTTATCCTCTCCTGAAGAATAGGGACTAGTTCTCCACTTAGTAACAATTAAGAGTTGCGCAGTTGATATTTCTTCTGCTTGTAAATTTAAATATTGCAGTTGTAGCCTGAAATATCGCAAAGTGTTTGTACAGTTATTTTCTTGTTATTAGTGCTAACACATTTGTCGTTAATTTATTCCTCTCGGTTTCATTTTACGCCGAACCTTATAATTCTTTGTATTCAACCACTTCAGTGTACCACTTTGGTTAGGACCGTTCTTTTTATTTACATGAGCAAACCACACGACTCACATGCACTCCAATCCACAGACAATCTTATGTTGAGTTGCCATTAAGCAATATTGGTGATAGTTAATTCCTCTGCATCCCTTAGGCTTCATGTGCTGATGAAGCACAGTCGATGCATGCTTCTGTGATGAGCGCAGTTTGTTAGACATTCTGAAACATAATCTCACTCACTCTTACGACATTACGTACAAAGGAGTGCCAGGATCTGAGGATGCACTCTGACGATTAACTGTCTTACGGTACTGTTTACCAAATCTGTTTTTCACAAATGAGGAGACAGCCGCAATACGCAACTAGACGGTATAAGCACGAAGCTAGCACACGTTCAGTGTAAGCTATTGACACAACGAACCACTTGTAGTGCAATATAAACGTATTACACCTGTGCGGCTTAATCCAAGTCGCCGTGCGACTGTTCGTGCCCCACACTCAAGTAGAAGCACGCATCTAGGTTGCGTTCCTCTTCCTCAACATGAGCTTGCGCTTGATTCCAGGCACACGTGTGTTCACTTTTGGCACCTCTGTTTCCGTGTGGGCCAAACTATAGCCGCACGGCGATCAGGAGCAAGGCGCACAGGTGTACACACAACTTCAGAAGACAGACTCTTGTTTTTCGTTACCCTAAATTACTTTCTCTGGGGCATTCTCTAGGGTATTCTGCGTTCATGAAAGTATCTACATTTACCACTACTTTTGGGAGTTGACTTACTGTTAAACACACAAAGCTGTCAGTAATACGAGTATTAATAATTTCCTTATGATAGTGGACGGAGTATTTCTTCTTTGAAATGAACAGACACCATGCTGATCTTGCAGCTGGGAAATAGTACACGTAATTTGAAAGCGGTTTCGAACTAAGCTTATTCAAGTGTATGGTCCGCGTTTGACTGAGTCCAATCTCAGGACATAGCCACGTAAGATTTCTATAATGTGTCTGTGTGTGTGTGTGTGTGTGTGTGTGTGTATGTGTGTGTGTGAATAGGAGTTTAGTTAATTATCGCTCTGTCTCTCTCTCGTTTCATTACCATTATACATTGTTGTCATTGTGCTCGACATTCACCTGTTATAATTGTTTAGTTTGTGCTCTCGCATGCTAACAGAACGTTAGGAGATTAACGAAGCCATTGCTCGATTATGAGTTTCACTTTGACACTAATTATTTTGTGGTCACTTTCTCAGCACTGGTGATGCCAGTTAAACTTGTAAGGTTATCATCTTCTACACATTGTTTTCCTCAGGACATATTGTTGCTTGTATTCGAACTGGCGCTATTTCATGACTTTTTGAATCAGAATAAGGCGCCACATTGGCACTTAGACTAGAATATAGTTTTATTTTGTCTTTCTCACTATTGAACAGGTTTTGTCGAGTAACCAAAACCTAAGAACATGAAACATGTTGTGACAGATCTCGGTTGTATTTTGTCAATAAAGCTACTTGGATGGTATAACAAATGCCTAGCTCCTACTATCGCGTTTGATCTCTTTGCTAATGCTACACAACTGTATTTTAACAGTCTATGGCACATTTATGTTCTGATTGTAAACCAAACAAAAGGGGTGAATAAAAATATGGGAACACACGGGAAAAGGAGGCTTTAACACGAATGCAGCCACTGACCAAACCTGCAGATTACACTGTTATATTTATCCACAAATGGCTTCTGTTCAATGTCCTCAAAGCGTTGCAAGTTAACAGTCGTGACCCATGTTCTATATAATTGTGAGTGAATTATGTTAAAACTGAGTACTTCTGAATCTGTTATATTGTTGATGTTCCTAAGACAGGTGATCAGGTAACCAAGGTAGCCGACGTGTTTGGCGTTTCAAGAGGCACCGTATCGAAGATTTGACCTTTACCGCATAAAGGGAAAACGGAAAAATATCGTCAGCTAAGATTCAACCCGGACGAAAGTGTATGTAGATTGAGCGTGACGGGTGGTCACTGAAGGGGATTAGAACAAAACATTACAGGAAGTCAGTTGCAAACGTCACTGAAAGTCGCACCCGGTAACGCTGTCAGCACTAAAACAACACATAGGAAGTTCCGAAATCTCTGTAGAGCTGAAATTCGAAAATCACTCATCAGTGATACTAACGCCCGTAACAGCAAAACATGGTACCTAAACACTCAAATCTGGACGAAGGAGCAATATGACGAAGTTATTTGGTTGGTAGGGTCTTGCTTCACACATTTCTGAACTTCTGGCCAATTGTATGTCCCGAGCGTGACACGTGCTGGGGGTTCGTGATGATTTGGCCGCCAATATAGTGGTATTCCGTGGGCTCCATGGTTACCCTGCATGATCGCATTACTGCCAAGGATTACATATCTGATTTTGCTGATGAGATCCCTCTCACAGCACTATGTTTGTCCCCGTTGGTGATGCTGTGTTCCAAGGCGACAGAGCCCCGTTCACACAGCTCGCATTGTCCAGGACTGGTCTTGTAAATATCAAATTGAATTGTCGCATCTCCCCTGTCCACCACAGGCACCAGATCTGTATGATATTTAGCCTTTGTGGTCTACTTTGAAGACAAGGCGCATTATTGCTGTACACCCACATCATATTTTCCTGAACCTGCCTCTGTTCTGCAGGAAGAATGGTACGCCATTCCCCTGTAAACCACACAGTATTTGTACTTATGGATTACGTGCCTCCTGGGGGCTGTTTTGAGTGCTAACGACTCTCCTACACCCTATTAGGTGTAGTAATGTGTTGTTTTTCTGGTGTTTCCATATTTTGTCCACACCCTTTAAATACATTTGACTGACTGTACCATTCATTTAATAATGGATGCCCAGCGGAAACAGTGTCACAGTGAAAAACAAAAAATTAAGGGATATTCTAATACAAGTGACGATAGCCAATGCGGAAGATAATTGCCACAGATAATTTATTTCGGCTGTGTGGTTTCGTTCCAGCTAAATTATTAGGATCTTATATCACTCCATTGCCTGTCCGTAATACCTTCTGATGGTTATACGTCAGTTCATTTCATAGCTGTGGTTCATCGACTCTGTAACTAAGAAGGAAGCATGAAACACTTTCTCGATAGTAGCAAAATTTCCTTCGCTGTGTTAATACGCAGAGACGATCGGCCATTGTCTTACACTGTAGCAGAATGCGATCTCCTTCTCCAGATTTTAGGTAAAGTGATAATGAAAGTTCGTAACCTAAGGAAACAGAGTCACGAAGGAACTGCCATAAGGAATTAATGTCAAAATGAGCATACATTAGGTACTCTTTCTGAAGACCTTGATATAGACCAGAAAGTTGTACAGAATCGAGATGAAACAACATCCCCGAATCACATAAAAATTGGTACTGTAAAGTGTGCATGTTATGAGTAACGACTTTTTTACGAAAAAAAATTGCTTTACATAAACAACTGTGAGCGTCACTACAGATCCCTTCTTTTATATGATTAATTATTGTTTTATTCGTAAGAGATACTGCCAGTTTGATGTTCTTATTAGAGTTAGTTTCTGAAGAAAGTGTACCAGAATATCTAAAAATTGTAGTTTTGAAAAAAAAAAACTATGTTCAACTTTTACATACAAGAAACGTATGTCCACTACCACACAGTCATACTTTTAGAACATTCCAGGACTATACTGTGGCTGAGCCTCAACCTTTTCATTTTGTTTTCTCCTTTTCGTTAATCTTCTGGCTATCTTAGCCTTCTTGATAGTATTTAATGTAGAAATTTCAGCACAGCGCTTGCGACCCAGTCCCCTAAAAGTATTGATACCATCCTTTGTTCCCAAAAGTCATAACACAACAGCCTTCTTTGACACACCATCGATACACATCGCTTCGTCATGAATAACAGACTTTAACTGTTTATTTTTTAGTGTTTGACAGGTTTGCAAATAACTGTTCTGAGTATCACGAGCTCTTGTTGACTAAGGTTTTGACAGCAAATAGGACAGCTTCTAGAATTGAATGTTTATGCTTATAATTGAAATTTTTAGCTGTGTTTTTGAATTTGCACTAGCTTTAATGTTCCCGTGGGGAAAAACAAAGTGGTGGTTCCTCAACCGTTGATAAAAAAGAGGGTTCAAATATCGCTGAGCACTATGGTACTTAATTTCTGAGGTCATCAGTCCCTTAGAACTTAGAACTACTGAAACCTAACTAACCTAAGGACATCACACACATCCATGCCCGAGGCAGGATTCGAACCTGCGACCGTTGCGGTCGCGCGATTCCAGACTGTAGTGTCTAGAACCACTCGGCCACTCCGCCCAGCTCAACCGTTGATACTTTATGAAAGAATATAGCCCAGATAGCTATTCTCATCGCTTCTGCATTTTTTGCAATTGTTCCTAATTGGCCATACTATAATAATTCTGGAGCTTGCCTACTTCAGCCTTTCTCAGGTCTTCTTTATCACCTTTCTTGGGTTACAGATTTTCAGAGTTCACGATTCCTTTCTTTTGTGTACACGTCCTACACAAACCTGTTTATTAATTTTGACTGCTGGGCCACATAGTTTCTCTTCTACCACTTTCTGATCAGCCTTGCAGTTCTCATCCCGAAGAGAGTCTGTATACAGGACGCCTCTTGAGTGCCAAGACCTTCTGAAAATATTAAGAACACCAACGACTTCCTTACCTCCACTAGAAACATTATAGTCCTCTCTGCACATACGTCGCATAGAGGAATTTTCACTGTAAATGTCATAGAACTTAGTAATTATTTCAATGTCCAAAGCCTTTGAAGAATCGAAAGAAGAGGCTAACACAATGGCGTTTGGGGATGAATGTCCATCTTTCTGCCAACTGACGTCAAAACCTCGGATTAGATTCTGAATCATTCACCTGAACCTTTTTCTTTTGCTGCTGCAGAACACAAGAAACCTCAGCAAGACAAGCAAAAGTGGGAGTGCTACTTAAATACCTTGAAAAATTAGAATAAAATTAATGACGCCAGACATAATTGTCAAATTTGAATGAAATGAATGGCATTTTGTAGCCAAATTATTCCGGAATTAAACAAGATAAAAAATGTTTCGAATTTTTAAGTCTCTTGGCGACTGTGTCCTCTTAAGTGGAACATAAGTTCACTCCGAAATAGTATGTCTGCAATGACAGAATGAGTACAGTTGAATATAAACGCGTACGAAACTGGCAAGTCCGCTTTTAACATACGATAGCACACCCTCTCGAGAAGAGGACCAGCTCCAAATACAAACATACGACGAGTGGGCGTTATGTAGTTATCGGGTCGTTCGGTACACGTAGCTCGGTAAGCCCCAGCTGGATCCGCCGTAGGCCTCCCGGAACTGTTTGCCGCCCGCGGACAGAGGGAGGAGAGCGGAGGAAAGCCTCTGCGCCCCCGCCCCCGCCCCCGCCGCCGACGCTGCAGCTGGGCCCGGGCCGCCTCTCGCGCCTCCCCCGCTCCCTCACGCGCCCGCCGCCCCCCAGCCTTCCCACCCCCGCTCGCGAGCGGGCCCTGCATTATGTATCGCGCCTGCCGCTGTAAATGGCGATGCGATACGATGCGATGCGTCCCTTCTGCGCCTGGCGAGGCCGTAGCCGGCAACCGGCACAACAGTGCCGCCGGGAGTGTTGCCGCGTCACGGCGCAGATGCGATCCTTCCAATCACGCCGTCAGCTGCGGACCGGATCCGGCAAACAGAAAAGGTTGCAGTGATCTGCAAATAAATAGCTCAGAGGTCTGAAGCGAGAAAATAGGAAATAACTGGAAGTTATGAATGACAAAAAAGTGCGTATTAGACGATACTGCATGTAAAAAGTTTTGTTCGTATCACAGCTGCTGAAGTAGCACTGTACGTGGTATCTGTAATGGTAACAGAAAATTGTGGAAATACTGCGAGGAACACGTTCTTAAACATAAATGCAGACGTTAGCAAGCCTGTAGGTTGCGCAATTGTATTTGGCCGCTAACGGCACCTGTGGAATACTAAATACTCTGCAAGTATCAGCCACGGTCAGAAAAGTTCAAAAAATGATTCAGATGGCTCTAAGCACTGTGGGACTTAACATCTGAGGTCGTCAGTCCCCAGGACTTAGAACTAGGTAAACCTAACTAACTTAAGGACATCACACACATCCATGTTCGAGACAGGATTCGCACCTTGCGACCGTAGCAGTCGCGCGGTTCCGGACTGAAGCGAATAGTACCGCTCGGTCACAGCGGCCGTCTCGAGCTTTTCTCGTCTGCTCATGTATGTTTACGCAGATTATACAGATTAAATGCTGATTGAGCACATCATACATGGAATACATGAATTTTAGCTTCACATGAGAAATACACTTATGTTTGTGACTTGTTAGTAGAAATAGAATATAGTTCATTGCTACTTGACTGCATTATTCCTTAAATAACAGAATATATTTCTGATATATAAAATTCATTGATTGTAGCTTTGAATAGAAAAGAGAATATACTTGGCTGCACACAATAATACGAGCAATACATTACTGCTTGTGTGCAGTATACTTTGAACGCTATGTAGGATGTCATTCGGGAGGAGGATCCTTGGAATAAAAGTTCTTCGAGCCTTCTCCTCTCAAGCGACATTACCTTATTCCTATAGTCTTAGTGTGTGATGCCGGTGTTTCTTTTATTATTATTGTGTTGTTTGTGACTGCGTTGTGGCATGTAGTGTCATGCATTATTGGTTTTGGTCCCTTACATGTTGATCCCTTCTGATTTATGTTCACTTAGTGTTCTTTCGTTGGTTTCCGATTCTGTGGTAGTGTTTATGTCGTCCCACGAGATTTGTTGTGTTGTTTGAGCTTGTCTACGCCTCCTTCCATATGGGATTTGGAACTTGTATTCTTCGTGCAGAGTGTTCGATACAATATCGGCTACGTTGTTTATTGTGTGCCAGTCATCGGGGTTACATATTGTTCTGGCGATGTCATTGTGGTTCTGTATAGTTCTCACTTGTGCTAGCGTATTTCACAGCAGTGTAACATGTTCTGGTGTCCCAGTTTCTTCGCATACGTTTACTTCATCGTTAGTCCCGTACGGTTTGAATGTACCGGATATGGCCCGTGGCCTGTCAGGAAATGGACCATCCCAGGCTTGGGTCGACATGTTTCAGTTGTAGTCTTTTGTGTCCATCAGGAAAGAAAGAATGTACTCGGCGACCCTTGTCGGATGCATCCCACTCTCTCTGCAGTGTTTGAATCCGCCATTGTTTCATTTGTGTTTTGTTCATGATGAATTTCGGTCCCTTTATCGAGTCTCTAACTCTTAACCCAGTAAAGTGTAGTTCTGTAATGTGTTGTTTTGTCTATAGGTCAGGTCCCCATCACAAGTGCCTCTAGTGACGTAGCGCTGAAGGCTCCCTCATTCTCGGGACTACACTACGTTGACCTAGTCTTGCAATTGTCTTGTTAACCTCTATGTTCAGTCTGTGAGCCCAAGCACTCGCGGCGAAGCATGCGATGGATTCAAATATCGGAATGTGGTAGGTCCTGCACGGCGAGATGTTTAAATGTGTTGCGCATGGCCGTCTTCAAGTCTGTAGGTCTGTAACCCGGGGTAAGTGTGATCGTGGCGGCCACTAAATCAAACCATTCCTTCCTGTCCACCTACCCGGAAACTTTGAAATGTCCAAGTTAAACAGCACTTTCATGACTTTGCACTTTTGCTTTCTTTAAATTGCAAACTCGTTTTTGCATACAATTTGCAGAGGTGTCATGCAATTGCTATCGATAGGTACTGCAAGCTGTTTCAGTTATGTCTTTGTGAAACACCTATCCCCCTTTGATGAGTTCCATTTGGTTCGGCCAATTACGCTTAAGTCAACGAAGTTCGAATGTGCTAGACGTGTGTTCTGGAAATGGTGGCCATGATTTCTAAGCAAATCGGAGCTAATGTTTGGAGTTAGACATTTGGCGCTATAGTTATTGTTCTTTGTAGTGAAGTTTAACATGCAACATGTAAGATATGTCAATCGGATGGTATTAGACTTTGTGCATTTGTTTTAGGAAACATCGTTCCTGTGAAACACAATTGGTCTATAGTCACATGAAGTGTTGAGTGCTATTGACAAGGGATTTCAGATCGATTCCGTATTTCTGGATTTCCGGAAGCCTTTTGCACGATACCACACAAGCTGCTCGTAATGAAATTGCGTGATTATAGAATATCGTCTCAGTTATGTGACTGGATTTGTGATTTCCTGTCAGGGAGGTCACAGTTCGTAGTAATTGACGGAAAGTCATCGAGTAAAACAGAAGTGATTTATGGCGTTCCCCAACATAGTGTTATACGCTCTTTGCTGTTCCTTATCCATAAAAACGATTTGGTAGACAATCTGAGCAGCCGTCTTCGGCTGTTTTCGGATGACGCTGTAATTTATCGACTAATAAAGTCATCAGAAGATCAAAACAAGCTGCATAACGATTTAGAAAAGATATCTGAATGGTGCGAAAAGTGGCAGTTGACCTTAAATAACGAATAGTGTGAGTGCTAAAAGGAACTCATTAAACTTCGGTGACACGATAAATCAGTCTAATCTAAAAGCCTTAAATTCAACTAAATACCTAGGTATTACAATTACGAACAACTTAAATTGGAAGGGGCAAATAGGAAATGTTGTGCGGAAGGCTAAACATAGACTGTGTTTTATTGGCACGACACTTACGAAATGTAACAGACCTATTAAGGACGCTTGTCCGTGCTTTTTTAGAATACTGCTGCGCGGTGTGGAATTCTTACCAGGTAGGGCTAACATAGTACATCGAAAAAGTTCAAAGGAAAGGAGCACGTTTTGTATTATGGCGAAAAATGGGGAGAGTTTCACAGAAATGACCCAGGATTAGGACTGGACATCATTAAAAGAAAGGCGTTTTTCGTTGTCACGGAATCTTCTTACAAAATGCCAGTCACCAATCTTCTCCTCCGAATGCGAAAATATTTTGTTGACACAGACCTAAATAGGGAGGAACGATCACCGTGATAGGAAAAGGGATATCAGAGCTCGTACGGAAAGATATAGATGTTCATTCTTTGCGCGCGCTATACGAGGTTAGAATAATAGAGAATTGTGAAAGCGGTTCGATGAACCCTCTGCCAGGCACTTAAATGTGATTTTCAGACTACCCATGGAGGTGTAGATTTAGATGATTGCGATCATTTCAGATGTTAGTTTGGTGATGAACTATGAGCCTTTATCTGTATTAAGCCACGTGGTGTTTCAGAGTCTCAGAGATCGATTAATCTCTGCAAGCAGGAAGTGCCACTCAGGTGATTTACTGCACAGTTGGAATATGTGTACTGAAAACTTCCTCATAATTAATTATGATCCGTCATATTGAAGCACATATTATTGATGCCAGCTTATTGTACCCATTGCCAATATTCTCTTCATCAATTCTGTGGTTACCTATGAAGGAGATTTTGAAATATTTCTGCCCTCTATATTGTTTCTCGCATGAATTAGTAATAAATTTCTCGCGCTCTACACGTATAATTTCCAGGTTTTGAAACATGAATTTCTCCTTTGATTCTTGGATAGGGCTTTGCTGTGGCTAATCGTTGTAATACATACATTGACGTTCCCACGCGATAAACTGTGCTGAATATGGTGGTAAGAGCTTCAGCATTTGCAACAATGATATGTAAATATATTTCTTGGATTATGTCATAATGCATTGAAGTGTTTTCTACACTAGACCGTTTCCAGATTAAAATTAACAGAAAACATCCCACTGTAATGTGGTTAGATACCTCGGCAAACTGTATGCAAAAGTGAGTTTGCACTTTAAAGAAAGAAAAAGCGCAAATGACAAGAAAGTGCTGTTTAACATGCAAATTTCGAAATTGCCAGGTAGGTGGACAGGAAGAGATGATTAGATTTAGTGGGTGCCACGATCGTACTGACCGCAGGTTACAGACCTACAAGACTTTAAGACGGCCACGCGCAATGTATTTAAACATCTCGCCGAGCAGTGCCTAGCACACACATGAAGAAGAAGTCAGTACCGATTGGACGTTGTTCGTGCCACTAGAGGAACACACATTGACACGTATGACTGAGGAAACTAAGTTTGTGAGTTATGTTGTCAAGCGTTGAGAACTAACATATTATCTTGCACTATTTAATGTGTTGAAGTCTAAAGGTTTGAAACATAATTTATACGGGGAGTGGACGAAAAGATGGAAACACAAAAACAGCTAATAGTCGTCTGGGAAGGGATAAATACAGGTTCAAAATGGCTCTCAGCACTATGGGACTTAACGTCTGAGGTCATCAGTCGCCTAGAACTTAGAACTAATTAAACCTAACCAACCTAAGGACATCACACACATCCATGCCCGAGGCAGGATTCGAACCTGATACAGTAGCGGTCGCTCGGCTCCAGACTGTAGCGCCTAGAACAGCACGGCTAAATACAGGTCTTGCATGGTTTTCAGGAGCATCTTCCTGTAAATTAGTGCCAAGATCCGGTAACGATGAAGTGGGTTGCGGTCACGCACTCTTCTCCCCAAAGCAGACTACAAAAGCTTAATATTGAGATCTGCCGATTGTGGTGGCCAGGGAACATGTATGTGTACATGACTAAATAATCAACTTAATAACCAACTTTCAAACACTATGTGACTGCGAATGAAGTTCACACAGGAGCACAAACTTACAGAAATTCTGCCTAATGAAAAAATGCTGTATGAACACTCTTGAAAGCCTCTCAGACTCACAGAGTTACACTCTGTAAGTGTGAGAGGCTTCCAAGAACGTTCACAAAGAGTTTGATGTTGAATCGTGCAAGCTATGCATCGCATTTTTTCATTATGGAGAATTTCTGTAAGTTTGTGCTTCTGTGTTAACTTCTTTTACTTGAGGTCTTCAGTGTACTCTTTCCACCCATCCGCTCTCTTCTCTGCATTTAATAGAGGAAATTAGCGTTGCACTCTTAATGTTACCGCCCTTGCTTTTAAATTTTCCAAAGGTTGTTTTGATTTTCCTATATGATGAGTCAGTGCTCCGACAACCATTTCTGTTACGATTTCTTCGCGTTTATCATGCAGGTATTTCGTCTTAGCGTGCCTTGCACTTCCTATTTACTTCATTGCTCAGCGATTTGTATTTTTGCTTTTCTGAAGTTCCCTGAACATTTTTTTACTGTCTTCAATATTCCATCAGGTGACGTATTTCTGTTACCCATGGTTTATTTATAGTGACGTTCTTTGCAAACATGTTTTCCTTTCCAACTACTGTGATTGGCGCTTTTAGAGATGTCCATTCGTCTTAAACTGTACTGCCTCCTGAGCTATTCCTTATTGCTGAATCTATGTCCTTAGAGAACGTCAATCGTATATCGTCATTCCTTAGTACTTGTGCGTCCCACTTCTTTGCCAACTGATTCTCCTTTACTTATCTCTTAAACTTCTGTCTACCTCTCCATCATTACTACATTATGATCTGAGTGTATATCTGCTCCTGGGTACACCTTATAATCCAGTGTATGATTTGGAAATATCTCCTGGTGATGATGCAATCTAACTGAAATCTTCCAGTTTCACCCGACCTTTTCCAAGTATACCTCCTCCTCTTGTGATTATTCAACAGACTATTCGCTATTACTAGCTGAAATTAATTAAAGAACTCAGTAAGTCTTTCTCCTCTCTCGTTCCTTGTCCCAAGCCCATATTCCCCTGTTACCTTTACCTCTACTCCTTCCCTTACAATTGCATTCCAGTCCCCAATGACTGCTAGATTTTCATATCCTTTTTCGTATTTTATTACCCTTTCAGTATGCTCATACACTTAATTTCTTCATCTTCAACTTGCGACGTCGCCATGTGTACCTCAACCATCGTTGTCGTTGTTGGTTTGCTGTCAATTATGATAAGAATAACCCTATCAAAGAACTGTTCACCATAACACACAGTCTGCCCTACCTTCCCATTCACAACGAATCCTACTCCAATTATACAATTCTCTGCTTCTGATAATTTTACCCTATATTCATCTGACCATTAATCCTTGTCTACCGAGCGAGGTGGCTCAATGGTAGCACACTGGACTCGCATTCGGGGGGACGACGGTTCAATCCCGCGTCCGGCCATCATGATTTAGGTTTTCCGTGATTTCCCTAAATCTCTCCAGGCAACTTGTTCCTTTGAGAGGGCACAGGCAAATGGTTCCTTTGAAAGGGCAAGGCCGAATTCCTTCCCCAACGTTCCCCAATCCGATGAGACCGATGACCTCGCTGTTTGGTCTCTTCCCCCCAAACAACCCAACCCAATCCTTGTCTTCTTTCCACTTCACTTCACATCACTGACCTCTACTATATCTAGATTGAGCCTTTGCATTTCCCTTTTCAGATTTCCTAGTTTGCCTATGACATTCAACCTTTTAACATTCAATTCCCTGACTTGTAGAACGTTATCCTTTCGTTGATTATTCTGTCTTTTTCTCATGGTCTCCTCCCCCTTGGCAGCCCTCTCCTGGAGTTCCGAATGGGGATCTATTCCGGAATCTTTTGCCAATGGAGAGATTATCACGACATTTTTTTCAATTAGAGGCCACATGTCCTGTGGATACACGTTATGTGTCTTTAATGAAGTGGTTTCCTTTCACTTCTGCATTCTCATGCCTTGTTTATCGCTGATTCTTCCACCTTTAATGGTAGTTTCTCACTTTCACACACGAAGGAAAAGAGGGTGCCTTGATCTGCCTCCTCCGGCCTCTTTGAGAAGTCCGTTGGCAGTATGAGGGTGAGTTCTTATGGCAGTATGAGGGAGAGTTCTTATGCCGGAAGTCTTCAGTCGCCATTGCTGATTAATAATCAAAATCTTTGCTGCAGCGGGTTTGGAACCTGAGATGGAGGACGTTTTGATTACTAATTAAAGACTACCGGTAGACCATAGACTAACCCCAGACTGCGGTCTCTTATTTACTGCATTAATCTCTACTGGGAACTTCCTTGCCGGTTCTGGGGACCCTCTTAACTTTACCTGGTACTTCCTACCCACCAGACCATCCCTTCCGCTACTCCTATTAAATCGCTGGGGTCTATGCTATCCGTATTACCCTTTCGTAACTTGCAGTATTACCTCTGCACAAGCCCTGTACTTCCACAAATTAAAATATTTACATTCGGCATGAACATATTTATCTGCTCCCTCACTCCAGTAGACACATCAGTTTACTCCAATTTCAATACTAACCTATCCACTACATGGAGATCTTCGTGTGTCCCAGAGAAGGACATCATCAAGTACATGTTGTTCTGCTCCTGTAGCAACAAAATAAAAAAAATGGCTCTAAGCACTATGGTACTTAACTTCTGAGGTCACCAGGCCCCTATAACTTAGAACTACTTAAACCTAACCAACCTAAGGAGCGGTCGCTCGGTTCCAGACTGTAGCGTCTAGAACCGCTCGGCCACTCCGGCCGGCCGTGTAGCAACACTTCGCTTACCTCCCCGCTCTGAGTTAACTCATAAGTATGTAAGTACATCCAGTTTCCTAATTTTATCTGAAAAATATTCTTCTTCTTTATTATGCGTTTTCGAGACCACGCTCAACTGCTCACGGAAAACCCGGACACTGTTCTGTTTCCTATTTTTGTTCTAATCCCCATCTTAGTTGATCAAAAATCTCTACCTTAGGAACAACCTCTGTTCACACTAATAACGACTTCGCTTCTCCTTTTAAACGTTACATAACTATCACTAATAATTGCTTTTCTGACCAAAAACCTACGTCAGCTGATGATCGTAGATGCTCCACAAATGCTAAGACATTCTCGACCAATCACAAATGGAAGAACAAGGTTATCAACAGACAGTGTTAGTTCAACACTTTTGTCTCATTTTTCACCCCTCGTTTACAAGCTAAAACCACGTCACCCTTTCTTAACTGTGTTACAGACTCAACAATGACTATTACACTTTCTATTTGACTCGCCGTTATTAAGTTTCACGCATCGGAATTGATATGCAAAAGGAGGCGGCGCCGCCTCGCGGGTAGCTGCTCGGTCTAGAGGCGCCTTGTCACGGTCCGCGCGGCTTTCCCAGTCGGAGGTCCGAGTCCTCCCTCGGGCATGGGTGTGTGTGTTTTCCTTGCTGTAAGTTAGTTTCAGTTATACTAAGTAATGCGTAAGCTTAGGAACCGCTGACCTCAGCAGTTTGATCCTATAAGACCTTCCCACAAATTTCCAAAATTTTTCCGAGATGGTGCAGTGGCTAGCACACTGGACTCGCATTCGGGAGGACGACTGTTTAAACACGCGTCCTGCCATCCTGATTTAAGTTTTTCATGAATTACCTAGCTCGCTTCAGGCAAATGCCACGACGTTTCTTTCGGAAGTGCGTGACCGATTCCCTTTCCCATCCTTCCCCAATCAGAAATCGTGCACCGTTTCTAATGATCTCTTTGTCTACAGGAAGTTAAAGGCTTATCTCCACTTTCTCGGAATTAATACTCCAAAGGCAACACAGAAACAACAATCCAGTAGTTACCCAGAGAGAATCCGTAGTCTTGTGGTAATGTATTTTTAGTAGGGTGTTTTATTAGTACTCAAAATGTCCTGGGTCCTAAGTTCGAACGCAACCATTGCTTACATTTTCAGTAAAAATCAACACCAGTGATAGGTTTGCTCTCATCAGATCTGACATCAAACGAACATCGTCACAGTAGGTGAGCTGTGGGTGCCGATAGTAGGTGAGGTATGCATGCTGACGCCGCAAGCAGAAGACGAAGAGTTAGAGAATGTATATGAGGATGCTGAACCGATAATTCAGTACACAGAGGGCGATTAATCTAATAGTCGTGGAGATTGGACTGCGGTTGTAGGAGAGGGAGTAGAAGAAAGGATTACAGGGGACTATGGACTTGGTAACAGGCACAAAAGTTGAAAATAAATATCAGTAACTACAGATTGTTCAGAAATTACAAGAGGAAGAGATAAACTGGGAAAAGGAGGGAGATATGGGAAGATTCCAGTTAGGTTACATGATACTTAGGCAGATTTTGCAATACGAGGCGCACCTAGAAGCAGGTAAAGACACAGAGGACATTTTAGTAGTGATGAAGAGCACGTTGAAGTTTAAGTAACTAGTCAGAAAGAATCAGTGGGCTAAGAAGTGGGATACGGAAGTACTTAGGAAAAACGAGACACGCTTGAAGTTCTCTGAGGCATAGTTATTGCGATAATGAATGGAATAATACGCTGTTGCTCTGAAGAGCAATGGACGTCTCTTGAAAGCGCAGTCACTGAAGTTGTAAAAAGAAACCTCGGTACATGGAGGATAGCTCTGAGGAAATCATGGGTAGCAGAAGAAGTATCTCAGCTGATTGACAAAAAAAGGAAGTACCAAATTTTTCAGGGAAATTCAGGAATACGGAAACTAAAATTACTTTGGAAATAAATGAAGAGAAACTGCAGGGAAGCTACGATGAAATAGCCTCGTGAAAAATGCGACGGACCTGAAAAAAAGTCAAAACAACCTTTATTGAAATTAAGAGCAAAGAGGTACCATTAAGACTGCATTGGGCATTCCACTATTAATTGCAAAGAACGGAGCAGGCCGCTTGAAAGAGTACACTGAAGGTCTCTGCGCGGGGAAGACTTGTCTGATGGCGTGATGGAAGAAGGAACAGAAGTCGACAGGGAAGAGATAGAGGATACAGGATTGGAATCAAATTTTAAAAGAGAGCTGCCCGACTTAGGATCAAATCAGAAGGGGTATACAAAATTTCATCAGAATTTCTAAAAAGAGCAAAAGGAGTATTCACGTTGGTGTGCGAAATGTGTGAGACTGACGAAGTACCGTCAGCCCTTCGGAAAAATATCATCCCTACAATTCCGAAGATAGCAAGAGCCGACAACAACGAGAATTATTGCAGTATCAGCTCAACAGCTCATGCATCGAAGTTGCTGACAAAAGTAATATACAGAAGAATACAGAAATTGGGGTACGTATTAGATGATGATTAACTTGGCTTTAGGGCAGGTAACGTACCAGACAGACAGTTGTGACATTGCGGAATGGAAGCAAGACTAATGTAAATACGTTCTGAGGATCTGTCGACCTGAAAAAAGCGTTCGATAATATGAAATAGTTCAACATGTTCGAAATTCTGAAAAAAAATTGGTGTAAGCTCTAGGGGATAGCGGATAATATACGGTACACCCAAGACCCAAAACCCATATTGTTCAATCTACACATCGAACTAGCTGTGACGGTAGTAAAAGGAAATTTAGAAAGCGGGACTAAAATCGAGGGTCAAAGGATATCAATGATAAGATTCGCTGATGACATTGCTATCCTCAGTGAAAGTGAAGAAGAATAACAGGATCTCTTGAACGGGGTGAACAGTGTAATGAGTAGAGAACATGGACTCAAAGTAAATCGCAAAAAGACCAAAATAATGAGAAGTAACAGAAATGAGGACAATGAGAAACATCGTGATTGGGGGTAAGGAAATAAAGTAATTTAAGGAATTCTGCTCCCAAGGCAGCTAAATAACCCATGATGGGCAGAGGAAGGAGGACATAAAAACAGACTAGTTCTGACAAAGAGGGCATTCCTGATCAAGAGAAGTCCACGAATATCAAAAATAGGCCTTAATTTAAGGAAGAAATTTCTGAGAATGTATGGTAGTGAAACATGGACTACGGGAGAAGCAAAACAGAAGAGAATCGAAGAACTTGAGATGTGGTATTCCAGAAGAATGTTGAAAATTAGGTGGACTGATAAGGTAATGAATAAAGACGTCCTCTGCAGAATCGGCGAAGAAAGGAACATGTGGAAAACACTGCCTTTAAGAAGGAACACGATGATAGAACATGTTTGACGACAGCAGGAAGTATCTTCCATGGTACTAGAGGATGGTTAGAGGGTGGAGGGTAACAGTCAAGGACTTCTTTTAATACATCAGGTGATAACTTCCACGATACTAGAGGGAGGTGTAGAGGGCTGACGGTTACGGTCAAGGATAGGAATCCACAAAAAATAATGATGACGAAGGATGCAAGTGCTCCTCTGAGCAAATGGTTCAAATGGCTCTGAGCACTATGGGACTTAACTGCTGAGGTCATCAGTCGCCTAGAACTTAGATCTACATAAACCTAACTAACCTAAAGGACATCACACACATCCATGCCCGAGGCAGCATTGGAACCTTCTACCGTAGCGGTCCCGCGGTTCCAGACTGAAGCGCCTAGAACCGCTCGGCCATTATGGCCGGCTCCTCTGAGCATCTGGCCGGCAGCCACCGCACACGCTCCAACAACACACTAGACATCTTGTAGCTTGTGATGTCAGCCATTACTTCTATTATGTTGGTGACACATATAAGAGTGTCGGCTTCCAATAAGTTTAACCTTCAGCAAAATCTTCTTCCTTTCGTTCATTACTGTCCCCAAAAATGAGTTAAAATCTTTATTCGACGTGTTTTTATACATTAATTTTGTTAGCTTTGATCATTCAATAATTTTTATTCTTCAGTCACTCCAAGACCCAGTACGTTCCTAGATAACATTAACGAGGAGCATCGCCCGCTGGTTGACATACGCGCAAAGAAGCACAATTTTACTATCAGTCTTGCAACAGGTCAGTTTTGGTCAAGGACAGATATCTGATTCCTAATTCCAGTTCTTCGGATTTACAAACTGGACATTCATCACTGATGATGCTTATACAAATTGAAGAAGGCTGAGAACTTTTCCCAGCCATGCCTCTGGTGGATTGTGTAACAGCTTCCATATAGATAACAAAACGTTGTAAGTAGCCATTATTCGGAATCAAATTACAAATTTTATTTATTATATACGAACAGAACCTTTCTTTCTGGAGCTTAAGTGATTCCTCACCAGAAGCATGATATATTTTTCCTTATTTAAATATTTAAATCTATTCATTCAGTACTTTAAAAATATCTCAGAGAGCTTCAATTCCCCATTAGCAAAATATTAATTTATAAAAATTTCGGTACAGAAATACACCACAATAGGAAACTTATAAAGTTAAAAACCTATTGTGTGAGTCTCTAATCGACTTCTGTAAATACAGCTATTGCAAACAATTAGTCTTTTCGTTTACTTTCTATTTTCAAAAGTCTAAACACCTGTATGTAAACAACTGTTTTATACTGTACGAATGGTCAATCAATTATGTGTAAGAAATTTGTATTCCACTAAGGATGAAAATTAATTAAATAAAAATAAAGTGTTTTATAAAGGGGGAGGAACCTCAGGTAGCATGGAGACATAGTTCTGAGAGCTAATCAAAGCTTCATATGTTGTTTAAATGCGAATGTTTAATATGTTGTTTAGAAGTACGTCATAGCTGTCTACCTGATTTTTTTTTAATTTCAAGTGTTTCCAACATAGCATGTTGCGGACTACTCCATATGGAGGACGTTGAATAGTGCCTGGTTGCTGAGTTTAGTTTCGCAGGCATCGGAGTAGTGCTCAATCGAAAACTTCTCTACAATAGTTTGTTACCTCGGAAGATGCAGTGAGTGGATCATAAATGAATACTATATCATTCTTGGAGTGTAAATCGTGGAGGGAGCACGGTTAAAAGCTTTTTATTCAACCGTTTTACGGCCATACGTAGGAGTATTTTGCCTGAAAAAGCTGGCCATAAGTCCACTTTTAAAAACGAGTGCTTCCCGGAATGCATAACTTCTTGCTATGGTCTAATATGTGGAGCATTGTTGGGACAGTGTTTTTTTTGCCTATTGTGCACTGATACACGATAGAGCTAGTATCCATTTACGTCTCTCTTTCAGTGGATCTAAAGATTCTCTGCTGTCTTTGTCACTCTGCGCTTTTGAATGCGACAAATTGTGTTTTTACTTCAAGTGTGACGAAAAGGGATACTAACTGTGAGGATCAGGGTATGCACTGTTATTTATAGTTATTTTCATTCTCAGTAGTTACTACTTCTGTTAGCAGTCATTCTTTTTGTTGCAGTTCAGAATTTTACCCTGCATATTTGTTAGCACAGCGTTATAGAAAAATCATTCCCCTACTGGAAATTTAAAAAAGTAGTCGCTGAACACCGCAATATGATTTTGTACGATTGTTTTACATTAAAGAGTTGTCAGCTGTGAATAATGTCACCTCCGAAATGATTTCTGAAAGCATTTTGTTTTTATCTTAGTCCTTAGAAAGTCAGATTTGTGACACGAAACGTCCTCTTTGATCTTATGAAGAGATGTTCTGAAAAAGAGTTTTTAAAAAGACTCAACGTTATGGAAAATTACGTATTGTCAGATCCTACCTTCCCTGATGAAGAAAAGAAAGGCATTAAACATAAACTGTATTATGTACAGTCACAGTTAAAGAATCGATGGCTTGCTTTCACAAAGTTGAAAGTACCTTCTTACAAAAACAATAACTGGCTGCAAAATGCCATTAAAATTCATTGTAGCGAAACTCAAGTTAGTAGCCCATCAAAGTCGTTCGTGGCGTTAAGCGAACGCAGTAAAAGGCGTATTATACAGCTACTGAGAAACGATTTTGGAGCCACAGAATTAACGTAGCCATCAAATGAATATCCGAGAATCTGGAAATGTTAAAGGTTCCAAACTGTTAAACATATTACTTCATCTTCTACAGGAGGAGCTAAGTACAGACAAGCATTGGATCGGAGGCGTAGGGACTTACATGCACAAAAGCTACTTTCATGTATCTAAACATAGTCAATCTTTGCGGAAGCCTCGCTGACAAGGAGACAGTATAGAATAATCCGAACAGCTGTTTTAAGAAGATCGATCCCTGTTACAGTATCTTTCAATAGACTGTAAAGGAGTGCCACCATTTGGCTGAGCAACAAATATTATATTATAAATTTTATATTTGGAAGAGGTTTTAAATGTTCTTACAAATGATGACATAAATGGACAAGAACTTATGTATAAATTGGATTGTAATGGTTCACAACGAATTCAGATTAAACCAAAACCTGAAAACAACCTTAATTCTAATGTGAACATATTTCACTCATCTTTAGTGTCTCTTCAACTTATTAGTCAAACGAATGAAAACTTTATTGTTTAAAAAAATTCTATGCATTCATCTCTTCGCTCTTGCAGACTAATAAGAATCAATTTTTTTCATAAAACGACTGATGTTGTTAATGAGGAAATTGATAATATCAATAGGGGAATTGAAACATTAAAAATAAGAATTGCAAGAACAGAAAGTTATTTAACCATAAAACACACATTGCTGATGACTACGGCAGATGCAAAGGTCAGGAATGCAGCAACAGGGACACCATCGACAATGAGATGTTATATTTGCAAAGCTGCCTCCAAAGACTTCAATGTCTTGTCGAAAACCAAATTACTAAATACAGAAGGTCTTCCGTTCGGTTTGTCTACACTCCACCCTCGGGTCAGATGTTTCGAAATTTCGTTGCATTTCTGTAACATAATGCACATCAAGAAGTGGCAAATCTATTCAAAAGAAGAAAAGGAGACGGCCGCAGTGGACGAGCGGTTCTAGGCGCTACAGTCTGGAGCCGGGCAACCGCTACGGTTGCAGGTTAGAATCCTGCCTCGGGCATGGATGTGTTTTATGACCTTAGGTTAGTTAGGTTTAAGTAGTTCTAAGTTCTAGGGGACGTATGACGTCAGCAGTTGAGTCCCATAGTGCTCAGAGCCATTTGAACCATTTATTTTATTTATTTTTTTTGAAGAAAAGGAAATTGTCCAAGAGAGGAAAAAAGTCACCAGAAAATAGTTAGAAATGGATTGGTATTAATTGTAGATGTTGACAAGCAAGGCTATGGTAATAGGAACGTTGTTTATACCAGTAGAAAATTTTTTGCGGACTGAAACATCAGCAGTAATAATGGCAGTTTACCTGCAATTCATCTATTCAAGGTTATTCTAGAAGCTGTTTCCAGTGAGCATTAGACAGTCATAGAAAAATTTGGTACTCATACTGTTGAAAAAGTAAGACTGTATGTTGATTTGTATCCGTTGCATCTATGTCTCCCACTGAGCATAAGATTTTGGTGATTGGCCCATCTGTCCTCGAATGTGCTTTCTCAGCCATAGTCAACTTATTGGAAGAAGCAGCCGACGCTCACAGTGAGCTGTACAGACAGAAGTTTGCCATGAAGTTCTCACGAGAAGAATACGGTCTGGACATAGCAAAATGACTGCTAGTGATACCTGATCCATTATTAACAGATATGAGAGCGAAGGCTACAAAAACTAGCAAACCTTTGGTAAAAGAGACATTGCATTTGGTGCTCTGAAGCGGAAGATGATTAAGGCACATCCCTCTAGCTGAGAAATAATGATCAGGAGGTGTCCCCGGTATAAACAGGCCTCTCAAATTGAAAGACAGTGAGTTATCACCCGAATAACACATAGTGTTGTAGCTAAGACCTAAATACCATAATTTTGGATTATTTTCTGTTACAAAAGTTCACACATTATTATCGAACAAATATATTCTCCAAGGTCTCACAGTACAGAAAATAATTTTGGCCAACTTTTTGCATGAAATGCCCCTACGTGGGCCGGCACCCTAGATGGCGGAGGCATCAGCCGGCTGGGGTTCACAGCCTGTTTGTCTTACACGGGCGCTCCTTGAGAACAGCGCGGATACGAAATGCGAAGCAGTATCTCCCGTGTTTGTACGAGAGCCGGACTTAAACTGTAGCGCTCGGGGAATTTATGTACGCCTGGGGAACGCGCCTTGCAATCCGGCTGAAAGGGTCCAACGAACAAGCTGTGAGAGGCTCTTTCTCCTTAGATTGCCTCAATAAAACAGCATTTTAAACGCCGCGTTTGCTACTTTCTTACAGCCGTTTCTTCTGGAACCTTTTCTTCTCGCCTGTTGGAGATGTGACATGACACATCGGGAGCCATAACGCATGACGTCGCTGGATGCACAAACTTGTGATGCAAACAGCAAAACATTTTTGACGTTTGTCTCTAAGGCCGTCATAACTCTGGCGCAATAGATTTTCGTCTTCTGCTTCCTGTTGCGCTCTGAGTGAATGGTACTGCTTTCGACTGTGTAGCGTTCTTTTGAAAAACAACTGGCTATTTATTTGCAAAACTGGAGACCTATTCCGTATTTCTAGATCTCCCGCTGGATATTGTCAACTTTCATCATACGCGATTACTAATCAGTTCACATACTTGTGGGATATCGTCTCAGTTGTGTGACATGATTCGTGATTTAGTACCACAAACGTCCCACTTAGTAATAACTGACGGAAAGTCATCCAGTGAAACTAAAATTGTAACTTTGGTTGCCAAAGAACCGTTAACCCTTTGCTGTGTAAACAATCCTAAAAGCAGTCTGAGCAGCCCTCTTAGACTGTTTGAAAATGATGCCGTCGTTTGCCGTATAGTAAAGCTATCACTTGGTCCAAAGGAATTTCAAATGATTCAATCAAGATCTGGCTAAAAGGTCCAAGCTGCATGATTTGAAAAGCGACAGTTAGGCCTGAACAATAGAAACGTTGAAGTCTTCTACATGAGTACTAGAAAATTTCATTAACTTTCGGTTGCACCAAGACTGATAAAAATTTGAAATTATCACAAGGATAAATAATTAAAATTTAAACAATGACTTAGAAAATATTATTGGGAAATGAAAAATAGTCTGTTTTATTGGTGGAACAAGTGGGACAGGCAAAAGATCTCCTAAAGAGAGTGCTTACACTACGCTTGTCCGTCCTCTTCTGTATTACTATTGCTCGTTATGCCATTCTCACCTCATGTGACTCACTAAGGACATCAAAAATGTTCACAGAAATTAAACTCCCCAGTTTAATTATCACTAAACGGAGAAGAGTGCATCGGATATGTTGAGCTAGTTGGTGTAGCAATCATTACATCAAATGCGACATTTTTTGCGGCGAAGTCTATCCACAAAATTACATTCACCAGATTTCTAATCCGAGTGATCGCACCCACCTTGTGAGAAACGAACATCGTGTTAAAACAAGGGGAATCAGAGCTAACCGGAGAAGATTTTATATTTTATATTTTTTTCAGATGCTATTCGAGAATATAAGGAATAGTCTGAAAGTAGTTCTATGAACCTTCTTCCAAACAATTAAATATGTAGACTGTTGTGGTTGGCAGGTGAGCCAAAACCGTGTTACTAGAGGAGGCCGAAAGGCACGCGTTTTTGCTCACGCAGGCTGGCGTGAGGTCTGGAACAGGACCAGGAAATTAGAATTTAGAAAAACGGACGTAGCTGGTGGAATACTTAACTTTAATCCATTAATGACGAACGTCGGTCTTGACGGTACATGATTCAATATCAATAATAAATGATAATTACGCCTTGCTAGGTCGTAGCAAATGACGTAGCTGGAGGCTATGCTAACTATCGTCTCGCCAAATGAGAGCGTATAAGTCAGTGAACCATCGCTAGCAAAGTCGGCTGTACAACTGGGGCGAGTGCTAGAAAGTCTCTCTAGACCTGCCGTGTGGCGGCGCTCGGTCTGCAGTCACTGATAGTGGCGACACGCG
Organism: Schistocerca gregaria; assembly: GCF_023897955.1. NCBI lineage: Eukaryota > Metazoa > Arthropoda > Insecta > Orthoptera > Acrididae > Schistocerca > Schistocerca gregaria. The sequence goes on from NC_064926.1 coordinate 428,531,359, forward strand.
GGTCCGACGTATACTACCGGACCGCGGCCGATTTAAAGGCTACCATCTAGCAAGTGTGGTGTCTGGCGGTGACACCACATAGACCATAGTTATTATGTAGATATACCTGTAGATGAAAGTAAGCATCGAGTAGTTTTCTCCGAAGCCTTTCAATGATTCCATGGGTAAGTGTAAACTGAGCTACAATGCCGCTAAATTATGTTATCTATATTTACATCAAGTACTTATAATTACGTCTCTGTGAAATAACAGCTCAAAAATTTTTGAACACATTGCGGGATACTTGCTGAATTTCGGCTACCAAAATTCTTGAAATCTTAAGCGGTGTTCTGTCTTGCTTGTACTGAGATTCAACGCATGTACAGTGATAAACCAAAACATTATCACCACTGTCCACCGAGAAGCTGTGGACCGCCTGGTGGGGGCTGCAACAAGAGGAGCAAACACGGACGGGCACTCACCCTGGCGGAGCTAAGGTGCAAATGGGGAAATCCATCAAGATAAACGACTTTGACATAGCTCATTATTATACAGAGCGTGTGACCGAGTAATTTTCACGTCCTGCTGTCGCGAGCATCTACGGAAAGAAGTAGAAGAACAGCGAAACTACTACTAGGCGCTAAGTAGATGGACGACCACGACTCTACACAGAATGTGCGGTTCGGAGGCTTGTCTAGTCTGTAAAGTAGGATAGATAGTGATCTGTGGCATCTCTGCCGAAAGAGCACAATGTTGGTGCATGAACAAGTGTTTCAGAGCACACTGTTCACTATACGTTGCTGAACACAGAGCTTGAAAAGCGTACTTCACACCAACACAGCCACAGCCGCCGTGGCGACCTTAGGAACGTCAGGGGACCCAGGGGGAGGGAGGAGGGGGGTAATCGAGTATGGTTAACGAATCGACGCACATGTGCGGCCGCACGTGCGTCATGATTCATGTTGGCCATAAACTCGATCTCCCCCCCCCCCCCCCCCCCGCCCCCCTTGGGTCCCCTGATCCCAAGGTCGCCATGGCGCATTCCTGTAAACCATGGGAACATGAGCAGCAAGTCAGTTCGTAGTTTGTCAAACAGTTCATGGTTATATTCAAGCACGTTAACAAAGCTCCATCGTCTTCTCCCAGTGATGATAGGATACTCGTTATCAGGTATGTGAGGAGCTTCAGGGATGGTTTCTTCACTTCGGCTTCCAGCATCGTCCACATCAAGGTTATCAATTCCACTACGTGTTCCATTTTCAGAATTCTGCAAATAAATTATCAAACATTAACTCATCATCTCCATCAGAATCGGAAACTGCACCTAGACAACCTCCACAACGTACACTACGAAATAGTGGGGTGTTCGCATAAAATGAGCACCAATTATTATATTTAGTTACAATGGGTGGTGCAAATACACCTTCCACAACTTCCAACGGGTTAACAACTAGTGATATGTTGTCGACACAAAACATTTTATAAATTAGATCTGTGGGTCGTATAGAAAGCATTTCATTTACACACCGCTCACAAATATTTATTCTCCATCTTTAATTCTTCAAGTATGAATTATTGATCTTAATACAATAACACTGCACACTTATTTTGAAAACACTGTTAAAGAAATTGAAAAGCTCCATATCACTCACTGCTAATACACATCATTCATTCCAAGGTTTCCTTTCTGAATTGCGAATCTTTCGTCCAAACATAAGAGTCTGTATTACAACTTCGCGCAACATAGGTACATTTTCTGAGTTGTGAAAAATATAATCTGGTGAAAAACGATACCGTGAAAGAATATAACGGATTTTTTCATTTCTAAATTGTAAAATAATATCGTCATTCAGTAGATCCGGTATATTTAAGTCAATTGAATGGAGAGCATTGTCCAGGTTTCCTATTATTACTAATCTGCTCAATTTGTACAAAGTAGAAACCATTTCGTAGTGTACTTACGAAAAATTCACTAAGTGCAGCTTCACTAAGTGCAGCTAAGTGCAGCATGTTCGCATGTAGGCCCAACGACATCGCCAATTACGATTACAGTAGGCACGGCACCATTGGGATTCAGCCGTCGATAAATGGAAACAGGTTGTCTCTTCGAATGAATCACGTTTTGCTACACCACCATGATCACCGTCACTGAGGTGAACGGCGGCTCGAAACGTGCGTCGCGTCATGGACGCGGGTCGGAGGGAGGAGTGTTATGTTACGGGAGACATTCTCTTGCATGAGGCCGGTGTCAGTAACCGGAGGCATTCTGACAGCTGCGAACCACCTGCATCACTTCATGCTTGATGTCTTCCCCGACGGCGATGTCACCTTTCAGCAGAACAATTGCGCTTGTCTCGGAGCCAGAACCGTGCTCCAATGCTTTCAGAAGCGTTTTAGTGAACTCATGTTGAGGTCTCGGCGGCCCCTTTCGAACACATCGGGATAGCTATCGGGCGCTATCACCATGTACGTAAATCAGTGGCCCAATTATTACGCGAATTACATGAACTTTGGTTAGAGTTCTCATGCCCTATTGTACCTTTACCAACCTACCAAAAAAGTGTCGGATCCCTGAGACGTAGAATCAGTGACGTATTTCGTTTCAAAGATAGACAAATTAGCTATTAAGAAGGAATCACAATGTTTTGACTCTTCAAAAAAAATTGTTCAAAAGGCTCTGAGCACTATGGAACCAGTGGCCCAAATATTACTCGAATTACATGACCTGTGCGTAGAGATCTAATGCCACATACTACCTTTACAAACCTATCAAAAAAGTGTCGGATCCCTAAGACGTAGAATCAATGGCGTATTTCGTTTCAAAGATAGACAAATTAGCTATTAAGAAGGAATCATAATGTTTTGACTCTTCAAAAAAATGATGTAAATAGCTCTGAACACTATGGGACTTAACGTCTGAGGTCATTAGTCCCCTAGAACCTAGAACTACTTTAACCTAACTAACCTAAGAACATCACACACATCCATTCCCGAGACAGGATTCCACCTGCGACCGTAGAGGTTGCGCGGTTCCAGACTGTAGCGCCTAGAACCACTCGGCCACCCCGGCCGGCTTTGACTCTTCAGTGTAATAAGACTGTGTGCACGTACCATAACATTTTACACATCAAATGAATTCGTAATTGCGAATAAGGACTACCATCAGCTGTAAAGGAGAATGACGACAGTGAAAATTTGCGCCTGAGCGGGATTCGAACCCGAATGTTCCGCTTATCGCGGGCGGACGCCTTACCATTTGGCGACCCGTGCATGTCACATAAGCTGGACGGATAAGTAAGCTAACTGGGTAATAGAATAAATACGTCAAATGACTGACGCAGCAAGAAAGTACACGGTGACAGCAAAATACATAAATGACGCACTTAGGAATGAACAAAAATGGGAAGGGCAGCGAAGCTAAGGTAAGGTGGTGGCAAGAAAATTGTGAAGATATAAGAACCCAGTTTGTATTCTGGTTGGTTTCTCGAAGTCTATTAACATAGAGTACAAGTCAACTTGGAACTGATGTTACATAATCTGATGATATCGGTGCCTTCGAATTTTCGATTTATCATGACCAGTGTACTGCCAAACACAGCTTAAACAGTAAATATTCCTGGAACGCATTTCATGTTTAGTGCCCATTGAGTAGATATATTTCTTACGTTTTCAGGTGTATGGAATATGTGTAGATTTCCTTTCTGTATGTTGTTGTCAAGTGGCCCATTGGCGCTAGTGATATTTCTGACTTGGAAGGCACACACACCACTTGTACGGACCACAGCTTATTTGGGGTGTTGATTGGGTGCTCTTGGAATGCTGGTGCCGGTTATGAATAGTTGTTTCTCACCTTGTCACTACCATCACGTACTAAAGAAAATGTAATCCACACAACTCTGTAGATACCAAGAGCAGATACGCGCGAGATATATCACACAATTAGATTCACAATTAATGTTCCCAAGCCGCTCATAGGGGCGAGTTGCGGAATACTGGAAAGAAAATTGAGAATTTTTAAAATTTTTATCAGTTAGGCTTTTGGAAAGGTAAATCATACAAAAGGTAGTCTGTTGTTGCACTTGACAATGGAAGGAATATATTAGGATTTGTCGATCTAGAGAACGGTTTGACAATATAATTTGGTAGAAGATTTTCGAAATTTTGAGAAAAGTAGATATAAGCCAAAGGAAATACGGGGAACGAACAATACTTACAAGAACCGCGAAGAAACTATGAAATGTTAGGGAGGATTTTGCCCCCACTGTTCAGTCTGAACATCGAAGAAGCAATGGCGGAAATGAGTTCTGGGATGGAATAGAAATTCAGTATGGAAGGATATCAATGACATGATTCGTTGGTGAAACTGCTTCCCTCAGTGAAAGCGAGGACTTACAACAGGACAAATGGTTCAAATGGCTCTGAGCACTATGGGACTTAACTTTTGAGGTCATCAGTCCCCTAGAACGTAGAACTACTTAAACTAACCTAAGGACATCACACACATCCATGCCCGAGGCAGGATTCGAACCTGCGACCGTAGCGGTCACGCGGTTCCAGACTGTAGCGCCTAGAACCGTTCGACCACTTCGACCGGTTACAACAGGAAATAATGAACAGAATGAACAATCAGTTGGGCACTGATATCGAATGATAGTAAAGGGAAGAAAGACGAAAGAAATGAGGAGCATCAGAAAAGAAATTAACGAGAAACACACCATCAAAACTTCGGATGAACAACAGACGAAATGAAGCAATTCTACTACCTTGAAAGCAAAGTTGCGTATGACGAACTGAGGAAGGAGGACATAAAAAGCAGACCAGCTCAGGCGGAGAGCTATTCCTCACCAAAATAACCCTACGGTCATGAAACATAGGCCTTTATTTGAGGAAGAAATTTTTGGAGACGTACTTTTGGAGGACAGCATTCTACGGAAAGAAAGGTACAGGATAGCCAGACACGTGTCAAGAGAAGCGGGAACAACTTCCAAGTTCCTAGAGGGCTCTGTAGAGGTACAAGCAAAAACTGTAGGGAAACTCAGAGATTGGAATATAACGTACGAGTAAATTATGACTTTACATCGACAGGTTGACGTAGCAGAGGAAGTAGTGACGAGTTGCATCAAAATAATCAGAGAGCGGATGAAACAAGAAAACAGTTCTCTTTACCTTATGGACTAATCTCGACATCATAACAATTTAGCAGAGGAAAGCTTCGCTTCGAGCATGAAAGGTCACAGTTACTTAAAAGATATTTATAATCACTGATTTAAACTGTATCTCCTTGACATGTCGGTAGAGGTAAATAAACGATTTATCAGTGTTGGGCAAATTCTACGTTGTGCAGAACTGATAAATTTATCCACAATATATTTTAATCCATGCTACATTTCTTATCACATAGAAGTTCGTTGTGGATCCAACTGAATTTCTATAATTACAGTTTTAAAATGTATGATTCGATCCCAGAATAGGTTATCAAGTCTGTAAGAAAATTAAAACCGAAATGTGTCGTTCTTGTTGGATACAGCGACTCATTACACATCATTTATTAGAATATCTATTATTGAATGTAAATAAGATATGGTGTTCGAATATTATTCACTTAGACCTTCCATTCACTGTGAATAGATGCTGAGACAGAAAAAAATGACAGGAAGATCAATGTTTGGCGTCCCTTCAACGACTGTGTTGTTGTAGGCAGAATGCGAGTACGGAAGGCAATCGTTCGTAGCTTTATTAAGGGGCCATTGTTATACTGTCTAAATCACTGTACCAGCTCGACCGGTCGCAAGAAGTGAACAAGAGTTCTTGAATTGTGTTGCCATGTGGTTCTAGTAGCTTTATGTTTACGAAGGTATTTAATCATCGGTTTCTGCAACTAAAAAAATAATTTATTTGTTCCACCACGAACGAACCAGTTTAATCACTTAAAACAGCATCGGCGATAGCATGTTCAGAAGATTTTACTTACATTCGGGAGTTTCGTCTTCATTCTCGATTTCCAGGTATCCTCACGTTTGCCGCTAGTGTTTGCGGCCTAGTTTCCCTTTGACTTGCTGAACTACACACTTATTGACGTCAAACACTGTTAAATACTGCAACAGTAATGTTTATTGTCGTTCCTAAGGTAGAATAAACAGGAAGCACACATCCCAGCACGTTTGTGAGATATATGCAGACTTGGTGCGTGTGCGTGTTTGTGTGTGTGTGTGTGTGTGTGTGTGTGTGTGTGTGTGTGCGTGTGTGTGTGTGTGTGTGTGTGTGTGAAAGAGAGAGAGGGAGAGAGAGAGAGAGAGACAGAGTGAGTGCAATAGAGTAGAGATTTAATTAGCCTCGAAACTGTTTATTTCAGTTTCAGCTGCAATCTCGTTTTCCTAAATGTGTGTGAATACGATTTACTTTAATTTAATTTGGTATCGTATCTCCAATAACGGTTTATTGTATTATGATCTCCCGGAAATTAAACAACAATAACAGAATTAAGTGGTCACTCCGCCATTACTTTGAGTATCAAAACAACTACCAGTTTCACTGTTACTTATAAACTGAAATTCTTGTCAATGATGCGTATAAAATCCACGAGAATGAAGATTGTTTATCAGTTCACCTCCATCGAAAATCCATCAATCTGTACTAAAGTGATTCGATATAGGAAGTAAGTACGATGGTTAACATACATTAACATATTATACCTAGTCTCAGTCGCTGTTATACCGTTCGTCTCTGTACATAGACTGGAAACGTAGCTTTGTCGGGTGGAACAAGGGGACAGATGCGCTTACCGGTGAAAGTTAAAGGTGCCATATTTTACCATTCTAATATATAAACTAGTTTCTAAAAAGAGGTGTCAGAATTGATACTGAGAACAATGTGAACCCCCGAACGCCATTTAGTTATAGAATAAGATATGATGTTTTTTACTCGACTGTAGTTTGTTGCCGTACTCGTGAGCGCCAAAACTGATTTGCTGCAGCTATCCACACTACTCCATCCTGTGCAAGTCTCTACTTCACTGCGTAGCTACTGCAGACTACATCTATGACAAAATATCTGTTGTATTCAAGCCGTGTTCTCCCAAAACTTCTAGCCATTATTAAACTCAGGATTACTTGATACTTCAGGATGTGTTCCATCAACAGTTCCCTTCATTTAATTAAGTTGTATCAAAAAATTTATTTTTCCTCAGTGCGATTCAGGACCATTTCGTTAGTTATTCGATCTACACGCCTAATCTTAAGGAATTTTCCTGCAGTACCGCATTTCTAAAGTTTCTAGTCTCCTCTTGTTCATACAAGTTATCACTATATGCTTTAATTACATAGAAGGCTGCACATCAGTATCGCACTTTGAGAAAAGGCCTCAACACTTTAATTTGTATTTCAAGTTAACAAATTTACCTTTTTCAGGGAAGCTCCTCTTGGATAAAGTGCCCTCGATTTTTAGAGGTAAAATTCTCGAGCTTTCGATAGCTTTCACAGCCACCGTCTTCGGGAATTAACACATCTTCGGCAGCTGTAACTTCTGAAGACGATGGCTTTAACAGCTCTCGAAATCAAGAGATTTTTATCGCACGCGACTGCATAATCAAGAACATTTAATGCAGATATGCTGCCAGGAAATACTCTGACGACGAAAAGCTTTCGTTGCTACAAGGTATCATGATATGTACGTATATAAAAAGTGGTATATAAAAAGCATTCAAAGATTTTCGGTGTGAGGGAGTTACCGACAACGTATATGTTACGTAGTGCGACTCCAGTGTGGGTATAGAAGGACCGATATGTAATCGAGGGAATAATGTTCATTCACATCTTTCCGACGTAAGTGCAGTTAATGTGGAAACATGAACTATAACACCGTTATCACCAAATGCGACCAAACAGAACCAACGTGCTGTTATTCTTTTCATCACTGCCGAAGGACAAACAACGGTAGATATCCATCGGAGATTCAAGAATGTGTAGGGGGCCACAATGGCTGTCAAAAACCGTCTTTGATACGGGAAGTTCCGTGCTTTTCGACCTGAGAGGCCAGTCGGAAGTTATAGCTACTCAAGTTAGAGACACTTGATCATCCGCACTATAGTCCTGATTTTGTAAACAAACTATAAAAAATCTGTATTATTAAGAAAGAGTAAGAAATGCTGAGTGCTATATACTTTCAAAATGATGGAGCACAGCAATCACTTGTCTTTTTCTTTCAGGTTTTATTAAAGCAAATTTAGATTTCGGTTAGTGCCTAGCCATTATCTGTCATAGTTCCTTCATGTCTTGAAGGAACTGTGACAAAAGCCCGAACAACAGAGGGGCGATGTACTGGGACATGTATGGAAATTATGAAATAGTGCACTGATAATGTCTAGAACCTTGCCGAAATCTAGATTGGCTTTAATAAATCACAAAAGAAAAGAAACACTGACTGCTGTGCTCCATCAGTTTGGAAGAGGTACCAGAGTTGTTGAGAGCATCTACATTCCTAAAGAAAGGTAATTTGATGAAACTATATATTGGATGATTCCAGAAAATCCAAATTCCCCACGAAGGTAGTTACCTATTGGCCTACCCGATTATGAAGAAAAGTAAAGATCTGTACCCTCATGAATTCTTGAAGAAGTATTTTCAAAGTCTCAAAGCATATATTGACAGAACCAATAAAACAGGATGAGTGTAGACTTCAGTAATACAATTCTACTAATTGCAATGAATATAATTTTATGCTCAATTAATGATGTTAAGGAACTTAAATTACCACGACCCACTACGTTTTAGTTTTTGTAAAGGAAGTACCTAGGCTGCAAGTATGTCAGAATGTATACCTAATCCAAAAGCAAATGTTATTGGTGTAGCAAACGAAGGTGCGACATAGACGACTAGACCTCCATTTACGTGAAAACATCCACTTAATGTGCCATAGAAGAATGTTTCAGTAGTATGACCACTAAAACTTCGGGTTGAATATTGATTCACAGCATCGGAGCCATTGTACAGGACCCGTTTAGTATGTAAGTAAAAGCAATTCATATGTGAGACAATCGAGCACCAGCCCTGTAGTCCTGATCTCTCTCAATGCGATTATCACGCCTTCGGTCTCTTAAAAATGACTTGAGGTATCAAGGTATGTAGCAGGCTGTTACGGACTTCTTCCGCAGCAGGACGCAGAGTTTTATCAAACTGGTATTTTCAGTCTCTTGCGACGATGGGATGATTATCTCAACATTCACGGCGATTTTGTGTGATTGGTACCTGGATTCTACACTGTACGGCCTTCGAACGGAAACTTTTGGATCACCGAAACTAATTACGATATTCACACCACTTTAGACTTATGTGACGGACAAGTTTTGTTTGTGTGTATGTTCCAGGTTCTTTCAACTGAAGCATAAAGACAACGGTTCGAGAGAAGAGTCAGTGTGTGGGATTGTTTATTCAGACAAAATAGGACACACAGGGTCAAATGAACTTCCAGGCGTGGTGCAGGCAACAATCACCGTCGCGTATGTCCATACGCCGGTAACGTTCCAACGCCTTCCAAACACCGAATCGTTCCCACTATTGGCACAACTGATGCGGATATGATGCACCAGTTGTGGATAGAGCTTGAACACAGGTTGGATGTTGCGTGTGACACCAAACACGCTTGTTATCAAACTGAATGAATGACATAAACACTTCGTGTTTTAGTGTCACACCTAAGCTAAACATGGTGTGAATAACAATAAGTTTGGCTGGTATAGCTCATTAAATTTGTGCCGTACGTTTTGAGGCACACTATAGTTTCCAGTCTCTTTACTTCGACCGTAAGTATTATTTTTTCTACGGAAATAGCAAGATTCTTCTTCTACTCTAAGCATCTGATTTTCTAATTTACACTCCTGGAAATGGAAAAAAGAACACATTGAAACCGGTGTGTCAGACCCACCATACTTGCTCCGGACACTGCGAGAGGGCTGTACAAGCAATGATCACACGCACGGCACAGCGGAGACACCAGGAACCGCGGTGTTGGCCGTCGAATGGCGCTAGCTGCACAGCATTTGTGCACCGCCGCCGTCAGTGTCACCCAGTTTGCCGTGGCATACGGAGCTCCATCGCAGTCATTAACACTGGTAGCATGCCGCGACAGCGTGGACGTGAACCGTATGTGCAGTTGACGGACTTCGAGCGAGGGCGTATAGTGGGCATGCGGGAGGCCGGGTGGACGTACCGCCTAATTGATCAACACGTGGGGCGTGAGGTCTCCACAGTACATCGATGTTGTCGCCAGTGGTCGGCGGAAGGTGCACGTGCTCGTCGACCTGGGACCGGACTGCAGCGACGCACGGATGCACGCCAAGACCGTAGGATCGTACGCAGTGACGTAGGGGACCGCACCGCCACTTCCCAGCAAATTAGGGACACTGTTGCTCCTGGGGTATCGGCGAGGAGCATTCGCAACCGTCTCCATGAAGCTGGGCTACGGTCCCGCACACCGTTAGGCCGTCTTCCGCTCATGCCCCAACATCGTGCAGCCCGCCTCCAGTGGTGTCGCGACAGGCGTGAATGGAGGGACAAATGGAGACGTGTCGTCTTCAGCGATGGGAGTCTCTTCTGCCTTGGTGCCAATGATGGTCGTATGCGTGTTTGGCGCCGTGCAGGTGAGCGCCACAATCAGGACTGCATACGACCGAGGCACACAGGGCCAACACCCGGCATCATGGTGTGGGGAGGGATCTCCTACACTGGTCGTACACCTCTGGTGATCGTCGAGGGGACACTGAATAGTGCACGGTACATCCAAACCGTCATCGAACCCATCGTTCTACCATTCCTAGACCGGCAAGGGAACTTGCTGTTCCAACAGGTCAATGCACGTCCACATGTATCCCGTGCCACCCAACGTGCTCTAGAAGGTGTAAGTCAGCTACCCTGGCCAGCAAGATCTCCGGATCTGTCCCCCATTGAGCATGTTTGGGACTGGATGAAGCGTCGTCTCACGCGGTCTGCACGTCCAGCACGAACGCTGGTCCAACTGAGGCGCCAGGTGGAAATGGCATGGCAAGCCGTTCCACAGGACTACATCCAGCATCTTTACGATCGTCTCCATGGGAGAATAGCAGCCTGCATTGGTGCGAAAGGTGGATATACACTGTATTAGTGCCGACATTGTGCATGCTCTGTTGCCTGTGTCTATGTGGCTGTGGTTCTGTCAGTGTGATCATGTGATGTATCTGACCCCAGGAATGTGTCAATAAAGTTTCCCCTTCCTTGGAGAATGAATTCACGGTGTTCTTATTTCAATTTCCAGGAGTGTAGTTCCTGTACCACAAGTTGACTTAATCCCGGCTACATTTCATTACCCTTGTTTTAATTTTGTAGATGTTTACTCAGCAAACTAATTTCAAGACATTATCCTTGCTGTTAATTTTATCTCCCTAGCCGATTTCCGTGTCTAACAGAATTGAATACACCTGGAAATATTCATCCCCCTTACATATTGAGCTTCAAGGCTCTACATTGCATCAAGGACGAGGTCATGTACAGACGAAACATACGCTAGGTGGTTCAGAAAGGGGGAAGGCAGTCGGCAGTGGGATCTTCAAAGGAATCATCCACGCATTCTTTAGCCATCAGTATTTCGAATGGTTTTATGGTGACCATATTTGTCTGTCTTATTCTCATGTTTTCATCCAGAGGAAGCTGTGTCCTCTATAATCTCATTTGAATATTCGAGTCTTTCGCCTCTCCTATTATTCTTCCCCTGTAATAATCCCTTAACACTAAATAACTATTCAGGGACTTCATAGCAGAGGTCTCTCTAAAGTATTTGAATGACCTCATCTTCCAACTGTCGACTGTAGTGTTGTCTTTTTCAATACACGATTGCAGTTCTGACAATTGTCAAGTGCTTCTGTAACATAACCACAAATGTTAAAGTATTCAGAGAACAGTGGCTTAGCATAAGCTGAAAATATCCAACAGTTATAGAGACATCGACATATTCCGAAGCCTTCGTCAAGAAAGCCTGCCTAACACCCGCGCAAAAGTACCAAAATTTATCAGTACTGTAGTGGAACATGTTTTGTTGATAGTCTTAAGGCCTTCCTCTCCCATAATTTGGCCTCTAAGTATAAATCCTATGAAACACATCTCTGTGTTATCAACACCTTGTCAGAATGTAAAACGTGCAATCCGCCAAGGACAGTTGCTCAACGATCATTCTCTACTAATATTTCTGCAGCTAACTACATACCTAATCATATATACTAGTCTTACGGTAAGTTTACATATTACAATCAGTAGCAAGTGGAGGAAATTTTTCTCATTATTTGTTACCGACATTACAGAGTAAAGCTAAAATACACTATAGCATCTCTATTACTTGTTGCCGAATAACGAAATCAGCCAAAAGTACTTCCGTGCCATAACAGGTTTCGGGCATTTATGCCAGTCTTCAAATCGATGCGGTTTCCAACAGAATCATGTCGTCAGCATTGCACAAGAATACTTGAATGTACAAGGTGATCCATTGATAGTCACCGGGCCACGTATCTCACGAAATAAGCATCAAACGAAAAAACTACAAAGAACGAAACTCGTCTAGCTTGAAGGGGGAAACCAGATGGCGATATGGTTGGCCCTCTAGATGGCGCTGCCATAGGTCAAACGGATATCAACTGCGTTTTTTTTTAAAAATAGGAACCCCCGTTTTTTTATTACATATTCGTGTAGTAGGTGAAGAGATTTGAATGTTTTAGTTGGACCACTTTTTTCGCTTTGTCATAGATGGCGCTGTAATAGCCACAAACGTAGAAGTATGTGGTATCATAACATTCCGCCAGTGCGGACTGTGTTTGCTTCGTCATACATTACCCGTATTAAATTGGACCATTTACCAATTGCGGCGGAGGTCAATATCTTGTTGATGTATGACTGTTGTGATCAAAATGCCCAACGGGCTTGTGCTGTGTATTGCTATGTAAGCTGCTCAGTATCCTGGACGACATCATCCAAGTGTCCTGACCGTTCTCCAGATAGTTACGTTATTTAAGGAAACAAGAAGTGTTCAGCCACATGTGAAAAGTCAACCACGACCTGCAACAAATGATGATGCCCAAGTAGATGTTTTAGCTGATGTCGCAGCTATTCCGCACATCAGTAGCAAACAAATTGCGCGAGAATCGGGAATCTCAAAAACGTCGGTGTTGAGAATGCCACATCAACATCGGTTGCACCCGTACCATATTTCTATGCACCAGGAGGTGCATGGCGACGACTTTGAACGTCGTGTACAGTTCTGCCACTGGGCACAAGAGAAATTACGAGACGATGACAGACTTTTTCGGCTGGTCCCGGCGGAGGTTCGAGTCCTCTCTCGGGCATGGATGTGTGTGTTTGTCCTTGGGATAATTTAGGTTAAGTAGTGTGTATGCTTAGGGACTGATTTTTGAACAGATTTTTTGCTCACGTTCTATTTAGCGACGAAGCGTCATTCACCAACAGCAGTAACGTAAACCGGCATAATGTGCACTATTGGGCAACGGAAAATCCAGTAAGGCAGCGACAATTGTAACATCAGAGACCTTGGCGGGTTAATGTATGGTGCGGCATTATGGGAGGAAGGATAATTGGCCCCCATTTTATCGATGGAAATCTAAATGGTGCAATGTATGCTTATTTCCTACGTAATGTTCTACCGATGTTACTACAAGGTGTTTCACTGCATGACAGAATGGCAATATTCTTCCGACATGATAGATGTCCGGCACATAGCTCATATGCGGCTGAAGGGGTATTGAATAGCATATATTATGACAGGTGGATTGGTCGTCGAAGCACCATATCATGGCCTGCACGTTAACCGGATCTGACATCCTCGTATTTCTTTCTGTGGGGAAAGTTGAAGGATATTTGGTATCGTGATCGACCGACGACGCCTGACAACATGCGTCAGCGCATTGTCAATGCATGTGCGACATTACGGAAGGCGAACTACTCGCCGTTGAGAGGAATGTCGTTACACATATTGCCAAATGCGTTGAGGTTGAAGTACATCATTTTGAGCATTTATTGCATTAATGTGGTATTTACAGGTAATCACGCTGTAACAGCATGCGTTCTCAAGTATGATAAGTTCACAAAGATACACGTATCACATTGGAACAACCGAAATAAAATGTTCAAACGTACCTAAGTTCTCTATTTTAATTTAAAATACCTACCTGTTACCAACTGTTCGTGTAAAATTGTGAGCCATATATTTGTGACTATTACAGCGCCATCTATCACAAAGTGAAAAAAGTGGTCCAATTAAAACAGTCATATTTCTTTACGTACTACACGCATATGTAATAAAAATGGGGATTCCCATTTAAGAAAAAGCAGTTGATATCCGTTTGACCTATGGCAGCGCCATCTAGAGGGCCAGCCATAGCGCCATCTGGTTTTTCCCTACAAGCTAGACAAGTTTCGTTCTTTGTAGTTTTTTCGTTTAACGCTTATTTCGTGAAATGTTTGGCTCAGTCTCGATCAATGGACCACCCTGTATAGCATCATTTATATGTTGTTTGGACAATCAAAATATGCCGATGTATCTAAATTTATTTTTGTGTAAGGAAAAGTAGTTGTACACGCTCGAATGTGTCTTTCGGTGTCCGTTATGATTTTCAAGGATAACGCATCAGATGTTGCTGTTCAAACACCACGCGTACTGTAAACAATCACTATGTTATTTAAAACACACTTAATAATCTTCTTCGTGGCAATTTGAGCTTGACACGCGTGCTTTGTTTAAATAGCAAAGAGCATACCACTTAAGACGAGAAGAAGATGGACTTTCAGAATAACTAGAAAAATATATCCACCTCTTCTATTTATCGCAATGAGCAGCTAAGGCTAACTAACAAATAATTTTTAAATGATCTCCTTGACCGGTACTCACACATTAAACATAATGCGGACCCCCAGTAGTCAGAATCCTGAGCAAGAATATCCAACTGCAACAGAATAACACTTGCACTACATAGCACCATCATAATAACTGTAGTAAAAAGGATCCAAGACCACAAACAAGACACTCAGAGTACCGGAATTTAAAAAAAAAAATATTTTAAATTTTTACGTTTTCTGAAACATGTAATAGTACCAATACCAAGTTAATTAAATCTAAACTGTAATATTGAGGAGCAGGGTGATGCATGAAACTCAAACTGAGATGAAGAATACTAAGCATATTATGAAGACTTATGTACATGCAAGCACTTACACGTTGTTCTGGTAAAGCGTAAGGACCATAACAAGATATAACGCAGTCCACCAGAACATATGTAATTGCATTGTTCATACAAGCCCCTAAGTTAGTGAACATAGGGGCTTGTATGAAAGGATTATATACTAATTAGTACAATGCATTTTCTAAATTGCAGGGGAAGTAATGGAAAAAGATGTAGTTGGTAAAAGTTAGCATGGATTTCGGTATACAGTAAACGGCCTGTTCTTCCTCAACTCTGAGCTCTCATTCCACTAGTTGTCAGTATTTCAAAAACACAATGAAACTTGGGCAAGTCAGAAATAAATACATTGGTCTAATGTTTTCTTAAATGCTGATTAAGCTTCATACAAAAAAAACATAATGTGGTGTGTAAATCAGTGTGATCCATCATAAAAATTATAAATATGATGAATGGTACACTATCTGTTCAAAAGTATCCGGACACCTGGCTAAAAATGACTTATACGTTCGTTGCGCCCTTCACCGGTAATGCTGGAATTCAATATGGTGTTCGCCCACCCTTAGCCTTGATGACAGTTCCACTCTCACAGGCATACGTTCAATCAGCTGCTGGAAGGTATCTTGGTGAACGGTAGCACATTCTGCACGGAATGCTGCATGGGGGAGAGGTATTGATGTCGGTCGGTGAGGCTTGGCATGAAGTCGGCGTTCCCAAACATCCCAAAGGTGTTCGGTAGGATTCAGGTTTTAAGTAGGCTGTTTAGGTTTTTATGTTGGTAACGCCACGTAGCGTACTGTATGAAAATCACTGGCTGTGCTGTGTGCAGTCTGTGGCTAGTTCGCATTTTTGTCTGCCGTTGTAGTGTTGGGCAGTTGGCTGTTAACAGCGCGTAGCGTTGCGCAGTTGGAGGTTAGCCGCCAGCAGTGGTGGATGTGGGGAGAGAGATGGCGGAGTTTTGAAATTCGTAAGACTGGATGTCATGAACTGCTATATATATTATAACTTTTGAACACTATTAAGGTAAATACATTGTAAGTTCTCTATCAAAATCCTTCATTTGGTAACTATGCCTGTCAGTAGTTAGTGCCTTCAGTAGTTTGAATCTTTTGTTTAGCTGGCAGTAGTGGCGCTCGCTGTATTGCAGTATTTCGAGTAACGTAGATTTTTGTGAGGTAAGTGATTTGTGAAAGGAATAGGTTAATGTTAGTCAGGGCCATTCTTTTGTAGGGATTATTGAAAGTCAGATTGCGTTGCGCTAAAAATATTGTGTGTCAGTTTAAGCACAGTCTTGTATAATTTTTCTAAGGGGATGTTTCAAAGTTCAGGACTCTGTGCACGCCAGCCCATTAGAAGGATGTTATTGTCGTGTAACCACTCCGCTACAGGCCGTGCATTATGAACAGCTGCTCGATCGTGTTGAAAGATGCAATCGCCATTCTCGAATTGCTCTTCAACAGTGGGAAGCAAGAAGATGCTTAAAACATCAATGTAGGCCTGTGCTGCGATAGTGCCACACAGAACAACAAGGGGTGCAAGTCCCCTCCATGAAAAACACGACCACACCATAACACCCCCGCCTCCGAATTTTACTGTAGGCACTATGTAAGTAGGCTGTTTAGGTTTTCTTATTGGTAACGCCGCTTAGCGCTCGGAATGAATAATCACTGGCTGTGCTGTGCGTAGTCTGTGTTTAGTTTGCATTGTTGTCTGCCATTGTAGTGTTGAGCGGCGGCAGCTGGATGCTAACAGCGTGTAGCGATGGGCAGTTGGAGGTGAGCCGCCAGCAGTAGTGGACGTGGGGAGAGAGATGGCGGAGTTTTGAAATTTGTAAGAATTGGTGTCATGAACTGATATATATATATATTATGACTATAAAGGTAAATACATTGTTTGTTCTCTATTAAAATCTTTCATTTGCTAACTGTGCCTATCATTAGTTAGTGACTTCCGTAGTTTGAAACTTTTAGTTAGGTGGCAGTAGTGGCGCTCACTGTATTGCAGTAGTTCGAGTAACAAAGATTTTTGTGAGGTAAGTGATTTGTGAAAGGTATAGGTTATTGTTAGTCAGGGCCATTCTTTTGTAGGGATTTTTGAAAGTCAGATTGCGTTGCGCTAAAAATATTGTTTGTCAGTTTAAGCACAGTCGTGTATAAATTTTTCTCAGGGGACGTTTCATATGTCGACCCTTAGCCGAGGATACCTCACTGGAATCTTCTGATTTTTTCTTGTAGTTTGTGTAGTTAGTGTTTATTGCTAGCGCGTAATCATAGAGAGAATTTCCTTTGTAGTTGCAGTCTTTCATTGTTGTACAGTAAAATAGTTGTGGCATGCATGTAGTTTTGCACGAAGTATTTCGCTGCTGCTCTTGCAATTAACTAGATATTATTTTCAGTGCTATGTTAATGTGTTCTCTTATTTTTGTTCTTCAAATTGTGTTTTCTGTGTTGTCGTGTGAAAAATTGTGACAATAATGGCGTGTGAAAAACGTAACACTAGGCTCCAAAGTAAACTGAGAAATGACAGTGAAGACGAAAGCAGTGTGTTAGCGTCACCATGTAATGAATTCAGTAACGTTCAAAGTAATAATTTGGTAATAGCGCATAGGGAAATGGAGCGGGCTGCAAATAATGGTGTAGGCAGTGAAACAATTAGTAAACAGGGAAACATTATCGATCGACCGGTCGGCAACAGCTCGCCTCCGGATTCCGAAATGACAGGACACAATCTAGGAAATACTGTACATTCAGCTTTTGCGTCCTCACCGTTTTCTAAAATAAGTCAAGACACATTTTCTTCTTGTCAAAATGTGAATGTTGCCGGCGCAACTTCACTGCCGAAAAGCACTGAGGAACATGTTTCAAACACCAGTGCACTGTTATTACAGTTAATGCAACAAATGGGACAAAGGCTACAAAAGTTAGACACAACGCTTGAACAAAATCAGAAACAAATGGGACAAAATCTTCAAAAGTTAGACACAATGGAACAAAATATTCAAAAGTTAGACACCTTGGAACAAAATCAGAGACAAATACAGTAAAAGCTTCAAACGTTAGACACAATGGAACAAAATCAGAGACAAACACAGCAAAAGCTTCGAAAGTTAGACACAATGGAACAAAATCTTCGAAAGTTAGACACCTCACTTGAACAAACACGTGAAGATTTAACTACTGAGTTACATAACATTGAATCGAAATGCCAAAAAATCTGTAATGACGTAAAAACACAAATTTGTGAGCATTTTCTACCTATTTTTTTCGCGGCATGAAAATGCATTACAGAATCATGAAGCAGCCATAAAAGAACTGCAAACTATTGTTCGTGAAAATCACGACACCTTGCAAGCTAAAATGGACTCAGTTGCATCCACCGATTCGGTACGCAACTTGCAAGAACTCAGGAAAACTTAAAGGTCACAGTAGATTCGATTTCAACACAAATGGACACTCTGAAACTTGGTTCAGAAAAACACACTGAGGAAATGTGTTCACTATCGGAGAAAGCCTCCCCCCATGAACCATGGACCTTGCCGTTGGTGGGGAGGCTTGCGTGCCTCAGCGATACAGATGGCCGTACCGTAGGTGCATCCACAACGGAGGGGTATCTGTTGAGAGGCCAGAAAAACGTGTGGTTCCTGAAGAGGGGCAGCAGCCTTTTCAGTAGTTGCAGGGGCAACAGTCTGGATGATTGACTGATCTGGCCTTGCAACATTAACCAAAACGGCCTTGCTGTGCTGGTACTGCGAACGGCTGAAAGCAAGGGGAAACTACAGCCGTAATTTTTCCCGAGGACATGCAGCTTTACTGTATGATTAAATGATGATGGCATCCTCTTGGGTAAAATATTCCGGAGGTAAAATAGTCCCCCATTCGGATCTCCGGGAGGGGACTACTCAGGAGGATGTCGTTATCAAGAGAAAGAAAACTGGCGTTCTACGGATCGGAGCGTGGAATGTCAGATCCCTTAATCAGGCAGGTAGGTTAGAAAATTTAAAAATGGAAATGGATAGGTTAAAGTTAGATATAGTGGGAATTAGTGAAGTTCGGTGGCAGGAGGAACAAGAGTTCTGGTCAGGTGACTACAGGGTTATAAACACAAAATCAAATAGGGGTAATGCAGGAGTAGGTTTAATAACGAATAGGAAAATAGGAATGCGGGTAAGCTACTACAAACAGCATAGTGAACGCATAATTGTGGCCAAGATAGATACGAAGCCCACACCTACTACAGTAGTACAAGTTTATATGCCAACTAGCTCTGCAGATGATGAAGAAATTGAAGAAATGTACGATGAAATAAAAGAAATTATTCAGATAGTGAAGGGAGACGAAAATTTAATAGTAATTGGTGACTGGAATTCGAGTGTAGGAAAAGGGAGAGAAGGAAACATAGTAGGTGAATATGGATTGGGGCTAAGAAATGAAAGAGGAAGCCGCGTAGTAGAATTTTGCACAGAGCACAACTTAATCATAGCTAACACTTGGTTTAAGAATCATGAAAGAAGGTTGTATACGTGGAAGAACCCTGGAGATACTAAAAGGTATCAGATAGATTATATAATGGTAAGACAGAGATTTAGGAACCAGGTTTTAAGTTGTAAGACATTTCCAGGGGCAGATGTGGACTCTGGCCACAATCTATTGGTTATGACCTGTAGATTAAAACTGAAGAAACTGCAAAAATGTGGGAAATTAAGGAGATGGGACCTGGATAAACTGAAAGAACCAAAGGTTGTACAGAGTTTCAGGGAGAGCATAAGGGAACAATTGACAGGAATAGGGGAAAGAAATACAGTAGAAGAAGAATGGGTAGCTCTGAGGGATGTAGTAGTGAAGGCAGCAGAGGATAAAGTAGGTACAAAGACGAGGGTTGCTAGAAATCCTTGGGTAACAGAAGAAATATTGAATTTAATTGATGAAAGGAGAAAATATAAAAATGCAGTAAATGAAGCAGGCAAAAATGAATACAAACGTCTCAAAAATGAGATCGACAGGAAGTGCAAAATGGCTAAACAGGGATGGCTAGAGGACAAATGTAAAGATGTAGAAGCTTATCTCACTAGGGGTAAGATAGATACTGCCTACAGGAAAATTAAAGAGACCTTTGGAGAGAAGAGAACCACGTGTATGAATATCAAGAGCTCAGATGGCAGCCCAGTTCTAAGCAAAGAAGGGAAGGCAGAAAGGTGGAAGGAGTATATAGAAGGTTTATACAAGGGCGATGTACTTGAGGACAATATTATGGAAATGGAAGAGGATGTAGATGAAGACGAAATGGGAGATACAATACTGCGTGAAGAGTTTGACAGAGCACTGAAAGACCTGAGTCGAAACAAGGCCCCCAGAGTAGACAACATTCCATTGGAACTACTGACGGCCTTGAGAGAGCCAGTCTTTACAAAACTCTACCATCTGGTGAGCAAGATGTATGAGACAGGCGAAATACCCTCAGACTTCTAGAAGAATATAATAATTCCAATCCCAAAAAAAGCAGGTGCTGACAGATGTGAAAATTACCGAACTATCAGTTTAATAAGCCACGGATGCAAAATACTAACGCGAATTCTTTACAGACGAATGGAAAAACTGGTAGATGCAGACCTTGGGGAGGATCAGTTTGGATTCCGTCGAAATGTTGGAAAACGTGAGGCAATACTGACCTTACGATTTATCTTAGAAGAAAGATTAAGAAAAGGCAAACCTACGTTTCTAGCATTTGTAGACTTAGAGAAAGCTTTGACAATGTTGACTGGAATACTCTTTTTCAAATTCTAAAGGTGGCAGGGGTAAAATACAGGGAGCGAAAGGCTATTTATAATTTGTACAGAAACCAGATGGCAGTCATAAGAGTCGAGGGGCATGAAAGGGAAGCAGTGGTTGGGAAAGGAGTGAGACAGGGTTGTAGCCTCTCCCCGATGTTATTCAATCTGTATATTGAGCAAGCAGTAAAGGAAACAAAAGAAAAATTTGGAGTAGGTATTAAAATTCATGGAAACGAAGTAAAAACTTTGAGGTTCGCCGATGACATTGTAATTCTGTCAGAGACAGCAAAGGACTAGGAAGAGCAGTTGAACGGAATGGACAGTGTCTTGAAAGGAGGATATAAGATGAACATTAACAAAAGCAAAACGAGGATAATGGAATGTAGTCAAATTAAATCGGGTGATGCTGAGGGAATTAGATTAGGAAATGAGACACTTAAAGTAGTAAAGGAGTTTTGCTATTTAGGAAGTAAAATAACTGATGATGGTCGAAGTAGAGAGGATATAAAATGTAGACTGGCAATAGCAAGGAAAGCGTTTCTGAAGAAGAGAAATTTGTTAACATCGAATATAGATTTATGTATCAGGAAGTCGTTTCTGAAAGTATTTGTTTGGAATGTAGCCATGTATGGAAGTGAAACATGGACGATAACTAGTTTGGACAAGAAGAGAATAGAAGCTTTCGAAATGTGGTGCTACAGAAGAATACTGAAGATAAGGTGGATAGATCACGTAACTAATGAGGAGGTATTGAATAGGATTGGGGAGAAGAGAAGTTTGTGGCACAACTTGACTAGAAGAAGGGATCGGTTGGTAGGACATGTTTTGAGGCATCAAGGGATCACAAATTTAGCATTGGAGGGCAGTGTGGAGGGTAAAAATCGTAGAGGGAGACCGAGAGATGAGTACACTAAGCAGATTTAGAAGGATGTAGGTTGCAGTAGGTACTGGGAGATGAAGCAGCTTGCACAGGATAGAGTAGCATGGAGAGCTGCATCAAACCAGTCTCAGGACTGAAGACAACAACTACAACATCGGAGAAAGTAGCCGAACTTTCAGATCAGTTCACTAACTTATCTACAAAGGTAGATGATGATCTGAATGATACAGAAGAGTGCGAACAAATTAGGAAATTCAAACAAAATCAGAATCAAATTAATACACAACACCAAAGAGAAATCCGGGAAGTGCAAGATCAGCTGACACAGGTAATACGAGAATTACGTATTTCAGAGGACAGTCGCTCTCCAACACGGGAAGAGGGACTTAGAAATACGGAAAAGCCACAAAATAATAATACAGGGCATTTCGGAAATTGTGAAAGAAATTGGCAAGGTGCAGCGAATTTTGAGATGGAACTGCCGTCACGACGTTACAATGACCGACATGCGACTCGCCGACATAATGATTTTGACTATAACCTATTTATTACTACACGTAAATTCAAAACATTTAAGAATTCTGGCAACGACATTCATCCACAAGCGTGGCTTCATCAATTCTCTCATTGTTTTCCTCCCAACTGGTCATTAGAACACAGATTAGAATTTATGTGTGGCTACTTGGAGGATGAACCAGGTGTAAGAATGCGATCGGTCATTCACAATTGCCACAGTGAAGCAGAATTTTATCATGCCTTCCTCTCAGCATATTGGTCTCAAGCTACACAAGACCGAGTAAAACATAGCATCATAATGATGAAACACTTTGAACAATCTGAATTTTCCAGTCTTGTCAAATATTTTGAAGACATGTTGCATAAGAATCAATATCTTTCAAACCCATATAGCCCTTCAGAACTCAACTGCATTTGCATAATGAAATTGCCTGAACATTTAAGGAATATTATTTTGGCAGGACGCTGCAAAGATGACATTGAAGCTTTTCAGGGACTGTTACAAGAATTGGAAATTGTCACTGAAAATCGTGGAACGCGAAAACAGGGACACTACAATTACAGGTCACATCCGTCACAATTCCACGATGACAGAAATAATAACTGGACACGACAAGGCAATTCTTACAACGCAAACCGTGAACAAAACAGACACCACCCATATGACAACCACTGGCAGAGTAATAGTTACAGAGACAGATCGCATTTCCGTAGTAATGAATATCACAGAGACAATCAGAGAAACAGACAATACGGGAACCAAAATAATTACTATCAAGGGAGACGGAATAACTTCAGACGCAACGGTCCAGCGCGCAGTTACGATTCAGGGAGAAATTCTCCACCACGTGACGGACAAGAAATTAATTACAGAAATTACCAACATGACGACAGACTATATGATTGTAACGACAGACCTGAATTGCATCAGAACTGGCGGGATTCAAACAGAGCAGGGCCCTCTCGGCAAGGTGAATTTGTAGAAGTTAGGTCTCCTAATCCCAATAACGACGCGCGCCAACAAAGAAGGAGACAATGACTCCCACCGCAGGCAGCCGCGTGCGCCGGCAGGCTCAGAGAAAAATAACATAGACGCTAACCTTGAGCGAAATTCCAGTGTTCCTTACCGACGTAACCACATGATAATTGCTTTTCAGTTGACAGTCTGCGTACTAGGAAGAGTAAAGATTTACACCACATTTTACATGTAAAACCGTTTATTAAGAGATAGTCTACTTTTTAAGTTTGTCTTTGCCATAAAACATTTCACTTCACTTTTCTAGTATGTTTTGTCACACTGAGAAACTGTTAACATGCAACAATGTTTTGAAGTTAACTATCCAGTCTAGAACGTAGCGAACATTTTTAAACAGAAATTACGAATGCATTGTTATAGTGAACAGACGACACAGTATTGTGTGTGTACATTCTTGCTTGTTAGTTGCACGATTACATAACGACTATAAGGCTTACATACTTAGAACATTTACCAGTACTGCTAATGAGATTTTAATGCAACATTTTGGTTTACTTGAAAACACATTCTTTATTTGAAGTTCATTCGGTGAGATTAAAGATGACTTAGCATTTGGTTTCTCTAATAACTACACGATTATATCACGACGCTACTAATATGTGACACGATTTACATTGTTGCTTTTGCGGTGTATCTGTTTTATATCTGCACAGTTTTTCTGTATTATTCTGGAAAGTAAAACATGTTTTAGTAGTAACTTTTGTGGTATAGCTTCAGTGAGACAGCCTTTATCGTAGCACAACAATACGTTACATTATAGTACTTTCTTGATCACGGTAAGGTACGTAATAACTACGATATCTATACGGAAAGCATTTCACCTTCGTTTATGATGAGGTAAGTACACTGACTTCAGCAGAACTTTGCTTACAGTGGACGATTACTACGACAGTTCCACAGAATTATCTTACAGCAAAACGCACATTTAGCACTACAGGGCACGCATTTGAGTGATTAATTTGGTACTTAAACCATTTATTTATTAATATTGTTGAATTAAAAAGAAAGTTTTTTGTGATACATTTCATTCCATTGCTGTAATCTGTAACACCTGAGGGTATAATTACATTAATCCTCAGGGGGTTACACGCTTACTTTGTGTACCATGTGTTTGGCAAGCACAAGGAGCCCTAGCTAATATGGTATTTGCTTATACAACTTTACACATCGGTACCATATTTCTCTAACACAGAATTACATAGCTGTCTCATCATTTAACTGAGAGAGACAAATATTTATTTTACTACTTCAGTGACAGATGTTTACGTAATTACACGGTTGAATAACTTCACACTTATGAAATTGTATTTTGTCTGTACTTTGTGAACTGTTCATACTTTTTCAGAACCGTTGTGATACTATGAGAGCTTTGAATGGTCTATTTGGTATGGGATCACGATTTTTAAAGTACGTTTGAGGCAGATGACACTTTTGACATGAGCAGAGAATTTTATTTTAGGTTTTGAAATCATTGGAGGAAGCTATGGAGATTTTGAGAATTTGAGTGAGGTGTTATGATATTATTACGACGACGATGTGAATTATGCTGCTGAGGTATGTTTAAGCTGATGCTATGTGAGTTATTTGGTTATGCTACATATCTGTTACGATGAAATATTGAAAAAGTGTCGACGAATATGTATATCTAATAAGGTAAGGAATAACGAGTAGTGGTTAGGGACTGTGGTTTGTGAAAAAGGATGTTGGAAACCAAGAATCGTACTTTAAGAGTTATGAAATGTGTGTAAATGCGTAATGTATTACGATGCTGGTGAAAATTTTTTGGACACTATTATATTTAAATGATTTTATTTCTACAGATTTGTAACGCAAATTCTTGACCTGTGAATTTTTTTTTATATGAGACTGCCACCGTAGCGGAAACTGGTGTCGTAAATATTTCGATAAGACAGTTAAGTGACCAACTGCACGTAATGCGTCGTGGGCACCCAGCTGCGTGACAACCACCTGACAAAAGAAAGCCAGTGTGTGCCTGTCAGAGACACAGGTGAACAAAAAAAGAGGCCATTATCCTCGCTATTGACATTCCTTTGTAGAAAGCGTCGTAAATACCACTCCCTCAAACTTGAAAACATGATTACACTGTAGAGTTCTTAATTTATGATATTTACTGAAATGAAATGATGAGAAACATTTTATATCTATTGTCTTTCTAGATGAGAGATTGCTCATTTTGTTTAATATTCAGTTTCTGTCTGCACTGCAGCATTGGTTAAAATAAAATTTAATAGATGTACTAATATCACTATTTTCTGTCTACAGACCCAGTAAAGAATCATTTTATGATTTACTTTCTTGGAAAAGAGAGCACAAATAGACATTTCCCTTCACAGGAATTGCAAAAATAATTTTTTTACGATTTGGTAACTTATCTGCTAGCGTATGTTCTTGTGATGCATCACTCAAGTGTTAAGATGTGACATAGGTATTAAACATTTTTACTGTAATATTTTTCCTGCTTCAGCTTTGTCATGTTTAGATATAAGTTATTTCATTTGCTGCTGCTGTTTGCCAGGCATAATGTTACTGAATTTGACTTTGTATTACTCTGTTAAGCCAGTTTTACTACGGATTTATTTTTCTTGTTTGTTGTGCATTACCTTATATTAGTTTTAATATTGCTGCTTCTTTGACAACATCCATTTTATTTCATTGTTGTTTGTATTAATCATTTTCTGCTGCTGCATTGCCTCGTCCCTTAGTTAAGCATCTGAGCTCAGTTGATTTAAGTTAGCTTAAGAGGGGGTAGGCTATATAAGAGAATGAGTTGTGATGAATTTGAAGAAATGCACTGAGAGGTTATATGAGAAAAGTACAGAAAACAGGTATAGATAGGACTTTTTGGAAATAATGAAGAACGAAGGGAGATCTCTGAGAAGTAAAGAAAGTTTTGTTTGCAAAATACTGCAGTTAAACAAAGCCTGCCCTTTCCTTGTGTTATCCCACTATGTGTTTGTGTACCCTTGTGTATTTATGTTCTTCCTGTCTATATATGTTCATCTGATAAGACTTATGTTGTAGAATTTTCTAATATTCAGCTACATTCACTATGATGAGGAATACTGTTATCCTCAAATATAATTTGCATTAATAACATGTTATTTACTTTGTAAAGATGTTTACACACTATGTATTCTGTTTTGTTCTAATACTCATGTGTGAAGTTGATGTTTCAAAAGTTATTCTGATCTTTTATGTATGTAATTTTTGTAACACTGATGTATTTGCTACTTCGATTCTTTTGTAAAGGCTGTACTACTACAAATGTTATCTGTATTGTTATGTTCTTTAAAGATGTATTTTGTAAATTTGCTATTGTATTCTTATGTTATAAAATTGTAATTGACACCAGTTCATCAAATTAAGTAACTTGGAAATTACATTTCACAGCACACGTTTCTGTTGGTCATAGTATATGGACAAAATGTGAGAAGTAGGGACTGATAGTGTTTGCTCGTGTGTTAATAATTCAGTAAGGGACTGGATAACAGCATTGCTGGTTGTAAGGACATTTCAAAAACAATTTTTGTGAGTGCACAAGTGGAGGTTATGGACTTGCTATATTATCCGCAAGACTCTTCAATGGTGATTGTGCGCCTGCACAGTCAAACAGATGGCTTCTGGCCATCTCTATAACGACTACAGTGGGTCTACACCTTTGATGACCCACCAGTACCATTATTTCTACAAGGACTGCAGTGGGTCTGCACCTCTAGTGGCCCACCAATAGTAATCTCTACCAGGACTACAGTGGGTCTGCTCTGTGATGACCTACCTACTGATAGTCTTTAATGTCGACAGACTCTGCTATGGCCCATTACCTGTCTGCATGTCAAGACTAAGCACTGCCTTTCGTTGGAAGGACAACACTACTTCTTCAAGACTGCTTAGAAATCCACTACTTCCAAGTGCAATTTCTTTTATTGCTCAGACTTTGAAAAAAAGAAAACACTGCATTTTTACTGTGATGAACGATCAGGACTGTCTATATGGACTGTGAGAAAATTTTAGCTTTTGACCAACATTGTATCAATAAGTGTGCGCATTTGATTTCTTTGCTATTGTAATCATAATTATGAAAAAAACATTTCAAATCTGTATTGGCCACTGCCCAAAACAAATTGTAAATTTTTTTGTGGGGAGCATGGGGGCTATGTAAGTAGGCTGTTTAGGTTTTCTTATTGGTAACGCCGCTTAGCGCTCGGTATGAAAAATCACTGGCTGTGCTGTGCGCAGTCTGTGTTTAGTTTGCATTGTTGTCTGCCATTGTAGTGTTGAGCAGCGGCAGCTGGATGCTAACAGCGTGTAGCGTTGGGCAGTTGGAGGTGAGCCGCCAGCAGTAGTGGATGTGGGGAGAGAGATGGCGGAGTTTTGAAATTTGTAAGAATTGGTGTCATGAACTGATATATATATATATATATATATATATATATATATATATATATATATTATGACTATAAAGGTAAATACATTGTTTGTTCTCTATTAAAATCTTTCATTTGCTAACTGTGCCTATCATTAGTTAGTGACTTCCGTAGTTTGAAACTTTTAGTTAGCTGGCAGTAGTGGCGCTCGCTGTATTGCAGTAGTTCGAGTAACGAAGATTTTTGTGAGATAAGTGATTTGTGAAAGGTATAGGTTATTGTTAGTCAGGGCCATTCTTTTGTAGGGATTTTTGAAAGTCAGATTGCGTTGCGCTAAAAATATTGTTTGTCAGTTTAAGCACAGTCACGTTTAATTTTTCAAAGGGGACGTTTCAACTACACACGCTGGCAAATGACGTTCACCAGGCATTCACCATACCCTCACCCTGCCGTCGGATCGCCACATTGTGTACCGTGATTTGTCACTCCACACAACGTTTTTCCACCAGTCGTCCAATGTTTACGCTCCTTACACTAAGCGAGGCGTCGTTTGGCATTTACAGGCGTGATGGGTGGCTTATCAGCAGCCGTTCGACCATGAAATACACGTTTCCTCACCTGCCGCCTAACTGTCATAGTACTTGCAGTGGATTCTGATGTAGTTTGGAATTCCTGTGAGATGGTCTGGATAGATGTCTGCCTATTACACATTACGACCCTCTTCAACTGTTGGCGGTCTCTGTCAGTCAACAGAACTGGTCGGCCTGTACGCTTTTGTGCTGTACGTGTCCCTTCACGTTTCCACTTCACTATCACATCGGAAACGGTGAACCTATGGATGTTTAGGAGTGTGAAAATCTCGCGTACAGAAGTATGACACAAGTGACACCACCGAGCGTGGTGGCGCAGTGGATAGACACTGGACTCGCATAAGGGAGGACGACGGTTCAATCCCGTGTCCGGCCATCCTGATTTAGGTTTTCCATGATTTCCCTAAATCGCTCCAGGCAAATGTCGGGATGGTTCCTTTCAAAGGGCACGGCCGACTTCCTTCCCTCCCCTTCCCTAATCCGATGAGACCGATGACCACGCTGTCTGGTCTCCTTCCCCAAACCAACCAACCAAGTGACACCCGATCACCCGAGCACCTCCAAAGTCCGCGAGTTCCACGCAGCGCTCCATTCTGCTCTCTTACGTTGTCTAATGACTACTGAGTCCGCTGATATGGAGTACCTGGCAGTAGGTGGCAGCACAAATGCACCTAATATGAAACATGTAAGTTTTTGATGGTTTCCAGATGCTTTTGATCACATAATGTACAAACATGTACTAACACAAACATAGTTCCAAACTATATCGGACACTTGTGGCCAAACAAACTTCATTCCTTGTTACAGATATATTTGAAATTATATATTGTACCTTAATCACTGCCTGAACCACAGTACTTTGCAATTTGAGCATTGTTTGACTGATATTTGTTTTTCTCAGTTGTAGTCATAATAACAATTACATATGACCCTTCCTGTATATACCGATAGTTAATCTATGTATTCCTTAGTTTTACACTCTGAGTGGCCCAACACTGTTTAATAAATTGTGCATTTGTGTTCCTGGTGTAACAATGATCTGGCACATGACTTGAGAAATCGTAATATAGGGGCACATAGTACAAATGAACAAAGAACTAATTAGTGGTCTGTTTTGAGAATTATTACAGTTACTTAAATGATACGCTTGAAAACACCGATCGCCTTGCAGTTGAATGGTATTGGCGGATTTAACACAACCTGATTTTAGCACACTTTTGCGTGTACAGTTACAATTCGCAACAGCTTCGTGAACTGTTGAGCAAGAAAATTGGAACTTTACCACCATACAGTATTTACGAGTACTAAAGACCCAACTACGAGACAGTAGAAAGCTGTAAAAGTTTTGGTGTGTGACAAGCCTAGGTAATCACGGTGGTCAAGTAGTACCCGGATTTACGGCAATCGTGCAATATTCGGGGCGCTGTTCTGGCAATTCTCTGCTTTTGCTTTTATAACTATAATGTACCGCTTTTAGATCACTAGACGTGAATGATGATATATAGCTCTAAGACAACTTACCTGTCCGCAATGAGGCGATAAATAGAATCTCTATCATCTGAGGACGTGCCTTCAATTGACGCGAAACCGGTAGCGACTTTGAATAAAAACACTTTAGAGCCACTGCGGATTGTTTCATTCAAAATGTAGGTATACGAGCAGGAAGCAACGGCCAACTAACCAAATCCCTGACCGCCGCTGCACCGGGCCATTCTGTGATACGATATTAGAAGGCTCAGTAACTACCGTCTCGTTCGAAACTCGCGGCCACGCTGCAATAAAGTTTAATTGTTCATTACTTTGGACAGAGTTTAATAATGTCGCACAGATTCGATGGCCGTTTCGGGCGTTTGGCGATCACTTGTGGTATTTCGCGATACAGCGGGAGAGGAACAGCGCCAGTCGTGCGAAAAGATTCATCGAAACACCCCTTCACCATAACCGCCCCTTTGCTGCATAAACCTGGTTATCATGGTACAGCATACTTTCTCTGATGTTTTTCCAGTTATATGTGCGTAGCTGTAGTTCACTATTCATTTTAGCTGCCGAGAATTCTTCCGGATTGTATGGCCGTGGTCCATTGAACTCTTCTATCCTTGACGTTTCGTCCAAAGCTACGTTGGACATCTTCAGAGGTGCTCCTGGTTGTGCTGAGCCTTGCCGACTGACGAGACGGGCGTCGAAGAACGGCCTAAATATCGTAGAAAGTGGACGTGGCCTGGATTTCACGCGACAGCAGAGATAAACTTTGGCAAGGATAAAATATAACTATCGATCCCGACTAGGGAAAACAGACAAGTCAGTCATGGTGGAACATGCTCCTCGGTCGGCCGATCACGTAGTGAAATTTTCGAAACCTGAAGTTTTATGCACTGTGACGAGCTACTATCCACTGTTGTATAGAGAATCCATCGAACTATGTATACATGGGGATAATTTTAACAGAGAAGGAGAAGCTATGAAACTCAGCGATACATGGTAGTGGCGCTACAGAATCGATGAAAAGTTTTTCTTTGAGGTACTATGATCGATAGTTATATTTTATCTTTGACAAGGTTTATCTCTGCTATCACGTGAAATCCAGACCACGCTCTCTTTCCACGGTATTTAGGCCGTTCTTCGACGTCCGACTCGTCAGTCGGAAAGACTCAGCACAACCAGGAGCACCTCCGAAGATGTCCAACGTAGCTTTGGACGAAACGTCAGGGATAGAAAAGTTCCGTGGACAACGGCCATACAGCCCAGAAGTATTTTCAGTAGCTGAAACATCCGGTCGTGAAAGCCTTCATTGTATGACTATTCATTTTGTATGTCTTTTTGTAAATGTGTTTCGGACACTGTGCGGGCTTTCAAAATAACTGCGCACCCTCCGATTCAGAGTTGAAATATTAAAAGTTTTGGCTGGTTTCGTTGTCTAGGGGCTGGGATACGTAGTTGCCGCATTACAGGCCAAATACTGCTGAGTCTACAGTATACGATAAGAACACACACATGAACGGGCGAAGGTTTCTATCACTCGACAATTGCGAATTATGAAAATAACATATAAATTTATAGATAAAAGATTGCAATTAAATAAAATCTGCCGGTACTACCTTAACGAGTTTAAATGATGAGTACTTTTGAGAATGCGGTATAGTTCTGCAAAACACTTATTGGCGTCGATAGTCCAGCAATTAAAGAAAATATAGGTTGAATAACAGGGAAGGAATAGATTCCTACTGCACCTAATTAGTGCATAACAACACAGCTCATGAGATATTCACTTCCAAACGCACACTACGTCTTCACTGCAGAAGGCACGGAAATCTCTCAAGTTCACAAGTCCGCACTCCGAAGTATTTCTATCTCTCGCGACCACGCGCAAACCGCTTCACACTCCAAGTCTCTCCGCGACTCCGCGTCCGTCGCGCCGTCGTGTCCAGAGCCGTACCATCCAGAACAGCCCCCTCTCAGGACTGCAACTCGCTTCCATCCAGTCTCCTCATTCACGAGAGCTGTGATTGGCTAGAGCGCTCGCGCCGTGTCTTCATGCAAACGCATAGTCACAAACATAATGAAACATATTCCAAATACAGGATTTACATTTAAATACTTGAAATTAAATAAATATTCCTACTGCTGGACCATAAACCCGCTCTAACATACATTATTAAATACATAAACAATTAAACATATATCAAAAGAAAAGAAGCAAAATGTAGGCCAGGAGCATAATGTCTCTGTGCTTTCTAATACACAGTTAATATTTAACCAATTTCTTCATGAATAGTATATATCGGATATAATGGGTGTTGTGTGATGTCCTTAGGTTAGTTAGGTTTAACTAGTTCTAAGTTCCAGGGGACTGATGACCATATATGTTAAGTCCCATAGTGCTGAGAGCCATTTTATGGCATATAAATAAACACATAGGCGAATAAATATATTTATAAGCACGCTGCTACCGTTTTTTCGTGTAAATGTGTAGTACTTATGGCCTGACGCGATCAATAGTAATGGGCCACTTTGACCTCCCATAACTCATGTACTATTCAAGTTACATGCCTGTAATTTATACGAATTTAGGTTTACACTAATAGCAAAACCTTGTACGTGGCTGCACGTTCAGAGACCGTGAATAGTTACAACTGAATAAAATCAGTCTTCGGTCACTATTTTTGACAAATTAAACTGGTTTCGACACAAGTAGAAGTGTCTTCCTCAGAATTTAACTCAAAGAATGGTTCTATATTCTATAACATGGTCACAGAATTATGACTATAAACTTGTGATAGAGTATAAGTATGGAATGACTAAAAACGTATAATAGAGTATAAGTACGGAATGACTAAAACGTATGATAGAGTATAAGTACGGAATCGTCGTGAAATGACATTTAAGTACTGCCAGTCTTTCACGACGATTCCGTACTTGTACTCTGTCATACGTTTTTAGTCATAATTCTGTGACCATGTTACAGAATATAGACCATTCCTTGATTTAAATTCTGTGGAAGACAGTCCTAGCACTGTCGAAACCAGGTCAACTTGTTAAAAATAGTGACCGAGGGCTGATTTTATATCAATTGTTACACCAATAACTTTCTAAAGGCACGGCGATCGACAAAATCGGATGAAGCGTTCATATTTTGGTAATTCGTTGCTGGGTGTTACTTGTATAATTTGCCGGCAGATACTAAACTTTAAACTAATAAAGATATTGAAAATCTGATTACACCATCAGAATCGTTGTTGCAAATAATATTAATGTACTTGTTTCTTTTTGAGGTATCATGATTTATCTGGCTACTATTAATTTCTATACGCACTGGGAAATGCCTGCCATTAAGGTTTCACAAAGTCCGCTATCTTTGGCACTCCCGGCATAGACATCTCCTTCACCGACACAAAGCACCATCCTCATCACAGCGGAATTCCCAGCCACGCGGCTGGACCATGCGCTGGGGCTACCCCTCTCGTCCGGCTAATGTTCGCCACCACATGCCCCAGCTATTGTGCGACATCACGCAGTCGCTAACGAGCCGCGACTTTGACGAGCGTCCTGTGCGGCCGCCTCAACTCCGAACATACAATATTTCCAGGGCGCCACAGCTCGCCCGATGCGTCACAACTGGAAGCTGCCCTAGATTTTGATTTTGACTTTCTATTTTGATTTCGGGAAGCATCTCTATTGTTATATTTGGTTGGTGCATAATTTCGTAGCATTTTTCCATAAGTTTAATATGCACAAAATATACACATAACAATAATATACACTCCCGGAAATGGAAAAAAGAACACATTGACACCGGTGTGTCAGACCCACCATACTTGCTCCGGACACTGCGAGAGGGCTGTACAAGCAATGATCACACGCACGGCACAGCGGACACACCAGGAACCGCGGTGTTGGCCGTCGAATGGCGCTAGCTGCGGAGCATTTGTGCAACGCCGCCGTCAGTGTCAGCCAGTTTGCCGTGGCATACGGAGCTCCATCGCAGTCTTTAACACTGGTAGCATGCCGCGACAGCGTGGACGTGAACCGTATGTGTAGTTGACGGACTTTGAGCGAGGGCGTATAGTGGGCATGCGGGAGGCCGGGTGGACGTACCGCCGAATTGCTCAACGCGTGGGGCGTGAGGTCTCCACACTACATCGATGTTGTCGCCAGTGGTCGGCGGAAGGTGCACGTGTCCGTCGACCTGGGACCGGACCGCAGCGACGCACCGATGCACGCCAAGACCGTAGGATCCTACGCAGTGCCGTAGGGGACCGCACCGCCACTTCCCAGCAAATTAGGGACACTGTTGCTCCTGGGGTATCGGCGTGGACCATTCGCAACCGTCTCCATGAAGCTGGGCTACGGTACCGCACACCGTTAGGCCGTCTTCCGCTCACGCCCCAACATCGTGCAGCCCGCCTCCAGTGGTGCCGCGACAGGCGTGAATGGAGGGACGAATGGAGACGTGTCGTCTTCACCGATGAGAGTCGCTTCTGCCTTGGTGCCAATCATGGTCGTATGCGCCGTGCAGGTGAGCGCCACAATCAGGACTGCATACGACCGAGGCACACAGGGCCAACACCCGGCATCATGGTGTGGGGAGGGATCTCCTACACTGGCCGTACACCTCTGGTGATCGTCGAGGGGACACATCCAAACCGTCATCGAACCCATCGTTCTACCATTCCTAGACCGGCAAGGGAACTTGCTGTTCCAACAGGACAATGCACGTCCACATGTATCCCGTGCCACCCAACGTGCTCTAGAAGGTGTAAGTCAACTACCCTGGCCAGCAAGATCTCCGGATATGTCCGCTATTGAGCATGTTTGGGACTGGATGAAGCGTCGTCTCACGCGGTCTGCACGTCCAGCACGAACGCTGGTCCAACTGAGGCGCCAGGTGGAAATGGCATGGCAAGCCGTTCCACAGGACTACATCCAGCATCTCTACGATCGTCTCCATTGGAGAATTGCAGCCTGCATTGCTGCGAAAGGTGGATATACACTGTACTAGTGCCGACATTGTGCATGCTCTGTTGCCTGTGTCTATGTGCCTGTGGTTCTGTTAGTGCGATCACGTGATGTATCTGACCCCAGGAATGTGTCAATAAAGTTTCCCCTTCCTGGGACAATGAATTCACGGTGTTCTTATTTCAATTTCCAGGAGTGTGTAAGACTTCACTATTTGCAACGGCCTGCCAATCCTGGGATAACTTTTCGATTCTGCGACTGCAGAAATCACGTGGTTTTGAGGCGAAGAACTGGGCGAGCCATGTTCGGAGGGCATTTTTATCCGGAAAGTAAGTTCCTTAAAAGTGGTTCCATAGAAATCGGGAAAGGTGAAAATCTGAAGACTCAAGATCAGGTGAATAAGGTGTGTGAGGAATGACTTTCCAACCAGTTCCTGTATAGCGTTTTTTTTTCTTCGTCATTCTAGTAGACTGTGTGCGGGCGGTGTCGTGAAGTAACATCATTTCACTCAGTTTTCCTGGTCGTTGTTCTTGGACTCCATCTGCAAGACGTCTCAGTTATTAACAGTGAAAGTGAGAAGTGATAGTTACACCTCGGCGAACAATTCGTCGTACACCGCACCGTAGCTCTCTCATAAGGTGCATAATATTATCTTTTGTGGATGCGAGCACGTCTTTGTACAAGAAGTTGCTGCGTTGTTTGGTCTCAGCCATTCCTTTCTTTTCCTGATGATAGCATAAAGACACCATTTCTCGACACCAATAACGATGTATGATAGAAATAGTTGGTGCTGTTCGGAACTGGTGACAAGCAAGCGAAGATGCGCAATATGGTCACCCGCCAATTTTTGTAGTCTTGGCTTAGATGGTTCAAAAAGCTATGAGCACTACGGGACTTAACATCGGAGGTCATCAGTCCCCTAGAACTTAGAACTACTTAAACCTAACTAACCTAAGGACATCACACACATCCATGTCCGAGGCAGGATTCGAACCTGCGATCGTAGCGGTCGCACGGTTCCAGATATTAACTTAGAACATGCGGTATCCGCACACCCGGTTTTTGAACCCTCCCCGTTGCATTTAAATGTCATACGATGGTGGTATGATCGCATTTCATCACATCTGCCAATCCTCGAGTACAATGACATGGATTAATTCGTTTAAACGTCCTTCATCAAACCCCGAAGGTCTTCCTGAACATGGAAAATTACTAATGTCAAAACCATACTCCTCTAAAAGAGAAAATCATTTTCTGGCCGTGCTCTGTCCAGTGGCGTTATCCCCAAACAAGGAGCAAATGTTTCTGGCTGCCCCCGCTGCTGAATATGTCAGAAATGTTCTGATTTCTCACTTGGCACTCCGTATTCTAGAGTCAACAGTTCCACTCTGTGTCTCCAGATGAAAAAATGACAGTATACAGACTCAAATAGCAACAGTCGACTACAAATAAGAAATGAGAATCGGTAAAGAAACTCATAGCAACTGGAATATCAACATGCAAAATAAAAACGCCAAAACTTATGCAACAACGAAATTTTTTTCAAATCTTTGATTTAATAATGTTGCGATATCCACCACCTTCTCCCGGTATCCATAAAATCAGTTCTCAGCTCCCCCTACCCCCCCCCCCCCCCCAACCCTGTCGCAAGTAGGGACGAAATCACTGCCTTCTCAAAGTCTGGTGCTGGATATGATATTGATCTGAGATTTGAGTTGCCTGTTGATATTTATGCCCCCCACCAGCTGGGACAAACTCTTTTCATTTAATCTGCATGAGATACAGGCATTGTGTCAGTGGCGGCGGATGTCTCATCTTAATACTCTATAAATGCAGGCACATTAACATGTTTTTACTATTGATACAACATATAAAGCTGCACTATATGTTCAAACATTCTTGTGTAGCCCTGTAACTGGCGACATGCTGCTGATGAAAACATTAATGTAACTGGAAATACTAGCATTTAAAAATCTAGCACTGACGAAATAACGTTATAGTGACATATCTAGCTACTTTTATATAGATTACACCTAGGCTTTCAGGCAACAGCCTGGAATATATCGAAGTTTGTATAATGGTTGGGTGTTTTTGACTTAAGCTAATACACCGTTTTGTAAGTATTTACACCTTGGTTCGAAAGCTATATGTAAGATTTCAACAGTTACAGGTCGTTAAATATATAAAAACTGTATTTACGTCGCAGAAGTACTTGACAGTGGCTTAAGTGTCGCCATTGCTATCGTTTATTGAAAATTAAAACGTTACAGCCAAATGGCAGAAAGATAATGTCCATCAAGAAATTCATTTTGATTTTGGACCATAGGCATCAAAAATAATTCTCTACACTAACCCTTCTCCTCATCTATTTCTTTCAGTACTGCTTCATTTCTTTAATTATCTATCCACTCAGTTTTAACGTTTTTCTGTAACAACGCATTTTAAGTGCTTCATGTTTCTTCTCCGGGTCGTCAATGGCCTAGAATAGATTTTAACGAAGTGCTGTGGCTTGTCATATAGCTTAAATCTATACAAACATCTGTTGCCAGAAAAAATCCGTCACTGAAGAAAGCTCTCTTCTCTTGCGCCAATCAGTTTCTAGTATATTCCCATGATTCGGCCCCCTTGTGGGTCTTGTTTCCTAGATAGGAGAACTTCCTTGTTTCTCTGATTTCAGTGTCTTTACAATTTGGACGCTGAGTAAGCCATCATTCTCCTTTCCGCTAATTCTTGCCAAGTCGTTTTTGTTTCGTTTAAGCTTAAGCCACAGTCCGTATAGAGTGTGCTATCCACTCCTTCCATTCTAACAGATGGGCTGTCTCATCCGGGAACCCTAACTTTTGCATCTAATATCTCCTTACACTATTGGTCCCGTTCTGATATTTTCTTTGACTTCTTTCAACGCTTCTTCAAAGTTGAACAGCAGCGGTGAGGAACTGCAATCTTACATCATTCTAAGAAGAATTTGTGCTTCCTAGCTTCTTCTTTTCGAATATTTCGTATGTTGCAGGCTATTACTTTTTGAACATTTTGCTCCAAGTTTCTAAGAATTTTAAACCACTTGTTTCACAGTCTCAGTGTTGGTTCCGTTTCTAAAACAGAAACAGTTGGATAGCCTTACGGGAGACATAGGGAATACATTTGATGTGGTGTGTCTTAGAAATCATCCGTGTAAGGTAAATCGCAAAAAGTAATAAAGCGGAACTTCCTTTACTCAAGAGTCTCTTAATCTGTAATGAAGTTTAACTCGAAAATACATTCTTTCTTCCATGCAAAGTGTCTGTCTCCTAGGTGGGGCACGTACTATCGTGTGAATGGAATGAACGGAACTGTTTGAGCTACCAATAAGGGAGAATTTAAAAGTTACCGGTTCCTCCAGTTTGTATTGTGTAAGACAGGAGCACGGTAATTTACACAAGGACGTCTGAATCTTCATTAATAAAGAATAGCACTGAGTAGTAGTCTCCCTCACTGAATCGTTTCATCCTTGAAAAGTACTTGTGCCGCAGTCCGAGCGAAGGACTACATCAACGCCGCAAACTTTAGGAACGCAATCCTTCTCAATGGAAATTTAAACTCTCATTGCCGTGTTGGCTTATTCCATGAATCTCTTTCGCAGTCGGAATAAATAGCTAGCAAATGAGACGTTTCATATTCTGCTTCTTGTTTTAGCCTGACAAGTAGCAGTTGCATAATGTAAACTTTCACGGGAATAAAGTAGAGCACAAATTGATAGCCTGTTATTACTGTCTGCTGTTTAAGCACAGTCAGTGTAAATAG
This sequence comes from Schistocerca gregaria, assembly GCF_023897955.1. Taxonomy (NCBI): domain Eukaryota; kingdom Metazoa; phylum Arthropoda; class Insecta; order Orthoptera; family Acrididae; genus Schistocerca; species Schistocerca gregaria. Next base: position 428,569,950 of record NC_064926.1, read on the forward strand.
AGATCTTAACTGTGGATTATGCGTCCGTTGTGAATATTTTTAAACGTTGAAACAGTGCTAATATAGACACCACAAAGAATATACAGGAGATACTGTTTTTGTGGTGACTAATTTCTTCAATGACGCATTTCGTTCTACTCCCATATGGTTATACACTGTTAATGAATCAGCTTGCTTTTGTTTTTGAGCAATTTTTCGTCTTTTGTTGAAGGTCCAAATGGCTATACATTCCTATTTTCTGTTATGCATAACATATACGTCAATCTGTACGGATTACGCCACACAACGGATGCCACCTAGTGGCTAGTTTGTGAATTTACGCAGGGTAGTTCACCTCGATGTCATCTGGGCTTGCGTCTAACAAGTAAACCTACCCTACAGATATACTTCTTTTCTGAACGCTTCGAATATGTTATAGTGTAGAGCTAAATAAGGGACACAATCGTTTTATACGTGGCCATACGGCCGTTAAGTGGGTCAAGTACACCCCTGACCAGAGCTGCGTTTAATGTATCGTAATGAGCACCGTTAAAATGGTAACATACAGAAAAAGCTTCAAATAAAAGGTCTGTGGTTTTTTAATGTACGTTTGCAATGACGCATACGGATTCGTCGAAAAGTCACTTTTCGAAATCCTTTCTCCCTTTTCATTTCGATGTCTGACTAACTGCAAAACGTATAGCGGTGCTAGTACCAAATTCAGTTATATGTGACAAAGTCGTATTCCAGAAACGTATCTGTCAGAAATGAGCTATAAATATCTCCATATCAAAGTGCATACAGTATTTTTTGACCCAAACATTTCAGTCCCTGCTTCATTATCGTATAGATTTACAATAAACGTTACAACGATAATGTACAAACAATTTCAAATATAACATAATGAAAGCTGTAAAGATTGTAACCCCACAGTAAAAAATTACACCAAATTTAAAAAGAATATACAAACACATTAGATACTTTATATTTCATAAAATTAAAAGAAAATCTTTGTCATTTAGAATATATTCATCTGGGAAAGTATTATTTAACAACCCAACATGACATGTGGCATTGAAACGGGCACGTATTAGGGGTTCATACAGCGTTATAAAGATATTTCTAGCTTACTTTTGACAAATACGTCTTTCGAATACCACTTCATTATATGCGATTAACGATGCTATACATTGTTTTATTAGTCGAATGCAACAACAAACATAAAAACATTGGGAGTAGTGGATTACGAAAAAATTACTTTTTGATAAATCTGGGTGCCATGTTGTAGTGTACATTAGAAAATGCAGTACTTTTAATTGAAGTGTTTGTTAAATGAGGGTTGTCCAGAAAGTAAGTTCCGATCGCTCACGAAATGGAAACCACAGATAAAACCAAAAACGTTTTATTTGCAATAGTTAGGTACACCTTCCACCTAGTTTTCTACATAGTTGCCGTTCCAACTTCAAGTTCTGTCGTAGTGTTGTATCAACTTTCCAGTATCCTCGTCATAGAAAGCAGCCGCCTGTGCTTTCGGCCAGTTACCTGCACCGGTCTGCAGCTCGTTGTCTGTGGAAAAATTTTGTCTTCATAGCCAGCGGTTCTTGTGAGCAGTGATGAGACTCAGGGGGAGCCAATTACGGACTGTAATGTGAGTGATCAAACACTTCTCTTCGGAAACGCTGCAGGAAATTCTTCATTGCCCCTCCAGCGCGCGGCCGAGAATTGGCATGAAGAAGGAACTGCTCGACTGTTGCGTTATGTGGGCTGCATGACACCGGTGAAATCTCTAACCAGGCCCTCATACTTGGCGGGAGACGCTATTCCCTACGCATCTTCACGTGCTCACTGTTCTCTCAAAACTGAAAAGAGCGACGCGACACGATGGATGGGCATACTCGAGACACTGCCCAACACATCTCTGCAAAGCTTTTCCGTATTTTCCCAGTGGTTTCCATTTCGCACCCGATCGGAACTTCCTTGCTGGGCAACCCTCGTATTTGTTACCGTTTCAAGGGTTTTCATTCAGAAATAGTGAGCTTAAATTTTTTCAAGCGCGTGTTTCACCCGCATAACGGTCATATGAACATCTACACAAAGATGCGAGTCTTCCATTTGGCTCTACATTACAATATATTTAAAGTCGATTATAAACGAAGTGTTTCCGTTAATTTGGTTTATTTGTAAGTTACATCACTCCATATTACTCTCATGTAGCTCCTGTTCATATACTGGCATGTACTTTTATATAAATTTTGTTCCAGCTTATGAAATATTTATGTAATAAATTTTTCAACGATCGATCTATTTCCACTGTGCTTTTTGAGATTTTGCTGCCTTTTTAAATTATTTGATAATGACTATATAGAGAAACTTGAGTAAACAAATCAGTCACCACAAAACCTGTCCCATATATAGGTTTGGTAGTGTCCATATAAGCACAATTTAACCTTACATATTTCTCAGAAGAGTTTTTTATGAAATTTATTACCTGAGATTTCATCAGATCATATATAAATGTGATTGTATTACACCAGAAACTGCTACCAAAACCAGTAGTCTTCCTTAGAGCTTAACTAACTTATGAAACATTCCTGTGTAAGGTATTTTATTTGAAAAATGGAGATTTGCTCCAGCTTAACAAAAATTGTAATAAGTACGTACGCCCGGACGACTTGTCTGCCGAGCGATCATAAATTATAAACCCAAATATTCGTCGTGAATCAGTCTACCTATTACAGAAAACCATATCACAAGCCCTTTAGTAGTTCCTGAGTTCAGTCTTCACTTATAATCAGTAAAGCAAATGATCAGACATTTAGACTTCATCCGTGACTGCATAGAATGTGGCATATACGTTGAAAAAACTCCTTCATTTCCTAGATAAAAGACTTCCTAAATGTTACCCAGCCACAGCTGCTTCATTAATCTCCTGTGATAGGAAGTCTACCGGCAAGTTGGTGTCATTAAAGAGTATGGTAGCTCACAAGACAAAAAAATTACTCACTCGCAGAGAATTGTAAACATCATATTTTAAAATCGTGTTATTCCGCCCCTGGACGCAACAACCGCTTGGATACGGAGGTGAGTCCACAAGTATGTGCAGATACGTCGCATGAAGGATAATCCACTTGCTGAGGCTTAAGTCGTGCAATTCCATCAAATTGAGGTGATGCTGATATCGGCGTTTTACCCGCCTTTCCAACATGTACCACAAATTTTCTATGGGGTTCAAGTGAGGTGATGTTTCAGACTAGTAGAGGTGTAACAGGATGTGGAAGTGTTCAGAAAACCGGTCACATATTCTTCCAGCCCTATAAAATCTGCTGTTGTCTTCACGTGCCTGCGTGAGCAATGGTCTCTTGCGAGGCGACGGACTCCAAATGTTGAGGCCTGCAGTTTCCATCGCCATGATATGTGGCTAAACAAGCTGGGCTGTGAGCTTCATACACTGCCTCCAGCAGTTCCTATCAGGTTTGAAGCGATTTGTAATCACAAGTTGTGAAGCGGGTCTCTGATCCCTCTCACTTAGGATCTTTTACCGACCGTAATTCTCACGCCTTGTTTAGTAGCCACATGTGTTATATCGCTACTTGTAAACATACTGAACAGTCTGCCGCGAAGCATCAACAAGTCCAGTGGCTTCACACACTGTATGGCCATAGGAACGGCAAAACACGATTGCCCCTTTTAGCCACACTGTCACGCCTGAAACATAAATATCTCACCGACCGCTACTACCTTATGCCCACGTACAGGCAGTGTAGGCGTGGTTGATCACATGACACGATTGCTGCGCACTCTATAAAGACTTAACTACTCTTCTGTGCATGCGCATTGATGTGATTGCTTTGTTGTCGGATTGGCCTACAATGCTGCCTTCACTGCCTGTTCACGATTGTAAGATACACTATTGCACATAGCTTTCCTACATACTTTTAATATATTTCTTTCAAATCTACTAGTACGTTACGTTTGACTATCTAACCGACTGGCCCAGGATGCTGTTTAGGAACACAGAGAAATGCGTGTCTGCTCCAGTTGGACCATCCAACAGTGCCGGATCACACTGAGGTATGGTACTACATTAGTTGCTATTTATTCATCTTGCACACCATCACACGAGGCCAGCAACAGGATTTACTGAAGATGGCGTGGTGCCTAGGGCGTGGTGGTGGTCGTCGTCGCCGTCGTCGCTGTCGTCTTCGTCGGCGGCGGCAGCGGCGGAGGCGGGAGGTGGAAATGGCCGCTACGAAAGCGTGAAAAATCCGTTTTCCTGTTTTGGCTGGATGCTTACGGCAGTCCCACCAAGGTGTCCTGGTCCTTGGTCAAGGATTTCAATAAATCTTTACTCTGCAAATGTTTGACTGTTATCATTTACTGTGAAGGTTTCCAACAGTTGCTGCTTCAGCTATGTTTAAAATTTTGAAATATTTCGAAAACTAAATACTGGGGAACTATTGATATCATAGATCATAGAATGAAGACTTTACGACTGGATGACATAGCAGCTCATTAGCCTAACGGGATGTGAAATCGTGGTCCAAGAAACTCCTCTGTTCCTTAAGTTTCGTCCAGGACTGCGCTGGACATCCTCAGACGCACTCCTCCGCTGAGTCTTACTGACTGACCGATCGGACATCCGAGAGCGCCAAGAATTGAGAAATGTTGAGGAACACCTAATGACATGTTCATGTCATGCGAACGTGTATGCAGCTTTGGACAACGTGTATTTCCTTACCTGATCACATATCCAAAGATATGAATCAGCAGAGATCTAGCGTATCCCATATTGCGGAGAGAATTTGGGAACGTTGTACTCCCTTGCATGGGTGTGTCCTGCTAGCAGAACCTTCCTTTATAATCAAAATTGCCTGCAGTCTAAGAATCAGACTCTCAAAAAAGTGCACTCTCTGAGGCATCGGCAAAAATGCGAAGATCGATAGCCTCTATCCAGAAGACATAATTGACCGAGAAGAGCGACATCTTGTGATATGCAGAAGCGAACCCTAAGCAAGGAGTACTTAATAAGAGGAAGATGAGGCTATGTTGGTGTAGTCTTCAAATTACTTGGACTGTACGTGTAAGTATAAAAACTCACGCATTCTTTTGGACAGCTTCTAAGAGTAACATTAACCTGATAACCATTACTCACAACTATTCTCAGCAATTCCACTTCGAAAGTTGGATAAAGTTTCTAGTCTAAGCTTTCATCGTTCTTCGGTATACTCTCCATATTACACTCAATTGACTGTACATTGTATTTAAGCCATGTTATTCTTCTTCAGTTTCACTGACTGACGTTAGCAATGCTATCTGTGACTCCTATGACTGATATCGTTTTCTCTTGAATTTTAATTCTACTCCTGGAACTTTCTTTTATTTTTTTTTATTCTTTTATTTTTGTCATCGCTTTTCCAATTGAAAAATAGGGGCCAAAGACTACATCTCTCTGTTACACTCTTTCTAATCCAAACACTTCGTTTTTGGTCATCCATTCTTACTGTTCCCTCTTGGTACCTGTATACATCGTATATTACCCATATTTCCATTGAATTTACACCACATTCTTCTGACGTGAGAATTTCATTTTCCACCATTTGACGTCGTCGAACGCTTTGTCTAGATCGACAGATTCTATAACTTTGTTTTGATTATACATTATTCTTGTCTTCACAATAAATCACAGTGTCAAATGTGGCTTTGTGGTTTTTATTTCTCATAAAGCCTAACCAATTATGATCTTACGTATCCTCGACTCACTTCTACGTTTTTCTATACATAATTGTTGTCAGAAATGTGGACGATTGAGCTGTTATTCTGATTATGTGATAATTCTCACGTCTGTCTGCGCTTTAGCTCTTTGCTGTTCAATGAGAAATTTTCTTTGAAAGTCGAATAGTACTCCCATAGTCTCATGGACTCTACGTACTAACTTGAATAATCCTTTGGTTCTTGTGTCCGTCAAAGTTTCAGACGTTCTGGGGGTGTAATGTCTATTCCCTGTGCCTAGTTAGATCGGAAGCGCTCTGTAGCTCTGTACCCTTGGTTCTAATATGTCCTCCTACACTTCAATGCCCTCAATGGAGTCTTTCTATGTACACATCTTTTCAGATTTAATGACATTAAAAAAAAGGCGTCCACAGTGCTGCTATCATCAATTCACCTGGTACATGGCTTGCCCACCTCCATTGCACTTTCCTTCATCTACATTTACATTACACTCTACAAGCCACGTACCTAATAGTGTGTGGTGGAGGGTACCGATCCCTTTAAACATGTTTCACTCGCCAATACTGAGCGTAGAAGAATGATTGTCGGTAAGCCTCTGTACTAGCTTTAATTTCTCGAATTTTCTCCAAGTGGTCAATACGTGAGATGTATATGGGGTGGAAGAAATACGTTGTCTGACTCCTCCTGAAATGTGCTGTCCCGATATTTCAATAGTAAATCTCTCCGTGATGCACAACGCCTCTCTCGTAACGCCTGCCAGTGGAGTTCGTTTAGTATCTCCGTAACTCTCTCTCGCCACCTTAACGATCCTGTGAAGAAACGCACCACTCTTCGTTGGATCTTCTCTATCTCCTCTATCAGTCCTACCTGATAGGGATCCCAGATAGATGATCAATACTCAAGAATCGGGCGAACAAGCCCTTATAAGCAACTTCTTTCGTGGATGAGTTACATTTCCTTAAGATTCTTCCAATGCATATGAGTCAATTTTCACACTATATATTTTCTATGGTCATTCCACTTAAGGTCGCTCTGGATAATTATGCCTAGATATTTTACGGCAGACACTGTCTCCAGTTGTTTGTCATCAATAGTGTAGCTGTACATTCAGGGTCAGCTGCCAGAGGCTGCACCATTCATCAATTCTCTGCAGGTCGTTCTGCAAATTCTTGCTATCTTGTGGCGTTGCTACTTTGGTATAAACAACTGCATCATCTGTGAATAGCCTCAAATAGCATCCGACGTTTTGTACAATATCATTTATATATATTGTGAACAGCAATGGTCCTTTCACACTTCCCTGTGGTACTCCGGATATTACCTTTACATCTGACGATTTTGCCGGCCGCGGTGGTCTCGCGGTTCTAGGTGCGCAGTCCGGAACCGTGAGACTGCTACGGTCGCAGGTTCGAATCCTGCCTCGGGCATGGATGTGTGTGATGTCCTGAGGTTAGTTAAGTTTAAGTAGTTCTAAGTTCTAAGGGACTGATGACCACAGCAGTTGAGTCCCATAGTGCTCAGAGCCATTTGAACCATTTTTGACGATTTAGTTCCGTCAAGAGTGACGTGTTGAGTTCTATCTGCAATAAAAGTATTGAATGCAATAGCAGGTCTGAAGATTTAGACTCCGTAACCTCTTATTTTTTCATTGAATGGCAATGTGGGACGGTGTAAAATGCGTTACTGAAATCAAGGAACAGGGTATCAACCTGAGGGCCGTTGTCCACTACGGTGTGAATCTCATGGAGGAACATAGTAAGCTGAGTTTCGCAGGATCTTTGTTAGCGGAATCCGTGTTGATTTTCATAGAGGAGATGTTCATTCTGCAAGAATGTCATAATTCTTGAGCATAAACATGTTCCATAATTCTACAAGTGATTGACGTCAGCGGTATAAGTATTAATTGTGTGGGTCTGTCTTACGGCCTAATTTGAAAACGGGAATGACTCGCGCTTTTTTCCAGTCGTTAGGTACCTTTCGTTGCTCAAGCGATCTACGATAAATTACTGCTAGAAGGGAGAAAGTTCTTTCGCATAATCGTTATAAAATCTTACAGGTATCTCATCTGGTCCCGAAGCCTTTCCACTGCTAAGCGACTGTAGCTGCTTTTCAGTTCCGCGTTCTGTTATCTCAAAAACTGTAATTCGACGTTCGCACGACGATTGAAAGGAGGGACAGTGTTACGATCTTCCGTTGTGAAACAACTTCGGAAGACCGAATTCAGTATTTCGTGCTTCTCTCTGTTATCTTCATTTTCGATGCTGGTGTGGTCGCTGAGAGAATGCATAGATGATTTTGACCCACTTACTCATTTTACATATGACCAAAATCTCTTTGGCTTTTTACTCAGGTCTGTTGAGAACGCCTTAGTTTTAAATTCATTAAATGCTTCCCTCATTGATATCCTTACGCTCATTCTCGCATCGTTCAACTTCTGTTTGTCAGCTAGATTTTTACTTGCCGAAATAAATCTCGGGTGAACAGCCTGCTGTGAGTGTACGAAGGACACAATATTTCGGCAATCGACCCTGTTGCCATCATCATCAATGCTGATACCACATCAGCACATCTGATGATGGCAACAAGGTCGATTTCAGAAATATTGTGTCCTTTGTACACTCACATCAGGCTGTTCACCCGAGGTTTCTTTCGGTATCAAAATCGCTTGGAGAAATTGAAGAATCACAGGTTTTTACTTCTCTTGAATCTGAGATGAAGAGCTCTTTGTTTACGTAGCTCTTTCCTAACATGGTGGATCTCTCCTATCCCTTAAAACCTTACTCGAAACATACTTGTGTACGGCATATTGAACGATGGATTCGAATTTTTTTTTCCACATCTTCGTCCTCATAACCACTGCTAACTGCTGAAATATTCTGAAATTTGTATCCAGCCACCTGTGCTGAGCAAATATGTCTTCCTACCTTTCTTAACATCCCTTGTAGGTCCCGTCGTCATAGAAGCTGTCACAGCCTTATGATCACTGATATCGTCCTCTACGTTAACTGATTCGGTAAGTTCAGGCGTTCAGGCTTTATTGCCAGGAGGTCTAAGACGTTTCCCGCACGAGTTGGTTCTCTGTCTGCTCAAGGTAATTTTCGGAGAAGACATCCAGGACAAAACCACACGATTCCCTGTTTCTGGCCCCAGTTTTGTCGTCATAACACTCCCAACCTATATCTGGCAAGTGAAGTAACCCCCTATTACAAAGGCATGATCAGGAAAGTTACTAAAGATATACTGCAAGTTCTGCCTGAGGCGCTCTACAACTACAGATACCTATAAAAGCATCCGATCACCATTTTGCCCGTTCCTTGATACTCAAGTTCACACAGATTAATTCACATTGGAATCCGTGATATCCTCGGTAGATTTTATCAAATTTTGTACTGCAATAAACACGCCGACGCCATTGGCGACTAGCCCATCTTTACAATAAACATTCCAGTCTCAACTCAGCATTTCGTTGTCATTGACGCTCGGCTTCAGTCAGCTTTCTGTTCCTAATAATAGATGTGCATTATAACCTTTAGTAAGCGATATTAATTCTGGGACCTTTCCTTGGATGCTCCTGCAGTTTAATAAAATCTGTCTCTGATCTGCGAGGACCAAAATTCTCTGAGGTCGCTGTGGCTGATTTGACAGGCAAATCTTCTTTAGGGAGGGGTCCTCTAACCTAAGCCCCATACGCACGCCACACATACTCCGCTATCCTTGTAGCCGCTACCTGCGTGTAGTGCGCACCTGACCTATTAAGAGGAACCCTACAATTCTGCACCCGATAGTGGAGGTCGAAAAATTCCCATCCGATACCGTCGCAGAGCCGTCGGAACCTCTGGCTTAGACCTTCCACTCTGCTCCAAACCAGAGGACCACCATAAGTACTGGATTCAATTATGCAAATAGACAGCTTAGCCTGCACCCCGCGTGCTTTGGGAGTTGCCTTCACCAAATCAGCCAGACCCGAGCCAGAACCCAGGTAGAACCCAAGCGGCAGGCGTCATTCATGCCAAGATGTGCCGCTACATGCAACCGGTTGCACTCAGTGCGCTCAATAGCCGGCGGCAGGGCCTCCTCAAATCACGGATGAGACCTCCCGAATGCACACTGGAATTCTTTCCCGCCTTGCCTGCTATCTCCCTGAGGGGCTCAATCAGCCGCTTAACACTGGAGCTCCCAAAGACTAGCATACCCACCCTCTGTACTTGTCCGGACTGGGCAGGAAAATCTACCGCTACCCCAACAGGAGAGGCATCCCGTGCTGGCTCAGCGTTATCATCAACATTGCGAAGCACCTCGTATCTGTTGCTAAGACGAAGGGAGCCAGTCGCACGGCCTGCTCCGTTTTTCTCCTTCTGCCCAGTGACAAGCGAAGCCACCACTGTCTCCACTCACTCTAGAGTCAGGAGTGACCGGTCAGATATATTGGAAGCCGTAGTGACGTCCAGGTCACCAGGGGATTCCAGTGGCACGAAAGGTGTCGCAGGTCTCGTCACTGGCGCCCCGACGTCACCGCAACTTCGAGCATTAGCTAGAAGCTTTGTCGATGGTCGCCACCGCAGCTTCCAGGCGTTTACAGACCGCAGCCAAGTCGCTCACAACAAGCACAGCCCCTAGTCGTATTGTACTGTGTATAAAATAGATGTAAGGTATCAAATGGTTCTACTGAATTTGAAAATATACCAAAGGAGAATAAAGTAACATTAAAAGTTGTGCAGATTTATCACTGCACTCTGATACAGCAAGCTATTAAACAGAAATACATTTCTCTACTCGGAAAATTAACGGGACATTAAAGAAGGGACTACTGATGAACAATGCAGTTCCACCTGCCAAGAGTCTTATTGCTCTTGGATTTGTTCTGCAACACGACAAGGATCGCGGGCATTGTGCACAGCGTATGTCAGTGGAAAAGAGAAATGTTCAAATGGCTCTAAGCGCTGTGGGACTTAACATCTGAGGTCATCAGTCCGCTAGATTTAGAACTACTTTAACCTAACAAACCTAAGGACATCACACACATCCATGTTCGAGGCAGGATTCGAACCTGCGATCGTAGCAGCAGCGCGGTTTCGGACTGAAGCGCCTAGAACCGCTCGGCCACTGGAAAAGAGAAATGTACCGAACTTAAAAACGTAATTTGGCTTTTTCGGTCACCTGACCTAAATCCCACTGAACTTGACAGAGGGGTCGGAAAAGAGAGGTCATCCAATTTTTATGATCTATGGAGTAATTTACAGACGTTTGAACTCAATATCGGCAATATCTCCAGAAACCTAAGGGTTTGTACTGCTCTTCTGAGGGGAAAGGAAGGGTACTTTGAAGCGGTTAAAATCTACACAGTACTATACTGTACTTAGTGATAGACACAGAAAATATTTATCTTGTTGGTCTATCGTACACTCTAGATGTGTTTTATCGTGGATGTTCGAAAAATTTTTACCGGTACCGTACCCGTGACAGACTCTGTAGATGCTCGTGGAGCGAGGTGTTAACATGCGGCAGAGAGTGGTCCTTGGTTTTGCAGCAGTGTTCGCTGCTGGCGGTCCGACAATGTGGCGCCGCTTTGACAGTGGCGTAGCGCCGGCTCTGCCAAGCTGCGATTTGTCGGTGGCGGCGGCGGCTTCAGCGGCGGAGGGCGGCGTTGGGGCGGCAGCGCCGAGCGCAAATATTTGGACGGCCGATTGGCCGGCCGGCGGTCCTCCCGCGGGGAATCCCAGGACACACACACACACACACAAATGTCGGCGAAAAATTCAGTTTCCTCCTGATGGAAACCTGCAGTCGAGTACATAACTCTTCGCGAGTCAACACGCACACGCGCGTCCGATGAATTGTTTTTCTTGCTGTACTGGCAGGAATATGCCATCCGCGTATCACTCATCTTCCCGTAGGTTGGGGTTTGTGCTCTCCTGCCGCGCATAAGTATTGGCGGATATGAAGAAACCTTTAATGAGACCACAGAATTCGTCATTATCAAAGTATAAGTGCATTTCAGCATCAGAATTTCATTCTTTGGAATGTTATCCGTAATGTGCAAAACAATAATCGTTTATGACAAATCACAACTCTGTGTATAAACAGTAAATACTACTTCTATCGCCATTACTGACAATTTCTTCTCCACCGCGTCCAAAGTGATTTAAAATTTAGATTCTCGTGAATGAGCTTGTAACGACATCATGTTTCACTTTGTCCAAAGCTACCAATGAAAAGAACTGTTATAATAATCATGAAACTTTAACTACAGACTTATGTACTCCTGTAAAAAATGCTATTGTGATTACGTTTACTAGTTAAAAAGTCGGAAAATCATACCGACGTTTAACATGCCCCAGAACGTAAACAAACAGTGCTCTCATCGATTAACTATGCTCTTGCAGTAGCCTGCCTTTCTCAGTATTGCATTAATTACTGGATCCAGAGGTAGCACACCGGACGCCTGTTTTAGAGGACGATGGTGCAGTACCCCTCTGATCATTTGTGTGTGTGGGGAGGGGTGGGGAAGTGTAAGAATATGGATTAGGATGCGCCACTGAAAATAGTCACATGAGAAAGGAGTGCATTGACACAATAACGCTTACCACTGTTTGTGAAGTGTTAAAAGATTTTCAAAGATTTTGGGTTCAGTACAAACAAACAAGTTTGTGCCTCCGCACACCATAATACCTGGACCACCAAAACCGAGATGTTCGACTATGGTGGGATGCACCCAGGAGCATATCGAACATAATCGTCTTGGAGGACCAGCTGTTACGCTGTGGAGAGGCCTACTGTTGCATGGGCAACCTGATCTCCAAATCTTTCAACACGGTAACTGAACAGTCGATAATATTGTGACACTATGCTTCCTCCCCAAGTGTGTCTCTTTAGGACAGACTTCGGCAGTGAGTTCATTTTTATGGATGACAATCTGCGACCACAGCGAACAACGCAGGTGGAATAGTTCTTGAAAAGAGACAGTATTCTGGGAATGAGCTTGTCAGCCCACTCCCCCAACTTAAATTCCATCGTCTATACGTAAGATGCGTTGGGTACATGAACGCAGCTCATCCACATACACCGACGAACATCAGACAGTTGTCAACGTTATAATGGAGGAACTACTAAAAGGACTCCGACTCCGGCTACTATAAGGACTCCGAACCAACCTTGAGGCCAGCATGGGAGCACATTGCGCAGCCTGCATTGCCTTATTTTAGTCATCAGCCATCATCCCAGAGTAGCACGTGCAACCTACGTCCTCAATTGTTTCCTGAATACATTCCAATCCCTGTCTTCCTCTGCAGTTTTTACCCTCTACAGCTCCCTCTAGTACCGTGGAAGTCATTCCCTCCTTTCTTAATAGATGTCCTGTCATCCTGCCCATTTTCCTTACCAGTGTTTTGCAGTTATTCCTTTCCTCCCAGATTTTTCGCAGAACCTCCTCATTCCTTACTTTATCAGTCCACCTAATTTTCAACACATTGTGATGATAATTAAGGATCATGAACTGCGATGACTTCAGGGTGATTATTGTTGCGTACAACTTCGTAGAGAATGATAAGGAGAGGTGGGCTACAGCATGATGTAGCAACTGTTGTCATAGGAAAACTAGACAGGAAGAGAAATGATTAGTGAAGAAGTTAACACAACAACAAAAAATTAATTAAATTGTATTTCTCCAAGTGTACGAAGACTCATTACAATAATGTAGCAAGAAGTAAAGTCCAGCTCTCATTGTCAGCAAAGATGGTGTTGGACCCGCGACTATGTGGCAACTTTGTGGTGTCACATAGCGAAGTAACACAAAGTGCGAGCTAGCCGTGTGGCTGCTGCCGGTCATCCTATATTGCGATGGCAGAAGGCATGCGCAGTCCAAAGACACTGGAGTTGTGGCTCAGCAGGCATGCACCATTGGATCCGCTGGATCCCGCACGGCCGGTAACTGCGTCTGACAGAAACTTGCAAATCCGTTGCCAACTTTGACGCCCATGGGGTGATAACTATATGTGACACCACCATTACTGGTTTGAAATGTGTTAATCTGTTCATCTCATTGCGTATTTCTTCCAGTTACCTTCTGTGCTATGCTGTAACAGCTCTTTCTATGTATGGATCACGTTTAATCGAGGTCTGTTACTTGACAGTGAATATTATGCGAAAGATACTTCCATCCTTAAGTTTTTCACATCAGTGTACTGTATCAATTATTCTGCGTTCCTGTCTGGTATTATAAGTCAGAAAATTATAGTTGTCATCCACACTCGCCTTGAACAGTCGGCTTTGAATAGGATATTTTAAGCACTTCTGCAGCACTTGCCAAATAGCGCGAAAAATTTCGTGTCAGAACTAGTTAGAAGAAGTCAATAGAGTTTTAGCGTGTAAGTGCGAGTTAGATAGCGAGTGATGGCCTAGTGGATTGTGTTGAACGCCAGCCAGGAAAGAACATCATATATCTTTTTTTAGAGATGTAAATCTGCTCTGTTACTTAAACTCTGACAAATAGTGCGTCAGGCAGTCTGAATGCAAAACTAGGGAGCTGCAGCCCATGAAATGATGCGACACTACAAATCAGGCAGATGCACTGGTTCTTTGACTATTAAAATCGGCTAGTTTCCTCTGGAAAATCATCTGCTTAGTGCCCTACTCATGACACCAAGCTTCTTGTATGTCCAGTCTGAGCGTATATTTTTCACTGGTGACTATTGCATCACGTACTTAATTAGTGCATCAATCATAGCTCGATGAAAGAGCCTATTCTCGAAATTCTTGACAGGTGCTGTTTGAGGAAATGTTTCAAGGTACTGATCAAAATTTCAAGCTCTTATTTATTCTCTACCCAAAAAGCCGATCTTTGTGGCTGAGCGGTTCTAGGCGCTTCAGTCCGGAACCTCGCTGGTGCTACGGTCGAAGGTTCGAACCCTGCCTCGGGCATAGATGTGTGTGATGTCCTTAGGTTAGTTGGGTTTAAGTAGTTGTACGTCTAGGGGACTGATGACCTCAGATGTTATCTCCCATAGTGCTCAGAGCCATCTGAACCATTTTTTACCCCAAAATATAGAAAATATGCAACTGATCCCCGCCCAGATGTCTGTAGAAAGGTAGATTTGTAGTTTTAGCACCACCACTATTTTTGGGCGTAGTTCCGTGTACGGCACTATGGTTATGTTGACTACACTCTCTGTCGATGCTGAGGTGACTTCTCTGACTGAAGTGAGGCTGTACCTGTGCCAGCATACCGGCCAGAAGGAGCACAGTGACTGGGTACAGTGACAGCGAGACAATATGTATGCGTCTCGAGGTATTAACGGTCAGCGCAGACAATTTTTTACTTGGCTCTATACGAAAGGCGCCTTGCACTGTCTCACTCGATGTCCTTCCCTTGTATATTGATCACGACGGTAATGAGCAGTGGTGGAAAAACAAGACGTCTAGAAATTTTCAACCTCAACGGTGTTTTCAGGTTTTCAAGTAATGTGTAATGATTAGCGTGTCTCAGGTTATGGCTTCTTGCTGTCAAGTTCAGTAATTTTCCTTGAATCAATTGCCCAACGTGAGACTTTGATATACGCTAGGATTGCATACGCATTATTTTATCCATCAAATGAATTCGTAAATGCCAATAAGAACTACCATCAGCTTTAGAACGGAATGACGACAGTGAAAATTTGTGTCGAACCGGGACTCGAATCCTTATTTCCTGCATATAGCGAGCGGTTGCCTTACCATTTGGCTATCCGTGCACGACTCACAGCCACACCCAAACTTCTAAATGTCGTCAGCTATGTGTCTACGAACTGAACTCGTACAGCGCTTATGTATGTTCCCGTACAGATGAGAAATTTTCATCGTCATCATTCCGTTCTACAGCTCATGGTAGGCCTTATTCGCAAATGCGATTTAATTTCATGCGTTCCGTAACGGTCGTGGTCGCCGCAGTTCCTGTTCCTTAGGACATGCATGCATGTCCAAACGAACTTTGCATCGTAGACCAACACAGGCACTGCAATATTGCATTCTTTAAGTTTGTGCCATAGTCATAAACGCCTCCACCGTCTGTTGCTATTCCAAGTAAAATTGATATACGTTGCCTTAACTACCATTTGCGCATGTGCCGTTAGACTTACCTTAATGACTGTGTATTTCTTTCAGTTTATTCAGTGGTAGCCACTGTCGGTATTGCATTAAAACCCTGTACCATGTATTAACTTGAATCTGCCGATATACACTCCTGGAAATGGAAAAAAGAACACATTGACACCGGTGTGGCAGACCCACCATACTTGCTCCGGACACTGCAAGAGGGCTGTACAAGCAATGATCACACACACGACACAGCGGACACACCAGGAACCGCGGTGTTGGCCGTCGAATGGCGCTAGCTGCGCAGCATTTGTCCACCGCCGCCGACACTGTCAGCCAGTTTGCCGTGGCATACGGAGCTCCATCCCAGTCTTTAACACTGGTAGCATGCCGCGACAGCGTGGACGTGAACCGTATGTGCAGTTGACGGACTTTGAGCGAGAGGTATAGTGGGCATGCGGGAGCCCGGGTGGACGTACCACCGATTTGCTCAACACGTGGGGCGTGAAGTCTCCACAGTACATCGATGTTGTCGCCAGTGGTCGGCGGAAAGTGCACGTGCCCGTCGACCTAGGACCGGACCGCAGCGACGCACGGATGCACGCCAAGACCGTAGGATCCTACGCAGTGCCGTAGGGGACCGCACCGCCACTTCCCAGCAAATTAGGCACACTGTTGCTTCTGGGGCATCAGCGAGGACCATTCGCAACCGTCTCGATGAAGCTGGGCTACGGTCCCGCACACCGTTAGGCCGTCTTCCGCTCACGCCCCAACATCGTGCAGCTCGCCTCCAGTGGTGTCGCGACAGGCGTGAATGGAGGGACGAATGGAGACGTGTCGTCTTCACCGATGAGAGTCGCTTCTGCCTTGGTGCCAATGATGGTCGTATGCGTGTTTGGCGCCGTGCAAGTGAGCGCCACAATCAGGACTGCATACGACCGAGGCACACAAGGCCAACACCCGGCATCATGGTGTGGGGAGCGATCTCCTACACTGGCCGTACACCCCTGGTGATCGTCGAGGGGACACTGAATAGTGCACGGTACATCCAAACCGTCATCGAACTCATCATTCTACCATTCCTAGACCGGCAAGGGAACTTGCTGTTCCAACAGGACAATGCACGTCCGCATGTGTCCCGTGCCACCCAACGTGCTCTAGTAGGTGTAAGTCAACTACCCTGGCCAGCAAGATCTCCGGATCTGTCCCCCATTGAGCATGTTTGGGACTGGATGAAGCGTCGTCTCACGCGGTCTGCGCGTCCAGCACGAACGCTGGTCCAGCTGAGGCGCCAGGTGGAAATGGCATAGCAAGCCGTTCCACAGGACTACATCCAGCATCTCTACGATCATCTCCATGGGAGAATAGCAGCCTGCATTGCTGCGAAAGGTGGATATACACTGTACTAGTGCCGACACTGTGCATGCTCTGTTGCCTGTGTCTATGTGCCTGTGGTTCTGCCAGTGTGATCATGTGATGTATCTGACCCCAGGAATGTGTCAATAAAGTTTCCTCTTCCTGGGACAATGAATTCACGGTGTTCTTATTTCAATTTCCAGGAGTGTAGATGGGATATTTGTAACCGGGAGAATAAGAACTCTTCAGAAAATTTTCACTCTTTATTGTCTAGTAGCTAATAACTTTCTCTTTTGTGTGACATTAAATTCATTGTAGTAAACAAAAAAAAAAAAAAAAACAGGAAACACAAGAGACAAGGAAGACAGTAGACATTTCTTCAGTACTTAGATCCCAGCATTTTTCTCTCTCTCTAGTCTTGGTACAGCTTTACAGGGCGTTCTTCCCTTTTCTGCGAAAGAATGTACTACCTCATCAAAGATCCTCAAATGTTTTGCTACATGAAAAATTAAAATGTCATTGTCTAATACTGAGAAAGGTGTTCGTATGGGTAGTAACGAAGACTGATGTGGTTTCATGATGTTATTACGTCTGTTTTGTCATTGTCTGCTAGATAAAACGAAATAGTCTTTTGTAACATTGCAGAAGTTCACACGCCAAATAATTGAGACTGTTGTGACACAAATGGTAATTTACATAAATAATACGACAGAATCAAATTCACGAAGTACCAATATCAAATGACTATTAGGCCTACTACAAGTAAAGAGTCTTATGTCAGGAAATTGTTTCACGTTTCATTCAAATGCTCCAGCTTCTCAAGCATGAGATCGAAAAGTCGTTGTAGCAGTAGTAGTAGTAGTATTAGTAGTAGTATGAAACTTTTATATTCATTTGGAATCTTCATATTCAGCTATATAATTTGTGTGAAGTCACCTTTTCTTCTCCTTCCTCATTCTAGCAAACAAACAATCTTCCCATTACTAATTTTGTAAATATTCCTCCCATTGTCAAAAATTAGTCTCCGCTCAACTTCACTAACCCTGCCATAATCACCGATTTAGCTACCAGGCGTCTATTCTCCGGTTAGCCATTATTACGAGTTAGTACAATACGTTATCTACGCTATTCCGCGAACAGAAATTAAGCGGCTGCTGACCAGTGATTACACAACTGTCCCTTAGCAATGTAGCGATGTGGCAAAATTTTTCTGTCAAAATTTCATTTTCTTGAACACATCGAGAATGTAATGTGTAATCTTTCCTGTCAGTCGTTTATTTCCACTCTGGTAGTCTGAATCTATGGATTTCGCTAATAATTAGCTGATCATTCGCACATCCAATCAATCGTATAGGCAAAGAGCTATTGGCATTTACCCGTTTATTCGTCTCAGCTCATATGGCTCCGTCCCCATTTGTCTGCGGTAAAGTTTTTTATGTCTAGATGCGACTGGGATTCCCCTGGCAGAGACATCGCGTACTCTATGCAAGCATCCAATAATCATCTCATAATCGTCTTATTATTCATTCAGAAATATACTTAGAATGTGTTCCAAAATATTCAGAAATCAGCAGAGGTGCGTTTCAAATTAATGTGAGTAATCGATAGACCAAAGTGCACTGGATGCCAGCGCTTGTGAAACAAGTTTTGTTTTTGGTTTTGTTTGTTTGTTTTGTTTCAAGAATATGAATTTGGCGCCGCCGGGGTACCAGGTACCCAGATACGATTTGCCCCCACCCCTCGGAGCTCCTAGTTTTGGGCCTGCCTAATTTATGCGTTTCAGTGATTCTGCATAGCATTGGGGGAGCATAACATAGCAGCACTCTCAGAAGCCGTAGGCAGTTGGCAACCGCAGGGTTTATACATGCCAGTTACAACAACATGGCTGGTTAAGCATTGTGAGACAGACCAGACCTGCACCACAAACCTCCCAGCGCAGGGGTAAAAGGTTTTCCATTGAGTGGAAGCAGGGATGTTAATAGGACATCGACAGAACAATTGAGCCTCTATCAATTGAAAATAACGGTCACTTTCTAGTAGAGATATTCAAATGCCGGCAGCATCTGCTACAACGAGGGGGCTACTCCAGGCACCTTCGCGCCACCACGACCGAGCTGTCTCCTAGCACGAAGTTAGCACCAAGTCCACCCTCTTAGACTTCGTGCCTCTTCACTGGTGGGTCAGTTCAAATACCCACTCCAGTACCAACTCGACTCCCGCCCAAATGACAACCGCTCACCCTTGTATGATGGTTCTGCCGTCTTGGCGCCTTGTGCCGCCAGCAGCAGAGGCAGGATTTCCCACCAAGGGAATGGCGTTCTTTGCAAGTGTTCCGTCCTTCTTCCAAGCCTGTGACGTAACATACAATGAACCACGGCAGCCTAACTGTATCCCTTAGCGCTAACTGGTCAGAGGTAATCAACGTTCCGGGATGCATGTGCCACAGACTACGGGCTACACCTGTCAAGAGCACGAGGCTACCACACCGCGGCGTAAGCTGCAAGATTTATAATAAAGTGATTGACTCTTAATATTGTTTTATAAGGGGCGCTCCAAGAGCTTCCGTTGAGGACGTTGCTGCAGCCCATGTGCCACGTAGCGCGACTCTGGTTCGTGTTTATATGCACCGCCATGCACTCAAAGGGTCAGTAGTGCATTCGTGGCTTTCCGTCGCGCGTGTGGTAAATGAAGTAAGGTGAACTACGGATATATTATTACCAAATGCGTCCAAACAGGAGAAGCGTATCAGAGAATGAAGAATGTGTATTGGACAGCATGTTCACTGAAAACCACCGCTGTGGAATGGTGCGCCCAGTTCCGTGCCCTCTCATGGTAACACGTACCCCTTGTTTCCAAAAGTCGTAACGCAAGAGTTATGTCAACTCAATTTGGAGACATACGAGCACCCCCCCCTCCCTCCCTATAGTCCTGATCTCTCCTCAAATGATTATCACGACCTCGGTCCCTTGAAAAGGCCTTGAAGGTTGACAATACCTGTCGAACGTGGATGTGCTGCAGGCAGTTGCGAACTTCGTCACACAGTAGAACACGGTGCTTTACTAAGAGGGTATCTTGAACATGGTGCGTCAGTGGGATGAGTGCCTCAGTGATCACTGCGATGTTTCCTGATTTGTATACTGATTGTTGACTGTACGGCCTAATATTAAGCTGTTATCTGCCTGCATACTTGCCACAACCCTCCACCGCCACCCAGTCCTGTGCAGAAGTAGGCCGTCAGCCCCCCCCCCCCCCCCCCCCCCCGATCCAGGTCCTCTTTACGGGTTAGCAATGAGTAATGACCAATGACCCAGCAAAGAATCAGGAACTTCGCAGACGAGTTGCTAGCGGACAGATGGAGTCCGGATTGGGACTATCTGGTGACGGGATTACCAGTTCCAGCCGTGGCTTACAACAAAGGAAATCCTCCTATTATCTTCATCAGAAATGAGGAATTACATTGTGTGACAATATATCGCAGACTAGAGAATGGAAGCCTGCCCTATCTACTATGCTCTGTCTACTGTGCTCTATGTGTGCAAAGTAAAACCGATGACATGTGCGACATTTGTAACATACCTAAGCAGTCTTCCGCAACGTTAGCAAAGCTATCGTTTTCTACTCCCGGTGGTATTTTGTACACATTCTGTACTGAAACGACCCGTGACCAGAGCTGTACGATTAGTGTCTTACTGGAACACCGAACATAATGATTCAGTTACAGGATATTTTGCGTGGAAACGTCTTTTTGCGTCATTCCGCTAACGGTTTCGTTTGAGGATTAAACACCATCTCAAGGTGACCACCTTGTCAGAAACCAAATGCACCATACTTTTCGACAATGCTATCGAAAATCAAGAACAGAGCGAAAAAAATTTAAGCCCTCCCCTGAGTCATCTCATGAGCCATTGTTCAAAGCGCATTGCAAGGGCAATGGCGGCATTCTGTTGACACTCAGAGAATAACGAACTGGAAATTTAGGCCCACTCCTTGGTGCTAGCACTTATCCGTTGCTTTTCTACGCTATTTATTCTTACGTCTATGTTACGGTTGAGATGGTAAAAAACAAGGGTCGCCCTTGATGCCAGATACGTATTTATATTACAGCTGCCTGTATCAGATCGGTCTGTGTCGAGTTTAAGAAATTTACAGCGAAGATTTCTTCGTAAGTCGTTTCCAGATATTACCCACTACTGAAGTAAACAAACGCGCATAGCAGTACTGCTTGTAAACAAGATGGTTACCGGGTGAGAATTCGATTTCAGTTCCCGTTCGTAAAAGAGAACGTAATAAGCAAAAAGAGGTAAAAAAGACTGTATACGAATAATTGATATCAGCAGTCTGTTAAAGCCGGAAACGAAGTTAATTAAACAGGGCTGCAGAATCGGTAAAGGGTACATACAGTATCGAGTGTGCACAATCATTAGCGAAAGCAGCATTGGAAATTCCGCAGATAGCAGCGCTTTTACACTGCTTCAAGGCTTCGGCCTCGTATACCGCGGGATTTGTGTTTAATTACTGTTCACTGTTTCGTCGTTACCTGCACGTGTACGACGAGACTAGATGCCGATATATATTTTTCACTGCACGATAAAACAAACATTTTCTACCTCAATCTTAGTTAAAGGGATATTTGATATGGAGAGGAGATAGATTTATTATAATCTTCCTTCTATGAAACTTAGTAAATATAAAATGTAGTGCTACAGCGTTTCAATACACAAATAAAAGAAGCTTAGTCATGAAACAGAATAGATACCAAAAATTAAAAAGCTTGAAATGACTGGACTGCAAGTTTATGTGTCTGCAGACATTATAAAGTGAGATAAAGTTAGATCTGTAGCGCAAACCTGTGACCTTACGTAAAGTACAGTCCCTCCTTACTGTGGCAGTAAGAGAGGGCGGGTGACATGCCCTAGCCTCCCGGTCAGCCCTTATCACTGAGAATTGGAAAGCATCAAGAGTGGATCTAAGGTCATCAGGGAGGGGCTGGAATATTGGAAGTCCATACTATTATCCATCTACGTGCATGTGTGTGTGTGTGTGTGTGTGTGTGTGTGTGTGTGTGTGTGTGTGTGTGTGTGTGTGTGCGTGTGTGTGTGTCTGTAGGAAGTTCACTGGTACTCAAGAGTGAGGTTATCAGCGTCCAACAGTCATAAAACAAAGAGCAGGGAGTCCTACAGTATTAAATTCAGCCTCTTTCCCGACTTCACACACTGTCGCCCGCGGAATTGTACTATGCTATATTTGTAAGAAAACAAAGCAAGTGGAATTGTCTAAAACTGGTAATTTAAAACAAGTAATAGAAGAGGAAAGCTAAAGTACCCACACAGAAGAATGTGAGTGGCTGATTACTTACCGAAAACATGGATGAGGCAGCTACTCTCATAACGCGTGACAAACATCTCTCTAAAATTTTAGGGACCAAATCTGACATGTCACAAAACATTATTTTGTTTGCTAGTTAAAATAGGCTGTTGGAGGAGATGTCTTTCTGCTGTATGCGAGCGCACGAGGAGTTTCAGTTTCTCCACAAGCGTCCTGAACCCACTGGAGTTCCACTGTAGGATGGGAGTCATTTTATCGGTCACTTTTTCTTTCATTCTGTCCCTCCACAAGATTGGGGATCCAGTAGATGTCGGAGGCTTCGTCAATGGAACAGGTGGATGCTTCAGGCGGGCTTCGTATTCCATTATCTTCGAAGTGGAATCATTAGAAACATCAGACAGAATAACGTTACATAGTCTGAAGGTTTATGACCAATCATCTTCTTACGTTGACGTTTTCCTTTGGGTTTATTTATGAAGAGGGTTTCGGAGGAGTGACTGTGGCTGTGGTCGTGGCAGTGCTGACTCCAGCAAACAGGGTGGCCTGTTCACTGGAGTCAGCTGGAAGCGCTGCAAGGTGGAAATGTGGCAAACGTGGCGTTTTCTAATGTTCTGCGCAGAGCCATGGGCTTCTTAGTGATGGAACCTTAACAAACTGCACTGTTAAAGGCAGGTAATTGTGTTGACACTAGCAACATCCGTTTCGGTCGGGGCATTGGCTTCCTGAATAGGCTTCTTAAGAGTGGAAGCAGACGAAGTAGTGAAAGCAGGAGGTGGCATGGCTCGTAGGTCTTTTTTGACCTCACCACACGCTTCGTTGTTTTGGGCCCCTGAATCTTCCATTCTTCAAGATAGACCCTACAGTCTCATTCCAGACAGGGATGGTTACACACCTTGAAGAAGATGAAAAAACGACTCATTCGGTGGTGAGCTTCTCACAAACGCCACAAGTGCATTCTTTCTTAAACGATAGAGCGGAATGCCCAAAGAGATGTATACAAAACTCATTGTGTTGTTAATATAAGGCCTCATTGTTAGGCGAATAAAACCTGGTTTGATACGTTGTGGAAGAGTTGTGCTACTGGATATAAGAACAAAGAAGTCTCGTTTCACCATTTCTCCATCTACCCTTTTCATGATATTTTCCATATCAGTGACACCTACTTGAGCCCACAATTTGATAAAATCCCTTAATGACGCAACGCCTTTGCTCCGTTTCGACGTCACATTCGCCAAGGAATTTAACTGACTTGAAATTTGTTATTTATTGCGAACTAGATAAGTCAACGAGTTGTGTCTCACTCCTCAATGGGTTAGCAAATTTTAACGTACCAGTGAAGCCCTCTAAACCATTCTGAATGCAGAAAGGGAAAACTTTCTCATATCTGCCCGCTTTGCTTTAAAGTGTTAGAAACACATTCAGTCTAGCAGCTAGTGTTCCGTTACTGTAAAATGAAGCATTGGGAATAATTTGTGTATCAGGAGGATTGTTGAAATGTGATAACCCTATCTGAGACTGAACTACAAATCTCTAGGGCCGAAGTGTAGTGCTCTATCCTCTATAGCACCGAGACCATAGACAGTTAATTTTTATATTTCCTATGCCCAATAGTTACGGAAACGCTCAGTTTTCTGTAAATACATATTTTAATAGTGTAACTTGGTTTATAACTGGTATTACTAGTTTTTAAATAACTGTTATCTTCAAACAGAAATCCATATTCGAAATAGTACAGAGTTATTGAGGTTTACAAGTTTTTATTACAATCCACCATGTTAAAGGCATAAAATGTAACTACAAACCCATCGATAGTTTCTCCTCTGACTTGTTTGATGGGTCCTTCCACGGCAGCCACTCGTGCCCCAAACCTCAGCACTTCAGTGTAGCACTCGCAGCCAACGTCCCGTTCCTCAATGCATTAGGAAAATTACAACTCTCTCATCTGTTATAGTCTTCTTTCATCACTCAGCCTTTGTAGTAGATCCTCCTGATGGAGCACTTGCTCCATTCGTTACACTACCATGACTGAAATGTTTCAAGTTTCGTCTACTGCATTGCACCCACGGTGAACATTTTATTTCCAGCCTGATTTCATGGCGAAGTACAGTTGCTACAACTTCGAGTGCTGCCATTTTTGGTTAGGGTTTCGTAACAGTTACTGATATCGAATGAAACAACATGCACACTGTTGGTAGACACTATTTACATGTGACAACAACACGTTTCGAGGGTTCAAACCCTACATCATTAGATGGATTTATGCACACGAAGAACTCAGATACTCAATTAAAATATTATGCAGCTAATATAAACTTCATGAAAATCGTGCAATACAGTTTCTACAACTTTGAGTGCTGCCTGAAGTATATATATATATATATATATATATATATATATATATATATATATATATATATATATATATATATATTGTAGATAGCTTTTAATAAATATGTTCTGGCCTTCAGCTGTCTGAATCATTATTCTCTCTTTATGTATAATATGGTTTCCTACAAAGCAGATTCCCTTTCATTTCTTTCCATGTTGCAATGATTAGCAAGGCACTACCCTCTCGATTTTCATAACCTAGTTTCTGTGATGAATAGTTATCCATTACATATAAAAGCGATCATTTTTCGACTAGGGTTTGCGTAACCGTTACTGATATCGAATGGAACAACAACTTTACTGTTAGCAGTCACTCTTTATATGTTACAATAACACGTTTCGAAGCTTCGAACCCTCCATCATCAGATGGAGTTATGTGCACAAAAACTCACATACTCAGTTAAAATATTATGCAGCTAATATCATTGAAAACTGTTAAAAAGTTGGCCTCAGCAGAGTCTTGGGTATTAACACTCAAAAAATTCAATATTAATAAACTGCATGAAAAATTAACTATGAAATCAAAAGCATAGTACAAGGGAATCCAGTTTTAATTGCAAAATGTTCAATGTGTACAAATGAATACGGATATTACATAGAATTTATTTCAGCATCGAATAGAAACATGAAATTAAGTTCTAATAAACATTGATACATTTGGAAAGGTTATCTGACGGAGAAATTCGCTCACTGGTATCAAATTCCCAACATATTAATTCAGCATGGTATACCCGTGCCGCTAACATCAGTGAATAAGTCTTACTGGAGAGGGAAATGAAATAAATGGAACGATGCCTGTCTGCCTGATCGTGGATGACCCTATGAGAATTTACTGATATACGGAAAATCGCTAACTTCGTCACGTTATAACCAAACGATGCTGTTAGACATTCCCACCAACATAACTGTTGTGTGTGAATGGGTAGACAGTAAATGATTCAAACAGATGCCAAAGGAACTCGTCCGCCTAATCACGCTGCCTCAGCAGCAGCGAAGAATCGAGGTGCAACTGTCGCCTTCGGATCACTGTCCAAATGCGTGTCTTCTTCGTCTTTCTCATGCTAAGCTAAATTACAGCGCGTCTGCTGTGTCATCTCTGCTCAGAGTCTGCATGTAAAAATCGCCCACCAAAAATAAAAATTTCATCCAACTCTCATCGTTTTTCTCCCACCAGAAACCGTGGAAAAATCGTTCTCCAATTGAGTGGCTTTTCGCCTGCACTCTTTCAAGAAATTTAGACTCACAAGCCGATTCCATCGTCTCGTTTCCCTGTTCCGTCAACTATTGTCATTTCGTACTAAAAAATTCACTAAAGTGCTCGTGGCCGCCGACTCTAACTGTCTAAAATTCGTAATAAATGGAGGCGACTTCACGCTAGGATCTTGACATATCTCCCTGAGAGGCAATGCCAATTTAATGTTCCTGTTTTGTCTCATACAAGAGTCTGAGCATAGGATCATTTTATTATGTGTAAAGGTTACACACCCTTAAAGATCTCTCACCAATCCTTACAAAAATACGGAAAGGTAATGCCTTTAGGATTTCTTGAACCAAGACCACATAATCGGACATGACTAAAAGTCCCTGGAGATACATCATACTGTACCGTCTGTAATCACTAAGTTTGCAGAGGGATTGAAATATTATTCTCTCTCTTCTTCCTCTTCAAGATGAGTGTGTCGTTGAAACTTACTGCAGAGGGAGGCGGTGGGGTGGGGTGGAGGAGGTGGAGGAGGAAGTACGACTTTTAGCTGGAACTCTTATTCCGTTCCTTGTACCTTGTAGTATATTCCTGCCCATAGCTCCGCTGCTTCTGCCTAATACTTCTCACCCTCTTCTCTGGATGTCGAGAAAGCCTTCTTTGGCATATCCTTACTTCATCTTTATTGCAGATATTATTGTCAGCTATCTTCCTTACCTCTTCCTACAGTGAAAGAAAAATGTGTTAATATAACATACGATGTCAATACAACTAAATAGTGTTACTACACATATAAACTCAACAGCATAGTCTCGTTGTTAACTCGTTATTTAATAATCCCATATCAAATCTGCAAGAGAATTATGAGCGTACCTGAGATACAATGTTAATATTCCGATGTGGTATCTTCCTTATCGTGAGAGAAATCATTCATAATCATGAAACTTCCTGGCAGTTTAAAACTGTGTGCCCAACCGAGACTCGAACTTGGGATCTTTGCCTTTCGCGGGCAAATGCTCTACCAACTGAGCTACCGAAGCACGACTCACGCGCGGTACTCACAGCTTTACCTCTGCCAGTATCCGTCTCCTACCTTACAAACTTTACAGAAGCTCTCCTGCGAACCTTGCAGAACTACTGAAAGAAAGGATACTGCGGAGACATGGCTTAGCCACAGCCTGGGGGATGTTTCCAGAATGAGATTTTCACTCTGCAGCGGAGTGTGCGCTGATATGAAACTTCCTGGCAGTTTAAAACTGTGTGCCCGATCGAGACTCGAACTCGGGATCTTTGCCTTTCGCGGGCAAGTGCTCTACCAACTGAGCTACCGAAGCACGATTCACGCCCGGTACTCACAGCTTTACCTCTGCCAGTATCCGTCTCCTACCTTCCAAACTTTACAGAAGGTCTCCTGCGAACCTTGCAGAACTAGCACTCCTGAAAGAAAGGATACTGCGGAGACATGGCTTAGCCACAGCCTGGGGGATGATTCCAGAATGAGATTTTCACTCTGCAGCGGAGTGTGCGCTGATATGAAACTTCCTGGCAGTTTAAAACTGTGTGCCCGACCGAGACTCTCCTCGCAGGAGAGCTTCCTTAAAGTTTGGAAGATAGGAGACGGATACTGGCAGAGGTAAAGCTGTGAGAACCGGGCGTGAGTCGTGCTTCGGTAGCTCAGTTGGTAGAGCACTTGCCCGCGAAAGGCAAAGATCCCGAGTTCGAGTCTCGGTCGGGCACACAGTTTTAAACTGCCAGGAAGTTTCATATCAGCGCACACTCCGCTGCAGAGTGAAAATCTCATTCTGGATTCATAATCATGTCCACTATAATTAGAGCTCACACACCAACAGAACAAACCATGCAAACTGTGACAATGAATAAGTTCCCATTGTGCTCTGAAGAAAAGGCTGCTTCCCTCTATGCTCAACAGGGTTGTCAATCCTATAGCAGTTATTTACAAATCTGAGTAATAGTACTTAAGAGTGGAATAGTCCAAAATGATCAAAAATGGACTTGATTCCCTTGTGTCCGGACGCTCCCTGTCAAGGTATGCCTCTCAGCTATACTGACAACAGCGAGATTGAAAAAACGTTCAGCTGAGAAAAAGTCGTATTGCTATCCGTGGGTGACGGTTAAGTTAGGAACGCTGTTCAACACCGCTTGTGCACAGGTGATACAATGATCAATTTCTCTCGAAGAGAAAAAGAAAAGGTAGGAAAATCTTTTTCCACCACTGCACTGATGGGGGTCACAGAGTCACCAGCAAAAAAGATTCTACGTTGGATAACATGGCAACATTTTCATAGGAGTATTTAAATGTCCGCTCTCTGTTGTTGTGGAGAGCAAATACAATCCAGATTACACGTCATCACTACACCTTTCATCTTGTATTTACTACCGTTGACATCACAGGCGCGATGCCTGCTATTGTCCTTGTTGTTCCCTCCCGCCCCCCCCCCCCCCCCTTTGTGGCAAGTGGGTCGTACACAGCTGCGTGCTGAACTGGTTGCCTTCCCCCAGAGTAGTCTCTTCAGGCTTCCTGACTCCGAGTCAGCACCGATGCCTCTCCAAAGTGACAGTGAAAGTTGACGCCACCAGCCCATTTTTCTCCTTTCTGCCCCTTTCCTCCTGCTTTGCTTGCCACTGCCCTGGCAGCATGCTTGCCACAAGGCCACATTTACAGAAGATGATATTTTAATTAAATTTTCATTTCCTGAATCAGTCACTGAAAATGAAGCTGTATTCTTAGAAATTATTGTGTTAATTAGTCGTTTCATTACAAGATAGAATTTATTTCATTACATTATCAGATCTGTCCATGGCTTGCAAACTAGCAGTTTAGCTGAATGAATTTACATTGATCCTCACTATCCTAATTAATCTCATCTGTCTTACATCTTCACTAACTGAAGAACTTCTCATCTTAGAACATTATATTCAGGTCTTATCACATAATTATATCCAGATAATTAGCATGACTGTCCCAACATACATTGTTCTGTTAGTTTGTTAGATCAATTAAAATTATGATTTCACTTCTCCATCTGTGCAGTAAGTTAGTTTATGCAAATCCCCTGACTTGTGATACTGTCATACCATCATACTGTTACTTGTTACTGAAGTTAATACATATAAACAACATAGGGAAGAGAAAAATACCGTCACATATTCTGCAGGCATTGCTCAGACATTCCCCTCTTTTCCTTAATGCATCGTTTGAACCTTCTACCTTGTCTCTCCATAGTACCACAAGTAATCATCATTACTATTTGACCTCTCACTTTTGACATGTAATGCATAGAATTCACCAAATCTGTGAACAATAATTATAAAAAACATACAACACCACATCCTCTTTCTGCAAAGAAATAAGGAATAACAAGCCAATCAAAACATAATTATATGTTCATATCCTTGCTGAGTTGCTTACTCCCATTCTTTATATATACTCACATTTGATAACGTTAATAGTAAATTTTTGTTCTTACGTCATTGTCAGAAACTATATTTCACTATCAGTATTTTCCCCTGATGTGTGTTGGTCTACTAATGATTCTTCCTTTCCTTTGCTTTGCTGATTTCCATTGTACTAATTTCGACTACTTAAACAAAAGAAATATTATCTGATGGCCATAGACTAAAGTCATTGTTTCGGTTTTACTAATGAAGTTCATTCATTGACCTTTATTTCTACTAATTCTAATTATGGGTATTCCAGATATAAATTTCTAATAGTCCTTTCTAAACCATATAAGAAACTTTCTTACAAAAACTAATATTCAAGTACCATTCATGCTTCCAAACAAAAATATAAAGAAATGTCTCCAACTATCTCAAACGCTGGACAAACACATATACTTGATTTTGGACCAACACCTTCAGGTCTTATACTCTCTCTTTTTAACTCTGACGAAATGCTACTTTGGCATGGACATTAATCTCGTAACTCTTTCTTGACCACATGGTCCTGATACTCCTCTGGTGTGGAAGTTAATACACATTAATTAACTATAACACTTTCTTCTAGCTAAGGACAACCAAGCAACGAAGAAAATTCAGATGATTGTCACTATACTGAACTCAGGAAAATCTTCCCCTTGTTTCCGAACAACTCAGTCGAAAGAGTGCAACTTACATTCCCATTAACTCGGTTTTTGGTACAATTATTCATGATTCTTCAATTCACTTGTGAAGTACCTCATATAATACACCCATTTGACAGTCACTTTTTCAGAACAACATTACACAAATCTTTTATTCATCTTGTTCTTGCTCCTATTAAACCCTTTCCCCGAAATATCCTTGGAGAACATACTTCAAGACGGCAAACTCTAATTTCTTATGACATGAGAAGCCTATCTACAGGAGGAAAACACTGCCAGTGTATACACGTCACAATTACAATTACACAATATCTATTCTTTTTGGAATCTAATCTGAACACATAATGGTTCCAGCACAACCTACAAACCATAAACAATCCAAAAATTTTGCGGAAATATTAACATTCCACACATTAAACTAGTATTACATCTCAAAATATTATTTACATTGCTCTGTCGTTTCCACACTGTACCTATTCAAGGAAAGATTTTTATATTGCAGATATTGTGTACACCATATAATATCATTGACTTGACAACCTCTAGATCAACAGCATTATTTCGTGCAATCTGAAGAATCTGCTGTGGCCCATTGTACACCAACAAGAGCCTGTGGTATTATGGCTTCTGTTCATCTGAGAGTCTTTGAGACTTCAACAGGACTTTCTGATCAACGATATGCTGACTTACTGTGGCCTTTTTATCAACACGCTCCTTCCTTTTCCTTGTGGTGAACCGCATATTCCGTAATGCCAGATCCACCACCTCCTCATGCCAGTGTTCTGCCCGTGGTGGAAATTCTACCAACTTCCTCCTATTGTTACTCTGATTGGAGGGTGTAGATCTTGCATTGTGTGATCCTTTTCATCTTTCAGTAATGCTTCGGCTACATACTCATATCCTGTTGCATTTATTTATCTGGTTCTGATATCGTTCATGTATCCTACTGCAGCCGTTCTCATGTCTGTTACTAGTCGTTCTAATTACGAGTTACTTGTATTATCATTATCTATCAAATCAGAAAGTCGTATTTTAATAATTTTGGCTTAATGACCGCTACTCTCCTTTTAGTTTCAGTTCTGCCTAAATTTTTGTTCGCTGTAATTTTGCTGACAATTCCAACCTCATTGTGTGAAATTGTTCTCCTTGTGATCTAAATTGCTTATTCCTACATTAATTGTACTGGCATTGCTATCTGAAAAAATTCTTCTCTGTCTCACTTCGTTCTTCTCGTAGATTGTTCTCGCCAGGTACTAAATCCAATCCCTGTAGGAAACTCTTGAATGCTTCTCTGTCTTCGCCACAAAACAGTACTGATAGTTGTCTGATAGTTTCATGAAGCAAAATCTAATTATTTGTGACGGACTATAGGGAAGAACAAAAAATTAGATATTCTTGAGCATTGCCTCAGAGTATACAAGAAGGACTCTAAAGACAGTTCCTTCCAAATTTCTTCTCATTATAACCCATTGTTTAATCTTCTCCTGCATTGCCTTTGACCAGTAGTTTGCGAAGAATGCTTTCCGAAATTCTACGCATTTTATGCATCTTAAAGCTATGCACCTCAATAATGTCAAAGAAATTCCATATCATACCTTAATGGCCATGGCGGTGGTAATGATTAGCTGAATGGTGGAACTCATGCTTTGGGGTGTAAGGTGTTGCCATTATTCCTGAACTCTTGTAATTTGAGCACCAGGAGAGAACGTTTGCTCAAACGACTTTTCCTCTCGTCATCTCATTCTATCTCCCTTTGGTAAACCTCTTCTTTCTTTGATGTCTCATATGTCAAAACACGTTCATGACTGTAACTATTTCATGAATAACTGCTGATGGTTTCTCGAGTCTGTCTTACGCTTAGGTGTACAGATATGTATGCTACATTGATCTCTTTTTGCAACCCCAGAACGCCTGCTACATTTTCTTTGAGGCCTCCATAATCTCTTTCTATGTGATTTCTCTTCCTCCGTGCTTTAATTGCTCTTGTTCTTCTTTGAAAGCAAGCAGTGACTGTTTCTTTGTTGATTCTGCAACAGTTACCAGACTTGTAACAACTGAATCCTCATGTATCATTCATACTTCCTGTTCTAAAATTTCACTGTTGCTAATTCTTATTTGTTCCGTGGATGCACATGAATGGCAAAAATGCACACCTCTCATCTATACTGTTAACAAGCCTCTTCATCTTTTTATATGCTTTTCATGCTCTTCTCGTCGACATCGTATATTGGTGAGATGTTGCTGCAAGGTCGGAATCTTTTATAATTTTGTTGCCATTTCATTTACTTATGTTACTTTTATTCCTTCTTGTTTCTTCCTTTGTCTTGTCCCTTTCTTCCAGAGATTTCTTTGCCAGTCACTCTCACTTGTTTGTTTATTCATCCATCCTTCTAGATGTTCAGTGATCGCAATGTCCCCCTCTTTCGTTCAGATGCCTATTCAAGGTTGCGGTGGGCGAGATAAATTATTTCCTGCAGATACGATATTCATCCTTTCTCCTTTAGATTTTAGTGCAGGTTCGTAATGATTATGTCTAAGTACTGTGTTGCTAAATCGTTCTCTTCTTCATTAATACTGACTCCCAAGCTATCTATTTGCACACTATGTGCTAAATTGGTCTCTAATTATCTATTACTCGGAGCTGATTGGTCTCCTCCTACTGCAGTCTCCTCCCTACAACACCTACATGATTCCTGACTGATTATTTATTGCTAATTCCCTCTTTAACATGGTTTGGTTCATCGTTTTCATTCTCTTATTTAAACTGAACAAATAATAATGTGGTCATATCTATTTTAGTTAAGACAGAATATTACCACTTTTCATATATACAACAATTCCAAATCTTTTGCAATGCTGGACGCAACTCTGACTGACAGAAATATTGAAGCAGAAGCCACAGAACATGTTTTCAAGCTGAAAGTATTAATTATCAGTGCCAGCAACTTACATTAAGTTTCTGGAATGTGTCTAGTCCTTGATGATAAATTTCCAACTAAAACAAAAATCAATAACAAAAGAAAAAATTATCTGACTGATTCAAAAAATAACCAATTCACAAAATAACTAGTTCACAAAATTACCACCAACTTAATTCATTCCCGGGCAGCCAATATAAGTGAAGGGTCAGTCAAGCTGAACTTTCCTCCTGGAACAGTATAATGACGTGCATCTTTTGAGCTGTTGAGATGGAGGTCGCCACCCTAAGACCTCAATTTTGTTTTTAATATGCTACGAACTCCTTTCTTTTCACCTCACAGTAGCACTCAATTATATGCAGTATCTATTCCAGTCTCTGTCTTATTCTGCAGTTCTCACACCCCTTAGCACCCTCTAGACCATTGAACGTATTCCCTGATGTCTTAACAGATGTGCTACCACCCTGTCCCCGTTTCTTGCCAGGATTTTTATATATTCCCGTCCTCGCCGATTTTACGGAAAACCTTCTCATTCCTTATCTTTACTTCTTGGTCCACCTAATTTTCCGCGTTGTTCTGTAGCGCCACATCCCAAATGCATGTCTTCTTCTTTGTTACGGTTTTCGTGCCGTCCACAGTCCATGTTTCACTACCATACAACGCTTCTCAACATACCTACAGTCTCAGACATTAAGATCTATATTTGACACCAGTGGACTTTTCGTGGCCAAGAACAGCATTTTCGTCTGTGCTAGTTTGCTTTTTACATCCTCCCAGCTCCATCTGTCATGGATTAATTTGATGCCTAGGTAGCAGAATTCCTTCACTTCCTCTACTTCGTGACCATCATTTCTGATATTACGTTTTTCGGTGTTCTCAGTTCTGCTACTTACCGTTACCATCGTCCTTCTACAATTTACTTTCAAAGCATATTCTGTATCCGTTAGAGTGTTTATTCCATTCAACGATCCCTTAATTCTTCGTAAATTTCAGTGAGATAACAATGTCATCAGCATCAGTGGGCATCCTTTCACTATGAATTTTAATCCGACTGTTGAACCTCTCTTTTACTTCCGTCATTAATTCTTCGATGTACTGGTTGAACAGTAAGGACGAAAGACTACATCAGTGTTTCTACACCCTTGTTAATCCGAACAATGCAGTCTTAGTTGTCAGGTCTTATTGTTCCCTTTTAGTTCTTATACATAATGTGTATTACTCGTCTTTCCTATATCTTACCTTTATTTGTCTCAAAATCTCTAAAATCCTGCACCATTTAACATTGTCGAAAGCTTTTTCTAGGTCAACAAATCCTATGAAAGTATCTTTTCTTCTGTCTTGTTTCCGTTGTCAAGCACAACGTCAGCACTGCCTCTCCTGTGCTGTAACCTTTCTTTAAAGCCAAACTGATCGTAATCTAATGTATAAGCTGTTGAGCTATTTGTGCTATAAGACTAGCAGTTGTCGGGTCCTCCTATTTTCGGCATGTCTGTGGATTAAGTTTTTCCGAAAGTTTAATGGTATTTCGCTAGTTTCATACAATCTAGATATTAACGGGAATACTGGTTTTTTGCCACTTTTTCTAATGATTTTAAAAATTGCGATGTAGTGTTCTCTACCCATTCTAGCACATTTGATCTTAAGTCTTCCAAAACTCTTTTCAAGTTCTGATACTAACACTGGATCCCTTGTCTCTTCTGTATATATTTCTGTTTTTTCTTCTTCCATGGAATCAGACAAGTGCTGCCTGTCATAGAGGCCTTAAATGTACATTTTACATGTAGCCGCTGCCTACTCTGCATTCAACAGTGGAATTCCCATTGCATTCTTTATGATAACGCATTCGCTTTTAATTTCACCGAAGGTCGTTTTGACTTTCACAAGCGGCGAACTTTGTGTGTGGTGGGTCGGTATTTCAGAAAATTGTTTCTATTACGATTTCCTCACATTTTTCCTACAGCAATTTCGCATTAGCTTCTCCCTACAACTATTTCCCCTTAGCTTCTCTGCATTTCGTACTTATTTCATTCGTAACTGACTTGCCTTTCTGTATTCCTGAATTTACATGGACATTTTTGTACTTCCTTCCTTGTACCTATTTTCTCCTTTCGCACTTCAGTGATTGCTATTTTTATAGAGACGTCCGTTCCGCTTCAACTGAAATGCTTATTGAGCTATTCATTATTGCAGTGTCTGTAGCCTCACAGAACTCACCATTCGTCAGTATGTTTCCCCATTTCTGTATGCACTGATTATTCATGACCAGTCTCATAAAGCTCAGCTAGATCTTCATCAGTACTAAATTGTGATCTGAGCCTGTATCTGCTGTTGGATACGCCTACAACCCAATATCTGATTTCGTAATCTCTGCCTGGCCATGGTGTGATCTAACTGAAATCTTTCCGTATCTTCCGGCCTTTTCCACGTATACCTCAACGTCTTGCGATTCTTTTGCTCATGGAGAGGTCATCGTGATGTTTTATGAGTCTTTTACGCAGTGGATTCCATTGCTTTCTGCATCCTCACGCAGTTGATCGTTGCTGATTCTTCCGCCTCTTAAGGGCAGTTTCCCACCCCAAGGGCAAGAGAGTGCCCTGAACCTCCGTCCGCTCCTCTCCCTTTCACAAGGTCGTTGGCAGAAGGAGACTGACTTCTTTCCTGGAAGTCTTTGGCCACCATTGCTGATGATTTTTATTCATAATTTAGGGAGTGGGGTACCCGAAGACATGTTGATTATTTGTCAACGACACTACTTCTAGGCCACTGATATGCAGATACTTAATTCATATGTTATGTGATCGTTTTTATTTGACGCTATTGTAAAAGAAGTGGCCCCAGGATTGGATATTGACACTCCGACGGAACAGAATTAATAAACTGCATGAAAAAGTGATTATCTAACTATGAAGTCAAGAAATCGCCCAAAGTAAATGTAATCTTTATAAAAAATGTTCTGTGTCCATAGATGAATGAGGACGTTACATAGAATTTAGTTGAGCCCTTGGCAAAGAATGTCTGAGTGAAAATTGAAATTAAACTATAATTAACAGTGATAAGTTTGATCAAGTGATCTGACAAGGAAATGGGGAGGTAATCAACACCCAACACACTAGTCCAGTACGACGTAGTCGCCGGTTAATTACAGTGATTGTGCTACCGCACCGGAAAGGAAAACGAAATTACACACACCTATGCCTACCTGCCTGATCATGAATAACCCCATGTGAATCTGCTGAAATATGAAAAATCCCTAACTTCGTTCCATCCTAACACGCTGATACCGCTAGATATTCCCACCACAATTGTTGTGTGTGAATCGATAGACTGCAAACACTGTAGATGGAATGAGATTTTTCACTCTGCTGCGGAATTAGATGGATGCGAACGAAACTCATCGGCCAATGCATGCTGCCTCATAAGCAGCAAGGAATCATCAAATCTCTGTCCAGAAGCGTGTCTTCTTCATCTCCCTGGCGCTAAGAGAAACTAGAACGCCACTGACTTTCCTGGTCGGCTGAGTTCATGTCTGAAAAACGCCCAAAAGTGAGAAAAGCCTTGACCAATTCTAACTAGTGCTGTAATTGTTACATTATCGGTTTCCTCCGATCAAAAATTGCATAAAAACTCATTATCCGATCGTGTGCCTTTCCACTTTCAGTGTCCAATAAATTTCTGACTACATCATCGTCTCACTTGTTTGTTCCACGATGGCAAGGTCTTTTCATGTACAAAACTTCAGAAAAGGTCTCCTGCCCTCCCACTCTAGCTGTTTTAATAATACCCAACAAGTATCTTTCATGTTAGAGTGTAAGAAAAGAATCTCCATCCCACCAGGTCTTGGCATCTATTCGTTACCGTGTTATTTCATCGTGAGTTGAGAAACACAAGAAATGAGTCTGAAAAGTTTGGCTACTTTTGAGCAATACAGGCGGAAAGAAATCTGTTCAAATGGGTCGCACCTTCCCTTGTCTTCAGAGAGCTCAATGCGCAAGGTACAGTGCTCTCAGTAGAAAAGCTTTGACGATAGGGCACTCATTTAAAATTGGCAGTTATTTGTCGGGGCGAGTCTCCAAGATGGGTCACCATTTTTGGTGTTCTGCTGGACCCTCGAACTGTGCACTGTTGTCTAAAGCACGAGGAAAAAGTTTAGTACGGGCGTCAGAGTGACGTCGACTAAAAACAACAATGGCCGTGAGCGTACCTTCCACTTGCGTCTTGGGTCAACAACTCATCCGCCCCGTCGGTGAGTTCTTTACAAGGTGCCACTGGTTTTTAGAGAGTAAGACACCGGGGCGTCTCGGTTCACATCTCCTGCGGCCTTTCCAAACCCTAGGCTCCCAGAGGGCAAAAATCTACCATTTTGTGTACAGAAACCAAAATAAAATGTTAAGAAGAAGAATAACTGGTGGATTGACCTTTACAGTCACTGTTGTTAATCTCCTAACTGAAATTAATAATAAGTTCATGACTTTAATCGAGCATGAATTGGATTATTAACAGCTTGATGCTCTTCAAACACTCTGCAAAACCTGTGCCACTACTGTAGAGAAAAAGAAAGCACAATTTGAAAAGAATGCTGCAGTGTTTCCATGTGAGTTAGTTTGTAGATTCCAGATGTGTTCGTCGATTTTAGTATTAGGCGCCCTCACTTCCTTTTGCGTGTTATGTCTGTGATTTTCAATCATTGTGTTTTGAATAAAGACTATGTGATCAAAAGTATCCGGACACCTGGTTGAAAGTGACTTACAAGTTCGTGGCGCCCTCCATCGGTAACGCTGGAATACAATATGGTGTTGTGAAGCTGGTATCTGTACAGATATCACTGGTAACCTTGCATCTCTAGAAGAACGAAATTATAATGAAATCTAGACCTTTCGCTGCTTTCAGACGTTGATAAATATCAACGGGAACAGCTGAAAAAGGTGTGCCCGACCGGGACTCGAACCCGGGATCTCCTCCCTAAATGCAGACGCTCTATCCGACTGACAATTTTTTTTTCAACGTAATAAACTTTACTTCCTTCTCTTTACAATGTCTGTTCCATGCACATCAAGAACACATTATTTAAATGTGCATTAAAGCAAATAGTTTATTGCCAATGTCCATAAATAAATGTTTACTTATATTCGATAACATAGGAATTCCTTAAAATTCAATGTAATACTATTATACAGTCTTGATTATGTCACCTTTGAGGAGTAATTATGGATTTTTTCCCAAGCAAAAGAAAAACAATTTTATCACATACTTTTAATGTGATAAAAATTTAATACAGATACACATATTTCGTACACAAAATATAATACGAATAATAGAACATGAGTGCATCTCTAAGCAACACATGGATTTTCAAAAAATAACAAGTTTGCAATGTCTCCAACAAATACATTATAAATGTAAACTGTATAAAATACAGTTATAACTCAGGCGCAAGTGATCCATGAGGCATCGATAATAATCCGCCACAGGTGCACATGCAATCTTCACAAAGTCCTGGTACTTCACCTGTCCATCGTGTGAAACATTTGCTTCTCTATAAATCTGTTCCACTCTCTTCCCACTAAGTATTTCACCCCAGTTAAGCAGCATATGCTTCAACTGCAGAGCTGGAAACACACCTGTTTGTTCAGCATCAGCTGCTTAAAATACTGCCACTACTACATCTGGCAAAACTTCAGCCAAGCTGTGGCTATGCATCACTTCAAGGAACTCTGCAAATGACATGTTTCCACCTCTCTCTCTTTCGTATACTTTTTAGGTTTGTGAATCGTTGGGCTCGTACCCAGCGATCTCATTAAAATAGTTGACTCATCCAAAGTGCGAATATGTCCACTTCGTGGGAACAGGTAGAAACACTCACGAAATTCATGTACATCCTGCTCCTGGAATATATAGCAATATATCTATTAACAGACATTTCAAACAATACACCAACAAAACGTAAAATGGCGACAATTCAGACAAACGGGTATTATGTAGCTTATAAACTTTCCACATGTAACATTGTAAGTGTTCTAAAACAGTTGTGACTAAAACATGTCCTTGCACGTATCGTCAGATAACCACGAGCATCGAGGACACAGAGGATAGTGTGACTGCAGGGACTTATCTCTGGCATGCTCCCCGTGAGAACCACATACTCATTACTCTCGGCAGAACAGGTACCATCATCATATACACTCCTGGAAATTGAAATAAGAACACCGTGAATTCATTGTCCCACGAAGGGGAAACTTTATTGACACATTCCTGGGGTCATATACATCACATGATCACACTGACAGAACCACAGGCACATAGACACAGGCAACAGAGCATGCACAATGTCGGCACTAGTACAGTGTGTATCCACCTTTAGCACCAATGCAGGCTGCTACTCTCCCATGGAGACGATCGTAGCGATGCTGGATGAAGTCCTGTGGAACGGCTTGCCATGCCATTTCCACCTGGCGCCTCAGTTGGACCAGCGTTCGTGCTGGACGTGCAGACCGCGTGAGACGACGCTTCATCCAGTCCCGAACATGCTCAATGGGGGACAGATCCGGAGATTTTGCTGGCCAGGGTAGTTGACTAACACCTTCTAGAGCACGTTGGGTGGCACGGGATACACGCGGACGTGCATTGTCCTGTTGGAACAGCAAGTTCGCTTAACGGTCTAGGAATGGTAGAACGATGGGTTCGATGACGGTTTGGATGTACCGTGCACTATTCAGTGTCCCCTCGACGATCACCAGAGGTGTACGACCAGTGTAGGAGATCGCTCCCCACACCATGATGCCGGATGTTGGCCCTGTGTGCCTCGTCGTATGCAGTCCTGATTGTAGCGCTCACCTGCACGGCGCCAAACACGCATATGACCATCATTGGCACCAAAGCAGAAGCGACTCTCATCGCTGAAGATGACACGTCTCCATTCGTCCCTCCATTCACGCCTGTCGCGACACCACTGGAGGCGGGCTGCACGATGTTGCGGCGTGAGCGGAAGACGGCCTAACGGTGTGCGGGACCGTAGCCCAGCTTCATGGAGACGGTTGCGAATGGTCCTCGCCGATACCCCAGGAGCAACAGTGTCCCTTATTTGCTGGGAAGTGGCGGTGCGGTCCCCTACGGCACTGCGTAGGATCCTACAGTCGTGGCGTGCATCCGTGCGTCGCTGCGGTCCGGTCCCAGGTCGGCGGGAACGTGCACCTTCCGCCGACCACTGGCGACAACATCGATGTACTGTGGAGACCTCACGCCGCACGTGTTGAGCCATTCGGCGGTACGTCCACCCGACCTCCCGCATGCCCACTATACTCCCTCGCTCAAAGTCCGTCAACTGCACATACGGTTCACGTCCACGCTGTCGCGGCATGCTACCAGTGTTAAAGACTGCGATGGAGCTCCGTATGCCATGGCAAACTGGCTGACACTGACGGCGGCGGTGCACAAATGCTGCGCAGCTAGCGCCATTCGACGGCCAACACCGCGGTTCCTGGTGTGTCCGCTGTGCCGTGCGTGTGATCATTGCTTCTACAGCCCTCTCGCAGAGTCCGGAGCAAGTATGGTGGGTCTGACACACCGGTGTCAATGTGTTCTTTTTTCCATTTCCAGGAGTGTAGATAAGTCTTACCGGCCAATGATCTTCTTCAGTGCGGATACACTCACATTGCTCAATCTCTTACGGGTATCGGTAGATTGACTGACACGAGTAACGACTATAGTGGGTAAGGGCACAACAAATGTAGCGTCTGGACAGTAAGTTATAAGTGTGGGTCTTGCGGGGAGTGTGTCAGAGATAAGTCCCTGAAGCCACTCCATCGTCTGTGTCCTCGGTGAGGCGGATAGAGCGTCTGCCACGTGCGCGGGAAATGCCGGGTTAGGGTCCCGGTGCGAGCGGGCATTTTTCAACTGCCCCGTTGATATTTATCAACCCCTGTAAGCAGGTAAAGGTCTTGATTTCATTATAACTTCAATATGGTGTTGGTCCTCACTTAGCCTTGATGACATCCATATGTTCAATCAGGTGCTGGAAGGTTTTTTGGGGAATGGCAGCCCATTCTTCACGCAGTGCTTCACTGACGAGAGGTATCGATGTCGGTCGGTGACGCGTGGCACGAAGTTGAAATCCCAAAACATCCCAAAGGTGTTCTATAGGATTCAGGTCAGGAGTCGATGAACACCAGTCCATTACAGGGATGTTATTGTAGTGTAACCTCTCCGCCACAGGCGGTCCATTATGAACAAGTGCTCGCTCGTGTTGAAAGATACAGTTGTCATCCCCGAATTGCTCTTCAAATGCGGGAAGCAAAAAGGAGCTTGAAACATCAATATTGGCCTGTGCTGTGACAGTGACACGCAAAACAACAAGGGGTGCAAACCCCCTCCATGGCAAACACGACCACACAACAACACCAACGCCTCCGAATTTTACTGTTGGCACTGCACACGCTGGCAGATGACGTTCACCGAGCATTCACCATACCCGTAACCTGCCATCGGATAGAAACATTCGCATACACGTCCCTCCATTCGATAGAATTTGAAACTAGACGTACGAGCAGGTAACATGTTTTCAGTCATCAACAATCAAATGTCGGTGTTGACGGGCCCACCAAGGCGTGAAGCTTTGTGTCGTGCAGTCATCAAGGGTACAAGAGTGGGCATTCGCCACCGAAAAACTACATCGATGATGTTTCGGAAAATACACTCGTGGGAATGGAAAAAGAACACATTGACACCGGTGTGTCAGACCCACCATACTTGCTCCGGATTCTGCGATAGGGCTGTACAAGCAATGATCACACGCACGCCACAGCGGACACACCAGGAACCGCGGTGTTTTCCGACGAATGGCGCTAGCTGCGCAGCATTTGTGCACCGCCGCCGTCAGTGTCAGCCAGTTTGCCATGGCATACGGAGCTCCATCGCAGTCTTTAACACTGGTAGCATGCCGCGACAGCGTGGACGTGAACCGTATGTGCAGTTGACGGACTTTGAGCGAGGGCGTATAGTGGGCATGCGGGAGGCCGGGTGGACGTACCGCCGAATTGCTCAACACGTGGGGCGTGAGGTCTCCACAGTTCATCGATGTTGTCGCCAGTGGTCGGCGGAAGGTGCACGTGCCCGTCGACCTGGGACCGGACCGCAGCGACGCACGGATGCACGCCACGACCGTAGGATCCTACGCAGTGCCGTAGGGGACCGCACCGCCACTTCCCAGCAAATTAGGGACACTGTTGCTCCTGGGGTATCGGCGAGGACCATTCGCAACCGTCTCCATGAAGCTGGGCTAAGGTCCCGCACATCGTTAGGCCGTCTTCCGCTCACGCCCCAACATCGTGCAGCCCGCCTCCAGTGGTGTCGCGACAGGCGTGAATTGAGGGACGAATGGAGTCGTGTCGTCTTCAGCGATGAGAGTCGCTTCTGCCTTGGTGCCAATGATGGTCGTATGCGTGATTGGCGCCGTGCAGGTGAGCGCCACAATCAGGACTGCTTACGACCGAGGCACACAGGGCCAACACCCGGCATCATGGTGTGGGGAGCGACCTCCTACACTGGCCGTACACCTCTGGTGATCGTCGAGGGGACACTGAATAGTGCACGGTACATCCAAACCGTCATCGAACCCATCGTTCTACCATTCCTAGACCGGCAAGGGAACTTGCTGTTCCAACAGGACAATGCACGTCCGCATGTATGCCGTGCCACCCAACGTGCTCTAGAAGGTGTAAGTCAACTACCCTGGCCAGCAAGATCTCCGGATCTGTCCCCCATTGAGTATGTTTGGGACTGGATGAAGCGTCGTCTCACGCGGTCTGCACGTCCAGCACAAACGCTGGTCCAACTGAGGCGCCAGGTGGAAATGGCATGGCAAGCCGTTCCACAGGACTACATCCAGCATCTCTACGATCGTCTCCATGGGAGAATAGCAGCCTGCATTGCTGCGAAAGGTGGATATACACTGTACTAGTGCCGACATTGTGCATGCTCTGTTGCCTGTGTGTATGTGCCTATGGTTCTGTCAGTGTGATCATGTGATGTATCTGACCCCAGGAATGTGTCAATAAAGTTTCCCCTTCGTGGGACAATGAATTCACGGTGTTCTTATTTCAATTTCCAGGAGTGTAGTTCGCACGTTGACTCTTGTTAATGGCCCTGCACTGAAATCTGCAACAGTTTGCTGAAGGATTACACCTCTGTCACGTTAAACGTTTCTCTTCAGTTGTCGTTGGTCCCGTTCTTGCAGCGTCCACCAGGAGCTCTGTCGGAGATTTGATGTTTTACCGGATTCCTGATAATTACAGTACAGTCGTGAAATGGGCGCAAGGGGAAAATCTGCACATCATCACTACCTCGGAGAGGCCTTCTCCCATCGCTCGTGAGCCGATTGCAACACCACTTTGAAACTCACTTAAATCTTGATAACTTACCATTGTAGCAGCGGAACACGATCTAACAACTGCGCCAACCACTTGTTGTCTTATATAGGCATTGCCGACCGCAGCACCGCATTCTGCCTGTTTACATATCTCTGTATTTGAATACGCATACGTATACCGGGTTCTTGGGCACTTCAGTTAATGTTATTTATCACAGAATAAATTAAGACAGGTAAACTTCTCCGAAACATATTTCTTTAGTAAAATAAGAAGAATTCAATTTGCTAAATGCAGAACAACGTTATGTATTAGGCAGCCAACGTTGGCAAGAAGGGAACTTCAAGCAGAAGATGATTAAGTCCCCTACGTTCTTGAATTGCATAGAGATTTTGGTGTTATAACTATGTAGCAGGTGTAAACCAAGTGTTAATGAAGTTCCTCTCTGTGACGTTTCGTGACATAGTTCATGACTCGACTGTATAACAGTAGAATCAAAGCAGAGACTTCATGGGCCACAGCTTTTGGCCCGAATTATTCGCTAATAGCTGCAGGGTTTAAGAACTTTTGTCTTCTTAGCTCGAATACATGCTCTTAAGAATACAGTGAGGTGACAAAAGCCATGGGATAGCGATATGTACAGATGGCGGTAGCATCGCGTACACAAGTAATAAAAAGGCAGTGTAATGGTTAATCTGTCATTTGGACTGAAGTGAGTCATGTGAAAACGTTTCCGACATGATTCTGGTCGCACAACGGGAATTAACAAACACTGGACGTGGAATGGTGGTTGGATTCTAGAGGCATTGGACGTTCCATTTTGGAAATCGTTAGGGAGTTAAATATTCCGCAATCCACAATGTCAAGAGCGTGCCAGATAGGCACTTGATGCATGTAGTGGCAACTGACCCTTAACATAGACAAATGTAATATATTGCGAATACATAGACAGAAGGACCCTTTATTCTA
Organism: Schistocerca gregaria; assembly: GCF_023897955.1. NCBI lineage: Eukaryota > Metazoa > Arthropoda > Insecta > Orthoptera > Acrididae > Schistocerca > Schistocerca gregaria. Next base: position 428,614,342 of record NC_064926.1, read on the forward strand.
TGATTATATGATAGCGGAACAAACACTGGTAGCAGTTACTTCTGTAAAATATCTGGAGTATGCGTACGGAACGATTTGAAGTGGAATGATCATATAAAATCAATTGTTGGTAAGGCGGGTACCAGGTTGAGATTCATTGGAGAGTCCTTAGAAAATGTAGTCCACCAACAAAAGAGGTGGCTTACAAAACACTCGTTCGACCTATACTTGAGTATTGCTCATCAGTGTGGGATCCGTACCAGGTCGGGTTGACGGTAACCGTGATAGCGTTACGGAGATGTTTAGCAAACTCAAGTGGCAGACTGTGCAAGAGAGGCGCTCTACATCGCGGTGTAGCTTGCTCGCCAGGTTTCGAGAGGGTGCGTTTCTGGATGACGTATCGAATATATTGCTTCCCCCTACTTATACCTCCCGAGGAGATCACGAATGTAAAATTAGAGAGATTCGAGCGCGCACGGAGGCTTAGTCGTTCTTCCCGCGAACCATACGCGACTGGAACAGAAAAGGGAGGTAATGACAGTGGCACGTAAAGTGCCCTCCGCCACACACCGTTGGGTGGCTTGCGGGGTATGAATGTAGATGTAGATGTAGCAATTTCAGGAGTTACCTCTTACTACTGACAACGCATTGGCAGACGACCTCACTTACCAAATAGGGACAGAAGCTTTTGCTTTGAGTTCTTAGTGGTAACAACAAGCAACACAGCCTGAAATAAAAGCAGCAATCAACGAGAGACGTACGACGAACTTAGTCTTTAGCACAGTGCGGCAAAATTTCTTGTTAATGGGCAATGGCAGCAGACGAACGACAGGAGTGCCTTTCTAGGAATTTGCCTGTAGCGCCTGTCATGGGCTCGTGACCGTATCTGTTGAACGCTGGACAATTGGAAAACGGTAGCCTGGTCAGATAAGTTAGGATTTCAGTTGGAAAGAGCTGATGCTAGGTTCCCAGTGCGGCACGGACGCCACCAAGCCAGACCCCAATCCTGCACCAGCAACACCTTCACAATTATGGATGGTTGTAGTTACAGCACGGCACAATATTTCTGCAGGGGACTTCCATCGACTTTTTGAGTCCATGCCACGTAGTGTAGCTTCACTACATCGGGAAAAAGGAGGTCCGACATGATATCATGAGGTGTGCCATTACTTCTGACACTTCAGTGTGTAGTTGTAGTGGTCGTGGACACACTGTGTTGAAAGCACCTACTGTATAAGACCTTCCTGGCGATTGGTCGAAAGCTAATCCGAGGTCGATGAACACAAGCTGGAGGTATATCTTGAGATCTTTCCGTTTCTCCATTACGACTTTAAGGGTCTGCATAGCGTCTATAACGCCTACCCTGCTAGTAAAACGACATTGGCAGGATGTATTTTCTGTTTCTTTATCTGATCTGTTCACAATTACTCTTTCCCATTTCTTCAGTATTTGTCTCATTAGTTTTATTGCACTATACTTTCCACGGTCAGCCACACCATGTAATTATGTAATAGGCGTATTTAAACTGTTTTAGCATGTAATTATCTGAACTGTTTCTTATTTAAATTGTTTTGTTAATTAAATTGCATTGTGTATTATTGAGAAAGAGCGGGAAACCGCACATAGATACATTTTGAGAAAGAGCGGGAAACAACGCGCAGTAATACATCTGTAATGGTAGCAGGGATTGTCTGCACCAAAAACCATTGTTGGCGGCGAGACCGCACTTTTGTAGCATTGAGCGTTGGAAGCGAGCAGTTGCGAGTAAGATGTGAGACGAGGCAGTCGTAGCTAGCGAGACATGAGAGGAGGTCGCTGTAAGCGAGGTATGAATTAACACTTTGAAAGAAGCGGTGTGCTCGCCAGCCACTCGCTATATGTAGCGCAATGCTAGTTTTTAAGAATTTTTGTAAAGAACTATGCCCCTTGTAATTGTTTGTCAAGATCGTTCTCAGAATATAGTTATGTAATTTTGATGGAAAATTAGGTATGTAGCGCAACGCTACTTTTTAAGAATTTTTGTAAAGAACTATACCCCTTGTAATTGTTTGTCAAGATCGTTCTCAGAATATAGTTAACTTCTACCAGATTAAATGCATTAAGAATTTTCTATCCCAAAATCATTCACGTAAATGCTTTACGGAATTTATTGTTATCTTAAAAGAAAAGTCTAAACTGAGCTTCAGCTTTTATCAAATCTAAATTAACTTCAACTTAAAGAATTCCAGTCACAAAGTATTATGAAACTCCACCAGCAGCTTATAATTATGTTAAAGAGAAGTAAGTATATTCATTCCACAGTTTGCTGTAGCAGTCAGATGGCGATCCAGTATAAATAATTAAAGGTAAGAATCAGTCTTAATAATTTCAGGTAACGACTGAGGGCCACGGCGACAACACATTTTATGTTTCGTCGTAATAATCAGCAGGTAGTCTTGACAGAGCAGCAGTTAAAAGATTTTAAGAGACGCAGCGTTCAGTCAGCAAGCAAACGTACATCCAATATTAGACGGGAAGGTTTCACTTGGCGATATCCATTCAGTACGACATTTTAGTGAATCTACTGTGGATATGAATATACTGACTTTGATAATAGTGTGAATAAGTTACTGTTAAGTGGCGCAACGCATATACTAAAGTGTATAACTTTTATTCACAGGTCATCGGCAATTCTGTTTGCTTTATTGATTCGGCGTTGAAAAGTGTTTGTTCAGTGTTGAATCCGCTTTGATCAGTGATATATTTTGTTGCGTGTGATGATTATAGACAATGTCCCGCAGAATAATTACTCGTTCTCAAACTGATAAAACTTTTTGTTGCGTGTGATGATTATAGACAATGTCCCGCAGAATAATTACTCGTTCTCAAACTGATAAAACTGTACAAAATACTGACGAGAGATTCTTTTCTGGAATAGGCAGTAATAATACGTGTGAAAACCCTGATTCTGAAACGTTAGGTGAACAGACATTTAATAACTGTAACAATATGGAAGCGTTTAACGAACAAGTAACTTCAGAAATGCCCACAGACAATGAAACGGTAGTGCAAAATAATTTGGCATTAAATGCAACAGACGGTACACAGTCACAAATTCCGCATAGTAGACATAACAGTTTCAGTAACGAAACCACTACAATGCAGTCAGACAGAGAGACTCCATTAAGCACTGATTTAGATTCAAACGGTACACAGCTACACAACCTGCGTAGCAGATCCAACAGTTCTCATGACCAAAATTCCGAAATTACGGAAAACGTGACGCAGTCACAATCATCTGACGATGTTCAAATGAACACAGATCTACAGCCTTTAACAACGAATACAAATACACACAGAAGTCAATCCGAAACGGATCCAATAATGGCATTTTTGCTACAAATGAGACAAGACATGAATCAAAACTTTAACAGAGGGTCACAAGAATTAGAAAAAAGGTCACAAGATCTAAAAAACGAAATTAAGGCAGAACACGCACACACAGATCAGAAATTAGACAACATGTACCAAAATCTAAAACACGAAATCAAAGTAGAAATTCAAACAGTCGCTGAAAAATGTTCACAATCAACAAAAGAATTACGCGACAAAATTCAAGAAATATCCGATAACCAAGCAACATTTGCAGTTAGTATACGGGAAACAATGACAGAAAACTTAGCTAAACAAAACGCTCAGATTGATGAACGTTTTAACAATCACACAGAAAACTGTTTGATACGTCACCGTAAACTGGTGCGATCGCAGGATAAAGAACGAAAAGAATTACTACAAACAATCACTAAACAGCGTCAGGACGACAAAAAGAAAGTGTTTGCCCAGGGCAAAACATATGTAGACAATCACATACAGTCGATCTCGGAAGAAATCGAAACGGTCAAAGAAACAAATAATCAAATACAAGACAGGCTTACAGAAATCCAAACACAGACAATCGATGTGAAAACTTCTACAGACACTGAAATCCAGAATGTTAAAGATAAATTAACAGAGGACGTTCAGACACTAACTGACAAAATAGAACACATAGAAATTAACCATGACACAGAAAATTTAAAGGCAGATTTTAAGAAAGTCACCAAAAGCAACCGTAAATTACGAAACGAACTGACAGAAAAAATCAATGAACTCACTACAAGAATAGATCTTTTAGATACTAACAATGACGAGAGATCAGACGACACTGCACCAGTCCCAGTGCAACAGAACTCTAATAGTAATAACACGCCATTGACAAATATACAACAAACTATCACAGATCTAAAATCGCGTAATGATTCATTGCATCAGCAAATAAATTCTCTACAGCAAGAGATAGCGGACGCACAAGAAACCGCCGCACATAATCATTTTCAACAGAACACACACCGTTACGAAATGCCTCAGATCCATAATACATATAATGTTGGTAGACTTCAGAGAGTAAGAGATTTTACCCAGGAAGAAAGACACCCGAATCCATATTCAAGACAATACGACAACACTTACACACACAGACATGACAGTTTTGATCACAAACATTTTCTTTCAGTTAGAAAGTTTAAAACATTTAAAAACGACAGGGCGCAAATACATCCGTTGGATTTTATCCAACAGTTCAGGGGAGCACTTCCACCATCATGGCCAGTACAACATAAGTTAGAATTTATTGTCAGTTTTCTTGAAGGAGAACCAGCACGACGAATGCGACCAATTGCTAGACAATGTTTTTCCGTAGAAGCATTTGAGGAAGCATTTTTATCAGCATATTGGTCTGACACTACACAAAACAGCATCAAAGATCGGCTACTTAGTTTGCCAAACTTTGAAAATTCTACCTTTCCAACAATCACACAATTTTTCGAGTACATGGTGGAATAGAACCAGTACCTCAACGAGCCATACAGTCAATCGGCATTAATACAGCTTTGCATTTCAAAACTGCCCAGAGCTTTGAAAGTGTCATTACTGACAGGGCAACAAAAGGACAATGTATCCGCTTTTAGAGACATCTTACAACTATTAGAAGCACACCAGGCAGACTACGCATTTGTTAACAAAAATTTTTCACGACAGAACGGAAAACAAACAAACTCAGCTACTTTTGAACAAACACGATTTGGTAATAACAATCCGAGTAAACGCTTTCGCAGCGAAAATGACAACGAAAACAGGAGTAATGAAAAACATTATACTGTTGTTGTTGTTGTTGTTGTCTTCAGTCCTGAGACTGGTTTGATGCAGCTCTCCATGCTACTCTATCCTGTGCAAGCTGCTTCATCTCCCAGTACCTACTGCAACCTACATCCTTCTGAATCTGCTTAGTGTACTCATCTCTCGGTCTCCCTCTACGATTTTTACCCTCCACGCTGCCCTCCAATGCTAAATTTGTGATCCCTTGATGCCTCAAAACATGTCCTACCAACCGATCCCTTCTTCTAGTCAAGTTGTGCCACAAACCTCTCTTCTCCCCAATCCTATTCAATACCTCCTCATTAGTTACGTGATCTATCCACCTTATCTTCAGTATTCTTCTGTAGCACCACATTTCGAAAGCTTCTATTCTCTTCTTGTCCAAACTAGTAATCGTCCATGTTTCACTCCCATACATGGCTACACTCCAAACAAATACTTTCAGAAACGACTTCCTGATACATAAATCTATATTCGATGTTAACAAATTTCTCTTCTTCAGAAACGCTTTCCTTGCCATTGCCAGTCTACATTTTATATCCTCTCTACTTCGACCATCATCAGTTATTTTACTTCCTAAATAGCAAAACTCCTTTACTACTTTAAGTGTCTCATTTCCTAATCTAATTCCCTCAGCATCACCCGATTTAATTTGACTACATTCCATTATCCTCGTTTTGCTTTTGTTAATGTTCATCTTATATCCTCCTTTCAAGACACTGTCCATTCCGTTCAACTGCTCTTCTAAGTCCTTTGCCGTCTCTGACAGAATTACAATGTCATCGGCGAACCTCAAAGTTTTTACTTCGTCTCCATGAATTTTAATACCTACTCCAAATTTTTCTTTTGTTTCCTTTACTGCTTGCTCAATATACAGATTGAATAACATTGGGGAGAGGCTACAACCCTGTCTCACTCCTTTCCCAACCACTGCTTCCCTTTCATGCCCCTCGACTCTTATTACTGCCATCTGGTTTCTGTACAAATTATAAATAGCCTTTCGCTCCCTGTATTTTACCCCTGCCACCTTTAGAATTTGAAAAAGAGTATTCCAGTCAACATTGTCAAAAGCTTTCTCTAAGTCTACAAATGCTAGAAACGTAGGTTTGCCTTTTCTTAATCTTTCTTCTAAGATAAGTCGTAAGGTCAGTATTGCCTCACGTGTTCCAACATTTCGACGGAATCCAAACTGATCCTCCCCGAGGTCTGCATCTACCAGTTTTTCCATTCGTCTGTAAAGAATTCGCGTTAGTATTTTGCAGCCGTGGCTTATTAAACTGATAGTTCGGTAATTTTCACATCTGTCAGCACCTGCTTTCTTTGGGATTGGAATTATTATATTCTTCTTGAAGTCTGAGGGTATTTCGCCTGTTTCATACATCTTGCTCACCAGCTGGTAGAGTTTTGTCATGACTGGCTCTCCCAAGGCCGTCAGTAGTTCTAATGGAATGTTGTCTACTCCGGGGGCCTTGTTTCGACTCAGGTCTTTCAGTGCTCTGTCAAACTCTTCACGCAGTATCGTATCTCCCATTTCGTCTTCATCTACATCCTCTTCTATTTCCATAATATTGTCCTCAAGTGCATCGCCCTTGTATAAACCTTCTATATACTCCTTCCACCTTTCTGCCTTCCCTTCTTTGCTTAGAACTGGGCTGCCATCTGAGCTCTTGATATTCATACACGTGGTTCTCTTCTCTCCAAAGGTCTCTTTAATTTTCCTGTAGGCAGTATCTATCTTACCCCTAGTGAGATAAGCTTCTACATCCTTACATTTGTCCTCTAGCCATCCCTGTTTAGCCATTTTGCACTTCCTGTCGATCTCATTTTTGAGACGTTTGTATTCCTTTTTGCCTGCTTCATTTACTGCATTTTTATATTTTCTCCTTTCATCAATTAAATTCAATATTTCTTCTGTTACCCAAGGATTTCTAGCAGCCCTCGTCTTTGTACCTACTTTATCCTCTGCTGCCTTCACTACTACATCCCTCAGAGCTACCCATTCTTCTTCTACTGTATTTCTTTCCCCTATTCCTGTCAATTGTTCCCTTATGCTTTCTCTGAAACTCTGTACAACCTCTGGTTCTTTCAGTTTATCCAGGTCCCATCTCCTTAATTTCTCACATTTTTGCAGTTTCTTCAGTTTTAATCTACAGGTCATAACCAATAGATTGTGGTCAGAGTCCACATCTGCCCCTGGAAATGTCTTACAACTTAAAACCTGGTTCCGAAATCTCTGTCTTACCATTATATAATCTATCTGATACCTTTTAGTATCTCCAGGGTTCTTCCACGTATACAACCTTCTTTCATGATTCTTATACTGACACGGTAAATTTATATTCAGGACAGCAACAGAATCCGAGACTTAACACGCAACCGAATAGGTCAAATTTCCATATGAATCATCGCTCAGATAATGCGACCGGGGAAGGCCATTACGCGGGTCGACCGCAAAATGAACAAAAACAAACGTTTCTACGGGGTGCAGGTGGGCTGCCGTACAGTCACAGTTATAACGACAGGAGAAAAGAAAACGAACACAGACCGCCGAGGACGTTCCACAATGACAATTTTAACGGAAACTACAACAGGGCCCAACAGCTGCGTTACCGTATGAATGTACCAGACACCAGATTTCATCCACCAGACACTGCTAATAATCAAAACGGCAGAACTGTACAGTTGATAGAACACATACCAAACTCCCAAGCTGAAAATCACATATCGGAAGAATTATGACTAGAGAAAACCTGCAATGAATCTCTTAATGTCGATACTATGAAATCACACAGAGAAAACATAACGACCGAAAATGCCATTACATTTGACGACGTGAGAGACACATTGTTACAGGAAAAACCAATCCTACAGAAAACAATATATCACCCAATAATAGAGATAAATTTACAGTCGCACAATATTTTAGCGATAATTGATTCAGGTTCACCTATGTGCGTAATTAACGAAGACACATTTAACAGATGCAATAGCAATAATGATTACCCAGTATTTCCTTTAAACAGAACGAAGGTCAAGGGAGCTTTTGCAGGAAAAGGCATGGAAGTTAAAAGACAGACACAATTAACATTTGTTTTTGCAGGGGAAACGTTCCACAGTGATTGTTGGATAGTTCCGAATTTAACAACAGACATGATATTAGGAATAAATTTTCTTGTTCAGTACGATGCGAAGATTGACTTCAAATCGTCATACCTCACACTACAAAAGGAAAACAGGGAAGTGATCGTAAGATTTCAAAACACAGTATCCTCCGAAGAACAAAATATGCACAGGATCGAGATTATTACTGATTCTCAAGATAACGATTGTTATATCGCACTATACACGAACACACTTAATAATGACTTGGTAGAGGAACAGGAGTACAATATGTTCGAGACAATTACACGCAAGGTAGACAATAGTGTAGCAAAATGCGACGCAGAACGCACAGAACTTGAAAATATTCTGGTACAACACAAAGCAGTTTTTGCCAATGTTCCAGGAACAATGACAGGATTTATGTACGAATTTCAGGTGAAACCACACGAGACTTTCAAAGCAAAGCATTATCCAATCCCACACATACACACAGAAGCAGTTAAGAAAGAATTACGAATAATGATCGATCAAGGAATAATAGAACCAGCAGCCAGCCAATATATAAATCCACTACACATTGTTGAAAAGAAGGATGGATCACTACGTTTAGTTTTAGATTCACGTCAAGTTAATAAAATAATCATTACAGAAACCGACCGACCACAGACGTTAGAAGAGTTACTGCAAAAATTTCATGGCACCTCCATTTATACTACACTCGACCTCAAATCAGGGTTTTGGCAAATCCAACTACACCCAAATTGCCGAAAATATACGGCATTCCTTTGCTTTGGGGAATGCTATCAATTTTGTAAACTTCTGTTTGGACTAACGATTTCGTCTGCCGCCTTTATACGAGGCATGAATACTATTCTACCACAAGATCTGAAAAACAAAATTACTACATATGTCGATGACATTTTAATTGCAGCAGAAAACTGGGAACAACACAATCATACTCTTCAACAATTACTGAATACATTCGAGCAGAATGATATAACTATAAACTTGCGTAAATCTGAATTTGGTAAAGCGTCAATAAAATTTCTAGGGCACATTATCTCACAAACAGGTATCGCACCAGACCCTGACAAATTGCAAGCACTGAAAGACATCGACGTGCCAACAAACAAAAAGGAACTTCGGAGCTTTTTAGGTCTTATCAATTATTTTAGAAAATTTATCCACTACAAAGCATTAGACACGGCCTTGCTATACCAGCTTACAAGTAAAAACACACTTTGGTCATGGAATGAAGACGTTGAAGCTGAATTCGAGAACTTGAAAGAAGCATTATTAAAAGCACCTTTGTTATCACACCCTGACCCAACACAAAACTTTTCCGTTGCAACAGATAGTTCAACCACAGCACTAGGAGAACATATTTTCCAAGAAATAAAGGAAGAAGATAAGACAGTCGTGAAACACATTGCTTTTGCAAGCAGGATACTTTCTCCAGCAGAGCGCAATTATTCTGTAACAGAATTAGAGACACTATGTGTAATTTACGCTTTTAAGCGATTCCGTCATTTTCTATATGGCCGACATACAACAATATATACCGATCACCGAGCAATCCAGTTTTTATTGTCAGCAAAACTTACGCACGATAGATTAAGCCGCTGGAAATTATACTTACAAGAGTTTGATTTTACCATTATACACATTCCAGGCACGCAGAATACTGTTGCCGACGCATTGTCGAGGTCCATTCACAATAAACGCATGGAGAAAGAAAATACCTTTTGCTACAACAACCATAGTATTATGTATATTAAACAAGTAGCTTTCGAAAACTTTATATCAGCAGCATTACAGGATATAGAGAGAGAACAGCAGAAAGATGAAACACTGAAAGAGATTGTAACGCTTTGGAAAGACAGAAGTAACGCTAAAGTCAGACTTCATTACACTGTACATCAAAATATACTCTTTATTCGATCATACCGAGACGGTAATAATTGGCTTTTATGCATTCCGGAAGGGATCGTAAATAAACTGATATGGTATACACATCTAAGTTATGGACACTACGGAGCGAGGAAATGCTTTCTGATTCTGCGACTAAATTGCCACTTTAATAACATGGAAAACACATAAGAAAAGTAATAGCATCATGCAAGATATGTCAAAAAGCTAAATCATCAACAGTATCACACATTCCACCATTGTATCCCATCATACCGGTTAAGTTAAGACACATGGCAGCAGTGGATCTTTTCGGTCCAATCCCCAGAACAAATAATGGTTATAGTTATATTTTTGTAGCTGTAGAACTAACATCCAAATTTGTAACATTTTCTCCACTAAGGAAAGCAACAGCAAGAACAGTATCAAGAGCGTTTGTAAGAGATTTTCTATCAGTAGTAGGACGTGTACAGAAGGTTATTTCGGATAACGGTCCGCAGTTTAGGTCAGACGTATGGAAGAAAATGTTAGAAAGTAAGAACATAACACCTATTTACATATCAAGATATCACAGTTCTTCCAACCCATCAGAAAGAATAATGAAAGAGATCGGGAAGTTATGCAGAATTTATTGTCATAAAAGACATACAACATGGGATAAATATATTTTACAGTTTCAAGAAGTGATAAATGCAATACCCAATGAATCTACGATGCTATCACCAACCGTAATACTGACAAATAAAGACCCACCGAACAAAATTACCGAACTAATTACTTTTCCTAAGACGCGTAGGCTTCGACATTGTGAAATAATAGACACAGCATTAGCAAACACTAAAAGAGCTGCAGATCGGCGGAAGAAACAACAGAAGCAGGTAAGTCGACTACAGAAGTACGAGATTGGCGACAAAGTACTGATTCGCACTCATTTTCTTTCCAACAAAGGTAAGCACAGATGCCGTAAATTCGAACTTCTGTATGCAGGCCCTTACAGAGTTCGTAATATTCCACACGCTAATGTAGTGCATGTGGAAACGCTACGTAAGAAGAAATCATTAGGGAATCATCATGTATCCAACGTGAAACATTTCTTGACTTAAATTTTAGCATTTCAGCTGACGAAAGGACGGCGTGACACGTAAGTATGCAACAATGGTAGTTTCAGCGCGCTTCAGTAACAAACAAAGCCGCGACACGCAGCGGGCCGCTAATATTTCACCGTACCTTAAAGAACACAGCAGTACTTAATGATGCTACGCCAGCCAAGACAAATAAAAACACGAGAAACATTTCCTAACTTAAAGAGAACATGCAGACAACGACACGACATATGAATTTGTGCACTGAGAGCTCATAAATGAAAGAAATTTTTTTTATAACGTGACATAATTACTTAAGAAAATGTCGATTTTTGCAATAGCTAAACTGATAATATAGATCGTTCATTAATCAATTATTTTAGTGGTAACATTAACATGTACTCTTTATTCCAGAATGCAGCATTGTTGTCACACGTCATCAAAATGAAACGTAGTTTTAGTTAGAATAAGGATGTGAATCTTTAGGTCACGCAGATAGCTGACGCTAATTGTCATTACAGAAATTTTATAGGTCATGCCGGGAGCTGACGTGATTTTGCAGCAGTTAATATTATGATAAAGTGTTTTATAGGTCATGCCAGGAGCGGACGAGAAGTACCAGAAGATGTTTATTGAAGTCATGCCGTGCACTGACGATAATTAATACTGAATGTTTTATAATAAGTCATGCCGTGCGCTGACGTTAATTAATGCTGAATGTTTATAACAGGTTATGCAGAGAGTTGACACAGATGCAGAAGAAGAATGTGTATGTTATGTTAGTATATAAGAAATGTATAATGTTAAGAAATAATTTTGCTAGCATGTGACACATTGCAACACTATGGATGGGGACCACACATTACAATGTCTAACCAGAATAATGTTTACCTTAATTTTCAGCTGCAAAAGAATACTTTAAATAATTTTATGACAGTAATTTTATTGTATATTATGACCTGACATTTGACGACTCATAACTGACGACTACACCCCTGAATGGAAGATAAAATTTTAGGACAGTAAGTCAAGAAATGCATTGTCAACAAAATTTATAATTAATGATGTAAGAAACTAAGATATGTAAATACAGAATAAGTAATAATGTACTTGTCTATAACAAATCTGTATACTATCAAATACTGAATAAGTAGGAACTTTTATGTCTTTTATATATGGGAATAATTTTCTGGAAGAATTCTTAAATTAAAACTACATATTGTTACAAATTACGACACAACATATTTTGTCATAGGGAAAATTATTTGGTAGTCAAATTATGGTACCAACAATGTCCGTGAACCCATTGCCAAACAATTTTACCCGTACCTTAATTCCTGTGCATCCCCATGGTTATTGAGCACAGAATCAGTGAATTGTGAAACACGTGACTTCAACCAATGATGTTCTCCACGAGGTGTTTGCATACCTAGATGCACACCACAGCCCGATGTATGTCAATTGGTGCCTGCATACCTAGATACACACCACAGTATGATGTACGACAATAGGTGTTTGCATACCAAGATGCACACCACCAAGCTTAATGGACCATTGGAGATGGAACTTAATCCTGATGTGGCTGCGGCAACTCAGGCTATTCGACGACGTACTTAGTGTTTGGGTACACTAAAACTATGGAGCAAGGCGATGATGGAACCACATGGCGAAACCTGGTGTTGTGCTATGTGAGGGAAAGGAACAGACTTTTGAGTGCATTCACGACAGTTGCCAGTGCTTTGACCATGCTATCCAATTCCTTTTGTACCTTCCTTAATTGTGGTACTAAGAGATGCCAATTTGAATTAAATGTTTCATAATGTAAACTTTCAATTGCTTCATATGATCTGTATATTGATTTTCACATTTACTCTTATTCTTGTTGTTAAATTTAAGGGAACCAAATTTTACTTGATGTACAATTCCTACTAAAACCCTTTCTATTTACATATTCTCTTTATTAGAGATAGACAAATCATTTCGTATGACAGCATTTGTGTATACACTTTGTTCAAACTATTTTCTATAATCAAATTTTATACTTATGTTGAGTCCATATGACTCAACAACGTAGTAAAATTTTAAGAAAGCCGAGTAGCAGCATATGTAATTATGTAATAGGCGTATTTAAACTGTTTTAGCATGTAATTATCTGAACTGTTTCTTATTTAAATTGTTTTGTTAATTAAATTGCATTGTGTATTATTGAGAAAGAGCGGGAAACCGCGCATAGATACATTTTGAGAAAGAGCGGGAAACAGCGCGCAGTAATACATCTGTAATGGTAGCAGGGATTGTCTGCACCAAAAACCATTGTTGGCGGCGAGACCGCACTTTTGTAGCATTGAGCGTTGGAAGCGAGCAGTTGCGAGTAAGATGTGAGACGAGGCAGTCGTAGCTAGCGAGACATGAGAGGAGGTCGCTGTAAGCGAGGTATGAATTAACACTTTGAAAGAAGCGGTGTGCTCGCCAGCCACTCGCTATATGTAGCGCAATGCTAGTTTTTAAGAATTTTTGTAAAGAACTATGCCCCTTGTAATTGTTTGTCAAGATCGTTCTCAGAATATAGTTATGTAATTTTGATGGAAAATTAGGTATGTAGCGCAACGCTACTTTTTAAGAATTTTTGTAAAGAACTATACCCCTTGTAATTGTTTGTCAAGATCGTTCTCAGAATATAGTTAACTTCTACCAGATTAAATGCATTAAGAATTTTCTATCCCAAAATCATTCACGTAAATGCTTTACGGAATTTATTGTTATCTTAAAAGAAAAGTCTAAACTGAGCTTCAGCTTTTATCAAATCTAAATTAACTTCAACTTAAAGAATTCCAGTCACAAAGTATTATGAAACTCCACCCGCAGCTTATAATTATGTTAAAGAGAAGTAAGTATATTCATTCCACAGTTTGCTGTAGCAGTCAGATGGCGATCCAGTATAAATAATTAAAGGTAAGAATCAGTCTTAATAATTTCAGGTAACGACTGAGGGCCACGGCGACAACACATTTTATGTTTCGTCGTAATAATCAGCAGGTAGTCTTGACAGAGCAGCAGTTAAAAGATTTTAAGAGACGCAGCGTTCAGTCAGCAAGCAAACGTTCATCCAATATTAGACGGGAAGGTTTCAACCAAACTGGTCGTTTTGCAATGTAACAGATTGATTCGCCTCCAGTTATAAATTCTCTCTTCTGTTAACGTAAAGGTAATTAGTTTCGTAAACATGAAAACCACTTATTGATTAGGTTTGAGGTAGTTCAGACTGCTGGATAGAAGGCAGTAGGAGGAGTGATCCATTATCATGTAGCTTGTGTCCTGCGTGTCCCAGTCCCTCCGGCTATTCCTGCCAGTAGATGAATGCTGATGAAGCCGCTGCTTTTGAGCTGAAGCAGCTCTTCTTTTGGCCTCACAATAACTAGGTCGACCACAAACCTCTGAGGAAAATTGTGAGGAGGTAACGCATTCGAAACTCTGTCCTTCTTCCCCATTTTTTATTTGTGTTCCATCTGTCTCATGGTCAGATTTTTGTCAGTGGGTTTCGGCGGCTGTCGCATGATGTCTTTCAGATTCAGTCGATGAGAAACATACTTTTTTATGAGAATTGATGACCACTCCCCTGAGCGAACACGCCCAGGTACTCTGACGGCAGCGATTGGGTTGCGGAAGCGACCTAAATATACTGCTCAGAAGAATTAGCAGAACGTATGTGTAAACGCCCGAGTCGTAAAATACATTTTTATACAGGCGGTGCTTGTGGTCCTACTGTATAGCTTCAGATCTCCGCTTTCAATGTACGCAGCAACTAGACTCATTCGCCACCTGTCGGCAGTGTTACGCATTACAGTACCAGATCACACCTCAGAAAGAAGCGTGTACTTGTTCCCACAGGGATGCTTCCTTTGACGAAGGCAGAAATGCTCTATACAAATATTAGGCTTCTAATCTCCTGCACGACGAAGGTGACAGTGTTCTGAGATCCTTCCTGCTTCCCTACGGCGATATACGACACATTCAAAGATAACACTGGTCTGCTCAGTGCCGCTTATAGATCTGTAGTTGTGTTCTGTCGATAGAAATTCTGAATAAAAAAATATATTCACTCTCACTTGCAGGTTTGTGGTGATCGGGTTCATATAACTTATACCAGCCAGGAAGGAACCTGCTTTCTGTGTAATCAGAGCGGCAATCTCTGTACCAGTTATCCGAATCGTGTGGTGGTATTGCAACCCATACCATAAAAAACCTGCATTTAGGAGATCTTTCGCACACTATTGTACAGATGAGGAACCCTTGTTATTGGGGGTCAAAACAGATCTTTGAGGGATAACACTCGTAGTTTTCCCCGCTGTCCACGCTTACGGACGTTAACGCAGTCACTTCCGCGATGCCAGACTCGGTTACTCAAAACAAGAGTTGCAGAATCCAGAACATTCAGGCAGTTGCTCGCCCTTCGGATACCCCTCCACTGAAGGACATGAGTTGGTGTACGAGGTCGTCAAAGGAACTTCCGCACCATATCAGGTCGTTACTGATACGTTACCTGGCGATTCTCCTTGATCGATACCGCCCCGTCGGCACAACCAGTTAAGGAATCTGTTTCAGCAGCCCACTTGCCTTCCCCGGCTCTATCGAATTCCTCTCTTGTTGTCTCGGTTTCCCAAACTACTCCCGCGCCTTCTGTCACAGCCTGCACGTTACGTCTTGCTGGATCTAACTTGATTGACTCCCAAGTGCTGGAGGACCCGTCGTTATTAAACAAAACTCCAAGTGCGAGCCCCTGCCGTCGACGAGTAGGGTACGGAAGTCTCTGCCTCCCACAAGAAGCCCCTTGAGTGCGAGATCGCAAAAGGCTAATGATGTTTACCGAAATCCACGCCGCACACGTTGTCTACCACACAAACACATTACTGGCTGCTAATGGGCAACCGGGGAGGGGGGGGTGAGGGTGGAGGGGGGGTTACATTCGTGAGGACAGCATGAGGCTACAGGCGTAGCTGAATTGCTTAGTCGATGAGTAACTCACATCAGTGCTACACTGCTAGTGGTCATACATACAAAGCAGAGTAATGGCAACGATAAACGAACTGTACATTGCATTGTAAAGTATCTACAATAATTATAGCAGAAATTGACGATTCGTCAGAAAAGAGTCGAAGGTATTTTCCAGAGTGAAAAAAAAAGTGGTAGATGGAAAATTAGCGTTTCTGCAAGATGAGTCAGTGGAATGTGTGGTGTATACGCTGGACTGCGCCGCAAGGTACTAGACTGCGCGGACAAGGTACATGAGGAATACGATGACGACGATATGCGCGTAAGAAGTGAACGCGATATTGATACAGGTGTCGGGCTATGTAGTTCATCATCCTTGTTGGATAGGGAGCCACAAATTCCGTCTCTAGTTAAACGTAGTTAAGGACAATCAATGTCGAATGAGCGGGTACTAAACATAATTAGGTACATGGAATATCATTCACGGTGCATTAAAACAACAGTTACGAAGAGATTGCGAGTAAGTTTGCAGCAGCATGACCGTGTTGTGCATAGGAAAAACGTCGCTTGTTGAAGAGAGGACAGGACGCCAATATTTCAAAAACTGGTTTTTGTGCGTTTCAAGGACTCTCGCTACAGTTTGCAGAGTCTGTATGAGAGTGAGCTACTACGTTATGCACATCAAACTGCGCGCAACGTAGATTACAGTGATTTAGAGGGAAGCGATGGACGGTTCCATAACTTCAAATAGTGCTACAGAATTGGAAGACGTAAGATAACGAAATTTCAAGCAAAGTGTCAACATGACGACGCACAGCAAACTGCGGAATCGGTCTGAAAACTTGTAGATGAGATGAACGAACTTGTCTCACTGTTCAATGAGGAATTTGTTTTCAACTCCAAACTGTCGGGATTTAAAGAGTAAATGCATATGAAAGGAACCCTGGAAATTTAAATTACCAAGGGAGTTGTATCAAGATCAAGTAAAACAATGCTTTAACGCATTTTTGTACAATTATGCTAACTACTAAACCACATGGTAAATGACTGGAAAGTTATTTATCCTGCTGTGGGAAGTTCGAGGAGCCGGCCCCTGTGCGTGACCTTGCAGGGGCAGTAGGAAATATTTACGTCTCAACAACCAAGAGTGGCAAAATGAGTATGAGAGAACAAAAACTATGGTATAAGCAATGTTTGTGGCTAATAGCTGGTCAAAATAATTTGCTTTTGCTTGATTTATGGCCGGCTTCTCGTTTAGAGAAAACTATCCCTCCTGTTGGAACCACAGGACAAATTTTAGTTTTTTCCGTGCCTATAAAACTTATTATCGCACTATCTGCAGCTACACCTTAAAGGCTGGCCAGTTGCACGATAAGCTCCACGACAGACTGTTTCGCACAGGATAACATTCCATTAGTTCTCATCACCCCGTTACATATGATTCTACATCCATTTTTAAGAATGGATACCTAGCTGAATATCGTACACCGCTTGTAACTGCCAAGGAGATCGCCTAAGTTCTTGGTGAAGCGAACATTTTTAATCACTGTCGCCCAATTTTCATTCGACGTTCATGGCGGAAGTTAGTGGTTCGGGTTGAATGTTTCTAGAATGTCAACGATGTCCATTTTGTGACCCGTAATACATGCATCCCCACGCCCTCCCCCCCATGAACCATGGACCTTGCATTGGTGGGGAGGCTTGCGTGCCTCAGCGATACAGATACCGTACCGTAGGTGCAACCACAACGGAGGGGTATCTGTTGAGAGACCAGACAAACGTGTCGTTCCTGAAGAGGGGCAGCAGCCTTTTCAGTAGTTGCAGGGGCAACAGTCTGGATGATTGACTGATCTGGCCTTGTAACACTAACCGACACGGCCATGCTGTGCTGATACTACAAGCGGCTGAAAGCAAGGAGAAACTACAGCCGCAATTTTTCCCGCGTGCATGCAGCTTTACTCTATGGTTGAATGATGATGGCGTCCTCTTCGGTAAAATATTCCGGAGATAAAATAATCCCACATTCGGATCTCCGGGCGGGGACTACTCAGGACGTTGGTATCAGGAAAAAGAAAACTAGCGTTCTACGGATCGGAGCGTGGAATATCAGATCCTTAATCGGGCAGGTAGGTTAGAAAATTTAAATAGGGAAATGGATAGGTTACAGTTAGGTATAGTGGGAACTAGTGAAGTTCGGTGGCAGGAGGAACAAGAAGTCTGGTCAGGTGAATACAGGGTTATAAATACAAAATCAAATAGATGCAGGAGCGGGTTTAAAAATGAATAGGAAAATAGATACAAAGACCACGCCTACCACATTAGTACAAGTTTATATGCCTACTAGCGCAGCAGATAACGAAGAGATTAATGAAATGTATGATAAAAGAAATTATTCAGATAGTGAAAGGAGACGAAAATTTAATAGTCATGAGTGAGTGGAACTTGATAGTAGGAAAAGGAAGAGAAGGAAACGTAGTAGGTGAATATGGAATGACAGTAAGGAATGAAAGAGGAAGCCGCCTGGTAGAATTTTGCACAGAGCATAACCTATTTATAGCTAACACTTGGTTCAAGAATATTGAGAGAAGGTTGTATACATGGAAGAAACATAGAGATGCTGGAAGGTCTCAGATAGTTTATATATTGGTAAGACAGAGATTCAGGAACCATATTTTAAACTGTAAGACATTTCCAGGGGCGGATGTGGACTCTGACCACAATCTATTGTTTATGAACTGTAGATTAAAACTGAAGAAACCGCAAAAAGGTGAGAATTCAAGGAGAGGGTACCTGGATAAACTAAAAGAACCAGAGGTTGCAGAGAGATTAAGGGAGAGCATTAGGGAACGATTGACAAAAATTGGGGAGAGGAAATAGGGTCGAAGAAGAATGGGTGGCTTTGAGAGATGATAGTGAAGGTAACAGAGGATCAAGTAGGTAAAAAGACGAGGGATAATAGAAATCCTTGGGTAACAGAAGAAATATTGAATTTAATTGGTGAAAGAAGAAAATATAAAAATGCAGTAAATGAAGCAGGCAAAAAGGAATACAAACGTCTCAAAAATGATATCGACTGGAAGTGAAAAATGGCTAAGCAGGGATAGCTAGTAGACAAATGTAAGGACGTAGAGGCGCGTACTAGGGGTAAGTTACATACTGCATACATGAAAATAAAAGAGACCTCTGGAGAAAAGAGAACCACTTGCGTGAATATCAAGAGCTCAGATGGAGGCCCAGTTCTAAGCAAAGAAGGGAAAGCAGAAAGGTGGAAAGAGTACGTAGAGGGTCTATATAAGGGCGATGTTCTTGAGAACAGTATTATAGAAGTGGAAGATGAAGTAGGAGATATGATACTGCGTTAAGAGTTTAACACAGAACTGAAAGACCTAAGTCGAAACAACATTCCATTACAACTAATTGGGAGAGCCAGGCCTAACAAAACTCTACGATCTAGTGAGCAAGATGTATGAGACAGGCTAAACACTCTCAGACTTCAAGAAGAATATAATAATTCCAATCCCAAAGAAAGCAGGTGTTGACAGATGTGAAAATTACCGAAATATCAGTTTAATAAGTCACAGCCGCAAAATACTGAGGCGAATTCCTTACAGACGAATGGAAAAACAAATAAATAAGTCGTAACACACTTGGATATTGCGAACGTGCAATAAGGGGAGAGGCACGTACTTTCTATAATTCCCTGTGGCCTGGGTAAAAGAAGTTGAGTTATTTAAATTTAAGAATTTTTCTTTTTCAATCGGACTCCTATTATTATACGAAAAGGAAGGTTGCTGGTACTGAATGTCTCGGCAAAAATACATCGAAATTAATCTTAGCGGCCACCAAAGGAAAGTAGTGAGCACAACCACGTACCTCTATTCTTAAGCAGCGCCGTCGTAAAGATCGTCGCCTCCATCTAAAATTCGCCTTCTCGAATTAACAGAATAATTTGTACTCCATTGGTATAGGATTTAGGCTTGATCTTGACAGAAATTATAAAACACATTATTCATGATTTAACACCTTCATTTAACACACACATAAACGTGAAACTATACAATACGTCTTTACGCCAGCACATCACAACAAAAAAAGGTAGTTAATATTAGAAGTAATAAAAGAATCTCGAAATTAGTCCTTTGTCTCTCAATGACAAAAAAGTTTTTTAGACTATTCCTCTGGTATGACAGTGGAACAAAATTTCTTCTTGTATCTTTGAGACTAAATTACAACATTTTTTAGTTCCTTAGCAAGATGAATAAGCTTGCACGGGATAGAGTAGCGTGGAGAGCTGCATCAAACCAGTTTTTGGATTGCAGACCACAACAACCACAACAATACACACATCTGATAGAAGTTTGATCTCTGCACGCTCAGGACAGTCATTTTATGTCGCGCTCCTGATGCACATGGTGAGTCATTAGCATCTGATATTTTTTCTGTCGCAGTTGTTAACACAATACTTTTAAATGAGACGTATTAAAGATTGAACTCGTGACCTCGCTCTCAAGTGTTTCCTTGTTAGTCTGAAACAGACTTCCTGCATGACCCACTCATGGAACTCACATGAGGTAGCAACAACTGCAAGGAACCGCAGTAAACAATCCATTCAGCCCGAGAAAGTCGTACAACGGAAGACGAAGAAACAGTTGGAAGATGGGGGAGACGTTCACGCTTCTCCCTTTGTTTCCTCCATTGTTTCTGCCATGGATACTGGTACATAGCTCCGTCAGATGACGGTTCTGTTTTTTGTAGTTTTTGTTCCGGTTTAATTATCTTTGCAAGCACATACTTTTTTCAATTTGAATATTAGCAGGAGTGGTTCTGAATCTCGTCCCACTGCTTTACAACAGTTTATACACCCGTATGGTGCAGACGTAAATTTTTTTACAGATGTGGTATTTCAGTTCCTGGATTCTCGGCCTTTTTCACTGTACCTTTCGACCTTCCTGCAGTCACTGCCCTGATTTACAAGGAAGGAATTCCATTATAAGATTTGGAGGTTCTCGATGATGATAGAGGCCTAGGATACACCTTTTATATTTCACTTTACTTCTTCTCCATCCCTCTTCTGGCTCTGGTCGTTCTATGGAACGATCGCGTTTCTATAAAGAGGAAAGCATTTACGTACTTCGTAAATCCCCTACATAGATTCTATTCGGGGAGAGGGAGTAACTTTAGTTGTGTTTCTTTCCGGTGGTTCAGCCTCCTAATTGCAGTTTTAGTAAATAATTCGCGGTCGTTGCACCTACGTGACGCACGGTATCCTACAGCTTGTCCGATACACTTAAATTGCTACCCTCATTCGCGTTTAGGTCCACTATCACCTGATGGACGGTGTTAATACGTAGTGTTACCCAGACGCACGGATAACATCACAGCCCAGCATCCTGTGATCCACTTAGTAGATAACTAACATGTTGACGGAGGTGACAGTAGAACTTTTGGTCTGGTCACCACGTTGGTGCGGGCTTGGGGGGGCCCCATCTTTCACTGCCACGTACAGCAGTTGACTTGTCGCGTTTGCCGTTCTAATTCCTTGTGCGAGCAGCTTTCTGATGTTGGTGTGATATTCTGGTTCCTTGTACCGGTAGATTTTGAAAGTTACTGATCATTGTGCCATAGCCGTCAAAATTAATTATGTGCAGCAGCCGGTAAAAGTGTGTCGTCTTCCTGATACTCAATATGATCTGCAAGACAATTCCCGTTGTGTTGTCATTCATAAACTATGGACCAGTTGCTCTCGTTCTATACAACGATATTCATTTGCTGTGAAATGGCAGACACTGCATGCTAAACGACGAATTCGTTAAAGTCTCAAGCGTTTTGGTGCTGTGAAGGCAGAACACATCAGGTGGACCCAATAATTTTATTACTCCGTATTACGTCAAGTTTACTATAGCGCCAGGCGAGCTCCTCTACGGATTATGAATATACGGTGAATTAGAGCGAAACTATACAATTAAAACAATTTTAGATGAAAGGACTCCGGAAACCTCAATCACGTTTCTTTTTCCAAATGAACTGATTTTTCTATAGCAATTTACAGGTAAGAGGGCACACAGGAAACTCGTTTGCAATGGATCCATCGCTGAAGAGTATGATCGAATGTCAACATCTCACCCTGATATTTTCAGTTTAATTTTTAAGTACTTTACTGAACTATATGATACCCATGTTCCAATTAAAAATATTCCTGTCAGCTTATGCCCTTTGCTGGATTGCGTCGTTACCCCTGAATTACTTGACGTTTTACTGAGTGATTTCCATAACGACGATATACATGATGTTGTTGCCGGGTCTTAGCTAGGCAAGTCACATGAATTGGACGATGCCCCTAAACAGGTTTATGTACACTTCAGGCCTCTCGTAGGGGTCACTGTAATATCGAGAGTCAGTGCAATAACGCAGGGTGTCTCGCTTACTGCTCCTTTCAGGAAGGGTAAAATGGTCCTCTCCCCAAAAGTCGAACTGATCTTGACTCACTTCGACCGGTTACTCTCCTAAGCTTCGACTATAAAATCTTCGCTCGAGCTGAAAAACCCGTGTCTGTAAGATGCCCAACAGAATCATCGGCGTTAAGCTAAGTTGTTTGCCTGGGCGCAAGTAATGACTTCTGCTGTTGAGGTGTCGTTTTAGTGGCTGCTGCCACTAACATATCAAGGGGTTTCCTTTTTCTCGACTGCCACAAGCCACCTGAACGTAGGACCTAGCCAATCTGTTCACTAGTATCCATGCCTCTGTGGTTGTGACTAGTCTCCCCCCCCCCCCCCCCAGATTTCGATACGATGGGATCTACACCATGGAAGCCCTTTATCCATGTCACTCAAAATTATTGCGAAATGGGTAATGATACAGGATTTGGGATGGATATCATTAAAACAAAGTGGCTTTACGTTGTTGAGCAATCTTCTCACGAAATTCCAATCACCAAGTTTGTCCTTCGAATTCGAAAATATTTTGTTGACCTACATAGGGAGAAACGATCAACATGATAAAATGATGTAAATAAGTGCTCGTACGGACAGATATGGGTGTTAATTCTTTCCGCGTGCAATACGAGATTGGAATAATACAAAATTGTGAAGGTGGTTCGATAAACATTGTGCAGAGTATACATGTAGACTCTTTGTTTGTTTCCCGAAACTCTTGCTTCGCCATGGCTGGACTAAACTGTGGGAATGACTTCATGGTTTTAATGTGAAATGCCGACGACATTGCCCGCATCTCGTGGTCGTGCGGTAGCGTACTTGCTTCCCATGTCCGGGTTACCGGGTTCGATTCCCGTCGGGGTCTAGGATTTTTTCTGCCTCGTGATGGCTGGGTGTTGTGTGTTGTCCTTAGGTTAGTTAGGTTTAAGGAGTTCTAAGTTCTACGGGACTGATGACCGTAGATGTTAAGTCCCATAGTGCTGAAAGCCATTTGAACCATTTTTGAACCGACGACATTACCGAGGTCAAGGTTACCTTGGATTGCCTCTATCGACTTGACTATCGCAAACGCACGTTCCTGACGTTGTGGGGCTTAACCAAGAGGCAATTCCTTCGGCGACGGTGGTCTTTCAGAGATAATAGATTATCGCAACCCGACGAAAAAAGTGACATTTGACTGGCGAGAGGCTACGATTCGTGTTCAGGGAGACGTTCCTGAACACGAACGCCGTTCCCTTGGACTCCTCCACCAAGTGCGGATCTAAGACACCTATATTCCTAGTAAAGTTTTTTATGTTTCAGAGATATTTTAGCTTCCCGCGAACATGGCCCACAGACTCAGACTGCTACCCTGCCGATTCTTGTGGCGACGACGTATTTTTGGAGGTCAGTATGAAGTGATGACCAGGCCAACAAAATCGGAGGAATGTCTTCACGTTAGTAAAGTGAAGGTGTACATCTTGTTGGTACTACGCAATGTGTTAATATGTACACAGACGCCATATTCCACTAAAAGTCATTTATTTTCCTGTGTCCTACCAGTCAATCTGACTTCTCTCGTCGATGCTGGACGGATTTACACCAAACTGCGATGCATCCGGGAATATTCTATAATTGCCGGTTTCTTAGTTTTTCATATACTTTCAAAGAAGCGGGTCGCTACCAGAGTCTTTTTATCCTGGTGGTGTCAACAGCCTTGCCTCCTCCGTGCTGAAACATCATCCCCGTTAACATCCTAAAAAACTGTCTGGTCTCATCTTAGTTTTCCTATATTACCGATGGAGTTCGGTTCGTCGTGGTATTGGGTCATTCATCAATTGATTGCGACCGGTGGCCGTCTTTTTCTCATAGGCGTTCGCCCTATTGATCAATGTGATGTGACGAATGTCATCAAACTGATAACTTACTTCACAGGCTGATATCTTGTGGACGGAATCATTGGCTCTAGATTCATCGAAGGCTGACTTTTCTTTCCCGAGGGACTGAACCCGCTTATTCAGATGTATTTTTTTTTTCTTTTGTTCATCCGGACGTATCCCTTTTTCATGAGATAAAAACGAATACGATCATCTGGCTCTTGGGCTATTTGTTGGGCGAAACAACCCTGAGCCCTGTTTCTTTCACCTTTATCTGTAGACTATGCATTGGAAGTGGATGCGGTTACCACGTTATCTAGCGCTTTCTGCAAATATAGTTTTTCTTATCTTTAGTCGGTAGGTTGTTGGTTAAGTCCGCCTGTGATTTTTGATTTCTCCCTGTTTTTGTTGCCCAATTACACGAAGCCTTGTTTTGTTCACTTATTTTCCTTGTACAAAAATTTAAAAAGAATGCACACTAGTTTGTGAGCTAGTGTCCTCGTCACTCAGAATCTTTTTTTCCTTTTTTTGATACTGATGATATTTTATGTCTTACTTTCCAGCTCATTTTGCGGAATGAGTTTGACTATGCCCCCTGAATGTTCATGAAAGTACCAAGTCTGTTTCTTTCACCTTTATCTGTAGACTATGCATTGGAAGTGGATGCGGTTACCACGTTATCTAGCGCTTTCTGCAAATATAGTTTTTCTTATCTTTAGTCGGTAGGTTGTTGGTTAAGTCCGCCTGTGATTTTTGATTTCTCCCTGTTTTTGTTGCCCAATTACACGAAGCCTTGTTTTGTTCACTTATTTTCCTTGTACAAAAATTTAAAAAGAATGCACACTAGTTTGTGAGCTAGTGTCCTCGTCACTCAGAATCTTTTTTTCCTTTTTTTGATACTGATGATATTTTATGTCTTACTTTCCAGCTCATTTTGCGGAATGAGTTTGACTATGCCCCCTGAATGTTCATGAAAGTACCAAGTCTGTTTCTTTCACCTTTATCTGTAGACTATGCATTGGAAGTGGATGCGGTTACCACGTTATCTAGCGCTTTCTGCAAATATAGTTTTTCTTATCTTTAGTCGGTAGGTTGTTGGTTAAGTCCGCCTGTGATTTTTGATTTCTCCCTGTTTTTGTTGCCCAATTACACGAAGCCTTGTTTTGTTCACTTATTTTCCTTGACAAAAATTTAAAAAGAATGCACACTAGTTTGTGAGCTAGTGTCCTCGTCACTCAGAATCTTTTTTTCCTTTTTTTGATACTGATGATATTTTATGTCTTACTTTCCAGCTCATTTTGCGGAATGAGTTTGACTATGCCCCCTGAATGTTCATGAAAGTACCAAGTCAATCTAGTATAACAATAATAATAATAACAATGAGAGCGTTTTTCCTAACAGTAACCAAAACTTCCTGTGTCCAAGGTTTAAAGTTCGCCAATTCTTAAATTATGAATAAAGTCATCAGCGTTCCTGGCCGAAGACTTCGGTCATAAGAAATCACCCTCGTTCTGTCCACTGTCTTGCCAAAGAGCGTGGAAGAACGGAAAGAGGTTCAGGGCACTCTGTTGCCGTTGGTGTTGGAAACTGCCGTTAAAGAGGACGGAAAGTCAACAGCGATCAACAGCATGAGGCTGCAGAAAGCAATGTGAATCACTGCATTACCGACACATAATGTATTTCCATATTACATGGGGCCTGTAATCTAAAATGATCTCCCCATTGCTGTGACGTGTGGGATGGGGTACTGTTGTAGTGGAATGAGCGGAAGAAACGGCTACAGCAGAATAAGGGCACGGCATCAGGCGTGAGAGGGAAGAAAGATTAATTGAGTTCTGCTATAAATTTCCGTTAATAATAGTAAATATTCTATTCAAGTATCACAAGAGGGAAAGGAATACGAGGAAAAAGGTGGGAGACACGAAAAGATTTCAGTTAGATGACATCATGGTCAGGTAGAATCCGAACTCATTTGTGAGATTGCAAGGCGTAGGAGGAGCAGATGTACACTCAGATCACAATTTAGTAATAATGATATGTAGGCTGAAGATTAAGAGACTGAACAAGAAGAATCAATGCGCAAGGTAGTGGAATACTAACGTACTAATTAATTAAAAGACGTGGTGGAAGTTATCTGAGGCTATAGAGACTGTGATAAATAATAGTTCAGTAAGCAGAAGAGTTGAAGAGTAATGGACAGCTCTGAGAACGGCAATAACTTAAGTTGAAAAAAAAAAAGTACGAAGAAGTAACTAAAAGAATCGAAGGGCAACAGGCGAATTTCTTCAGTTGATCGACGAAAGAAGAAAGTACGAAAATGTTATCGAAAATTCAGCTGTGCAGATACACAAGCCAATTAGGAGTGAAATAGAAAGGAAGTGAGGGAAGCTAAGACAAAACAGCTGCATGAAAAATGTGAAGGAATGAGTATCGGAAGTGCTAACTCAGCATAGAGGAAAGTAAAACAGCCTTCAATGAAATTAAACGCTAGGGTAGTAACATTAAGAGTGCAATGGAAATTCCATTGCTAAACGCAGAGGAGAGAGCGCTTACGTGAAAAGAGTACTTTGAAGGGGGAGGACATATCTGATGACGTGACAGAGGAACCAAAACCGAGAGGTGCTTTGGAAGGCTAGACTAGGCAGAAAAGATAGATAACGTTTCATCGGAATTACAAAAAATCACTGGAGAAAGTGGAAACAAAACGATTATTCACGATGGCGTGTAGAATATATAAGACTAACTATATACCCCCAACCTTTCGGAATAAAATCGTCCAAACAATTCCGAAGACAAAAAAAGTCGCATGTGCGAGAATGTGCGAGAATTGTCAGATTTTAAGATCATGCATCCAAGTAGATGGCAGGAATAATATACAGAAGAAGGGAAAAGAAGAGTGAGGACCACTTAGATGGTGATCGGTTTGGCTTTAGGAAAGGTAAAGGCATCAGAGTGGCTGTTCGGACGATGTGCTTAATAATGGAAACAAGACGAAGAAAAATCAAGATGTGTCCGTAGGATATTTCTACTTGTAAAAAGCGTTCGGTGATGGAAAATTGTGCGAGATGCTCGACACTCTGAGAAACATAGGTGTAAGCTATAAGGAAAGATGAGTAATATGCAGTATGTACAAGAAACTAGAGGGAACAATAAGAGGCAGGGATGCAATCTTTCGCGTCTAGTGTTTGATCTACAAATCGAAGAATCAATATCTGAAATAAAAGAAAGGTTCGAAATGCAGAGCGAAGGGATTTAAATGTAATTTTCGCTAATGACGTTCCTTTGCACAGAGCATAATTTAATCATAGCTAACACTTGGTTGAAGAATCATAAAAGATGGTTGTGTACATGGAAGAATCCTGGAGATACTAGAAAGTATCACATAGATTATATAATGGTAAGACAGAGATTTAGGAACCAGGTTTTAAATTGTAAGACATTGCCAGGGGCAGATGTGGACTCTGACCACCATCTATTGGTTATGAACTGTAGACTAAAACTGAAGAAACTGCAAAAAGGTGGGAATTTAAGGAGATGGGACCTGGATAAACTAACTAAACTAGAGGTCGTACAGAGGTTCAGAGAGAGCATAATGGAACAATTGACAGAAATGGTGAAAGAAATACAATAGAAGAAGAATGGGTAGCTCTGAGGGATGAAGTAGTGAAGGCAGCAGAGGATCTAGTAGGTAAAAAGACGAGGGCTAGTAGAAATCCTTGGGTTAAAGAAGAGATACTGAATTTCACTGATGAAAGGAGAAAACACAAAAATGTAATAAGTGAAGCAGGAAAAAGGAATACAAAAGTCTCAAAAATGAGATTGACAGGAAGTACAAAATGGTTAAGCAGGGATGTCTAGAGGACAAATGGAAGGATGTAGAGGCTTATCTCATGAGGGGTAAGATAGATACTGCCTACAGGAAAATCAGAGAGACCTTTGGAGAAAAGAGAACCACTGACATGAATATCAAGAGCTCTAATGGAAACCCAGTTCTAAGCAAAGAAGGGAAAGAATAAAGGTGGAAGGAGTATATAGAGAATCTACACAAGGGCGATGTACTTGAGGACAATATTATGGAAATGGAAGTGGATGTAGATAAAGATGAAATGGGAGATACGATATTGCGTGAAGAGTTCGACAGAGCACTGAAAGACCTAAGTTGAAACATGGCCCCGGGAGTAGACAACATTCCATTGGAACTACTGACGGCCTTGGGAGAGCCAGTCCTGACAAAACTCTACCATCTGGTGCGCAAGATGTATGAGACAGGCGAAATACCCTCGGACTTCAAGAAGAATATAATAATTCCAATCCCAAAGAAAGCAGGTGTTGACAGATGTGAAAATTACCGAAATATCAGTTTAATAAGTCACAGCCGCAAAATACTGAGGCGAATTCCTTACTGACGAATGGAAAAACAGGTAGAAGCCGACCACGGCGACGATCAGTTTGGATTCCGCAGAAATGTTGGAACACGTGAAGCAACACTGACCCTACAACATGTCTTAGACGCTAGATTAAGAAAAGGCTACATTTCTAGCATTTGTAGACTTAGAGAAAGCTTTTGACAATGTTGACTGGAATAATTTCTTTCAAATTCTAAAGGTTGCAGGAGTAAAATACAGGGAGCGAAAGGCTATTTACAATTTGTACAGAAACCAGGTGGAAGTTAAAAGAGTCGAGAGGCATGAAAGGGAAGCAGTGGTTGGGAAGCGAGTGCGACTGGGTTGTAGCCGGTCCCCGATGTTATTCAATGTGTATAGTGAGCAAGCAGGTGTTAAAGTCCATGGAGAAGAAAGAAAAGCGTTGAGGTTCGCCGATGGCATTGTAATTCTATCAGAGACAGCAAAGGACTTGGAACAGCTGTTGAACGGAATGGACAGTGTCTTGAAAGGAGGATATAAGATGAACATAAACAAAAGCAAAACTAGGGTAATGGAATGTAGTCGAATTAAGTCGGGTGATGCTGAGGGAATTAGATTAGGGAATGAGATACTTAAAGTGGTAAAGGAGTTTTGGTATTTGGGGAGCAAACTGACTGATGATGGTCGAAGTAGGGAGAATATAAAATGTAGACTGGCAATGGGAAGGAAAGCGTTTCTGAAGAAGAGAAATTTGTTAACATCGAGTATAGATTTAAGTGTCTGGAAGTCGTTTCTGAAAATATTCGTATGTAGTGTAGCCATGTATGGAAGTGAAACATGGACGATAAATAGTTTGGACAAGAAGAGAATAGAAGCTTTCGAAATGTGGTGCTACAGAAGAAAGCTGAAGATTAGATTGGTAGATCACATAACTAATGAGGAGTTATTGAATAGAATTGGGGAGAATATGAGTTTGTGGCACAACTTGACTAGAAGAAGGTATCGGTTGGTAGGACATGTTTTGAGGCATCAAGGGATCACAAATTTAGCATTGGAGGGCAGCGTGGAGGGTAAAAATCGTAGAGGGAGACCAATAGATGAATACACTAAGCCGATTTAGAAGGATGTAGGTTGCAGTAAGTACTGGGAGATGAAGAATCTTGCACAGTATAGAGTAGCATGGAGAGCTGCATCAAACCAGTCTCATGACTGAAGACAAGAACAACAACAACAATGACGTTCCTCTCGTCAGTGAAATAGAGATGAATTACAGGATTTGTAGAATGAAATGAACAACGTAATGAGTACAGAACGTGAACTGAGAGCAAATCGATGAATTATGAAAGTAAAGCGAGGAACTTAACAACAGAATTGGGAATCACGAAGCAGACGAAGTTAAGGAAATCTGCTGACTACGCAGAAAAATAATCCATGATGGGCGGAGTAACGAGGGCATAAAAGGAGACTGGCACTGGAAAAAAGGGCATTTCTGCCCAAGACAAGTGTATCATTATCAAACATAGTTCTTAGTTTGAAGAAGAAATTTCTGAGAATGGACGTTTGGAATATAGCATTGTTGGTAGTGACACCTAGAAGAGAACCGAAGCGTT
The DNA here is from genome assembly GCF_023897955.1 of Schistocerca gregaria. NCBI lineage: Eukaryota > Metazoa > Arthropoda > Insecta > Orthoptera > Acrididae > Schistocerca > Schistocerca gregaria. Next base: position 428,644,835 of record NC_064926.1, read on the forward strand.
TGTGATGCTACAGAAGAATAGTGGGAATTAGGTGGATTATTATGTTAAGAAATGTGGAGGTTCTCTACAGAATCGGAGGGGGAATGAGTATACTGAAAGGACCGACAAAAAGAAGGGATGGGACGTTAGGACACCAGCTGAGATACCAGGGAGTAACTTCCAAGGCACTGGATACAGCTGTAAAGGGTAATAGTACCTCGAAATACGTCCTGCAAGTAACTGAGGACGTATATTGCAAGTGCTAGAGATGAAAAAGTTGGAAGAGGCTAGCCTCAGATGTTCAGTGGAGTAGGGCAGATTCTCGAGATCATATTACCCTAACTCTTATGGGCAGTGTAGTTTGTTGAGAAATAATATGTTTTGCACGTCTTTAGACGATCAGTCGGTTTTTCATCTGGCTACTTACCGTTTTTCATATTTTTAAGGGCCATTTTTATTTTTTGCGGTGGCTAGTTTTCTGGTATTAATATCATTTGAAAGGAGTAAAGTAATATTTTACACTTTCGCAGCTAAGATATTTTTTTCAAACTAGCCATCATATTTCTATGCGCTTCTGACATCGCCATCCTGGGGGTAATCTGTAGTATTGTGAACAATGAATAATACCAAGATCGCTAAAACTATTTACTCACACAGATTACCGGTCTCAGCAGTCGTCTGTTGCCCCTCAATCTAAAGGAGGCAGTGTAATGACGTAAACAAAGATCTAATGATGGGAACAGAAAAATCACGGAAACCGGTAATCTACACTCCTGGAAATGGAAAAAAGAACACATTGACACCGGTGTGTCAGACCTACCATACTTGCACCGGACACTGCGAGAGGGCTCTACAAGCAATGATCACACGCACGGCACAGCGGACACACCAGGAACCGCGGTGTAGGCCGTCGAATGGCGCTAGCTGCGCACCATTTGTGAACCGCCGCCGTCAGTGTCAGCCAGTTTGCCATGGCATACGGAGCTCCATCGCAGTCTTTAACACTGGTAGCATGCCGCGACAGCGTGGACGTGAACCGAATGTGCAGTTGACGGACTTTGAGCGAGGGCGTACAGTGGGCATGCGGGAGGCCAGGTGGACGTACCGCCGAATTGCTCAACACGTGGGGCGTGAGGTCTCCACAGTACATCGATGTTGTCGCCAGTGGTCGGCGGAAGGTGCACGTGCCCGTCGACCTGGGACCGGACCGCAGCGACGCACGGATGCACACCAAGACCGTAGGATCCTACGCAGTGCCGTAGGGGACCGCACCGCCACTTCCCGGCAAATTAGGGACACTGTTGCTCCTGGGGTATCGGCGAGGACCATTCGCAACAGTCTCAATGAAGCTGGGCTACGGTCCCGCACACCGTTAGGCCGTCTTCTGCTCACGCCCCAACATCGTGCAGCCCGCCTCCAGTGGTGTCGCGACAGGCGAGAATGGAGGGACGAATGGAGACGTGTCGTCTTCAGCGATGAGAGTCGCTTCTGCCTTGGTGCCAATGATGGTCGTATGCGTGTTTGTCGCCGTGCAGGTGAGCGCCACAATCAGGACTGCATACGACCGAGGCACACAGGGCCAACACCCGGCATCATGGTGTGGGGAGCGATCTCCTACACTGGCCGTACACCTCTGGTGATCGTCGAGGGGACACTGAATAGTGCACGGTACATCCAAACCGTCATCGAACCCATCGTTCTACCATTCCTAGACCGGCAAGGGAACTTGCTGTTCCAACGGGACAATGCACGTCCGCATGTATGCCGTGCCACCCAACGTGCTCTAGAAGGTGTAAGTCAACTACCCTGGCCAGCAAGATCTCCGGATCTGTCCCCCATTGAGCATGTTTGGGACTGGATGAAGCGTCGTCTCACGCGGTCTGCACGTCCAGCACGAACGCTGGTCCAACTGAGGTGCCAGGTGGAAATGGCATGCCAAGCCGTTCCACAGGACAACATCCAGCATCTCTACGATCGTCTCCATGGGAGAATAGCAGCCTGCATTGGTGTGATACGTGGATATACACTGTACTAGTGCCGACATTGTGCATGCTCTGTTGCCTGTGTCTATGGGCCTATGGTTTTGTCAGTGTGATCATGTGATGTATCTGACCCCAGGAATGTGTCAATAAAGTTTCCTCTTCCTGGGACAATGAATTCACGGTGTTCTTGTTTCAATTTCCAGGAGTGTATATGAATAAATGATGTTAGCGATCTTCGGAGCTGAAGGTTTATTCAGTGTTCACGTGTCTGTGCTACAGTCCTTAGCAGTAATAATGTCAGATGGGGTTAGTACGGCGAACGAGAGACTGAGTCTCAGTCCGCGAGCCACCTGCAGGGTCATTTGGAGGGGCGGACCCGCTGCCGCTGTTGGACTTGCGCCGCTGTGACGCGCGGACCTGTCCGGCTATCTGCCCGCGGGACCCTACCACCGGCGGCTTTAATTAAAATTTGCCAACTTCAGAACTGCCAGGAAATTGCGCTAGCGACCCAGCGCGGCGCGGCGCGGTGCGGCGCCGAACCTCGCCGGCCAAATTGGTATTGTGTCGCGCGTTCGCTGACAAATCGTGAACTTTAATTAAATTTACATACAGTGACTTCGGCACGCGCGGAGTGTCACGCTGCCTGCCGGTAGGATCCCGTCGGCCGCTCCTTCCCCACATCGGAAGCGCCCGTGGGCGGCGCCGCATCAGCTGGCGACCACGTGTCGAACCCCTCTGAGTCTGCCCACGTGTCCGAGTCTAGAGGGAGTATGTGCCCTCAGACCGCTGTGTACCGTCAAGCAGGGGGTAGGCTATTGCTCTGACTCAGGAACAAGCTATTAAAAATCTGTAGCTTTAGGACAGACAGGCCGGCCGTTGTGGCCGAGCGATTCTAGGCGCTTCAGTCTGGGACTGCGCGACCGCTAAGGACGCAGGATCGAATCCTGCCTTGGGCATGGATGTGTGTGATGTCCTTAGGTTACTTAGGTTTTAGTAGTTCTAAGTTCTAGGGGACTGATGACCTCAGATGTTAAGTCCCATAGTGCTCAGAGCCATTTTAACCATTTTTTTTTAGGACAGACCGTAGCATAAACACTGAAAAGCCAAAGAAGCCCCAGCGAGCAAGGGGACGTGCCTTGACACGACGTGGCATGGACTTGGCTAATTTCTGAAGTAGTGCTGGAGGGAATTGTCACCATGAATCCTGCAGGGCTGTCCATAAAACCGTAAGAGTACGAGGGGGTGGAGATCTCTTCTGAACAGCACGTTGCGAGGCATCCCAGATATGCTCAATAATGTGCACGTCTGCAAAGTTGGTCACCAGCGGAAGTGTTTAAACTTAGAGCAGAAGCCCCTGGAGCCACTCCGTAGCAATTATGGACGTGTGGGATATCGCATTGTTCTGCTGGAATTGGCCAAGTGCATCAGAATGCCCAGTGGACATGAAATGATGCATGTGATCAGACAGGGTGATGACGTACGTGTCTCCTGGCAAAGTCGTATCTAGGCGTAACGAGGGTCCCATATCACCCTACCTTCACCCGCCAAATACCGCCTCCACGAGCTTGAACGCTCCTCTGCTGACATGCAGGCTCCATGGATTCACGAGGTGGTTTCAATATCCGTACACACTCATCCGCTCGATACAATTTGAAACGAGATCCTTCCGACCAGGCAATATATTTTCAGTCATCAACAGTCTAATGCCGGTGCTCACGAGCCCAGGTGTGGCGTAAAGCTTTATCCCGTGCACTCATCAAGGGTACACGAGTGGGCTTTCGACTCCGAAAGCCCATGTCGATGAACTTTCGTTGAATGATTCGCACGCTGACATTTGTTGATGGCTCAGCATTAAAATCTGCAGAAATTTGTAGAAGGGTTACACATCTGTCCGGTTGAACGATTCTCTTCAGTCGTCGTTGGTCCAGTCTTTTTCCGGCATCAGCGATGTCGGAGATTTGATGTTTTACCGGATTCCTGATATTGAAAGTACACCCGTGAAATGGTCGCACGTAAAAATCCACTCTTCATGGGTACCTCGGAGATACTGTGTCCCATCGCTCGTGCGCCGTCTATGTCACTGCGTGCAAACTTACTCAAATCTTGTTAACCTGCCGTTGTAGGAGCAGTAAGCGACCTGACAATTGCGTCAGGCACTTGTTGTCGTAGATAGGCGTTGCCGACCGCAGCGCCATAGTCTACCTGTTTACATATTTCTGTATTTGAACACGCATGCCTATACCAGTTTCTTTGGCGCTCAGCGTACAGTGTGTTTCAATGGTTCAAATGGCTCTGAGCACTACGGTATTTAATATCTGAGGTCATCAGTCTCCTAGAACGTAGAACTACTTAAACCTAACTAACCTAAGGACATCACACACATCCATGCCCGAGGCAGGATTCGAACCTGCGACCGTAGTGGTCACGCGGTTCCAGACTGTAGCGCCTAGAACCGCTCGGCCACCGATGTACAGGGTGTCCCATTTTCTTGAGCACCCTAAATAGCTGTTTGTCCAGATCCAAATTACAAAATGTTTCAAGCTAATGTTCTTTAGCCCTCTGGGGGACATCAGTCACCTTGACTGCCTTCGTTATAGCTTTGTTTTTTACAAAGATATGAACAGCGGTATGACTGTTTTAAATGGCACCCTATATGTTTTATTAACTAATTCCCTCTCCTAGAGACCTATTCAAAAATGTATCACCATTCACTGAAACACAACCTTATTAATTACATAACGCAACACTGACGCTGAGGCTCCCAGCCCTTAGTGGAGGTACTCAGGATAATGGAACACATCCACGTGCTGACATTGACAGAGAACAAATATAAACATAAGTAGAAACCACAACCGTCATTCCTTCAACTGTCGTCAGTTGAAGAGCTGTGTGAATAGAATGTACACCAACGAAGAGAAGGTAGAAATGCTGCTCATCAATGGGGAATTTAAGTTAGCAGAATAGTAATTGAAATACTGTTTTATTGAGTACAGTAGTTTAGTCCTTTTAAATACTGCTGTGTAGTGTAGGCCTACAGTAAAGGCTTTCTTTCCTACAAACTGTATCGACATAACGTTTTCTTTTATTTTTATTGTTGTTGAAGGTAGGCGAAATGATATGCAGGCAGCGCAACTGAATAGAGAGCGATATTCTGACAAGAATGCACCATCCCGACGGATGTTTTCTCGTCCCGTTGCGACGCTTCAGGAAACGGGAAGTTTCAACCCACTTCAACGCAATCGTCGTAGCACTCGCGCCGACCAAGCTGCCGAAGTTAATGTTCTCGCTTCCGTTGCTATGAATCCGCATGTGAGCACACGACAGCTTGAACACGAGATTGGCATTCCTAAAACCAGTGTACATCGTTTTCTTACACGTCATTGGTTCCATCCTTCCTACGTACACCTACGTCAAGAATTGCATGGCAATTATTTCCAGGATCGTGTACAGTTCTGTCAGTGGACACAAAAGCAAATCCTCCGCAATCCGAACTTCTTCTCCGATGTTCTATTTACCGATGAATGTTCGTTCTCAAACCAATTACATATAAATACAAGGAAAATGCATTGTTGGTCCAGCGACAACGTAAGAAGTCTTAGACAGGTGGAACGTCAGCGTCAATGAAAAGTTAACGTCTGGTGTGGGATGCTTGTTACTACAATTATTAGCCCTTATTTCATCAATGGTAGTCTAACCGGCACAGCGCCTGCCAACTTCCTCAGACGGATTCTTCCTCTTCTTCTGAATGAAGTGCCGCTAAGAACTAGAATACTTATGTGACATCAACACGATGGATGTCCAGCACATAATGACTTGCGTGCACGTCGTATTCTGAACCGAAGGTATCCTGCCGTATGGATTGGTCGAGGACGAACAGCTACTTGGCCTCCTAGGTCTCCTGATTTTAATCCTCTAGCATTTTTTCTTTGGGGACACATTAGAGACGTTGTCTATCGCGATATTCTAATAACCCCAGAGGACGTGCTTACTTGTAATTCTCTTAGGCAGGCAACAGTGGAAGCAGTAAATAATTCTTTCATTCAACGAGTGCACCAGTGTATCAGTGTCCAGGGTCACAAATTTGAGTACCTTTGAATGTTCTGCTACTGGACAATGCTACAGGAGAGTCAAAATCAATTTTGTGTTATGTTTTTACTTGGTTTTCATTGCTTCTTCACGACTCTAGCAAGTTAACGAGTTTGTGATCCAGACCACAAAGTCAATATGGTGTTATGGAATCAACAATGTTGTGCTTCAGTGGATGCTACACTGTGATAAATTTTTGAATAGTTGTTTAGGAGAGGAAATGAATTACCTAATAAAAAATGCAGGGTGCCATTTAAAAACGTCATACCGCTGTTCATATCTTAGTAAAAAACAGAACTTGAACAAATACAATCATGCCGATTGATGTCCCCCTGACGGCTAATGAACATTTACTTGAAGCATTCTGTAATTTCCATCTGGACAAACAGTTATTTAGGGTGGTCAAGATAAATGGGACACCTATATACTGAGCAATGGTATGCGGACAGTCGCACGGAATGGCCACTCAGTTATAATCGCAATGTCACGGATGGCGTGGCCCCTCCCTCCGGAGGTTCGAGTCATCCCTCGGGCATGGGTGTGTATGTTGTTCTTAGCATAAGTTAGTTTAAGTTCATTTAAGTAGTGTGCAAGTCGTCCAGGGACCGATGACTTCAGCAGTTTGGTCCCTTAGGAATTCACACACATTTTAACATATGCGGTCTCCTGCTGAGGATAGCTTCAGCCGGGTGTCTCTCTGTGGAGGGATGGGAGCCCATTGAAGCTATCAGATAAAACCAGAGAAAATAATGATGTCGGACGCTTGGATCTGAAGCGTAGTCGATGTTCTATCACAAACAAACGTTTGGTTCGGATCGGGACTCTGAGGCCGTCAATGATTTCAAGAGTCTTCTGGTCCACGAAACATTACGCCACAAATGCTACTTTATGACGGGTTGGATTGTCTTGCAGATACAAATAAGAGTCGTCTCTTAACTGTATTGCTAGTGTACGCGGTACAAATGTTAATATACTGCCGTATTTAACGTTACCGAAGCGTAGCAGGGGAACTCCATCTCCTCCGCACTTCACTGTTGGCAATACACATGACCGCAGGTACCCTTCTCCACGCGTTCGCAAAACATAAACTCTTCCATCAGACTGGCACTGATGGTAGTGCGATTCCGCCACGCCAGAAGCTTCGCTTCCAGTCATCTACTGTCCTGTGGCGTCGCTGTTTACACTACGTAAAGCGTCGGTTAACAGTGTGTAAAATTATTGGCTCGTCGCTGACATAGAAGACCGCAAACCTTCTTTCCTTCCCGTCTGGGCAAGCTGTGTGGTGGCTAGAGTACATGTAAAGCTTAGTGGGACAGGATAAATGCTAGCTACAATAATGTCGATAATTCGATTGTAATATTGGCATTTTAATTTAATATCCCCCACAACTGACAAAATTTACAAAAAAAGTGAATTCCTTTGTCCACTCCCACACTGCTGAGAATGGCACATTAACAATTTACAGTTACGAGCCCCTATTACTGGCAGCTACGTTGATAAATATTCGGCACCTCGCAAGGATAACTACCAGATCAAAAATATTAGGTAAGTTAATATAATTGCCTAGGCTTCCGCGGCCGGAGTCAATCGACATAAAAGTGGGTCTAATGGTGACCCAGAAGAAGGTCACTGCAATCGTGGCCGAAACGTTGGTTTTTCTCCAGCAGCAGTAGTTTTGACATTATGACGCGGTACCAAACCCAGGAAACTTAAATGTCGGTTAGGTAAGTTGGAAGTGGTTACGCGTTGGTGAAAATCTCGCTTCTGAGCACACAAAGAGCTCTAGACGCAGAACTCTGCTCTGAACACGCGTTGGTGCAGTGCTGCGATACAGACCGTATATCTCCCTTCGAAGACGAAGGCCAAGACGCGCTCTCCAAGCCAGTACCACTCGATGGCTGAAAGCGAAGTCCTCTCTCTCCACAATTCTCCCGTCTCCCACGCGCACGAAAACGCGGCCGAACAATACTCGGTTTCGGCCAATGTCGAACGCTCTATCATCGCCAAAATCCCTTCAACGGCATTTCTGAGATCTCCTCAATGATCGAGTAGATCATAACGCTCCTAGGCAAACGAAATTCCCGTCTTCGCCACGTTTTGCCCAAGACAGTTGGCTCCGGATGCCGGGCTATCCCCGAAAGCGCCGTATTGTCCCGCGTTTCCGGTGACCGCTACCTGCCGCCCACGGCGGCCCGGCAAGCTACGGCCAGCTGCAGACTTAATATTCCACGATTCTCAACTTCCGCCACTTTTCACCAACGCTTTAAGTTAGTGACTTTTCATGCAGACATGCAGGGAATGCTGTTCGAGAGTTCCTCATATTTATCATAATTCAGTAGAGTCATGATCTGACGCCCTTTCTCGTCCCTTTATTATTAATAGTAATGTTGGTAAGCTAACGTGTGAGTGGCCATGTCCTGGTACCTTACAAGTGACTAAAGATAAGTGTGAGTTATGAGGAGCTGCTCGTCCATTTTACCCCATTACGTCTAACTCCCTACACAGTCGTTATGTTAGATGGCCTGCTGGTAACACTTTGGAACTCGTGCTTGTTTCCTTCCGTTGATTTCCTGAGATGTTTTATGTGACGTCGCCTAGATTTGATTTAGTTTTAATTGTCGGTTCGTGTTTTCACTTTACACGACTTGGGCAGATCCGGAATGGTGAAATGTCCTTGATGGATTTGTTATTCAGGTGACATCCAGAGACCAACAGACGTTCGACGTGGCTGAGCTCGCCTGATCCCGTCCACTGTTACTGCTTCTCTACAGACATTATATCCTCGCCTCATTTTCTACCGGCGGGTCCGCCTCTCTTATCGACCGGTTAGTTGCGCATTACATATGGCTGTCCAGATACGGGGAGTTTCAAAATGAATGTAGGGGCTTTTAAGCTTTTTATAAATAATACATCAAAAGAAAGAACAACTCAGACAGTTTATTCTTAGAAGTGTTGAACGTGAGCGCCATTCGACGTACATCGAGCCGATGGGGGAGTTCTTCCTAAACAGTCAACAGTGTGGCTGCAGTAATCGGTGCAGTAATGCTTTTTCTAAAGTTGGGTAGATCAGCAGGCATCTGAGGTACACACACGTAATCCTTCATGAACTCGCAAAGGTAAAAATCGTACGGCGTCAGATCGTATGTACGTACAGGTCATGGGAGACAAGCTCTGTCATCTGGCACCATAAGCCAGAGAGGTTTGGTGAATTAGCTATCCAACTTCGACCCTTCTCCTTGGTTCTGCCCACTGGACTTGGCAATTATTTGCTCTGCGCCTAGCTCAAAAACATCATCCACGTTCTGTCAATCGACCAAGTTTCTCTCGGGTTCCAAATGGATGACCTTGTCATGCATTTGTTCGACTGCGGCCATCTGCTTAGGATAAGTATTGATTAATACGAGATCATTCACTCGATTGCGTAAGTGATTAAGTTAATCAAGTTTGTTGACATTGTATGCCATGAGATACATGAACTGCAGAAATTTTTTTATGTTGGAGATTGAAAAGTCATGAAGTCAGGATCGCACTTGAAATCTTGTTTATTTGGATGGTTTACTAGTTTCGGGTAACAATCTTCAGTCCACAAAACATTCTTAATTAGCGTTGGTACCATTACGAAAATGATCTGAAGATGGCTAGACTGTTAGCTGAGACTAGTAATTTGTCCAAATAACGAAGATTTGCTGTCTTGACTTCCTAGGTTTCGAATCCGTAACATTATGAACTGAGTTGAACATGGATTCCTAATACGTGATTGCAGATGGAGACAGTGCCCTGCAACAATTCAGTGGCTTGCAGTCAACGAAGCCACAGACTGAAGGGGCATAACTTACCTGGCCCACAGCTTTAGGAGTAACGATAAGACCACAGTTCAGTGCAGCCCGCAACCATCATTCCATCTCCGAAAAGCTGTCCTGTGTTTCTTCGCACTCGAAGTCCGTCTCCAGTCCATGACCCTTCATCTCTTGATCATACACTGGTAAACCAGAATCAATACACATAGAATAAGTAAATTTTATTTATTCTGTCACTGCTCAGGTTCAGAACCCTGCCACTCAAGTGTAACAATGCTCTGCTCCCACTGAAGCGGTAGGGAGCTGGTGTGGCTGTGGGTGCTAATGTATTGGGGTTACAAAATTATGTACACTTGATCAGCAGTTTACTATCAAAACAAGTCATTGCTCCTTACAGAAATGGGATACACAGTACAATAGTGAAAGCACGAGTGACTATTGAATAACAGTTGAAGATAAGGCCCACGTCATCAATAAATACAATTCTTGAACGCACAAACGCAAGTTGGCAATTTTAAAAAAAATAAAAAGTGAGATCACCACATGTTGGTGGGTCCAACACAAAATCATCAAAATATTTTAAATTACTTAGAATTATTAGGAAAGATTTATCAGTTGGCATATAGCGTTACCTGTTAACGTTTACATATCAAGAACATCAATTGTTCAAACCAACAGCTTCACTTAGCAACACCACAAACGCCTTAAGCTCCAGTGACTGGCATTGTAACCATTGTTTACAGCCAAGAGTTGTTTGTAATTCTTTTCCATTCTTTTCTTTCCTGGACGGAGTATTTTTAGTCTGTTTAATGTGTGTCGTAGGGCTGCTAATTTTGGATTTTGTGGGTGCTTGGATAAGGCCAGTATAATTGTGTCTTTGGATTCAGGATTTCTGAAGAGGCCGCACGGGATTAGCGAGCGGTCTAAGGCGCTGCAGTCATGGACTGTATGGCTGGTCCTGGCGGGGGTTCGAGTCCTCCCTTGGGCATGGGTGTGTATTTGTCCTTAAGATTATTTAGGTTAAGTAGTGTGTAAGCTTAGGGACGGATGACCTTAGCATTTAAGTCCCATTAGATCTCACACACTTTTGAACATTTTTGAACATTTCTGAAGACGTTAGTTGTCTGCGTGTTGATGTCATTTTTTATTGTTGTACCCAAGAAATGTGAACTAATTACTGTTATGTATACTGTCTATGTCCGTGTGAAGCGTATCTATTTTCTCTGTTAGTTCATCTATTATACGGATTACATCTTCAACGTATTGTACCAGGAAACAACTTTGTATCCTATTTTTTGACACATGTGCGCGCGCTCGCACACACACACACACACACACACAAGACAAATGAACATATTTCAAATCACACGTACACAACAAAAACCAAAGAGGAAAGATAAACTCATAACAACAGTTGGCAACATTACAAACAACAAACCCAAACAGATTCTACACACAGGTAAAAGTGCAAGTGAATTGATGCAATAAATGTGAATGAAAAATGCCGAAAGTCGGATGTGTGGAGCATAGGGGCCGAGAAAATACATCTACAGGACAACGTACATGGACTAGCAACGTAGGAATTATAACACCAAAAGATAAATTAACGTCATGATAATTATGCTGTGAAAGTGGTTTCTGACATAAGAAAAATTCAACACCAAGGAAAGTGTAAGAGAATAACATACATACTTGTAATTATTGCATAATATGCATAGGTGCCTGAGGCCGCGCGGCTCCCTCCACCCCCCCCGCCCCCTCCCCCCCCCCCCCCCCCCCCCGGCCCCGGCGGAAGTTCGAGTCCTCCCTCGAGCCGGCCGCGATGGTCTCGGTTAAGGCGCTCAGTCCGGAACCGCGTGATTGCTACGGTCGCAGGTTCGAATCCAGCGTCGGGCATGGATGTGTGTGATGTCCTTAGGCTAGTTAGGTTTAAGTAGTTCTAAGTTCTAGGGGACTGATGTTAAGTCCCATAGTGCTCAGAGCCATTTGAACCATTTGGGTGTGTGTGTTGTCCATAGCCTAAGTTAAGTCCGCTTAAGTAGTGTGTAGGCTTAGGTACCGGTGACCTACAAATTTCCACATACATATATGGATAAACATGAATTACAGACCAATGAAGATGCTTCGTAAACAAAAGAAGCGAAACTGCCTTTCATTTAGTTTTCAAGGACGAAAAATACTTCCAGGAATTCCTTAACAGTAATGAATATTATACGCATCTGATTTTAATGTCTCTACCATCGTCGTTGCTGAGAGTCTTGCAACCTCAGATTTCAGAGTTCCTGAGGCTGCACGATACTGGTGTTGATTTTTCATACAAGGTATGTGATTGTTTTCGGCATTTTTCACTCAGTCATCAGATGTCTCTCGGAAACCAACTACATTTTTATCGTTTCTATGAAATACGTCCATGCACGGGCAGCCGATTACCATCGGTATCCTGCAACAACATTTTACGACACAGATTCAATCGCGTGAATTTACTCGAAGATTTTTATTTAATTTTTTGATATTTATGAAACACTTAACAGACTGTGAACCCTACCGATCACAACTGGCTTTCTCCTAGATAGATTTGATGATCGAATAAGTATTCCAAAGTCGGCACGTGTGTTGTACGAATAGTCGACTTCAGTAAAGTGGAGTCTGGGAAAGTTTGTAGTCTTCTAAATAATAAAGTTATATGCAACACCTTGCTGTTTGCTGTTACGTTCTCTGTTACCCGTTTGAGGCAGAACACAGAGGGTAATTATAAAGTGCATGAAACAGTTAAAGAATCACTGCAGGTAAATGGCTGAACATAAATTAAACGTTGTGTGAAATATAGATTCTCAATTTTCTTTTTGATCGTAGTACCAACAGGTTAATCTGGAAAACAGCCAGAGGTTCCAGCGGCCGTAGTTGCTGAAAATGCCGGCGAACCAAGCAGAGAAATTAACATTTTATACTGTTACAGTCACTGGCGTAAATATGATGTCTTTTACAAGTAGAGAAAGCATTTTGTGTGCTAGAATTTTCTCGTTGTCAATCAGTAGCGCATGTCCACAGAGCTTTTCGTGGCAACTTTCACAAGACATCACCAGCTTACAGCAACGCAGTGAAGCTGTACAAGAAATTCGAGGAGGGCGTTGGTTTGTGCGATGCAGAACGTTGACGCCTACTGGGCGCGTCAGAACAGTCAGTGGACCATTTGAAGGACATGGCATTACAAAGTCCCACAACGTCTACATATTGACATGGAACTGAACTGAACATATCTCAGCCGACGGTGAGGAAAACTCTTCGTAAGCGATTAAGAGAAAAGCTGTAACAATTGCCGCTTCAGCAAGCCGTAAAACATGGTGACAATCCACACCGACCGCAGTTCAAGACTCTTTATGGAGAACCACCTTGAAAGTTATTACTTCACAACTAAATTAATCTTTAATAACAAATTCACTTTTTATCTTTCGGGAAAGATCAATCGACATAACACAAGAACATAGGGGACAGAGAATCACCGTACAATTTCCAAACACTGCCAGAGTTCCTGGAAAGTCAAAGTGTTCTGTGTCGTGTCTGAAAAGACTGTCCGTGAAGCTTTCTTCTTCGCTGTGAGAAGTGTCAGTATCGTCAACTATCTCGCCGTGCAGCAACTGTTACTCATGCCACAACTAGAAATCAGTAATTACAGGGATTTCATCTTTCAACAAGAAGGCACCCATACACATTTCCACAGTTGTTTACTTGAATGTGACGTTGCCATCTAACTGGATAGGTGTGTTGCCACGACCTCCCCGGTGCTACTCGAATGGTCACTACAGTCACTAGACATGAAGTATTGAGATTTGTTCTTGTGTAGTTACTTCAAGAATAGAGTTTATGTTCCATCTCTACTAAAAAATCACGAACACTTGCGACGCAACGCAGTAGCTGTTTTTACCGTCACTACTGATATGTTGGGTCGGGTAGGGCTGAATTTGACTACCGATTAGATGTACGCACACAAGAAAAATTTGTAAACATTGGAAAGAAACTTTGAGTTTGTCTTTCCCGTACTGTATCGTTTGATGTGTTGTTGTTGCTTGTTTGGGTTGCATTTTTCTATATGACTAGTCAAGCCAATGGCAGCACGGCATCTCTTGCCGCAATTGTCACAAGTGTATCTGGCTGCTGAGGCAGGAGCAGTGGTAGCATTGGGAAGCTTGTTCTCCGTTAATCTGTCTAACAAGCCTTCATCATGCTTCGACATTCCAGATGATATATCATCACGCCACTCTCGTCTCATGCTAGCCCGTGCCTCCCACCTGTTTGTGTCGATTCCAAAGCTCTCCATATCTCGTTTACAGGAGTCCTTGAACCTCAATACAGGACGTTCTACAGGTCTTTTGGCTATAGAGATCTCTCCAAGCATCACCTCACGTGGTAATCTGTAAGGTTCTGTACGGTGCACGTGTCCCAGCCAGCGGAGTCGTCTCTGCTTCAAGATAGCTGAAATACTGTTGCAGTTAGTTTTAGATAGCACTGCTTTGTTGGTCGCTCGGTCCTTCCACGTTACTCCGAGGATGGATCTCGGGCACCACATGTAGAAAGCATTAAGGCGTCGTTCTTGTTTGGCACAGGTAGTCCATGTTTCCGATGCATACAAAAGAATGTTGAGGACGCAAGCTTGATATACAAGAATGTTGGTGGTCAAAGAGAGTTTGTTGCTTTTCCAAACACATGTAGAGAGTTTGCCAAAAGTTGTCGCAGCTCTTCCAATGCGAACATCAATTTCCTTGTCAACAGACATGTTTGATTCTATAGTAGATCCAAGATAGCAGAAATTGTCTACGACTTGCAGAGTAGTGCCGTCTAGTGTAATATTCGGCTTTGTGTTAGTACCGTGAACCATAATTACGGTCTTACTGCTGTTTACACTCATCGAGAATAGGTGGCATGCGTGACTAAATCTTGATACTAGTTCATGCAGCTCTTCTGCGGAGTTGGCAACAATTGCACCATCACCAGCATACAGGAGTTCACGAGCGACTGTCTCGTAGCCCTTTGTCTTACTCTTCAGAAGACTAACATTGAAAAGTCTTCCATCTTTCCTAGTATGCAGATGTACTCCAACATTGCAATTCTCGAAAGCCACTTGGAGCAGACTCGAGAGGAAAATTCCAAAAAGTGTAGGTGGCAACACACAGCCTTGTCTTTCGCCACAGTTCATACTGAATGGTTTAGATGTATTGCCATCGAAGATTACAGAGCCACGCATATTCTCATGGAAAGATCTTATTAAAGACAGCAAAGTTGGGGGAAATCCAATTTCTTTTCCAGTATGCTGTAGAGTCCCTCCCTACTGTCGGTGTCAAAGGCTTTGTTGAGGCCCATAAATGCCACATACACTCCTGGAAATGGAAAAAAGAACACATTGACACCGGTGTGTCAGACCCACCATACTTGCTCCGGACACTGCGAGAGGGCTGTACAAGCAATGATAACACGCACGGCACAGCGGACACACTAGGAACCGCGGTGTTGCCTGTCGAATGGCGCTAGCTGCGCAGAATTTGTGCACCGCCGCCGTCAGTGTCAGCCAGTTTGCCGTGGCATACGGAGCTCCATCACAGTCTTTAACACTGGTAGCATGCCGCGACAGCGTGGACGTGAACCGTATGTGCAGTTGACGGACTTTGAGCGAGGGCGTATAGTGGGCATGCGGGAGGCCGGGTGGACGTACCGCCGAATTGCTCAACACGTGGGGCGTGAGGTCTCCACAGTACATCGATGTTGTCGCCAGTGGTCGGCGGAAGGTGCACGTGACCGTCGACCTGGGACCGGACCGCAGCGACGCACGGATGCACGCCAAGACCGTAGGATCCTATGCAGTGCCGTAGGGGACCGCACCGCCACTTCCCAGCAAATTAGGGACACTGTTGCTCCTGGGGTATCGTTGAGGACCATTCGCAACCGTCTTCATGAAGCTGGGCTACGGTCCCGCACACCGTTAGGCCGTCTTCCGCTCACGCCCCAACATCGTGCAGCCCGCCTCCAGTGGTGTCGCGACAGGCGTGAATGGAGGGACGGATGGAGACGTGTCGTCTTCAGCGATGAGAGTCGCTTCTGCCTTGATGCCAATGATGGTCGTATGCGTGTTTGGCGCGGTGCAGGTGAGCGCCACAATCAGGACTGCATACGACCGAGGCACACAGGGCCAACACCCGGCATCAAGGTGTGGGGAGCGATCTCCTACACTGGCCGTACACCTCTGGTGATCGTCGAGGGGACACTGAATAGTGCACGGTACATCCAAACCGTCATCGAACCCATCGTTCTACCATTCCTAGACCGGCAAGGGAACTTGGTGTTCCAACAGGACAATGCACGTCCGCATGTATCCCGTGCCACCCAACGTGCTCTAGAAGGTGTAAGTCAACTATCCTGGCCTGCAAGATCTCCGGATCTGTCCCCCATTGAGCATGTTTGGGACTGGATGAAGCGTCGTCTCACGCAGTCTGCACGTGCAGCACGAACGCTGGTCCAACTGAGGCGCCAGGTGGAAATGGCATGGCAAGCCGTTCCACAGGACTACATCCAGCATCTCTACGATCGTCTCCGTGGGAGAATAGCAGCCTGCATTGCTGCGAAAGGTGGATATACACTGTACTAGTGCCGACATTGTGCATGCTCTGTTGCCTGTGTCTGTGTGCCTGTGGTTCTGTCAGTGTGATCATGTGATGTATCTGACCCCAGGAATGTGTCAATAAAGTTTCCCCTTCCTGGGACAATGAATTCACGGTGTTCTTATTTCAATTTCCAGTAGTGTATAATGGCACTCTGTGTTCGCGACACTTCTCTTGTAGTTGGCGCTAGGTGAATATCATGTCACTTGTGGATCTGCCAGTTCGAAATCCACACTGTGACTCAGGGTAGATCCGAGCAGCCAAGGTTTCCAGTCTGTTCAGGACTATCCTTGCATGCGCCTTTCCAGCAATGATGAAGAGAGATATTCCTCTATAGTTGTTACAATTACCTCTGTCGCCTTTTCCCTTATAGATTGTTACTATATTTGCATCTCGCATGTCTTAAGGTAATGTGCCTTCTTCCCAGCACTGCAGTAGGATTTGACACAATATTGGCAAAACGCAGTCAAGTTTGATGATTTCTGCTGGTAAGTTATCACGGCCTGTACTCTTGCCTAGCTTTAGACTTTTAAGTGCGAGCTTTAATTCGTCAACAGTGGGAGGATCATCAAGCTCAGACATAACTGGGTAAGTTGCTAAAGTACGCAGAGCTTCTGAAGAAATGTTGACCTCTTCTGAGTATAGTTTAGCATAGTGCTACACCCATCTATCTAGCTGCTGGTTTTTTGTTGTTGATTGGGTCTCCAATTAGATCTTTTATTGCAGCGAACTATCTACTTGTTGGTCCAATGGCCATTTTGATGCCTTGATACATGCCACTATAATCTCCTTTGTCCCGGCAGATCTGAATAGCTTTACAAAGGTCGGTCCAATACCTATTTGCGCAATGGCAAGAAACTCGTTGTAGATCTGCTTTGCACGCCTTGTATTCAGCTACTGATCGTTGGTCTTTAGGATTATTCATAACCTGTAAATGAGCATTACGTTTCTTGTCTATATATGGACGCAGCTCACTTTTACATTCAGTAACCAGTCACTATGAGTCCTACCCTGCATCCCAAATGATCCGTTAGCTGCCTGCAATTTTTCATAGAAATTATAATTACCCTGTACTATCCATCGATGATCTATTTGTCTAAGTCCCATCAGGTCTCCCAGAGCTTTTGCTGATTTATTCATTTTTATGATTCTTCCGTACAGCGCACTCACAGAGGACGTGAAACATATTACCATACACTTTTTGAATTCTTCCATTTATTTATGTATTACGTTTTAAAATCCAATTTACATTTCTTAAGGACTTCCTCTCCATTCATAGGGCTGTTAGCCTTTTTCATAGAATACCACTATAGGGGAATTCCTTGTAACCTCTATATATGTTGCTCCAATTTTTACCAGATCCTACTTTGGGCTGTACTTATGTAGTGAAAGATTCAGCGAAAGCCCCAAAACGGGTGTCAGCTGTGTAGTGATAGAGTCTTTCAAGTTGAAGTTTGCTAGTTTATGAATTATAAGTTACTTACAGTCGAATGTGGCAGATGTATGTTAATACTCAGGAAAAGTGCTAGCTGTGCCAACTGCAGGGAAGTAGATGTAGGGTTATTCATATCTCTAGGGCTTCAGAACACGAAGAGATAGCGAATATTGATAAATATCAGTAGATAAAGCAATCCTCCACATATCAATCCCTAATATACGCCGTCACGTGATTATACTAGGAGGATGGTGTGACAGAACGTGTAAAAATAATTCAGGGAGCGCACGAAAACATGGAAACAACACAAACACAGCATTTAACCATGCCTAATACGACGTAGGAAAATCGTTGGCATTTAAAATAACTTTCAGTCTTCTCAGAATGGATAAATACAAATGCCTTCCGATTTTCAAGGCAGTCTTATAAATGTCCAAAATAAAAGGCACCACGCATTCATACAATTGATTCGCCTACATGGGAAATGGATCCTCCTCCTTCACTGAAGATGCCCAAGTACGTGTGACCCCCTGCGCGAATCTCAGAGTTGCAAGCGTGGAGGAAATGGACAGTGGCTGCAGGTAGTTGGGGCTGGGTGGGAATGTGGGTCGACCGTGAGCCGTGTGGAGATAATCCATGGAACTGCGGTAACACTATGTCACAGTGGTAACGTACCAGAATAGTAAGAAGATCTAGAGTCCGAATCCCGGTACAGTACACATTTTCAACATCAGTAACGTCTTTCCTTTTCTTTCTCCGTCCCCTCCCTTCCACCTTCTATTTACATAGGATTATGTCATTATTCTTGCGAAATAGTGGCAAGTTCAGGTAATGATCATGAAGGTGGACAGCGATGGCGCGCCCTTCTCTCCAAACTAGACAGCAAAGGCTCATTATATTGAGATCTAATGACAGTGGTGGCTGGGGAAGATGCTACAATTCATCCTCTTGCTCACAAAAACAGTCGTGTAAGATGGGAACAGGAGTTCTGTCGTCCTCGAACACAGCATCACCATAGATGAATAAATATTTCACTATGGGATGAACCTGATCAGCCAAAATGGTCCCATAATTCTTGACTGTAACTCAACCCTGTAAAGTAACTATGGGGCCAATGAAACATCTCATGCCTTAAGGGCAAGACAAGAACATTAATTTAAGAGATGTTGATTCTCGGCTGAAGGCCAAATATCAGTCAAATAACTAAAACCCAAACAGGAAAATAACTGTGTAACACACAAGGAACGGCGCTCAGAAGTTTCCAAAGGTCGGCCTGAGGTTGTAACACTAACACCCGTTTAGGTGAGACAGGCACCCTGTCCAATGACCTCTTAATCTTTGGGAAACCCAACCGACAGAAAGCCGACCGACCAATCAACAAAATAAGTTCCGCTGCACGCAACCAGTAAAACGACTACAAGATTTCAGTACAACGACACACCAACAACGCCTCAGCTGTCGAACTACACGCCGCTCTGGATAGCAACAACACGACGAGGAAAATACACTGCCGAAAACTATGTCAACGACCAGGGCAGGTAACCGGAACGTCAACGGCCACAGGGCAGAAGATACAACTGGCCAACTTCAATAACAGGGAATAAATTAAGTTAAACTCCACAGGAAGACGGCTGGAATCTTAACCGACTTCAATACATGCACGTTGTTGCTCGGGGGAATATCCCAAAAGCGACAAGCAGGATCAAACGAAGAACAGTTATCAGTTCAGGCTCGATAGCAGGTCGAGTGAGGATTCAACTTCCATGTCCAAGATCGGTGGGTGACGAACTTAATAGCACCCGCAACCAGCACCTCACAGTCCAACCCCCCATGCACACCGCCAGCGGCCCCAGCCAGAGTATGCGCGGTGGAGACTTCCCTGATGCTCCACGCCAACCGACCGACTGGTCACACACCGCCCTGCCGGAAACTATATCCAACACACCAAAGATAGTACAGCAGTACTAGTATCGATACACGCTGCTGCTGACACTCACGGAGAGGACACAACATTATCGCGATAACCACAGGTTGCAGCCAAGGTTTAACCCAAGACAAGCATGACTCGAGGCAGCCACAGCTTAGCACCATAGTTCAGTTTTTATGGCTCTACGTTCTCCTGTTACGGGCGTCAGCATTACTGATGAGTGGTTTAACATTCCAGCTCACCCTGCAATTGGAGCTTCTTTGGTGTTGTCTTGCTGCTAAAATGGATTCCGAGACCTACATTCAGCTCTGCGGTAACTTTTGTAGCCATTTTTCGTCACAATCCTCTTCAATGATTGTCTTACGGTCAATGAACACACACTTCCGTCCATGTTGTGACACAGCGGATAATATTTGTCCTCATTACCTGCAACGGTTCAAGTCTTCGATACATTGGGTCCTGAAACACTTGGGCTACCTTGGTTGCGGCTGCACATACCATACGAAGACCGAGAATATGCACTTGTTTGAAGTGACTTAGCTGCAAGTCAGTGCACTCACAACTTCACAGGACACTGTCCTGACGATGACTGACACATGGAACGTACTGAGGACGCTGCACAGGTGCCATTCGTGGTGCAATAGAACAGCGCAACCTGGAGGGTTAGCCAGCATCTGCAGCTATGTTCAAGCATGGATTCCTTGCGGTGTTTCCGTAATTTTTTCCAACCCCTGTATCCGCTCTGTATCGCCGTGGCGAAGAAGTTCGCACCTACAGACAACCAATCCGGTGAATAGACTTCCAAAGCGAGTTGCTGACATGCCTTCCCAGGCAATTTACTTCAACAACCTGCTCGCACATATTGATGTTTGATGCGTAACAGACGATACTCTCATTGAGCACCGTTAATGTGAGTAAAATCTTGGAGGATTGCTCTGTCCACTGGTATGTCCATATTTTATGATGTTCGGTAGTTCTAGCAGAGTCCGCTTCTAAAACTACCAACAACCCTGTAGATTATATCGAAAACTTTTATTTTCTTATCTTCGCTAATGAAAAAATAATATTAGACGTAAAAAAAGACAATCGAAGTGCTGCGGATTTTGCAATGAATATTGGGTATCCTTGTTTCACTGAATCCGAATCTGTATCTGATTTTCCTATATAAGCTGAATTTTTTAAGGTAGATTATGTTTTTTAAATTAACTTATAGCCGGAAACTTCTACGCGAACTTATGCACGAGAATCTTTCATTATTTTAATTTTATGTTTCCTTGCTTATTGTAATGTTACATTGCACTGTGTGAAATTAAATATAAAGAATAAATTTTTTACCATTTTTTGTCGTGGAATGTGGAGTATCAGTTCTTCGGGACGAGGTTGCCTGTGATCCTTGGTGACTTCTGCTATGTATGTTGTGAATAAACTTCATTGAAAAATAGATCATCATTAACGTAGGGAAGCAAACATGTTTGGCTTACTCCGATATTGATCTTGGGGACCAAGATAAGCCCGGGGCTCCCCAAAACGTTTGTAAAGCTTGTGTGGAGGGTCTTCGAAAGTGGAGGAAAGGGACAAAGAGAAATTTGAACTACATCTACATCTGCTTGGATACTCTACAAATCACATTTAAGTACCTGGCAAAGGGTTCATCGAACCACCTTGACAACTCTCTATTATTCCAATCTCGTATAGCGCGCGGGAAGAATGAACAACCTTATCTTTCCGTACGAGCTCTAATTTTCCTTATTTTATCTGGGTGATCTTTGCTCCTTATGCAGGAAGGTGTCAACAAAATATTTTCGCATTCGGAGGAGCAAGTTGGTCATTCGAATTACCTGAGAGGATTCCGTCGCAATAATGATATCCAGCCCAAATCCTGTATAATTTTTATGACACTTTCTCCAATATTTCTCGATAATACAAAACATAATGCCTTTCTTTGGACTTTCTCGATGTACTCCGTCAGTCCTATCTGGTAACGATCCCACACCGAGCAGCAGTATTCTAAAAGAGGACGGAAAAGCGTAGTGTAGGCAGTCTCCTTAGTAGGTCTGTTTCATTTTCTAAGTGTCCTGCCAATAAAACGCAGTCTTTTGGTTGCATTCTCCACAATATTTTCTTTGTCTTCCTATCAATTTAAATTGTTCGTAATTATAATACCTATGTATTTAGTTGAATTTACGGTTTTTAGATTAGACTGATTTATCGTGTAACCGAAGTTTAACGAGTTCCTTTTAGCACTAATGTGGATGACCTCATACTTTTCGTTATTTAGGGTCAACTGCCACTTTTCGCACCCTTCAGATATCAAACGTTTGAGTAAACATGGAAATAACCATACCCAATATCCGTTGATGGGGGAGGGCGGAGTGGGGAGTGGCCCTCCCCCTTTGTTCTTAACTTAGGAAGAGGACAAAAATACAGTGTAATAAAGTAGTTTTATTTCTAGGAAATGTAGGTTTCTAACAGGGTCAGAACTAGAACTGTTTATGGCTACTTAGAAATAGCCTTTCGTCTTCCAAAATACAGTGCCGGAAAAAGAAAAATTAGTCCACCTGGAAAGACGACGCCGATTTCATCCACTGACAGCATATGCCATCTGATAGCAGCTGAGCTGGTGAGCGTTCCAGCGTGGAAGTCCGCCAACAGGTAACGTAGATGCACAGCCTTCAGAGCATGAGCTGTGTCTAACCATTCATAGAGAATGCTCACAGTCAGAAGGGTCAGTATGGTGCTGACGTCTGAAGCAAGCAAGCAACCACGCCGCAGAAATTCACTTGTACGTCCTGTAGCCAAATCAGGGAGTTCGAAGGGGTCAGATCGTGGCCTTCCGAGGAGCGGGATGGTACTTTCGGAGAACTGCTACGTAAACTGGACGTGCTGAGTCAGTTGTGCAACGAAGCTGGTGTCAGTGGCCTCATGAACGTCCTCACACTCGTAGAAGAGTTTCTGGACTTCCACACAGCACAGACGCCCGCAAGTATCGTCGCATTGTAAAGGCAGCAGTGGCAGATCGTACAGCTACCACGGCACTGATAACACAGCTTGTGAGACCAGACGTGTCATTGCGAGATGTTGCGAACTAGAGCCGTGGCGGCACATGTCGATAGTGCCACTCTGGTGGTTTATCTTTCCTGCCGCGGCCAGGGCGGTAAGCAGCGCACTCTGGGTCCTACGCGAGGAGTAACGAGATGAGGTCCTGTGGGGGGTGTGCTTCGGGACGTGGTGGAAGACGGTTGTCGGGTTGACGCAGCGAGTGTGGGACCGGACTTATCGCATGGAGATATACAAGTTGGCTCTGAACGGAAGGCGCCGTAGCAAGCAGTGGGAAGCGGACGTCCTGTAATTTGTGTGAAGAAGTAACGATTTTTGCTGTGGATGTTCCAGTGGTTTCCGAGAGTTGCGGTGGCTTTTTTCGGAGAAGAGAATTCGTAAGAGCTTGTGTCTACGCTCTTTTCCGTACGGTGTTGCTGCATGCCGTTACAAACGGGTGAAAATCAGGCGCTTGTATTGACTATACGGGAACAGGTGATGTAAAATTACATTTGTGATTGAGTCTAACTTGTACTGTGACAATTTAGAGGCAAAAACAGTGGTGGTTTCATTAGCTCTGGATCTTTGCTATGCAACTAAGGGAGTCAGTTACTTGGGGTAACTGAGGGTGCACCATTATGTTGGTCTAAGTGATACGTTCCCCACGTTTTGTCTATGGCCTTGCGAATCGAAATCGTGGGCGAGTACAGGTGTGACTAATTTGCTATTGTATTGATGGTTATGTTGTAAAGACCTCTGGTGTTTTAAATCACGCGCTGATTTGTAGCCAATCTAAGCGGAAGTTACCATTGCTACTTGCTGATGTGCCACTGTCCTTATGAGTGGCGTTGTTTGTCTTTTGACTGTGGGTATGCTCACGTTTAAAAAAAAATTACGGCTACTATTCATAAGGGTTGTCTAGTAAGGAAATTGCTTAAGCTTTTATTATATGCTGATCTGTTTGCCAATCACATTGGCTTTCTATGCAGTAACTGAAGGAATGTGTATGGTGGTTCAAGATTGTAGGCTGACTAGTATTTGAACTGGTGTTGAGGTTAAGGGCGAGATCAGCATACCGCAAACCCGCACGCTGCACGTGGTTAAATGTTCCGATATTGGGGAGCCGGCTCTCTGTTCTTGAATTTTGTAAGGATACATCATGAGTGCATCGCTGTAGTTTTTCGCATGCTAAATTGCGGGATGTCGGGCCGTCCTAGAGCTAGACTTGTGGTGTGTGTTATGTTGAAAGGGATTTAACTGTACCAAACTTAAGAGAGCTTTTAGTTTGTTTTAGGTCTGTACATGGAATGATGTTGATATTTTGTCGATCGCGGCAATAACTTCCTATGTAGAGAGATCGTCTGAGGGACTTGTACTGTTGCAGTGCAGTCCATTTGAAGCGCGGTGCTTAAAACTTGGGTCTGCAGCTCCCTGATGTTGTATATTACTGTTTAATCATAATGTCTTGGATGTAATATGGTTGCTGAGGATTATGTAATTTTGATCGCTGGTTCATTAAAGGAAGTATTTCGTTTAAAATATGTGCTCGGTCAGAGCTTATTTAAATATGATTTTAATTCATCATTCAAATTTTATAGTCTTGCTTTCTTAAAAGGCTTACAGTTAAATGATTGCTATTTCCCTGTTTAAATGTTTGAGTGACTTAAAGGAAAAGAATATTATTTTGGATTTTGTACGGATTGTTCCTTTTGGGTAATACCTGACTTATGTGTTCAATAAATGAGTGTCTAGTAAATGGTGATGCACTGTTCTATTGCTAGCCTACCCCTTCCACTCCACAGCCTATTGAGCTGCTTTGTGTCGAAATTGTGTTCAGAACACCCCTTTGACCTGACACCTCAGTTACTTTCCACAGGATTTTGGGTGTGCATACCTCCAGCCCGTCTTCCACTCACGCGACAGCGTCAGTCACAAAGTAGTCAGTCACATAAACGGAGCTGATTATATTATATTAGATTAGATTAGTTTTTGGTTCCATACATCCGTGTTGAGGAGATCCTTGTGGATGTGGAACATGTCACCTTCTTTAATTTTTTATTTTTATTTTTTTAAGCTGAAATAACAATACTAATAGTATAAATATATACAACAGATCATTTGTTTCTATTAAAAAATTCATCAATGGAGTAGAAGGAGTTTGCCACTAGTAAGTCTTTCAGGCTCCTTTTAAACTGATCTCTATTTGTAACTAAATTTTTTATGTTTGCTGGCAGATTATTGAAGATGAGTGTTCCTGAGTAATGGACCCCTTTTTGAACTAAAGTAAGTGCTTTTAAGTCCTTGTGCAGATAATGTTTGTTCCTGGTATTGTATGTATGAACTGAGCTGTTTGTTGGAAAAAGAGATATATTACTTAGGACAAATTTCGTTAAGGAGTAAATATATGGAGAGGCAGTAGTTAGTATACCCAGTTCTTTGAAGAGGTTTCTACAAAACGTCCGTGAGTTTGCTCCACAAATGATACGTATTACACGCTTTTGGACTCTGAAAACCTTTGTTTGACTTGAAGAGTTACCCCAAAATATTATACCATATGAGGTTATGGAATGAAAGTAGGCAAAGTATTCAAGCTTTTTTACTTTTATGTCCCCTATGTCAGCTAAAGCTCGAATTGCAAATACAGATTCGTTAAGGCGTTTCTGCAGTTCTGTGGTGTGCTCCTCCCCTCTGAATTTATTATCAAGTTGTAATCCGAGGAATTTAAGACTTTCAACCTCTTCTATCTGCTCTTCTTCGTACTTTATGCATATGCTGGGTGGAAACCTCTTACAGGTTCTGAATTGCATATAGTGAGTCTTTTGGAAGTTTAATGTCAGTCAGTTGGCATTAAACCATTTATTAATATCCATGAAAATATCATTAGCAGATCTTTCTCGAACTACACTCGACGCAATTGCAATACTTGTGTCACCTGCAAACAAAACGAACTCTGCTTCTGGCAGTGTAACTGATGAGAGATCATTAATGTACACAAGAAAAAGCAATGGCCCTAAGATGGATACTTGTGGGACACCACAAGCTGAGGCAGCTCGAAATTTAGCGCCGACTTCAACGCAAGATGCTTATAACAGTTTTTACATGGAACTTTGTCTCGAAACCTGGCAGAAAATCCAAAGAGATTCTGGTCGTATGTGAAGTATGTGAGCGGCAAAAAAAAACAATCAATGCCTTCTCTGCGGGATAGCAATGGAGATATTATCGAAGACTGTGCTGCCAAAGCAGAGTTACTAAACACAGCCTTCCGAAATGCCTTCACAAAAGAAGGCGAAGTAAATATTCCAGGATTCGAATCGAGAACAACTGCCAACATGAGTAACGTAGAAGTAAATATCCTCGTAGTAGGGAAGCAAGTCTTCTGATCCAGACTGTATACCAATTAGGTTCCTTTCGGAGTATGCTGATGCTTTAGCTCCATACTCAACAATCATGTACAACCGTTCGCTCGACCAAAGACCCGTACTCAAAGACTGGAAAGTTGCACAGGTCACACCAATATTCAAGAAAGGTAGTAGGAGTAATCCATTAAATTACAAGCCGAATGTTCGAACATTATGAATTACCTCGAAGAAAACTTCCTGTTGACACACAGTCAACATGGTTTTAGAAAACATCGTTCCTGTGAAAAACAACTAGCTCTTTATTCACATGAAGTGTTCAGTGCCATTGACAAGGGATTTCAGATCGATTCCGTATTTCTGGATTTCGGGAAGGCTTTTGACACTGTACCATACAACCGGCTCGTAGTGAAATTGCGTGCTTATAGAATATCGTCTCAGTTATGTGACTGGATTTGTTTTCCTGTCAGAAGCTCACAGTTCGTAGTAACTGACGGAAAGTCATCGAGGAAAACAGAAGTGATTTCCGGCGTTGCCAAGTATAGTGTTATAGGCTCTTTGCTGTTCCTTATCCATATAAACGATTTGGGAGACAATCTGAGCAGCCGTCTTCGGTTATTGGCAGATGCCTCTGTCGTTTATCGTCGAATAGAGTCATCAGAAGATCAAAACAAACTGCAAAACGATTTAGAAAAGATATCTGAATGGTGCGAAAGGTGGCAGTTGACCCTAAATAACGAAAAGTGTGAGGTTATCCACATGAGTGCTGAAAGGAAATCGTTAAATTTCGGTTACACGATAAATCAGTCTAATCTATAAGCCACAAATTCAACTAAATACTTAGGTATTACAATTACGAACAACTTAAATTGGAAGGAACACGTAGTAAATGTAGTGGGGAGGGCTAACCACAGACTACGTTTTATTGGCAGGACACTTACAAAATGTAACAGACCTGCTGAGGAGACTGCCTACACTACGCTTGCCCGTCCTCTTTTTAGAATACAGCTGCGCGGTGTGGGATCCATACCAGATAGGACTGACGGAGTACATCGAAAAAGTCCAAAGAAAGGCAGTACGTTTTCTGTTATCGTGAAATATGGTAGTGTCACAGAAATGATACAGGATTTGGGCTGGACATCGTTTAAAGAAAGGAGTTTTTCGTTGCGATAGAATCTTTTCAAAAAAATGGTTCAAATGGCTCTGAGCACTATGGGACTCAACTGCTGTGGTGATCAGTCCCCTAGAACTTAGAACTACTTAAACCTAACTAACCTAAGGACATCACACACATCCATGCCCGAGGCAGGATTCGAACCTGCGACCGTAGCAGTCGCACGGTTCCTGACTGCGCGCCTAGAACCGCGAGACCACCGCGGCCGGCTGGAATCTTTTCTCGAAATTCCAGTCACCGACTTTCTCCTCCGAAAGCGAAAATGTTTTTTTGACACCGACCTACATAGGGAGGAACGATCACCACGATAAAATAACGGAAATCAGAGTTCGTACGGAAAAATATGGATGGTCATTCCTTCAGCGCTCTATACGAGATTGGAATTATAGAGAATTGTGAAGGTGGTTCGATTAATCCTCTGCCAATCACTTAAATGTGATTTGCACAGTATGCGTGTAGATGTAGATGTAGACTAGTGTCAGTGTGTGTTTCATGTGTTTACTTTATAATGATTCAGTACTGCTTTCATGCTGCATATGAGTAGGTGTATAATTTTTATGTTCAGATTCATCTGCACGTTTTCTTTCTTTTGGCTGGACGAACAAAATAACTCCAAAACTAAAGTCATTCTTGGCACCGTAGTGTGTGTCGACCACTGTAATGTACCCATTATCAATAAGAACCTCTCAGAGCTGTTACCATGACCTTTACTTGTCGTTTCTAAGGGATAAACGGGACATTTACAGCCAGACTTTGATGGGGGTGCTGCAGCGTCAGTAGTTTACCGGGCGATTAATGCGCTGCTGGCGCGGCAGCTAAGCCGCGTGCGTGAGTCGACTAGCGCTTCCCCAGGGCGGCTGAGTGGCTGCGGCGAGCGTTGCGTGTCGTGCCTGCGGCCAGAGGTAAACGTCCGACGTTAGCCCAGTGAAGCTCAGAAGTGAGACTCCTCACGTCTCCACTCTCAAGACGAAAACCGACGTACGTTCTGGAACCTCTCTGTTACGCCCATGCTCTGCATTCTCTACGGCTTTGTCCGAGAACTGATCTGAAGCCGAGCCTTCAAAAATTTTAGATAATTACACTAACAGAAAAGAAATCTCAGCACCAAGAAAGGTTTGTGAGACATAAACGTAAGGTTGTAGGCGATTTTCTACCTCTCAAAGATGATGTACGAGCGTGAGTCAAATGAAAACCTTATATATATTTTTAAATATTACTTATTGTGCAGAAGTGGTAAAAAGCTGTATCACTTTTCAACATAATCTCCCCCACGCTCGATGCAAGTCCTCCAGCGCTTACAAAGTGCATAAATTCCTTTAGAAAAAAATTCTTTTGGTAGTAGGCGCAATCACTCATGCACCGCGTGGCGTACCTCTTCATCAGACCGGAACTTCTTTCTTCCCATTGCGTCTTTGAGTGGTCCAGATATATGGAAATCACTGGGGGCAAGGCTTGGTGAGTATGGTGGATGAGGAAGACACTCAAAATGCAGGTCTGTGACTGTTGCAACTGTTGTATGGGCAGTGTGAGCATTGCATTATCATGTTGCAAAAAGACACCCGCTGACAGCAATGCACGTCGCTTTGAATAGATTGTAGGTCACAGATGACTTTTTACGAGATCTGTCTATGGTGCACTGGTGACAGTGGTCGCTCTAGGCTTGTAATGCTCCAAAATGATGTCTTTTTCGTCCCAAAGGAGAGTCAGCATTACCTTCCGTGATGATGGTCCTGGCCGAAACTTCTTTGGTTTTGATCATGAGGAAAGGCGCCATTCCTTGCGCTCTCTTCGTTTCGTCCCCAGTAACGATTCTTGCAAGGAAGCCATCACCGTCTCGTTCAAAGCACCGAAGAAGTTCTTCACAAGCATCAACACCTCGTTCTCTCGTTTCACAAGTCAGGTGCCTTGGCAGCGATCTTGCAGACACTTTGTGAAACTGGAGCACATCATGAACAATGTGGTGTACTGACCCATGACTAATCTGTAAACATGCTGCAATGCCATTCAATGTCACTCTGCAGTTTTCCTTCACTATGGCTTCAACTGCAGCAATGTTCTGTGGAGTCACAACTCGTTGTGCCTGACCTGGACGAGGAGCATCTTCCACTGAAGCCACACCGTTAGCGAACTTCCTACTCCATTCGTAGACTTGCTGCTGAGACAAACATGCGTCACCGTACTGAACCTTCATTCGTTCAAATGGTTCAAATGACTCTGAGCACTATGCGACTTAACTTCTGAGGTCATCAGTCGCCTAGAACTTAGAACTAATTAAACGTAACTAACCTAAGGACATCACACACATCCAAGCCCGAGGCAGGATTCGAACCTGCGACCCTAGCTGTCACTCGGCTCCAGACTGTAGCACCTAGAACCGCACGGCCCCTCCGGCCGGCCCTTCATTCGTCGATGAATTAGGTTTCACACCTTCACTACGCAAAAACCGAATAACAGAACGCTATTCTTCCATGGTGTAAGTCGCAAGTGGGGCGACCGTATTTATACTGATACTGATCCTCCCACCTACAGGCCATTCTGCACGCTGTTTGCCGCACGCTTACCAACTTACAGGATAACGAAACGAAATTTCGATTTGTTATTACTAATTTAAGGTTTTCACTTGACTCACCTTCGTATATTCAAATTTCGCGCCAGTAGCATAAGGGTGGCGCTAATGGGTTTGCTTTATATACACGCTGTAACGGTCATGATATTAGGTTACCTTTGAGATTGGACGTCATGAGTTGATTTTAGTCACGAATGTATTTGAGGTGACAAAGACAGCATTATCAACATCTCACTGACT
The DNA here is from genome assembly GCF_023897955.1 of Schistocerca gregaria. Lineage (NCBI taxonomy): Eukaryota > Metazoa > Arthropoda > Insecta > Orthoptera > Acrididae > Schistocerca > Schistocerca gregaria. The sequence goes on from NC_064926.1 coordinate 428,675,060, forward strand.
TTGAACGAGGTCGTGTAATAGGAATACGAGAAGCTGGAAATTCGTTCTGAGATACTGCAGAAGAACAGCAGGAATTTAGACACTGCACCTGCTTGCTGGCTGTAGTGGTCACGAGAACGTAATCTCGTAAGAAGAGGAACGACCATCCTGTAGGGCTCTGGCGCATCTTACTCCATCTGCAGCAAAAATCTGAGCAGGAGTTGGTACCACAGTGGCACAACGAACTGTTGCATATCGGTTTCTTCGAGGACACTCCGAGCCAGACGCCCTGTAGCATATATTCCCGTGACCCAGTGGTGTCAAGTGAGAACTCACTGGAGGGCAGGATGGAGGTCTGTTGTGATTTCTGGTGAAAGGTGAATCTGCCTGGGTGCCAACGATGGCCATGTGTTGGTTCGAAGAAGGCCAGTTGAGGACCTGCATCGAATCTATCTGCGTGCAGGACGGACTGGACCTACATCTGGAGTTACGGTCTGGGTGCGATTTCATGTGTCAGCAGGAGCACTCATGGTTATCCCAAGCACCCTGAATACAAATTTGATGCCAGTCTGGTGATTCACCTTGTTGTGCTACCGTTCATGAACAACGTGTCACTGGGTGTTTTCCAATAGAGTAACGATCGCCCACATACCGCTGTTGTGATCCAACATGGTCTACAAAGTGTGTGATCGGTCACCAGAACTGCCTCCAATCGAACACATATCGAACATCATCGGACGACAACTCCAGAGTCATCCACGAACGGCATTAACCGCCTCCTATTAACAGATCATGTAGAACAGGCATGGAATGCCATCCCACACACTGAATCCGGCACCTGTACAACACAGTGCATGCAAATCTGCATGCTGGAATTCAACTGTCTGGCATTCACAATGGTTATTAATGTGCCAGCACTGACATTTGCAGTGGTTTACTTCACGCTTACATGAACCTTTGATCTAACAATATTAATCACTTAAATATGTTACCTAGACAAATTTATTCCCGAAATATTATTACTCTAGATTAATTATTTTTGATCGAGTGAGGCGGCGCAGTGGTTAACACACTGACTAGCATTCGGGAGGACGATGGTTTAGACCTGCGTGCGGCCATTTTAATTTCGGTTTCCAGTGATTTCCCAAAATCACTTCAAGCGAATGCCCAGATGGTTCCTTTGAATAGACACGGTCGACCTCCTTCCCCATCCTTCCCTAATCCGACGGGATGGATGACCTCGCTGTTTGGGCCCCTCCCCCAAATAAATTAACTAATCAAACAATTATTTTTGGTGTTGTTTTTTTCCATCAGTGTGGTTACTTAATTTCAGAAAGTATTTCGATCACTTCCGTCACTGATTTAAGGACTTAATGTCCATGAAAGTTCTCAGAGATGGTATCGAGGGCTATTTCTCAAATCCAACATAAAAAATTCTCAGTTCATGGCACCCCAAAAATTGGATAGTTGAGAGCTCGATTTAACTTAAGTTTCAGTGATGAAGGACTAAGAAAGAAAGAGTCTAATTTGAGTATTCACTCCAGAAACTGACTTAAAAGTGACAACTTTGCCTCTTTTGAATTCGCAAGTAGAGTCGACTCTGCCTCTCCTTTCACTGCGACATCGTTCATATGACCAGGGATAGGAAAAATTTCACAGTCAGTAAAGCAACAGCACACTTCGACATGACTATCCAAATGGACGAGATCACCTAATGCGACATTATTTTCTCAGTCAGAAAGAAGTCCTCATCCGTCGTTGTAGCGCCAAGATACAGGAAATGGTCTGATACCCTAGAAGGTTATCAGCTTTAGCTACCGAAAAAGTTTCAGTTCCTGAAAATCATCCATGTTCTCTCTAAACGACAGAAATATTGTTTCTTTGTTGTGTTTCCACTACAAAATTTTTCATCTTTAACAGCCGATTTGCTGTCCCGAGACAAACTTCGAAAAATTCCCGTTTCCTCAGTATTGAACAAAATCGAGGGAACCGTATTTTGAAGTAGGCTTCCTGATTTATTTTTCCGCGCTGAACAAACTGCGCCATCAATATTTTTCACCGCAGTCACCTTAAATGATATTATATCTTTTTATCTTCTCACTAGCGGTAAACAATCCAACGTCGAGACTAACAGCAAATGGCTTTTAACGCCATACAGGTATGTTTTCCCATGTCCACAGACGACGTAATTTCAGTGATCATTCTTCAGTACCTGGAAACTCACCTTGCAAGCACTATTTCAACAACCTCACCATTCTGCTTCAGGTTTCGGCTGCTTTGCTGACGGAATCCAGTAAATTTTATCTAAATTCTTGATTTCATTCGATATTACACGGCCCAATAATGTGCTTTTTTTCTGCGAGAGGTAAACTCATGTATTTCTTTGAAGCCGTTTTTATAACTCATTTACGTGCTGTACTGGATTAACCATTGTTTAAGAAATGAAATTATCGCGGACAGTTGAACGACGCAAGAAGCACGGAAATGTAGACGACAAATTCGAACTACCGACTGGCAGATAGCCACTGCACTCGAATTATAGTGACAGCGTAGCTTCAATTTGTCGAGTGTACCAAAACACATTTAATTTCACCAAATTATCGAATTTTTGTCAAGGTACTGGAGGATTATTTTTATCTGTCGACACATTCGTTTCACAAAGGTTCCTAACACCAATAGTCGACTGTAATAGCTGCCCTTAATGTTGTGCCTTGAAACTTTTGTTAGTTCCAGATACCATAGATTCGACGGCTCGCCTTCCACTGACCACAGCTCTGTAAGGAAATGTAGCAAGTTTTAATGACCTGTTTCTCTCATTATGGAAGAACCAGCAGAGCGGCTGTACCTTCATTCTCGAGTCCCTCTGTTTCCTGCATTGGTTCATCATTAATCCATATTTAGTATTAATCAGAACCCCCCCCCCCAACCCCGATTTTGTAAAGAATCGAACTGTGACGTTTAAAACAATATGTTTAAAGCCTGTACTCACTTGATCAAACACTGGAAGAGTGTGATCCAGTTATTTGTGCTTCGTTTCAAGAAAAGTCCTCATATCACATGAACTCTGTGTCGTAAGACTTATAAGTGTGCAGTCATTCAGTGGTATATGGAGATAGTGTCTGCAAAGTTTGTTGTGAATAGAGTTAGTAGTAAAGAAGTAACAAATGAATACGTCTTGCCATATACTGAAGTTTTAGTGCATGAAAAGGGTAAAGCACTCTCCTCTTAGTTATATGACCACACGCCGCTCCAAATCCGCATCCAGTGACGTCTGTGGGCTGAGGATGACACGGAGGCCTGCCAGGCCGGAGGTGTTTAGTTCAGTTTTTAGTAGTTTCCTGCATCTGCACTTGCATATCTGTAATTTTGTCACAATGAGCAGTAATCTATCAGCACTCCCAGTGCCTCACATGCGTACAAGCTTTGTCAGCATTCCATTCAAATGCACGGCTCAAAAAAAAAGTAATACTCGAAATCATAGTACAACTATCCAACTTAAAAAAAATAGATTGAAAGGTAGTTTAAGGGAGACTGAAAACATTTTAGAAGCTAAAAAAAATAGGAAAAGGTTGTTAAAGAACCAAAAGAACAATTAAATCTGAACCACTACTAATTTAACAGTATTTTTTGTAAAATGATAAGAAGGGCAACTTTTGCTTACTTCCTTTATCAATTTTAAATGCGAACATTTTTAGGTTAGGCTTTACCGTGACCGTTATTGACATTAAATGAAACACTAAGTTTACTGTTACCAGTCACTGTTTATTTGTTCGACGACGCGTTTCGAAGGTTTAAACCTCCATCATCAGGTGGATATACATCAGTTAATATGGCATTTGTGTGTTTGTGTTGTGTTACGATTTCTTTGGAGGAAGTTGTGACACTGTCTAGTGGAGAAAACAAAACAGTATTTCAGAACTTGGTCTGTTTTGACAAAAATTGAACTTGTATCTAGCAGTAAACATAAATTAAGTAAGATACAGTACCTCCAGTGGTCACAGGATCCTTTCACAGTTGTAACACATCACATGAACACTATCATATTGTATAAACAAATATGGCGTCGTAATCTATTAGGTGCATGGATCGTACAGCAAAAGAGAAAACGTTCTCACAAAGTCCAGAGAATATACGTCCAAACAACATTATTACAGAAAACTTTTTTGAAGGATTTGGAGCTGTTAAATACATTTGTTGGAGTAAATACTTCAGGCAGTATGTAAATACGATTTTGACAGCTTACAATAGCATAAAGTTCATACTCATTTATACAATCAGGTGAGGTGTTAGAAACTTTAAGTACAATAATCATATTGGCTACAGTGATAAAATAAAATAAAATAATACACAATTGACAATTCTTATAGGGGTTCATAGGTAGATATGAAAGACTGGAGGCAGAGGGGGAAGGGATATAAAGAGAACATGAGAGGGAGGGAGAGGGTGGAGAGAGAGATTGTATGACAGCAAACTTTACAAGGCAAAGGATCTTAAGATTATATCTGTTGTATGTATTAACTGTCTAAAGGTTGTGGTAATACATTGGTAAATGCTTAAAAAGTGCACACTGATGTGCATTTGTATCAGCAGTTGTATACATAGTTTCAAGCTGACAAGGGGTACAAGCTGTTGGTGTGATTGTATATCTGTAAATGAAGTCAATCTCCTGTACACTCAGGGCTGTTATGGTAACATAAATAAATATTAGTGGTAAATCTTAGGGTCTGTGTGTGTGTGTGTGTGTGTGTATGTGTGTGTGTGTGTGTGTGTGTGCTTAGCAATTTTTAATGACGTAGGCAGTTGTTGAAAACGGAGATGATACTACTGTAAATATTGTCATTTTTGTCATTTAAGATGCATTCAGGTTGTTAATTACTTATACAAACTCAGGAAAAATATTCATAGAGAAAAGAATAACGAAGAAAAAGGTAATAAACTGCTAAACAACTGCTTAATTTACAACCATATTATCAAAAATAAATTATATAAATTACTATTAATTACAAAATATTTATTACCGACTACAAAATGTATGCCTCTTACAAAGAATAAAGATGGATATTAAAGTGTGGAATTTCGAAAACTATTAAATAGTGCTACAATGAGAAAGAAAGGAAATAAATAATTTACAGATCGATGAAGCGCTAATTTTGTAATATTTGTGTGTGGAATAACGTCAACTACCCTCACACGTTTCTGCGTTCGGTTAAGGATAATAAGTGATTAGTGCCCCCTCTCCATTTTCAAAACTGCCCCAACACGCGATGTCGCGCCAACCGCAGTGTAGCTGTCCAGCGGAACGCGCACAGGGACATGGACAAGAGTGGGCATCTATGCATCGCGCTATTCATGTAGGTGAGCATTGTACGACATGCACATTATACAAAAATATTAATTATTTTTATACTAGCTATTATTCACTGACTTAAAAGTGTGTTCCATTAAAATCGGTTCAACTGTTTCGTTGGCAAAATGTAGCACACAGAGTTACCTTTGCACCTGTAATTTTAGGGTGGACTAAGATTAAATTCTTGTTGCCCCAGAAAACCGTTAGATAGGAAATCCATATGTGATACCTTCTGCCGTGTTGTAATACGGAAAGGCGTGCGGAAGACCAATGCCTCCGAATTTTTAAAGTAACAACTCTTAAAACCCCACCATATTCAACATTAAAACCAGAAACTAACTCAGACTCACCTTCAGCAAAATCAAAAGGGCTACGATTAGTTTCAGCTAAACAAGAAGCAAAACAAGCTAAAGCTAAAGGCAAAGAAATAATAATAAATCAACAATAAAGCTGATAATTTATAAAATCAAACATGTTAAAACTACCAATCAAAATAACTGTTCTTGTTGTTGTCTTCAGTCGTGAGACTGGTTTGATGCAGCTCTCCATGCTACTCTATCCTGTGCAAGCCTCTTCATCTCCCAGTACCTTCTGCATCCTTCAGAATCTGCTTAGTGTATTCATCTCTTGGTCTCCCTCTACGAGTTTTACCCACCACGCTGCCCTCCAGTACTAAATTGGTGATCCCTTGATTCCTCAGAACATGTCCTACCAACCGAACCCTTCTTCTAGTCAAGTTGTGTCACAAACTACTCTTCTTCCCAATTCTATTCAATATCTCCTCATTACTTATGTGATCTACCCATCTAATCTTCAGCGTTCTTCTGTAGCACCACATTTCGAAAGCTTCTATTCTCTTCTTGTCCAAACTATTTATCGTCCATGTTTCACTTCCATACATGGCTACACTCCATACACATACTTTCAGAAACGACTTCCTGACACTTAAATCTATACTCGATGTTAAGAAACTTCTCTTCTTCAGAAACGCTTTCCTTCCCATGGCCAGTCTACATTTTATATCCTCTGTATTTCGACCATCATCAGTTATTTTGCTCCCCAAATAGCAAAACTCCTTTACTACTTTACGTGTCTCATTTCCTAATATCATTCTCTCAGCATCACCCGACTTAATTCGACTACATTCCATTATCCTCGTTTAGCTTTTGTTGATGTTCATCTTATATCCTCCTTTCAAGACACTGTCCATTCCATTCAACTGCTCTTCCAAGTCCTTTGGTTTCTCTGACAGAATTACAATGCCATCTGCGAACCTCAAAGTTTTTATTTCTTCTCCGTGGACTTTAATACCTACTCCGAATTTTTCTTTTGTTTCCTTTACTGCTTGCTCAATATACAGACTGAATAACATCAGGGAGAGGCTACAACCCTGTCTCACTGCCTTCTGAACCGCTGCTTCCCTTTCATGCCCCTCGACTGTTATAACTGCCATCTAATTTCTGTACAAATTATAAATAGCCTTTCGCTCTCTGTATTTTACCCCTGTCACCTTTAGAGTTTGAAAGAGAATATTCCAGTCAACATTGTCTATTTTCTAAGAAAAGTCGTAGGGTCAGTATTGCCAGAAGTGTTCCAATATTTCTGGGGAATCCCAAATGATCTTCGCCGAGGTCGGCTTCTACCAGTTTCTCCATTCATCTGTAAAGAATTCGCGTTGGTATTTTGCAGCTATAACTTATTAAACTGATAGTTCGGTAATTTTCACATCTGTCATCACTTGCTTTCTTTGGGATTGGAATTATTATATTCATCTTGAAGTCTGAGGGTATTTCGCCTGTCTCATACATCTTGCATCAAAATAACTAAAGGTAATAAAATGCAAGCTAATCTAACTTCATAAGAAATTGGATGTTCTTGAGTTCACACCACACATAACTCTTACTACACGTTTTTGTGTTCAGAAAACTTTAGCTTGGCTTGATGAATTAACCAAAACAATAATCCCACATGACATTATAGAATGAAATTAAGCATAGTATGCCAGCTTTTTCATTTTTATATGCCCTATGTGTGACACAATTTGCATTGCAAGTAGAGATTTGTTAAGACATTTCAGCAGTTCTGTCGTGTGCTCCTCCCAGTTCAATTTATTGTCAAGCTGTAAACCCAAGAATTCAACACTGTCTACTGCTTATATCTGCTTGTCATCGTATGTTAGGCATATACTTGTGGGACACCCCTTACAAGTTCTGAAATGAATGTAGTGTGCTTTTTCAAAGTTTAGTGACAAGGCATTGGCTAGGAACCACTGATTAATGTCCACAAATATTTTACTAGCCGATCTTTCTAGGACTACATTGATCTGCTATTTATTGCAATGTTTGTATCACCAGCAAACATCTGGTAATGTTACTGATGAAAGATGATTGCTATACAGAGTGAGGGCCCTAAAATGAAACCTTGTGGTACCCCACATGTAATTAGTTCCCAGTTTGATGGTGACTGGGAACTAATTACATGTGGGGTCCCACAAGGTTCCATTTTAGGGCCCTTAGTCTGTGACACCAGGAAAATCTTTGGGATTTCATCATAAAAGTCATCTCAAGCCATTTATAAAATAAGAAGGAAGAATTTATGTGAGCTTGTATGGTGAAATTAAAGAATATTGTGTAAAGGTAGTAATAAAGTTAAGTTATTGCAATGAAGTAATATGTAGATTTATGACATTTTCTGTGCTTTTATCATGTTAAAAGGGGTCCTATAGTGCATAAAATTTCAGGATTATGAGAATGTGTAGGCTATAAGTATGTGCGCAGCAAGCTGAGCATACAATTTAAAAGGTGTTTGGAGTTTAAGATGTGCTATCTGTCCCTAAAGGAAGAAAGTAAAAATGAGAAATGTGTGGTACTGCAAAAATGTTGTAAGGATTGGTGAATAGATAAATTTGTTACCCAATTGATGTGAAATATATTTGCACGAAATGTCAGCATTTTCAAAATATTTTAGAGCTACTTCATAAAATCAGTATTTATTTTCCATATTTAGCAATGAGGTCTCAAATGAGTGAGTTACTAGTAATGGTTTGCGGTGACATGCAGGTGTGTCATCCAAATATGATTTTTCTCCATTCAGAGAAACGAGAGTTGACTTGGTGTCCTGCTCCACGTGGCTTCATGAGAATACACCATTAGTTGTATATATAAGTGTTGTATTTATGCTGTTCAGAGAAGTGGAAGAATCGTGTACATGGTGGCCAGTTCTGAGGGACACCATATGAGTGCACCAAAATATTGTTTGAGTGTTATATCGACATGAAATAGAAGTAATAAGGGGATACAGACGCGTAAAAGTTAATAAAGGAAACTAAGAAATGCTATACGTTCTTGGCACATGATATTGTTGGTAATACATAAGGGCATGCCAGTTGTGTTGCTGAGTAGTGATTTTATAAAATGCACGAAAATATCTATATTTGCAGAACCACTTATAAAATAAGATGTAACTTTATCAACACAAAAGGAAGAGTTAATGACAGATAAAGGTAATAGCAGCAGCTCTCGAAAAAGGACAGTGACAGAGAAGGTGTTACTGAGTAAAACCTGAAAGAAGTACATGACAGTATGATTAAAGAAAGTATGAGTAATTTTGTACTAAACTTGCTATGTAGTTTATGATTTCCACAGGAAGCACGCCAAAGCATGAAATGAGGAAGAGGCCTGCCTAATAATTCATTCGTGTATGTTTTGTGCAGACGTGGACTTTATTGTTCACGATGACATCCACGACAAAACCAAGAGCCATGAGATTCGACGATCTTGTGATACCCAACGACAGTATAGTACTTTGAACAGGGTTGTAGTTAGGTTACCATAAACATCCTACTGGTCAGTAGTTTAACAAGTACTTTAACAAGTAGTATTTACAATTATTAACATTGGGATCTGTATTTTTTCATATATATACAGACAGGTGCCACCCGATACCTAATAATTCAATTATGTAGGTTGAGGAATATGTTCTTTTATAATTAACATTAGCCTTGTACATGAAATTTTGATCAGAATAATAAGACTAAATAAGTGAGCATCATGGATGATTGTACAACTAGAACAATAATAAATGTAAAGATAAATGACCTCACTAGTGAGCGCATCTTAAAAATAAATTATGATTCATAACAGAAACAAGTCAATGATTTTGTGTTAAATATTGTAAAGAATTTGTGTGGATTGGAAACTAATTGTATGTAATAGTGGATACAGGTTTCACAGAAAGAAACTTTTGCGAGGCACATTGGAAGCAACAATGTGATGTGTGGATGGACTGGGAGGCTAATGGCATAACTCCAGAGAAAACCGGACGCAAGGGACAACACCGGTAAGCTAAAGCTATGTTGAGGATGTGGGCAAACAGTAGGCCTATTCAGATGCAGCTACCTGAAGACCTCGGGCAGCAGACGATGACTGAGCAGATGGTATGGGGCTGTATCAACACATACACCCACTTACCTTGCTGTACATTCCGAGGATCTTCCACATCACCCACTCTGCGAGAGAGTTGTAACCTGACGGGATCAACAATGGGCTTAGAGTCCAAAGATAGACTTACAAAGCCACCGTGACAGATCTAAAACTTCACTTCCTAAACTTCACAAAAAACAAGACATGCACACACACACACACACACACACACACACACACACAAACGAAGATGAAAGTATGTTGTGAAATGCGAATCAGTGTGTGACTCTTCATAAAAAAAAAGCTCTATAATTTGATGAATACTGAATAGTTACACCCACAAACTAACAGTTTCTGATAGATTTATCATTTTTGTAAACATCTTGTACTTATTTTTCAGGGTAGTCTTAAGAAAATATTTTTGTATTTATTCATGTACAATTAGTGTCTTTGATAATGATGCTATGGATTTTAAAGTTTTAATGTATTACATTTTATACACTGTGAACAAGAACAAGAGTTAAAATTGGTGGTCGACTCGAACTGTTATTACAAAAATTAGTTGTCATGGTATATGTAAATGCACTCTGTCAAAGGACGCTTTGGAACATAAGATCTGTGAAATATTTAAAGAGTATACACGTTAGGGAAATACTAGACTTGGACAATCAGTTTGTGAAATGATTTTCTTCAATGCAAGCCAAGAGCATAAATATGACCATGTAAAATCTATGCAGGATGTTTCACACAGTGTTATAAAATTGTGTAATGACCAACAGAATAATTGATGTAACTACTTGTTTTGCATATTAATAGCTAAACGAAGCACATGTATTTATTGGACGACCACCTCGAAAACATTAGGATACCTTAATGTTTATTGTCTCAGTCTTTGCCTTAGGGGTGATGAATGGCAGAGAGAGCATGGGCCTTAAGTCTAAGGCTATCAGTATATTGTCCACATAACACGTGACGTTCTCTTTTAACTCTTCACTCAGTATTTTACTAAAACCCCTGATAAATGCAATTGAAGATATATTCGATCTGAAAGGGAGCCTTTTCAATTGAAAACCCAATTTTAAGGCAATAAAGGTCGTCTATTTTCGGCAGTCACGATCGAGCTCTGCCAAAAGCTCAATCGCAAATCGAGTTAGGAAAACACCGAAACCCCATGAAATCTTTGAAGGAACTCCTCAAGCCTTTCAGGGCGATCGGTCTTTGGCACAATAATGGTATTTATTTGGCGTAAGTGTAACACATGCTGCTTTAGTGTCAGTCCTAGGCGAGGGAAAGGGAAATTTTATCATAATTCAACGAAGGCGCGGTTGGGCGATAAATCTGGGGCCGCTGTCAGAGTTTGGTAGCAGACGACAGCCAGCAGGCCAGGAAAGGTAAACTTGGCACTTGCGGGCGCGCAGATGCGACTGAGACATTGCACGCACGATTTGTTTTGAGTAGAGCAACAACGAGGCAGGGAACTGCAGAATTGCTGTAAGTTATTGCGATGTATGAGGCGGGGCATTAGGCCAGAGCCACGAGTGGCGATTTGTAAATGGCTCACGTACGGGAATTTATCCCTGCCATAGTTTCTATCTCTCTTTGACACTAAGTGAGGGGGAAAGAATATGAATAGACATGCAATTTTATCTTCACAGATTGTGTCAGGTCAGCCGAGCATTGGGACGAACATGTACTGGTCTACACTTATAGGGGTCAGTCTGGCAGCAAGGTTGCAAGTTTTATGCATAAAGTTGTACTTTGTTTCTATGTACTTGTTCGGGCTATAGTCTGCCTCCGCGGACACAACAAGGGGCTGGGGTGGAACAGCAGCGTGGAACTTGGAGATTGCACGGTCTGCCGGAAAGAGGACAGTGTCTGCAGTCTGCAGTGGGTCCGGGAGGGGCTCGATTCCACTCCAGTCTACGGGCCACATTCGCTTCCCACCTGGCGTACCGGGGTCCGGGAGAGGCATATGTTGAGGGAGGTGCAGCAGCGTGCGGCAGCGCCAGAGACGGTGGTTGGTGTTGCCATCCGGCAAGCACCACTAGCAGCAAGTTGCGGCACAGTGTCCAGGAGGGCTCGGGTTCGAGTCCGGTCCCGTCCTGGGAGCAGCGACGGCCCGAGGGTCACGGGTGACGAGTACGTCCACCTTCGTCTCATGGTCAGACGGAGCAGGCCAGATAGGATGGAGGGCGGCGAGTACCAAGGACTCTAGCAGTCTCCGGAATTGCAGGCAGCAGTGAGGCGCAAGTCGCAACGCATCGGCGGAAGGCGACCAGAAGAGTGGTGGCCGACCCGATGGATCCCGGCTTCAGATCTGCCATCTGGAGTCTCGGGTTTGACACACGGACCCCGCACACTAATCGAATTCCACTGTCCTTTTCGTCTACTATGCTTAGTGGACTACTATACACAGATCTCTAGGCCTCAGTTACACCTTCGCCTCCATTCTTCGTAGTTCACCAAGAACTCTTTCCCGGTATGACCACGGGATGGCTTAAGGAGGTACCCAAAATGGTCTATGTTTCTTTACGTCAGGTTTATGTTGATATCCCTTAATGCATCCGGTTTTAGGTAACGAGATTTCTGCGTTATTTTTGAGTGCAAGCCCCAACCATTGCCTGTCCATATTCGCAATATTTTCCAGATTCTCTTGTTTCGAATCAATCTTACTGTTAATTTCATTAATCTGCTCAGGTTCTAACTTGAACTGTGCTCTATTCTCATTATTTTTCTACACTCTTCTCTCTAAAATACATGTTGGTCCATGAATTGTAGTTTTAAACAGCTCGCCGGAATTTGAGCTTTTATTGCCTTCTCAGCAAAACTGTTTTTTATTTTATTCTCTTACCCTAACATTAACTCTGCTCTTCCTATATCATTGATAGCTTTCTACACTGAAAGAAAATCTACACCATTTATTATATCAGGTGTTAGTTTCGGTATAATGAACCGATTTGCAGTCATATGGTGTCCTTGGCATTCAACATCTAGACGTGTTTGTTGCGATATTTCTACACGCTTTCCAACTAACGAACCTCACACCTTAGTTCTTTTGTACTGTGGGCATAGGTGGATTAACTAAATCCTTTCATTTAGCGAACAGCCCATCTGAAATAGCTGAGAGTTCGCTTCCACTATTTATTACAGCAGTACCCATAATTTGTACTTTTACCACCAGATAGACTTCCTTTTTGGGTAACCTTTCCTTTTCTTCAAATAATATCTCCCTCATGACCTCATATTCTCTAATATTTATGTTATTACTTCCGAGAAGTATTTTCACTAGTGCCCGTCGTCTGGCCTAGTCATTGTTCAGTTTCTATGTCATTTTGGCGTGCTCTCCCAGGGTTACGTGGTCTAATTTCAATTTCTGATTCTTGTTGTTACTCTTTCCACCCCATCCTTGGTGAGACCGTTGACGAGTTTCTCTATTGTCGCCCCATGATGCGCCATTATTTTGTGGCTCCCATCTGCGTTCCTTTTGTTGCCTATATTCTTCTATACTGAAGATAAGGTGGATAGATCACGTAACTAATGAGGAGGTATTGAATAGGATTGGGGAGAAGAGAAGTTTGTGGCACAACTTGACTAGAAGAAGGGATCGGTTGGTAGGACATGTTTTGAGGCATCAAGGGATCACAAATTTAGCATTGGAGGGCAGCGTGGAGGGTAAAAATCGTAGAGGGAGACCGAGAGATGAGTACACTAAGCAGATTCAGAAGGATGTAGGTTGCAGTAGGTACTGGGAGATGAAGCAGCTTGCACAGGATAGAGTAGCATGGAGAGCTGCATCAAACCAGTCTCAGGACTGAAGACAACAACAACATTCTTTGTCATAGTTCGTCCACTGTACGCTTTTCCCACTATGATATCTATGGTCCATGTTTTGGTGAGGCGGCCGATTTACGTTGTTTTGCCAATTGTGGCCTCTGTTATTCCCTCCGTTGTTCTCCCTTCTTTCACTTTGCATGTCTCTCCGCCTACGTTTTCTCGCGCCTGCTGCTCGTTGAAAGCGAACTCCAACTCTCTTAGGATACCCTTGAAGCCTTCTACATCACTTCCACATCGGCTGAGGAGCGTTTGATGGTAGGAAGTTGGCAACTTCATGCAACACAATCTTATGAGCTCCGCCGGTGTGCAAGGGCCGTCAAAATAGTAATTTTTCTTGGTCAAGTTTCCGAAATACTTCACAGGACTATGGAACCCTGAGCTCTCCAAGTCTCTGCTCACCATTATTTCCTGTTTCATCCTGTCCTGTGTCTCCTTGGACCAGTATCTGCTTAAAAATACGTCACTAATCTCTTTGTATGACGTGCACGTTTTTGCAATGTTCCGCATGCATTCGGCCGATGTTCCCTAGATATGTGAACATGCGAAGTCCAGTTTGTACATCAGAGGCCAGTGAGAAGGTAATGATAAATCAAATTGTCCGATAAAAGTGCCTGGGTGCAGACATTACCCTCGTCTTTGTATTGCTGGAATTTTCGTACACAGATGCTTACAATCAAAAATTTCATTAGAATTTCTTCCCACTCGGCCTGCTACATTCTCACTTGGCCATAACGTTTCCGGTCTACCGCTACATTGGGCACCCTCTCTTCTACTCCCTGTTACATTTTCATCACTGGAAAAATGTCCCATGGTGCACATTATCAGGTAACAATTATGCATATGAAATATCTCATTGCCGTTCTCTGTATTCGCAGTTTGTGACCCAGTCGTGCCCTGTGAACGTGTTATCTCTAGCGATATTTCGTTGCTTTGCAAATAAGCTCTCAGTCTGTAGTTGAGCAACTCTTACATTCTAGCCCAGTCTGGTATCGTCTGGGCATGCACATGATCGTGCTGAGTTTGAACTGGCTGTTATTTTCAAATCACCTACTGTTTCTTTTCTGAGACGTGATTTTTGACTAGCCTGGGAACTGACTTCCTGAGATAATTGCTTAATTTGGCTTTCTATCTTTTGTTTAAATTGTGAGAGCTCCGCGGTCAATGCCTCATTTGGTGCAATTTCTGTCTTTTGCACCTGCGTTATTTCTATTTGCTTCACGCGCCTCTGCAACTTCGTTAATGCACCTCTACCAATCTTTGTCGTGTTTTCTGTCTTCCCCAATGTCTCAAGACCAATCCACTTGGCCCTTATCGCTATTAATAGCGACCTGTTCGCGATTCTTCTGACCTCCGCAATCTCTCGTTCTAGTTTCGTTCGGAGCATCACTACCTCGTTTTTCACTTCCCTCGTTTCATGTTTTATCGACAAAAACGTTTTGAATTTTACTTCGCATTTCAGCACTAACGTTTTGAATTTCACTTCCCATTTCAGAGCGTACTTCACCATTCCCCCTTTTTTTATTTAATCTCCCAACTCAGTGCTGACTTTTTGAATTTATTTCCCATTTCTGAGCTCACCTTCTGAATTTTACTTCCCATTCCACTTCCATTTCTTTCAGGTATGCAAGGATGTCCAACACACCTGTGTTATCTAAATCTTCTCTCCTGTTGTGACATTCTCTTCCTCTACTCTTAAGTGATTTTCTCCCCTTTCCTCTTTCCATTTCTAAGTACTCAAGAAAGTCATCACCGCGCTCCACGGATATGCTGACTCGTGACGAAGTCACTGACGGCGATCTATCACGATTCTCAGTTGTTCCGTGTTCACTTGGACTCCCTACATTATAGTCTCGTATCTTTACGATTGCCTCGGTGTGCCTCCGTTCCTCATCTTGGCTATCAGATTGCCAACCACGGGCTTCACTTTGTCTTTCATCCTCAGTTCACATGGATCGGTATTCTCCTCACCTGTACCTTGTGCTGCTAACAAAGCTGACTCTTTCTCATTCCATACACTTCCTTGACTACCCCGTGTACCTGCCATTTCTAGTGATCTGTTGTGATACTAAGCACGCTTTCGACCTAGTTATCATGGACTGATCCCTGATAACAGTTCTCTCTTAAAACTACGCACAATTGACAATACCCACATTTATTATGACCCAATAAATTGCAGCCGCCGGCCGATGTGGCCGTGCGGTTCTAGGCGCTTCAGTCCGGAACCGCGTGACCTGACCGCTACGGTCGCGGGCTCGAATCCTGCCTGAGGCATGGATGTGTGTGATGTCCTTAGGTTAGTTAGGTTTAAATAGTTATAAGTTCTAGCGGACTGATGACCACAGATGTTAAGACCCATACTGCTCACAGCCATTTATACCAAATTGCAGCCAGCGGGCTGAAGCCCAACGCCTCTGAAAAGAAATACAATAAATTACACAAATATTATTTTCAATGCTATCGCGTGACTTCGCCACTGCAAACTATACACACAAGCTCGTGATCACTATCAATAACACCTAAAGATATTAATAGAAAAAAAATTGAAAATTTCCGAGGTTTCAAACCACACTGTATGGCTACTGTCAGAAGACTCTAAGTCTTGGTAGGGTAACAGAAATCCAAGATGCTACTCCCGGCAGGTGTAAAATGAATGTGGAAAATACTAAGTGCGAAAATGAAGATCTTGCTCTGGCTAGCCCCTGAAGCAGATCTTAGGATCTCTTAATGGTGATATTATTTCCTCCTTGTTCTTCTTTGACATATAAATTACATAAATGAATGATTAAGGGAACTAGTAACTACAAAATGATAAATGTTGATTATCCTTACTCCTTTATTATAGATTAAAACTCATTTTACATGTTACATATGTTTATAAATCAATGTCAAATGGACATAAAGAGACACAAGTAAATTTTCCAACTAATGTTAATGATCAACTACCGAAATCTGCACCTTTTTATGGCTACGCGATGTAAAATTAATAACGCCAGATGACTGACATAATCTACGTACCAAACATTGGAAGACAATGCTTTCAAAGACGAACTACAGTGGTGTGCAACTTCAGTGGAAATAAAACTTACGTGAACACAGCTGTTTATCTCTGTAGACCTAATAAGGCAAAGCAGTTAGCAATATCACCGTATCTTCTGCATCCGGTGCGTCGGAGTGACGGTTTTTGTTCATTACTGTGACGATGGAAAAAATCCAACCAAAAAATAAACTCTTTCAAACACTAGGACGGAAGAAGTCAGCCTCTGACTCCTGTAATCTAATACTGTCTCCTCCTCTCTGTGTTCTACGGGCAAGAAACCCGAACCCCCAGCCACAAGGACGACATTCAGATAACGTCTCTACGTGCTCTCAATCAATGAATGCTGCGTACTCAACGACGACTCCCTACCTGGAGGCAAAGTCCAGAATCGTATAAGTTGCAACAGCACAGTCCCTAACTGTTCTATAAAATCTTCTGAAAGCAAGGACAGCAAGTCAGTCTGTACCAACAAAAGCTGATACTAAGCGACCATCAAACATGGAACCTCTTTCTCTCCACTGCTGGGTTCCCAGCAAAGTTCGGCTCCCTCCCTCGTACCTGCAGTAGGCGAATCATATTCTCAAAATCATAGAATATTCTCCCTATCTACAGATTTTTCCGAACGCCAACCAATCATATTTTAGTGTTTTGTCGTCCAGTGCAGAAATTTCGCAAGGAAATTAGAAATACGTACAATGGTATGCTTCAAAGAGTAAAAATCCTATGAGTTACGCCTGCCGTTTCATTTCCACAGGCGTTCCAACCTCTACTAGTATAGGCAATAATTCCCATTTTGATAATAAAGACACTACATCACCTTTCGTGCAATAAGCGTTTACAACTATTTACAAGGTGTACATGGCAATGTCAGTCTTCTTTAAATATTCATCTATACGATGTACAACCTATCCGGTTGTAAATCACAGCAAAGTTGGTAGAATAGTGCTTCTAAGGTACGAAATTATAGCCACCTTACATACTTAGAAAATGTAACAGACTGTGTATACCACGCTCGTCCTTCCTCTTTTAGAATACTGCTGTGCTGTATTTACCAGATAGGATCGACGGTACACATCTATAAAGTTCAATGAAGGGCAGCACGTTTCCTATTAACGCGAATTAGGGGAGAGAGTGTCATTGAAACGGCACAGGATTTGGCGTGGACATAGTTAAAACAAAGGCGTTTACCGTTGCGGCGGAATCTTCTCGCGAAATTCCAGTCACCATTTTTCTCCTCCGATTGCGAAAGTATTTTGTTGATACCGGCCTACATACGAAGAAACTATCGCGTTGATAAAAATGATAAAATAAGGGAAGTCAGAGCTTGTACGGAAAGAGATAGGCGTTCGTTCTTTCCGCGCGCTACACGAGATTGGAATAATAGAGAATTGTGTAGGTGGTTCGACAAACGCTCTGCCAGGCACTTAAATGTGATTTGCACAGTATCCATGTAGTTGTAGATATAGATTTAAAAGTTTTTGAGAGGTTCCACACAAAAAATTCTGAGCATCACTTTTAAGGGCCGTCGTAGATGTTTTGGTGTTCCTACCAATGGATAACCTCATCACTGTACTAAATGCTTGGTAAGTTTATAAATGTCTCGTAATGTGACGTAAGCTGCACTACGATTAGTCTAAGGTAGCGAGCGAAACATTGTTATGTGTCTGCATCGTTCCTTTTTGTTGTAAATACGTTCCTTGTGTCCTAACTACCTTTTCTTGGTTAATTGCAAGTACAGTTTTTTTCTTTTTTTGCTTGAAATGCTTTTTGAATGTTTTCCCAGTCGGTACGTTAGACTGCACTGCTAACAATACTTGAAATATAATTGAAGCTAGGGGGTTGTGCAGGTGTGGACTAAGTTTTACTATTTGCTATACATAAAATATTCTTCTTGATAACAGATTAATTATAACAAAACAGAACTTAATATACATCTCAGTATAGTTCCTTAAGGCAGGGTTCAAAAAGAGATTAACAACATAAAATACGTTTAACACAATGCGTATAAAATTCAAATTGGCTCCGCACCACAACATAGAATCGGACGAATAATATTTTACAACAAGGGCTCACAGTATCTGGTTACTGTGCACGGGCAAAGACTACGCCATCAGCAAATAACCCCAGGACAACAGCTCTCTATTTTAACTAAGGGTATATAAATTAGCACACTACTAAATGTAGACCTATGAACGCTTCCATTAGCAAAGCCATTCATTCATGATAACAACATAATGGCCCATTTAAAATCAATCACGCTCACTCGATACGAATAGCAAAAGGAAAATAGGTGTCCCTTAGAGAAACCATCCATACGCCCAGTGTGCCACCACATATAACCATAATCGCCGCTCTGTACCCACGGGCCGTGTGTAATATTACTGATCATGTAATACACTCAGTATGTATCACCAGACCGATCAAAATAGTGCTGTCGGCCACAAAAGCAACCAGTATGTGCTTGTCATCTGAGAGCCTATCTCTGTGTTTTCAATGTAATCGCTTTTCTGTCGCCTGACAAAAATACCAATTGCCCCACTTGGTGATTTGTGACCACAAAGTGGACACATCGCACGCTGATGACAAGAGATGTCCCGTGGACAGCTCCTTGGCGTACCAAGCTTCCTGTTCTTGGATCTCCCTCAATTGGCGGCTTTCCTTCACAATTCCTTCATCCTCGGCCCCAGCGGTCCCTGCCTCGATCACGTGCATGGGCAGCCCGCCCCCTCGCGGCACTAGCACGACACGTCGAAAAGCATAGTCCTTGCACTGGCGAAACAAATGTGCCTACCGAAACGTCAAACGCTCATAAGATTTGTCGATTTAGAAAAAGCGTTGGACAATGAAAACGTTAGAAGTCAATAAACATTCTCGGGTTTCAAGCCGCGTCAAGTGGTTTACTGCCCACGAGCTTTCGGAAGAGCTCTCCTGTGCCACTGTCAAGTGGATGACTGTCTTGTGGCTGTCATTGCCGTGCTTATGTAGCCGCGCCGTCGCTCGTGACGTCACTGGTGCTCGGTCCCGCACCATATATGATAATGTTTTGGCCGCGTGACCGCAGGGCCCGCCACAACTCCCTCAAAACCGTATTCCAAGCTGTACTCACGTGAAATAATGAAGGTTTAATAACAGCTGTCTCATCGAATGCAATCTGGTGTCCGTTTTACAGAGCATGTTCTGCTATTTCTTACACGATGGAGAATATTTTAACCAAACTGACGGCGTGGCGATGGGAAGTCCATTAGCTCCAATAGTAGCCAACCTCTTTATGGAGCATTTCGAAGACATCGCCTTGGACACGGCTCCTGCAAAGCCGAGCTGTTTTTATGATACATCGATGATACATTTGTCATTTGGCCACGTGGACAAGAGAAGCTAGAAGAGTTGCTGGAGCACCTCAACAGCATCCACGACCGTCAACTTCACAATGGAAGTAGAGAAGGAGTGTTCCCTGCCGTCCTTGGACGAGCTTGTCCGCCTTCAACCCAATGGGTCTCTAGGTCACGACGTTTACTTCGAGCCCACTCACACGGATCGGTATCTGCACACTACCAGATTCCATCACCCAGCACAGAAAAAGTCACTTCTGAGGACCTAAGTACGTCGAGCTAAAACCGTCTCAGATGCTGAAAACTTGCCGAGAGAATTGAGCCACTTATTCAAAGTTTTGAAGGAAAACGGTTACAACAACAAACATATCTCATAAGCAGTGTCATCCAAGCCTCAAAGGAAGAAGACCTGTGAAGAAAACACCAAAAAGGTTGCATTCTTACCGACAACAGGAAAGATTAGTCGGCTTCGGAGGAGGCATAAAATAGTCACAATCTTCAGGGCTCCGGCAAAGATCCGACAGCTAATGAAATCTGTGAAAGACGATACAGGCCTCGGAACGCCAGGAATTTACAAGATACCGTGTGGATGTGGGCCTTTCTATGTCTACCAGACTGTTCGCGCTATTGAGCAGCGCCGCATACAACATGAAAGGTGTTACCGTCTGCGCTATCCCGAAAAGTCAGCTGTAGCAGAACATGCTCTGGAAAACGAACACCGAATTGCATTCGATTAGACGTCTATGATTAAACGGACTAATGGCTTCTGAGTTAGCGTGATAAACGAGGCCATAGAGATTAGAATTTATGACGACACCTTCTATAGAAACGGTGGATTGCACCTGAGTACAGCGTGGAATCCGATGTCGAGTGAGTTGAAACGGGACCTGCGGTCACGCGGCCAAAACGTTACCATATATGGTGCGGGACACAGCACCAGTGACGTCACGAGCGACGTCACGAGCAACGTCACTAGCGACGGCGCGGCTATATAAGCACGGCAATGACAGCCACACGATAGTCATCCACTTGACTGTGCCAGAAGAGATCTCTGCCGAAAGCTCGTGGGCAGCATATCACTTAACTCGGTTTGAAACCCGAGAATGTTTTATTAACGGATATCGCCGCGAAAGAATACATTCGTACGTTAGAAGTCGTTCCCAACTCTCCGGAAAATAAATATAAATAAGATGCACGGAAAGATGGGTAATAAACAACATATACAAGAACATAGAGGGAATAATAAGACTGAAAACCAAGAGAGAGGAGCTCCGATCAGAATAAAGACAGGGAAGCTACAGGGTGTTTCAAAAATGACCGGTATATTTGAAACGGCAATACAAACTAAACGAGCAGCGATAGAAATACACCGTTTGTTGCAATATGCTTGGGACAACAGTACATTTTCAGGCAGACAAACTTTCGAAATTACAGTAGTTACAATTGTCAACAACAGATGGCGCTGCGGTCTCGGAAACTCCGATATTTTCCACATATCCACCATGCGTAGCAATAATATGGCGTAGGTTCTGAATGAAATTACCCGAAACCTTTGACAACGTGACTGGCGGAATGGCTTCACATGCAGATGAGATGTACTGCTTCAGCTGTTCAATTGTTTCTCGATTCTGGCGGTACACTTGGTCTTTCAAGTGTCCCCACAGAAAGAAGTCACAGGGGTTCATGTCTGGCGAATAGGGAGGCCAATCCACGCCGCCTCCTGTATGTTTCGGATAGCCCAAAGCAATCACACGATCATCGAAATATTCATTCAGAAAATTAAAGACGTCGGCCGTGCGATGTGGCCGGGCACCATCTTGCATAAACCACGAGGTGTTCGCAGTGTCGTCTAAGGCAGTTTGTACCGCCACAAATTCACGAAGAATGTCCAGATAGAGTGATGCAGTAATCGTTTCGGATCTGAAAAATGGGCCAATGATTCCTTTGGAAGAAATGGCGGCCCAGACCAGTACTTTTTGAGGATGCAGGTACGATGGGACTGCAACATGGGGCTTTTCGGTTCCCCATATGCGCCAGTTCTGTTTATTGACGAAGCCGTCCAGGTAAAAATAAGCTTAGTCAGTAAACCAAATGCTGCCCACATGCATATCGCCGTCATCAATCCTGTGCACTATATCGTTAGCGAATGTCTCTCGTGCAGCAATGGTAGCGGCGCTGAGGGGTTGCCACGTTTGAATTTTGTATGGATAGAGGTGTAAACTCTGGCGCATGAGACGATACGTGGACCTCGGCGTCATTTGGACCGCAGCTGCAACACGGCGAACGGAAACCCGAGGCCGCTGTTGGATCACCTGCTGCACTAGCTGCGCGTTGCCCTCTGTGGTTGCCGTACGCGGTAGCCCTACCTTTCCAGCACGTTCATCCGTCACGTTCCCAATCCGTTGAAATTTTTCAAACAGATCCTTCATTGTATCGCTTTGCGGTCCTTGGGTACATTAAACCTCCGTTGAAAACTTCGTCTTGTTGCAACAACATTGTGTTCTAGACGGTGGAATTCCAACACCAGAAAAATCACCTGTTCTAAGGAATAAACCATGTTGTCCACATCACACTTGCACGTTGTGAACAGCACACGCTTACAGCAGAAAGACTACGTACAGGATGGCGCACCCACAGACTGCGTTGTCTTCTATATCTTTCACATCACTTGCAGCGCCATCTGTTGTTGAAAATTGTAACTACTGTAATTTCGAAAGTTTGTCCGCCTGAAAATGTACTGTTGTCCCAAGCATTTTGCAACAAACGGTGTATTTCTATCGCTGCTCGTTTAGTTTGTATTGCCGTTTCAAATATACCGGCCATTTTTGAAACACCCTGTATAAGGAAATACTGGTATTGTGCAATATATAGATAAAACAATAACACTGGAAGACAAAATGACAAAATCTCCACTCGAAGTAAGTGTAAGGCAGAGAAACAGTCTTTGTCTTCTATTATTAAATCTCAAAATCGATGTTAAAATGATAGAAAGAAGCTGCAGAGGGAATAAAATTGAGAATGATATTATGTCACTAGCAAGTTTCGCTATAGACACAGCAATTTTCAGAGAAAGTGAGGAAGAAGAGAGAGACCTCTTCAATGGAGTTGTGTAATAATAATATTGAGTGTATGGCGTTGACGGCCGGAAGACCCCTCGATGGACGGTTCGGCTGCCTCTCCACAACTTCTTTAACGCCACTACGGCGACTAGCCAGTGAATGAGGATGAATTGATAGAGAAAGACACACAACACCCAATCATCTCGACGCAGAGAAGATCCCTGACCCCGTCGGGAATCGAACCTGGGACCCTTTGCGCGGGAAGCGAGAACTCTACCGCAAGACCACGAGCCGTTGACAGTGGTGCACTGAGGATACACTATTAACTGGGTGTAAACCTAAGAATCACGAAAGTAATGAGAAGTAGTATAATTTAAATTAGCAATAAAGTTAACAAAAAAAGGCGACGAGCATGAATTACGCGAACTAAAGCAATAGTCATATCTTTCAAGAAAAATAACCAATGCGGTAAGAAGAAAAGTAAAGAAAAGTACGATTATAAAACAGACTAGCATATACAAGGATTCCTAACCAACAGAACTTGTTACGAGGGCGTGTCAGAAAGTAATGCCACCGAATTCTTTATCTGAAAACTCTTAATGCTTTTAAACAAAAGAAACGTTATTAACATTCCACTTCGTAATTCGTGTCGATATTTGCAACCCACTCCCCGCTAGAGAGCGTATAACACAGCAGTGTGTAACGTAACTATGTTGGTGATTGAGGAACAGTGTGATGTAATCGAGTTTTGAATTCTAAGAGAGCGTCCATATATGGAGTATCCTCCCCTTCAAAGTGCAAATGTGTGTGTGTTCGTGTCCATCTGTGTGTGCGTGTGTGTGTGTGTGTATGTATGTGTGTGTGTGTGTGTGTGTGTGTGTGTGTGTGTGTGTGTGTGTGTGTGTGTGTATGTATGTACAGGTATGTGTGTGTGTGTTTGGAGGGCGCTCAACGGCGTTGTTATCAGCTCTCTTACAAATATTAAAAGAAACGAATTTGTCTAAGAGCTAAAAATGTTACACCGTGATGAATAAGCCTACAGACTGACGGTTACTCACTCATTCTCAACTCACTCGCGCTGTCCCACAGAATCACTCCATCTCACATGTAATACAACGGAGAAATGTGGAAGATGCTATACCTGAGATTAAAACATAACCGACAGGTGGTCTAAAATAACAGCACAGGGAAATGTAACTGACTGAGCAAGCAGAATAACAAGGAAGAGCAAGTCTGTACAATAGATTAAAGTTTTAGGACTGAAAGTAAAGGTAGAAATGCGAAAGAAGGGCGAAAATAGCAGCGTAAGGGAATGTGACTGATTGACCACTTACAAAACACTTTAGAGAACACATTAGAGAACACCTTCCTAATATCTCTGGAAAAAAATTGGGCATAACATAAAACCTTAAACATACGTTTGAATAACAATCAAAATCGTGGACTGATGCGTCAGAAAATCTGCTCCTGATCTTTGGTCTGAAAATAAAACACTGTCAGAGTAAAATGTAGAGCAGACATTTTACAAGGATGTGCTTTTATCTTCAGTCCAGAGGGTAGCGGCAGATTTGCCGACGGTACTGCCCACTACTTTGAGTGTCATTCAAACGTATGTCGTTAGAATTTGATAGTGTTACGATATGTTCAATTATTTCCAAAAATTATAGGGAGGTGTTCTTAATGTGTTAAGACGGTGAGCTCACCAGAACAATGTCAGATCACACACGAGCGCTGAGGCACCTGTATCAATCCCAGGCCATGGTTTCACTGTCCTCCATACAGACCCGGCTTGGTCCCATCCGATTTTCATCTGTTTCCAAAAATTAAAGCACAGTAAAATTTATTAAAAACAGTCTTGATGGCATAAATATTGAAACTGGTTTCGACTTATTGTACTTAGACCATCTTCAGAGCTTGTACTCCATGTTGGTGACAGCAGCTGGGCTAGCTGAGCAGGCAGCTCTAGAGATATGCACTCGATTATATCTCTGTAGGGGGCCTTGCTCAACTAGCCCAGGTGCTGTCACCATAATGGGGTACAAGGTCTTGAAGATTATCTAAGCTGATAGATCGAAGCCTGTCATCTGTTTAAATAAAATATTGATGCGATCAGGACTGTTTTTAGCAAATTTTATGGATTTACCTGAGATCACTGTT
The DNA here is from genome assembly GCF_023897955.1 of Schistocerca gregaria. Classification (NCBI taxonomy): domain Eukaryota; kingdom Metazoa; phylum Arthropoda; class Insecta; order Orthoptera; family Acrididae; genus Schistocerca; species Schistocerca gregaria. The sequence continues at coordinate 428,700,223 of NC_064926.1, forward strand.
TGCCTCGAACAATGTTCCAGAAAGTACTTAAAGAACCCTTCGGGGAATTCACTTTAACAGTGATGAAACGGTGGAAGCAGAGGGGAGTTGGCGGCTCCGTCAACAAATTCAAACATAATACAGTGACGCTATCAACAAACAGATCTCTCGTTGAGGGAAATGCGTTCGTCACCTGGATGACAATGTAAAGATATAAATACGTGGACATGATGAATAAACATGTAGAATGTTAATGAATCTTGTTTTATTTTAAAAGGTTTAAGAGTTTTTAAATAAAAAATTCAGACATTAATTTTCAGCACACCCTCGTATCATCAAACATCGGGCTTAATTTCAAGAGAAAATATGTATGAAGTACGTTTGGAGCACATTTTTATATGGAAGCGATTCCTGGGGTATAAGAAATCATAAAAGGAAGAGAAGGCATTTGTAATGCCATGGTACAGTAGTATATTGAAGATTACGTAGACATATAATGGATGAGTAAGGTGTCTGCAGAATCGGCGAGATGAGGTACATGTGGAAAAAAGTGATAAGAAGAAGCGATAAGAAAACACGAAATATTCTGAGACGTCAAGGAATAACCTACATTGTAGCTGAGGGAACGTAGAAGGATACAAACTGTATGGGAAGGCAGCAATTGGAGTATATCCAACAGATAATTGAAGAACATCAGTGGAAATACTAAGCTGAGACGAAGCTGCTAGCGGAGGAGAGTAATTCATAGTGAAGGTGCATCAAAACAGTCTAAAGACTAATGAAGAAGCAACGAGAATTAGATTATATTGGAAGCGGACCACAGGCTTCCTTGATAAGGAAAAACACGAGCCCTGTCTGGGAGAGTCTGTGCATCTGTTTGGTTTACACAACTTACTTTTCTCGCCATTAAAATTATTTTAAAATTACGTTCATAGTTGCTGCCCTCAGTTCTCATTCCCGTAGTAAAAAGATCGTAAACACACATGCAACAGTTCAGTTGGTGAGTGGGGCAGCCACAGCTGTGGATCTCCATTTGAATAATAAATAACCGCAACTGCTGCCGCGGAAAAAATTAATGAGCTCCTATCGGTTCACAACTAGTTTGACATGTCCACATGTGCCAAACAAATTGATCTGAAGAAGATTCATACAAATCTTTTGTTAACCTACACAGATCAACTGTACATGACAAAATTTTCATTACTTTATAAATAATTATTGAAAGACTACGGACCAGTTTTTAGACATACATGACCCCTCTCGTGATGCTGATCATAGATTATAAATTCAATAGTGAACAACTAGCCAGTGGACTACGACGGAGATGTAGCTTGGAACTAATAGGGATACTATGACCCATGGTCATGATTCTGATGTTAACTGTGTTTCTTTCTATAAACACAATTACTATTTGTGCTCTGGTAACTTAGCTTGATTTTCCATCTTAGCTATGTCGGCCCCTGAACTTGTTGGTAACTCTCAGACTACCAAAATTTTTTTTCGAATTTTATAAACTTTGCTGCATTGGTATTTTTGTAACCATTGTTAATCAGTAACTTTTAAAATTTATGTAACTGATCTCTTGTATGTGAAAGCCATATTTAAACTACTGTCAGTTGGTTCTTGTATATATTGCAATAATTCCTCATGGTTAACTCGACTGGAATTTTGTCTTCTATAAACACTTGGGCACGACACAATCCCATTACTTTATATTTATTTTCATTTTATTATGAGGCAACTCTTTGTTTTGATACATCTTCAATAATAGAAGGTATTTACTTTTCCACCAGGAGATACATCGCTGTACATATTAGTCTCTACACACAATAGACCATCTCTGTTAGGGGAAGATACAGTACATGGTTTTTGTTAATGTTTTGTGTATCTGTGTTTTATTGTACAGATGTTCACCTAACTTCTTCGCTGACAGGCACTTTCAATTCTAAATTAGATTAAACTGGCTCTCCACCACATCTCATGACTATCGTGGCTAAGACTTGGCTAAGCCTGGTGCAGCGTTTCGCAGATGTGTGACATTTGGTATTTCCTTATATTACTCATGAACTGTCAGCACATGTTGTACTTTGGGCTCAGTTGCTCCACACATGTCCTCTCACTGCCACTTGTGTAAGAACTGTTTATAAGTGGAATTTTTAAACCGGGTTTTCAGTTTCCCTTGAGTAATCACTATTTATCACCAAGATTACTTTATAATTTGATTGGGTTCTTATTCCCATTTTTCCAGTTTACAAATCCACTGTCCATAGTCCACTCTCAACTTGTTGACAACTGCGTTTTTATGCCATGATAATTATGGGGGCAGGGGACCTCTAAGTATTATTGAGGAACATCTTCAATGTCTTAAAAAAGATGCATATTTCTTTTCTTCATTTACAAAGCAATTAAAATATTGTCATATACTTAGCTCATGTGTGATGATCGGTCAAAAAGTTGTGCTGGCGTAAGCTGCCGCCAGCACACAATGTGGCGTAGAGGTTGCATGAAGATCGACAGAGGCCAAAAGCAGACTTGTAGGAAACATGCCGCCAACGCCCTCTTAGCCGCCTGTATTTAGATAGCCGCCTCAGTGCAGAGGACCAGTTAGTTCGAGTGCGTCGCAGTACGTAGCGCTAAGTTTCAGTGTCATCAGCCTCAGAGCTGCAGGAACCTGACACAATTCCAAGCTCAGTGTGTAGTTCATAGCGTTCAAGATAGAATAATTTCTTTCGATTACGAAAGGTTAATACAAAAACTGTTCCCTGCTGTGTCTCGCATCTCAGTTATGACGAAGTAATTCTTATATTAACTCAGTACTATGATCAGCAAGCTTAAGTAGCTGCAGTCAGATATCAGTTTTTTAGTTTGCAGAAAAAGCCGGAAAAGATGTACTGTCATTGGTATACAGAATTGTCGGGCATGACTAGAAAAAGAAAATTTAAGTGTAATTGTGTCAATTTTATGGTGGCTTAATAATTATGGATGCTATAAGATTCAATGTCCCCGACAGTAGAATATAGGAACAGATACTATAGTACTCTGATTCTTCACTTCCTGAAGTGTTGCAAATCTGACAGCAATAAGATTTGGATGCCATAGCGGCCGATAAGTTTGACCAGGCTCCGATTTGTTCGACCGAGTCGCCCCTTCTTCACGACCACCACAAGCATCCACAACAGCGAGCGCGTACACAGCCGCACGAACAGCCAAATAAACATGTAAACAGACGTATGTATTTAGTGAAGTCTTGCCCTAAATGTTTTGCTCGCCATAGAAGACAAGATCGGCCCTCACGTAAAGCAACGTGTTACAGGTGTGGAAAAAACGGCCATGTCCAAGCAGTTTGTTTGCAACGGCACAGAAGCACCTAGTTTTCCGCTCCCAGAACAAAAACAGACTCTTGCACATGCAGTGAACATTGTGTTTTCCAAACCTACAACATGTTCTGACAAAAGTAAGATTGAAGTTGTGCCTTCTTCCAGCACTAGTGCTGTGCAACGACGTTCTGACAAACTATTTGTGTCATTACGAATAGCTGGCCGTTCTTTGAACTTTCAGTTAGACGCAGGTGCATCAGTCACTTTGTTTCATCGTGCCACGTACAAACAATTAGGTACAGCACGCCTTTCTAAACCTATCGAGCACCTCACTGCTTACGACGGACAGGAAATACCAGTGCTTGGACAGTGTGGTTTGCCTGTCACATACAAATCTCACACTATGACAGTAAATTTTACTGTGTTGAAGACAAGAGACAGTTTTTTTCGGTTTAGATGCCTTTGATTTGTTTGGCCTTAGCATCTACGACAATGTACTCTCGCTCTCTACATTTGTGTACATAGCTTGCTCAAAGAATTTCCGGAACTATTTTCAGAAGGAATGGAAAAAGTTAATGACTTTGTAGCTCATGTTACATTGAAAGACAATACACTACCAGTGAATTGAAAGATTTGCAAGATAATAGTGTAACTGATTCCATTCATGCTAGTCAATGGGCAGGTCCACTAGTTTTGTTGCCTAAGCCTTCTGATCGCATTCGCATTTGTGTTGACTTCAAGTCAATCCACAGATAGTAGTCGCCACCTATCCGTTACCTCGCCCTGGGGAACTCATAGACACGCTTGGTACAGGACAGTACTTTTCTAATATACGTTTTCATGATGCCTATTTGTCAATTTCAATGGATGAAGAATCGCAGAATGTGTCTGTTGTAAATAAACACTTAGGACTCTTCTAGTATTAGCTTGTGCTCAACAGCAGTACTTCCGCACCTGCCATTTTTCAATGTTACTTGGAACAGCTGACTGCAAAAGTGCCACTTTGTTCAAACTATCTTGACAATACTGTTGCCTCAGGTCGTACACATTGCCAATTGTGCGTACTCTTTTTAGAGTGTTGTCAGAAGCGGGCCCAAGTGTCGTCTCGAAAAGTATGAGTTTCTTCAGCTGAGCTACAATACTTAGGTCATGCGATAAACAGTCTAGATTTACACCCACTCCAATCTCATTCTCTTGCAGTCCATGACCTGCCTGTTCCTCGCAATGTGTCTGAACTGCAGTCAGTACTAGGCAAGATGACATACTACATTGGGTTCATACCGAAGACCGCACAGATCGCGGCTCCATTGCGTCGCTTACTTCGCAAAAATGTAACCTTAGCGTGAACTAAGGATTGTCAAAACGCATTTCGGAAACACAAAAATGCTTTGCTTAGTGACAGATGTTTATCGCATTTTGATCCTGCCGAACAAGTAGTTTTGGAAGTCGACGTTTCTCCCTACCGAATCGCTTTAGCACCAAATTGGTGTACAAGACAGACCTATTCCTTTTGCCTCAAAGTTAGTTACTGTAACTCAGTGCAATTATTCGCAAATTGAAAAAGAGGCTCTCGCTATTGTATATGGTGTAACAAAATTCCATTACTATTTGTATGGTTTGCGAGCTCTATTTAGCGACAGTATCATAAACCTTTGTTTCACCCGTGAAAGCCGGGTCACAGACTGCTACGCTGGGTTTTGTTGCTTTCGCAGTATCAGCACCAAATTGTGTACGGACCTACAGCAAAGCGCGGCAATGCAGACGCCCTACCTCGCCTTCCGAGTGGCGAAGACTCTGATTTTGATGCATCTGCTGCATTTTGTTGCCAATTCAATGTGCAGGACTCTGAATTGCTGGAAACGTTTCCCTTGCACTACAGAAAAATTGCACAGGGCACCGAAGCAGGCCCAGACGTCAAGATTTTGTTGCATTACATTCGCACAGCTTGGATTCGTTCATGGAACAGAATCCAGAACTCAGTTGTGCACCAATATAGCTTATCAGTTCAAAAAGCTGTGATTCCAGTTCAGAATGACAGTGGACACTGACGTGTGCTTCTTCCGAAATTATTGCAAAAGGATGTGTTGCGAAGAATATTGCAGATATCTTCGCACTAATGAGTTAGCGCGACGGCATTGTATTTGGCAGGGCCTGGACACCAACATTGAACAAATGACGTCACAGTGTCACACGTGCGCGGAAAACCAGTCCGCTCCACCCCAGACATTCTCAGCTTCGACTAAGGCTCAATCGCCATGGCAACGAGTGCAAAATGACTTGCCAGGACCATTTTGGAACACATGTTGGCTCGTAGTGGTAGACCCTTTAAGAAAGTTCCCATTTGCGGTGCCTATGAACTCTACTACATCACATAGCACCTTTAAAGTGATGTCCTCCATATTTTTCATCGAAGGTTTACCAGACGTCCTTGTGTCGGACAAAAGACCATACTTCACTTCACGTGACTTTGAACAGTTTTGTGAATGCAATGGCATTCTTCATCTAACAAGAGTTCTGTTTCACTTGCAGTCCAATGGAAGTCATAAATTAATCGTTAATGTTGTGGTTTTCAGTCTATGTAATTGAATCCACTATGTGCCAGCAAGTATTCCAAAATGGTCCTGGAACGTCAGTGTGCACTCGTTGCCACAGAGATTAAGTCTTAGGCCAAGCTGAGAATTTCTGTGCCACAGCAGATTAGTTTTCCACATATGCATGGCACTATGATATCATCTTTTTAATGTGGGCATTCATACCAGAGGATGTTCCTGTTGCCTCGCAAGCCAGATGCCAGAGTACGGTCGGGAGTACGCCGTCGTCCATAGCCATGGCTCTTGGCCCATCTCTATGTCCAGTGTCTTGCCTCCCTCCATGTTGTCAGTCACAGCCTCACTACACATCAAAGGTATGGTGGAAGTTGGTGCCAGCACACCATTCGGCAAAGAGGTTGTGTGAAGATCGATAGAGGCCAAAAACAGACTCGCAGGAAACGCGCCGCCAACGCCCTCTCGGCCGTCATTATTTAGATAGCCGCCACTGACTGGAGGGCTAGTTAATTCGAGTCTGTCACAGACTGTCGCGCCGAATAAGTTCCAGTGTCATCAGGCGCAGCCCAGTGGGAATCGCAGTAGCAATAGTTCCATCATTAACTCAGAGACAGACATAGCAACCATAAATGTGAGCATAGCAGACTTTACTTCAGCAGCAGCGATACTTATGTGGACTATACAGAAGAGCTTGTACCCCAACGATTATATTGAGTTAAGTGAACTTTCCATTCTTTTGAATAAAGAAGACAGTTAATACATGCATGAAGTTTTTATTGGAGAAAGAGGATCCCAGCCAGCAAACAACACCCTGGTTTTGCTTCCCATGGTACAGCTGTATAGAGACAAAGAGACGACATAAAAAAGTAATGGTCCCCCTTTTTTATCTTTCAGGAATTTCAAATTAAATTACATAGACTGAAAATCACAATATCGACCATTAATTTATGATTTTTCAACATAATTTCCGTCCATTTCCAGAGTTTCGTCCGACTTTTAACGTGGACACATATTCCAGTGCAGCAAAGTGTATGGTCCTGTTTCCGAAGTCGCTGACCCCCGGACGATTTCACGGCCTCATCGTCTTCTAAATGAATTCGACGAGGAACTTCTTTTAGCGGCCTGAAGAGATGGAAGTCTGATGGTGCCAGGTCAGGGCCGCAAGAGGAGTGAGACAAGATTACTCGTACAGTTTTCACAATCTTTTCAGTGGTCATATAAAAGAAGAGAGTCTGCCATAGCTTCAGTTGGGTGACGTAGCTGAGGGTTCTGACGTGTTGGACAGAATTTGTTGTCCGGACCTGCTCCAAAAAATTAACTACAATCACACCCTATGTTTCCCAGAAGACTGTAGCCACAAGTTTCCCCGCGATGCACAAAGCGCTTCTGGGGTGCTGTTCTACTGACTGCCTCTTTAATTTTGGTTAAAAAAATGAGCCCAAGTTTGTTGTGCAATGACAATTTGTGCCAGAAACTCCTCTCCCTCCAAACAGAAGGGCTACAAGCTTTGGGAGGCATTTGCTTTTCATGTCTCTTTCTTTGTCAGTTAACAATCATGGCAACGAAACTATAGAAACGTTTAAGTATCCTAGTTGTTCGGTAATCGTCACCTTACTGCCTTTGCTGAGGGAAGTAATGCGACATAGACAATTTTCAGTCTCCCATCCACCACCACGAATGACGTCATCGACTCGCTGGATGTTGTGTGGAGTCGCTGGAAGCATCGACCTGAAGTTCAGTGTTTCGTCAGAATAGGGGTTTGCCGTTCAACATCGTTACAGGTAAAAAAAAACCGTCTAACACTGCTGATATCCTCTATTGCATGACAGTGCATATTTTTCAGTTTTTTTATGAATCCTAATCGCCCTTCCACATTCTGCATTCAAGAATTCTATCACAGAATGCTGTCTAATACAAACATTGAAGGCGGCCGCTTTGCAATCGACTGCAGTATTGGTATCTGTTGCCGCAAGAAAATTACTACAAAAGTGTATTGGAGACGACGCTTTACCAAATAGAGACAAATTAAACATTTTGTATTTACTGATTTTATTTAAGAATAGAAAATAGGAGGCATTAGGTTTTGACTAACACCAGCAAATAATGAAAGATTTTTTTTGCACCTTCATTAATTTAACTGTCGAACACTTAAGCATGTGTCATTATAGTCACTAAACTAGTTGTGAACCAATAGGAAATCAATAAATCTTCTCATGGTGCCTGCCGCGTTCATTTATTATTAATGAAAGCTTACCTTGAAGGCATTCATTCATTCTTTCATGAGACTGCTTGTTCTCAGACGATTTCTGGACGTGGACTTGTGTTAATGAAGTAGTCTAGAAACGATAGTATTTCTTGGTGCTTGCAAGTGGCCTAATCTGGTCCGGGCACAGAACTATCGTCTTCTGTCGGACAATGACATTAGGAGGCTCACCTCTGGCTTGGCGACTGTCTCGACCTCTCAGTCTGTGGGTCTTAATGTCCACCTGTAGATTACTGGTTCCAAGCGCTTACAGCCCCCCTCTGTTATGAGGTGGCAGTTCGTCTCTCTAAATGGCCTTCTGGCGCCTACTACCTTCCGCAATCCCATCTCGTCTGTTATTAACTACCGGTTAGGCGTCTCGTCTCACCAGTATTTTACAGTTCCTACCTAGTTTACGCAGGCTGCTGCTCATAACAACATACTACTGTCAAAATAATTTTGAGAAAGAAGTTTAATATAAAAGCACTATGTAAGAGGTCTTCTCATAAGATAGTAATTGTCACTTCAAATAATTAAGTATTTCTTGTTTGTTTACGGGTACCAGTCTGCAATCCTGTTATAGATTGAAGCCACCGCACTACATTACAATGGCACGGTACTGGAGGATACAAAATGAAAGCGTGCAGCCCATTGATTTAGTGGAATGCGGTAATCTGTGGTCTGCACCTGAAGTGGAAAGACGTTGCGAACTTCATGCGACTTCGTTTCATTATACATGGTGCAATCCCAAATGCCTTAATAATCACATTTCCAGCGCGAACCGCTGGTAGATGTGCAGGAAGAGAATCAATGAGGTTCTAGAAGGTACTGACAGGGATGTGGAGCCATGACGGCTCCAGTTCTGTGATAATCCGTTCGAGGTAGTCCCACAAATTCTTGGTTGCCCTTAAATCCGAGGACTCTGGTGGCCAGGTGTGTACGGTAAACTTTATGCTCTTCGAACCTCGGACGTACACCGCACGTAGCTTGACACATTGCATTGTCCTGCTGAAAAGTGTCATCGTGCAGCGGAAAAACAAATAGCTTGGAGGTGTGGACATGATCTCGAAAGATAGATGCTTACTTTTGTTGATCTATTGTATTTTCCACAATGACGAGATCATCCAGAGAATGTCACGAAAACGTTCCTCAGATTATAGTGCTCCCTAGTCCGGCTTCAGAATTTTGTTGCAGGATGTTTCCTTCCAAACGTTTCTCGCTATACACACCAACACCCACCTTTACAATGGAGCATAAAAAGTGAGCACCAACACCCACCTTTCCAATGGAGCATAAAAAGAGAGTGATCCACCTGTCGGCTTTCAGTGGACGTACAGTGGTGGTGCAGCATGCAAATTCCACCTACGTCGCCACTGAGTAGCAGTCAATATGGGTGCATGAACCAGCTCCCTGCTGCGGAGGCCCTTGGCTCGTATGGACGGCCAGCTGCTCAATGGTTGTACGTCTGTAGGACCATAGCCGTTTCTTACACCTGTACTCTAAGGCCCTCGAAGTACAATAATTTCTTTGGCGTCAGTTTTAGGTAGCACCATTTTTCCATGCACGATATACATTAACTAAAGTGGCATCTAAACAGTTTATGGACCTAGTCGTATAGGAAATACTTCCATCCTTGGCCCGAAAGCCACTGATCATGCCCATTTCGACGTAATATAAATAGCTCCGTTTCCGTGTTGGAATGACTGCACTATTTTCTGCATCCTCGTGGGGCGCTTTATATACCGCCCACTGGTAGTGCTGCCACCAGCTGTCGGCGAGTGGTTACTGCACGTTGAAGTAGAATATAGGCGGTGGTCATATTAATGTGACATAGCAATTAGCTGGCACAGACGCTGCCCCCTATGGTCCATCAAATCGGAATGACGAAAAACGAAGAGGCAGATAATCTCTCTAGGAAGAATAGGATATCGTAACTTATATGGCGGCGTTGATGCATGGAGATCGCCGTCTCACGATTTTAGTGAAGTCGAAAAAGTGAAAATCGGTCATGCATCGGGTTTCTACATCTTGGAAGACACTTTGAACCTGTAAACGGCTGTCGTCCACTAGATCATGCGCCCGCTCAGTAGGTCTTCGACTCATGGCAGCTACCATCGATCAACACAGATTGCCTTTTTTATTTTGTACGAATGCTGGGAATACATGTGGAGTCACCACAGCCGTAATAAGCGAAGACCCAAAAATCCTCAGGCAACGTAAAGCTGAAAGTTTTTTTGGGTCTGCCACTGGATGCTGCTGACAGACTATGTTCATAAGCAGGAAACTGCCAAAGGAGCATGTTATCCAAATTACCCGTGCAGGCTACGGGTGTCTTTCAAGATGAATTGTTACAAGGCTATCCAAAAGTGTGTTTTTGCTACACTTCATCTCCCCAGCCCATCCCCTACCGTGCAAATTCATTGAGCCGTGTCGGCACGTATTGATTGCTATCTGTAGATCGAATCACAGGTTGGTTCTCCCTCTGTTCACCGGGCGACGCTCTTGCACGTTTCTTCCGATTTGAAAAGTTTGCGCTCCGGGCGATTGCGGAAAGGACAGTCATCGGGGACGAGGAGGAAGGAAGGCGGTTGGAAGAAACGTTTCTTGTCGTGCGCCAGTGATCGATTTCTTGACCGATTTTCTCTGAAGGAACATTTGCAACGAAAACGACTTTCGTTATGATAAGTTGATTCCAGTGCACTGAAAGTACATCTGTTGTCGAGCCGTGCCCTATGTCATTCTTATGTCATTCTGAGTCGTGAATTTGTGTCTTTCCCGGTAAGCCAGGATCGGCCGATAGTGAAGTCTTTATCGCTTATAAAAACTGAGCCTGCTCGCCTCGGTGTTTGCTGAGCGCCCTGTGTAGCTTTCCTGAAAAGCAACTTACTTGCGATCCCCAGGTGTGACGATTGTGCTCTACGGCACGGTGACAGCCACTTCAGTTACATCTTTTCTGCACTGGTCCTCGTGGGCATAAATCCTTTCCGAGTTTTCATATTTTTCGTCTTTTGGCCTGGATTCCTTTTGATGTCGTTTCCTTTCTGTATCAAGTTTTCTCTAGTCAGCAGGACCATTCGCTGGCCCTTGTAATTGCTTAAATTTGACACCTCTCTCAAAAGACCCCGCAAAATTTTTGTTTGTAATATAAAACTAGTGTGTTACATTGGGACATTTAAATTTGTTTAAACATTTCCACCAAGTTTTTGCTATCCGTTGTTATATTTGACTTTTAAAAATCTTTAAAATCCTTAAATTTTTCAGGTCTCTTAATGGTCCGTGTTAACTCCTGGGTCTGTAATTCTGAAACATTTGTGTTAGCCTGGGACATTTAAAGTATCATTCTTTTAAAACATTTTGCCACCCTTGTTAAACTGGTTAAGCATTTATGCTCCGTTGAATATAAAGGATCGAACTCAAAGCTTTAAGAACTGCTGATTTCTGAAAGACTATGTAGTCGTGTTTTACTATTATTACCTTCTTTAAAAAGGCGTTTAATAAAAGTGAATCACTTCTCAAATAATGGATGATGTCATAACCTGCGGTCTAGCCTTCCATGAATTCCTGTCATCCTGGATCCTTGGATCTCATTCCCACAAGCTGTTTCGTCTCGCAGTCAAATTTTCCTTCTCCAAACCACCGTCCCCCTTTTCGACCTGAGAACTACTACTTTCCTCACATGGGAAACCATTCTGTAAAGGCGTTTGCATAAAAATGATGAGCTTAGATTCGATGTGGAACGTTTTCTGAACAGCCGAACTCCACAGGCTAGAACCAGAGTTTTCGTTGAATCACTGAAGGTAGTAAGAGACGGGAAAGAGCCACCAAGGTACAACAACCGAGTTAGAAAACTGCTGCGGAAGCAAAGGGAACTTCGCAGCAAACATAAACATAGCCAAAGCCTTGCTGACAAACAAATATTACGCGAAGCGAAATGTAGTGTGAGGAGGGCTATGCGAGAGGCTTTCAATGAATTCGAAAGTAAAGTTCTATGTACTGACTTGGCAGAAAATCCTAAGAAATTTTGGTCCTATGTCAAAGCGGTAAGTGGATCAAAACAAAATGTCCAGACACTCTGTGACCAAAACAGAGGATGACAGACTAAAGGCCGAAATACTAAATGTCTTCTTCCAAAGCTGTTTCGTAGAGGAAGACTGCACTGTGCTTCCTTCTCTAGATTGTCGCACAGTTGACAAAATGGTAGACGTCGAAATAGACGACAGAGGGATAGAGAAACAATTAAAATCGCTCAAAAGAGGAAAGGCCGCTGTCCTTGATGGGATACCAGTTCGAATTTACACAGAGTGCGCGAAGGAACTTGCCCCTCTTCTTGTAGCGGTGTACCGTGGGTCTCTAGAAGAGCGAAGCGTTCCAAAGGATTGGAAAAGGGCACAGGTCATCCCTGTTTTCAAGAAGGGACGTCGAACAGATGTGCAGAACTATAGACCTATATCTCTAACGTCGATCAGTTGTAGAATTTTGGAACACGCATTATGTTCGAGTATAATGTCTTTTCTGGAGAAATCTACTCTGTAGGAATCAGCATGGGTTTCGAAAAAAGACGGTCGTGTGAAACCCAGCTCGCGCTATTCGTCCACGAGACTCAGAGGGCCTTAGATACGGGTTCACAGGTAGATGCCGTGTTTCTTGACTTCCGCAAGGCGTTTGACACAGTTCCCCACAGTCGTTTAATGAACAAAGTAAGAGCATACGGACTATCAGATCAATTGTGTGATTGGATTGAGGAGTTCCTAGATAACAGAACGCAGCATGTCATTCTCAATGGAGAGAAGTCTTCCGAAGTAAGAGTGATTTCAGGTGTGCCGCAGGGGAGTGTCATAGGACCGTTGCTATTCACAATATACATAAATGACCTGGTGGATGACATCGGAAGTTCACTGAGGCTTTTTGCAGATGATGCTGTGGTATATCGAGAGGTTGTAACAATGGAAAATTGTACTGAAATGCAGGAGGATCTGCAGCGAATTGACGCATGGTGCACGGAATGGCAATTGAATCTCAATGCAGACAAGTGTAATGTGATGCGAATACATAGAAAGATAGGTCCCTTATCATTTAGCTACAAAATAGCAGGTCAGCAACTGGAAGCAGTTAATTCCATAAATTATCTGGGAGTACGCATTAGGAGTGATTTAAAATGGAATGATCATATAAAGTTGATCGTCGGTAAAGCAGATGCCAGACTGAGATTCATTGGAAGAATCCTAAGGAAATGCAATCCGACAACAAAGGAAGTAGGTTACAGTACGCTTGTTCGCCCACTGCTTGAATACTGCTCAGCAGTGTGGGATCCGCACCAGATAGGGTTGATAGAAGAGATAGAGAAGATCCAACGGAGAGCAGCGCGCTTCGTTACAGGATCATTTAGTAATCGCGAAAGCGTTACGGAGATGATAGATAAACTCCAGTGGAAGACTCTGCAGGAGAAACGCTCAGTAGCTCGGTACGGGCTTTTGTTAAAGTTTCGAGATCATACCTTCACCGAAGAGTCAAGCAGTATATTGCTCCCTCCTACGTATATCTTGCGAAGAGACCATGAGGATAAAATTAGAGAGATTAGAGCCCACACAGAAGCATACCGACAATCCTTCTTTCCACGTACAATACGAGACTGGAATAGAAGGGAGAACCGATAGAGGTACTCAGGGTACCCTCCGCCACACACCGTCAGGTGGCTTGCGCAGTAGGGATGTAGATGTAGATGTAGATACAACGGAACTTGTATCCGAGGAGAGAATAATTTCAGTGTTAGATCAGGCGATTATGCTGAAAGACGACGTGAAAGCGGATGAAGAAGCGAAGGCTTCTTGGATGAGGATTTCAAGAAAAGCTCTTTGTGAAAGCTAACCTGCTCACACTCTTCGGTGTACTAATGAGCTTTGTAACCTAAATCTCAGTACTTAACAGAAAAGGTATCGATCACGAAGAATAAATGCTAACAGAAAGAAAACCAGCACGACTGTAACCTTATAGTCGTAGAATAAATACTTTTGCTGAACAACGACGGTCAGGATATAATTTTTTGTGTTCTAGTTAAATAACATCGTGTGATTTGCTAATTAGGTAATTAGTTATGAGATTGATTGAAATGTTAATTACTGAATAATGAAATAATATCAGCAGGCCATACTTGGCAAACCAGATATGAAATTATCTAGGTCTGTTTGATACTGAAATTAACGTAACAAATATTGAAAAGTGTTTAAACGGCAACAGCAACTACACGCGTCGAAGCTCAAATGAAAATACCACATCTGAAAACATAGATTAAAGCTTATTACAACTGTAACACGAACCTTATGATCACCAAAACCAAACTGATTCGCGTCTAGCTATAAGTAGCGCTATAATGTTAATAATGTTGTCTGTCGTCAGCAAGCCTTACAACTAATTAATAATCCGTAATAAAGTTCCTAGCACTTGCTCTCAACTAGGTTCGACAAATAGTATCAAAAACTGTAAACAATGACGAAATCAGGAGATCCCAGATTACATAATACGCATACTGTCTACAGAGAATTTAATGACTATTGATATATACTAAGATTAAATACACTTTGCCAGTAATTTGAAGTTACTTTCTCATTGTTCACTGGGTTCTCTGATAACAAAAGATGTACTACAATATATCCTAAATATCACTTAATTTCTATTGTCTCCAGCTTTACAAATAGTTATCTTTTATTTTTAAACGGCAAGTATATTTCCCTTTCAGATCGAATAACATTTCTTTCAATAAACTGCACTCGGTTTTAATGATGATAATAGGAGATGATCGTACTACGGTTGATGACGTGAGTAAATCAGCAACACTTAAGCTGTAGTAACTGAAGATCCATGTAATTTGCCAGCTGAAGAAGGGTGCAAACCCGAAATGCATATTGGCGTAAATAAAAACGCATTAAAAAGTGGCTGGTTGCCGTATTTTTTCAGTGAAATAACACTAAAGCTACTTATCAGTTGGGAAATTATCTGTAATGTTCACTTTAACTGACTCGACGATGCTAGGCAGTCTTATACAAAAGTATGCAGCTAAAAGGAATAATCTTACTTTGTGGTGAGTTTCAGATGGAGCGCCGTAATGCATTTTGTGTTAATAACAACTGGCAACAGGCCCGTCACTCAGCAGTGAGCAAATTGTATTAGCTTTGGCCAAACACTGCATTTCTTCCATCATTCCAATTGCAACATCCACTTGATTTCAAAATGTACTACGGCCCAGAAATGTGCTCACTCATTAAAGAATTGCAGCGCCTTTCAAATTTTGCATACCGCACCGATAAAGCTCTCCACTACACACGCTACCATAGTCTGCACTAGTCCACTGTACCATTGTAATTCTCTATTGTGTCTATCAGGGAACACTCGCGCTGCCGATGCTACTTTTTATTTCTTTGGTCATCAGTCTTCTGACTTGTTTTATGCGTCCCGCCACGAATTCCTCTCCTGTACTAATCTCTTCATCTCAGAGTAGCACTTGCAACCTTCGCCCTCAATTATTTGCTGGGTTTATTACAATCTCTGTCTTCCTCTACAGTTTGTGCCCTCTACAGTTGCCTCTAGTACCATGGAATTCATTCCCCCATGTCTTAACAGATGTCCTATCATCCTTTCCCTTCTCCTCATCAGTGTTTTCTACATATTCCTTTCCTCTCCGATTCTGCACAGAACCTCCTCATTGCTTACCTTATCGGACCACCTAATTTTCAACATTCGTCTATAGTACCACATCTGAAATGCTTCGATCCTCTTCTGTTCCGAATTTCCCACAGTCCATGTTTCACTACCATAAAATGCTGCACACTCTACGTACATTGTCAGAAATTTCTTCCTAAAGTAAAGGCTCATACGTGATATTAGTAGACTTCTCTTGGCCAGGAATGCCCTTTTTGCCATTGATCGTCTGCTTTTGATGTCCTCCTTGCTTCGTCCGTCATTGGTTATTTTACTGCCATCAATCCTGATGTTAAGTTTCTCGCTGCCCTCATATCTACTACTTGCCATTACCCTCGTCTTTCTTCGATTTACTCTCAATCAATACTCTGTACTCATTATACTGTTCATTCCGTTCTGCAGATCATGTAATTCTTATTCACTTTCACTCAGGACGGCAATGTCATCAGCGAATCATATCACTGATATCATTTAACCTTGAATTTTAATTCCACTCCTGAACCTTTCTTTTATTTCTGTCATTGCTTCCTCGATTTACAAACTGAACAGAAGGGGCGAAAGGCTACATCCTTGTGTTACACTCTTTTTAATACCAGAACCTCGTTCTTGGACATCCACTGTTACAACTCCCTCGTGGTAGTTGTACATATCCGTCTCTCCCTATAGCTTACCTCTACTTTTCTCAGAATTTCGAACGTCTTCCACCATTTTGCACTGTCTAACGCTTTTTACAAGTCGAAAAATCCTATTTTTAACGAAATTTTTGAAAATGTTATTGTAAACTTCTGTGGTAGAAACGCTGGTCAAGTCAGCGGTGCTAGTATCATACTCTTAATAAACTCCTTTAATTTTGCGCTATGTTCCTGGCTTGACCAGCGTTTCCACCACAGAAGTTTACAATAACGTTTTCAATAACTTCGTTAGAAATACATGTTACAATAATTCAAGAAATCATTGTCGAAAGGACTGACTCAGCATGTAGGAAAGTCAAAACAGCTTTCGGTGAAATGAAAAGCAAGAGTGGTAACAACTGTTAAATGCAGATGTGAGAGCCGATAGGTGGAAAGAGTATATCGGAGGCCTCTATGAAGGGGAAGATTATCTAATATGGCAGAAGAAGAAACAGGAGTCGATTTAGAAGATATAGGGGAGCCAGTATTAGAATCAAAATTTAAGAGAGCTCTGGGAGACTTGAGATCAAGCAACGGAGAAGAGGTCGATAACATTCCATCTGAATTTCTAAATCCATTGAAGTGGCAACGAAACGACTGTTAACGTTGGTGTGTAGAATGTATGAGTCTGGCGACATACCATCTGACTTTCGGAAAAAAAAAAAACGTCCACACAATTCCGCAGACTGCGAGAGCTGACGAGTAATAGCATTATCGCGCGATCAGCTTAACGGCTCATGCATACAAGTTGCTGACAAAAATAATATACAACAGAATGGAGAAGAAAATTGGCGATGTATTAGATGACGATCAGTTTGGCTTTAGGAAAGGTAAATTCACCAGAGAGGCGCAACTGATGTTGTGGTTGATAATGGAAGCACGATTAAAGAAAAGTCAAGACACATTCATAGAATTTTTCGATCTGGATAAAGTGTTCGACAATGTGAAATGTTGCAAGATGTACGAAATCCTGAGGAAAATAGGGATATGCTTTAGGGGAGACGATTAATCCACAATATGTACACGAGCTAACAGGGAATAATTAGAGTGACGATAAAGTGTTCGGATTAAAAAGAGTGTAAGAGAAGAATCTACTCTTTTGGCCCTGCTGTTCTATCTGTACATCAAAGAAGCAATGACGGAAATAAAACAAAGGTTCAGGAGATAAACTGAAATTCAGGGCCAAAGCATATAGATGACACGATTCATTGACGACGTTACTATCCGCAGTGAAAGTGAAGAAAGCAGAATTACATGATCTGCTGAATGGAATGAGTACAGAATATGGATTGAGAGTAAATAGAAGAAAGGCTAAAGTAATGAGAACTAGCAGAAATGAGAAGAGCGAGAAACTTAACATCAGTAATGATGGTCAGGAAGTAGATGAAGTTAAGGAATTCTGCTACCTAGGCAGTCAAATAATCCGTAACGGACGCATCAAGAAGGACATAAAAAGCAGATTAGCACTGAAAGAAAGGGCACACGTGGCCAAAAGAAGTCTACTAGTATCAAATACAGTTCTTAATTTGAGGAATAGATTTGTGAGAATGTGCGTTTGGAGCACAACATTATATGTTAGTGAAGCACGTATCACGGGGAAACCGGAAGGGAAGAGAATCGAAGCATTTGAGACGTGGTGCTGCAGACGAATGTTATAAATTTGTTGCACTGATAAGGTAAGGCATGAGGAGGTTCTGCGCAGAATCGGAGAGGAAAGCAATATGTTGAAAACACTGACAAGGAGAAGGGACAGCAAGATAGGACATCTGTTAAGACAACAGGGAATGACTGGCATCACACTAGAGGGAGTTGCAGAGGACAGAAACTATAGGGGGAGACAGGGATTGAAATCCATTCAGCAAATACTTGAGGACGTAGGTTGCAAGTGCCACTCTAAGATGAAGAGGTTAGCACAGGAGAGGAATTCGTGGTGGGCCGCATCAGGCCAATCATAAGACTAATGACTGAAAAAAGTGCTTTATCTGATGATCATCATTAATAAAATATTGAAATATATGCTTAAAAACATATTCTCAAAGTAATATTTAAAAATTAAATGAATTGATTTTATGGGGTTCTGCCTTGTGTAGTGAATCGACAGATGGAATGTAGCTCAAGGGGCTTTGTCACCGTGGCAGAGCAATACTTAGACGTTGGTGACTTTGGAAAGTGAATTCAACGGTCAACGTGTCTTATGCGCCTGCTCAAAAAAATCTGCAAATGATTCATTTTGTTAACATACCATTTAATATGAGGTCTACTTACTGAGCTCTATAATCATAGGCAAAGAGAGTTAGTCGCGCTCCATCTCATCCGGAAAGTACCTAAGTGAAGGACAATAAAACATTTCAATGTCAGAGATGGCGAAATAGTCCGTATGAAAACTGTGCGAAAGTCGAAATCCGCAATAGCTAATTATTGTGTTGTCACTGTATGACGACTGGTTTCGTACTCTGGGGGTATATGTTCAGGTCATATAAAACTAATACTTCATCTGGAAAAATTAATTATGTCTTCAAAGCCACAATTATTATAAAACTACATTAGAAGCAAAATTAGCGAGGCAGGAGGTAGCGGCCCGTGATTGGCTGACACAGACTTTCAGTGCGCAACTTGTAAAGGGCACTCGGTAGGGGTGGATGTGCTGGACTTCATCCTTGCCTCTAGCAAGCTGGCTGCTATGTTTGACTTCAATATTACACGACATTGGTGAGAAGCATACCTTCAGGGCAGACGTAGAACAAAATAGTGAAAAAATTCGATTTTTTTGTTACGTAATTTCTTAGGTTGATGTTTTAAGAATGACATCTGAAAGTTTCGTAATCGAAATCTGCCTACAACTATATTTAAAAATTATTTTCCTTATACAGTCTGCGCTTGCCACATCTCCTTTATCTGTGCTGTGCTCCACTCCTTCTTGACACTAAATACATTTTTGTGTTCTTTTTCAGTCACACAATCGAAACGAACAGCAGACGTATTTAGAAGGCTGTGACAAAGATTATACATGCCTGTTCGTTTGGTTATTAACATGATTTGTTTTTGAATAGTGCATGTTACAGTTTGTTGTTTGGAAATTTATTAGCTTTTTTTTTTTTTTTTTTTGCTTAAAATGGTTCGTAACTGTGGCCGTCTATTCAAAAGAATGAGAAAGTGTCGAATTTCATGTGTATGGACCACAGAATGTTTAAATAAGAATATTGTGAATGTTCCTTGTGTGTCTGAAGAACAGTTTTCGATGAAATCGCCAAGTTCGTTGAAGAAGAAAATCAGTGAAGGATTTAATGATGCAGTGTACAGTGCTAAAGATGAATTTTTTAGTCGATTTTGGTTAATTGACTTAGAAATTCTTGCCCATATGATTAATGTTTTATGTGCATGTGGTAATTGTGGGTCCAAGAGCCTCAGACTGTATGACGACAATGCCAGAATTGGCATTATAAGTAACATACATCTTTTCTGTGACATCTGCAAATATGATGCTCAATTCAAGAGTTCAGCTCTCCATGGGAAAACGTATGAAGCTAATACCAGATTTTGTTATGCCATGAGATGCTTGGGTGTAGGAAGAGACGGCAGGAATTTGTTTTGTGGCTTAATGAAGGTGCCTCCACCAGTGGCTAGATTCACTGAGTACAACAAAACATTCCTCAGAGCTCTTGAGGTTGAGTGCAAGGAAAACATGCAAGCGGCTGTTGAGGAAGCTGTAGACGTTAACAGTGAAGGGACAGCAGGTAATTGTGATGTGAAGACAGATCTGTGTGTCTCATGTGATGGAACTTGAATGAAAAGGGACCATACATCACTTCATGGTGTGTCATCTGTCATCAGTGTGGACAGAGGAAAAATCTTGGACTTCCAAGTAATGAGCAAATATTGCTCTCATTGTGACACCAAAAAGAATTTACAGTAGTGGAGAAGGAAGGTGTCAGGAGATACACAAGAAAATCTGCTGTAAGAATTATCAGGGGTCAAATGGTGGGATGGAGGCAACTGGGGTGAAACTAATACTCCAAAGGTTAGTAGAACAATATGGAGTTATGTATGTCAAGTACCTAGGAGATGGAGATTGTAGTGCTTTTAAGACTGTTTTAGAGAGCAATCCTTATGGTTCACAAGTTAAAATTGAAAACCTTGAATGTGTGTGATATGTTCAAAAGCGAATGGGCGGCAGACTTCTCAGACTGAAGGAAGAAATGAAGGGCAAAAAATTAGAAGATGGAAAGCCACTGGGAGGTGTTAACAGAATAACAGACAAAGAAATTCACGCATTACAAATACATTATGGGAAAGCCATCAGGGAAAACGTACACAGTGTGAAAATAATGCAGCAAGTAGTGTGGTCAATATTCTTCCACAAACTTTCCACAGATCAGACTCCTCAACACTACCTCTGTGACATTTCGTGGTGCAAATATCTTCAGGCAGAAGCCAGTGGAAAGCCATACACTCATAATCATGGTTTGCCACTTGCTGTTTTAAATGTCATAGATCCAACTTTAAGATATTTGGCCAGTCCTGAACTGCTTAAAAAATGTGTACATGGGAAAACACAAAATTCAAATGAGAGCTACAATCACCTTATTTGGATGCGTTGTCCAAAAACACTGTTTGTGTCCTCAAATGTTGTGAAGATAGCAGCGTGTGATGCCTGTCTAGTGTTCAATAGTGGAAATGTAGGCAATATTAAGTGCCTGCAGAGTTTAGACTTCCATCCAGGTGCATTCACACTGAAGATACTACGAAGCATCGATGAAGTGCGACTTGACAAAGCCCAGGCACCAGAGGAAAATATCCAAAACATGACCAGGCAAAGGCAACAGGGAGAGAGAATACCCCAGCAAGAGAAGGAAGTGAATGAAGATTAAGGATACGGACAGCATTAATGCGTAGAAGTGTGGCAACATTCTTAAAAATTGAAATAAATATTTTAAATGAGATTTCCTGTAAAGTGATTTTTTTTAGGTTTAATGTACCTTTTCTCAGGAACTGTAAAAGCTAACATCCTGAAATTTGGCAGAGTTGTTAAGAAGTACTTACTGATTAATCCTGTGCACCAATTTTCTGTTATTTTTTCCCTCAGAAAAGTTATCCTTTTAAATTTAAGAAAAGTTTAGCAGTCCCGGGTAGCACAAAACTGAAAAATTAATTTGAAAGTAACTATGAGCTGAAACAAATATCTGTAGCACACATTTAATAGCCTTTAATGAAGAATACCATATAGTTTCAGCTTTAATGTTTCAATATTTTATGAGAAAAGGTACATTATATGTACATTGGTAAATTCAAATCCTTATAAAATGAAATTCCATGAACATGATCAAACAAAAACTGCAGCGACTATAGTTCATTATGTACTACACAATAGTGTCAAGTGTTAAATTTATAACTGTAATGTTGTAGGAGACGTCGAAGTTTTAATATCAGTATGCAGTTTGGTCTACGTCTGCCCTTAAGAGCTACGAGTAGTAGTGGAAGAGACATGATTGACAAAAGAGAAGAAGAAGAAGAGCTCATACCTCTTAAGACATACACTTTAGAGCTCGTGTTTACTAGATGTTTCCTTTTTTTTTTTTTTTTATCCATAGCATCACCACTCAAAATAAAGCGAAGAGTTTGCAGAAGAAGAGATTAGTTTAGATTAGTTTCACAGTACAGATGATGTGGAAGTGCTCATAGCCCTTGAAGAATGCATTTTAGAGCTCATGTTTAAAATATGTTTTTGCTTCTAATGGTCATTCTTGTCATATCTTTGAATACTGACCACTTCTAACAAACTTATGCAAGTGAAGAATTATTTTGAAATGGAATGAGTGATATTCGTTTAAAAATGTAATGACGCCTATAAAGCAACTCCTGCAAATGAATTTTATCTAAATACTGTCTGCTCTCCAACTGAAAGACATAAATGATCACCAGCGATGTCAAACTTGATTAGCGCTACGGTACTTCTGTAACGATACACTCAGACATTTCATTAATTGACACTGTATTTTTGAGTTGCAACGTAAAAGTGTTCAAAGGGAAGACATCTCTGGTGCCAGCTACAGTTTAGAAGCCAAGCACTTTGAGACAGTGAAAAAGGCACTATGAATTCTGGTTCACCGACAATATCACCACCAACCTGTCACTCATTTTCTGTTGAGTATTTTGCGCTCGGAACGAGCCTGCAGTGCTTGGGCTGAACGACTGGGCAAAATGTGGCCCAAATTATTTCGCGGTATTGAATACTAGGACTGATGTATGCAGGTGCTATTCTAAGGTGGAGAGCTCGGTACAGGATAGAAAATCGGGAAATGCCGCGTTATATCAGTCAAGATACTGATGGACTAAAAAAAACTCCAACTTATGAAATGGAGATAAATGAACAATTCTGAAAAGGAGAGACAGTGACCAGAGAATGGAAAGGAGGACAGGATCTTGTAATCAGAAATAGAAAAGGCGCTGAAAGACATGAAGAATCGGAAGCCATGTCGGATTTTGACAGAAGAAATGTGAAGGGAAAGGATGAGAAATGGCTTGGTCTGTAATGATATATACATTAAAGGGGAACGGGCTGGTTACTTTTTGCATGATAATTCGCTCTTCTTCGGGCAGAAGAGTATTACTACAGTTGCCAGAATTTTACAGGAAAACAAAAACAAATTTGACATGATACCTGGCTAAATTTGAGTGACAAATATGTTAGTTCTTCAGTTCTGTTGTGTAGTTTTAGCAATCTTCTTCACATTCATTAGCATATCATATGCCTTCTTGAAAGTATACTAACAGAAACTCGTTAAAGAATATGGTTGAGTTCTTCCAGTTGTTACTTGTACCTTTTAGAACAAATCTGTTTCGACGTATACCCTTTTGCCCAAGATCGGACGGGTGTAATATGTTACTCTTTTGGCAGCCTTGTGGGAAGGAACGGACAATATTTGCGGTACCGCTTGTCTTTAAGAACGATAACACGTAACGCTCACTTAAATTTTATTCCAATACTAGGACTAAAGACATCTTTACATAGATGTTGTAGTAGTTTACTCTGAGTAGTGACAATATGAACAGCAATTCCAAAATCCCAGACTAAGGATACTTTCAAAATCAACTGGTATGCCAGATCTCACATAGATTAAGTTCGTAACAGCGTTCCCAAGCAGTTATTCAAACTTTCATTCTGGAATACACCAGTCCTGATGATTTTCGAAGTCGTCTGAATGGTAACCTGTGAGACCATTCCTACCACTACCTGCTGTCTGCAGATTGTTACAACTTATTTGCAACCTGTGTGGTCCTTTAGTGGATACAGGCGTGAGGAATAGAGGCTGTACATGAACAGAGAATTCAGAGAGTAACTTATTCTACATACAATATCAAGTAGTAAAAATAATATATAAGTTCGTTGCTGCAGTTGCAGCGTCAGTTGCTAACAGTAGCTTCGAATTTTGGAACGTATACGGAGACCGCAGATATACAAATCAGCCAGTCTTCAGTACAATAACTATTCAGTAGATCACAAGCCCCGACCACTATGAATGTCTGTAAATGTTATTCTGCTGGCAAACACACGAAAAGGGGGTTAGTGCATGTATGTTCAAACTTAAGTACACTCGCCGCTGGAGCTCCAGAAGGGGATGCTTACATCTCATCGGCAGCAGCGTAATCGTCCGTTGCAGCGCACTCGTGCCTCGGTAGCTGCTTTAGAAATCGAGGCAACTCACATGGTGACGAGCATATTTGAAAGTGTGGAAGATCGGATAGCAGCCTATCGTCAGATTTCGGTAATATGAGTGCAAAATATCAGGAGTCAGAGGTAGCAAATCGAGAAGATCTTTTTACTTCTCTCTACTGACGGGCACAAGACCCCGATAACTCAATAACCACATCAGTGCATCGCGAATCTATCCTATTCTCGACATGCCCATCTTTTCAAAGTCTGCTGTCACTTCCAAAGTTTCTTTGTGGAAAAAAGACCCCATATTTTCTGTTGTGAGTGTTATCCATTTCTCATCATTCCATAGGAGTCTTTGCTATTGGTCATTACATTTACTCATTTGTAGTGAACCCTTGAGAAGTCCCGGAAAAGTAAACACAAAACAAAAAAAACTTAGTCTTCCATTTCAAGGAATTTTAAAAGCTTCTTTCTCTCCGTCTGTCTTACCAGTTGGACCCAATCATGTTGGTGGAAAATTGGGACTTTTGACATTATCTTAGAGTTTTAAATTAGTGGGCGACCTATTCGCACTCTCTGTGCATGTGATCTGCCAATAAAAATTTGTTGTGAATACTTTCCAATGAGGGGTGATCTTAAATAACGGATACTAGCCCCGAGACTCTGTGCGACGTTTTGCTCTGACGGCCTCATCTGTCAGCATACATTATGCACTGCTTGGTATTTGAAGGCAAACCATTCAGACATTTCACCAAGAACGGTGCTACCTGATCAGCTCCTCGGCCAGCCTTGTGTTCACTCCAAAAGCAACATTATACCTGTCCTTACTTGAGGTCGTCTACAGTCACTATGCAAGTCAAAAGGAGACGTTTGTAGAAGACCACAGAACTTTCGAGCTTAGGGGTAGGCAGACACTGCTGCATGTCAAAAGTGACAACTAATGTACTGTTATCACTTAAACCACTTCCTTTGTCTTCGGCTTTCGCCTGGTATGCCATATCTGTCAGTTCTCAGTGAGCTGCCAACTCAGTATGAAGCTCCAACTCATGTTGTTCGGAAGCACGAAAAATCTTCATGTGATGTTTATCACACGTGTGACAGATATCAATTTTTGGTTTCTTGATACAATTGTTTAATCGATGAAAAATATTGTGGTACATCGTCTTCTCTGACTCGTCACACAGGCGGATGTAGTGTTCATACTTTGAAAGCGTGTAGTCAAATGGGAGGTAAATTTTTGTTTAAGTTTTTCTTGTGTAGTGGCTTCCGTATGATGGTATCGAGAGTATGTGCTGCCTGCCGAATGAGCAAGTTTGTTTTTTAGGTGAATGTTTCCATCTGTTACCAATATGAATAATACTGGAGCATGACGCTTGCATTTTGAAACAACAGTGGCTATAAACTTGATTCTGATATCAAGAGTACTCAGAAACATGGTCTACAAATAGGTGGTATTTGCCCATTGATCCGCGAGTGATACTTGTGACTTAAGAATCTCTTTTTCTGGTTGTTAAAATCTTGAACACTGTTTCTTCCTGTGTGCTTTCCTGTAGTTGCAATAAGATTAGTAACATAAAAAGCACATCAAGAGCAATCACCTATATTCCAAAATTCTCTACAAAATCTTTCCTCTTCATTGTCAACGAAACGATCTCTGTATTTATACACTGAAGCGCCAAAAAAAAAAAAAAACTGGTTTAGGCATGTGTATTCAAATACAGAGATTCGTAAGCAGACAGAATACGGCGCTGCGATCGGCAACGATGGTGTGAGATAAGTGTCTGACATGCAGTTGTTAGATCGGTTACTGCTCCTGCAATGGTAGGTTATCAAGATTTAAGTGAGTCTGAACTTGGTGTTAAAGTCGGCGCACGAGCGAAGGGACTCAGATTCTTGGAGGTAGCAGTCAAGTGGGGATTTCCCATACGAACATTTCATGAACGTACTGTGAATATCAGGAATCCGGTAAAACTTCTATTCTTCAACGTCGCTGCGTCCGGAAAAAGATCCTGCAAGAACGGGAGCAACGGCGACTGAAGAGAATCGTTCAAGGTGACAGAGGTGTAACCCTTCCGCAAATTTGCTGCAGATTTCAGTGCTGGCCTGTCAACAAGTGTCAACGTGCGAATCAATCAACGGGACACTATGTATATGGGCCTACGCGGCCGAAGGCCCACTCGTGCACTCTTGATGATTGCACGATACAAAGCCTTACGCCCCGCCTGGACCCATCAACACCGACATTGCACTGTTGATGACTGGAAACATGTTGTATGGTCGGACGAGTATTGTTCCAAATTGTTTCGAGTGGATGGATGTGTACGGGTACGGAGACCACCTCATGAATCGATGGACCCTGCATGACAGCGGGAGATTGTTCAAACTGGTGGAGGTTCTGTAACGGTGTGAGGCTTGTGCAGTTGGAGTTATATGGAATCCCTGATACGTCTAGATACGACACTGACATGTGACACTTGCGTAAGCATCCTGTCTGATCACCTGCATCCATTCATGTGCATTGCGCATTCCGACGGTTTTGTGCGATTCCAGCACGACCAACGACATCACAAACGCCGATAACTGCTACAGAGTGGCTGAGGCAAACACTCTCCTGAGTTCACGCTGGCCACCAAACTCCCCATACATGAACATTATTGAGTATATTTGGGATGCCTTGCAACGTGCTGTTCAGAGAGATCTCCACCCCTCGTACTCTTGCGGATTTATGGACATTCCTTTAGGATTCATGGTGTCTGTTACCGCCAGCATTAATTCAGACATTAAACGACTATATGCCACTTCGTGCTGGGGCACTTGTGCGTACTCGCGGGGGCTCTTCAGTATATTAAGTAGGAGTACAAGTTTCTTTGGCTCTTCAGTGTATTTACATTCACTTGGTACTTCTCTTCGTTTGGCTTGCACTAGTTTTCCTGTAACTGTAGTGTATGCCTACCCTCTATTTCTACTCAGTTTTCTGTTAACTTTTATGTCATGTGTTTCCCCTTTTGTGCTTAACAATTTCTTTCTTTGTATTAATGTTGTAGTTACCTCCTCATTTCCTACATCGTCCACTGCAGTTGTAAATGTAAAGAACTGTGCTCTTGCTCATATGACGGATTTCCATCAGGATCATCATAATTTTAAAAAATAATCAAGATGTCATCAGGCAAACATGATCGGCTCGAATCTAATAAAGAAAAGGAAGACTGTCGAAGCTGGAGACTATAAAAATTTATATGGAATCATTTCTGAATATTGTTTTAGAGGGTTTAACATATGTGACATATTGATCTCCCTATGCATAACAGACAGTTTTTGTTGGTGTGGTCTTCAGTACATAGACTGCTTTGATGCAGCTATCCAGGCTACTCTATCCTGTGCAAGCCTCTTCATCTCTGACTAACTACTGCAACCTGTGCTCTTCTGAATTCATCTCTCGGTCTCCCTCTACGATTCTTACCTCCCCCCCACACCCCCCCCCCCACCCTCCTCCCTCCACACACACAAGCTCACTTCCCTCAAGTACTATACGGGTGATCAGTTGATGCCTTAGAATGTGTCCTACCAACTCATTCCTTATTTCAGGCAGGTTGTGCGACAACTTTCTGTTCTCCCCAGTTCTATTCAGTACCTCCTCATTAGTTAAATAATCTAAACTTCAGCATTATTCTGTAGCACCGGATTCCAAAAGCTTATATTCTCTTTTTATGTAAGCTGTTTATCGTGCGTATTTCAGTTTCATACATGGCTACACTCCATATAAATACTTCCAGGAAGGAGCTCGTGATACTAATATCCATACTCGATGTTAACAAATTTCTCTTTTTTAGAAGCGCTTTCCTTGCCATTGGCAGTTTATATTTCATAACCTTTCTGCTTCGACCATCACCAATGGTTTTTCTTCCCAAATATCAACAGTGTCTCATTTCCTAACCCAATTGCCTCAACATCGCCTGATATAATTCGACTACATTCCATTATTCTCGTTTTGATTTTACTTATGTCCGTCTTATATTCTCCTTTCAAGATACTGTCCACTCAGTTCAATTGGTCTTCCAAGTCCTTCGCTGTCTCTGAAAGAATTACAATATCATCAGCAAACCTCAAGGTCTTTGTTTGTTCGTTCTGGACTTTTTAATTCCTACTTCAGATCTTCCTTTTGTTCCCCTTACTGCTTGCTCAATATACCGACTGAATAACATTGGGAATAGCCTACAACCCTGTCTTACCCCCTTCTCAACCACTGCTTCCCTTTCGTGCCCCTCGACTCTTATAATTGCCATCTAGTTTCTGTACAAATTGTAAATCGCTCCCTTGTTTTTACGCCTGCCATCTTGAGAATTTGAGAGTATTCCAGTCGACAGTGTGAAAAGCTTCAACTAAGTCTACAAATCCTATAAACGTAGGTCTGCCATTCCTTAATCTATCTTCTATGAGAAGTAGTAGGGTCAATATTGTCTCACGTCTTCCGACATTTCTGTGGAATCCAAACTGATCTTTCCCGAGGTCGGTTTCTACAAGTTTTTCCATTCTTCAGTAAATGATTGGTGTTCGTATTTTGCAGCTGGACTTATTAAACTGATAGTTCGGTAATTTTCACATCTCTCGGAACCTGCTTTCTTTGGAATTGGGATTACTATATTCTTCTTTATGTCTGAGGATATTTCGCCTGTCTCATTCTCTTGTTCATCGGATGCAAGATTTTCGTCATGGCTGGCTGTTCCATGGCTATCAGTATCTCTAACGGAATATTGTCGCAGGACCTTTTTTTGACTTAGGTATTTCAGTGCTCTGTCACATTCTTTGCGCAGTACCATATCTCCCATTTCATCTTCATCTACAGCCCCTTCCATTTCCATAATATTGTCCTCAAGTACTTCGCCCTTGTATAGACCCTCCATATAGTCTTTCCATCTTTCAGCTTTCCCGTCTTGCTTAGAACTGGTTTTCCATCTATGATGTTGATATTCATACAGGTAGTTCGACTTTTTCCGAACGTCTCTTTAACTTTCCTGTAGTCTGTAGGTAGTGATACATGCTACATTCTTATAGTGCCCTCTAGCCATTCCTGCTTAGCCATTTTGCACTTCCTGTCCATATCATTTTTAGACGTTTGTATTCCTTTTCGCCTGCTTCATTTTTTGCATTTCTATATTCTCTCCTGTCATAGACTAATTTCCATGTTATGTTATCGAATGATTTCTTCTACTTCTCGTCTTTTTAGCTACTTGATTCTGTGCTGTCTTCATTATTTCGTCTCTCAAAGCTACCCATTCTTGTTCTACTGTATTCCTTTCCCCTGTTCTTGTCAATCATTTCCTCACGCTCCCTCTGAAATCCTATACAACCTCTGGCTCTCTCAATTTATCCGGGTCCGACCGTTTTACATTCTTGCTTTTTTGAAGTTCCTTCAGTGTTAATCTGCAGTTCATAACCAGTAAATTGTGATCAGAGTCCACACCTGCCCCTAGAAATGTCTAAAAAATTAAAATCTGGTTCCTAAATCTTTGTCTAACCATTTTATAACCAATCTGAAACCCTCCCGTGTTTCCAGATATCTTCCACGGATACAGACTTCTCTCATGATTCTTAAACCAAGTTTTAGCTATGATTAAATTATGCTCTGAACAAAATTCTCCGAGATGACCTCCTCCTTCATTCCTTTCCCCCCAGTCAGTATTCACCTACAATTTTTCCTTCTCTTTCTTTTCCTACTATCCAATTCCATGTTCACGTGACTATTATATTTTCGGCTCCCTTAACCATCTGAACAATTTCTTTTATATAGTCAAACATTTGCTCTATCTCCATCGCTTCTTTGTGGTTAGTTGGCATATAAACTTGTACTACTATGGTGGATGTGGGCTTTGTGTCACTCTTGGCTACAATAACGCGTTCACTATGCTGTTCATAGTTGCTTATCCGTGTACTTATTTTTTTACTCGTTATTAAACCTACTCCAGCATTACCCCTATTGGTTTTGTATTTATAGCCCTGTATTCACCTAACCAGAAGTCTTATTCCTCCTGCCACCGAACTTCACTGATTCCCACTATATCTAATTTTAACCTATCCATTTCCGTCTTTGAATATGCTAACCTACCTGCCCGATAAAAAGATCTTACTTTCCACGCCCCGGTCTGTAGAAAGTCATTTTTTTTTCTCTCCTGGTTAACAAGGTCCTCCTGAGTATTCCCTGCCTGGAGATCTGAATGGGGAACTATTTTACCTCCATAATATTCTACCCAAGACGATGTCATCGTCATTTAACCATATAGTAGGGCTGCAAGCTCTCGGGAACAGTTATGACTGTCGTTTCTCTTCCTTTCAGCCGTTCGCAGTACCAGCACAGCAAGGCGGCTTTGGTTGATGTACGAGGCCAGGTCAGTCAATCATCTTGACTGTTACCCCTGCAACTACTGAAAATGCTGCTGCCCCTCTTCAGGAAACACACATTTGTCTGGCCTCTCAAGAGAGACCATTCTCTTGTGGTTGCACCTACGGTACAGCTATCTGTATCACTTAGGTGTGCAAGCCACCCCACCAACAGTACCAACGCCAAGGTCCATGGTTTGGGGCGTGGAGGGCAGAGAGAGGGAGGGAGGGAGAGAGAGACCGAGAGAGAGAGAGAGAGAGAGAGAGAGAGAGAGAGAGAGAGAGAGAGGGAGGGAGAAAAGAAGTTTCATTAAACCCTATCTCTTGAACCAACTTTCCTTGTTTCTGCCTCTTCCAAGTCGTCATCATCCTTTATGAACAAAGAATCTCTTCTGTGAGCCCTTTCACTAATCATAATCACCTTTAATTCACTTACGGTACTGAAGAATAAGGTACTGGATTTACTCAATTAAAACCACTATCAAGAACACATTCACGACGAATTCACTAGCAGTAGGTCTCGATTTCCACTAAGCATTTCTGCAACCAAAGAATAATTCAATGCCAACAATACCACATGCCTCTATTGTTCCTGAATTCTTGTGGCTGGTGAATACAAAAATGAAGTAAACAATGACATCAAGAAATTGTGAAACACTGAATATTGTGGATAGCGACAGTCACAAGACGCTTTGAAACATTGTTACCTCAGATAATACAGAAGAGGATATGTAGGCATGTGACCTACTGTCCACATTTTAAAACGAATGGATGAGGGGGCATAAAGCACTTATATCCATCTGCGTGAAGGTTATTTGCATATAAGCATGCTAACCCCATAATCACAAAACCATCCTGGCTACAGCATTCGAAATAGTGTGCCACCATTTCTCTCAAATAAAGTTTCCACTATCCCCTGTGAGGGAGTGGTATTATCTCATTTTACACACTTCTGGAGTTATATGTCTTTGTCAGAAGAAGAGTCAATTATAGCAATTGAAAAAAGGAGAAATACTAAACAATGGAACAGCATAGGACTATCCGTCTAACTTCTTCTGCAGTAAAAGTATTAATGACAGTGCTGAATGAAATGTTATACAGCAAGTTTTGTAGATAGACTGGAAAAAGTACTAGGGATGCTATTGACAAGAGCAAACGTATTGTGTATTTAACTACAGTTACTTGTACTTCAAGTATTTGGGCTATGGATGGCTCTCTTTAAAAATAGTAGCTCGATGTAGCCATAGGGTAGAGCCACACCGATCTGGTTTCATGCCCCATAGTTAATTTGCTGCAAATAATAATAGCCTGTAACTGTGATTCTGCAGTGGAACAATGAGCGCTGGTAGTAACTTCGAATTAATGAAATATGTAGGAACACAAATAAAAGATAAATGAATAACTTAATAACAAGGGTTCTATTCGAACATCTGTAACTGATGTAGACGACAGAGAATTATGTTGAATAATGTATATTCCAGATCGGATATCTCAAGTAAACTAGAAATTGTGCTACAATATTTAGTTAACATACAGACAGAAATTACCCTTACCAAATGCAGTAAAGTTATGTTGAGAGTGTTATGAGAATTGTAGTAAAATCCCTGAACAAAATATTCATCAAAGACTCGCGGAAAATAAACCTTTTTTATGGTCACAATACACGAGAAATTCATCAGCTCAACATAGTTCAGAGTTAGACATGATGATTCACAAGTCTCATGCAGTGCAAAGAACAGTAACTCATACTGTGTATATTCTCAGTTCCTTAAATCAAGTGGAAAAATTTAAAGACGTGGTCTGGGGCACATTAAGATGTCTTGTAAATCTGAGTCCCTTCAAAAGTTAAAGTACTTTAACGGCCATAATCAGTCACCGACATGTCTGAAGCACACATGCCACCATAGGTAGGTCTGTCTTCTTCCAGCACTCGACACGAAGTGTTCAAAACCGCTCCCTTGAGCTCTTCACTCTTAAAGTTCCAGTCTCCACTTGTCTGCCGTACTGTCCTACTGCAGTCTGCTTTTCCAATGGCTGAAGGCCATCCCCAATAAAAGTGTATCGTTCTTTCGTGGCACAAACATGATTTTACTTATCATGGGCACATTCCTGCACTAACCTAATGTATTACTAAAATATTTAAATAAAAGGAACATTATATATATATTCATTTACACTTGGATCACTTACAATAAATGTAAGTAATATTTCGTTCATAAATAAATGACTCAGAATCCCTCCGCAAGTGTACTCTTGGTAAATTACCACAGATTGTCGTTATTCTTTTAACAATTAGTTATGCCTTCTTGACAGAAGCTTCTTTTGGTTCTCTTTTCAATTGTCGTGTCTGCTAGCACATGCGACTGAACACCTTTAGATAAGCGCAATGTTTTAATAGCGATTGTAATCAACATTTAAATCAAATTGCTGGCAAAATAGTAAAGTGTTCATTAAATAACTACACAAGTATGACAAAATATGAGTCACAGATGCTGTGTTCATTTGCTGTGTAAATGTGGAGAATGTGATGTTTTGACAAACATTTGTGTAATAAAAATGGTACAGAAGACATATTAAATCAAGAAAAAAAATACAGACACGCAACTTTCAAGGAAGATAGCTATAGAGCAAAACTGCCATCTGAGATGCTGTTGGTTGAATTCGGGTGGAGTATTGAGTCTCTAATTCAGAGGTTCATTGAGTAAGTGTTTATTCACTGTGAAATATTAACTTAAAGATGTTGAAATATTGTTGTGTCACTGGATGTATCTTATTTTTCTGAGATCGCTGATGGGTTGAGATTCGCCTTAATTGGTACCTGTGATTTGTTTTCTAAGTTCAAGGAGCTGTAACTTATCCACCTTTAAGATTGTTTGACTTCTGCCATTTCTTAGAACATCAGCTGCACAAAGGCCCTACAAACAACAGCCATCGTAATTCGCCGTAGTGGGATTTTCCCGATCTCTGACCATGCTCTCTTTGTGTCTGTACGTGGACTCGCCCGTATCGGTCACCAGCCGGAACTGGGTGGCCAATTAGCATCGCCTAAATACGAGTGACGTTACACAAATTCAATGGAACAAGCGAAGGGTAGACTACCGAGAAAAGAACAAGTGACTGCAAAGTCCTTCGTTTTATACACCAGATCTAGATTTTAACTATTACATAGTCACGTTCAGTGCTGCAGATTACAAAATAGGAGAAGCAGGAACACATGTAAAATAGCTAACAACGAATCCTAGGTGCAAACATAAGCATCACACAGTTAGGTACCATACAACAACAGGTAATGTTAGTCCTAAATGCAACGTAATAAATAATATTGGATGATATAGAGCATACAGGAGTCTAACATGACCTGGAGCAGTGGCTTACATGGTTGAGTAGGAATAAAATGTGATGTTTGAGGTGTGGAGTGCCCAGTATTGAGGTACTGGTGAATAATTATATAATAGCGGAAGTATAGAATTTAAAAAAAATTATAAGAATGTACTGAAGAATAACTGTACAAGTGAAACTTCCTGGCAGATTATAACTGTGTGCCGGACCGATACTCGAACTCGGGACCTTTGCCTTTCAAGTTTCCAACTGAGCTACTCAAGCACGACTGACTCCCCGTCCTCACAGCTTCAATTCTGCCAGTAACTAGTCTCCTACCTTCCAAACTTTACAGAAGCCCTCCTGCGAACCCTGAAAGGTTCTCCCAGGAAGTTTCATATCAGCGTATATTCCGCTGCAGAGTGAAAATCTCATTCTGGAAACTCAACAATAAATTACTTGTGTGGAACGAGAAGTGTAGCACACTCAGTAATAGTAACTACAAGTTGGTATGTAATGTATTTTTGCATTACAAACTCATGAAAGACGACCCATTTACAATTACATACGCTCACTGTCGGATGGAATTACTTTATAATGCATCAATACATTCCACTTTATACTGTACTTACTGCTTCGCTTGTATGGAATTGTGAATGGATCTTTTTCCTTTAGTTTATAATGAAAATATTTATTATATACTACCCGATACTTACTGCCATTGAGCATACTACACATACGGCTACACACATGTGATTTGTTTTCTATGCTTTAAACGTCATTTGTGGTTTTATTGTACAGTACATTTTTCATACATTTTTTTTAAAGCTTATATAATTTCATTACTGTTAAATTATTCAAAGATACGTCAGTAGACGGATTCACACACATTTGACGTCATATCTTATTCCTGTTCAACCATGAAAGCCAGTGTTTCAAGCCATGTTAAACTCCTAAATGTTGGACATGGTCCAGTATCTAACGTCATATCTTGCTATATAGTATGTACTGTAGGGATGAGTGCTCTCGTTTGCACTTACGATTTGTTGTTAACTATCTTTTATTTACTCCTGATTCTCCTGTTCTGTAATTTTTAGCACGGAAGGTGACTACGTTACGGTCAAAGTCTAGATCTCCTGTAATACGAATAACCTGTAATGAAACGACTGATTTCGCGATTGATCGCCGTTCTTTCCTCCAATGTCAATATTCAAGGATTGCTACGCACAATGGGATGACATGGATTCCAATCTAGTTAGAAACTAATGGATGTTTGGAAGAGGAATTAAGTAAATTGGAAGGAGAGACGACTCGTAGAGCATTTACGTTGACAACAGAAGTTAAGAAAAAGGATTGGAAATGAATTGTCGGAAGCAAGCTGCATGGGAAGGGGCGCTAGACAACGTTGTTTCCTCTCCCATTTGTTGTTCAACTTATGTTATTGTTGTTGTGGTCTTCAGTCCTGAGACTGGTTTGATGCAGCTCTACATGCTACTCTATCCTGTGCAAGCTTCTTCATCTCCCAGTACCTACTGCAACCTACATCCTTCTGAATCTGCTTTGTGTATTCATCTCTTGGTCTCCCTCTACGATTTTTACCCTCCATGCTGCCCTCCAATACTAAATTGGTGATCCCTTGATGCCTCATAACATGTCCTACCAACCTATCCCTTCTTCTGGTCAAGTTGTGCCACAAACTTCTCTTCTCCCCAATCCTGTTCAATACTTCCTCATCAGTTATGTGATCTACCCATTTAATTTCAGCATTCTTCTGTAGCACCACAATTCGAAAGCTTCTATTCTCTTCTTGTCCAAACTATTTATCGTCCATGTTTCACTCCCATACATGGCTACACTCCATACAAATACTTTCAGAAATGACTTCCTGACACTTAAATCTATACTGGATGTTAACAAATTTCTCTTCTTCAGAAACGCTTTCCTTTCCATTGCGAGTCTACATTTTATATCCTCTCTACTTCGACCATCATCAGTTATTTTGCTCCTCAAATAGCAAAACTCCTTTACAACTTTAAGTGTCTCACTTCCTAATCTAATTCCCTCAACATCACCCAACTTAATTCGACTACATTCCATTATCCTCGTTTTTCTTTTGTTGATGTTCATCTTATGTCCTCCTTTCAAGACACTATCCATTCCGTTCAACTGCTCTTCCAAGTCCTTTGCTGTCTCTGACAGAATTACGATGTCATCGGCGAACCTCAACATTTTGATTTCTTCTCCATGAATTTTAATACCTACTCCAAATTTTTCTTTTGTTTCCTTCACTGCTTGCTCAATATACAGATTGAATAACATCGGAGAGAGACTTCAACCCTGTCTCACTCCCTTTCCAACCACTGCTTCCCTTTCAAATTCCCTCGACTCTTATAACTGTCATCTGGTTTCTGTACAAATTGTAAATAGCCTTTCGCTCCCTGTATTTTACCCCTGCTACCTTCAGAATTTGAAAGAGAGTATTCCAATCAACGTTGTGAAAAGCTTTCTCTAAGTCTACAAATGCTAGAAACGTAGGTTTGCCCTTCCTTAATCTAGCTTCTAAGATATGTCGTAGGGTCAGTATTGCCTCACCTGTTCCAACATTTCTACGAAATCCAAACTGATCTTCCCCGAGGTCGGCTTCTACTAGTTTTTCCATTCGTCTGTAAAGAATTCGCGTTAGTATTTTGCAGCTGGACTTATTAAACTGATAGTTCGGTAATTTTCACATCTGTCGACACCTGCTTTCTTTGGGATTGGAATTATTATATTCTTCTTGAAGTCTGACGGTATTTCGCCTGTCTCATACATCTTGCTCACCAGATGGTAGAGTTTTGTCAGGTCTGGCTCTCCCAAGGCCGTCAGTAGTTCCAATGGAATGTTGTATGATCCGGGGGCCTTGTTTCAACTCAGGTCTTTCAGTGCTCTGTCAAATTCTTCACGCAGTATCGTATTTCCCATTTCATCTTCATCTACATCCTCTTCCATTTCCATAATATTGTCCTCAAGTACATCACCCTTGTATAGGCCCTCTATATACTCCTTCCACCTTTCTGCTTTCCCTTCTTTGCTTAGAACTTTGTTTCCATCTGAGCCCTTGATGTTCATACAAGTGGTTCTCCCTTTTCCTGTAGGCAGTATCTACCTTACCCCTAGTGAGATAAGCCTCTACATCCTTACATTTGTCCTCTAGCCATCCCTGGTTAGCCATTTTGCACTTCCTGTCCATCTCATTTCTGAGACGTCTTTTTGCCTGCTTCATTTACTGCATTTTTATATCTTCTCCTTTCATCAATTAAATTCAATATTTCTTCTGTTACCCAAGGATTTCTACTAGCCCTCGTCTTTTTACCTACTTGATCCTCTGCTGCCTTCACTACTTCATCCCTCAAAGCTACCCATTCTTCTTCCACCGTATTTCTTTCCCCCATTTCTGTCAATTGCTCCCTTATGCTCTCCCTGAAACTCTCTACAACCTCTGGTTCTTTTAGTTTATCCAGGTCCAATCTCCTTACTCACCTTTTTTGCAGTTTCTTTAGTTTTAATCTACAGGCCATAACCAATAGATTGTGGTCCGAGTCCACATCTGCCCTGGAAATGTCTTACAATTTAAAACCTGGTTCCTAAATCTCTGTCTTACCATTATATAATCTATCTGAAACCTGTCAGTATCTCCAGCCTTCTTCCATGTATACAGCCTTCTTTTATGATTCTTGAACCAAGTGTTAGCTATGATTAAGTTGTGCTCTGTGCAAAATTCTACCAGGCGGCTTCCTCTTTCATTTCTTTGCCCAGTCCATATTCACCTACTATATTTCCTTCTCTCCCTTTTCCTACTACCGAATTCCAGTCACCCATGACTATTAAATTTTCATCTCTCTTCACTATCTGAATAATTTCTTTTATTTCATCATACAATTCTTCAATTTCTACGTCATCTGCAGAGCTAGTTGGCATATAAACTTGTACTACTGTAGTAGGTGTGGGCTTCGTATCTATTTTGGCCACAATAACGCGTTCACTATGCTGTTTGTTGTAGCTTACCCGCATTCCTATTTTCCTATTCATTATTGAACCTACTCCTGCATTCCCTCTATTTGATTTTGTGTTTATAACCCCGTAGTCACCTGCCCAAAACTCTTGTTCCTCCTGCCACCGAACTTCACTAATTCCCACTATATCTAACTTATACTGGAAGATATTATTGCGATAGGGTTAGATGGAAAAAGAGAATTCTGTATTGGTGAGAAGCTAACAAATAGAATGTATAAGGTTTGCTGATGACATCGTTATTAGTGGCAGAAAGTGAACGAACTGTAAATAAATTGCTAAAATATCTTAAGATTGTGTGGAATATATGAAGAGAATCAGTACAACAAACACAATTAGTAAGGTCGCAGGCAAAGGAAGGAGGCTGGCAGGTATTAAGATAGGGCAAGTCACTACTAGCCAAGTAAGAGCATTTAAATAAGCAGGAAGTACGATAACTGAAGACTTGAAGCGTCATCAAGAGGAGGAACTCGCACTCTTATAGCGAAGGAGGTATCCAATGAAAATGGGAAATTAGCATGAGAAAAAACAGGTAAAGCAGAAAGATTTCTGTCCTGACACACTGCTTCTGGTGCAATAACTTATAACACCTCTCTTGATTCTTCGAATTTCTTCAACTGTGCTTATTATGTAAGAAATATTGACGTAGGTACTTTGTACACGATGTCTGGTTTTTTTAAACTGTGTTGGGTTGTATAGCGTGGACCAATAACCGATGCCACAGTTGTCGCCATGTATAACTACAAAACACTAGCCACTATTTTTAGTTACAACCAGTTTACCTTTTTACGTTCACAAGTTCTCAAAACAGTACAAACTGACAAATAAAACGATATAACACACGAACAGTAAAAGAAAGTTATAAGAAGGTGTCAACGAATCACACAGGATGCTGTACATTGGCATGAGTGTACTGAAGCCAGCTGTGTTGGAAATGCAGACAGCGGCCTCATTGTGAACTCAACCTTCGACATAAATAGTTCAGTTGGGACTATGTTCGTGCATAAGTGGTTCCAATGTTTTAACTTACTTTTAGTGGTATCTACAAGTATTTTATGACTGACTCATATTCAAAGCTCATAAAACTGCTAAATTAATATGGCATACCTGTTACCTTATTGTAACTGGTTCTCTATTTGTTTTTGCGCTGAAGTTGGCCACATACTGACAGAAATCTGGATATGCCATAAACAGTATCGCTAAGCGGGTCTAAGGCTTCCATTCAGTTCCATGTTGACCAGCCTGGTGTGGCAGATGGAGATAGCAAAATGAAACCAAGGTTCTAAATATCACGTTCAAGAAATCGTTCACACAGGAGAATCGTGCAAACATACTGTCATCTGACTATCGGACAGGCTCCCGTATGGGTGACATAGTAATAAATATCCCTGGCGCAGAGAAACAACCGAAATATTTGAGAGTAAATAAATCACCAGGTCCAGGTGAAACCTCCTTTCGGTTTTACAATGAGTACTCTACGGCACTGGCCCTTTAACTAGCCAGCATTTATCGTGAATCTCTCGCCCACAACAAAGTTCCAAGTGAGTGATAAAAAAAAAGCCCAGGTGACTCCAGTACGTAAGAAGCGTAAAATAACGGAACTGCAAAACTATATTAACTTCCCTGAGAAACGCGTAAGTCCACGAATCAACATGTGGTTTAGAAAGAATCGCTGGCGCGAAACTCACCTTGCAGATAGATTTCTCACGTAATATACTGCGAACTAAGTATGAAGGGCAACAGGCAGATTCCATATCTAACAGACTCCATATTTACAGATTTCCGGAAAACATCTGACACGGTGCCCCATTGCCGGCTGTTATCGAAGGTAGGCGCATACGGAATAAGGTCACATATACGTGAGTGACTCGAAGACATTTTAAGTAACAGAACCCAGTATGTGTCCTCAACGGCGAGCGTTCGTCATGGATAAAGGTATCGTCAGGAGTGTTCCAGGGAAGTGTGATAGGACCGCAGTTGTTCTCTATATACATAAATGATTTGGCCGACAGGGTGAACAGCAATCTTGGTTTCTTTCCTGATGATGCTGTGGTCTACGGTAAGGTGTCGAAGTTGAGTGACTGTAGGAAGATACAAAACGACATAGACAAATTTTCTGGCTGCTGTGATGAATGTCAGCTCGCTCCAAATGTGGAAAAATATAGGTTAATGCTGATGAGTAGAAACAACAAGCCTGTAAGTTTTTGATACAGTGTTACTAGTGTCTCTAATGACACAGTCCAAGAAATGGTTCGAATGGCTCTGAGCACTATGGGACTTAACTTCTGAGGTCATCAGTCCTCTAGAACTACTTAAGCCTAAGTAACCTAAGGACTTCACACACATTCATGCCCGAGGCAGGATGTGAACCTGCGACAGTAGAGGTCGCGCTGTTCCAGACTGAAGAGCTTAAAACTGCTCGGCCAAGGCGGCCTGCGACACAGTCAAGTCATTTAAATATCTGGGTGTAACGTTGCAAAGCGATACGAAATAGAACAGGCATGTGAGATCTGTGGTAGGGAAGGCGAATGGTCTACTTCTGTCTATTGGGAGTACCTTACGAGAGAGTGGTTCACCTGTAGAGGAGACCGCATATAGGACGCCGGTGCGACCTACTCTTGAGGATAGCTCGATTGTTTAGGATCAGCACCAAGGCAGATTAAAACAAGACGTTGAAGCAATTCATAGGTGGGCTGCCAGATTTTTCTGGTAGGTTAGAACAACACGTAAGTGTTACGGAGATGCTTCCGGAACTCAAATGGAAATCCCTGGAGGGAAATCGACATTCTTTTCGAGTAGCACTGCTGGAATAATTTGCGAACCGGCATTTAAAGCTGACTGCGAAACGATTATACTACCGCCAATGTAGATTGAGCATGAGGATCGCGAAGATACGAGAAGGTAGAGTTGATACGGTGGTATACAGTCAGTCGTTTTTCCTGCGCTCTATTTGCGAAAGTAACAGGTAAGTATATATCGAACAGTGGTACAGGGCACCCTACGCCACGCACCGTAAGGTGGCTGCCAGAGTATCTATGTAGATGTAGATGTAGATGTAGATGTAGATGTAGATGTAGATGTGGATGTAGTTTATTTGTGACTGATTGTTGCACCTACTACAACTTGAAATTAGGAAAAATCTGAGGAAAAGCTTAGGAAGTGCTTTGTCTGGAGTATGGCTCACTATGAGACACTGAGGCAGGTTTAAGAAAGGCTGGTATCTGAGGTGTAGATGTGAACGAGGATGGATAAGCTGGATGGAAACCGTGAGCATCAAAGAGTGTTGGAAAGGTTTGGTGAGAAGAGGAGACTGCTACGTGTTATGCGTGAGGTAAAGGAAGACGACCTGGATGCGACATCCGTTTAGAGGGAGTACTTGCTGATAGAGACTTCGGAAGGACTAGTTTGCGGGAGGAGATTTAGAGGAAAGAGGAGATACAAGAGGACAGACGACGTAATTACACGGACCTGAAGCCAGTGCCAGAAGGTACTAGAGCATCGAGACTTACCTGTGAAAATCTGCCTTCTGGCGGAGCACTAATGAAGTTGATTTTGAGCTACGTTCAATGACTTCAAATGCGCTGGCACTAAAGTTCTGCTCTACCAAAATTACGGTTCGGTAATTTTGGTACACTACGTAAGTGACGTAATAAATGGTCGGATAACAGATAGTATTGGTAGCATTGATAGGGAAAGAAACACAAATGAATGTGTAAGAGAGAACCTGGAAGCCGACGAATCAATTTTTTGTTTGTTTTTTGTTTGCACATTATTAGGGCTGCAAATCATTCAGTGTTTGTCTATTGTGTACCTTATGTCCTTACAGCACAAAAACTGCATTTTGAAAGTGATAAAAATTAGTTCATCGAATTTCTTCTGCGATTGTATACAACCATAGCAACTACTTTTGACGTAACACAATGTTTTTCATCTTGATCAGAGACTACAGTTTCTTTTTATTATTGATAAATGCGAAAGTTGCTTGTGAATAATAGAAACATATTTTATATAAGTTCGACAACGTATTGAAGCAATGCTTGATATATTTATGTTTTCCATTTCCTTTATGTTCATTTTACCTTTGTGTTGTGGGAAATGAGTTTTCTAGCGTAGTAAGATAAATATGTATTGTTGTTTTCTTTATTTTTACTACATCATCAGTCACTTTCACGTTACAAATCGAACATTTTCCAACAAAACCTAAACTAGATACTGAAAAGTTAAATTTTTCTGAAAATGTGGTTTATTTTTAAGTTATAAACAGGAGGATAAGACTGTA
Source organism: Schistocerca gregaria (assembly GCF_023897955.1). Taxonomy (NCBI): domain Eukaryota; kingdom Metazoa; phylum Arthropoda; class Insecta; order Orthoptera; family Acrididae; genus Schistocerca; species Schistocerca gregaria. The sequence continues at coordinate 428,742,346 of NC_064926.1, forward strand.
GAACAAAAGCATTTTGCAGTTTACGTGACCCTTTTCGTACCTTCACTCAGTTTCTGAAGGGTTCCGGTTTTGGGAGGATTAGATAAGCTAGTGATCGGGTACGTATTATTATATTAGGCAACACTCAATATATATGCAACAAACCTAACAAACAGCTACCGCGGGTACGACCTTAACTGACCAAAGCTACAAGGTACATTACCGTAGTAATTATCTACATCTACATCCATACTCCACAAGCCACCTGACGGTGTGTGACGGAGGGTACCTTGAGTACCTCTACCGATTCTCCCTTCTCTTCCAGTCTCGTATTGTTCGTGAAAAGAAAGACTGTCGGTATGCCTCTGTGTGGGCTCTAATCTCTCTGATTTTATCCTCATGGTCTCTTCGCGAGATATACGTAGGAGGGAGCAATATAATGCTTGACTCCTCGGTGAAGGTATATTCTCGAAACTTCAGCAAAAGCCCGTACCGATCTACTGAGCGTCTCTCCTGCAGAGTCTTCCACTGGAGTTTATCTATCGTCTCCGTAACGCTTTCGCGATTAATAAATGATCCTGTAACGAAGAGTGCTGCTCTCCGTTGGATCTTCTCTATCTCTTCTATCACCCCTATCTGGTACGGATCCCACACTGGTGAGCAATATTCAATCAGTGAGCGGACAAGTGTACTGTAACCTACTTCCTTTGTTTTGGGATTGCATTTTCTTAGGATTCTTCCAATGAATTTCAGTCTGGCATCTGCTTTACCAACGATGAACTTTATATGGTCATTCCATTTTAAATCACTCCCAATGCCTACTCCAAGATAATTTATGGAATTAACTGCTTCCAGCTAAATGAAAAGGGATCTTTCTTTATATGTATTCGCAGCACATTACACTTTTCTACATTGAGATTCAATTGCCATTCCCTGCACCATGCGTCGATTCGCAGATCCTCCTGCATTTATGATAGCAAGCGGTAGTTTTACAACTCTAATGGACATACATAGCCGGCCGGAGTGGCCGAGCTGTTCTTGGCACTACAGTTTGGAACCGCGCGACCGCTACGGTCACAGGTTCGAATCCTGCCTCAGGCATGGATGTGTGTGATGTCCTTAGTGTGGTGTCACCACCAGACACCACACTTGCTTTGTGGTAGCCTTTAAATCGGCCGCGGTCCGTTAGTATGCGTTGGACCCGCCACTATCAGTGATTGCAGACCGAGCGCCGTCACACGGCAGGTCTAGTCTAGAGAGACTCCCTAGCACTCGTCCCAGTTGTACAGCCGACTTTGCTAGCGATGGTTCAATGTCTACATACGCTCTCATTTGCAGAGACGACAATTTAGCATAGCCTCCAGCTACGTCATTTTCTACGACCCAGCAAGGCGCCATATTCTTCAAGAATGTGTTCTAAATAGATAATATTGTGAATCATGTATCGTCAAGAGCGACGTTCATCATTAATGGATTAAAGTTAAGTATCAAACTAATTACGTCTGCTTTTTGAATTCTCATTCCTTGTCATGTTCCAGATCTCACGTCAGTATACTTCTTCCATCCTCACGCCAGCCTGCGTGAGCTAAGACGAGTGCATTTCGGCCTCCATTCGTAACACTGTGTTGGCTCTTCTGAACAATTTTTTCGTCAAACATATTTGCTCAGAAGGCGGCTACAACAAGTGCAGAGGTCATCGCTCTTTCCTCCGGTTCCGTTTTCTTAAAGGCTTCGTGCGGTGGTCACTGGTGCTGCAACAGTTTCCCTTTAGGGGAACCTAGGTTGCCAGGTCGCACGCAAAGGGAATTCTGTGGTCGCAGTTACTTCCCAAAATGCGGCGGTCGTATCGCGCGGCGCACGGACTTCATTTTGCGGTGGTAGCGCGGTCGGCCGCTGTCAGGACCACGCCCGCCCCCCACCCTTCCTGCCGGCGGTAACAATACCCTGAGCGGCGCCGTCATTGCAGGCAAGCCAATTTACTAGCGCCAGAAACCGCAGGCGGCGGCGAGGCGGCGGCGGTGTGCGTGACCTCCAGACTTGGTGGGGGCTCGCGCCGTGTCCTGGCCGCTGCTCTGCGCAGGGTATAAATAGAGGGCGAGCAAACACGGCGGGCGGGGCAGGTGGCAGCTACCGGACGGCGGAAGAGCAGCCCGGCCGAACTGTGGCTGCGGGCCCGCGATGTAAACTAGGGACGACGCAACGCAGCCGCGGGAGCGGACCGCCGTCCTCACTCCGCACTGCTGACACGTCGAGCAAACAGCTCCACTCCGGAGCGCTTCCCAGCCCCGAAGTACGTGTCCAGAGTAGCTAACGATATGACCTGCGTTGCATGAGGGTTTCTGTTACATTTCATTCGTCTGGCGACTGATGTTCCAATCTGCAATGAAGCGTGATGCGCTACACGGCTCAGTCTTGGGCTCTCACACGCTGGTGTCCAGATTTAAATCAACAGAGTGCTATTTCCCCATGCTGTGTGTTGTGTACGTAGTCCCGCGTAGTCAGCGCGTACACAACTTTGCCACTAGAGCGCGCCCCGCTAAGCACAACAGCGCAGGCGCAGCGCTCGTCCGTCTCCGCACTACGAGATGGCACTGCCATAAAGACGGACCAAATTCTGCTTCCGCCGATCCGCGTGTTAATATGCAACGCAGCCAATGAGACTGCTGCTAACGTAGAATCTTTTCTCCTCGCAGATCATACTCGCGCAGTGAGACCTGAACGCGCGAGGTATTATAACGAGTGTACAGACCTCCGATTAGTCACTCTGCATTAGTCTGCAGTCAAGTTTCAGTCTGCGCCTAATAAGATTACCTTATTCCTGTACATAGCCATGAAGAGAAAAGTATAGACAATTCGTCAAGTATCATAGATAAGTGAGAATAAGATTAACGTACCAAGGCCAAAGGAACTTCAAATTGTTAATTGTAAATAGCATCCAGAATCGAGATAAGTAAGGTTTATGATTGTTATTATTTTAAAAAATTTGTGTGAAAATTAAACAAGTTCTGTTTAAGTTTGGTCACCGTCAATCTGCTAGCCTAAGCGTACAAGTGGCATTTCTATCGTCTGACCTAACGGCAGAAGATAAACACCCCAGGATAAGACCACGAGACATATTGCTGACACTCGCCTACTTCGTTAGAGCGACAAGTCAAATAATCTGATGGTGTGTGTACCGAACGTCTTACAGAACGCACACCACACTGTGTCTAATTCACTATACTGGATGGTTCATTGAGAGAGACCGGGCAGGATAGTAGATAGGGTCGGAAATTCCATGCGGCTTTTCGCGGATGACGCTGTAGTATTCAGAGAAGTTGAAGCATTAGGAGATTGTAGCGAAATGCAGCAAGATCTGCAGCGGATAGGCACTGGGTTCAGGGAGTGGCAAATGACCCTTAACATAGACAAATGTAATGTATTGCTAATACATAAAAAGGAGGATCCTTTATTGTATGACTATATGATAGTGGAACAAACACTGGTAGCAGTTACTTCTGTAAAACATCTGGGAGTATGCGTGCGGAATGATTTGAAGTGGAATGCTGATATAAAATTACTTGCTGGTAAGGCGGGTACCAGGTTGAGATTCATTGGAAGAGTCCTTAGAAAATGTAGTCCATCAACAAAGGACATGGCTTACAAAAACACTCGCTGGACCTATACTTGAGTATTGCTCATCAGTAGCAGATCGGGTTGACGGAGGAGATTGAGAAGATCCAAAGAAGAGCGGCGCGTTTCGTCACAGGGTTATTTGGTAAGCGTGATAGCGCTACAGAGATGTTTAGCAAACTCAAGTGGCAGATTCTGCAAGAGATGCGCTCTGCATCGCGGTGTAGCTTGTTGTCCAGGTTTCGAGAGGGTGCGTTTCTGGATGAGGTATCGAATATATTGCCTTCCCCTACTTATACCTCCCGAGGAGATCACAAATGTAAAATTAGAGAGCTTCGAGCGCTCACGGAGGCTTTCCGGCAGTCGTTCTTCCCGCGAACCATACGCGACTGGAACAGGAAAGGGAGGCAATGTCAGTGGCACGTAAAGTGCCCTCCGCCACACACCGTTAGGTACCTTGCGGAATATAAATGTAGATGTAGATGTAGAAATATCTCTCGAAATAAGCATCAAACTAAAAAACTACAGAGAACGAAACTCGTCTAGCTTGAAGGGGAAACCAAATGGCGCTATGGTTGACCCGCTAGATGACGCTGCCATAACAAATGGATATCAAGTGTGCTTTTTTAAATAGGAACCCCCATTTTTATTACATATTCGTGTAGTACGTAAAGAAACATGAATTTTTTAGTTGGGCCACATTTTTCGCTTTGTGATAGATGGCGCTGTAATAGTCACAAACGTATAAGTTCGTGTATCACGTAACATTCCGCCAGTGCGGACGGTATTGGCTTCGTGATACATTACCCGTGTTAAAATGGACCGTTTACCAATAGCGGAATAGGTCGATATCGTTTTGATGTATGGATATTGTGATCAAAATGCACAAAACGGGCGTGTGCTACTTGTGCTGCTCGGTATCCTGGACGACATTTAAGGAAACAGGAAGTGTTCAGCCACATGTGAAATGTCAACCACGACCTGCAACAAATTATGATGCCAAGTAGGTGTTTTAGTTGCTGTCGCGGCTAATCTGTACATCAGTAGCAAACAAAATGGGCGAGAATCGGGAATCTCAAAAACTTCGGTGTTGAGAATGCTACATCATCATCGGTTGCACCCGTACCATATTTCTATGCACCAGGAGTTGCACGGCGACGACTTTGAACGTCGTGTACAGTTCTGCCACTGGGCACAAGAGAAATTACGGGACGATGACAGATTTTTCGCACGCGTTCTATTATGCGACGAAGCGTCATACACCAACAGCGGTAACGCAAACCGGCATAATATGCACTATTGGGCAACGGGAAATCCACGATGGCTGCGACAAGTGGAACATCAGCGACCTTGGCGGGTTAATTTATGGTGCGGCATTATGGGAGGAAGGATAATTGGCCCCCATTTTACCGATGGGAATTTAAATGGTGCAATGTATGCTGATTTCCTACGTAATGTTCTACCAATGTTACTACAAGATGTTTCACTGCATGACAGAATGGCGATGTACTACCAACATGATGGATGTTTGGCACGTAGCTCGCGTGTGGTTGAAGCGGTATTGAATAGCACATTTCATGACAGGTAGATTGGACGTCAAAGCACCATACTATGGCTCCATGGCCCCCACGTTCACCGGATCCGACGTCCCCGGATTTCTTTCTGTGTGGGAAGTTGAAGGATATTTGCTATCGTGATCCACCGACAACGCCTGACAACATGCGTCAGCGCATTGTCAATGCATATGAGAACATTACGGAAGGCGAAGTACTCGCTGTTGAGAGGAATGTCATTACACGTATTGCCAAATGTATTGAGATGACGGACATCATTTTCAGGATTTATTGCGTTAATGTGGTATTTACACGTAATCACGCTGTAACAGCATGCGTTCTCAGAAATGATAAGTTCACCAACGTACATGTATCACATTGCAACAACCGAAATAAAATATTCAAACGTACCTACATTCATTATTTTAATTTCCTATTTAAAAAAACGTAGCTGATATCCGTTAGACCTGAGGCAGCGCCATCTAGCGGGCCAACCATAGTGCCATCTGGTTTCCCCTTCAAGCTAGACAAGTTTCGTTGTTTGTAGTTTTTTCGTTTGACGCTTATTTCGTGAGACATTTGGCCCGGTCACGATCAATAGATCACCCTGTATAATCATACAGTCAACAGATGTCATTAGAATAGTGTTCTGCACGGGAGATGGCATTCCGATCAACGGACAACCACGCCAGCAATGGCATCAGGGCACCTATGAAGCGGGGTAGTGTTTGCAGGATACTCCTACAATTACTGTGCACACAGTCACAGACGGTGCAGTATGGGACAGAGAAGACGCCTACAGACTCTCAGCTGAGTGGAAGCAGTGGAGGAGTGGAAGCAGGAGAGTCGCATAGTAGTGTTGCCCGATGGCTTAATGTCAAGCGTTCTGTTGTTTCTCGGATGAGGCGACAGTTTATAGAGACCGAAACTGTGTCCTGAAGACCATGACAGGTCCGACCGCTTGTGACATCAGAAAGAGTGGACCGTTATTTGGCTGTAAGGGCAGGACGTTAGCGCTTTAGTACTGCACTACCACTGGTATCTGACCTCGCAGAATCCTCCGTACATGTTGTATCGAGGCTTATAGTCTAAAGAAGGCTTCAGCAGAATGGCCTTAATTGTTCGAGGCCTGCTGTCTGTTTGCCCCTGGGGTGTGTTGATAGATTAGAACATCTAGCGTGGATCCGACAACATACCACGACTCTGTCGAACTGTGCGGCAACGCTCTTTTCACAGATGAGTCCCGATTTGGTCTGGAGAGTGATTTCCGAAGAATTCGCATCTGGAGGACACGTAAAACACGACTTCGGAACATTAACATTGTGGGAAGTGACCGATATCGAGGAGGATCACTAATGCTGTGGGCATGGATTCTACTGACCACTCGAACACCTCTTCATGAAATTGTCTGGATGAAACAGACTGTAGTAGTGGTTATATCTCTCAATATTCTGATCTCAAAGTCTTACTTAAAGCTGTACGTCTCTTTTGGAATGCGCTTGTATTGCCTCTGTTATGAATTTTGGGTAGATAAGCGGTTTCCAAACTTCCTTAAGCATAATTACTAGTTTGAACCTAATGAGGTTTATACTTGTCTCATGTGTGGACAACCTTAATCTATTTTGCTGTTTCGGTACTTGTTAAAAAAAAATCTGTAGATTTTAGCAGTGTGTTTGCACTCTTGTGCGCTAAGTGCCTGTTTGATTAAAAAATTAATAAATTTTCCAAATACCCTCTGAAGGCCTTAAGTGACCTTTTCTTAAATTTTCTTGAAGATACCTTGCAGTTGCCCATTTTGCAGCTCCATTTTTATAAGGAAAGACGTTTTCTTCAGTTACTGTTTTATATTTACTCAGGTACTGTTTTTTATGGTTTGTTGATGTAAAATTATTTTTTAAAGCTGATTATAGCTGTAATAAACTAATTAACCCTAACTAGTCATTCATAATTTTTTTTATCTTGCTGTATTTATTTATTCCTTCTGTTACGGGGTGGTTAAATAAATGTAACGATTCAAAGGGCAAATAACGCTGCTATTCTGGGTTCGCTCTACCATGCTTTCCTTGTTCTATCCCATCCTGTGTTGAGGGATTTCAGCTCATATAGAGAGCAATCTAATTAACAAATAGTGAAGCTATAGGACGATTTGATATTGTGTATATAAAGTATAAATGTATATGGTGTGAGCGTATTCTAAGGGTGCTGTAAATAATTATTACACAGTGCACAGTATTCCACAAAAAACTGTGGCACTCATTAGGCCATGGTCATTCCGTTCTGTAAACACGAGGAAATGCGCAGCAGGCAAACCCAGTGAATAGCGTCGAGGTAGAGTTTTTGAAATATCAGTCTTCTGACTGGCTTGATGCGGTCTACCACGAATTACTCTTCTATGCAACCTCTTCATCTCAGAGCAGCACTTGCAACCTACGTTCTCAGTTATTTGCTGGATGTTTTCCAATATCTGTCTTCCTCTACAGTTTTCACCCTCTACAGCTCCCTCTAGTAACATGGAAGTTATCTTCTTCCATATTTTTGTGAGTGTTTTCCAAATATTCCTTTCCTCATACATTTTCTGGAGAGCCTTCTCATTCCTTACTTTATCAGTAAACCTAATTTACAACATTCTTCTATAGTAAAGCTGCGCTAGTATTAGTCTTAGTCATAGAAAATAGGAATTTTGTTAAAATTCAGTAAAGGCGCGGTTGGGTGGTGAAGTCTGGGGCCGATGGCAGTGTGTAGTAATAGTCGGCAGCCAGTACGCCGGGCATTGCAAACAGGGCGCGGAGCTGCGTTATTGCATGGACGGTGTGTTTGGTGTGAAGCAACAGCGAGGCAGGGAACTGCATGGTTGCTTGGACTTATTGCGATGTACGAGGCGAGGTAATAGGCCAGAGCCAGATGGGCGATGAGTAAATGGCTGACGTATGGGAATTTCCCCCTGCCATAGTTTCTATCTCTATCCGATACTACATCAGAAGCGATGGGAAAAGCAGTATAAATAGATGGGCAATTTTAGCTAGAGAGGGAGTGTGTGCCAGGTCACTTGACAGTCGGATCGGACCTGTGGTGGTATACACTTAAAGGGGCCAGTGTGGCAGCGATGTTGCAAATATCCTGTGTAACTTGTTCTTTATTGATATGTAGTTGTTTGGGCTGTATCCTGCCTGAAGGGACGCAGGACGCAATACCGGTGCTGGACAGAACGGCAGCCAGGTACTTTGAGATTGCACGGTCTGCCTCAAGGAGGGCAGAGACAGCAGTCTGCAGCGGGACCAGGATGGGCCACGTTCGCTTTCCACCTGGCGTACCGGAGTCCGTGCTAGATGCGCGCTGGGAGAGCACCAGAGTTGGCGGCGGGTGTTGCCATCTTGTAAGCACAACTGGCGGTAAGGTGCGGCACCGCCTCCAGGAGGACGCAGCGGCCAAAGGCCACGGGTGACGACTAGAACCACCTTTGTCTCATTGTCAGACAGAGCAGGCCAAATGCGGCAGAGGGCGGTGAGGACCAGTGACTGTAGCAGTCTCTGGATTTGCGGGCAGCTACGCAGCACAAGAGGCGACGCCTCGGCGAGCGGTGACGGGGCGAGCGCTGCTGAGTTCTAGCTGAGCGGCATTGCAGGAAGCAGCAGCGGTGTCGGCATATCCAGAGTTGCTGAGCCGGCTGGACTCGTTGAACAGTGGATGGACGGTGCGCCGACATTAGGCTTCTGTAAACTAGCTGAATAAAGCAATGCTTTCAAATACCGCTGTATCACTCTGCATTGCCCCTGGACACTATTGAACTTGACCGGCCTTCTGACGAGAAGTGGCGCGGTGGGTCCCGGCTTCAGCTTGGCCATCTGGAGTCCCGGGTTCGACGATCGATGTACCGCAACATTGGTGTCAGAAGTGGTGTCGGTTGCAACTCCTATACAAGATTTCCACCCCCACATGTTACGTCGAGCCAGTAGCGTTGAGGTGTGCCTGTGTGGAGGGGTAGCTGAGATGTTTGGTTGCATTTGTGACGGCTGGTCGTACACTTCTTGTTACATCTTGTTGTCCGGGAGGCTTTCATCCATGTCAGTACTGGAATTAAAGCAGGACTGTCACCTGTGCACGAGGACGATGGGGATGAGTGAGTGACGTTGATTTAATGTTTATGTTTCATTCTTCTGTGTTTTAAGGGGTTAAGTGTCACTTAGTATGGACCTTTTGTAACGACAGAGGAGCCTGTAGATTTATCTAAATTCAGGGGAAATGGGGGACATGACGACATAGCGCCTAAGCGATGTAAATTTGTAGCCTGCCAGGTCACAGAATACCGTGTACAAAGTGGGTGCCAAAGAGTTGATTTATTTCTAACAGATTTGGAGATTTGACATGCTATTGTTAGATGATTCTCCGCAAGAACTAAGTTTTAGGAGTAGCAGATTGGAATTAATACTAACAGTAGAGCTATAAGCAAGAATGGAGGAAACAGGGCAAGCAGCGGAGGCTGTGGCAGTGACTACAGAGGAAGCTGTAGCTACTCTAAATGAGCAAATTCGAGTATTTTCGGAGTCAAGGATGAGACAAAGAAAAATATGAAGAATTAGCGGGGAGATTTGAGGTATTGCGAGTAAGGAAAGGGACGTATGATGAGAGTAAATTGCAGGTCGGGGAGTGACATAGACCGTTTGACTCTGTAATCTCGGCATTGATTAACCCCTTTCCACAATGGCCGAGGCCAATGGATCGCCAGATGCTATAATGTTGAGAGTGTTGCTTGATTAGGGATGCCCAGTCGTACGTACTGTACCATAAAAAGTTGAACGATGTGGGGACGTTTGCAGAGCTTGAGGCTGGGTTACGCCAGAGGTACCAACAACAGAATAGTTGAAAAAATTAAATGCATTAGTTTTTAGAAGAATAGAGAATGTGGAGGTTGTCTCAGACAGGATTCGGAAGCTGAATGCACAAACGTTCGAACTGTCACCGAATGGGGAGACGAGTAGAGTACTGTTACAGGGGGCCGAGAACATGGCTTTAAATGTGATTTTAAGGGGAGTACCGCCAGAGATGTCACGTCGGGTGAGAATGAAGAATCCCAGTGATCTTGCGGCGGCTCTAAGGATTGCCACATACGTAGAGAAGGTAGATTATGCGACGAAGCAAAGGGTGGAACATAAAGTCGTAGCAGCGTAAATTAAGTGCTTTGGTTGTGGTCAGGTAGGGTATATCAAGGAGCAGTGTCAGCGTCAGTTGCGGTGTTAGACATGTGGGAAAATGCGTCACCGGGCAGTGATCTGCGACAGCAGCCGTTAAACGAGAACGAGACTGCTTCAACTGTCAGAGGGCGGCTCCAGTGAAATTAGGTAATGCGCTTACAGGTGCACAGACGGAATACTGCTTATTAGGCTTGGTGAAGGGAAGGGAACAGAGGTTTGTGGTTGACCCAGGGGCTCATGTATCTGTTATTAGCCTAGACCTGGTTAGCAGGAGAAGGTTTCAGCACCCACGTTATAGGTTACGTGGGGTGGGGGATAATAAAGTGGAGTCAATGGCTACAAAGGTACTGCAATTTGTGAGCGCAGAAACTAAGTTTAGTGAGCAAGTAGAGGTGTTACCATGTGTGAGTGAAGGGTATTCGGTGATTCTCGGACTGGACTTCCTTGACGAACAGTGGAACTCAGTGGAACAATGTTTCGCGTGCGGGAAACGGTTTGAAATGGACGAATGTCGCAAGGCGCACTGAACGCGAAGTTGACGCCAGCTAAATTGCGAACGGATTCATTATAGGTCGATCAGTAGGATAAAATAACAGCAGGTACAGGGAAGGTAGTCTGGGTTTCGATTAATACGGACTTACCAAAGGAGACGTTGTACATGGTGGAGCCGTTCTCGGGTAATGAGGAGTTGGGTAACGCTCACTGTTTTGCATGGAGAGTTTAGCTCACGCAAGTTATGTGGAAGGAGATTATAGAGTTCCTGTAAGTATAGATAACTTCGGCAGATCGATTTTTAGCTTGTCGAAAGGGTTGTTATTTGCCACATTGTTCTTTTTTTTATGAAGATGACCTCGATATGGAGGATTTAGAGGCGATCCATAAGCAAAACGTCGATGCAGCGCAATTGAGGGGAAAATTATAGCATTTGCAGGAAGACGACAGGCTCGCGTCGGAGGAATTGTTATTGACATTTAGCGATTTATTCGGAACGGAGGGTAGGTTAACGGCAACACCGATTACGAAGCATCACATACCAACGGAGGATAATACACCAGTGTTTAGGGAACCATGTAGGGTAGCACGTCATATGCAATCACTACTAGAGGAGTTCATAGAACAACAGCTACGGGATGGAATCATAGAGCATAGCGATAGTTCACATTCAAGCAATGTAGTTCTCGTACCTAAGAAGTCGGTGGATGGTACAAGGAAATATAGGTTTTGTTGCGATTATAGGTTTCTGAACGCGAAAAACATTTCGGACGCATATCCGATTCCGAATATCACGGGCACATTGGATGATCTGGGACAATGTAAGTAACGATGGATTTACGGAGTGGATACCACGAGTTGGAAGTAGCGCCAGAGGATAAGACCAAGACAGCTATTACTGTTCCTGGCTGGGGGAGGGGAGGGGGCAGGTTTCATCAGTATATACGTATGCGTTTGTATGCACCGGCAACTTTTCAGCAATTATTAAATGGGATTTTAAGGCGATTAAAACCAACTAAATGTATGGTTTACCTAGATGACATTAGAGTATTTTCGAAGGATATACAGAACACGTATCGCATTTAAGAGAAGTCCTTAGAAGATTGCGGTCGGCACGATAAACATTAAGCTTAGAAAAATGTAATTTTGCGCAGACGCAGTTCAAATATTTAGGTCATGTAATCAGTGAACAAGGGATTCAAACCGATCCTCGGTTAACAGAAGCAGTTCAAAATTTTCGACCTGCGTACAACGAAGCAATTACAATCGTATGATTGGTTATGTTCATATCGCCGTAAATTTGTAAAGGATTTTCTAAAATAGCCAAGCTGTTAACAAAGCTTTTACAGAACGGGGTTACATTTCAATGGATGGAGGAATGCCAGCAAGCTTTCGATGAATTAAAAATGAGGATTGTTTCTGGCCCGGTGTTGGTGTTTCCGAATTTTGAAGAAGACTTCGTCTTATCATGTGACCCTTCAAATGGCGCAGTGGGATGTGTTCTGGGGCAAATGGTAAAGGGACAGGAACATCCGGCGGCGTATGCTTCCAGACACTTAAATAGGGCAGAGCGAAATTATTCCTCAACGGTAAAGGAGATGTTGGCTGCAATATTTTGAGTAGTGTATTTTCTTTGTTACCTTTACGGTAGGAAGTTTAAAGTCGTTACAGATCATGCAGCGTTGACATGGTTACTGGGACTCAAGGTTCCTTCTAGCCGGTTAACTCGACGCCTCTAAAATTAAGTAAGTTTGTCTCTGAAGTAATTCATAAGCCAGGGAAGAAACACGTGAATGCAGATGCATTAAGTAGGAAGTTAGATGCATTAGAAGTAATGGGTAAGAAGTAATGGGTAAGAGTTGTTGCGGAATGGCAAAGGGTACAAGCAGAGGATGAGGAGTGCCAGAGTTTTAGAACTCTACCACATTTCACTGTGGAGGGAAATTTGTTGTGTAGAGTTACCAGGTGTGGACCACGGATAGTGGTACCAAAGAGTTTGAGAGAGGGAATCTTCAAGCAGGCCCATGATCATGCCCTTTCAGGTAATGGTGGTCGTCGAGCAATGGAAGCACGAGTAGCAGAACGATTTTGGTGGCGCACTCGGAGAAGGGATGTGGAACAATACGTAGCAAATTGATTTCATGTTTGTCGGGCCAGATGTCTGTGGGCCGTGTAACAAAACACCGCGGGCCATATAACAAACCACCGACAGGGAACCGTTACGTTTTAACTATAATCGATCACTTTTCGCGGTTTCTAGCCATGGTCGAAATATCACACCAACAAGAAAGTACGGTAGCACAAGCTTTAGTCAATAACTGGTTACTGAAGTTTAGGGTGCCTGATAGCTTAATTGCAGAAGTCCGAATTAATGTCACAGTTGTATCGGTTATTGAGAATGAAAAACCTACGGACAAGCCCATTTCATCTACAGGCGAATGGGAGAACGGAGCGAGTACATAACACAATTTCAAACGTGTTTAGTATGTGAATGGAAACCATGATAATTGGGACGTTTATCTTCCGTACGTGGTATCGAATTATAACACCAAATTACATTCGGGTTTCGGAATGTCACCGTTCGAGGTGGTTTATTGAAGAAAGATGCCATCACAGGTTGACGTTCTAGGTTCGAAATCGGCAGCTAGAGGGGACGCAGCGAGGAAATTCGCACGGACAATATGGGAAGTCGGGAAGAGGGTACAGAAGGCCAATACGAAAGCATTGGCAAGGCAGGAAGAACAGAATAAGCGGTCTGACCTTTACCACAATGCAGGGTGGGTCAATGGGTACTGATCACGAATCCATTTACACCTAAGGGAAAGACGAAAAAAGTTCCTGACATAGTACCACGGCCCATACCAGATCGTGGAGGTGACTTCGCCTGTAAATGTTAACGTGCAGCTGTCAACAAAAAGTTCCGTTATTCGCGTAATCAGAGTAAAGCCTTTCAAAGGAATGGTGGGAGGATTATCTCAATTACAAGGAAGTGACCCAATTGTAGAGGCTAGGCAAAGCAAACGGACAAAGAAGGGCGTGGTGGAGGTGGGGGGGGGGGGGGGGGGGGGGGCAAAAGCGGGCGCATAACGTTCCATATGCGTTACGGTCACGGAGGGAGTAAATTATTATATGTGTAATACTGTATGGCATATTTACATTTTGTGTTTTTTTTTATCAAAGGATAATGCCCGGTTTTTTGTGTTTTGGTGGGTCAGCTAGTAGTTGCGTTTTTCTTGTTTGTTGTTTAGTTTTGTCATTGTATGGGGGAGACTATTTTCAGAAAATTCGATAGAGGCAGACTGAAATATCTGGAATTTTTTAGGATGTCGTACGATGTTGTAGTGACTTGTAGTGGGAAGGGGTTCGGGAGACATTAGCAATGCGGAATCTGACGTATTTAAACTCCACCTTAAATCCAGAGTTTTGGAAACGTTGCATTCCTTTATTACTGCACAGGAAGGATATACCACGGTTAATAAAGTATTGGAACAGAAGAATGACAGTGATCATTGAAGCCACAGGGTGTGCCGTTTTTCTACTTTTCTTGTGTATAGCTTTGTGGAGAGTGGCGCACACCAGTAGAGGAGGTGCCAACACATCAGTCGGCTACGGCATGGGTAACCAGTGCAATCAGTTTATAGGTGTAGAGTTATTGTTTTTCTGTTCTCGATAGTTTTAGTCTGTAGCATATGCGTTTTGTGAACAAGGTACACGAATCTTGTTTAAAGGAGGGACGTGTGCTCCGCTAGTATTAGTCTTAGTCATATAAATGGGGAATTGTGTTAAAATTCAATAAAGACGCGGTTGGGCAATGAAGTCTGGGACCGCTGGCTGCGTGTGGTAATAATCGGCAGCCAGCAGGCCAGGCAGGGCATGGAGCTGCGACGGCGTTATTGCATGCACAATGTGTTTGGTGTGAAGCAACGGCGAAGCAGAAAACTGCATCGTTGCTTGGAGTTGTGAGGTAGTAGGCCAGAGCCAGGAGGGCGATGTGTAAATGGCTGATGTATGTGAATTTTCCCCTCCATAGTTTGTCTCTCTCCGATTCTACGTCATAAGCAAGGAGAAAAACAGTATGAATAGACGGGTAATTTTAGGTAGAGAGGGAGTGTGTGCCAGGTCAGTCGAGAGTCAGGTCGGACTTATACTGGTCTGCGCCTATAGGGGCCAGTCTGGCTGCGATGTTGTAAATATTTTATGTAACCTGTTCTTTATTGCTACGTACTTGTTCGGGCTGTATTCTGCCTCTGGGGCCGCAACACCGGGGCAGCACGGAATGGCAGCTGGGTACTTGGAGATTGCATGGTCTGCCTGAAGGAGGGCAGTGACAGCAGTCTTCTGCAGGTCCAGGATGTGCCACATTCGCTTCCCACCTGGCGTACCAGGGTCCAGAGGAGACGTGAGTTGCAGGAGGCGCGGCAGCACTGCAGCAACTTCCGAGTCGGCGTGGTGGGGGTGGGGGTGGGGGGGGGGGGGTGTGTTGCCATCAGGCAAGCACCGCAAGCGGCAGGTTTTGACACTGTGTCCAGGAGGGCGCGGGTTCGAGACAAGTCCCGCCCTGGGTGTAGCAACGGCTGAGGGCCACGGGTGACCAGTAAAACCACCTATATCTCATGGTCGGCCAGAGTAGGCCAAAGAGGGCGCAGGGCGGCGAGGACGAGGGACTGTGTCTCCGAATTTGGAGGCAGCTATGTGGCACAAGAGGCAACGACTCGGTGAGCGGCGACCAGGCGAGTGCAGCTCAGTTTCAGCTGAGTGGCCTTGCCGATGGCAGCAGCGCTGTCACCATACCTGGAGTTGCTGACCTGGTTGGACTCGCGGAACAGTGCACAGGCGGCGCGCCAACATTACGCTTCTGTGAACTAGCTGAATAAAGCGTTGCTTCCAAATACCGCTGTATCGCTCTGCACTGGCCGTGGATACTATTGAACTTGCTGGGCCTCCTGACAAGAAGCAGCTCGGTGGGTCCCAGCTTTATCTCGGCCATCTAGAGTCCCGGGTTCGACCATCGACGCTCCACAACAGTACGAAATCTCAGATGCTTCGATTCTCTTCTGTTCAGGTTTAACCACAGTACCTGTTTTACTACCATAAAATGCTGTACTACAAAAGGACATTCTCAGAAATTTCTTCCTCAAATTAAGGCATATGTTTCATGCTAGTACACCTCTGTTGGGCAGGAATGATCTTTTTCCCAGAGAAAATCTGCATTTTATGTCTTCCTTGCTCTGTCAGCCATGGATTACGTTGTTGCCATTTAGCAGTATTCCTTAACCTCATGTCCTTCGTGATTACCAGAACTGATGTTAGATTTTTCGCTGTTCTCATTTCTGCTAGTTCTCATAACTATTGTCTTTCCTCGATTTACTCTTAGTATTCTATACTCATTAGACTGTTCATTCCATTCAGCAGCTCCTCTAACTCTGCTTCACTTTGAGGATGGCAAAGTCATCAGTGAATCTTATCATTGATATCATTTCAACTTGAAGTTTAATTTCACTCATGGAACTTACTCTTTTACGGTATAGAGACTGAGAAGTAGTGGCAAAGGCTACACACTTTTTAATCCGAGCACTTCTTTCTTGGCATTCCATTCTTACTGTTCCCTCTTGCATCTTGTACACATTGTATATTATTCGTATTTTTCACTAGCTTACTCGTATTTTTCTCAGAATTTCAAGCGTGTTCCAATATTTTACATTAAGGCTTTTTCCATAGAGACAAATGCTATGAATGTGTGTTGATTTTTCTTTAGTCTTGCCTTTTCAACCGCAACGTCAGAACTGTCTCCCTGGTGCCTGTACTTTTCCTAGAGCTAAACCGATCATCATCTAACAGTCCCCCAATTTTCTTTTCTATTCTTATGTATATTATTCTTGTCACCATCTTGGGTTCATCAGCTGTTACACTGATTGTGCGATAATTCTCGCACTTTTCGGATCTTGCAATCTTCAAAATAGTGTAAACGATATTTTTCCGACAGTCAGAAGATATATCACCGGACGCGCCCATATTACATACCAATGTGAATAGTCGTTTTGTTGCAGCTTCCCCAGACGATTTTAGAAATTCTGACAGAAATTTGTCTCTATTTCTTACCTTATTCTTTCAAAGCTCGTTCAAATTCTGATACTTTATTCCTTATCTCTTCTATACCGACTTCTGTTTCTCTTTCTATCACGTCATCAGACATATTCTGCCCTCACAGAGGCCTTCATTATATTCTCTCCGCCCATCTGCTCTTTCCTGTGCAGTGCATCTGTGCAATGAAGATTTGAGTTTCCTCTGCATTCTTGATGTTACCAATCTTGTTTTTAATTTCACCGAAGGTTCTTTTTGGTATTTCTATATGATGAGTCAGTCCTTCCGACAATTGCTTCTTTTTACATTTCTTCACATTTTTTCATGTAATCATTTGGCATTGGCTTCCCTGCACTTACTGTTTATTTTGTTCCTATGTCACTTATGTGTCTCTTGCTCTGATGTTTTGCACTTTCTTTTCATTAGTCTAAATTATTATTTTTTTTTTTTTTTTGGTTTTACGTATTTTCTACCAGAGTAGATGAAAAGTTAGATAACTTCGAGTAAAGTGTAAGTGACCATCTTCGTTGCAAACATATTTTTTATAATCAGTTTAGGATATTAATTGGTTATGTTCAGTCTCTTTTCCATACTACTTTCGCTTGGAAAGCACCTTCAAGTGTGTGTCGTCATTCAAACAGTTAGCCAGCGGATACAGATACGCACATTACAGATGAATGATGTGTAAATGCTTCTAAACAAGACTGATTAGTAAGAAAAGCTGGTTACAGAATTAATCATTGTGATGAAGTATAAAAGTGTTAGTAGCAATCACAGTCTTTCCAATTTCTGCGAGGACTGTCACAAATTTCTATCACTCCAAAAAATAATGCAAGATAACTAATTTTTTGGTGTTTGTGGGCATTTGTCTGCAATCCTGATACACATTAAAATTCATAGTGTTGTAGAACTCCTCTAGTGGAGGCAAGAGAAAATGACGCACTCAATTAATAAAGTGAAGATGAGGGGCAGCATTTTGTTTAAGCTTCTCTAGCGATGTGCTACGGCAATGTGGTGCCATTATTTCAGATTCTACGGGATCAGCACCTATACAGAGTGATTCATCTGCCCCTCCCTATTGTTTTATGCAAAATTTAATCCCTTTAAGAAACCACTCTTGAGAGTGTCATATTCTCTTGCTCACTACACAGAAACTATTCGCCCTAAAGCGAAAATTAACAGGACCTTTTTTTTTGAAGGAAATTTAATGTAGCTACACTTTTTCTTGAGATACGTTTTCGCTGAAGGCTGGTGTTATCCAGTTATACACGAAAACACAACTTAATGTCGCTTTTGCACGATTTTCAGGAAAAACTCTAAAACTGTTGCCTCAAAAGGAAACGTATCCCAGTACGTCACGGTAAATGATGACAGCCTAAACACTTGCAAGATAAAGATTTATTTATTATTGACCACGGTTTCGGTATACCTAAATATACCTTCATTTGAAATAAAATACACCTTAACAGGAATACACTTTCATTAGCAAAAATTTAGCAGCGGAAATGAGAAAGAAAAGAAACTATAGCTCAAGTAACTGTAAAATTACCAGAGTATAACAGGCACAAAAACTTTTAGTCACTTACTAAAATTGCATCCTACAATGGAGATTAATAAAACAGTTGTGCCAAAGGCGACGTCAGTAGTTAAAACACCATCTCCATTTATGTAACATGATTATGGACAGAGGGTCGATGTGAACACAGCTTAGCATCAGTTAATGTCTCGTCGAGAGAGGGCACTTGTGGTATGTGTCTGACACTCGCGCACATTAAAATCCATGGATACTTACACATGCGCATCAAAATTATTAAAAGTTGTGCTAAATCAAACCTTCTGTCTTAATAAATAACACATATCAGAACCATTTAAAAACCTCCACGTAAAATAGAAGATATGAAACCAATTTACCTGTGTCCTAGTGTCAAGCAGATGAAGCTTGGGATACGGAACACAACTAACGAGTTAGGGCACTAGCGTTACTCGCGAGAATATCGCGTAACTTAAACTGTAAAATACATACTAGCGAAAACAACGAAAATGTTAAAGTAAAACGAAACCTTCTGTCGTTGTGAATAAAAACATAACAGTCAATTAACCACATGTACACATCGAAAACCACGAACAGCAAACATCAAAAAACGTAAAATCCCACCAAGACTGGAAAAGCGCATCTCACCAGCATCAACAGGCAAGAAAACTAACTTCTAGTCAGCCAGGTCATATTACATTAAATCAAGGAGGGGTTTGAAATTGTCTAAAAAAATTTTGTTTCTAAGCTGCACCTGTTCATTAAGAACAAAACCACCTTTTTGAGACAGTTGCTTAAAAATCTCTAATTTCGAGCAGGTCTAGTGTGTAACCCTATCTCGCTTCGTGAAGCAATTCTACGTCATCCAGTTTACGTGGCGTATGCTGTAAGAGCCATAGATGTTCAGCAAACGTGGAATTATATACGTTTACCCCATTTTTTCCTAGCATGTGTTCTTTATACCTTAATTCAATGGGTGTACCTGTCTGTCCAATGTAATAGTTTGAGCATTCCTTACAAGTAGTTTTGTTAACTCCGGATTTAGTGCCAAGTTCTTCCCATGCTCCAATAGTATGAATCACTCTTTGTTTCAGGCTATTATTTACAGAAAAGGCAACTCTGTAACTGTATTGTTTCTGTAGAACTCTTCTTATATAATACGTTCCCCAAAAATTGATTAGAAATAAAGTTACTACCCTCATTCTTTTTCGCCCTGTTATCTCCTATGGTGTCCCAGTACATAATTTAAGTACGTAGAATTCCCTACCAAATGGTCCAGTTTATTTTCTATGTACGGCTGCTTGTGTATAGCGAGCAAGAACATATAACAGTATCGAGCACTGTTTCTGAAGGCGTTGTTGGTTGTATAAAACCCATAGACAGCAGCAGCTGAAGCACCCTGTATAAGGTTCAAATGGTTCAAATTGCTCTGAGCACTATAGGTCTTAACATCCTAGGTAATCAATCCTAGAACTTAGAACTACTTAAACCCAACTAACCTAAGGACATCACACACATCCAATGCGGAGGCAGGATTCGAACCTGCGACCGTAGCGGTCACGCGGTTCCAGACTGAAGCGCCTAGAACCGCTCGGTCACACCCGCCGGCCCTGTGTAAGGGACTATCAAAAAGTTTCCAATCAAAAGCCATGAAGCTCAGAATCGTTATGGCGATGAGGCAAGAACAGTGTGAGCACTGAGGCAATCATCCCAATGACATACCGGTCTGAAGATACCCGTCAGGTAAAATACCGTGTCCTGTAGCATATCTTCATCCGATAGGAATCACTGATCCTTCAACGCATTTTTTAAGAGACCAAAGGCGTGATAAACGGATGAGGAGAGATCAGGGACAAGGGTCAGTTCTCGCGTGTCTCCCACTTGAGCAGTCAGTAGTGGGTGAGGCTGGCCTGGCACATCTACTGGCGTCCTGTATCGAACCGCTTCCAACACGGAATTCCACAAAAGTGCCTTTCAGCAGACGTGGTGCCCCTTCCATATTCTTCGTTCTCCGATGGACGTCTACTGATGTTTGTCCTTCGAAAGTCAAGAAAAGAATACGTTAGGTTAGGTTAGTGTTGTTTAACGTCCCGTCGACAACGAGGTCATTAGACACGGAGCGCAAGCTCGGGTTAGGGAAGGATGGGGAAGGAAATCGGCCGTGCCCTTTCAAAGGAACCATCCCGGCATTTGCTTGACACGATTTAGGAAAATCACGGAAAACCTAATTTAGGATGGCTGGAGACGGGATTGAACCGTCGTCCTCCCGAATGCGAGTCCAGTGTGCTAAGCATTGCGCCACCTCGCTCGGTAAGAAAAGAACAGTAGCATGTTTGTGCCGTCTGGACACATTTAACAATAGCGTCATCGTAGGTCACGTTTCCGCATTTACCGCACACATATTGGAAAGAAATGATGTTGCACTAATCCCTTGCTTACATGTCGGTGCTTATACACCGTCCAGTCACATTACAGTTAGCACCTGTCAAAAACCTGAAACAAAATTTTCTACCGTCGACTGCTACGAGAGCTGCAGGAGGAGAGTCAGTGACGTTTTGGAAGGAACCGACATTGCTGTCTCAGTGCCGTGGCCATTAGCGCCAGGCTTCTCGGCTCAGGATTCGGGGCGAGAACAGGTGGTCTCACAGATTCTTGATGGTTTTAAATCTGGTGAAATCCCTAGGCTAGCAGGACAGAGCAGGTGGGGTTATATTTGTGAAAAGAGGCCAAAATAATTTACTGTCAGTTGCACTCAACATATAAACTTTATATCTTAAAACATACAATCACACAAGCAAGAATCAAAACTCTCGAGGTTTCACTGAAAGACCTCCTTTGATGTTGTTTAGATCGGCTGAAGGTTACATCGAAAATTCGGGGCACAAGGCCTTAGCAAGGAATTGAGGTACAGGAATTCTTTTGTACGTTTCACTTCTTTAGAAATTTTTTTATCTTCAATATAAATAGGCTGAAAGCCTTAGCTTAAGTTTTTCCCATAGAACTCGGTTGAAGGCCTCAGATTAATCAAGAACAGTATTATCTCTTAAGGGCGAGACAAAGATTTTCAAAGTTTAATCTAAATAGACTGAAAATTCGACTTAAGGCCGGATATCAACAAAACAATTTAACAGCTTAAGGCTTAGGAAGAAGAGCTTTTGTAAAGTTGATGCATTAAGTTATTCTGATAGCGGTGCTGATATTCTAGACAGTAAAAGCGGGTTAAAAGCTATAATTTAAATTATAAGAAATAAATCAGTTTATATTTGGACATTTATTTTGGCACTGATCACTGTTCTGTTAAAATATGAGCATATTAAACTTGATTCATAACTAAACTGGCGTCTTATTTAGGATTGCGAAAATGTGAGTTTGTAATCTTACAGGACACATGAAATATGGAGCCAAGATTTCGAGACTTGCGTACAACAATGCTTTCATAAAATAACATACGAAGAAAGTTGAAACATATGCAACAGGAAATTAACCACAACCA
Source organism: Schistocerca gregaria (assembly GCF_023897955.1). Taxonomy (NCBI): domain Eukaryota; kingdom Metazoa; phylum Arthropoda; class Insecta; order Orthoptera; family Acrididae; genus Schistocerca; species Schistocerca gregaria. Next base: position 428,764,276 of record NC_064926.1, read on the forward strand.
ACCCATTAAATTTTCACCCAAACAAGTTACATTAGTAGCGCAATCCTGTCCGGCATGAAATTACCACACACTGGTATACTAAATTTCATACTAATTGTCTGTGAACTCTTCTACAAAAGAATAGCTGAGGGCTTCTTTGATGCTTACACCACATACTTCACGTGGTCAACTTTGTTTACACAAAGAGTGTAACTCCACAATAATTTTGATAATTAAAATAAATTACATCGAAACGCAATTTAGAAAAGAAAAACCTCGAACTGGTTACTATCATCTTACTATTAACCTGATGGGTCAAACAATTGTATAAGCACGTGGTACTGGTCTTACAATGTAAGACTAGTACCATAAAGAAAAGTTGCTATATTGAAAAATATTGTCAAGACGAGACGTTATAATGTCACGCACATTCGTATTTAAGATTGGTGATCTTAGTTAGAGTTATGATCATTAACACGTGGTTCCATTTTACACACAAGGTAGTGACAAAGCAACTACTGGAAGATATTCTGAACTTCCCACTCGAATTACACTGTGTTTGCAACTTAAGATAACATAAGATTTTTAGATTTAAACCTGAAATAAAGGTAACTAAATTTTCAGTTAGGCTGAACTTAAGAAATCTATTGTCCTACGTACTTAGCAGAGACGCGCTTAGCCAGAGATCTTACCACTTCAGACGCTCGCCGCGGACAGACTGGTGTGGGCCCCTACCAAGGGTGCTTCACAGATACAAACGGAAGTGATCAGAGTGTAAGCTTCCTATACCAACATGACAAGGGATGGACAGGACCATACCAAGAATAGAAATCTCTTTGCCTTCAGAAAGCGTAACTACCTGTTCTGGCGTTGGTCCTAGTGTTCTCTAGCCGACTGGCTTGTCTGCTACCGTCGAGCATGCAACTAGAAATACATTTGCTCATTCATCCTTTCACACAGAAGGGAAGGGGGATGACAGTATCTTATATACAGTATATAAAAGAAAGTGGATGTAGGTTCAGTATGAGGGTGGGAAATGAATTACTTATAAACTGTGTTTTAAAGTGTAGTATTGTGACAGATCGTTCTTGATTATGTGTAAAAGTAACACGTTTCACTTGTCAGTCTCCTCCCAGATGGAGTCAGAAACACCACAGTAAATTCAGAAGTGGAATGTATGCCATGAATGACAACAGATTTAAGAAATTAACATGAAGGAAAGCCAACAGAGACCTTACATAACCCCAACCCTCCGGGAAAAGACTGTGCAGGGAATTTTCTGGCCATGCTAGGACATTCCCAAGCAGGCTTCTCACACACAACATAAACCAAAAATGTAAAGAAAAGAGAAAAAGTCACCAGCTACTTACTAAAACATAATAATTTCAACGCATCTTTAGAATCTACTGTGACACCTATTTAAAATATATTTAAAATATAGTGTAGACCTAATTCGGCCAGCAAGTAAAACCAATGGTCCCTATGTCATTAATATGAAAACAATTTCAGGCTGTTACCCTTACGGATTTCACCAGTATTTGCTCATTGCAAGAGCCAGCTGATCACAGGAAAATTTATGACTGTTTATTAACAAGTAAAATATATGAAAATAGCAAAGGTGCCATAGGAATTAAAAAAACAAACGTAAAAAGTAACATCACTATTATAAAGCAGAACATTACAATGCACAATCCGCAAAGCCAAAAGAAAAAAAATTATAATAAGAGAAAAAATAAATTTTACGAAGTGGTTATGGCAAAAAATTCGATATCTTATAAACTAATAATTTGTAGAATGAAAATAATTTTTTGGCACTAATTTAATCACTCTAATTTATTCCAATTAGTTAGCAACCAATGATCACTGTGTGGTTATACTGAAACTACAATTATCTATGTGATTGTTACCCTTATGTGGTTCCTCACTATAAATATGCCCCATGCAAAGGCTAATCGATCACAGTCCGATGAGAATTAATAGCTATCTGACCGATAAACGAAGCAATGCCACAGGAATAGATTTACGAAATAAAATATCACAAATCTAATACATCACACAAAGACAAACATAGATAAATAAAACAGCTCTGAAAGTAGAACAGTCAACATCTAAACAAAACACCAATAAATAAAAGATCTGCAAAATAAAAGAGTCAAAGTCTAAAAAAACAATAAATAGAACACCTGCAAAATACATAAGTCAGTCTAATAAAAAAAACACTAATAAATCGAACCCCTGCAAAATACACTAGTAAAAGTTTCTCTGAAAGAAACACACATATGTGCATTGGACTAAGAACCCTATAATCACTGTTCACTGGCACACTCAGTAGTTACACTGTTCCATGGCACAATTTAAGGGGGAGGGGGGGGGGTGGCTCGTAGCCGCAGCTGTCAGTAGGGATTTTTGATTTTTCTCCATCTGTTGCATGCAATCCCACCATCTCTGCCCTCTCATAAAGTTTCTCTTAGTGGCCTGTGTCACGTACATCTCGATCTGGTTCCACGTTTGTGTTATCGATTCGTGTGGTATTCGCGTTTGACTCACCAGGTTGATATTCCTGGGCAAGGATGACACTTAATTGCTTTTCTTTGTGCCACCCTTAGCGACCAGAAAACATCGAACCATGATTTACTGTCACCTGACAATGGGCATCCGCCAGGAAACGTTGATAGGTGTAGCTGAAGTCTTCCAGTTTCTCTGGACAGTATGTGTCACAAGGTGGTGGTGGTTAGTGTTTAACGTCCCGTCGTATGTGTCAAAAGGCTCCACGCCCCTTGTGTTGTTAAATTCTTGAGTTATCCTCAATTGACTCACCTGTTTGATATTCCTGAGCAAGGATGACACTTAGTGGCTCTTCTTTTTGCCACCCAAACCAACGAGAGAACACCGAACCATGATTTAATGCAGCTTGACAATGGGCTTCCGCCAGGAAATGTTGATAGGCTTTGTTGACAGTACTTGTCAAAAGGCTCCACACCCCTTTATCCCCTGTCTTCTGTCGTTTCCCCGCGCCTGACTCGTGACGATCGTGTGCGTGTGGTGCGTTTCCAGCAGATGGATTTCCACGTGGTGGACCACTCGGCCATCTCAGGTCATCGCCTCCATGAAGGGTCGCACTGGTGCGGCGGCCATTAGCTCCGGGTGCAAGGAAAGTGTTTGCCCTGCACCCTTCTTTTGTTGTCGAGTGGGCTCCGGAAGTGACCTGGCTGACAGTGTGTCCTGCTGGGAAACCTGCCTGTTTACAACTAGTCCTCCTCCTCGCTGCTCCCACTGTCTCCTAAGAGTTTAGCCAGTTTGCTTTCACGTTCTCAACTACATTCACAGAAATTGTTCATCATAGTTATGTGATTACGAAATGTCATACATGATATCGCTTAGTATTGTCTTTCACAATTTTTAAGAACAAACGTGAGACTTAATCTTTTTTGAAAATAAAAAAGTTACATGAATCAACAATATAAAAATAAAAGTTAAATGACTTGACAACATAAAAAAATAAAAATGAAATGACTTGACAGTATAAAAATAAAATTAAATAAACTGACAATATAATATCCAAATCCACACCATTAATGAGGTATGCTTCAAATTTAGACAATTCACTTCCGTTTTAATAAATCAAACGCTACTTATTAATTCACTAAAATGAATAGGATTATGCCTTGTGCAAATATAGGTCAGGGCAGCATAGGGTTCACATGTTATTTTTACACACACACATGCACACCTGTTGTATATTCTACAAACTAACTACCCATAAACATGAATTGCTCAAAATTTTACTTGAATCCACTACTAGTTAATCCAACAAGCTACTTCAATGCTACTTCAACACAGTGTTTATACCACTATAACGTTGTTCTAATTCGTCCTCTTCTTGACCCTCGTGGCATATGTCTTGTCACATGATAAATATGGAGAAACTTTCCTTAAACATACTTAGTAAAAAGAACAATGGTTATTTACACGCCAAAACATTTATACCTGTTGACACACCTGATAAGAGACTCGCAATTATACGTTCATCATACTCATATGTTCATACATAAATAGTAAAAAAATTTCATCTAAAATTACGTTATCACAAGAATTAATCACACTGATGAGTCTGAGAAGGGTAAAAATATTTTCATCATACAGGTTATACTACATTTTTTTTACCCACTTTGCTCCTATTTTGATCCTACTTTAAATTACCTTTTGCTTCCAAATCAGTTCATTCACCTGTGGTGGTTATTCTGGATTCATTTCTCATGAATGGCAAAATTGTGGTCTACTCTATTCTGTAAAACTGTTCCATCTTAACATCCTATTGAACTTACAACTGACACAAAAGATCCGAATCCTCCTGTAGTTTAAATGGCAAACGTTTTGCTTCATCCTTATTCGTGAGATATCATTGGACACTCTTTGCATCGACTTGTCGACTGTATTTGTCTGGTGGATTAGTTTTTCAACTATTTGTTCGCCTCGATCGTGGATCGATTATTCAGATTTCTCTAGGCTTCCTGTATTTTTTTTGCAATAAGGCTTTCATGAGTTCTGCCAAATCAATTTGTTAGTTGGAGGCAAATTAATTTCTGGCTCTACTGTGAACCCGATCGTCCTGTTTTGCATTTCGTCTGAAGTATCCCCCGCTGCAGTTTCGGAACCGTTCGATGTATTAATATTCGAAATCAAATTATTCTATACGTCCATGTTGGTTAAGTTGTTGGACCCCCTACTTCTAGCTTCGTTACGTGTCTGCATTAGTTCAATTTATACCCGGTACGCAACACACTAATCAGAATAAATGTATCCCCCAAAAAATTACGACAGTCACCCGAAAGGTACCCAATCTAGTACGCACTTTTTCACACGCAAAACAATTTTATATCTTTGATCGAAGTCAGTGCAATTTAGAAGCGAGAAAAAAAAACACACGCATATAAAACACACAAATATACAAAACAAAGCAAGACAAACAACACAACGCCGCTAAACAACGCCGTGAATCTTTTGAAAGTCTGCTAAGAAACAACGCAGAAGTTGTTTGAACGCTGCAGGGAAAAAAGATATAAGATTATAGAACGCTTGCAGTCTAACGCTTCAGAGATTCCAGAGTATAGCGGAATCACACAACAGGGTCGCCATGTGTAAAGTTGATGCTTTAAGTTATTCTGAAAGCGGTGCTGATATTCAAGACAACAAAAGCGGGTTAAAAGCTGTGAGCTATCTGGGGAAGTTAACCTTCCATTACTGAGCAACTGTTTCACCAGGAATCCAGTCTAGTTTACCAAATTCCCAACCAGACTCACAGACTAACATTAATTATAATCTTTTAATAGACATATGACAAGCAGTTATTATATATAGAAAAGAATTTTAATAAAAAGAAATAAATCAGTTTATATTTGGACACTTATTTTAGCATTGATCATTGTTCCGTTAAAATTTCAGCATATTAAACTTGAGTCATAACTAAACTGGCGTCTTATTTAGGATTGCGAAAATGTGAGTTTGTAAGCTTACGGAACGCATCAAATATGGAGCCAAGATTGCGAGACTTGCGTACAACAATGCTTTCATAAAATAGCACACGAAGAACGTCGAAACATATGCAACAGGAAATTATCCACAACCAACCGATTAAATTTTCACCCAAAGAAGTTATGTTAGTAGCGCTATCCTGTGAACTCTTCTACAAAACAATAGCTGAGGGCTTCTTTGATGCTTACACCACATACTTCACGTGGTCAACTTTGTTTACACAAAGAGTGTAACTCCACAATAATTTTGACAATTAAAATAAATTACATCGAAACGCAATTTAGAAAACAAAAACCTCGAACTGGTTACTATCATCTTACTATTAACCTGATGGGTCAAACAATTGTATAAGCACGAGGTACTGGTCTTACAAAGTACACCCTACGTGGGTTGAACACAAAGAAAAGTTGCTATATTGAAAAATATTGTCAAGACGAGACGTTATAATCTCACGCACATTCGTATTTAAGATTGGTGATCTTAGTTAGAGTTATGATCATCAACACGTGGTTCCATTTTACACACAAAGTAGTGACAAAGCAACTACTGGGAGATATTATGAAGTTCCCACTCGAATTACATTGCGTTGCAATTTAAGATAATATAAGCTATTTTAGATTTAAACCTGAAATAAAGGTGACTAAATTTTCAGTTAGGCTGAACTTAAGAAATCCATTGTCCTATTGACTTAGCAGAGACGCGCTTAGCCAGAGATCTTACCACTTCAGACGCTCGCTGCAGACAGACTGGTGTGGGCCCCAACCGAGGGTGCTACACAGATACAAACGGAAGTGATCAGAGTGTCAGCTTCCTATAACAACATGACAAGGGATGGACAGGATTATACCAAGAATAGAAACCTCTTTGATTTTAGAAAGCATAGCTACCTGTTCCGATGTGGTCCTACTGTTCTCTAGGAGATCGGCTTGCCTGCTACCATCGAGCATGCGACTAGAAATACCTTTGCTCATTCATTCTTTCACACAAAAGGTGAGGGGCATGACAGTATCTTATATACAGTATATAAAAGAAAGTGGATGTAGATTCCGTATGAGACTGTGTGACATCTGTTACATATAAACTGTGTTTTAAACTGTAGTATTGTGAAAGATCGTTCTTGATTATGTGTAAAAGTAACAGGTTCAACTGGTCAGTCTCCTCCCAGATAGAGTCAGAAACGGCACAGTAAATTTAGAAGTGGAATGTATGCCGTAAATGACAACAGATTTCTAAACATTCATGGTGGTGTCTGTTTGTTCTATATCTTGTCTCCCTACCACTCTCGTGCAACGACACTCTGAGCGTGTTTTTTAGGGAATTGACTTGTTTGAGTCTTGGACCTGTTGCTGGTAAGGAGACGCCAGACCACACATGACATGTAGAATTCAGAAGAGTTCAGTGAGACTAGCGATGATATAACCAAATACTAAATGATCTCAGCGTCAGCTCCACTGCACTCCCTGGAAAAGAATCTTAATACTAACTAAATTTAGTGGAAGGGGCTCAAGGCTTTCCTATTTTTAGTTAGCTGGTAAAATAACGTCGAAAAAGCAGTTAAGTTTAACATTGGAAATTTTATTCTACTTACAAACCATCGTTTCTAAATTTCACTATTGATAAAAGGAATTGTTTTAATACAGGATGGTAAAAACTAGCTGCGTTCAACAAATATGTGAACGAATATTCCCTGAATGGGTTTCCAAGTTCTACAATGGATCGAAGGACGACCTATGCCATATCACATCTATAATCTAGGTTTAAATTAAGTTTCACAAAAGAGAAAACTATCAAAATGGTCTACAGTGACCCTCAATTATCTTTAATTACTTATCTAACTTGTCGTAAATTACAGTGGCTGATGTGGCTTCTCAATAACTATATAACAGAGCAATTATCGAGTTTCAGATTTTTACTTCAAGTGGCAAATGTGAACACATGAGTTTTAATTAACGATCGACACTAGTATTACGCAAAAAGGGGGTGTAACAGATGAGACTTCTGCAGTTCTGAGTGAAGCCTTAAACGCTCAAAAATGTGGCATCGCGTGCATTCATTACCTTGTCGGTGTTCAGGCAGCGTCAGGGCAGTGGCGGGCAGCACAGCTCCGCTCACCTCGCCATCTCAGAAGCAACTCTTTCTCCTTACTACAATTTACCGAAGTTGGTTAAAAAAAACTATCTGGCTGTGTTTTCATCTGACCAATCAGAGTCTCCATGTTAACCTTCAGCTCTGCCTACAAAAATTCTGTCTATCCAATGAGAAACGTTACACTTTTCGTGGTGGGGGAATGTTTTTAAAGTTTGCAATGTAGCAGAGACGCTAAAAAGTCTCACGCTAAAACCTGCAGCTGGTGAGGTCCTCTTAGCGTTATCGTAAGATCTATACTGTTCTTCAGGAAGGCTCTATCTTTTAACATGGGCTGGAGGGTGGTCCTAATATAACAGACACGCGAAAAAGCCTCATGCTAAAACTTGCGGGTGGTAGTGGCCCTTTTTGTGTTATCGTAAGATCTATACTGTTTTTCTGGAGGGCTCTAGCTTTTAACATAGGCTGGGGTGGTCCGTGACGTAACAGAGACGCGAAAAAGTCTCACGCTAAAACGTGCGGGTGGTAGTCTAAGAAGCAGGCTGGCGACGTGGGTGTCCAGTCTGCCCCTTATCGTAGGGCCTTGTAGCTTAACACGGTTCTGCTCTCGGCTTCTGTTCTTGTTTCTCCTCTCGGAACTGCGTCGGTCTCACGGTGGGAAGGTACGACATGCATTTAGGCATTCTTGTGTTAGTCTGTGGGATTACATTTGCTCGCTTGTTACTCGTATTACTTTGGTGAATTTAATGTCACGATTTATTACGAGCTATGTGACATACTACTGGATTTACTTATCACGTCAGGGTTTTCATGGAAGGTGTAGGATTTGCCTGACACCTTACAGATTTAAGAAATTAACATTAAAGGGATCCAACAGAGACCTTTCACTTTCAATTTGAAAAAGCTGAAGGCCTTATCTTAAAATATATCGTGAAAAATTCAGCTGAAGGCCTAAATCTAAAGAATAACAATCTTATGACTTAACGGTAAGACAAGGATTTTTAAATTTTATTTTAAAATAGATTAAAACTCGGCTGAAGGCCACACACCATGCAGAAAACAATTTTATCACTTAAGGCCTAAAGGAAAGAGCTTCTTAATTTCAACTAAAATATGTAAAGGCTTAATCTTAAAATGCTACACATTAGACTCGGCTGAAGCCCACATACGAAACCCAAATAATCTCATGAGTTGTAGCCCAGACAACGAAATTTGCAACTTTTAATTTATGCTGGAAAATTCGTCTGAAAGCCACATAAAAACTAGAAAATATTTCTTACATCTTAAGGTCTAGACAAAATTTTTCAACTTTTGATTTGAAAAGGCTGAAAACTCCGCTGAGGGTCACATACCAACTTGAAACCAATTTACAGCTTAATCAACGGTCGTTCCCGCTCCAGTCTGCTTTCGTCGGACAGTGCATGTGTGTCGCTAGCGGTCGGCAAGTACTGGCTTTCCGCACCTCATCGTCACTCAGGCTGAACTGCTGGCCAGTCTCCGACCGACGTCCAGACACACGACGACCCGGAAATACAATTATGTCACTCCAGAGGTGGCACGACAGTGTACTTATCGATAAGGACTGCTGCTGCCATTCGTGGGCAGATAAGGCAGGACGTTAGTGTCGCCACTAAATGGAATAACTAAACGAGGCGGCAGTACCGCGAGAGAAGATGACAAAGAATCAACAGGATGAACACGAGCCGCGCACAGCTATCTGGGGAGTTTAGTAGCCCAGGGAGTATGGTAAACTCATACCGGTGCCCTTCGAACACGTTGCGTTGTCGTACTAGTAGATACCAACTTACGAAGGAAAAGCAAAGTGAATGTAGGGGTGGACATAGTTCCCAAGGATTGATGCATACTTTTGTTGATCCTTTCTATCTTCCAGAATGACAAGGTATCCCAGGGATTGCCGTGGAAACATTACTCTACCACAGCTTTTGCAAGGTGTTAGTTTTCAGACGCTTCACGCCGTGTATACCAGCTGCCATCTTTCCCATGAGCATACAACATGATTAATCTGGAAACGTCACGTGTAACCAATTGCGGTATCTGCGAGCAAATTGCAGTCGTTTCTTACTGATGAACAGCAGTCAGCATTGGTACATGTACCAGGCACCTGTTGTGGAGGCCCATATGCAGCAACTTTCACTGAATAGTCGTTGAAGAGACACTGTTGGTAGCCCCTTGGTTCATCTGGGCGGTTGTTCAACAGTTACATATCTGTTCGCTGATATACATCCGTGCAGCCGTAATACTTCCCTGTTTTCTATGGCCCACGGTGCACCACAGTTGCTTCGGGGCCAGTTTGGAATAGCGTGATTTTTGCCACGCAGGGTATACTTTAAATAAGGCGGCACGCAAACAGTTTAGAAATTTAACCGTTTTGTAAATGCTTCCACCCTTGACCCGAAAGCGACTTATTATTCATATTACTACAACGACGGGACTGTTTCCCAGGTTCCCCTGGAATGTTGTATATACCATTCACTGCTAGTGCTGCCACCTGCGGTATGTGAATGGTTGTTCCACGTTAACGTCGAGCGTAGTTGGTGATCACATTAATGTGACTGGATCGTCTCTTCTTTATACTTGCCACAAACAGAAAATAACATTGAGTAATTTCACTAGTGCATCTGTCTTTTGTGGAGAGGGAGTTTTATGATAAGTGCGGCTCATTTTCAGTTTTGGTAAGAAGATCGTTATACTAACTACATTTAGAGCAATTGTGTATATCTGTGGCCTCAATTTCTTAAAAATTTCTGTTGGTACTCATACATTGAAAACATAATGTGTCAGTTTTACTGGGGCAATAAAATGTGTAATTTGAGGATTAATATGTGTCGTTGTCGCTTTGGATGTGTTAAATTTACATCCTTGGTTGTCTTTTATACGTCGAGTTGTTGAGTGGTTTGGTAGTCATCTCCTGTGGCAAGTTTTTCATGTCACAGTAGCATTTGTGTCCAACATCCTCAATTATTTGTTGGAGGTATTCCAATCCCTATCTTCCCCTGTTGCTTTTTCCTCCTACAGCTCCCTGAAATAAAATGGAAGTTATTACTTCATGTTATAAGACACGTCCTATTATGCTGTCCTACTTGCAATTGTTATCTACGTTTTCCTCTCCTCAGCAATTCTGCGAAGAAACTTCTCATTCTTTAGTTTATCAGTGCACTAAACATTCAACATCCTTCTTTTTTCTTCATCTCAAACGTTTAGAGTACCTTTTCGCTTCTTTCGGTGTTTTCACACAATGTACTACCCACTTCTATACAATTCAGTGCTCGAAGCGTGCATTATCAGAAAAGTCTTCATCAAATTAAGGAATATGTTTGATACTAGTATCCTGCTTTGACAGTGTAGGTCCACTATTTGTGACGTACTTGGCTCATCCCTAGCGTGATATTTTGTTTCCAAGGTAGCAATATTCTTTCACTACATCTGCATCACGGTCTCAAATCATATTTTAAGTTTCTCGGTAATCTCAGTTCTGCCACTCCTCGTTACTTTCCTCGCTTTCTCGTTGACTCTCAAGTGTCTGTTAATTAAACTACTCATTCTGTTCTTCGTGTCTCGCAATTCTTCCTCAATTTCGCCGAGGTTAACTAATTTTATCGCTAAATTTCAGTCCCATACCTGAACAGTTATGTTATTTCCGCCGATATGTAGTGCGAACTACACTCTTCTTATTACGAGCACTTCGTTCTTGGTCTTCCAGTCTTGTTGTTCCCTCTTAGTTCTAGTACTTGTTATATGACGTCCGTCTTTCCTTAAAGTTCACATCAATTTCCCGGACAACTGCGTATATGTAGCTCCCTTATACATTATCAAGCGCTTTATATAGCTGCAAAATCTGATGAAAGGTCTTGATGCCCAATACATTTGCTTCCGTTGCCAAGTGCAACGTCAGAACTAATCCTGTTGTTCTTTTACCTTTAATGTCCCTTTAGACATCAAACTGCATAGCAGGAAGCCATTTTGCTTAATTAATGAATATTCCTCTTTTCACCGAAATGTCGTTTGGGTCGAAACAGACTTCCAGTGCTGTATTTTCTCCACGCCCTAACGGTTTCCACAGTATGCGATAGGTCAATATCAGTAACCCGATTCGACGGATCGGCTAGCATGTCGCCAGCCAGAGTGGCCCTGTAACACGGACGTGCTGGCGCCGCCATAAATCCATTACTGCTAACGGCGCCTCCCGGGAGCGCTAAACAACGCGCCGTCTGAGAAGCCCTCATTAATTACCCGTATCGGCCGCCCCCAAGTCACACACGCAGTCGCCGGTGTCGCACCCCCACCAGTAAATCCTGCGTGATTAGATATACGGAACCCTTTCAGCAGCTATGACGTACCGTACCTGGTCCGTTGTTGTTGGCCGTCCTTTCAGCGCTGTCTTCACTTAGCAGCTCCTTTTGTCCATCTGCAATAAGCCATTTCGGTTTCCGTTTAATTCTCTACTACAGTGGTTCTCATCCTGGGGTTATTAACCACTGAGTGATGAAATAATATTTCCTGAGGTGTAAAAACAGAACGTTTCAATTGTTTTCAGCCACGATACGAAATTGTATTTAAAATATTGTTATTTAATACTGATTACACAAGTCACCAACACTTTTTTTTTTCAAATAATACGGGGCGTATTCCTAAACTAAGGTCGCTACCGTCATTAAAAAATGAATATGCTCATGAGAAAAGGTAATTTTTAATGTATACACTGACGAACCAGAATGTTATGATAACCTATCTAATACCCGAGATGTCCACTTTTGGCCCGGATACCAGTAGCGACGCGTCGTGCCATGGAGGCAATAAGGCGTTGCTATATCGCTGGAGGGAACTGGCAGCATATCTGAACACACAGGTCATCGAATTCCCGTGAATGCCGGGGAGGAGTGCGATGAGCTCTCACGCCACGTTGAATCACATCCCTGATGTGTTCGATGCCGTTCAGATCTGGTAAGTTATGGGGCCAGCACACCAATTGGTACTTGCCTTGTGTTCCTCGAACCACTACATCACACTCCCAGCTTTTTACTGAAAAATGCACTGCTTCCGGGAACCGAGATCGTCATGAAGGGATGTATGCGGTCTGCAGCCAGTGTAAGACACTCCTCGACCGTCATGGGGCCGTGCATGAGCTCCGAAAGACCTATGGATGCCCACGTGGATGTTCGCCAGAGATAATGGCATCGCCGCCAGCTTGACTCCGTCCGGAAGTACTGGCATCAAGAAGATGTTCCCCTGGAAGATGGTACATTTTCGCCCTCCCATAGGAATGATGAAAAGGTATCGTGATTCATCAGACCCTGCAGACCACACAACGCTTTACCTTTGATCCAGTGTCCAGTAACGACGGTAATGTGCCCATTTCACTCGTAGTTGCCGATTCCAGAGTGTTAATAATAGCACAATCAAGGATCGTCGGCCCATCGTTAAAAGTGCTTCGTGCAGTGTATGTTCGGCTACACTTGTTCTCTGACCAGTATGTGAAAATCTGATGTTAGTTACGCCACAGTTCGCCACCTGTCCTGTTTTAGCACCTACGACGTCCGGTATCCATAACAAGGGGTGGCCACCAAATCTCACGAAGGGTGGACGTTGTTTCACCATGGTTTTGCCACTTGTCGAAGACACTCACCGCAGCAGTCTTCAAACAACAGACAAGTCGTGCAGTTTGCGCAGTGTTGGTGACGAGCTTCAGGACCATCACAATCTGACGTCACTCAAACTCACAAAGATCGCGCGCTTTCGCCATTCTACACACGGACAGCACGCTCAGACACTACACACACCAAAAAATGCTGCTCTTGAAAACCACCCATTGCATGTAGTACCACAAGACACCGAGACCTTCAGAGGTGGTGGTCCAGATTTCTGTACACACTGGTACCTGTAATACGCAGTAGCTCGTCCTCTTTCATTGATGCATGCCTGTGTTCGTCGTGGCATATTATCAAAAGTTCATCATGGTACTGTAGGTCTACATTGTCCCACTCCTCAACAGCGAATCGGCGTAGATGCTTCACAGTGGTTGGTGGGTCACGTCGTCCATAAACAGCCCTTTTCAATCTGTCCCAGGCATGTTCGATAGGGTTCCTGTCTGGACAGCATGCTGGTCACTCTAGTCGATCCATGCCGTCATCCTGAAGGAATGTATTTCCAAGATGTGCATGATGAGAGCGCGAATTGTCGTCCATGAAGACGAATAACTCGCCGATATACTGCCGATTTGATTGCACTAACCGTCGGAGGATGGCATTCACGTAATGTGCAGCCGTTATGGCGCCGTCCATGACCACCAGCGGCGTACGACGATCTCACATAATGGCACCCCAAAACAGCAGGGAATCTCCACCTAGCTGCATTCCCTGGACAGTGTGTCAAGGCGTTCAGCCTGTCAGGGTTGCCTCCAAACACGTCTCCGACGATTGTCTGGTTGAAGGCATATGCGATACTCATCGGTGAAGAGAATGTGATGCCAATCCTGAGTCGTCCATTCAGCATGTTGTTGGGCCCATCTGTACCACGCAGCACGATGTCGTGGTTGCAACGATGGATCTCGCCCTGGACGTCGGGAGTGAAGTGGCGCATCATGCAGCTTATTGTGCACAGTATGAGTCATGACACGACGTCCTGTGGCTGCACGAAAGGCATCAACATGGTGCCATTGCTGTGAGGGCTCCTCCGAGCCATCATAGCCCGTAGGTAGCGGTCGCTCCTTTGTGCGGCCTGAGCGAGGCATGTCATCGACGGTTCCTGTCTATTTGTATCTCTTACATGTCCGAGGAACATTGCTTTGGTTCACTCCATGGCGCCTGGAAACTTCCCTTACTGAGAGCCCTTGCTGTTATTGCAGGAACTAGGAATATTCAGAGTACCTTCACAGTGCACATATTTGCTTATGGATTTTCTTATTAATAACCCACTTCAATCCAAAAATAATAGCAAAGTGCGTAGCTACAACATTGGAAGAAACGACAATCTTCATAGTTTTGGGCCAGATCTGACTTTGGCACAGAAAGCGGTTGAATTATACTACCACAGAAGTCTGGTCATTTTCTAAAAAGCATTAAAGGTTGTAATATAAAATTAGATTATAAAAATACAGCATTGCATTAAGAAAAGTTATTAAAAAGTCAGAAGTACGTGCATTATGTCTGAAATTAGTATCTTTGACAATGAAAATAAAACAAAGTGGAATATTGTTAAAAGGGAAACAGGGCAACTGAGAGCATAGGAAGGCCATATTTCTATAAAACTTAATGTAAGGTTTGTTAACAAAAGATCAGAAGTAGAATATATTTAAAGTAAACATTTGCATTGTGTTGTAGAGAAAATATGGCCCAGCTGTTCGTTAGAAAATACAAAGCTCTATATGAGAGGGGCAATACCTACACAGTTTGTAAAACTTAAATTCACCTTCTCCTACTGAAATTAGGTAGATAATAAATTCGCCCAAAAGTAAAAGTTCACACAGAATTGATGGCATTTCCAACGGAGTACTAACAGCGTAAGATTCTCAGCCACATATATAGCAGCTCACTGAAACAGTGTTTTCTTTCTGGTTAAACTGAAATATGCTATTGTTAAACCATTGCACTAAAAGGACGATACGTCTGATACTGACAACTAACCAATTGGTCTCACCTCTGATTGCTTCATCAAATATTCTTGAAAAAGTAATGTTTGCAATAGTAGTTTGACATATTTGAAAAAATGAAGTACTAAAAAAATGTCATTTAGATTTCTGGAAACGTTTTCAACAGAAAGTGCAATATATGCTTTCACTGAAGAAATATTAAATGTTCTGAATAACTCAACATCACCCAGTGTGATTTTTTGTGATCTCTCAAGGGATTTTGACTGTGTGAATCATGAAATTGTACTAGGTAAGCTATAGCAATTGTTATGAATAGGACAGTGCACAAATGGTTCAACTTATATTTAACTATAAGACTGCAGAAGGTTGAAATTAATAGTACACACAGTCTATAAAACTCTGTGAAGCTCTCTAACTTCAGAGTTGTCACGAAAAGTGCCCCACAAGGTTCTGTGTTGGGTCTGTTATTCTTCTCAGTGTATATTAATGACTTGTCACCCTGCAGTCATAAAGATGCTGATAATACAAGTATAATAATCCCACTCAAACAAACAAGAATTCGATGAGGAAATTGTAAATAATGCCTTTCAGAAAATTACTGAGTGCTTCTCTGCAAATGGACTCTCACCAAATTGTATACAGATCTGCACAGTAAATGGCATAACACTGTTGACAAATACTGACATTGAAGAAAAGTCCGTTGCTAAGGCAGCATATTCAGAATTTCTATTTGTGTGTATTGATGAGAAATTTAACTGGAAGAAAAATATGGATGATCTACTAAAACATTTGGGTTCAGCTACAGATACAATTAGCGTTAATGCAAATTTTGGTGATAAACATATCAGAAAATTAGCCTACTATACCTGTTTTTATTCACTGTATTCATATAGCGTCATATTTTGGGTAATTCATCATTAAGAGAAAAATTATTCACTGCACAAGGAGTGTGTAATAAGAATACTATCAGGAGCTCACCCAAGATCACTTTAAATATTACTCTCATCAGCATTCAATTGGAGTATGTGAATTATGCCTACAATAATTCAGTAACAAAGAGAAGTTGGCTTTAAGTGTTGGGTCTTAGGCATTAGTGACTAAGCATTAGACATTACCTGTTAGGCGTTTAGTGTTAGCAGTTAAGCATTATGCATTATGCATTAACTGTTAGCCATTACCCATTGGGTGTTAAGTAGCAGGCACTGGTGTTATACGTTAGGCATTAGGCCTTTGTCATTAGCTCGTACCCATTAGGCCTTTGTCATTAGCTCGTACCCATTAGGCCTTAGGCGTTAGCTGAGCCACATCTTTCTCTACCCTTTCAGGACCTGGAGAGATTTTTCAGTTACACCAACATTATTATCTGAAATCGAGAGTAATATCACACAAATATCTCTGTTAAGTAATGGTAAAAGGTTATAGAAATATTATTATCTTACATATTTTAACGGAGTCTGATGGGAAGTGGAATACTTATGGCTACTTTTCCTCTGACGGGACCTAATATTAGGGACAGCTGGAATAGGATCTGAAACTGACAACGATATTTCTTTAATTCAGCCTGCGTCAACAAAGATCTGTATCGGTTACCAAACCTTTGCAGTCTAATATCAAATTTATGGCAGAGTAAAAATTTTTAACCACAATAAAAAAAAGCTCTTATCATTGGACAAAACAAACCAATTATACTCTGGGCAGAGTTAGAGATATAAAAGATGGAAACTTGCCTTTCGACATTTCCAGCAGATTCAAAGAAAGTTAAATCAAAATTTTCACGTATTTGTGATTTTTTACTTGTTAGTATTACTATAGATGGTGGGTACTGTTATTTTACATTTTTATTCTCTTAGTCCAATAAGAATTTTAAGCGCTTTCATGTACTTCTTCTCACGAGAAAACCTGGTAAGATGTTTGGCATGCAACATTAGACACAGCTGCCCTATGTCTGAAATATAAAATTTCTTTAACATTTCTATTCATTAATGCTAAGGAAATACATAATTATCGTTATTTTACTCACTGAGTTTGATGGGGAGATGCATTACTCACATCTTCTTCATCTTTTCCCCCTCTAAGTAAATCCACTGAGATTTTATCCATCCAGTATTAGGTACAGCTTGATTACAGTCTGAAATTGAAATTAATATGTCTCCACTGGGCAATGTTAAGAGACTCTATAAACATTGTACTTAAATTACTGATTCACTTTGAATGACTGAAAATTAAAGTAATTATTACCAGCAGCATCAGTTTTGTTTTTCGACAGAATTGAACTGTGTTCCTTATTTACTAGTGGTTTTACTCAGCGATGACTGCATCAATGTCTGTGCGCAAATGTCAGCATTATGCTGACTGAGTAAGATGAGACTTGTTGCTGCAAGTTGCGACAGCCACAATCTATGTGATTGTATTACGTCTGGACACTGCAGTTTATTGCCTCATTAAAATAAGCATTACGAAGAGGGAGAAAAAAATTACTGTGCTGTACAAAGCAGAGAGACGATTACGAGGCAGATGGATCAATATTATTCATAATAAACAGACGTTGCGTGTAGAAGTTAATTGTCAATTCCACAAAGAGCCGAAATATCACTAAATACCCGCAGCTGTCCTTGCCTGCTCTACACTTTCATCCGTTTCCACCGCCACATCAGTATCCCCTTGCAATATCCAGCTACGGGGAACTGGAACTTGGTTGTCTATCCCTTTGATAAGTTTGAATGTTAACCTAAACGCTAATATCTTAGCAGCACAATGAGCAATCTTACCACTTTTTCCAGGGCACCCGAAAGCCCATGAAAGGGCTTGACTGTCAGTTTCAAGTTTAATTCCTTGTGTTCAAAATAAAATTGGAATTTTTCTGAGCCAAACATCACAGTCAAGGTCTCGAGGTCACAAACATAATATTTCTGTTCAGTCCCTGTCAGTGATTTAGAATAGTAGACAATAGCTCTTCTCTCCTCTTCATGTTATTGTAATAACACTATGCCCAGTTCAGAATTGGAAGAATCCATTTGGATCACAAATTCACGTTCAACGCGAGGAACAGCCAAAGCTAATGTACTCACCACAGCCTGCTAAAAATTTTCAAAAGCTGCTTGGTGGCTCTCAGTCCCCCTGAAATTTTCACCTTTCCAGCTCTGTTAGTTAAATGGCAGACAGTTGTGCAAGGTATGGTGCATATTTCCTAAAATAATTGACAATCCCAATGAAATGTGCAAATACTTTTTATCACAGGGAAGATGAAAGTGAAGAATGCTTCGAGTTCTCTCCTGATCGAAATTTACCTCTTGGCTAAATCTACGTTGGAGATTTTACAACTTATTCAGCTTCCCTGAAATCTGTTCAAAATTTATTACACAAGGCTGAAATATTCTTCAAAAGATTTATTGAATACTATCATATCATCCATTTAATTATAAACAAAGTTGTACTTCAAATCCCCAAACACAGAGTATAATGTTATTAATATCTGTGGCTCCAGTGCCGAAACTAGATGGTACATGATTATATTCATACAAGTTCCATGCCGTTTTAAAAGGCGTAAGTGCTGTCGAGTCTCCAACTAGTGGCACTTGGCGGTAAGCCTGGTTGAAATCTAGCACTGTACAATAATGAGCGCCTGCAAACTATGTAAAGCAGTTCCGTAAGTCAGGGAGAGGCACGGACTTGACTTTCATATAAACCTTTGATTAAGTAGCTAATCTACTAGCAATCTGTCTCCTTCTATCCCACTCGTTTTTTCTAGTATTACAGGCGACTCATAAGCCTTCACAGAGGACTTAATTACTCTGTCCTTTAAATATTGATCACAAATTTTTCATAAGGCTTTCATTTCTGCTGGTAAGGGCCTATGTCGCTAGTGCTGAACAGGAACTTGATCAATTACCAAGACCTTGTCTTTAATTTTATTTGTCACACCAAGTATATTTGTTAACACGTCGGGAATTTATTGGAATACTTTCAACAGACTACATCGCTGCTCCTGTTCTAAATTATCCACCTAAAAACCTCTATCATCTGTACTGATATAGTAGAACTATTCATGTCCATCATGCATACATAAAGCGGACATCTTACAGTCTAAATCTTGAGCACAAAACATTTGCTACTTTATTCTAAAACATATTGAGTTCTCATAAAGAAAAATTCTCTGTGCAATAAAACCGTCGTCGATACACCATTCATAACAACAGTATCAATGGTCATGCCAACGCACGACTCCTGAAACCAATTCTAACATCCCCCATAGCTTCTAATATTTGTCAGTTGCTTCAAGAGCACTAGGTAAAGGCCACCCTTAACTGAAGTAATTTGCAAATATCCATGAACTTATTGTGCCACTTGAGATCAATTAAAGGCAACATACTACCGGAACCCACGACAGCACATTTCCGATCACGGTTAAGAGTCACACAGACAAATGGCAAACAGATACTCTACCCTGGCCTAATCATCGTACAAGCCCTGATCAGATCATTCAAGCTCATGATTTTTGCGAGTTCATTGTGGCGCCAGCTCATTTTTTTTAGCTTTCCTAGCTACCAGAGTCACATACTACATGACCCTCTAGCTGACTCTCACGCTACTGCCTCTTTCTATAAGTCTTTTTAAATGCCCACTCTCTTCCACCAAGGGTGTTTCGAGACTATCCAATCTAATTGCAATATGCCAGTCACAAAATCGAGTGATCTCAATTTGAACAGCCATCTCATCTAATGTTGCAAAGTTTCTCGATCTTTCCACAAATAGCACATGCGACAGAAGCTCGAGCCACAATCCTTTCAAAGTATTTCTGTCTTCTTCCGATATTTTTGAGCAAACGGCTTGCACTGTTATATGGACGCTTTCAAAGTAATGCAAAAGTGTCTCATTTACCCCCTGGACCCAATAACATCGTTTTCTAACTAACTCATTAAACACCCTACGAAGCAAATAACCTAATAATGGTTAGAAAAATGTCAATATGTAGTTGCCATTTTAATTACCTCACACACAGTCCAACGTAATCTGCCATGCACAAGCTATACATTACTTGAAAAAGCAGAGAATTTCTTTTCTGCTCAAGCCACAACGATAACGTTAAATAAGTGTTGCTCGCTAATTTGTGTCCATGGACGAATTCTGCGTATTTTGCATCATTAACCTTTGAGGATTTGGAACTTCATTGAAATACGTCTGCCTTATTCCCGGATTTTCTTTCAGCTATCCTGTTCCCTTCTCATGACTAGGATGCTCAAGAAGCAAACCCGGTATCTTAACTAAACTGACCTTCCTAGCTGAGAACGATAGCTTACGTCTGTAACTGGACTAACTTATATATGTAACTGAACTAACTTTTATTTCATAACATCAACTCGTGAAACTATTCCTGTAGCATTGTATTCAAACCCTAAACTCTATTCCCAGTGTTTAGCAACTGAGATTGAAACCTACAAACCTGAGCACAGTTTTGAGCACTGTCTTGGAATCATTCAATTTTTAACCTGCACATCGGACAAGCAACTGTCACAAACAGTCAGACGTCACTTACGTCACCAAGCATTGATCGAGCAGTGCAGCCCCCCACAAAAAATACTGCCATCAGCTGAGACCTACCATAAGGCTATCTCACATCTTAACTGTGCCTTTGTTAAGTACGAGACTCCAGGATGCTCCTTTCGTACAAGACCACTCCTATCATAATAATCTATGAAACGATTCAGCAACACAGCGGGAAACACAACAATAGCCTATCTGACTAGAAACAGTAGAAGAACGCTCACTGCACGAAACTACGCTCTTAGCTAGCAGTTCGGACCATTGCTACATAAAATTTTAAAATATTATAATTTGAATTACTCCACACACCTTTAACTACACAAATATTAATTAATTTTGGACGAAACGGCGAGTTCCAATGTTGTTGTGTAGAAGAGGTTTTGGGCCAAGACATGTTGAAACGTCCCCTTAGAAAAATTATTACAAGACTGTGCTTAAACTGAAACACAATATTTTTTAGCGCAACGCAATCTGACTTTCAATAATCCCTACAAGAGAATGGCCCTGACTAACATTAACCTATATGTTTCTCAAATCACTTACCTCACAAACATCTTCGTTACTCGAACTACTGCAATACAGCGAGCGCCACTACTGCCAGATAACTAAAAGATTCAAACTACGGAAGTCACTAACTACTGATAGGCACAGTTAGCAAATGAAAGATTTTGATCGAGAACAAACAATGTATTTACCTTTATAGTCATTATATATATATATATATATATATATATATATATATATATATATATATCAGTTCATGACACCAATTCTTACAAATTTCAAAACTCCGCCATCTCTCTCCCCACGCCCACCACTGCTGGCGGCTCACCTCCAACTGCGCAACGCTACGCGCTGTTAGCATCCAACTGCCGCTACCCAACACTACAATGGCAGACAACAATGCAAACTAGCCACGGCTGTTTAGGTTTTCTTATTGGTAACGCCACATAGCGCTCTGTATGAAAAATCACTGGCTGTGCTGTATGTAGTCTGTGGCTAGTTTGCATTGTTGTCTGCCATTGTAGTGTTGGGTAGCGGCAGCTGGATGCTAACAGCGCGTAGCGTTGCGCAGTTGGAGGTGAGCCGCCAGCAGTGGTGGGCGTGGGGAGAGAGATGTCGGAGTTTTGAAATTTGTAAGAATTGGTGTCATGAACTGATATATATATATATATATATATATATATATATATATATATATATATATATATATATATATATATATAATGACTATAAAGGTAAATACGTTGTTTGTTCTCCATCAAAATCTTTCATTTGCTAACTGTGCCCTATCAGTAGTTAGTGACTTCCGTAGTTTGAATTTCTTAATTTGTTCATACTCTTCTGTGTCAGTGATGGCTACAGGCCTTGTGTCATTCAGATCATCATCTACCTTTGCAGATAAATTAGTGAACTGATCCGAAAGTTCGGCTACTTTCTCCGATAGTGAACACATTTCCTCAGTGTGTTTTTCTGAACCAAGTTTCAGAATGTCCATTTGTGTTGAAATCGAATCTACTGTGTCCTTTAAGTGTTCCTGAGTTCTTGCAAGTTGCGTAACCGAATCGGTGGATGCAACTGAGTCCATTTTAGCTTGCAAGGTGTCGTGATTTTCACGAACCATAGTTTGCAATTCCTTTATGGCTGCTTCGTGATTCTGTAATGCGTTTTCATGCCGCGAAAAAATAGGTTGGAAAAACTCACAAATTTGTGTTTTAACGGCATTACAGATTTTTTGACATTTCGATTTAATGTTATGTAACTCAGTAGTTAAATCTTCACGTGTTTGTTCAAGTGTAGTATCTAACTTCGGAAGATTTTGTTCCATTGTTTCTAACTTTTGAAGATTATGTTCCATTGTGTCCAACTGTTGCTGTGTTTGTCTCTGGTGTTGTTCCATTGTGTCTAACTTTCGAAGATTTTGCTGTGTTTGTCTCTGATTTTGTTCCATTGTGTCCAACTGTTGCTGTGTTTGTCTCTGGTGTTGTTCCATTGTGTCTAACTTTCGAAGATATTGCTGTGTTTGTCTCTGATTTTGTTCCATTGTGTCTAACTGTTGCTGTGTTTGTCTCTGATTTTGTTTCATTTGTTGCAATAATTGCAATAATAATGTATTAGTGTCTGGAATCTGTTCCTCTATGCTTTTCGGCAGTGCATTTCCACCGGCAACATTCACATTTTGACAAGCAAAAAATGTGTCTTGACTTATTTGAGAAAACGGTGAGGATGCAAAACCTTAATGTACAGTATTTGCAAGATTGTGTCCTATCATTTTGGATTCCTGACGCTAGCTGTTGCCGACCGATCGATCGATAATGCTTCCCTGTTCACCAACTGTTTCACTGTCCACACCATTATTTGCAGCTCGCTCCATTTCCCTATGCACAATTACCAAATTACTACTTTCAACATTAGTTAATTCATTACTCGGTGACGCTAACACACTGCTTTCGCCTTCATTGTCATTTCTCAGTTTACTTTGGAGCCTAGTATTACGTTTTTCACACGCCATTATAGTCACAATATTTCACACGATAACACAAAAACCACAATTAGAAGAGCAAAAATAAGAGAACACATTAACATAGCACTGAAAATAATAACTAGTTAATTGCAAGTGCAGCTGCGAAATACTTGGTGCAAATTTACATGCGTGCCACACCTGTTTTACTGTACAACAATGAAAGACTACAACTACAAAGGAGATTCTCTCTACAATTACGCACTAGCAATAAACAAAATCTACACTAATTACTCAAACTACAAGAAAAAATCAGAAGATTCCAGGTTCGAATCCTGGCAGGGTCGCCATATGAAACGTCCCCTTAGAAAAATTATTACAAGACTGTGCTTAAACTGAAACACAATATTTTTAGCGCAACGCAATCTGACTTTCAATAATCCCTACAAGAGAATGGCCCTGACTAACATTAACCTATATGTTTCTCAAATCACTTACCTCACAAACATCTTCGTTACTCGAACTACTGCAATACAGCGAGCGCCACTACTGCCAGCTAACTAAAAGATTCAAACTACGGAAGTCACTAACTACTGATAGGCACAGTTAGCAAATGAAAGATTTTGATAGAGAACAAACAATGTATTTACCTTTGTAGTCTATATATATATATATATATATATATATATATATATATATATATATATATATATATATATATATATCAGTTCATGACACCAATTCTTACAAATTTCAAAACTCCGACATCTCTCTCCCCACGCCCACCACTGCTGGCGGCTCACCTCCAACTGCGCAACGCTACGCGCTGTTAGCATCCAGCTGCCGCTACCCAACACTACAATGGCAGACAACAATGCAAACTAGCCACAGACTACATACAGCACAGCCAGTGATTTTTCATACAGAGCGCTATGTGGCGTTACCAATAAGAAAACCTAAACAGCCTACTTACAATGTTAAGCATTGTGAAAATAACTAAAATTTAAAAAAAACATATTTTACTAAATATCAAAAGGCTGGTTATTTCAATCAGTATTCCTGATGGGGCTATGTTTTCTACATTTGCAGACTAAGGGCAGCTTTTGACAATGTTGACTGTAAGATTCTCTTTCAAATTTTGGAGGTAGCAGCGGTAAAACAAAGTGAGCGGAAGGCTATGTAGAACTTGTACAGAAACCAGACGGTAGGTAAATGAGTCAAGGAGCATGAAAGGCAAGCATTGGCAGGACTGTAGCCCACCTCCGATGTTATTTAATCTGTATGCTGGGCAAAAAGTAAAGTAAACCAAAGAAAAATTTGAAGTAGGATTTAAACTGCAGGAAGGAAAAATAAAAACTGAGGTTTGCCGAAGAAATTCTGTCAGAGATAGCAAAGGACTTGAAAGAGAAGTTGAACGGAATGGACAGTGTCTTCAAAGGAGGATATAAGATAGAGCAAAGTCGACCATGCCACGGGTCAGTTCTGACATGTAAGATACTCGATCATAAGAACAGTTTTGTACTTTGTTACGTGTGAAAAATAAATCACTATTGTTAAAAGAATGTAATTAGTTTTGTTCCTTACAATAGCAGATTGAGATAAAAGACACGTTTGTAACTCTCAAGAGTGCTTCTTAACGTAAAGGTATCTACCACTGGTGCCAATATGCAAGCTGTATTTTAATAAGTTATAAGAACTTTTTAAATGTGGCAGTATTTAGTTAGAAGCTTCATTGTGCTTGCAAAGTGTGAGAAATCGCACAATGAATATAAATAATTTTATTTATTTTCGAAATGTCGATTCTACATAGGAAGTAATAAATCGTAAGAAAATGTGTTATTCCTCTCTCAGTCGAACATCTTAGGTTCCTTACCTAAACAATCGCTTTGTGTATGTGTATTAGTGCTTTTACTAGCTGTTGGTGTAGTTGACTACATGTTTTCTCAGCGATCCGTGAATCTGAATGAAGCAGAAGTTTGTTTGTAATAGTTGTTAACTATTAATGCCAAGGGGAGGTTACCATGAGAAAAAGATTGAATAATCAACGGAAGGATAACGTTGTACGAGGCATGGAATGTCAGAAGCTTGAACATGGTAGGGAAACTAGAAAATCTGAAAAGGGACATGCAAAGGCTCATTCTAGAAATAGTAGGGGTCAATTAAGTAGTAAGAAGACTAGGATCTCAGGTCAGATGAGTATCGGGGAATATCAACAGCAGCAGAAAATGGTATAACGGGGCTAGGGTTTGTTATGAATGGGAAAGTAGGGCAGAGAGTGTGTTACTGTGCACAGTTCACTGATAGGATTGTTCTTATCAGAATCAATCACAAACCTACACCGACGACAATAGTCCAGTTATACATGAAGACGTCGCAAGCTGAAAATGAAGAGATAGAGAAAGTATATGAGGTTATTGAAAGGATAATACAGTAGGTAAAGGGATATGAAAATCTAGTTGTCATGGGAGACAGAAATGAAGTTGCAGCGGAAGGAGTAGAAGAAAAGGTTACAGGAGAATATGAGCTTGGTACAAGGAATGAGAGAGGAGAAAGACTAATTGAGTTCTGTAACAAGTTTCAGCTAGTAATTGCGAATACCCTGCTCAAGAATCACAAGAGGAGGAGGTATACTTGGAAAAGGCCGGGAGATACGGGAAGATTTCAATTAGATTACATCATGGTCAGACAGAGATTCCAAAATCAGATACTGAATTGTAAGGCGTACCCAGCAGCAGATATAGACTCAGATCACAATATAGTAGTGATGAAGAGTAGGCTGAAGTTCAAGACATTAGTCAGGAAGAATCAATACGCTAAGAAGTGGGATACGGAAGTTCTAAGGAATGACGAGATACGTTTGAAGTTCTCTAACGCTTTAGATACAGCAATAAGGAATAGCGCAGTAGGCAACACAGTTGAAGAGGAATGGACGTCTCTAAAAAGGGCCATCACAGAAGCGGGGAAGGAAAACAGGTACAAAGAAGGTAGGTGCGAAGAAACCATGGGTAACAGAAGAAATACTTCAGTTGATTGATGAAAGGAGGAAGTACAAACATGTTCCGGGAAAATCAGGAATACAGAAATACAAGTCGCTGAGGAATGAAATAAATAGGAAGTGCAGGGAGGCTAAGACGAAATGGCTGCAGGAAAAATGTGAAGACATCGAAAAAGATATGATTGTCGGAAGGACAGACTCAGCATACAGGAAAGTCAAAACGAACTTTGGTGACATTAAAAGCAACGGTGGTAACATTAAGAGTGCAACGGGAATTCCACTTTTAAATGCAGAGGAGAGAGCAGATAGGTGGAAAGAATACATTGAAAGCCTCTATGAGGGTGCAGATTTGTCTGATGTGATAGAAGAAGAAACAGGAGTCGATTTAGAAGAGATAGGGGATCCAGTATTAGAATCGGAATTTAAAAGAGCTTTGGAGGACTTACGGTCAAATAAGGCAGAAGAGATAGATAACATTCCACCACAATTTCTAAAATCATTGGGGGAAAAGGCCACAACACGACTATTCACGTTCGTTTGCAGAATGCAAGTCTGGCGACATACCATCTGACTTTCAGAAAAGCATCAGCCACACAATTCCGAAGACAGCAAGAGCTGACAAGTGCGAGAATTACAGCACAATCATCTAAACAGCGGATGCATCCAAGTTGCTTACAAGAATAATATGCAGAAGAATGGAAAAGAAAATTTAGGATGCGGTGGATGACTATCAGTTTGGCATTGGGAAAGGTATAAGCACGATAGAGTCAATTTTGACGTTGCGGTTAACAACGGAAGGATGACTAAAGAAAAATCAACACACGTTCATAAGACCTGTCAACAAAGAAAGGCCGTTCGAAAACGTAAAATGGTGCAAAATGTTCGAAATTCTGGAAAAGGTAGGGGTAAGCTATAGGGAGAGGCGGGTCATATACAATATGTACAACAGCCAAGAGGAAATAATACGAGTGAAAGACCTAGTCGAATTGCTCGTGTTAAAACGGCCTAAGACAAGAATTTAGCCTTTCGCCCCTACTATTTAATCTGTTCATCGAGGAACGAATGATGGAAATGAAAGAAACTTTCAGGAGGGGAAGTAAAATTCAGTGTGAAAGGATATAAATGATAAGATTCGGCGATGACATTGCTATCCTGAGTAAAAGTAAAAAAGAGTTAGATGACCTGCTGAACGGAATGAACAGTTTACTGAGTACAGAGCATCAAAGAAAAACGAAGGTAATGAGAAGTTTTAAAAATGACAACAGCGAGAAACTTAACATCAGGGTTAATGGTCGCGAAGTAATTCTGTTACCTAGCCAGTAAAATAACCAATGGCGGACGGAGCAAGGAGGACATCAAAAGCAGTCTACAATGGCAGAGGGGCATTCCTGGTCAAGACAAGCCTACTAACATCAAATATCGGCCTTAATTTAAGGAAGAAATTTCTGAGAATGTACGTATGGGGAACAGCATGTATGACAGTTAAACATGGACTGTGGGAATACCGGAACACTAAGAACTGAAGCATTTGAGATGTGGAGCTACAGACGAATGTTTAAAATTAGGCGGTTCTAGGCGCTTCAGTCCGGAACCACGCGGATGCTACGGTCGCAGATTCGAATCCCGCCTTGGGCATGGATGTGAGTGATGTTCTTAGGTCAGTTAGGTTTAAGTAGTTCTAAGTCTAGGGGACTGATGACCTCAGATGGTAAGTCCCATAGTGCTTAGATCAATTTGAACCATTTTTAAAAATTAGGTGAAGGTAAAGGAATGATGACGTTCTGAACAGAATGGGAGAGGAAAGTAATATGTGGAAAACAATTATAAGGAGTAGAGACTGAATGGTAGGACATCTGTTAAGGTATGAGGGAGTGAGTCCCATGGTACTAGAGGGAGCTGTAGAGGGAAAAAAAAACTGTAGAGGAAGACAGAGATTGGAATACATCCAACAAATAATTGAGGACGTAGGTTGCAAGTGCTACTTTGAGCTGAAAAGGTTGGCACAGGAGAGGAATTTGTGGCGTGCCGCATCAAACCAGTCAGAAGACTGATGACAAAAAAAATGTTGTTTTAACGATTCTCTTGCTCCTAGTAATGCATTATCTATGCCCCATCCACTACCCTCCTAAACTGGCCATGAAAGAAATTGCGTTACGTGATGACAGTACACAATCCATCACATTCGATATACACTCCTGGAAATGGAAAAAAGAACACATTGACACCGGTGTGTCAGACCCACCATACTTGCTCCGGACACTGCGAGAGGGCTGTACAAGCAATGATCACACGCACGGCACAGCGGACACACCAGGAACCGCGGTGTTGGCCGTCGAATGGCGCTAGCTGCGCAGCATTTGTGCACCGCCGCCGTCAGTGTGAGCCAGTTTGCCGTGGCTTACGGAGCTCCATCGCAGTCTTTAACACTGGTAGCATGCCGCGACAGCGTGGATGTGAACCGTATGTGCAGTTGACGGACTTTGAGCGAGGGCGTATAGTGGGCATGCGTGAGGCCGGGTGGACGTATCGCCGAATTGCTCAACACGTGGGGCGTGAGGTCTCCACAGTACATCGATGTTGTCGCCAGTGGTCGGCGGAAGGTACACGTACCAGTCGGCCTGGGACCGGACCGCAGCGACGCACGGATGCACGCCAAGACCGTAGGATCCTACGCAGTGCCGTAGGGGACCGAACCGCCACTTCCCAGCAAATTAGGGACACTGTTGCTCCTGGGGTATCGGCGAGGACCACTCGCAACCGTCTCCATGAAGCTGGGCTACGGTCCCGCACACCGTTAGGCCGTCTTCCGCTCACGCCCCAACATCGTGCTGCCCGCCTCCAGTGGTGTCGCGACAGGCGTGAATGGAGGGACGAATGGAGACGTGTCGTCTTCAGCGATGAGAGTCGCTTCTGCCTTGGTGCCAATGATGGTCGTATGCGTGTTTGGCGCCGTGCAGGTGAGCGCCACAATCAGGACTGCATACGACCGAGGCACACAGGGCCAACACCCGGCATCATGGTGTGGGGAACGATCTTCTACATTGGCCGTACACCTCTGGTGATCGTCGAGGGGACACTGAATAGTGCACGGTACATCCAAACCGTCATCGAACCCATCGTTCTACCATTCCTAGACCGGCAAGGGAACTTGCTGTTCCAACAGGACCATGCACGTCCGCATGTATCTCGTGCCACCCAACGTGCTCTAGAAGGTGTAAGTCAACTACCCTGGCCAGCAAGATCTCCGGATCTGTCCCCCATTGAGCATGTTTGGGACTGCATGAAGCGTCGTCTCACGCGGTCTGCACGTCCAGCACGAACGCTGGTCCAACTGAGGCGCCAGGTGGAAATGGCATGGCAAGCCGTTCCACAGGACTACATCCAGCATCTCTACGATCGTCTCCATGGGAGAATAGCAGCCTGCATTGCTGTGAAAGGTGGATATACACTGTACTAGTGCCGACATTGTGCATGTTCTGTTGCCTGTGTCTATGTGCCTGTGGTTCTGTCAGTGTGATCATGTGATGTATCTGACCCCAGGAATGTGTCAATAAAGTTTCCCCTTCCTGGGACAATGAATTCACGGTGTTCTTATTTCAATTTATATTTCAATATATTGTGTTCGAGTATCATGAATTACCTCGAAGAACTGGAAGTTTGCTGTAAGTGTATTTCCCGATATGAACGCTTCGCCGCAGTGGTACCGTTATGATTCGATTTCTCTGTATACGGAGAAACGTAAACGTGTTCCTGTACATCTGCCGTATGCAGCTCTCACTGTTGTCACGTCACGTCTGGGTTCCGGGCCTGCACTGTTGATTCATAAACGGAGACGTGCCACTGCGAAGCAGTGCGTGCCCAGAATGTGCTTTCGCCTCGCTGCAACTGATGCGTATGCGTCAAGGCATGGTAACACCTGCGGGGTGCTCGGCGCTCAAAGTGTGATACCTTCGCTAGTTATAAGCCGTACACTGGAGGTCTTCATTATCAAAAAGTAATTGTAGTGCAGTAATTATAATAACCACTAACAACAACAATAATAGTAATAATTATACAAGTAATAATAATGATAAGAATAATGAATGCAAGTAATAACAATAATAATAACATTTTTGTGTTATGAGATCTGCATCATCTAATTAGTGGAATAAAGTATTCATAAAAATAACTGGAGGTGTACCTTGGGAAGCACACGGTGTTTAGTGTCGCACTGTTGCTGGGGATATTGCATGCAACTGACACACGGTGATTGTACGTTGCCAAAAGTTTCCAGTGATGCTACATATCGTGGGATTTTTGCCAATAATTATTGATTTTCCCATGCTAAACACTGCGTATATTCTAAAATCCAAGCCTATAAAATAGATTAATCACATTTATTTCCCACGTTTGGCTAAAACTCAGTGTGAGTCCACAAGGAAGGGAGAATATACTGGAGTGCAAAACTGATGGACGAAATTAACTTTTGCAGTTTGTGTCACTTCCCATTAACACAGCTCAATGAAACTTGGACCATACAACAGTACAGTACAGAAGATAATCTAAAGAAATTTGCAGTGAAACCAACAGAAATGATACTTTCATCGAAAGACAATAATTAAACTGAAGTCATGTGATTTATGGTGATCCCCTGGACATTAAAAATGGGGAGATCGTGTTTAATAGAGTGTATTGTCACCATCGGCGGCAGTGCTTGCTCTACAACGTGCTGTCACGCTGGATATAAATGTGGTAAGGAGTTCTTGCCATAGGGCGTTCCATTCCTCTAACAGCGCGATTGACAATCGCTGGATGGTCTTTTGTGCGTGTGTACTTCCCACAATATGCCTCCTCAACGCATCGCACACGTGCACGATGAGCTTTTAAGTCCGACAACGGGCCAGGCAATCTATTCGTCGAATATCCTCCCGCTCACACTTTCCAACTGCGCTGTGTATTCACTGACTACTTAGACCTTCGGATGACCTAGAAGATGATTACGTAATCATCAGGAAATCATAGAGGCCATGCATGATATCATCACTAACCTTCAACACTTGCTGACATCATTCAATCAGTCAGCAATTCAGTCATTGGAAATGATTTCTACCAGTACCCTCCCCTTCTCCATCCGTTTTCTCCACCCCTTCCCTTTTCGTCTGTCCAATCCTAGTGCAATACTGAACGTTCAAGATGGTGGGAATAGCTCAACTGTGAAAGTGGCAAATTTAAAAATCCCCGACCTCCCGCTCTCTCCAACCAATCACACATCGTAATACTCCGTATCTTCAGCCATTCACAGTGTGAAAAAATCCGAGATGACAGTAACAGCCGAACTGTTTTAATGGAAAATTTAAAACTTCTCCCCCCTTCCCCCGATACACTTCCACTTCAACTTCTTCACAAATCAATAAAGATTGAGAAAAGTTCAAGGCAATGGAAAATTTGTACTTTATAAACCACACCTACCCCTCTTTCCAACCAGTCAGAGCATAATATTTAAAAGATGTGCGAAAATAGTGTTGAAATATATTATTTTCGACGGACACTTCCCCATTTCCCACTAATCAGCGCTAAATATGCATAAAATAATTACGTAATCCTCAGGTGAAAATCAAAGATATCCAATATTTCAGAAAGAAACTTACATCTGGCGTCGAAATAGTGTCAAACTACATTTTATTTCTACACATATATACTCGGACATAATATAAAAATGACTGCAAGGTAAAAGAAATGCTTTATATGTGTAAAATGGTGCACAAATACAGGTAGCACAGTGTACCACCTCCTTAAGCTCAACTCTAGTCGCAGCCTAGTACCAAAATGCAAGAGCCAGTTACAGCGTGGCCCCACCTGGGCTATTTGCTGAAAAGTATCTAAACTAACTAAATTACTTATCAAGAAAAAAATCGCATCACACGCCTGTGTCACGTCTTCTTCATTCCAAATCCTACCTGTTCTAAAAATTATCCGAAATATTTATCAAGAGAATATGTCAAAGCATGAACAATACCAAAACTGATTACTATGTTTTCATGTCTGACTTCGAAAAACTCATTAGTGGGTTGCCTCACTAGTCACGTCATCACATTCATTTGTAGCTAGATAATTTATAGAGTATTTAACACTTTCTGTAAAATAACTGAACACCGACTTCTACTTGTAGAATACATATAAGTAGTCGTGAACTTGTTTTTACTGTAAATGCAATCCTGTAAACCATGAAAACGAAAAATACAATCAACTCCCGTTTCACATCCCTTTTGCTTACTGTCACAAACAGATGAAGCCATTGTTAAAAAGCAACAAGAGTTCGATATCCATAGCACGAAATAGGTGTCTGTATTGGTAAAAAACTCTGAAGTTCGATCTATGGACCACATTTGATTTAAAACATAACAGAACCTTAAATTAATTATTTTCCGCTTTCATCTTCACACAGTAATCTGAAATACCTGCAAAATATGTTGGCAGCACTAAAAGCGAAATATTTATGTTTATTATTACAATGACCTATTCATCAACTTAGTTTTCGTCTAATAAATATAGTTGTGTGAACTAAACTATGTGTGTCTGGTGCAAGGGGGGACGATGATTATCATGTATCACTGAAGATACACAATAGATAAGAATCGTTGCAAATCATTGGAACCTAGTTAAAGTTAAGCGCAAGAAGAACGTTATAAGCCTCAAATTAGTAATACTATTTCAAACTTGTCAGAGTACCACAATATTCTAAAATGCGTCACGAAAGTAATGTTCAAGATGAAACAGTATCTGAATCGTATAATACATTCCTGGAAATGGAAAAAAGAACACATTGACACCGGTGTGTCAGACCCACCATTCTTGCTCCGGACACTACGAGAGGGCTGTACAAGCAATGATCACACACATGGCACAGCGGACACACCAGGAACCGCGGTGTTGGCCGTCGAATGGCGCTAGCTGCACAGCATTTGTGCACCGCCGCCATCAGTGTCAGCCAGTTTGCCGTCGCATACGGAGCTCCATCGCAGTCTTTAACACTGGTAGCATGCCGCGACAGCGTGGACGTGAACCGTATGTGCAGTTGACGGACTTTGAGCGAGGGCGTATAGTGGGCATGCGGGAGGCCGGGTGGACGTACCGCCGAATTGCTCAACACGTGGGGCGTGAGGTCTCCACAGTACATCGATGTTGTCGCCAGTGGTCGGCGGAAGGTGCATGTGCCCGTCGACTTGGGACCGGACCGCAGCGACGCACAGATGCACGCCAAGACCGTAGGATCCTACGCAGTGCCGTAGGGGACCGCACCGCCACTTCCCAGCAATTTAGGGACACTGTTGCTCCTGGGGTATCGGCGAGGACCATTCGCAACCGTCTCCATGAAGCTGGGCTACGGTCCCGCACACCGTTAGGCCGTCTTCCGCTCACGCCCCAACATCGTGCAGCCCGCCTGGATATTGAAATAAGAACACCGTGAATTCATTGTCCCAGGAAGGGGAAACTTTATTGACACATTCCTGGGGTCAGATACATCACATGATCACACTGACAGAACCACAGGCACATAGACACAGGAACAGAACATGCACAATGTCGGCACTAGTACAGTGTATATCCACCTTTCGCAGCAATGCAGGCTGCTATTCTCCCATGGAGACGATCGTAGAGATGCTGGATGTAGTCCTGTGGAACGGCTTGCCATGCCATTTCCACCTGGCGCCTCAGTTGGACCAGCGTTCGTGCTGGACGTGCAGACCGCGTGAGACGACGCTTCATCCAGTCCCAAACATGCTCAATGGGGGACAGATCCGGAGATCTTGCTGGCCAGGGTAGTTGACTTACACCTTCTAGAGCACGTTGGGTGGCACGGGATACAGGCGGACGTGCATTGTCCTGTTGGAACAGCAAGTTCCCTTGCCGGTCTAAGAATGGTAGAACGATGGGTTCGATGACGGTTTGGATGTACCGTGCACTATTCAGTGTCCCGTCGACGATCACCAGAGGTGTACGGCCAGTGTAGGAGATCGCTCCCCACACCATGATGCCGGGTGTGGGCCCTGTGTGCCTCGGTCGTATGCAGTCCTGATTTTGGCGCTCACCTGCACGGCGCCAAACACGCATACGACCATCATTGGCACCAAGGCAGAAGCGACTCTCATCGCTGAAGACGACACGTCTCCATTCGTCCCTCCATTCACGCCTGTCGCGACACCACTGGAGGCGGACTGCACGATGATGGGGCGTGAGCGGAAGACGGCCTAACGGTGTGCGGGACCGTAGCCCAGCTTCATGGAGACGGTTGCGAATGGTCCTCGCCGATACCCCAGGAGCAACAGTGTCCCTTATTTGCTGGGAAGTGGCGGTGCGGTCCCCTACGGCACTGCGTAGGATCCTACGGTCTTGGCGTGCATCCGTGCGTCGCTGCGGTCCGGTCTCAGGCCGACGGTCACGTGCACTTTCCGCCGACCACTGGCGACAACATCGATGTACTGTGGAGACCTCACGCCCCACGTGTTGAGCAATTCGGCGGTACGTCCACCCGGCCTCCCGCATGCCCACTATACGCCCTCGCTCAAAGTCCGTCAACTGCACATACGGTTCACGTCCACGCTGTCGCGGCATGCTACCAGTGTTAAAGACTGCGATGGAGCTCCGTATGCGACGGCAAACTGGCTGACACTGACGGCGGCGGTGCACAAATGCCGTGCAGCTAGCGCCATTCGACGGCCAAAACCGCGGTTCCTGGTGTGTCCGCTGTGCCGTGTGAGTGATCATTGCTTGTACAGCCCTCTCGCAGTGTCCGGAGCAAGTATGGTGGGTCTGACACACCGGTGTCAATGTGTTCTTTTTTCCATTTCCAGGAGTGTATGTTCTTGCTGAATATCGACGTTAATGACCTGGACCTCTATTTAATTGATTACTCAAATTGCCTTTCTTGAATACCGGCGTGCCCTGTGCATCTTTCAGTATTTGGATACGCATCTTTCGTCGACCTAGCGGTTGTATGTGATTGTTAGGTATGGAGCTACTTTATGAGCATAATCTGAATGGAATCTAGTTGGTATACAATTTGGAACGGAAGACTTGCTTTTATTAAGTGGTTTAAGCTCATTCACTTCTCCGAGGGTATGTACCTCTAAATTTCTCATGTTGGCAGTTGCTCTTGTTTGCAGTTCTCAGATATTTACGTCGTCTTCTTTGGTGAAGAAATTTCGGAAATCTGTGTCTAGTAACTCTGCTTTAGCAGCACTGTCATCGATAGTATTTCTGTTGCTATCGTGCATAGAAGATATTGATTGTATCATGCCGCTATCATACTTTGCGTACGGCCATAAGCTCTTTGGATTTTCTGCCACTTTCCGAGATAAAGTTTCGTTGTGGAAACTGTTACACGTACCTCGCACTGAACTCTGTGCTGGATTTCGAGCTTCCGTAAAACATCGCAAATCTTTGAGATTTTGGTTTGATTTAATTTTGCATGATTTTTTCGTGGTTCCGGCAACAACATTCTAACGTGTTTTGTGTACCTTGGTGGACCCGCTCCATCGTTTCTTATTTGATACAAATATCTCAATTGCTGTCGATACTATTCCCTAGGATTCAAGCCCCATCTAGTCCACATTTAATTTGTTAATTTGGAAGGAGTGGAGGTAGTCTCTCAGGAAGGGCCCAAACGAGGTTTTATCTGCGTATTTGGATTGTTACGTTTTCGTTTAGGATTTGCGAGATACTGTATTTAGTCTCGCTACAACATCCTGTGTTCATTAGCGCATGTGTCCGTTTTGATACTCGCCATTACCTCAGGATTATTTGTTGCTTAAGTGATAAAGTGTGTTTTCAGAAACGTTTTCTGTACGAGTTACCTCATGAAGCAACCGCTCAAAATAATCGTCAGAGAATAGGTTTAAAATAATTTAAGATGTGGTTTTATGCGTATCCCCGAATTCCAAAGTTTTTTTCTTTTTTCTTTGCCTACATATCGAGGGTTCATTGAAGTCATCACCAACTATAATTGTATGAATGTGGTACCTCTTTGAAATTAAATTCAAGTTTCCTTTGAACCTATCAGCAATTGTATCATCAGAGATTGGAGACGGTAAAAGGATCGTATTATTATTTTATACCTGTTGCCAGTAACGATGTCTACCCATACTAACGTACAGGAACTATCTATTTCAGTTTTGCTGCAAGATAAACTACTTCTAACAGCAGCAGCTATTTCTACGTCGTTACCAGATAAATGACTTATAACAGCAACAAACGAGCCGCTGCCAACAGTGTTTAGACTAGCCTGTCTGAACACTGTTAGGTCCTTCGCAAACGTTACGGGTGAACTTACTTCCGACTTCTGCTAGCTTTCAGTGCCTAGAAAGATTTGAGTATCAGTGCTTTCTGTTAGCACTTCTAGCTCTGGTACTTTCGAAATACAGCTGCAACAATTTACAGCTGTTATAGCAGTCGTTTCTAGATCTTCGTTCTTCCTGTGTTCGACCTGAACTTTTGAGACTACAGCCCCTTTTTGTTTTTCAGCAGCCCTCTAACCTAAAGATCCGACCAGTCCACGCCACAGAGCTCCCGTTGTGTAGCGGCCTCCTCCGTGTAACGGACTCCTAACCTATTTAGCGGAACGTTCAGGAGGTGTGCGGACATTTGCCACACCGGACGTTTGCCACGATTTTACCTGCTCCGAAGGATTGGGTCCCTTGTCTCTCCCTTCTCCTCCTCATCGCTGTGGCGCAGTAAAGGTACTTACTGAGCCTTTCCGCTGGTTTACTTAACGTAGGAGCCGAATATCTTTGGATTTTCCGCCACATTTCTAAAGAGACTTTCGTTGTGGAAACTATTAAATGCAACTCGCATTGAAATCCGCACCAAATTTCTAGCCTCAGTAAAACTTCGCCAATCTTGGAGATTTTGCGTTCGTCTAAATTACACGTGCCTTTTTCGGTGCTCCTGCAGCAGCTTTCTGTCGTGTTTTGTGTAACATGGGGGATCAGTTCCGTCTCTTATTAATTTATTTGGTATGAATCTCTCGATTGCTGTTGGTACTATTCCTTTGAACTGAAGCCACATATGGTCTTCACATACATAGTTTGGAAGTATTGGAGACTGTATCTTAGAAAAACATCAAGCGAATTTTTAGCTGTTTTTATAAATAGATATATTTCGCAATTAGTTTTGGTGAATTTCTTTGTTACGGAATTGAGCCTCGCTCGATTTTGTGTTCACTAATCCCTGTATGCGTCGTAATGCTCAGGATTATTTCTGGCCTTAGCCAGAATTGTGTTTTTGTAACCATTTAAAATTTGAATGGCGTCGTGAACTAATTGTTCAAAATAAGTTTAAAAAAAGCATTTAGAACAACTACGGAAGCTGTTTTCCATCTACAACAGGGTCTGAAAATGTATTTTTGTCAACATATGGAAGGTAGAATGAAGTCACTGCCAACTATAATTGTATGAATAGCGTACCTATTTGTGATGAGACTCAAGTTTTCTTTGAACTGTTCAGCAGCTGTTTCATCTGAGACCAGGGTTTGTTAAAAGCAGCCAGTAATTAATTTATACTGGTTGTCGAATATAACCTCTGCCCATACTAAGTCACGGGAACTATATGCCTCAATGTCACTTGTGAGCTGAAACACACATTACATTATTTTTCCTTAAGTTGTGCTTCTTGTTTTTGTTTAAATGCAGATCATTACAATTACAGCTTTTCACTC
This sequence comes from Schistocerca gregaria, assembly GCF_023897955.1. NCBI lineage: Eukaryota > Metazoa > Arthropoda > Insecta > Orthoptera > Acrididae > Schistocerca > Schistocerca gregaria. The sequence goes on from NC_064926.1 coordinate 428,802,167, forward strand.
CAAAACCTAGGATGCTTTCTCTGTGACCCTGTAAATAGCAGAGCTAAACAATGTAGAATAACAACGTATGTTACAAGCATAGCATTCTGTATAACTTCATTTCCTTATTTCTAACATTTTAAAATTGTACGTCGACTTTAGATGACATGTCAGTCATGGATGTTTCTATCTCTATTTAGTGAACGTATTCTCGGTCATTTTCTGAACATTGTCCCGTTACACTTTATTAACTAACGTTTCGCCGAAAAGGATATCGGATTTTAGAGAGTAAATTTACATGGAGTATGAAGTTCTTCTTTTCAAACATTCACATTCACACTTCTTCTTTCCTTATTGTCTTTTGGGCATGCAGTTGTAGTAATTAAACTAGGCACAAATGCCGTGATAAAAAAGAAATGATTATCGTACATTCGAATTCTCTTTACAACGTTCCTTTCTTGTTGCTCCCCTGCCGATGGGCTGTTTCTATAGCGTCAGTAAGTGTGAAAGGAAGCTACCGTACAGCAGAGGGACCTATATTTATACTTGGAAGAACTAATTACATACCGACATAATCGTCCCTGAACAATTTTTGACTTCCTTCTTCATCGATCAGCTGAACTATTGCTCCTGTTTCCCATTCTTCCTTCACCGTTACATTCTTTGCACCTATCTTTTTCTTTCTTGCTTTTGTGATTACCCTTCTTAGTGACGTCCATTCCTCATCAAATGTACAGCCTACGCCGGCCGCTGTGGCCGAGTGGTTCTAGGAGCTTCAGTCCGGAGCCGAGCTGCTGCTACGGTCGCAGTTTCGAATCCTGACTTGGGCATGTGTGTGTGTGATTCCTTTAGGTTACTTGGGTTTAAGTAGTTCTAAGTCTAGGGGACTACTGACCCATAGTGCTCAGAGCCGTTTGAACCATTTTGTACTGCCTACTGAGCTATTCCTTATTGTCGAATCTATAGCCTTAGAGAACTTCAAGCGTATCTCATCGTTCCTTAATACTTCCGTATCCCACTTCTTCGCGTATTGTTTCTTCTCGGTTAACCTCTTGAACTTCAGCCTACTCATCACGATTACTACAGTGTGAAATGAGTCTCTATCTGCTCCTATGTACGCCTTAGAATCCAGTAAATTGCGGGATCTCTGTATGACCATGATGTAATCAAATGGCAATCATCCCCTATCACCCGACCTTCTCATAGTGTACATTCACCTCTTGTGATTCTTGAACATTGTGTTCGTTATTACTAGCTCAAATATATTACAAACTCAATTATTCCCAAGTCTATATTCTCCTGTAATATTTGCTTCTACTTCTTCCCCTACAACCGCATTCCAGTACCCCATGACTACTAGATTTTCCTCACCTTTCACATACTGTATTACCCTTTCAGTATCCTCCTGTCGTTTCTCTGTATCTTTTCTTCTGCTTGCGACGTCAGCATGTATACCTGGACTATTGCTGTTGGTGTTGGTTTGCTGTCCATTCTTCTAAGAACAACCCTATCACTGAACTGTTCAGAGTCAAACACTCCTTACTCTACCTTCCTATTCATAACGAATCCTACGCACATTATACCATTTTCTGTTGCTGTTTATATTTCCCTATACTCGTCTGGCCAGAATCCTTGTCTTTTTTCCATTCACTTCACTGATCCCACTATATATAGATGGCACCTTTTCATTTTCCTGTTCACATATTTTAACTTCCCTGCCCCGTTCAAACTTCTGACATTCCACTCTTCAACTCATAGAACGTTATGCTTTCGCTGCTTATTCGCCCTTTTCTAAAGGTCACCTCCCACTTGTCAGTCCCTCCCGACGATCCGAAGAGGGGCTATTCCGGTACATTTTGGTTAAAATAGTTCAAATGGCTCTGAGCACTATGGGAATTAACATCTATGGTCATAAGTCCCCTAGAACGTAGAACTAGTTAAACCTAACTAACCTAAGGAGATCACACGACACCCAGTCATCAAGAGGCAGAGAAAATCCCTGACCCCCCCGGGAATCGAACCCGGGAACCCGGGCGCGTAAGCGAGAACCGGTATATTTTACCAATGGATAGATCATCATTACCCTTTTTCAATTCAGGCCACATATCCTGGTGATACACATTATGTGTTTTTAATGGAGTGGTTTCCATTGCCTTCTGTATCCCCATGCTGTTGATCATAGCTGATTCTTCCGCGTTTAGGGTCAGTTCCCCACTCCAGGGACAAGGGAGTGCCCTCTTCTGTCTGCTCCTCAGACCCTCTTTGACAAGGCCGTTGACAGAATGAGGATGACTTCTTATGTCGGAAGTCTACGGCCGCCAATGCTGATTATTAATCAAAATTTAAACGTTATTGGATTTTTATTGCGAGATCGAAGACGTTTTGATTACTAATCAAACTCGCCGCTTCTAGAGCAAGCATGCGAAATCAAACTACTTTAACAGTGCTCATCTGTTTGAATAACCCTATGTAATAAAATACCAAAACGCAACATTTACTGTAACGGCAGATGTCTGTGAAGGGTATATTTTTAATTAAGATGACAAACATGAGGCGTACGCTGAGGTGATAACAGTCATGGGACAGCGATATTCACATACACAGATGGTGTTAGTATCGCATTGAATTGGCAGAGCTGCCATTTGTACTCAGGCGTTTCATGTAAAACGGTTTCCGATGCAATTCTTGCCACACATGGGAATTAACAGATAAGAAGTAACATATTTCGAATACGGAAGGGTGTTTGAAGCTACACGCATGGAGCATTCCATTTCGGAGCATGGGGCATACCATTTCGGGAACAGTTAGGGAATTCAATATTCCGAGATCCATAGCGTCAAAAGTGTTCGAGAATACTAAATTTCAGGCAATACCTTTCAGCGCGGACATCACAGTGGCTGACGGCGTTGACTTAGCGACGAGTGCAGGACCTTTTGCATAGTATGTCAGTGCTGACAGAGAAGCAACACTGCGTGAAAATAATTGAAAAAACAAAACAACAACGCAAAACGAAGAAATAAATGTGACACTTAAGAGGAACGAATCCGTTACGACAACTCTGCGAAATTTGGCGTTAATGGGCTATGGCTGCTGACGACTAGGTGAGTACCTTAACAGCGCTACATGGCCTGCAGTGCCTCACCTGGAGTAGTTATCATATTGGTTGTTCCACGAACGACTGGAAAACCATGGCATGATCCGATTATTTACGATTCCAGTTGGCAAGATCTGATGATGGGATTCAAGTTTCGTACAGACCTCACGGGTTCATTGATCCAAGTTGTCAACCAGTCACTGCGGAAGATGATGGTGGCTCCATAATGGCGTGGGCTGTGTTTACGTGGAAGGGACTGGGTCCTCTGGCTCGGCTGCCTGAAGATCATCTGCCGGCATTCGTTGACTTCATGTCTCCAAACAACAATGGAATTTTTATGGATGATAATGCACCATGTCACCGGGCCACAGTTGCTCACGATTGCTTTGAAGAACATCCTCGACATTTGGAGCGAACGATTTTGCAACCCAGAACGTCCAAAATAAATCCCATAGAACATTTATGGGACATAGTCGTGTTCAAAATCCTCCTACTGCAACACTTTCGCGTTTATGAACGGCTATAAAGGCAGAATGATTCAGTATTCCTGCAGGGTACTTGAAACAAATTGTTGAGATTGTGCCACGCCGAGCTGCGGTACGTCGTTCAAAAGGAGGTCGGACACGATATTAGGAGGCATCCCAAGAGCTTTGACGCCTCGATGTGAACAGTTATGTCAGGTCTTTTATGATATAATGGGAAGAACAAAATACCTGCAAAATCTGTCAGGAAATGGGGGTCAAATCACTATGCAAGTCGTCCTTGCGAAGCTAGCCAAACAAAGTCGTAAGCCTTCGCAAATAAAAGAAGATAAACATTGCAGATTGTTTCCTTCGGAAAAGTGGTCGTATTCCTGCCTGCTGTAATGAAGGCTATCGAAGGTGGAGCAATACTTCACCAACTCGCAATGGTACTCGTAGAAACAAAATAATGTCTAAAGAAGATGGAAGCAGCTTAAGAGTCACTGAAAGTGCCGTCCTCATGGAAGTGATGCCGCTGGTCTAAATAGGGATGTTTCACACTCTGCCACCGGCGAATTTATCGTGGCCGCCCGGCGGGGGGTGGGGGTGGGGGGGGGGTGGGGGGGGGGTGGGGAGGGTCGTCGAAGAAAAGTGTAATCTATAACCCTGCCACTACTATTGTAATTTTAATTTGTATGATTTTACCTAAATAACAGAAGACCTGTCCCTATTTTGCTATGTATAACCCACTTACTAAAATTTAGTTTATTTTCTAAATAAAGTACACTATAGGAGGATAGTCCTGCTTATAGGAAAATCTAATCAATAGAGTTACACTTTTACAGAATCTGACGGTGTGGTGTGTAGTGTCTGATGGGTAAATAAACCAGGCTATTCACTTACTTTCCTAAGATCTTACCCAACGGTTAAATAGAAACGCAGTATGAGTTATATTATACTGAAACTAAGACAATTCAGTTCCAACCTTATTTTGTGGTTTTAAAATTTGTGCTAACGGTCGCCAGCCTATACCGGCAATGAAACAGTGAAGTACTGGAAAAGCTACTTTCTCGTTATTGTTTAATTTGGTTCTTGAAATAAATATTACTCCACTTAAACAATGTTGGACTACACCCTCATACATTTCATTTTTAAAAGAGGAAAAGCCCAGTAGATAACTTCAAGGAAGCTAATAACTTTACCCATGGGGACTTTAAGGAAAGCACTTTCCATTATCAACAAACTTAAATACTGAAAAACTTAGATACTAAAGCACATACTTCTTATACGGAACATTTCACTTCAAGAAAACCGCTTTCTTACTGGAATTTATTTTCAAAAGCTATTACTCTTTGAACTAATTCTTTATAGTCATTCAACAGATTCTAAAACCTTGGCTTCAGTGTGATTGAATTTTACGTAAGCAAACTTTTACTATAACGGTTTGCAGTAGTTAAGAAAACACAAATCAATTTAAATGGTACCCCTTTATATTAACTTGGCACTTGATAAGTTTGTGAAACAAAGTACTCAGATGAATCAAACACCATGAAGGAACCCTGTTAGCCGTATGATTAGGATGAAAAATATCAGGTTGGACCACTTTCTTCAAAATTCAAGAATGATTATTAAAACACAGTTTAAATTAATCGCTGTACAAAAGTAAAAGTACAAAAAAAATCTTATCTGGTGGCTGTAGGCATGGGTGCGGCGAAGAATTATGACGGCTAAACTTCCCACAGTATAGCTTGCAAGTATCGCGCTGTATGGGCTCAATTTCTCTAATTGGCGTCGTTCAATTGTACATACAGTAGTCCAACAACTCGCAGCTATGCCGTAAGCCGTTTGCAGTCTTCATCCGAAGCATTTTAATGCAAATTTGCAGGCAAATCCTCTCCTGTTCTACAAAGGAGTTCCCTCAATCACTGCTGCCTGCAAACTGTGTGACTTACTTCCAGCGCTTGCTCTAGGTTGTGCCCCAATTCGCCCTTGCTACCTTTTCCACTCCCCAGAGTCACCTTCGTTTCAAACAAAAGGACACTGGCTTTTAGATAACACCAGTTTCTTCCGTTGTTCCTAAGCGTGACCATTTCTTAAATTGTCAAATTTACATCAACATGAACAATTTATACACATAAATATTTTTAAATACAAAATGTCATCAGAAACTTATTAAACGTAATAAACTATTTACATAGTATTTTACATACATTACTCACATATAATATAAAGAACTTCAAACTCCAGTAAAGTATACTTTACTTTACATCTACTGAAAATATAGTACCAATATGCCAAAATTTTAAAGCAAAAACCTTATTTTAATTTACATAAACAGTAAAAAATAATATTATAAGACGTTTTCGCAAAGTGGAAATGAGGAAATTGATCTGACGTCCAAAGGGGCGTTATCATTGGCTTTCAGGCCAAGGGTGTAAGCGTTTTCAGAGTGGCCTAGTCTCTAAACTCTCACATGCCACGCTCATTAATATATACTGTGGAACTCAAAACTGGCGCCAAGGCAACTGTGATTAACCATGATCTACCGATGACAGTAGTTAAGGTCGGCTGCGGAAATGTGTACGGACGAGCAGACCTGCAGCTGTAGACCAACAATCACCCTCATGAACCAAGAAGATACCAAAAGTGCCTATTCAACGAACATTCAGTAAATATTTCTCTGTATGTGTCTCCGCAGCAGACACATGGTTCATGCACAACTGCTGAATGCTGTTAGTCGCGATGAAGGCTGGAATTTTCATGTTCATACTATAACTAGTCGTCCACTGAGCAGCGACAGGAGTAGTAGGGAACCGCGAGGACACATTTGATATCATATTGATATGAAAATTAATTAAACTGATCAATTAATCACTCCCACCCCCGACCCCGACCACGCCGACCGACAACCCTGCATGACGTCACATGTTTTTTTCAGCTGTACGTGTGCCCCAGCCCCCTTCTCCCCCTCCCCCCCTCTCCCGCCAACCTACCCTATTGGAGAGAATTTCGAAGTTTGACGGGAATTCCGAATTTTGGTGTGAATTTTGAATTTTAGTGGGAATTTATTTGTTACAGGGCTGTGATGACATCGCCGGCCGCTGATAGCAGAGCGGTTCTGGCGCTACAGTCTGGAACCGCGCGACCCCTACGGTCGCAGGTTCGAATCCTGCCTCGGGCATGGATGTGTGTGTTGTCCTTAGGTTAGTTAGGTTTAAGTAGTTCTAAGTTCTAGGGGACTTATGACCTCAGCAGTTGAGTCCCATAGTGCTCAGAGCCATTTGAACCATTTTTGTGATGACATCCCAACCACACACAACCGGGAATTGGCGGGAAATTAAAATTGGCGTTACCCCTTCAGGGACACGAAACCTGGTCCTCCTAGCCAGAAGTACCATAGGTACGCCGTATAAACAATTAAAGCACTAGGTGCCCTTGGACTGGACAGCAAATTAAAAATGGGTGCGCCCTTTCTGGGACTCGAACCCTGATTCTACGTGATGGAAATCCCGTGTGCACCCCCCCTAACTCATGGAAACTGTCCACATGCGGGAGAGGAATGTTAGGTTAATGGACTTTATTTATTTTGGTCAGAAAACTGATGCAGGGATCGAATCTAATTACTATATTAATCACAAAGATCGGTCCCAGTTACACAAGTATATGCTTAGCGCTACACAAGGACAGCATAAAAGCACAATACAGCTCAAATGCAACTGTTGTTACACTGCTGGGAAAAAAGTTTTCACGACACCATTCGAAACCAAAGATAGACGCACTCAGACTCTACCCTACACCTACAAGCCGGCAGGAAAAAGGCACAGGTGTAAGGTACTATCTTTATTCTTATTGGCAGAAACAATGTTCAACTGACGAGATGCTGGTGTTGGACAGAGAGGACTTTAAAAAATGTATTACCTGTAACCATACTGTATCTATCGCTGTATGACGTTAGAGTTCGCTACAGATGACTGTTCAGAAACCGTCCTCCAGCCCATGTAATATAAGCCAATACACGCTACCACAACTGATGGTAAACAAAAATGCGTCATACTTCGAAATACACTTCCAAATAATCGTGGAAAAACCAGCACTCCTACTGAATGGGTCATAATGCAGGACAAGTATTGGGGAAAATCATTGTCCTAAAAGACTGCAAAGTGGATGGTAGTTGAATGTGTGTTGTTCTCTATGTGCAATCATAAACTGCCGAAAACGAAGATCTTCTTAACTCCCCTAACGCCAACCCCTCCCTCCATCCACCCATCTACAGGGACGACACATCCTTTTTCAAATGGCCAGATGCTCCAGCGAGAGTCTCGCACCCTGCTACCCACCCAGCGCTGTTTTTCTGCCCACCTGCATACGGCTCTAGGCCCTACTAGGGCCTCCATGGTCAGTATGCCGCATGCCTTCAGGTAGCGGTCCTAGACAACACAAATGGACAACAGCATCGCCCATCAGCACAACAGTCAGACGCTCCGCCGAGCATCTTGCACTCCCACTACCACACTCTAAGGCCACTGCCTGCACTCGGCTTTCCACCGTCTGGCCGACACTTAAGGGTGACGCTCCTATGCCAGCATTAAACAATAGGAGATAAAAGGACTACCCCAAGAGCAACTTGTTCATCTAAAATACAGCGACAGAGCCCCCAAACTCCGCCCCTCTAGACAGGGAGCGGCTGCATCCAGCTACCACCACAGCAGATACGCTCCCCTCTCCCTCTCCCGCAGTAGCCCGCTGTTCGGTGATGGTGAGCAATTGTATGTGACATCAATGCACCTATGATCGACCATCTGTTTGAAAAAGCAAAAAAAAAACATTTCTCTTAGATTTATTAGCAAAATCAATATAGTTTTCACATTCGACTGCAGTCACAACTCATTATTTTGTTATGTCCAGCAAGGAGTACCACCACCGACCACAGATGATCAGCAGAGACATCACTACCCTGAGTAAGGTCTAGAAAAAAAATTCAACTACTTTGACGAGTGAACTACCGATCGCCACAGAATGTCCTCATTTCGAAACCGTCATCAGAGTGAAGAAATAGCGAGTATTTAAACTACAAAGAAATAAAAATTTGTGTAACCGATTTCTTCCAGCTTGTTCAACAAATTACACGACCTGAGAGCATCTATCGCGTTCAGTGTCTGCAAATAAACCCCCATGGACGTGTGTATTACAAACATTTGAAACAACCTCACTCTCCATTCCCACACATTCATTTAACGTTTGACAAGAAGAAGCTATAATTCAAGAGAACCTAGCTGTTTTGTAGATTGTGACACGTCCGCTTTTACCAATGCCATGCTATATCATACTAGCGTTTACGAAACAAATTGTTAGAGCCTACCTCGCCCTGTATACGTGGGAGATTGAAATTACATTAAGATATCGCCACAGTGAGAAAGAAATAAAATAAACGCAAGTAAATATCATTCCGTGGCACCCTAGCTATCTCTTCCAACCGCCAGGTGGCACATCACTGATGTCAAATTGATAGGCTTATTAATTAAATTGATCATGAGATTCACTCTGTATGGCGAGTAATTTTTTTTTCAGCAGTCGTATTACACTCGCCAAGTAGGACAACTGGGAATCCATAGAGGGACCACGATGTTCTTTTCGAGGAAAGCTATTGAGAAATGACATCTGAAGCTGACCACAGAGGGATTCTACAACCCACAACATACATTTCACGTAAGGATCGCGCTATTAAAAAAAAAACACAATCATAAAGCTTATGTTACCATCACCCTGCATAAAGGGTAGTCTTGAGTCTACAAGCAGAAATTCTGCCCAAAGAGCTGTCCACAATTTGGAATCAAGTCTATCCATTCGACTTATTTGTATTGGATCCTGTACAGACATCTATCAATGATTACAGCCACTGGTGAATCATATTCATGACACTCTCGCATCTCGAAATGATCCACCTTTTTTCAAACTTATCTGCTAAGGATCCCATACACCAAGAAGTCCTGCACTGTTTTTCAGATAGTCCCTCTGCATCCTGTAACTGCTCCTAAGTCTCTGCCCCGCCCTTGCAGCTTATTCCATGTGGTCGTCCCAATTTAAGTCTGACCTGTACGGAAGTTGGAGAGCGCTAAATCTAAGACCTTCTGCATCCTGTGGGAAAGCGGAATGACCTGAGTTGATATGAGACGAGTGCGTTTTGACCACTCAGTGGAGTCTGGAACAGGGTGTTATAGCTCCGCCAACCATGTACAGCGTGTAAGTCCAGCACCAAAAAAAAGCTTTCACATGGAACATGAGGTAGTAGAAGAGATAGTACAAGCAGTTACAGTGGTGTTTCTTGTTGGGAAAATAAGGAAGACTACATATTACACATAGCATGGAGGAAGAATGAAGATTTTGTGACACTTCTCCAAACTACATACAGGTAGTCCAATGACGATCTGTGTCTCTCAGGATACACTCATGACTATTGCCCAAACATATGTGACGATCCTGTTAAATATACAGGCTTTGGTTCATAGGACCGGGTTGTCTGTGATCGAAGTCACTTCCACAAAGAAATGTTTCAAATGGCTCTAAGCACTATGGGACTTAACATCTGAGGTCATCAGTCCTCTAGACTTAGATCTACTTAAAGCTAACTAAGCTATGGACATTACACACACCCATGCCCTAGGCAGCCTTCGAACCTGCCACCATAGCAGCAGCGTGGTTCCACACTGAAGCGCCTAGAACCGCTTGGCCACACGAGCCAGCTCACTACCACAGAATGGTGTAAAGTTTCATCACCTGTACTGAAGCATGACCACATCCAACAGACTATCAATCACACGAGAGGGTTCCTCTATTGCTGCTTGACAAGCAGTTTAATACATTGTTTTCTTTTTCGGTTATAACACACCCAATCAGTGTACACCACCATACACGTTTTTTTTCTACCATGACTTAGAGAGCCATGTTAGCTGCTGCTAAACGAACATTAACGCGTTTCGACCCTCTGGCTCTCACAGCAAACTGAACATCGCATAGCATAAACTATACAGCTGCCAAACCACATGCTGGTAGAAATAAAACATAGACGTGTTGTTCCTCATTGACAAAAATCTGGAAGGCATCGCAACATATGAAAACTGGAAGAGTTTGCGGTATTGCAGAGCGCTTCCAACAACCATTCTAAGGTGATTACCTCTACAGTTAATATCATCTTCCCATCAAAAGGGTATCGGATATCTCAGTGCTCTGTTTTGAAACGTATTTTTCCTTCATTTTTGCAGTCATGTACCTGATTACTGTTCCGGATACTTTTGATCACATAGTGTATTATCAAGTGTTTTTCCTACTTCGCTGTTTATACACATTAAGAACATACATGACGTTGGGATTTTAATTGCCAGCGGTGTAGGTATTACCTTCTGAACCCGAGTCGAAATATCAGCGCCTGCTTGAATATCCGTTGCGATCACAGTAAGTATTGAATGCAATGTCTCTGACTTTATAACCGAGAATTAGGGTTCATCTTCGTAGCGCTGAAGAAGTCTGTAAAGATGGAACACATAGACTGAGATTTTCACTCTGCAGCGGAGTGTGAGTTGATAAGAAACTTCCTGGCACATTAAAACTGAGTGCCGGACCGTGACACCAACTCGGGAGCTACAAGCGAAAGTAAAACTGTAAGTCCGAGGCATGAGTCCTGCTTGGATGGCTCAGTTGGTAGAGCACTTGCTCGCGAAAGGCTAAGGTCCCGAGTTCGAGTCTCGGTCCGGCACCCCGTTTTAGTCTGCCAGGAAGTTTTATGGAACACATACTCGAATAGGGGGAAAACAGGGATAAAAATATAATGTGCTTTTTTCCCAGGAAACTTTCAGGCGCGTACTTTAGGGAAATCCACGGGAAAAAGGTTTTCTTATGCTTCCTACGCTCAGTCCAGGGGTATGCTGTCGATCTAGTGACGAATGTTGACACTATTGGAGGTACACATTAATGTCAAAAATGTGAATAACCATTTTTTGCAGCGCTCACCGCTGCGAGATGTGCAGGGATAGAGCCAATGAGGTTATGGAACGTACGGACAGGATATGGAGCCATAACGACTCCAGCGCCGTGGCCAGCTACACTAGTTTTCTCAGTTGGGGATGCATGACGTATACAGCCCTATGAAGGTCGTCCCATAGATTCTCAATTGGGAATATATTTTGGCAGTTTGGTGGCCTGATGTTCTCGAACCACGAACGTACAATGCCGGCTGCATGAAACGAGTATTGTCCTGCCGGTAGATGCTACCGTGCACCGCAAAATGAAACTGCATCTAAATGTGTACATTGTCCCCGAGAAGAGATGGATACTTCTATTGATCAATTGTGCATTCCAGAATGAAGCAGTCATCCAAGCAATGCCACGGAAGCATTCCGCAGGCCACAAAGGTCCCTCCTCAGGCCTGGAGACTTCTGATGACTTCGCAGGGTGTTTACTTTCAGACGTTTTACCCCGTACATGCCAAAGACCATCTGTCCGAAGCTGCATAAAACATGATTCATCTGGAAAGGCCACCTGCAGCGCCTCAATGGAAGTCCAGTTGCAGTAGTGGACTGCAAAGTCCAGCCATCGTTGGCGATGAACAGCAGTCAGCATGAGAGCATGTACCGTGCGCCTGTTGCGAAATTCATACGTAGCAACGTTCGCTGAACTGCTTTTGAGACACAGTTGGTACCCAATTGGTTCATCTTAGCAGCCAGATTCTCAATAGTTCGCCCGTACACATCTCCGCAGCCGTCGTTCACCCGTGTCATCTATGGCCCGTAGTGAACTACAGTTTCCGCGGCAACACATGGCGTCATTTTGTCATGCATGGTAAAGTTTGACCATGACGGCATGCGAACCGTTTACAAACGTACACGTTTCGGAAATTCTGACACCCTTGGTCTGAAATGAACTGATCATGTCCTTTTGGACGTCAGGTAAATCACTCCATCACCGCATTTCACCAACTATTGCACCGATACCGTGACCTCTCCCCTACCCTCCCTCGAACCCCCTCCCCCCCCCCCCCCCCACTACAAGCTATGTATACCCTTCACTCCTTCGCTACTAGTTCTTAAATTTGCCTTCTGTGAGTGCTTACTGCACACTTACGTTGAAGATACTCGGTGGTCGCATTGACGTGTCTTGGTCGTGTATTAGTGGATAACTTAACAGAAGAGCTTTCGGGCACTATCTCCAAGTTTCCCACGGCCTTCCATTTCCGATAATATGGATGGATAGGCGGGGCGTTTAATTGACATGCTCCCCAATCTGTGTCCTTTTCCTTGCCTTTGTGTCGTTGTGTTCATTACTGACTTGAAGGATGTACGTCATGAATGGAGAATTCGTAGTGTTTGAAATTTGTCCGCGGTAGATAAAAGCACTGGGGATTCCCCACTCAGGAACTACTCCGCAATTATTTTCACACTCAAGTATTAAAGTGTCAGTCAGAAGTTGGCCATTAAAGCAGACTGCAATTTGGGTCACATACTTGCCATTTGAGGTCTATGACGTGTGAGGTATTCGTCATTTAGGCTGCGGTTTATTGTTTCTTTTTTTTTAAAATCCGTGACTGCTTTTTGTGTCGATTGTAGTGAGTTACTGATCCATTCATGAGAGCAAATAGACTGACACTTGTTTATATTTGCATCTACGATTTATGACTGTGACGGAGGCCAGTGCTCATTTATATGGAAGAAGGTCTAGAGAGTTGTAATGCGAAACTTATTTTTAATTCTTTATTGTATTTGTCATAATGGAACAACTCATATATATCCGTGTCACTGTTTGTACAATTGAAAGCACTGAATCTCATATAGTTATATGTACAGAAAGCCGGAAATCAGTTCAGCCGAAATTTTTGCAAAGGACGTAACCCTGTTCTGAAAGGATACATTAAGTACAATTGGTGGTGCAGTGTTTATTGCTGCGACTAGTTGTTTACCTTTTAGTGAAATTAAGGTATATAGTTTCTGTGAGCTAATATGGTAGATGTTATACGCTACTACTGGAATGAATTAAACATTCGTTCCTTTAATCAACCCTCCGACTCAGACGATACAGTTGCTAAATAGTCCAAAGGAAACTGGAATTTCATTTCAAATCGGTACCCAACTTATAAAACTGTAGTTGGTGATGACTTCAACTTACCCTGTATATGCTGGCGAAAATACGTTTAAGGGATGCGATATAGGATTTTGGACGAAAAACTCGATTTTCTTTTTATTGGCTTATTAGATTTCTTCAGGCTTCCTCTTTAAAATGACTTATCATACATAGATCAATTAGAGTTATAATTATTTTATATTTATAGACTTGAGAGATTGGAGATTGCGATGTTGTGATAAACTTCTGTAAAACTTCTGACCATAAACATTGTGGCAGTATATTCATGTGACATGAATTCAAATACCCCCTTTTCAGGCACTCTTTATGCACTATTTATCTGAAATTGTTTGTCTCTGGTTTCATGAAGCTACTCTTTCAGTTTTTGACCTAGAATTATTTGTAAACAGTGTGCTATATAAACGTTTTTGTGTCAAGATTTTTTCGTATTGAGTGCTTCATTTTCTGCATTGAAAATGCCTATAGCTAGGGCAAAAGTTTTTGAAAAGCATGTGAACTGCCGAAGAAAAGGAACGATTATTTATTAACAAAGCGGAGCATTTCTTCATCATCAGTGTGGGAAAATGTGAGCCCACTTACTTCTGATTTGCAGCACCAGCTTATTCCAGATGGAAACAGTGTTTCTCATAAAGAGCTCAGAGATTTTGGAAAGAAATATAATTTATTTGATAAAGGGTAGAAACTTTTTGAAATCATTGATACCAGTATATTGCGGAAGCTCTCTAAAACAGTGTGTGCCCCAAGACATGTCAAGGAAACGTTTCTCTGAAAGCAGAAACCCATGTTGTCCTGGCTGCCCTATTTAATTTAATATGCAGTGTTCGTAAATATATCTATAAGTTTCCAAGCTCTGTTGCAGTAACTATATATAATGGATGCGGGGAAACACCTTTATAGTGTAAATATTAGGCTAGTTTATGGGTTGCGAGCGATTGGTAAGGGCAAAGCGGCTATGTGTTGTTCTAAATCTTCCCAGTGAACAGAGAAAGATTGATGCTTTCAAGTATGTACTAGGGTGTGCAGTTGAATGTGTAGCTCAAAAGTCAGCGGAGGAAGCTGTAGAAAAAGCATTTAAAGAAAAAAATGACTACCGTGACCTCACAGTATCTTTTGACGACACATGACAAAAAAGGGGCCACACCTATATCAATGGTGTTGTTAACAACAAGTACCGTTGACACTGGTAAGGTTATTGATGTTGCAATAATATCCAAACTCTCTAGACGCATTGACATACTAAAAATGAAATTGGTGATTACTGCGTTGCTAATTATTGTGGTAATAATGGTGGCATGGAGCTTGCTAGCGTGAAAAAAAAATTTTTATCGCTCTTCTGAATGGTATAATATTCACTTGTCCAGTATCTGAGAGATGTGACGTTAAAGCATTCCAAGAAGTTTTGGAAAACAAACCATATGCGTACGGTGTAAATATAAGCAAACTTGAATATACAGGATGCAGAAGGGAATGGGTGTTATACTGAGGAGGTTGAAATCAATCATGACAGGGAGAAAAAACTAACTGACGAGGAAAGCGTCAGATGGGAACAGCACATTGACTTATTCCATGACAGACCACCTTCAGAATTACTATGGCCTAGCAATCAGGCAAAATACAGGCAACCTTGAAGAAATGAGAAAAGGTATATGGGCTTCGTATTTTCACACCTCATTGATTGATGAAAAGGATTGGTGTGAGTACAATAGGGGACTAATAACTGGGGGGAAAGTATCGTCATCACAGCAATACAAACAGCCATCATGGGAAAAATAAAACCCATCTTCAGAGATCCGGCTCACAATAGTCTTCTGATGAAATGTCTTCATGGAAGAACCCAGAACCCCAGCGAGTAGTTTAATAGTGTGATACTATATCGCCTTCCAAAAACAGCGTTTATTGGAATAAATACACTGCGTTCTGGAATGTGTATGATGCTGTGGCAACCTTCAGTCTTGGGAATATTACTAAACATCAGGCCCTTGAGAAGTTGGGCTTGCGTGTTGATTCCTGTACAGCACGTGCTTTGTTGACTTTAGATCGGCACTAAGGCATGCAGACAACATAATCAATACATTAGTAAAAAATCCAAGCCAGGTGCAGAAAGTTGTCAAAAGAAGACCTGAAGATGATTATGAAGGCTGTTAAGTGAGTGTTAAAAATGGAACAGGAATTCTTTAACCATCTTTCTCCGTGTCCCATGAGTTTACTTTTTACTTCTTCTAGGAACATTATCTCAGATACTGTTGAACCAAGAAGTCTGAAATTTTGTAACATAGTCACATCGATTTCTTGTACATACTGCAACACTCGGTGTTTAATTACATGATTTACAAAAGATTTAGAGGTGATAATGTAGAGAAAAGTGATGGAAAAAATTTACAGTAAGGTAAATATATGATGTCTCTGTAAGTAATTACCTTAACGAAAAAGCTGTTGTTTCAGTATTGTTACAACATATAAATGCACATACAGTAAAAATGTTATCTCTCCAGCTCCAGTGGCCTGTGAGAAAATGTTCCCTGTAGTAGGCATAATTTAACATTGCGTGAATAGGCGATTCAGTGTCCCCTTAATGTCTGTGTTGGATATAAAAAGTCGTCCGAAATCGTACTGAATGCCTTCTCAGAAAATTACGTTGATCAACTAGTTCAGGATCCCACTCAAACTGTAAACAGCTATGAAAAATTACTTGACCTCTTAGCAACAAACAATCCTGACCAAATTAGTAACGACAAGGTTGTTGTAGATAGACTGAATACTATAGCATGCAAACCCATAGAAAAGAAATGCAAAATACATCTGTTAAAAAAAGGCAGATACAAATTCGTCTTCCTAAGAAACAGGTTTCAATCCTTTCATTCTGACTGCGTAAGCAAAGACCAGATGTGGTCTGAATTCAGAGAAGTAATTGAGAAATAAGTACCAAATAAATTAATAAGAGATAGACTTCTTCCATGGTACCAAAGAACAGATCAGAATAATATTGTAAAAGCAAGAAAAAAAGCATGCCAAACGTAAAACAATGCAAAATCCTCAAGATCTGCGAAGTTTTACACACGCTCGAAATTTAGCGCAAACTTCAGTGCGAGACGCATTTAATAGCTTCCACAACGAAACTCTCTCTCTAAATTTGGCAGAAAACCCAATGGCGAGACGCAATCGATAGCTTCACAGCGCGATTATAACGACGATGTGCTTGACGACAGCGCCTCTAAAGCAGAGTTACTAAACATTGTTTAGAAATATTCCTTACAAAAGAATACGTATTAATTATTCTAGAATTCGAATCAAGAACAACTGCCAACGTGAGTAACTTAGAAGTAGATAGGCTGTCCTTGGTGTAGCGAAGAAATGTCGAACAAAGAAGCCAAGACTATTGGTCCAGTTTATACACCACACTCGTTCCTTTCAGAGTATGCTGATAAACTAGCTGCATACTTAGTAATCATATACAACCGCTCGCTCGTAGAAAGTTCCGAACATGGACTGTGCGGCTGGTCCCGGCGGAGGTTCGAGTTCTCCCTCGGGCATGGGTGTGTGTTTGTCCTTAGGATAATTTAGGTTAAGTAGTGTGTAAGCTTAGGGACTGATGACCTTAGCAGTTAAGTCCCATAAGATTTCACACACATTTGAACATTTTTTGAAAGTTCCGAACTCA
The DNA here is from genome assembly GCF_023897955.1 of Schistocerca gregaria. Lineage (NCBI taxonomy): Eukaryota > Metazoa > Arthropoda > Insecta > Orthoptera > Acrididae > Schistocerca > Schistocerca gregaria. Next base: position 428,819,487 of record NC_064926.1, read on the forward strand.
GAAATTGGAAACGCACAGGTCACTTCAATACTCATAGGAGTAATCCTCTGAATTACAAAATCATATATTTGCAGTAGGATTTTGAAACAAATACTATGCTCGAACATTATTGACAAATAGCCAACACGGATTCAGAAAATATCATTATTGTAAAACACAACTAGTTCTTTATTCTCACGAAGTAATGATTGCTTTCGACAGGGGACCTTAAATGGATTCCATACTTTTAGATTTCCAGGAGGCTTTTGACATCGTTCCTCACAAGTAACATCTCATTAAATTGCGTACCTATAGAGTATCTTCTCGTGTGACTGGGTTCGAAATTTTCTGACTGAAAGATCACAATTCGTAATAACTGGCGTCCTTCTTGGAAGTGTTATAGGCCTTCTGTTGTAACCGATCTACATAAAGATTTAGGACAAAATCTGAGTAGCACTCTTAGGTTGTTTGCACATGATCCTGCCATTTTGCGTATATAATGTCATCAGGTGATCAAAACGCATTGTAAAATGATTTATACAAAACATGTGTATAGTGCAAAGAGTGGCAATTGAGTGTAATTCATTAAAAAGTGTGAAGTCATCCACATGAGCACTAAAAAAAGACTCCATTAAATTTCAGTTAGATACAAATCTAAATTCTGTAAACTCAACTAAATACTTAGGGATTACAATTAGCAATAACTTAAACTGGGACGAACACAAGAATAATGCTGTGGGGAAAACAAACCAAAGACTGCCATCTGTTGGCAGAACACTTAGAAAATGTAAGAGGTTCAGTAAAGAGTGTGCTTTATCTACGCTTGGCCGCTCTCTTCTGGAATATTATTGTGCTTTGTGGGATCCGCATCAGATGAGATTGACGAACGGTATCGAAAAATTTCAAAGAAAGGCAGCTCGTTTTTATATCCAGAAATAGCGGAGAGAGCATCACGGATTTGATACACGAATTGAGGTGGTAGTCATTGAAACAAAAACGTTTATGGTCACGGCAGGACCTCAAGCAATTTCAGTCACTAACTTTCTCCTCCGAGTATGAAAATATTTAGTGGTGTCCATCTTCATAGGAAAAAATGATCGTCATAATAAAATAAGAGAGTGTTTGTTTTTCCCCGGCGCCGTTCGAGAGGGGAACGCTACAAAAGTAGCTTAATGGTTGTTTGACGAACCCTGTGCCATTCATTGAACTGTGAATTGCAGAGTAGTCATGTAGATGTAGATGTATAATTCCTTGATGGAGCAGTAAATGAAGTTACAAATGGTGGAGTCTCGAGAATCTTGCACATGGTCTTAGGATCAGTGTATATTATCACTGTTACTTTTTTGGCCTAGAATTATCTCAAACTTGAAAAATAGATGTAATTGTCTATAGTAACTTGCCACTACTCTCCAGCGTCAACCGCTTTACGCTTTTCTACCATTTACCAAGTTGTGTCAATTTGGAAAAGTTGAGATGTGTGGGTAATAATTCGGCTTCCAGCGAGGGCTAGCCTTGGCAATTAGCGTCCATCGATAGGCCCTCATCGATGAAGCCGAAGTTCCAGGAAAATGACGGGACACAGTTCGTTATAGTGCCGGCTCACAAAGAGAGGCATCATTTGGGGCGAGCACAGGAGGCATTGATGGATGCATCTACAGTGTCAAGTATTAACATTTAGCGACATTCAGCGAGGGACGAACTGGAGGCTACACAACTCGTTATGCGAGACACTGGATACCTTGGGAAGGAATGTTATTGTTGAAGTTTCACACAATGTGAAACGCCACCACGGGACATTTCGATAGAAACCAAAAGAGAAGTTGGTATAGGAAAGGGAAAGGGAGACGGAGACACGCTGTCTTCTTAAGAAGACGAGGACTGGCGAACGGAGATCATTAAGTCAGTCAACCTTAACAATTCTAACGAGAGTAGAAGATGAAAGGAAGGTTTTGTATGTACGCAGAAAAAGAGACTGTGGAGCATTGTACGGCAGGTCTTGATTTCTCCGAAGACGTTCCTCTGTGGCTGAGTATGTGGGCCGGCGAAAGTCGTCCACGCAGCCGCAAGCACGCCTGAGGGCAGCGGCTGAGCTCGGAGAAACGCAGCTGCGGGATGGGGACAATAAAACTGGCTGCAAAAGCATGTGTTAGTCTCACGAGGAACTGGTCCCTGTTAATGAAGAGGATAACTGTACAGTTCAGGATATGATGGAAACACAGATACTGATGCACCGATCGATTGCTGTCACACGTCAGAGTATGCGCATCTCCAGCATTCTCTACCAGAGATACACCACTGGCCATTAAATTTGATACACCACGAAGATGACGTGCTACAGACGCGAAATTTAACCGACAGGAAGACGATGCTGTGATATGCAAAAAATTAGCTTTTCAGAGCATTCAAATAATGTTTGCGACCGTGGCGACACCTACAACGTGCTGACATGAGGAAAGTTTCCAACGGATTTCTCAAACACAAACAGCATTGACCGGCGTTACCTGGTGAAACGTTGTTGTGATGCCTCGTCTAACGAGGAGAAATGCCCACCATCACGTTTCCGACATTGATAAAGGTCGGATTTTAGCCTATCGCGATTGCCGTTTATCGTATCGCGACATTGCTGCTCGCGTTGGTCGAGATCCAATGACTGTTACCAGAATATGGAATCGGTGGATTCAGGAGAGTAATAAGGAACGCCGTGCTGGATCCCAAAGGCCTCTTATCACTATCAGTTGAGATGACAGGCATCTTATCCGCATGGCTGTAACGGATCGTGCAACCACGTCTCGATCCCTGAGTCAACAGATGGGGACGTTTGCAAGACAACAACCATCTTCACGAACAGTTCGAAGACGTTTGCAGCAGCATGGATTATCAACTCGGAGACAGACCATGGCTGCGGTTACCCTTGACGCTGCATCACAGACAGGCGCGCCTGCAATGGTGTACTCAACGACGAACCTGGGTGCACGTATGGCAAAACGTCATTTTTTGGGCTGAATCCAGGTTCTCTTTACAGCATCATGATGGTCGCATCCGTGTTTGGCGACATCGCGGTGAACGCAGATTGGAAGCGTGTATTCGTCATCTCCATACTGGTGTATTACCCGGCGTGATGGTATGGGGTGCCATTGGTTACACGTCTCGGTCACCTCTTGTTCGCATTGACGCCACTTCGAACAGTGGACGTTACATTTCAGTTGCGTAAAGACCCGTGGCCCTACCCTTCATTCGATCCCTGAGAAACCCCCAACATTTCAGCAGGATAATGCACGACCGCATGTTACAGGTCCTGTAAGGGTCTTTCTGGATACAGAAAACGTTCGACTGCTGCCCTGCCCAAAACATTCTCAAGATCTCTCACCAATTGAAAACGTCTGGTCAATGGTGGCCGAGCAACTGGATCGTGTTGAAGCTCCATGGGCAGCTGTGCCTGTACACGCCAACCAAGCTCTGTTTGACTAAATGCCCAGGCGTATCAAGGCCGTTATTACGGCCAGACCTGGTTGTTCTGGGTCCTGATTTCTCAGGATCTATGCACTCAATTTTCGTGAAAGTGTAATCACATGTCAGTTTTCGTATAATATATTTGTCCAATGATACCCGTTTATCATCTTCTTGGTGTATCAATTTTAATGGCCAGTAGTGTGCTTCGTTGTGTCGTTGCTTTTGAGTTAGTGAGAGGTTCATACGCGTTTACGACCAGGTGAATGCAACGCAAAATGTTGCTCACTATAATACAGTGCATGTTAATTTTTGAGTATTTTGCGAAGTGCAATTCGTGCAAATCATGTGTTGAAAGGTTTTTACAAGAGTTTAGGACTGAACGGGTTTTGGAAAAAATTCTAACAAAGTCTACACTGCATAACTTAGAGGAAAAAGGCGTGAAATGGCCTCTGTAGCGAATAAGCTTCCCAAAAGAATACGGGCACCAGGCAACAATGCTCGAGTAAAGGAAAACCAGGAACAAAGCACGGCGAAATCTCAATGCAGTTTATGTGTGCAAGTGGGAATTAAAACATCATAATGATACCAAGATATCAAAAAACTAAACTCGGCCCACACAGGCTATGAAGGCCCAACCGTACCGACTGACCGCCGTGTCATCTTCAGCCGACAGGCGTCGCTGGACGCGGATATGGAGAGACATGTGGTCAGCACACCGCTCTCCTGGCTTATGAGACCGCAGCCGCTACTGCCCGATCATGTAGCTCCTCAGTTTGTTTCACAAGAGCTGAGGGCACACCGCTTGCCAAAAGAGGTCGGCAGACCCGATGAACATCCATCTACGTGCTAGCCCAGCCCGATAGCGCTTAACTTCGGTTATCTGACGGGAACCGGTGCTACAACGGCGGCAAGGCCGTTGGCTTATCAAAACATACCTGCAACTGTATCATTAAAAATTGACTGTTATACATGAGTTAAACCTTTAGGTACCACTATTTTATTATTATTAAAGTAGCAGTTCCTTTCGCATGGAACCACAGGAGCTATTGCAAGAAACAGACATCTAGTGGTAAACTGAGGCACTCCTACGAATTTATCGCATTCCGGCAGTCACTTACAGCGTTCAAAGTAATAGTTGGTGTGGAGATTGTGCTACGTGATTTCAGGAGATTGTGACATGTGGTTCCTTTGTTTAATGACGAATTTACATTCAAATTCATCTCATGAAACGAGGGATGCCTAAAACATGTATGTCCCAACGGTTCCAAAGTGAAACCACTACTTTAAAACAGTTTTGCCATTTTCTTTTTGTATTCGTGGGTTGCTACGATAGTAAAGGTTAATAGCGTGAAGAATTTTAAAACCACCTCCTTAAAATTTTCATTTGTTCACTTTTTGCCGATTTCTTCTTGTATTTGTTATTTACCGTGACAGTAAACGTCAATTCTGCGAAAAATTTTGAAATTTCATTTACTTTATATTGCTGGGTTAGCATTCCACCGAACTTCCACGTGTTGAGTTCTGTCGGTTGTTTCTCAGTACGGTAGAAAAATGACTTGAATCCTCAGGGTTTCATTTTCTTACGTGACCTCTCGCTGAGCCTGACAGATATATGAACTCCCAGAAAATTCACCATTGCGGATAAGAAACTTTCATCAGTACTTTTAAGAGCCGTTGCATAGTCTCAATGTTCCGCATCGCAACATCAGTCCGTCAATATTTGTTGCCGCTAACCGGTATCACCAGAAACTGTTAAATCCATATGTGGATCAACTCTTAAAAGATGAACGATTGTATGAATATTTGCAGCGCGTAAGAACACCCTCACGTATCATCTCTACAACCGTGTCACGAGTGTATGTAGCGAAGGGAGGATATGAAGCAATGCAACCTTCTCGATCGCCCGATACCGATCTCTGTGGATAGTCAGGTGTATTCTTGAATCCCCAAAAATTGGAAGGTGTCCAGCAGAACATTGGGAACGGTATTGCTGCTCTCCCTGAGAAAGAGATCCTATGCGTGTCTCACAGTTTGCTAATGTGAGCACACTTCTCCTCCGAACTCAACGGTGGCTATTTCCAGAATATATTCCTTGTCAATTTTATTTGGCCCACCCCGTATAAAGTTTGTCTACTTGCGATCCAGGTACACTGATGTCGAAAATTATAGCAACAAACGGAAATTTGCAAGGTTGCGTTTAGTTTGCAACAAAATAGTGTAAAGAGGCGATAGTAAAGTAGAAACTATGTAAAGAACACAGAACGTAAACAACTGAAACTTTCATAAAGTAGACAAAAATGATTTTCGTTTTCTCCAACTTAACGGATTTGCACACCCATCCCGACAACTGGTTAATGTGTTCAGCATGGGATGTGATCAGCACTGCCAGCAATGCAGACATGACAATGACAGCATCCTGTGATAGATGTATCAGCCTCATGTTAAGGTAATAACGCTTATTCATCCTGCGGAGCTGCTCGCAAGCCTTGGAGAGCTGTTAATGGATTCTGACGCGATGCAAACTGACTCCCTAGTGCACCCCAGACATGGTCTACGGAATTCAAATCGGAAGAGCGGGCAGGCCACGCCATGCATGTAGTATCTTCTGTTTCCATGAAAACCTCGAGCATTATCCTGCATGAGTACACCACCAGCTGCTCATAAGGTCCCAATACCTCGTACCGATATCTGACATCAGTTAAGCCTTGTACATTCACCCATACAATTTCATGAGCAGGTGTTCGAGTGGTCAACAAAATCCCTGTTCACACCATTAAGGTGTCACGAACAATACTAACAATACGAGACTGAAATAGAAGGGAGAACCGATAGTACCCTCCGCCACACACCGTCAGGTGGCGTGCGGAGTATGGATGCAGATGTAGATGTAGATAAAGGATCCTTGTCGATATCGGTCTCTTTCCACTATGTGTCAGTGCCAAGATCGTGTTGCACTTCCCCTCCAGATACTAATCCGTCGAGAATCACTCTCCAGTCCAAATTGGGACTCATCTGCAAAAAGAACATTAGCCGACTGCGTGACTGTCCGGGTGTCATGTTGACGATTCTATTCTAAACATTTCTTCTTTGAAGACGCATCAAAGATACATATACAGAAGATCTCCGACAATAAAGGCCACCCTGCCGAAGCCTTCGGTATACTGTTTGTATCGATACTACATGTCAGTGGATGCTGGTAGGTCGCATGCCAGTTGCCGTGCAGTACTAAGGCTGTATCGTAGTGCCCTTATGGCTAAATAATGGTCCTCTCTTTTTGATATCAGACGTTGTCGACCCTGCTATGGCCTTCTAGATACTGTGTACAGGTTGGGCGGATTTTAAGGCGGTGAGTTACATTAAATCATCAGGATCATGTCTAGACAAAGGCCATTTATTGGCGAAAGCATGTTAAAAAGGGGTCACATAGCCAAGCCTAGGGAGGCGAGGGTGAGCTAGGGAGTAGAGTTGGGCGAAATATAGTTCGCAAAGCTAATGAAAGTTGATGTCTGCCAATCGGGCAAGTTCGAGTGGCATGCCGGCTGCGAAACTAAGTCCACAGTGTCCCAGCATTGGGAGAAGCGGGAAATCTTCACTGCTACAGGGCGCGCGTCCAAGAGAGAGGGCACCAGTGGCGGGCGGCTGGGTACATCCAACGCCGGCCACACGGCTTCCTCCGCCGTGATTGGTCGACCGAGAAACTCGAGGGGGCGGCAATGGACTTTCCAGAGCGTGGCTTGGTCAGCACGCCTTGGGCACACGGGTAGACACGTGATCAGGGTAGCCTTCCTTGGTGCTGACTTCCTGTCGCCACACCGTGGGACGAGAAAATTTACAGGCAGCCGACACTGCCGGCCGAGGCTTGGCTGTAACAAGAAAAACAAAGTTACCTTTTGAAATCTAATAAAATAATGAAAAAAATATCCTACTGTCTGGATCATCCTTACAACTGTTTAGGTCTATATACATTGTAGCCATATCTGAGAAACAACAGAACGAATCACATTAAGACTTTGGGTCATATCAGTTTGTGACTGCCCTGCTTCCATTATTCTTATGGTCCTCCACTGCAGAGAGTCTGATAGGCGGCTTCTTTGTGCCATGTTGAACTGTCTGTGACTATATACACATCGACTATGGATGTGGGATTACCTGGTAAACACTACCTCGATTTTTTTTATGTTGCTGAGCAACAGTAATACAATAAGTTGTAAATGAACACACCGCCATTTGATTCTATTCTTTTTATTAATGACGAGCCAGGTTTCGTCCTTTTATGCCATTTTCAAGTAACTGAGTTTATGTCATTAACATATATTCCAGGACACCATGCTCAAAACTGGCCATAAATTACGTAAAATATTTGCTCCCCACGAAATACCAGATGCAAATTCATCATCTTGTAAAATGATCGGTAAATAATAGTGGCAGCTCGTTGTATTCAATAAAAAAAGGTTTTTTGAATATGCCAAAGTAAACCTGTTTTCATTAAACATGAGATTTTTTATTATTTTCCTACGATATAGCAAAATAAACCTGGTTTTATTAAGCATGACACCCCTCACGCTATTATACACTCCTGGAAATTGAAATAAGAACACCGTGAATTCATTGTCCCAGGAAGGGGAAACTTAATTGACACATTCCTGGGGTCAGATACATCACATGATCACACTGACAGAACCACAGGCACATAGACACAGGCAACAGAACATGCACAATGTCGGCACTAGTACAGTGTATATCCACCTTTCGCAACATTGCAGGCTGCTATTCTCCCATGGAGACGATCGTAGAGATGCTGGATGTAGTCCTGTGGAACGGCTTGCCATGCCATTTCCACCTGGCGCCTCAGTTGGACCAGCGTTCGTGCTGGACGTGCAGACCACGTGAGACGACGCTTTATCCAGTCCCAAACATGCTCAATGGGGGACAGATCCGGAGATCTTGCTGGCCAGGGTAGTTGACCTACACCTTCTAGAGCACGTTGGGTGGCACGGGATACATGCGGACGTGCATTGTCCTGTTGGAACAGCAAGTTCCCTTGTAGGTCTAGGAATGGTAGAACGATGAGTTCGATGACGGTTTGGATGTACCGTGCACTATTCAGTGTCCCCTCGACGATCACCAGAGGTGTACGGCCAGTGTAGGAGATCGCTCCCCACACCATGATGCCGGGTGTTGGCCATGTGTGCCTCGGTCGTATGCAGTCCTGATTGTGGCGCTCACCTGCACGGCGCAAAACACGCATACGACCATCATTGGCACCAAGGCAGAAGCGACTCTGATCGCCGAAGACGACACGTCTCCATTCGTCCCTCCATTCACGCCCGTCGCGACACCACTGGAGGCGGGCTGCACGATGTTGGGGCGTGAGCGGAAGACGGCCTAACGGTGTACGGAACCGTAGCCCAGCTTCATGGAGACGGTTGCGAATGGTCCTCGCCGATACCCCAGGAGCAACAGTGTCCCTAATTTGCTGGGAAGTGGCGGTGCGGTCCCCTACGGCACTGCGTAGGATCCTACGGTCTTGGCGTGCATCCGTGCGTCGCTGCGGTCCGGTCCCAGGTCGACGGGCACGTGCACCTTCCGCCGACCACTGGCGACAACATCGATGTACTGTGGAGACCTCACGCCCCACGTGTTGAGCAATTCGGCGGTACGTCCACCCGGCCTCCCGCATGCCCACTATACGCCCTCGCTCAAAGTCCGTCATCTGCACATACGGTTTACGTCCACGCTGTCGCGGCATGCTACCAGTGTTAAAGACTGCGATGGAGCTCCGTATGCCACGGCAAACTGGCTGACACTGACGGCGGCGGTGCACAAATTCTGCGCAGCTAGCGCCATTCGACGGCCAACACCGCGGTTCCTGGTATGTCCGCTGTGCCGTGCGTGTGATCATTGCTTGTACAGCCCTCTCGCAGTGTCCGGAGCAAGTATGGTGGGTCTGACACACCGGTGTCAATGTGTTCTTTTTTCCATTTCCAGGAGTGTATAATAATCATTTTAGAAGATGATAATTGGGTCAATTCTAGAGTCCGATTCCACTCGTCGGCTTTTAGCAATGACGTCAGGCAGAGACGCTACATAGAGGCAATCTTTGAAAGCAACTGATCGTATTCGTAGACAAACGATTGTAGCATACGATAAAATTACAAACACAGTTCACTTGATCAATTACTTGGCCACAAATTATACCGACAATAATTAAAGGTAACGATAATAAATGAGAGTAGAAAAAGAGAAGTATACATGACTGAAATAAATTATTATCATGATTTATGCAAATAAGAAAACACAGAGAACCTTTAAATCCAGTACAGTATAGCACATGGTGAAGTCATAATATTATGAATCGGCGTTACTTTTAGTACTAAATGGTAAATCTACCAGGACACGTACACCAGTAACAAAAATTGACAAAAGTAGGATCTAACAAATACTGGAATCGGTAACTGGAACTGACCGATGTAGGTTAATTATAGTTACCGATTCCAACCATTCCACGGTTCGTTATTTAGATCGTTTTAATAACAGTGCGTGCACTAAAGCGTCACAGGTTTTTGGAAAGTGTTACTATCTTCATTATCAGCAAAAACAGAAAAAATTGGAAGCTGTATCCACAGAATTTAATAGTTTTTCGTAGTGTTTCTAAGAAATCTAGAAATCCTACAAAAACATAGTCCACAGATTTGCTGCAAAAATGTTAAAAATTACGAACCATTGAAAAGTTGGAATCGGTAACTAGAATTTACCTTCTATATAGGCCAACTGCAGTTACCGATTCCAGCCATTCGATTATTCATTACTTAGATAGTTTACTCAGCACGTGTGTACACTGAAACGTAGGTCAATGTGATTTCTGCATTTGTAATTGCTCTCTCAACTACAGCAAAAATCTCACTAATATTGGAATCGATATCCAAATTTGACCTATATAGAAGATCAGTTCTAGTTACTGTTTCCAATTTCTGTTATGTACCGCAGTAGTTTTAGTGAGCAACTACAAATGTAGAAATGTTACTACGTTTCAGTGCATACAACTGCAAAAATAATTTATATTTGTGAATCATGGAACGGATGGAATCGGTAACTGGAATTTACCTACATAGGTTAATTCTAGCTATCGATTCCAATGTTCTTTATTTTTTGTGGATAGTCGTTTGTCATGTACTGGCTTTCTTTTAGGATTAAGTGTCTCGGTTGCTCCACATTTTGTGCTACTGTTTCGTATTTGTTGTTATTCATTTAATATTCCCGTCCTTCTGATACATTTTAGTTTCTCGAAGCCCAGAACCGCCACTTCACTGCATTTCTCCCGTTACATTCAATAATTAATATAAAATTAACGCTATTTTATAATATTGTGACTTCACCATGCGCTTCGCTGTAATGAAGGTTTAAGGTTCTCTGTGGTTTTCTAGTCGCATAAATTACCAGAACACTTCTCAGCAGACATAAAAATTTGTTACTATTTCTTGTTCTTAATTATTTTCCTTATCTTCAGTTCCTTTCGATATAATTCATCACTAAAAAGGTAACTGCGTGACTGTGATTCAAATTTTATCTTATGCTACATTCGTTTGATTACGAGTATAATGCGTTGGGTTCATAGATTGCCTATACGTTGCGTCTTTGCTTTAGGTATGACGTCATTGCTCAAAGAAGACGGGTGAAATCGCACAGTAGAATTTATCCGATGAGTTCACGTCTGGCATTTCGTGGGGAGCGATAATTTTCCTTAATTTATGTCGAGTTTTGAGCTTGATGTCCTACATGTTAATGACGTAAATTCAATTACTTGAAAATAGCATAACAGGTCGAAACCTGGGTCCAAATTTAATAAACAACAATATAGTCAAATGACAGTGTGTTCATTTAAAACTATCCACGTTGTAGGTGCCCCGACGTCCTCGTTGACACATTTGTCCGCTAACCAGTGTGCCATCTTCGGTGCAGAACACGACTGTAGGGACATCTTTTAACATTTTGAATGAGTATCCCGCGAATAAAACACAAGAAGGGGAAATAGCTGTTTGTTGCTTTAACTTTGGACACCAGTGTATTAGGGGCGATAAAACAATATCAGTTTGAGGGCGTTGCTGCAGCATATTTGCAACGTAGTCTGCCTCGGATCCTACCTTACACTGATGAACCAAAGCTTTATAACCATCTGCTTAATAAACAGTTTGTCCGTCTTTGGATCGAAATACATTACTGATTGTACGCATTAGTGATCCGACAGTTTGTTGGTAGTTTTATGGAGGTATGTGGCATTATATGTCTACGCACAGGTCATAACGGGACGCTTATTTGCGTGCGTGGTGATTGCGCTCGATAGCGACACAGATGGGTTCTAAAGGATTTACGTCAGGAATACTCCTCAACGGTTCTGGCTCCGAGACACGGACAGTTATTCTTATGAAAGATGAGACTGCCGTCGAGGAAGATATCAAACCTGAAGGGATGTTGATGGTTAGCAGATGTCTGCGTGTCTTCGATAACCGCCTCAGTTTCCATTTAAGAGCAAGAGAAAGTCTGCAATAGCATAATAATGTTCTCATCAGCGTGCGAATGTGGCGCGCTGCACATTTCGAGCCGCCGTTCACGTCGATGACGGCATTTGTGGAGACGACCATCGACCTAGTGTAGCAAAAATGTAATTCAACCGAAGAGGTGACACGTTTTCATTGGTCAACAATCCCGATAGTCTCGTGCCCATTGCAATCGCAATTTACGATGCCGTTTGTTCAACATGTGAATACGTAGCGGTGGTCGGCGGCGGAGCTCCATGTTCAACAACGTTGCATTGTGCTCTTTCGGCAGAGATGCCACAGATCACCATCTATCCTACTTTACAGAGAAGTCAATCCTTCGAACCTCACGTTCTGTGAAGATTCGTAGCCGTCCAACCACTCAGCACCTAGCGATAGTTTTACTGTGCTTCTACCTCTTTCCGTAGATGGTCACGACAGTAGCTCGTGAACATTCGACCAGCTCCGTTTCTTTCGAGCTACGTGTTCACAGGCTCTGCCTGATAATAATCTTCCATTTGTCATAGTCGCTTATCTCAATGGATTTCGCAGTTTGCAGACCACATCTTTGCTAGATTTACCCCGTCCATGTCTGTTCTGATTACAACCATTTGTTACCGCGTCACGTACCCAAAACGCCACCAGGTGGCATCCAACGTCGTGGTGGGTAGCGTTTATAATGTTTTGACTTATGTATATACAGAAGCATCGAAATGTTGGCACCGGATCAGTGTGGCATTCGTGTCTTACCGAGGTACGTGCGGTGAATGCGGAAACGTTAGCTATGCCGACGTTATTTCAGATACGTCGAAACGTGCCCAAAGTTCAGTTACTCTTTTCTTTTCCGCCTAAGGACAAGCACCCCTTGACATACATCGCAGAATGAAGGATATATATGGAGTAGCACGTCTGACAAAAACACCGTTGTAAGGTGCGCTAAGTTCCTTGCTATTACAATTATACAGGGTGGTCGGAAATTCCCGTTACAGACATCTAGGACATGTCTAGGGTAGTGAGTACATAACATTCTGAATAGGAACCCATGTCCGGAAACGTTCTACGACAGTTTCAATTCAGATGATTATCTCATCCACACCCACGTGAGGACTGTACTTAGGCGTGACCCAGAACAATTGTTTCAATCCATCTGAAAAGAATACTGACTCGTTCCGTTATTACTTACGCATTTGCATTACAACTTACGCCCTCTGCTTTACATTAGTCGACAGCAACAAGAACCCAGCATCTACGCCACCATCCACAATGTACCGATGCATTACAACAGCTGTCGATGTGGCAACCACCAACGTCGTTAGACGCATTGTACCTCCGAAGCATGTTCTGGTACACTCTCTCCATCCCACCTGGTGTCTCTTCAGTGTCTTGTGCAGCGGCCAGAACTCGTGCCAGCAGATCTTCCTCTGTCTCTACAGGTGTCTCATAAATTAGGCTCTTCATACGACTCCACAAGAAGTAGTCCACAGGGGTTAAATCCGCCTATCGTGGCGGCCACGCGGTTGGACCAGCACAGCCTATCCATCTTTCACCATACCAACTGCTGAGATGTCTCCGGACAGCCAGTGAAAAGTTAGGTGGTTCTACATCATGCTGAAACCACATTTCCTGACGGACATTCAATGGCACAGCTTCCAAGAACGGGTCCGTCACGTGTCGTACGAAGACTAAATGTAGACCCGTGGGCTTGGATGGGAGCAGAAGTTACTCTTGCCCTAAGCAGACTTTGACGAGGTATGCATCTAAATTGAAACTGTCGTAGAACGGAAACGATACGTTCCTATTCAAAGTTTTATGTGCTTACTCCCCTCTACATGTCCTAGAATTGTAATGGGAATTTCCGACCACGCTACACATTAATACTTCAGCTGCTGACAGGCGTTGATAAATGTCAACGGGGGCGGGTGAAAATGAGTGGCCCGACCGGGACTCGAACCAGGGATCTCCTGCTTACATGGCAGACGCTCTATCAATCGGAGCCACCAACAGAGTATAGTGTGCCTTCAGGGACTGTCTCGCCCACTCCTCCCGCGATACCCACATTCTCATCATATATGTCCACACACAACATTCGTAGTGTCCCTGCCCAACACACTCATTACTCGTGGAAGACATTCTTACCAAGTCCCGAAAGAGTTCGGGTAATATGTGTGCATTCGCACAGAGGAGGAACGTAAGAACGTTTTCCACGATTAATGTAGTGTGTGGAGATACATGGTGAGAATGTGGGTATCGCGGGAGGCGTGCTCGAGATATTCCCTGCAGTCTCAATATCCTCTGTGCCCTCGGTGGCTCAGATGGATAGAGCGACTGCCATGTAAGCAGGAGGTCCCGGAATCGAGTCCCGGTCGGGGCACGCATTTTCATCTGTCCCCATGGATATATATCAACACCCGTCAGCAACTGAAGGTATTAATATAACTCTCTAATTTCCTTCTAAAAGGCTGAAGGTCATGTCCGAAGGAACAGACACCATATCCATATAAGTATCAAGTTCCTTTGCTGGTCGCGATTCGACACAAGACGTTATGGATTTCTTCATGCAGCAGGACACATTTCCTTCAACATGGTGAATCAGTGGGATGACTGCCTGATGGGTCACGGCGACTTTTCCAGACTGGTGTATCGATTCTCAGTACGGCCTATGAATGGAAACTTTTTAATCACTCTCGTTAGAATCCGTCGCCTCTAAGTCACATTACAGTCTTCTTCGATGGAGCAGAGAATTAAACTGTAAATGTAGGAGACTGTATACACTTGCACGTCACCTTAGCGTCACCGTACGATGTGTTCTTCATCGTTGGTAGTGAGATAGGAAGGAGGAAGGTTGTACACTATCCGTTGTTATTCTATCTTGTAACTTTCCACTTCTTTCTTACGACAATGGCATAAGTGATAACCATCATAAAAATACTGAAAAAACCTACGAGACGATATTACTCCACTAGTCGACAGCCGAGTGTAGAATGTGGTAGGAAAGAGAAATGTTAAGGCTAAAACTATACGTGGTCAGTGCCAGTGAAATAAAATGGGAAGAAAATTTAGATATCTGGTCAGAGCAGTACAAGGCAATAGCAGCTGCGTGAGAAGATGCCACAACGGGTATAAAATTCGGTATGAATGGGGAAGGTAACACAAAGAGTGAGTTGCTGTCAACCGTTTAGCGATAAGACTATTCTCGTCCGTGTTGAAGTCTAATCAATGCCAACAGCTTTATTTTAGGTTTTGCGAGCTGTCTAGGCAAATTTTCCATAAGATGTTCTTCGCAGCTTTTTTCCTGAGGGCATTCTCAATACGGCTTTTTAAAATTATAATGTTGTGGTGAAATTTTGGTAATGGAACGTAAGAAAATGGAAGAGACAAATGACGAAAAAGAACTATCATTTACACAGTTCTAAATGACTGTGACCCGAAGTAAAGGTGAACTGGGTGTGCCTACCCTAAAGCAGCTTAATACACTGTTGAGCGGTAGGGCTGTGCCAAATAGCAAGAAAGCAGCATTCTATGTTGAAAACATGCATAATCTTTTATGTAAGTAAAAGTAAACCACCTTTTGAAGCCAGTAAAATAACATTGAAAAACAAGAAATTAAGCAACTTGTCGAATACTAACGAGGAAATGAGGTTATCAATTGACGTCAGCAAAAGCTCTTTTGTGCAGTTGAGGAACTAGGCAATTTCTCAGATATTAACAGGTACCTAAAGTAAGACAGGCGATATTAACAGGTACCTAAAGTAAGACATGCTGCATATTACTTATCAAAACCTTAACATTAAAAAATTTTACACCTGGCTTTTAAATATAAAATCTTAAACGATTGCAGCAGACTTGCTTACGCACAAACGACGCGTCACGTCCGTTGGTGACATAAGTGAGAACCAGGAGAAGATATACAGATACGATTCAGCACCGCGACCGGTGGGCTAACCCAACAGACAGGGTGGGCGGTGGAAACTAGCCAGCCAACGGTGTGCATGTGGATGGGCCAGGTCCCTTACAACGTGTTCTAAAACAGACTAACTTAATCTTAGAAAACTAGTAACAGTACACTGCTTTAGAATGGGCGGCACATATTTAATTAAAATATCCATTTAAGAGCCAAATATAACTTAATAAAAAACCAGCATCTGAACATTCAGCGATTCAACAAAGCACTTAACAGCCAGGTAGTACACTTATTACAGTAATGATAAATCTAATAAAGCTTACATGTCACCCAAAGTTAAATGATAAACAGCTACTTCTACTAATTATGCAGCTGTAACGGTCATTAAACGCTATTTGGAGATTGAAGAAAATTCAAATTCGTTGACTTCTAATATGTTTTGCAGTAAGACATTGGCTAAGAAACCGAATCACAGACATCAAACTTCGTTTACCAGCCTACCCGTAACAACTATAGTGGAAAACTAGATTCTTATACTAGCAGAATTTACCATAGAAAATCTCAGAGTGGGTCAACTAACAACCCCACCAAAATATTTTACAAGTACGTAACTACAATTATTACACTGATATGGTACTCTGATTAAATTAGAGAAACCCCACTAAAATGTTTTGCAAATGCTAAACTAAAATGAGCACAGTGGTTACACTTCGCTGTATTTAAAAGGAAGAACAACACACATTTCAGCACTCAACATGGTCCACAGTAAGCCACTCGAAATGTGACCAATTTAAACAGGCAGTTCTGATTATCGTAACTCCACTAACTCTGTAACACAGACCATGTAACTTCCACACTTTTCAGAAAAATCTGCGACTATCGTCTCTAATGAAACAGAGTTGCTGCCATGGAGGTAAACTTCAGTTCTTTCGGTGTGAACCCTCATAAACACCAAACGCAGCAGACATTGTCGGAAGAAGAAACTATTCGCAAAACTATGGCTTTAAAAACACAAGGCACAGAAGCCACAGAAAGGATCTTACCAAAATAAATGACGAATCGATAGCGAAGTGGCACTCAAAACATCCACACGCTCTGCACAGGCAAATTTCCAATGTCCCATCGCCACCATAGCCAACCCAAAACACAAACTTCGCGGGAGGATGTCTGTGCTCTGCAAAAGCCGCTTACTGTCGGCTGCAAACCGCGGTGGTAAATCGGCCACCCGTTCCACAAGTGACCCTTCTAATACGGCCCGCAAATTATGACTGTCCTTCTTCGTGCCGGTCAAAACTCTCAGCGCGGAGAACAACCATAAGATCGTGCCCCACTACAGCGATCCAGCGGTCGACTGATTGATGCGAGCTGGCACGGCACAACACGAACACAATTAGAATTATATATTAATATCTTCAGCGGTTGACGGGCGTTGATATATATCAACAAGTTGTTGTTGTTGTGGTCTTCAGTCCTGAGACTGGTTTGATGCAGCTCTCCATGCCACTCTATCCTGTGCAAGCCTCTTCATCTCCCAGCAACCTACATCCTTCTGAATCTGACAGTGTATTCATCTCTTGGTCTCCCTCTACGATTTTTACCCTCCACGCTGCCCTCCAATACTAAATTGGTGATCCCTTGATGCCTCAGAACATGTCCTACCAACCAATCCCTTCTTCTCGTCAAGTTGTGCCACAAACTACTCTTCTCCCCAATCCTATTCAATACCTCCTCATTAGTTATGTGATCTACCCATTTAATCTTCAGCATTCTTCTGTAGCACCACATTTCGAAAGCTTCTATTCTCTTCTTGTCCAAACTATTTAACGTCCATGTTTCACTTCCATACAAGGCTACACTACATAGAAATACTTTCAGAAATTACTTCCTGACACTTAAATCTATACTCAATGTTAACAAATTTCTCTTCTTCAGAAATGCTTTTCTTGCCATTGCCAGTCTACATTTTATATCCTCTCTACTTCGACCATCATCAGTTATTTTGCTCCCCAAATAGCAAAACTCCTTTACTACTTTAAGTGTCTCATTTTCTAATCTAATTCCCTCACCATCACCCGACTTAATTTAACTATATTCCATTATCCTCGTTTTGCTTTTGTTGATGTTCTCCTTTCGAAACACTGTCCATTCCGTTCAACTACTCTTCCAAGTCCTTTGCTGTCTCTGACAGAATTACAATGTCATCGGCGAACCTCAAAGTTTTTATTTCTTCTCCCTGGAATTTAGTACCTACACCGAATTTTTCTTTTGTTTCCTTTACTGCTTGCTCAACATACAGAGTGAATAACATCGGGGTGAGGCTACAAACCTGTCTCACTCCCTTCTCAACCACTGCCTTCCTTTCATGTCCCTCGACTCTTATGACTGCCATCTGGTTTCTGTACAGATTGTAAATAGCCTTTCGCTCTCTGTATTTTACCCCTTGCCACCTGTAGAATTTGAAAGAGAGTATTCCAGTCTACATTGTCAAAAGCTTTCTCTAAGTCTACAAATGCTAGAAACGTAGGTTTGCCTTTCCTTAATCTTTCTTCTAAGATAAGTCGTAAGGTCAGTATTGCCTCACGTGTTCCAGTATTTCTACGGAATCCAAACTGATCTTCCCCGAGGTCGGCTTCTACTAGTTTTTCCATTCGTCTGTAAAGAATTCGTGTTAATATTTTGCAGCTGTGGCTTATTAGACTGATAGTTCGGTAATTTTCACATTTGTCAATACCTGCTTTCTTTGGGATTGGAATTATTATGTTCTTCTTGAAGTCTGAGGGTATTTCACCTGTTTCATACATCTTGCTCACCAGATGGTAGAGTTGTGTCAGGACTGGCTCTCCCAAGGCCGTCAGTAGTTCTAATGGAATGTTGTCTACTCCCGGGGCCTTGTTTCGACTCAGGACTTTCAGTTCTCTGTCAAACTCTTTACGCAGTATCGCATCTTCCATCTCATCCTCATCCACATCCTCCTCCATTTCCATAATATTGTCCTGAAGTTCATCGCCCATAGACCTTCTATATACTCCTTCCACCTTTCTGCTTTCCTTTCTTTGCTTAGAACTGGGTTTCCATCTGAGCTCTTGATGTTCATACAAGTGGTTCTCTGATCTCCAAAGGTTTCTTAATTTTCTTGTAGGCAGTATCCATCTTACCCCTTGTGAGATAAGCCTCTACATCCTTACATTTGTCCTCTAGCCATCACTGCTTAGCCATTTGGCACTTCCTGTCGATCTCATTTTTGAGACGCTTGTATTCCTATTTTGCCTGCTTCATTTACTGCATTTTTATACTTTCTCCTTTCATCAGTTATATTTAATATTTCTTCTGTTACCCAAGGATTTCTACAAGCCCTCGTCTTTTTACCTACTTGATCCTCCGCTGCCTTCACTACTTCATCCCTCAAAGCTACCCATTCTTCTTCTACTGTATTTCTTTCCCCCATTACTGTCAATTGTTCCCTTATGCTCTTCCTGAAACTCTGTACAACCTCTTGTTCTTTCAGTTTACCCAGGTCCCATCTCCTTAAATTCCCACCTTTTTGCAGTTTCTTCAGTTTTAATCTACAGGTCATAACCAATGGCAGTTGAAAATGTGTACCTCGACCGGGACTCGAACCCGGGATCTCTTGCTTACATGGTAGCCGCTGTATCCATCTGAGCCACCGAAGGCACAGAGGATAGTGCGACTGCAGGGACTATCTCGCGCACGCCTCACGCGAGACCCATCTTCTCATCTTATATGTCCACACACTACTTTTGTACTGTCCCTACCCTACCCAACAAACTCATTACTCGTGGAAGACGAGTTCAGGTAATATGTGTGCATCCGCAGGAGCTCTCGCAGACTTCACACCGTTTTTGAAAACGTTCTATCAGATATTCGTGGCCTTGCGATGGTGTATCAATCAAACTGTCTTTGTTTCGGGGATCGAACAACACCAATGTTTAAATTAGAATAATCATCAGCAGTAGCGGCCGAAGACTTCCCTCATTCTGACAACGCCCTTGTCAAAGAGGGCGAAGGAGCAGACTGAAATTCAGGATACTCACTTGTTTTTGGGGCAGAAATTGCCCCTAAAAAGTGGAAGGATCAGCTACGATCAACAATATGAGGATGCAGAAGGCAATGGGAACCACTACATAACGTATATTCAAAGAACATGGAGCCAGTGATATCTTCATCGGTAAACTGACTAGTTTCCCATTCGAATCCCCGGAAGGAGACTACAAAGGGGAGCGACTACGAGAAAAACATCGAATAATCAACGAAAGGTTAACGTTCTGCTTACCGATCTGTGGAATGTTGAAAGTTATAACGTGGTAGAGGAGCTAGAAAATCAGAAAAGAGAAATGCTAATACTCAGTCTACATAAAGTAGGGGTCAGTGAAGTGAACTGAAAATAAGGCATGGATTTCTGGTCAGATGAGTATAGGGTAATACAACAGCAGCAGAAAACTGTGTAACAGGAGTATGTTTCATTATGAACAGGAAGATATGGCGGAGAGTCAGTTACTATGAAAGAAAGTGATAGAGCTGTTCTCATCAAAATCGACAGGAAGCTGGCACTTACAACAATAATTCAGGTATACATGCCGACGCCCCAAGCAGAAGAGGAAGATATAGAGAAAGTATATGTGGATATAAAGAGAAGAATGTAAAGAGAGTTGAAAATCTAGTTTTCATGGGAGATTCGAAATTGGTTGTAGGGGAACTAGCATAAAAATGGCTTAAGGGGGAATATGGACTTTGTAGTAGGAACGATATGGGAGAAAGACTAATAGAATTCTGCAGTAAATATCAGTTAGTAATAGCGAATATCCTTTGAGGGATCTCAATAGGAAGAGGCACTAGGAGTACGAGAAGATTCCACTTACATTACATCACGGTGAGGCAGAGATTTCGAAATCAGATGTTTGATTGTAATGGATACTCCGGAACAGATATAAACTCGGAACTCAGTTATGATGACGAGCAGGCTGAAATTTAAGAGACTAGCCAGGAAGAATAAATGCACAGTGAAGTGGGGTACTGAAATTCTTAGAAATGAAGAGATAAGTTTGAATTTCTCTGCGGCTACAGATAACGAATAGCTCAGCAGGCAGTTCAGTTGAAGAGAAATGGACGTCTCTAGAAAGAACAACCACAGTGGTTGGAAGGAAAAACCTATGCACAAGGATGATAACTGTGGGGATACAATAAGTAACAGGAGAAGTGCTTCAATTGGAAGAGGCAAGTACGGGAATCTTCAAGGAAATTCAAGAACATAAAAATACAAGTCACTTAGCAATGAGATAAGCAGGAAGTACAGGAAAGCTAAGATGAAACGGCTGCATGAAAAATGTGAAGGAATCGAAAAAGAAATGATTGGAGTGACTCAGCATATAGAAAAGTGAAAACATCTGGTTGTGAAAGAGCGGATAGATGGAAAGTGTACATTGAAGGCCTGTATGAAGCGGAAGACTTGTCTGATGTGATAGAAGAAGAATCATTCGATAGGGAAGGGATACTGTGTTAGAATCAGGATTTGAAAGAGGTTTCCAAGATTTAAAATGAGATAAGGCAGAAGCGACAGTTAACGATCATTCGGAAATACTAAAACCGTTTGGTGAAGTGGCTGCGAAACGACTATCCACACTGGTGTGTAGAATGTATATGAGTATGGCTAAAAACCGTCTATCTTCAGGAAAAGCGGCATCCACACAATTCCCGAAGATCGCAAGAACCGACAAGTGCCAGAAATATCTGATCATTAGCTTAACAACACATGCATCCAAGTTGCTGACAAGAATAATAAAAATAGGGATGAAAAGAAAATTGTTAGATGGTGATCAATTTGGCTTTACGAAGGTAAAGGTAGGAGAGAGGTAGTTCTCACCTTACGGCTGATATCGGAAACACGCGTGAAGAAAAATTAAGACACATTCGTAGAATTGGTCGACCTGGAAAAACCATTCGATAGTGTCAAATACAGGGATGGTTCCTTTGAAAGGGCGCGGCCGACTTTCTTCCCCGTCCTTCCCTAATCCGACGAGACCGATGACTTCGCTGTTTGGCCTCTTCCCCCAAACAACCCAACCCGCTGCTATCCTGAGTGAAAGTAAAGAAGAATTACAGGATCTACTGAAGGAAATGAACAGTCTAATGACTTCAGAGTATGGGTTAAGAGTAAACTGAGCGAAGACGAAAGTAATGAGAAGTAGCACGAATGAAAATACAGAGAAACTATGTATAAGAGTTGGCGATCAGGAAGTAGAAGAATCAGAGTACTTAGGCAAAAAAAAAAAAGAACCCCTAACGGTCGACGCGAGCAGCCCACTAGTACTGCCGGAAAGGGAATTCCTGGCCAAGAGAAACCTCTAGTATCAACCATAAGCCCAAATTTGTGGAATAAATTTCTGAGAATGTACGTTTGGAGCACACGACTGAATGATAGTGAAATATGGACTATGGGAAACTAGAAGAGAACCGAAGAATTTTAGATGTGGTACTACAGAAGAATGCTGAAAATTAGTTGTGATAAGGTAAGGAATGAGGAGGTTCTCTCAGAATCCTGAAGGAAAAGAATATACGGAACACACTGACAGAATAGACAGGGTGACTGAACATCTTTTAAAGCATCGGGGAGTAACTTCCATGGTATTAGAAAGATTTGCTCAGGGTGAACACTGTAGAGGTAGACAGAGATTGGACTACATGCAGCAAACAATTTATGATATAGGCTGCAATTGCTACTCGACATTGAAAGTTTGGTACAGCAGACGAATTCGTGGCGGGCAGCATCAAACTACTGAGAAGACTGATGGAATGTCATCGCGACTGTTAACAATCAACCTACGGATCCATTTTACTGTGGTTTCAATACTCTTATTAGCCGTTTTGTGTAACTGTATTTACATCCGGCCACCAAATTTATCCTTTGGATTGCTAAACGTGTTCTTTCAGCACAAGGATTCTTCCATTGCTTCTTGGTTCAATGACAAATTTAAGGGTGAAGAATGAACAGACTGCCATTTATTTCCTGTAATATTTGTTTATTAAGAGAATTATCATTATTATTGTTTCTTCTTACACTGACTAGGTACACCTTTCTACACAGTATGCAGAGTGCTATTACGCAATGGTACTACAGTTTTATCAGAGTATTAAATTACATGCTACAGAATGAAATGTTTCAAAACTGTCTCGAACGAATACAAACAATAGTAAAGTGCAGGTGTTGCAGTTACATACCATGAGGAGAATTTGTGCTGTTGCAGAAGGAAGAGACCTTGAGGCATTAAATACGTTACCAATTAAATATGAATCGCAACACAAAGAAAAATGGTCACAAATTACAGTAGGCTAAGATAGAAAACATTAAAACTAACTTGCAGCAAAATACAGGGTGTTTAAAAAATGACCGGTATATTTGGAACGGCAATAAAAACTAAACGAGCAGCGATAGAAATATACCTTTTGTTGCAATATGCTTGGGACAACAGTACATTTTAAGGCGGACAAACTTTAGAAATTACAGCGTTACAATTTTCAACAACAGATGGCGCTGCAAGTGATGTGAAAGATATAGAAGACAACGCAGTCTGTGGGTGCGCCATCCTGTACGTAGTCTTTCTGCTGTAAGCGTGTGCTGTTCACAACGTGCAAGTATGCTGTGGACAACATGGTTTATTCCTCAGAACAGAGGATTTTTCTGGTGTTGGAATTCCACCGCCTAGAACGCAGTGTTGTTGCAACAAGACGAAGCTTTGAACGGAGGTTTAATGTAACCAAAGGACCGAAAAGCGATACAATAAAGGATCTGTTTAATAAATTTCAACGGACTGGGAACGTGACGGATGAACGTGCTGGAAACGTAGGGCGACCGCGTACGGCAACCACAGAGGGCAACGCGCAGCAGATGATCCAACAGCGGCCTCGGGTTTCCGTTCGCCGTGTTGCAGCTGCGGTCCAAATGACGCCAACGTCCACGTATCGTCTCATGCGCCAGAGTTTACACCTCTATCCATACAAAATTCAAACACGACAACCCCTCAGCGCCGCTATCATTGCTGCACTTGCTGCACGAGAGACATTCGCTAACGATATAGTGCACAGGATTGATGATGGCGATATGCATGTGGGCAGCATTTGGTTTACTGACGAAGCTTATTTTTACCTGGACGGCTTCGTCAATAAACGGAACTGGCGCATATGGGGAACCGAAAAGCCTCATGTTGCAGTCCCATCGTCCCTGCATCCTCAAAAAGTACTGGTCTGGGCCGCCATTTCTTCCAAAGGAATCATTGGCCCATTTTTCAGATCCGAAACGATTACTGCATCACGCTGTCTGGACATTATTCGTGAATTTGTGGCGGTACAAACTGCCTTAGACGACACTGCGAACACCTCGTGGTTTATGCAAGATGGTGCCCGGCCACATCGCACGGCCGACGTCTTTAATTTTCTGAATGAATATTTCGATGATCGTGTGATTGCTTTGGGCTATCCGAAACATACAGGAGGCGGCGTGGATTGGCCTCCCTATTCGCCAGACATGAACCCCTGTGACTTCTCTCTGTGGGGACACTTGAAAGACCAGGTGTACCGCCAGAATCCAGAAACAATTGAACAGCTGAAGCAGTACATCTCATCTGCATGTGAAGCCATTCCGCCAGACACGTTATCAAAGGTTTCGGGTAATTTCATTCAGAGACTACGCCATATTATTGCTACGCATGGTGGATATGTGGAAAATATCGTAGTATAGAGTTTCCCAGACCGCAGCGTCATCTGTTGTTGACGATTGTAACTACTGTAATTTCGAAAGTTTGTCTGCCTGAAAATGTACTGTTGACCCAAGCATATTGCAACAAACGGTGTATTTCTATCGCTGCTCGTTTAGTTTGTATTGCCGTTTCAAATATACCGGTCATTTTTGAAACACCCTGTAACTGTAATTGTGATTGTAATTTACCTTTTCTTTCAAAAGTAATTTGTAGTACAAGACGTACGGTATGGTATACGAGAAGCGAACAATTACAGTGTGCTTTATTGAGACGATATCAAGACAGAAACGATGTCGATGACACCATGATTATCGGAAACATACTGTAAAATAGACCTACAGTTTAACAATAGAATTCATAAATGACATGCATAAGTTTCACTGACGAACAACGTACTCCTTTCATTTCATTATATGCAATTCATAGTTTTCATACGTACGCCATACACATTCAGTTCATTCATAAAATGTGTTATTATACAGTCTAGAAAATTTTATATTTACTGTATTTTAGTTTTGTGTTTCTTTTTAAGCTTAAGTGAT
The DNA here is from genome assembly GCF_023897955.1 of Schistocerca gregaria. Taxonomy (NCBI): domain Eukaryota; kingdom Metazoa; phylum Arthropoda; class Insecta; order Orthoptera; family Acrididae; genus Schistocerca; species Schistocerca gregaria. The sequence continues at coordinate 428,844,661 of NC_064926.1, forward strand.
ATTTTGCAGTATTATCTCTATGCTACAATCAGTTCCTTTATACTGTAAAAGAATTTTTCTAGAACGTAATATTTCAATGGTACTTTCCATGTTTCTGTATCTTACTTTGACTTTATGCTCAGTGATATTTGATTATTCAGCCTTTTCTGTATCACGAATGCTGCCTCACAATCACATACTGACCATTCGGTACTGTGTTAAGAGAAGTGACGTTGTGTTGACGTCCCCTCTATACTAAATACTCAACTACCTGAAGTTGAAGTCATTTTCCACTGCATTAACACTGCAGTAGAAACAAGAAACAAGTCCAACATAGAACTGACGGGAGCAATTTTAAGACTTACAATGTGCTTGACACACCATAACTGATGATCACTCAATTGAACGTTTTCTCCCCAATGACATGACCAGCTGCTCCGTGCATTAGTCAGTTTCAGTAGTGTGCTTTTGAAAGGTAGAAAGATTTTACCTAGTGATGAACTGATAAGATGAAAATCGCGTAATAATAAGGAAATGCAATTTGATTCTTTTTTGCTTAGTGTATCCTACGCGTAGCAAATATAGACAATTCAGGAAACTTTCTGGGGATTCAGCCATGTGGCATGGTCCAAATGTTAAAATTCTTTGTTAATCTTCAGGTGTCGATATGACTGACGCTTTGACACTGAGTGTCGACTTAGTCATCAGACAACCCAACAGACGGCAACAAGTCATCTTGCCATAGAAAATCACAGAATTTGGGTGAAAGTTCTAGATATATTCCAGAGTTATGCCTGTTTACGTATCACCAGCTGAGTAAACCAGCGTTAGCCAGGTATGTAAGTATTCCAGAATTCTATCTGCCAACCTCCTCCTACTTCTTCTCCTTCTCCAATCCTCCTCTCTGTCCACCCCGTCCACCCGTTCTCTCTGCCTGCTTCCTGTATCCCCACTTTCTGCCCTTCTCCTCCTGACTCTATCTCTCTGTACGTTGAGAGTTGGCAATACTCTCTTAGGATGTAAAGGTTGGCGACAGCGCGCATACACAAGCTCTGGAATCTAAGATATTGTTGTCGCGCCTCGCAGCGCACGGATTGAGTAGTAGCAATTTGGAGGCCAGTGTAGGAGCCCGCCTGCTCTGGTGCGCACGTGTGTTGGGCGAGGGGCCGTCGCCTAGCTGCCGTACTGCCGTGTCCGTCAGCAGCGACACAGGATTTGGTATTGACTTGATATTTTTTTATAATTTGCAGCGCGCTTATTAATTTAAAGAAAAGGGTTTGTGCATGTGCGTAGCAGCAGACGGTAATTTTGATAATGACGGGAGTTGAATTTTTAAGGGAAACCGTTGTTAGAATAAGTGTTGATTTTGGTCATTGATTTCTTTTGTAATTGTCAGGGAATTGTTTCACTATGTATTCAATTCAGAAGTATTTCAGTCTGTCTCAAGAATTTGATTAATTTGTAATACTGCTTTAATGCCACTGGAGGCAGATTTACATACGACGCGATTGTTCAAAGAGCTTCTAGCGTTTGGTTAATTGAATGAGAAAGAATTGCTTTCAGAATAGAGTTTTTTTTTGTTTGGGTTATCATTTATCGAGTTTAGATTTGACCAAACCCTTTCTCTTGAATTATATGTAGTTGTAGTAAGCAGCAGCAACCGCAGCAACAGCAGGAGCCGCCATACAGAACATGCATTGCACTCAACATGAACAATAGGTTTTTTTACGTTTTTGTTAAATAATGGAATGCAGCAGATCAAGCAGTGGCAGCAGAAAGACCAAGTAAGTTATTTGTTGCGCACAGGACCAATAAAAAATAAATAAAATTTTGACGATCTCTGTAATAGTGAAGTTAACAAGAGTAGAAGCATGAGATGTTCAGTAGAAAACACAAGAAGAAAGAGCTCGCGACTTTCAACATGTTACTGCTATCTCTCTCCTGTCCAACCACTCCATCCCTTCTGTCCATCTGATGCCACTTCTCTCTGGTCATGACCTCCTGCCCCTTCTAATTCACCTCCTCCTCACATCTCTCTTTCTACCCTAGTATCACTCTGTCCCTCTTTCCCCTTCTGTCTACTCATCTCCTCTATCCTTCACGGTCTGTCCGTCTCCTAAATTTTCCTTTCTGCGACCATCTCCTCCTCCTCAATGTATGCATCCATCTCCTCCATCTGCCCTCTATGCCATCGCCTCTACCCACTTCTCCCATCAAATGATCACCCCTACCCTATCAAGTGGCTGGTGGTTCTTACCCCTATAGTACTTCTTTCCATATCGCAACTAATATGTGTACCAAATATGACTGACATCGCTCCAGGGTATTAGGATGATTTTTTTTTGCCCCTGGATCTGCTCATGTCAAATATATTTCACTTATGACTGTAGTTTGCATAGATATTTGCACCTGTATCTCTAGAGAATTTATCACAGCAGTTTCCTTTCCTGGAGCACAATACTTATCACGTCACATCTCTTGAACTATTAGCTGTGCAATAATACAATTTTGCAGGTACATTCAGTAGAATTCCTATCTAATGGAGTGTGCGAAATGTGTTGTGAATAGAGTTACAAGTAATAAACTGGAACATCATACATGATGACGCATTTTTTTACGCATCTCAGTGGTTGGCGTCGTATGTCTTCAACTAGGTGTCGTACAGTGATATATTTTTGTAGGAACATTAAGCAGCATATTTGGATACTGTCTGCGAAATGAATTGCGAACAGAGTCGATAGCCGAGAACTAATACATTTAAACGTTATGCATTATGCAGCTGTCAGCATCTCGTGGTCGTGCGGTAGCGTTCTCGCTTCCCACGCCAGGGTTCCTATGTTCGATTCCCGGCGGGGTCAGGGATTTTCTCTGCCTCGTGATGGCTGGGTGTTGTGTGATGTCCTTAGGTTAGTTAGGTTTAAATAGTTCTAAGTTCTAGGGGACTGATGACCATAGATGTTAAGTCCCATAGTGCTCAGAGCCATTTGAACCATTATGGAGCTGGTTTTCCATGAACCTCAATGTTTATGACGTCATCTCTTCTGAACAACGTGCCGCGAAGTGACCTTAATTTTGATGATACATTCAGTAATATTCAGTGGTTCAAATGGCTCTGAGCACTATGGGACTTAACATCTGTGGTCATCAGTCCCCTAGAACTTAGAACTACATAATCCTAACTAACCTAAGGACATCACACACATCCATGCCCGAGGCAGGATTCGAACCAGCGACCGTAGGGGTCACGTGGTTCCAGACTGAAGCGCCTAGAACCGCACGGCCACGCCGTCCGGCAATACTGTCTGAAAAATGTGTAGTGAAGTAAAGAAGTAATAAATTAAAACGTAATATTTCATGCGGCAGTTTTGCTGCATTAATAGCGAAAATGTAATAAGGGTTAAACTTTTTTCCTTTCATCATTTTGTGGTGGTCGTCAGGAGAGAAGGTTTCGTGAAGGTTTGAAATTATTTGTAAACTACGTTGCAAGTCACTAAGTGCTCTAATTCTCAAATACTTGATGAATGACTTACGGATATGCGCACGTCATGCACTACACTGCTCTTCCACCCCCACCCACACCCTTCTGATAAGTAGGTGGTTGTTACCCCGACAGAGATTCCTTCCAGAGAGTGATACGAGTACCAAGTTTGCTTCAAATCGGTGTGGAATATACATAAGTACATATATACGTACAGGCATACGAGTTCTATCCGCAAAGTAAAGTCAGATTAGGCGCGAAGTGGAAACCACAGCGAAAACCACATGAATCTTTGGCACAGATGTGATGGGTACTGTCTCAAGCATGCCCGTCGATGGCGTCACGTTGCTCTTCTTAGTTCTGTGGGCACAGCACACAGGTAAATGGTGTCTGACACCAGGTATGAGACCCTGGGGAGAGATTTCATTTACTGTCATGCAGCCCATGTAACGTAAATGTCATGTTTTTCCTTCTTCATGACAATTCTCAGCCGCACTCTGCAGGGGCAATGGAAATGCTTCATCTTCATCTACATCTACATGGTTACTCTGAAATTCACTCTTAAGTACCTGGCAGAGGGTTCATCGAACCATTTTCATACTAATTCTCTATCATTCAACTCTCGAATAGCGCGTGGGAAAAAGGAACACCTAAATCATTCCCTTCGAGCTATGATTTCTCTTATTTTATTATGATGATCATTCTCCCTACGTAGTTGGGTGTCAACCAAATATTTTCGCATTCGGAAGAGAAAGTTGGTGATTGAAATTTCGTAAATAGATGTCGCCGCAAGGAAAACCACCTTTGTTTCAGTGAAAGCCACCCCAAATCTTGTATCATATCAGTGACACTCTCACCCCTATTGCGCGATAACACGAAACGAGCTGTCCTTCGTACCTTTTCGATGCCCCCCGTCAATCCAAACCGGTAAGGATCCTATACCGCCCAGCAATATTCCAGCAGAAGACGGACAAGTGTAATGTAGGCTGTCTCTTTTAGTGGGTTTGCCGCATCTCTTAAGTCTTCTGCCAACAAAGCGCAATCCTTGTTTCGCCTTCCCAACGATATTATCTATGTGATCTTTCGAATTGAAGTTGCTCTTAATTTTAATTCCTAGGTATGTAGTAGAATTGACAGCCTTTAAATATGTGCGATTTATCGTATACCCAAAATTTATCGGATTTCTTTTAGTACCCATGTCGATGACCACTCACTTTTCTTTGTTTAGTTACAATTGCAACTTTTCGCACCATACAGAAATTCTCTTTAGATCGTTTCGTAATTGGAATTGATAATCTGATGATTTTACTAGACTGTAAATTACAGCGACATCTGCAAACTAGGGAGCTGATCACATTATCACCTAGATCATTTATGTTAATCAGAAACAGCAGAGGGCCTATGCACTACCTTGCGGAACTCCAGATACCACTTCCGTTCTACTCGACGATTTACCGTCTACCACTACGAACTGTGGCGCCTCTGAGAGGAAATCACGAATCCAGTCACACATCTGAGACGATACTCCATACGCACGCAATTTGACAAACAGTTGCTTGTGAGGAACGGCGTCAAAAGCCTTCTGGAAATCTAGGAATATGGAATCGATTTGAGATCCCTTGTCGAAAGCACTCATTACTTCATGGGAATAAAGAGCTAGCTGTGTTGCAAGAAAACGATTTTTTCGGAATCCGTGTTGGTTACGTATCAAATGTTTCAAATGGCTCCGAGCACTGTGGGACTTAACTTTTAAGGTCATCAATCCCCTAGAACTACTTAAACCTAACTAACCTAAGGAGATCACACACATCCATGCCCGAGGCAGGATTCGAACCTGCGGTCACGCGGTTCCAGACTGTAGCGCCTAGAACAGCTTGGCCACCGCTGACGGCCGGCTACGTACCAATAAGTCACTTTGTTCAAGGTGATTCATAATATTCGAGTATAGTATATGCTCCGAAATCCTACTGCAAATTGAGGTCAGTAATATGGATCCGTAATTCAATGGGTCACTCCTATTTCCTTTCTTGAATATTAGTGTGACCTGTGCTACTTTCTGGTTTTCAGGAACAGACCTTTCGTCAAGTGAGCGGTTATATATGATTGCTTAGAAAGGCGCTATTTTGTCTGCATACTCTGAAAGGAACCTGATTGGTATACCATTTGGACCGCAAGACTTTCCTTTCTTAAGTAATTTGAGTAGCTTCGCAACACCTAAGATATCTACTTTTATGTCACTCATGCTAACAGCTGTTCTGGTTTCGAATTCTGGAATATTTACTTCGTCTCTTTCGTGATGGAATTACGGAAAACTGTATATACTAACTCCGCTTTAGTGGCACCATCATCGGTAACATTTCCATCGCCATCGCGCAGTGACGGTATTGACTGTTTTTTGCCACTGGTGTGCTTTACATACGACCAGAATCTCTTTGGAGAATGTGCCATATTTCCAGACAATGTTTCATTGTGGAAGCTATTAAAAGCACCACGGATTGACGTCCGCACTAAATTTCGAACCGTAACGTTTTCAATGGGAAGTGTTTGATCATCAAAATATATCCCGTAAATGGGTCCTTCTGAGTTTCATCTCTGCTCATATGAACAGCAGCACAGAAAATAATTTGTAGACCAGCGTAGAGAATTGGCGGAATGCAAAGGCGACTGCCTCGTATTGCGAGAGAATCGGAAAGTAGGTACAACGTTGCGACATATATCTAAGTTGGAGCGGCGACTATATAGAGACGTTGTTGGAAGGTGTAGCCTACTACTGAAAAAAAAAAAAACCATTTTCGATTTCCATAGTGGTTTCCCTTTCGCAACTGATCGAGCCTTACTTTCCGAGTAGCCCACATATATACTATCGAACATATTTTGTTTTTTTAAAATGTATGGATTCCATACTCACGACCACATTTTCTCCTAGGGGGTGTATCACCCCACAGTATATCTTACAGTGGCTGTTCCCACGAGTGTTGGAAAGTAAGAGGACAGTTTTATTCTCAAACGAAAGTTGCTGTCGTCTATCTAACGCCGGCACAACCTGTTTGTCACCGTCTTTTCTGAGAATACGGTCTCCTGCAATCTCGAGACGCCAGTTTAGATATTCGCTTCTGAGGACAACCAGGGAGATAGGCGGGACGGGCCATTGGTGTGGGCGTTTACGGCCTCGCGCAGCGGAAGACGAGGGGACGAACGAGCTTCCAACAGCGACCCGGCGCCCGCCGGCACGGCTTCTTACCCGGCCAGATAGCTATCTCGTGATTTACGCGTGACGTCACGATAGCTGTGCAAGAGGGGGAAAGTGGGGGGCGGGGGGGGGGGGGGGGGAGGGTAGGGATGGCGCGGCGCGCGTGCCAGCCGCAACTACCCACTGATGCTCCCCCGCGCACAGAGATAAGCCAGGGCCGAGGCATGCCCGACGAAAACCAGCACTGCGGCTCGCACTTTTCGCCATATCTCCTCGTAAGCATTGCATTACTCGCCAGTTTTGTTCGAAACCGGGAAACTAACCACACTGATGAACATTACAACTGCAACACAAGTAAGGACAGCATATTATTAAATTTAACATATTTTACGTGGACAGTATAGTAGTAAGAGTATACGCTTAAATTTGTCAGGGATTTAACACCTGTAGAGAGTAACAGCAAAGTAAATTCGGGAAAGGCGACGCAAGCAGTGATAACATACGGTCTGTCGCTGAGGGTGGGGGGGGGGGGGGGGGGTTGGGGGGATGGTCAGTATTCAGCGATGTAACAGGAACGAACATTCAACACAGAAGGGTTTATTAAACATAGTCTCTAAACCTTCAGTTGAAACTTCCGGGCTGGGAGGCCGTGGTCGATGTATAAAATTTCTACCTGACGTTCTGTCTCCATCTGCGGGAGACATCTTCTGAGATCGTCCGGCTACTGCCACTGAGGCTCCAGCTACTCTCGCAATTATAGAGCACATAGAGGGCACCACCATTCGTCACGTGATATCGACGATATGCCTATCTTTGGAAGGCGCCATCATTCTCGATTAAGAGCAATCAATTGTCATTCTTCTGGCGCAACGCGACATCCATATTTTGTCCAGTTTTAAAACTTCCTCTTTTCTATTAAAATTCTTATGGTGTTTGTGAATTTCTATTGCTTCCTTATACATGCGCCCATGATAGTGAGATGTTCGTGCTAGAACGCTTGTCTCATTAAATTTCATGATTCCCATCTCGAAAAACATGCTCAGCTACGGCCGATTTTTCTATGTGTCCTAAGGACAGTTTCTTTTATGTACGGCTAAGCGGGCGTTTACACTCCTTTTCGTTGTTCCAATATACACTTGTCCACAACTGCATGACACGAACATCCCATTATCGTGCGCGCATGTATAGAGAAGCAATAGAAATTCACAAACACCATAACAATTTTAATAGAAAAGAGGAAGTTTTAAAGTGGGAGAAAAATATGGATGTCGACGTTGCGCCAGCAGAATGACAATCGATTGCTCTTAATCGAGGATGATGACGCTTTCCAAAGATAGGCATACCGTCGGCATCTATAAATGCGAGAGTACCTGGAGCCTGAGTGGCAGTAGCCGAACGGCCTCAGAAAATTCTCCCCCAGATGGAGACGAGACGTCAGATAGAAATTTTATACGTCGACCACGGCCTCTCAGCCCGGAAGTTTCAACTGAAGACAACACCGGCCTTGAAAGCCTACAGTGTATGATAGTCTCTAAAACTCATACGTTAAGAATTAAGAGGACCTCTTCTCTTCGATACTGTGAAACAAATATCTTCCTGTGCAATCTCTGTGCTTTCCGTTTTACAGAAATTATAGTATCGACAGCAAAAAAAAAAAAAAAAAAAGCAGAAATAAAGGTGTCCAGTAGACATGGGCTGTACAGCACATACAGTAAGAGCTACGAGAACTTGTTTATTTTCGCTATCTTCATGAAACTTGTTGATTCTGCTGAACAAGGGATTATACCTTTTAAGGTAGCCTTTTTAGTGCCAAAACTGCCCTTGTGGCCCAACGGTTCTAGGCGCTGCAGTCTGGAACCGCGCTGCTGCTATGGTCGCAGGTTCGAAGCCTGCCTCGAGCATGGAAGTGTGAGATGTCCTTAGGTTAGTTAGGTTTAAGTAGTTCTAAGTCTAGGGCATTGAGGACCTCAGATGTTAAGTACCACAGTGCTCAGAGCCGTTTGAACCATTTTTTTAGTGCCCATATTTATTGGACTGTTTCGCTTCGAATGATACCTCTGAATATTGAGCATTCCTTCTGGGCCATGCAACATCCTGCACGGTACCACACCTCCGTAAGAGTTTCTTAGTTTAGTTATGCGTTCGTAAGAAGTGATGTAGGTGTGCGGACATTGAAACTGGTCAGCCCTTCCCGCGCGAGACTGCGCTAGTTAAACTAACCCTTTTCTATTTTATCTTAATGAACTTTTGCGAAGGATGTCCTCATACCTGTTTTCTGTGTATCTCTTATTGATTTTGTCCCTCGAAGCAATTCTTGTAGTTCATTAGGTCCTGCACAAGGTGCAAGCAGGCTACCTGTGATTGTAAATGGGAGCGAGGGTAACTAAGTTACTTGAAACATGTCCCGGGATGGCACTACGATGAGTTTATTAGCACACACCGTACGACAGGTACAGTTAAGTAGTCTAGAAAGATTCATCTCAAGAATCGAAATTCAAGAGCACGGTAAAGTAGGACAAGCTCTGAGTAAGCTCTGAGTACGTTCTGTCACCGACTGCTGAGATTGGTGGACATTCCTAATCTGTTGCATATTTCGTAAGACTTGTAGCTATCTGTACATCGTCGGTACGTTAACAATATTTGTTTGTCTAATCATTAATTGATTTGTTGCATAGTAGTATTGTCAGGTTACGCTCCCTTCTGAGGCTGTTGCACGCATTGACTGTTATTTAGACTTGTAAGTAGTAGATTTCAGCTATCAGTCGTCCATTGTAATTTTTATTGGCAGGTTTAAATTTCAGGTAGAAACTAGCCATTCTCAATGCACTATCATTTTTTATCAATGCCTGTAATACCTGTTGGTCGGGCTTCATCCACAGTTCATTGAGTACTGTATATCGTTGTATTAAACTCTCATGAAGGGCTCGTCTCATAATTTATATGCCAAAAGTAGACTCTGATAACTCAATTAAGTACATCATAATCTATGTTTTTGCAAAGTATGTAACTATGTTATTGAAGATTTAAATAAGGAAACACACTACGAATTACCTTTTTTTCTCATCCTAAAGACAACTCATTTCGAGAATCTGTTCTCACACTCTAGAGCAATTAATTACATAAATATTTTAGTGATATTTACGTGTGTTGTTTTCTGCCTCTCTTACACTGTAGTTGTCTTTTAGAGGTTATAATGCAATCGGAAAATTGGAAAAATAGATCTTGGAATGATTTTTATATACTAATGTTAGACATAGTATTTCTGTTTTTCTACTTACAAGTATTGTGCTTCTCAGGTACACTCAATATCACACACACACACACACACACACACACACACACACACACACACACACACACACACACACATACACATACAGACATTCATACACACCCACACTCAAAACATCATTCACAGCCAGCCGGAGTGGCCGAGAGGTTGTAGGCGCTACAGTCTGGAGCCGCGCGACCGCTACGTTCGCACGTTCGAATCCTGCCTCGGGCATGTATGTGTGTGTTGTCCTTAGGTTAGTTAGGTTTAAGTAGTTATAAGTTCTAGGGGACTGATGACCTCAGAAGTTAAGTCCCATAGTGCTCAGAGCCATTTGAACCGTCATTTACACAGTTCCGTCGTGGCTACAGGTGACGAGACGCATGATTCACACTCGCTCCTGCACCGACGAGGCTGGATTGGCCTGTTTTCGACTGCAGCTGAGTCATTCTGGATTCAGATTATAGCATCAGTATTTCTACTGTCATCCATCGCAGATTCCTTCTCGCTCATGGCTGTTCAGTGAGATAGTATACCATCTCTTCCCCAGATATGTCTTCATCCCTATCCTGTGGATACGCCATTGTCCCATAGTGTTACAACTAACTCGTAATTAGTTTTAACCTAGCTTTACTTCTTGTTAACATTCATGCAGTATTTAAATGTGACACTATGTGAAAGGCCTGAAGAACTCGACTTCACTTGCACATAAATATAACCCAGAACAATGTCAGCACGACTGATCGAAAAACCATCCAAAAACAATGCGGAATACTGTTACAACGCTCGATATCATCAAAGCACAAGACATGGTGCTGAAACGGTAAAAAATATGTGTATGGATAATATTAACAACAGCTTTTTGAAAGGGAGAGAAAGCACTCGAATTAATATGTTTGAACCAGCAGTCCAGACTACTGTGGAAATGAAAAAAAAAATAGTGAAATTTAAATAATTTGTTGATTACCCCTCAGCGTTTTCCCTTTAAATTTCTTACCACATTACGAAAGCGGGTACTGTGATAAGGTGAAACTAAGCTGACTGATTTTACAAAGATCTATATTATAATGTCACCTGGATACACATCATTCCCAAGAGCTTTCACTATATTTGCTATGCAGCGCAAAAATGTAACCCAAAAAGAATCTGTTTCACCCTTAGTAAAGAGTTATTGAGTTGACACCTTTACACAATTAATGAGTTCATTTATTAACATCCCATAAAAAAAAACGTATTTGAGAGCAGGTTAGTAAATGTGGCTCCTTTGCTACTGAAATGATAGTTAGTCGTGTCATTATAACCAAGAAGTTTACTAATTTAAACCATAGAGATCAAATTATATAAAAACATAGGCATATAAACGAACAAAGTAGCCTTTTGGTATCTAAGAAAGACCGGTTAGCAATGTTGAAATGGGAGTCTAAAAAGTGACTACAGTTTCCTATCATATATCATGAGAAGGAAGATAATTCTTAACTGTATCAAGTACCACTACTGCAGAACAGTGATTGAATAACAAAGGGGACTGATGACCTCAGATGCTAAGGCCCATAGTACTAGGAGCCATTTGAATAACAAAGCTAGTAAACAGAGTCCTCATGCAAATAAGGTCTGCTGCGGCCACCATGCAGACATGCACGCGGGTGAGGGTTTCAGGATAGCTCGTTGAAATGTCTACTGTGCCAGACCACCTAATACATTGCCAGTCGCCGACCCCGGTGCATCTGCAGACAGCTGTCGGTTTCGAGTTGGTCTGCAGGCTGCTATCAGCACTGCAGACCTCTGTCTTGAGCTGTGGACCTTGGCTGATCTCCCTGCACGAATCACATCTCCGAAATCTAAGTTATTCCGACTAGTCGTCCGGATCTGAATCAACGAAATTCCTCACTCAACTGAGACATTGCTCCTAAATCCACATTCTACCTCTCCAGTAGTACGGATGAAAGTAACCTCTATGAACAAATTCCTTTCTGCAGAGCAACTCTTAGAAAGTTGCGCATGTCGAGCCAACCATGAGACAAGTCTTTCGATAATGTCCGGCCGTGGATGTTAACGCCAATCACATGCTTACAAATCGCAGTGCAACAACCGCTCCAAAACACATAGAAAAAATCCTTCCCCTACCGACACGCTTGCAACCAAAATTTAGTGGTGAATTGTACTGCAGTTTGCTTATTCGCCTTTTGCGCAAGTGGAAAGCCACAGGCGTCTGGGCATGCAATAGAATAAGAAAACCAGCATGTCTACGTGTTTGTCAGTGAGTCACACAGCCTGATGTTCCAGACATGCGATTCTAATAAAGCCTCGTAAACAATGCCCACACAGTTACAGGCGCCTTCGCTCTCTGTGAGCAAAACGCCAAGAGGGAACGGGCGACGTAAAAGCAACCACCTAGCCCTTGCTGGCTGCCGTTATAGGTCATCCGCAGGCTGCAACCCTCCGACCGACTACAACCCATAGCCAATGGCCCGCATTGTTTAAGGAGCTCACCCGCACATGAAAACCCTTTGTTTAGCATGCTTCGACTTCACAGTGTGGTCACGTAACAGACCCCAGAAAAGTATACAACGAAGCTTCTGCTGTCATCCAGTTTTATACGGAACTGTAGCTAGTGCCATCACCGAAATTTACCAGAGCAATAAGACGTTAAATCTCTCAATAGCTGGTCACTTGTTATGTCGTCTTCTTAACTGACCTGCTCCCACAAAAAACAGCTCTTGTGGGAAATAAAAATGAAAGAAGACAAGTCAAGAAGACTTGGCGTCTTTCAAAGGAAGTACAGACACGCATTTTAGAAGTGGATTAAGAACTTTGATTATACTGAGCCTGCCGGCCAAAGTGGCCGAGCGGTTCTAGGCGCTACAGTCTGGAACCGCGCGACCGTTACCGGAGCGGATTACTGGATCGTGGAGGCAACACACACTGCGCCATACTGCCCATCAGTGCTCCCCCAATCACTTTTTTTTAAGCAGTGTTTTGTCTAGTCTGAAATGGTCTGCCTACACTTCGTCTCTTGCGCCAACCTCTTCATCTCGCGTAGCACTTGCAAGCTATTTCTTGGATGAACTCCAATCACTGGCTTCCACTACAGTTTTTACCTCCTACAGCTTCCTCTACTAGCGTTGAAGTTATTCTCTAATGTATTAACGTATGTCCAATCATCGTGTTCTTTGTTCTCAACAAGAAAAGATAACTTTGACGACCGATCGAAGAACTTCCTCGTGTTATTAGTCGACTGAATTTTGAACATCTTTCTATAGCACAACACATCAAATCTCGTATTTTTCTTGTTTACCTATAGTCCATGATTGAGTATATAACGTCGTGCTCCAAATGGACATTCTAGGAAATATCGTCACTTCATCAAGGCTGATGTGTAGTACCAGCGAACATCTCTTGCCCAACAGTGCTCTTTTGCCTGAACTAACATGCTTCATACACCCCTCTTGCTTCGTTTGTCATGAATTATTACTCTTCGATGGTAGCAGAATTCCTAAACTTCGTAGTCATCACTTTTGATGTTAAGTGCATCGAAAATCTCATTTCTGCTATTCATCATTGCTTCCGCCTTTCTTCACTTTATTCTTTACTCTTTAGATCAGTCATTCGATTCAACACGTCCTGTTCACTCCTTCACTTTCAATGATTATAGCAACGTCATCTGCGAATTTTATTGTACCTTTCAACCTGAATTTTAATTCCAATCTTGAATCTTTTTTAAAATTATTTCCATCATACGTTCTTTGGTGTATAGACTTAACAGTTAGGGCGAAAGCTATATCCCTGTTTCACTCCATTTTTAATGCGATCATTTCGATTTCGTTCTTGGTCTTCGATTTTACCCTCTTAGTACATATCGTATATTACCCATCTTTCCCTATAGCTTCCAAGTATTTCTCTCGGTATTCCGAACATCTCGCATAGTTTTACTTGTTGAATGGTTTTTCAAGGTCGACAAGTCCTGTACCCGTGTCTTGAATTTTTTAAAGTATTTATTCCATTATCAGTCACAACGTCAGAACTCTTTCTTTGGTGCCGTTACCTTCCAGAAATCCAAAATATTCATCATCTAAGATATCCTCAACTTCCTCTTCCATGCTTCGTTATTCTGTACATTATTGTCGTCAGCATCTTGGACGTTTGAACCATTTAACTAATTGTGCGAGGATTCTAGAGACCGACTCCAGTAGTCGCTTGCCACTTCTGTCAGTGAGTTTAGAAATTCCAAAGGAATGGTAACTAGCCCTTTTGTCATATTTGCTCGCAGATTATGCGGGTGGAAGGTCTAGGACAAGGTGGATGTGACAACTTTCTATCAAATTATATTTCAATGTCATTACATCAATACTCCCATGAAAAACTCAACCACATGCATAACTAAAAGCTCTTATCGAATCCCAAGGATATCTCAATTTAAGATCACTCAATTTAAGATACTCTAATGCATATACCTCCACAACTTCTCAGCGAGTACATGAACACGAGCTAGAGTAATTCAGAGATGACACCTTAATAAAACAATATCATTGTTGTTGTTGTGGTCTTCAGTCCTGAGACTGGTTTGATGCAGTTCTCCACGCTACTCTATCCTGTGCAAGCTTCTTCATCTCACAGTACCTACTGCAATCAACATCCTTCTGAATCTGCTTAGTGTATTCATCTCTTGGTCTCCCTCTACGATTTTTACCCTCCACGGTGCCCTCCAATACTAAACTGGCGATTCCTTGATGCCTCAAAACATGTCCTACCAACCGATCCCTTCTTCTAGTCAAGTTGTGCCACAAACATCTCTTCTCACCAGTCCTATTCAGTACTTCCTCATTAGTTATGTGATCTACCAATCTAATCTTCAGCGTTCTTCTGTAGCACCACATTTCGAAAGCTTCTTTTCTCTTCTTGTCCAAACTATTTATCGTCCATGTTTCACTTCCATACATGGCTACACTCCATACAAATACTTTCAGAAATGCCTTCCTGACACTTAAACCTATACTCGATGTTAACAAATTTCTCTTCTTCAGAAATGCTTTCCTTGCCATTGCCAGTCTGCATTTTATATCCTCTTTACTTCGACCATCATCAGTTATTTTGCTCCCCCAAATAGCAAAGCTCCTTTACTACTTTAAGAGTCTCATTTGCTAATCTAATTCCCTTAGCATCACCCGACTTAATTCGAATACATTCCATTATCCTGGTTTTGCTTTTGTTGATGTTCATCTTATACCCTCTTTTCATGACACTATCCATTCCGTTCAGGAGTATTCCAGTCAAGATTGTCAAAAGCTATCTCTAAGTCTACAAATGCTAGAAACTTAGGTTTGCCTTTCCTCAATCTAGCTTCTAAGGTAAGACGTAGGGTCAGTATTGCCTCATGTGTTCCAATATTTCTACGGAATCCAAACTGATCTTCCCCGAGGTCGGCTTCTACTAGTTTTTCCATTCGTCTGTAGAGGATTCGAGTTAGTATTTTGCAGCTGTGAATTATTAAACTGATAGTTCGGTAATTTTCACATCTGTCAACACCAGCATTCTTTGGGATTGGAATTATTATAATCTTCTTGAAGTCTGAGGGTAGTTCGCCTGTCCCATACATCTTGCTCACCAAATGGTAGAGTTTTGTCTGGACTGGCTCTCCCAAGGCTGTCAGTAGTTCTAATGGAATGTTGTCTACTCCCGGAGCTTTGTTACGACTCATGTCTTTCAGTGCTCTGTCGAACTCTTCACGCAGTATCATATCTCCCATTTCATCTTCATCTACATCCTCTTCCATTTCCATAATATTGTCCTCAAGTACATCGTCCTTGTATAGACCCTCTATATACTCCTTCCTCCTTTCTGCTTTCCCTTCTTTGCTTATAACTGGGTTTCCGTCTGCGCTCTTGATATTCATACAAGTGGTTCTCTTTTCTCCAAAGGTCTCTTTAATTTTCCTGTAGGCAGTGTCTATCTTACCCCTGGTGAGATAAGCCTCTACATCCTTACATTTGTCCTCTAGCCATCCCTGCTTAGCCACTTTGCACTTCCTGTCGATCTCATTTTTGAGACGCTTGTATTCCTTTTTGCCTGCTTCATTTACTGCATTTTTATATTTTCTCCTCTCATCAATTAAATTCAATATTTCTTCTGTTTCCCAAGGATTTCTACTTGCCCTCGTCTTTTTACCTACTTGATCCTCTGCTGCCTTCACTACTTCATCCCTCAAAGCTATCCATTCTTCTTCTACTGTATTTCTTTCCCCCATTCTTGTCAATTGTTCCTTTATGCTCTCCCTGAAACTCTTTACAACCTCTAGTTCTTTCAGTTTATCCAGGTCCCATCTCCTTAAATTCCCACCTTTTTGCAGTTTATTCAGTTTTAATCTACTGCAAAAATGTAGGAAGTAGATTAAAACAATATCATTAAGTCATAATATATAATCCCCCACTGTCCGTCCACGGAAAACGTTGCTCTGACGTGAATTGCATTAAAGCTCTGTACAACCTATTTTTAAAAAGAGGTAGAAACCTTTAACCTTCATTAACATAATGAATTAAAGTTATGCAATACTGCTCCTGAACTGCCATACAAGTGAGCTTTGACTGAATACAGCAAAGCAGCAAGACCGGAGCCACTGTCTTCATAAATTCTTAGGGCAATCAACTTGCCTTAGGCCAGCAACATCAGCTGCTTTGTGAGTCACTACTACAATATTTCTCGACAGTAATCAGGGCCACCCGGAACTTCCAGCGTGGTGCCTGGGTTTACAACCCCGAACAGGTAACTTAAACATGTTGAGTCACTTAATGCTTGCCAACGACGTCAACGACACGGATGGAGAAATCAGGCACGTTCGGGACCTGGAAACGGTTTTATCCGACAGGTAGGCTCATGGGTGGTCGTTACAGGTTGAAAGTTGGAGGCGGAAACAAAGTCTCTGCTGTAGCAGGCAGCTCCGTGTAGGAGGCGTCATTGTACCACAGGCCACACTGCCGCTCAGAGTCATACGGGGGGTTCGAAAGCATCGCAACAGGGACGACTTTTGTGTCGGCACAACTCTGCTGAACTTTGATTCTAACACTGGTTTCCATTTACATGTGGGATGAGTCACTTTACATTTATGTGGTAAATTAATTTGTGAATATGGAGTCATGCTGAACAAGTATGAGATTTTCTCCTAATTTCTTTGGTGAAATATGCAGATATGAATACTTTTCCAAATTACAATAATAGAAATTATTCTACGGAGAATATACTCTATGCCACATATTTTATATCACTTGGTAAGTTACAAAAAATTTTAGTTGTAGCATTGTGCATCCCTCTTTGCACTGAAGACAAGGTTAATGCGGAATAATGAATATCATTTTTGCTGCCTTCATTATAAATACGTACATTATTGTTACGTTTGAACTGCAGTGAATTACCTGCAACGACTTCATGAGCGGATGAATACACTGTGACGCAGTGATCAGAATGACCAACTAATTACACAGGTTTCTACAAGATGATCGTAGATCAGCGTCACATATTATTCATACAGGACTTTTTTGACAGTGAATATTCCATTCTTAAAGGTGAGTTACCCCAAAACATTATTCTATATGACATTTTTGAATGAAAACATACAAAATATGTCAACTTACCGATTTATCTCCCCCCATTATTTTCAATGTTTCTAAGTGGGAATTTGATGGAACTAAGTTGTTTAAAGAGTTAAAAATGAGCTTTCTTCAGTTTAAATTCTCCGTAGTATTCAGAATTTTTAAATCTCCGCCCTGTTTTTTTACTTCCTCACGATGTGATGCACTTGTCGTCGGTGTAGTACTCCTTGATGTTCAGAACTGAATGCGTTGTGTCTTTTTGGAAATGAGGGTAAGATTGTTATCTGAAAAACAATCAATGATACAATTAAGAACTTTGTTTACCATATCTTCTGATTTGTATGTATGCCTGTGCCAATTGCAAAAGCAAATAATTTTGCTTGTTGTATAGGAGACAGAAAATCGTTTACATATACGAGGAAAAATAGTGGATCTATTATGCGGTCCTTGGGAACCCCATATGTGATTAATCCACAATCAGAATAATGTCTCCAGACTACATTGGTTGAATTACTAAGTACAACTTTCTGCATAGTTTTCGTTCGATATAATTATGACTTCCTCATAGACTCCCATTTCTTCCTCAGTTACGCCATCAGACAATTCCATGCCTTCAGTGTACCCTCCAGTGTGCTCAACAGTAGAATTCTCATTGTTTTTTTATTTGTTTTGACTTACGTCTACACTGCATAAGCTGTTCTAAGGACTATTACCGTGTCGACTGATGCGCGTTTTTCCTACAGCCGATTCGCCTTAGTTTCCCCACACTTCCTATATATTTAATTTGTAAGTGTCTTCCGCGTTTATATTCCTGAATAGCCCGAAACATTTTTTATATCTTTCCTTCGTCGACTAGTTGAAGTATTTCACGTGTTAACCACGTTTTCTTTACAGTTACCTTTACAGTTATCTTTGCATCATCAGTGATTGCAGCGTCTAGTGATTTCCATTCCTCTTCAACTGATCTGTTTACTGAGGTAGTCGTTGTTGCTGTATCTATAGCTTCAGAGAAGCTCTTACCTTCATTATTTAGTACCTCAGTGTCCCACGTACTTCAGCATTGGAGCTTATGTAATAGTGTCTTAAACTGCAGCCTATTGTTGATTATTACTAAACTGTTAACGGATTACGTCTCAGTACGGCAACCTTCTGCAGCACTACTTTGATAAAAATTTTAAAAATATATACCATCTACCGCGTAACCATCCGATAATTAAGCACCATGAAGACATTCTCTTTTACTCCAGTCGATTTCTCATCTTCCTTCTAATTATTCTAGGTCAGCACGTTGTTAATTATTATTTTGTGATAGTTAAAGAGAAGCAACGCACTACGAAGACATTATTTTCCCTAAAATTTATACTGGAGCATTATAAGACCTTTGTAAATAAAATAAGCAGAAAATGCAGATAAAGATAAATAGTTTCAGGAAGAAATAGAAGAAGAATTGATCGGCAGATGGAGTGCTTCCCTACTGACAGCACAATAGACGCACCACCTTTTACAGTGGTAGGTCAGTCTCTCATGACATCGAGTGGTCAGTTCAGCATTACATAGGATTGTCCGGATAATTTTGATTAAATAGTCTACTTTTAATCTGCCTGTAAGCTCCAAAATCGTAAGTGTTCCTGTTAATTACTAGCTTCGTCTTGCTGTTGTGTCGTTGATGTCTTCACATTATCACAGTTTTTAGTGTTTAACATTCCCTCATTTACTTCTTCTGACGTGGTCACCTACGCTGCCAGCAGAAAGAATAAAACAGCCATCGAAAATAATAGCTAATTTGGTTCACTGATAACACTTTTACCACCTTAGAGTGGTGGAATGCGACGAATTCGACGAGGAAACGTCATAGCTCTCTTCATGGATTACAAGCAGAAACGTCATCGATTGGAAGTGTTCGAATTCAGTGGCATACTTTCCATAGCGATATCAAATTCGATCTTAGAAAATCTCGTTGTAGCGGCCACTCAGTAATGACATTGTTGTTGGCTCCCATTCACCCCAAATCCTACTCCTCTCTGGATTACTGCTGGTGTCGTGCGGATCGAGGATTTTGACATCCGTCACTTCAGCCAATACTCTTGCTGTCGGTGACCTGTTAACTGCAATCATTGAAATTTGCATGCACCGAAATTTCCACGCAGTAAAGGTTGGTAAAGGTTCCACCAGCCTCCCTTTCCAGACTATACAACTAGCTCGGCAGTTAGAAGACGTGAGTGCTCTTACGTGCTGTACTAATAAAGAAGACTGAAAATGCTCGAGCAATATATGTAATAGCAGAATTTTTACTTAACTTCTGTTGGATCGACTCACAAAACCTGTACTTTTGGCCGGATCATCAAATCTATACTGTAAAAATTAAAACCCAGCTTCCACGTACAGGATCTGTAAGTCTCTTTCTTGCTCATGACAAAGCATATATTTAAAATAAATTTAAAAACTATGGCTTTTACAAGTGGATGAGTGTATGGCACAAGTAATGTACATAAGATGCGTCGTAATACTAACCAAAAGGCCAAGACGATGCATTATAAAGGTCACATAAGTTGTACGTAGCTTCTACTACATGCGCGAGTTCTCTATGGAGTACAAAACTTGAAAACCGTTTAATTTATAATTATTACTCTACGTATGATTGCCATTGGAAAGTTGAAGATATAAGAGCAAAATAAAAATATATATTAAGTAAAATATTCTTTGGAAGGACAGAGTACATATCACAAATAACTCACGCAATAACAAACTATCATATTTTTAAGTTATAATGCACAACGTTATTTTACATATTATGGCAGAGTACGCAACATAAAAGAAGGAAGACCCCAGTTTAAACGTTAAAGCAATTAGAACCAGTGTAATATGCATATGAAAGGGTACGTCATGTCAACCTTTCAGGCTCTCTTCTTCCAGAGACAGGGAGCGTACCCGGAGGACAAGTAGACAGAGAGTTAGTGAGCCAGTATTTTCCAGGAGTACTGAGTGCAGATTTTACAAATGTTTGTACGAGCGGAAATTTCATTTGGTGAGGTTTCTAAATATCCATGCTGTTAGATAACATGGGCCAAATACAACTATATTTCTGTATGTTAAAGTTTTTTACTCTGTTTGATATGGCTGCTTTTATGTTACCCTAGAATATTACCTCTCCTTTGGCAACCTTTTCAGCTAAGGGTAGTAGCCACACCAACTCTATTGTATTATTTGTCAAAAGTATTAGTATTTCAAATTTTTTATATAGTATTTTCCACCTCCAGTACCACAGATATCAGTCTCCAATGTTTTAACACTTCCAACCATTCTGCCCTCCGTCTAACAGGTGTATCTACATATTACTTTTCTCGCGCATTCTGTCGGGGATCCCCTCACTTCTTTTCAGTCCTCTTCATTTTTAGCTTCCTTCTGCAACAAAGTATCTCAAATCGTTCGATGATAAGGTTCTTGTTGGGACGGTCGATAAAATATGAAGACATACTCGTATTTCAGTTACTCGGACTTATTTGCATATCAGTAGTTAGGTAGTTAACAGTAAGGGAGAAACGATATTCACGTGCTCTCAAAGATAATTAACTCTTCGCAGAATAAAGTAAATCGGTGGCAACTACATAACAAGTATTTAACAATAACAACCTGTGCGAACTCAAATCTGATAAGACTGAGATTCGGGGAGAAAACTGAGGATAAATCACGCAAGTGATGAGTGGATGTCGTAGAACATGACTTCACAAGACAAATATTCAAGATGAGGTTCTGAGATTTTAAAATTATAAATTGTCTTGATAATCCGTATATCTAACGCAGTGGTGGCTCAGTCTCGCCTTAGTCGAGCTCTGTGTGACTGAAGTACTGCGACCTCCAGCCAATGACAGCGTGACTCCTGCGGCTAAATGCTAGGTGCCTCAGATGCATAGATTAGCTGATGGCTGAAGATGACGTCGATGGAGGAGCGGCTGCAGTGCTCCAAGATGATCTGAAGGTGACGAACACAAAGCAGAAGGAAAAGTGAAGTAATTTGTTTTCAAGGGCGTGCAGCAAGGAAACCTCACTTTGCTGCGTTTCTTGATATATGTTTAATTTGTCTGGCTGGGCTCTGAATTTTCTGGGCAACTCATCAAAATGCTCTTCAGAGAGTGTGGGTCCACTTCTCCGGGCTATGTTATTCTTGGTTATCCAATGATTCCCTTTCTACTATTCCGCTCCGAAAAATGTCCTACCTAGCTATTCCTGCCTCTGTCATTGGAAAATGACGCAGCTTCTCATCGACACTGATGTGCTTCTCTGTGTTCCGGAGAAAGTTAGATGAACTAATATCCATAGTCTTAATTCCTCAAAGTATTTGTTTCTTTTTTAAAGAGCTATACATTCGGCGTCATCTCATCGTTTTCAAGGATCTAGCTAGGAAATCTCTTTTCACCTGGTAGATAGCGATCTCCAGCGCCCATTCCAAAAGTCGCATCCTACGTGCAGCTGACAATGTCACCTTTAACTAGAAATTCATCCTCAGTCCAGCTCGTAAACATAGTTGCATGCGTGGTTGCTACAGGATATCTTAAGTGACGTCCATCTGCGTTGACAGCGTCATGGGGTGTCACAAAGATGTGGGCAGGGTCCGGCTGTGGCAGTGACTACCTTGCCACGCTAGCGTTATAAGGACTCAGTGGGATTCGTGACCGTTCCGCTATCTTAGGCGGCGTCCTATGTAAGTGACAGAAGAGATGGACAGCGCACGACAGCTTCAAACTACGAGACACAACCACATGTACAGTTATGGAAGTGTCCTATGTGAGCGGCGTCCATGGTGCTCATTGTCCTCTGCTACAACGTTTGAACTCAGACGTGTTTGAATCTTGACGGTGAAGCATGTGCGACAATGAGAGCGATGGTTATGGTTCTTCTCGGCAAAGGACTGGAGCGAGACCGTAGGCTGCTTGAAATACTTATCATCCGATTTTTTATTGACAACTATTCGGCGGAAAAATTTGATTCTTCCGCATCTTACAGCATGAAATCTTCGCTCGACTCAAGACTGAATTTATTTTCGTTGTTCGTTGTTCGTCTTGCTGCAAGAAACTAAGTTTAGATTAGATTAATTATTCATTCCATAGACCCATAAAAGAGGGAATCCTCCTGGGCGTGGAACATATCAGATAAACTCATTACAAAAATGTAATTAGCAAAACTTGAGTTCCATTAATTTTAATGATCCTCAATCAATCAACAGTAAAATTATGTACATGATTTAAATTTAAACTTCTAATATTTACAGGTTTAATACTTATATCTGCTTTCATTAAATCCATCATATCATTCAGATATTTGCTAGTAAATTAAAGTAAATTATTCATTTCAGTGATCCTCAGTTAAGAACAGTCAGGTTAAGTACAATATTTAAAATTAACCTTCCACTATTTACAGACTTAAAACTTACATCTGCTTTTCATACATCCATCATTCACACAGTAGGTAGTTACTTGGCTGTTACAACCAAGCATTGTCAAAAATTAAAGTATAATAGATTTTCATTAAAATGGTCTACTGCACTTGTTGAGAAACTCATGGATGGAGTAATTGACTGGACGACATTTTTAGAAGTTAGCATATTGCGTAGATTTTTCGTATCCTCATATTTGGCCATCTATTATTGTGTCAGAAATTGTAGCCAATACATCTAATCTGCGTTAAAAGTTGAGAGAGGAACGATGTCTCTCTTTATGCTAGAGGCATTGATTGTTATATCTGCGGGCGGGTCATTGATTTGAGGAAAAATTTAAATATTTCGGAAACAGGTACTGCTGTGTAAACGAAGTGTCTAAGAGTTAAATTCTTCTGGCTTATTAGCCGTGTCATATTTCTTCTAGTAGTAGTGTACACCAGACGACCCTAAAGTCATCTGCACACGGACCGTGCTGTCGAACGTCAACGTTGAGCGTGCTGAGTTCAACATGCTGGTGAACGCTCAGAAACGATGCGACTTGTGCATACGGTACGTGGGCTCCAACGTGCTATACGCAATCACAAGGCACTCCAGCGGCAAATGCGGAATGTTTCTAGGTCGTAAATCACACTGTTTAATAAACGGCTGCAAGTAAAATTCACACATTAATTCTATCAAAACGCACATTTTCTCCATTGCTGATAGGCTAGTCGCTTGTTCTACATGTAATACACACAAACAAAAGCTTCAATATCCATGTACATGTTTTAAGACGAAATGGAAAGTACCATGTCCAATAATTAAGGACACAGGCTTAAAAATGTTCTATTACAAACAGTGCGATACAAATTTGGAATAGTTCTCCATATAAGTAAAGCATTATTTCACCATTCTCACATTTTAGTAAAACCCTAAAGTCATTCTTACTTGATTACTGTTCCCATCCGCTAGCAGAGTTTTTGCAACATGTGAATACGAAACGTAAAAGAAAAAGGAGCCGAACATCTTTATACAAGTAGCGCAAGCTCCCCTGTGGATTAAGCCAATCGAACAACCCCACTCCTCAAAAAATGGTGAACTTATATTTACATAACATCAAGTGCTGTAGTATATACACTCCTGGAAATTGAAATAAGAACACCGTGAATTCATCGTCCCAGGAAGGGGAAACTTTATTGACACATTCCTGGGGTCAGATACATCACATGATCACACTGACAGAACCACAGGCACATAGACACAGGCAACAGAGCATGCACAATGTCGGCACTAGTAAAGTGTATATCCACCTTTCACAGCAATGCAGGCTGCTATTATCCCATGGAGACGATCGTAGAGATGCTGGATGTAGTCCTGTGGAACGGCTTGCCATGCCATTTCCACCTGGCGCCTCAGTTGGACCAGCGTTCGTGCTGGACGTGCAGACCGCGTAAGACGACGCTTCATCCAGTCCCAAACATGCTCAATGAGGGACAGATCCGGAGATCTTGCTGGCCACGGTAGTTGACTTACACCTTCTAGAGCACGTTGGGTGGCACGGGATACATGCGAACGTGCATTGTCCTGTTGGAACAGCAAGTTCCCTTGCCGGTCTAGGAATGGTAGAACGATGGGTTCAATGACGGTTTGGATGTACCGTGCACTATTCAGTGTCCCCTCGACGATCACCAGAGGTGTACGGCCAGTGTAGGAGATCGCTCCCCACACCATGATGCCGGGTGTTGGCCCTGTGTGCCTCGGTCGTATGCAGTCCTGATTGTGGCGCTCACCTGCAAGGCGCCAAACACGCATACGACCATCATTGGCACCAAGGCAGAAGCGACTCTCATCGCTGAAGACGACACGTCTCCATTCGTCCCTCCATTCACGCCTGTCACGACACCACTGGAGGCGGGCAGCACGATGTTGGGGCGTGAGCGGAAGACGGCCTAACGGTGTGCGGGACCGTAGCCCAGCTTCATGGAGACGGTTGCGAATGGTCCTCGCCGATACCCCAGGAGCAACAGTGTCCCCAATTTGCTGGGAAATGGCGGTGCAGTCCCCTACGGCACTGCGTAGGATCCTACGGTCTTGGCATGCATCCGTGCGTCGCTGCGGTCCGGTCCCAGGTCGAAGGGCACGTGCACCTTCCGCCGACCACTGGCGACGACATCGATGTACTGTGGAGACCTCACGCCCCACGTGTTGAGCAATTCGGCGGTACGTCCACCCGGCCTCCCGCATGCCCACTATACGCCCTCGCTCAAAGTCCGTCAACTGCACATACGGTTCACGTCCACGCTGTCGCTGCATGCTACCAGTGTTAAAGACTGCGATGGAGCTCCGTTTGCCACGGCAAACTGGCTGACACTGACAGCGGCGGTGCACAAATGCTGCGCAGCTAGCGCCATTCGACGGCCAACACCGCGGTTCCTGGTGTGTCCGCTGTGCCGTGCGTGTGATCATTGCTTGTACAGCCCTCTCGCAGTGTCCGGAGCAAGTATGGTGGGTCTGACACACTGGTGTCAATGTGTTCTTTTTTCCATATCCAGGAGTGTATTTGTATTAAACTACTAATAATGCGTCAGAACCTATTACGTGAATGTTAGTGAAATAAAAATAATTTAGTCGTGGTGAGGCGCGAATCATCGGCATTTCATGCATGTAGATAATGCTACTCACTACGCTAAACTAGCAACAAACCTCATATAACCAATCCTTATATAATGCCACTTGTAAAAGCTTTAATCGTAGCTATGTTACTAACTGAAATTTAATTATAACAAATCGTACCAAGAAAAATGCTTTTTTGGCGCATCCTCAGTGGGTCGTTCCCCCCCTCAAAGGGCATACTCTCATAACACGTTAGATTCGGGTGCACGGTCGGTGTGCCCACAGATTTAAGCCGTCGGCACACAGACCGTGCATCCGAACGCTGAGCTTTGAGCGTGCCGTTTCTGACGTCATAGCGCGAAATAGCACGTTCGGGAGTCTTTACTAACGTGCAGAGCAATATCTAGCAGGTCAGATATTCTGAGCGTGAGTCGGAGCGTTGACCAATGAGATGACACAACCCCACCTACGTCACATGCACGCCATCTCCCTTCAGCACAGACTTGTTGAGGCGCCACATTGGCATTCTTTTCAAGCCTATACGTTTATATGCCGCTTCTGAGCGCCAGCAAATTAAGAATCACTCAAAAACCCGTTGTTAACTGTGCGATTCTTTGCAAACATAATGAGAAACATCATAATCTTGGCAAAAGAATTATTGTAACTTGCGTATTATGGGAGTATGTCATTTGAAAGCAACTACACACTGAGGAGCCACCAGAAACGCATTGTTCTTGGAACAAGTTGTTATAATTATATATCAGTTAGTAACATAGCTACGAATAAAGATTTTTGCAAGTGTAGCATGGTAGAATTGGCTGCCGAATAATTGTCGTTGGTTTAGTGTAATGATTAGTGTTACTGATTCTAAACTGAATACAAGATACAGTGGTGGCTCGCGTTTTGACCCATCATAACCTTTTTTCCCTAACTTTCGTGTTTTTAATAGGTTCTGATGCTTTATTGTTAGTTTAATAGAAGTATGTACTGCAATATTTGATGTTATGCAAATATAAGTTCACCTTTTTTTGAGGAGTGTGTTTGTTCGAGTGGCTTAATCTACAGGACAGCTTGCGTTATTTGTAAAAGATAAAGGAGCAAAATATCTTTATACGTTTGTAATTCACATGCTGCAAAAACTCTGCTACAGGGTAGGAACAGTGATCAAGTAAGAATGACCTTGGGGTTTTAGTAAAATGTGGGAATGATGAAATAATGTTTATCTTGTGTGGAGAACTATCGCAAATTTGCATCACACTGTTTATAATGGAACTTTTGAAGCCTGTGTCCTTACTGATTGGACATGGTACTTTTCTTTTCGCCTTAAAACATGTTCATGGATGTTGAAGTTTTCATTTGCGAATATAACGGTACTAGCATATGGACAATGGAGGAAATGTGCGTTTTAATAGGGCTGAAGGGGGAATTTTACGCGCGCCCCTTTAGTAAACACTGTGATTTACGAACTTGGACACATCCCGCATCTGCCGCTGGAGTGCGTTGTGATCGCGTATACCACGTGTGGGCCCAAGCACCGTATGTACAAGTCGCATCGTTTCTGCGAGTTCACCAGCAGGTTGAACTCAGCACGTTCAGCGTTGACGTTCCACAGAACGGTCAGTGTGCCGACGGCTTAAGGAAGATCCAAGCAGAGGGGTCTAAACGTCGATCATTTTAGAAGAAATATGACACGGCCTAATAACCCAGAAGATTTCAACTTCAGTGACAACGGCCACGAAAGCCTGCATAAGTTTCAAAAGGTTCCTGCTCAAGGCCTAGCTGCCTAGCACATTAAAAGGTCCATTGGTATGATAATTAACTGTTAAAAACGGTTTCCTTCGAA
This sequence comes from Schistocerca gregaria, assembly GCF_023897955.1. Classification (NCBI taxonomy): domain Eukaryota; kingdom Metazoa; phylum Arthropoda; class Insecta; order Orthoptera; family Acrididae; genus Schistocerca; species Schistocerca gregaria. The sequence goes on from NC_064926.1 coordinate 428,872,028, forward strand.
TCGAGTACTAATTTTAGATATGTAAAGAACAGACGGCGCTAGGAAGGCAAACGAGATGTCAGTAGGATAACGCTTTTTGAATAAAACGTCAAAGTAAAACAATTAAAGCGAGTGATTAAATATTTTGTGAAACGATTTACCTAATAAGTAACAAATCAGATCAGAGAAACATTTGACGTACCTGTGAATGATCCTCGAAATAATGTACAGAAAATGAGAAGCATCAAATGGTTCCCTAGTATATCTTCTGTTTCTTATTTTTAGACAAATCATTCCACAAAACGATTGACATTCTTTTCAGAAATTTTCTGTAGTTTACTTGCGCAGACTATTTAGTTTATCTGAAACGCTTTGCCTTAACACTGCCTGATAGTGAATGGCGTTCCCTACAACATTATATCAGCAGAATTTCATGGTTTTTCATTGTGTTTTATTAAGAATTCATATTTTAGTATGCTGTGATAGATTTGACAAGACCTTAAAAATATTCGCGAAGATGCAGTGTAAACAGTATAAATAAAACGTCGTACACAGAATTGGCGACAAGACTCTAGTGAAGACAATTAAAACTGATGCGCCAAAGAACCTGATATAGGCATGCGTAATCAAATACAGAAATATGTAAACAGGCAGAATACGGTGCTGCAGTCGGTAACGCCTGTATAAGACAACAAATCTCTGGGACAGTTGTTACATTGGTTACTGCTGCTACAATGGCAGGTTAACAAGATTTAAGTGAGTTTGAATGTGGCGTTATAGTCGACGCACAAACGAAGGCACGTACTGTCTCCGAGGTAGCGATGAAGTGGGGCACTTTCCGTACGACCATTAAACGATTGTACCGTGAGCATCGGACATCAGGTGAAACATTAAATCACTGACATCACTGCGGCCGGAAAAAGATCCTGCAATAACGTGGACATCGATGACTGATGAGAATCGTTCGACGAGACAGAAGTATTACCCTTCCACAAACTGCTGCATATTTCAATGTTGGGCCATCAAAAAGTGTAAGCGAGCGAACCACTCAACGAAACATCACCGATGTGGACTTCCGGAGCCGGAGGCCCACTCGTGTACCCTCGATGACTGCACGACACAAAGCTTTGCACCTCTCCTGAGCCTGTCAACACCGACATTGGACTGTTGATGACTGCAAACATGTTAACTGGTCTGATGAGTCTCGTTTCAAATTGTATGGAGCGGATAGGCGTGTACGGGTATGGAGACAAACTGATGAATCCGTGACCCTGCATGTCAGACGGAGACTGATGAAGCTGGTGGAGGTACTGTAAAGGCGTGGGGTTTGTGCAGATGGAGTGATACGGGACACCTGATAGTCTAGATATTACTCTGACACCGGCCGGAGTGGCCGTGCGATTCTAGGCGCAACAATCTGGAGCCGAGCGACCGCTACGCTCGTAGGTTCGAATCCTGCCTCGGGCATGGATCTGTGTGATATCCTGAGGTTAGTTAGGTTTAATTAGTTCTAAGTTCTAGGCGACTGATGACCTCAGAAGTTCGGTCGCATAGTGCTCAGAACCATTTTTTAACGACTCTGACAGGTGACACGTACGTAAGCACCCTGTCTGATCACCTGCATCTATTGATGTCCATTGTGCATTCCAACGGACGTGGGAAATTCCAGCAGGACAATGCGACACCCTACACGCCCAGAATGGCTGGGGTGGCTCTAGGAACATTTTTCTGAGTTTAAATACTTCCGCTGGCCAGCACACTTCCCAGATATGAACATAATTGAACATATCTGGGACGCCCTGCAACGTGCTGTTCAGAAGAGACCTCCACCCCACCTGGTTTTCTCATAGATTTATGGACAGCCTTGCAGGATTCGTGGTGTCGATTACTTCCAGAGCAACTTCAGACATTAGTCAAGTCCAAGCCTTGTCGTGATGCTCGAGGAGGCCCTACGCAAACATTAAGCAATGTACCAGTTCGCTCTTCACTGTGTAAGTAGTAGTCAGGACCAAACAACGATCCCGATTACTAGTCAAAGAGGCTAATAGCACACCACAAACACCTCCCAAGGAACAACACTCATTCTTGCTTATTTACTGTATTATATGTATTGTATGTTAACCGGGGACCTAGAAACGACGGAGAGGCTCCGTCCCCGCCGCAGCGGCAGTGGTCCACAACCCCACGACGAATACCGCAGTCCACTTCACCCCTCCGCCGCCCCACACCGAACCCAGGGTTATTGTGCGGTTCGGCCCCCTGTGGCCCCCCCAGGAAACGTTGACACCAGACGAGAGTAACCCCTATCTTTGCGTGGTAGAGTAATGGTGGTGTACGCGAACGTGGAGAACTTGTTTGCGCAGAAAACATAGTGTAACTGAGGCGGAATAAGGGGAACCAGCCCGCACTTGGCGAGGCAGATGGAAAACCGGTTCTCCGGACCTCGACACAATTCCGCCGGGCGTATTCGTGCCGGGGACCAGGCACTCCTTTCCGCCCGCAAGCGTATTTACTCTAGTCAGTCAATCTTCTGCACTTGTTGGCTGTTAAACGTTCCTGACCATGAAAGAAACATTCGTCTTTAATTTATAAATGAGTCTGTCGAGTGTTTCTCTATTCATCCATATAGATTCGAAGAATTTATCTGGTGATCTTCGTAGTTAAATTACGAAATTCGCCAAGAAGATTCCTCCCTTTGTAAATCTCATGCAGAGTGTTCCTTTACCTCCCTATTTTCCAAATTAATGTTAATATTTTTCTTTACTTTCGAGTTACGGTTTTGGGGAGCAGTTTTATGCAAACAGATGGTAGGCTTTAACAGTCATCTTGTAGTGGGAGATCGTCGCTCGCACACAGGACACGCGAGCGTATCGCCCGATGCTGCCGTTTGCTGCTGGAGTGTCACATATCCAGAGTCGCTCGCTGTAGGTCGATTATGATGCTTGGGTAGGACGTGGCATTCAGTTCTGCGCCTGTACCACCAATTGCTTCCAAAAAAGACCCTATTGAAAGTTCTATAGGGGTCATTATTTTACAGTCTTCTTACGTTTATTACGAAAACTTACTTTCATAAACCAGTGAATACGGTCTTTTAAAACATATCTGCAGTTAGTTAAAATAAGGAAAACGTTGAAGAGAAGGTCTGCACATTAATTTCATTGGAATAAGTTGCAATTCAATCTCTGCTAATTTAATATTTTGGCACATAATAGCTTGTATTAGCATTCGTATAAACTAGGATTTGCTCATTGGTGAGATACAGTACAAAGCAATATGCATAAAGCATCCAAATACACAAGAAATAAAATGGCTTCATTAGATGTTATATAGGCACAAAAAAAATTGCACAACACATTATCCAAGCCGGCCGAAGTGGCCGAGCGGTTCTAGGCGCTTCAGTCCGTAACCGCGCGACTGCTACGGACGCAGGTTCGAATCCTGCCTCGGGCATGGATGTGTGTGATGTCCTTAGGTTAGTTAGGTTTAAGTAGTTGTACGTTCTAGGGGACTGATGACCTCAGATGTTAAGTCCCATAGTGCTCAGAGCCATTTTAACCATTTCAACTTTATCCAAATAAAGAATTTCTACACATTACTGGGAACAATTTTCGTAAACAAGCACACTGCGCTGATTGCAGACGTTGTTTAATATTTTTAACATCACGAAGAGATTTTCCTTACCAAATGAGGAGACGGCAAAAAGTATATTCTTCCGGGCATTTTCTTTTGGGTGGACGATATCCATTTCCCGGCCTCTTTTGGCGCCACATCTAGTCAATGCCTGAAGGACATTTCTTCGTAAATTTGAAGTATTCGCTCTGGACATCAGATGTGACGAATAAGTTCTAAGGCCAAGTCTTTCATGAAAATCATCCTTTTATGTGATTTTCAATTATAATGTTCTGAATGCTGATTGCGAATAAACGGAAAGCATTTCTAACTGTAACATCCATTACTTTATACCATACAACAAATGGCCACATCCTTTGTTTTTTTACAAGTGAAAGTACGTACCTTTTGGTCAAAAGCGTCCACAGCTGATTTTGTTTTGTTACAACTAAAATTATTTCTGGTTTCCTCCTTTTGCGGGCTTCATAAAGTGTGGCATCTTGATGGATGGAAGTTAGTAGCACCACACTCTTATTCTTATTTGAAATAACTCACAATACTGAAATCAATTCAGAAATGAATCCAAATGTTGAAAAAAAAAAACTCTCGTGTATTACGTGGTTTCGTTTCAGGTAGAATTTGTGGTCTGCTATGGCGAAGAGTACCGGCTGCTGCAATCTTATCCTTTAATAAATCCAGAAACAGGGAAACACGGGTAAAGCAGTTGTTCCCTATGAAATTGGTTGAGCACCCTCTAAGAGCCTTTGCCAGGGTCTTTACCATATGAATTGCAATATTAGCTTGAAGAGGGTGAACTAGATTCTTCTCTGAGCACATTAGCCCATCCAAAGCATATTATGTCAAAGAGTCGCAGAGCCATAATATCCTTAGTCATCATTTTCTGGCCTGCTTGGAATAAATTTTAGATATCTGCAATGCCCTCTGAAAGATGCTACCTGCTCATGTGTTATAGAGTTCTCTCCAAGATAAAATCTTGGTCTGCGGTTGTTTCTGAATAATCATCTTGGCTCCTAGCTTGACGAACCTTATTTCTCTCCTTATTTATTCAAAACAATTTACAGAAAAAGTTGCAATGTAAAGAGTGTTAGCGGTAGAATTGTGAAATAATTCTATCCCAGGTTCTGTAATTGACCACTAACAGAAGAATTTCTAAAACTGCATTGATTTTATCGTTTGTAACACTAGGCCTTTCTAGCTTCTGAGCGTAGACTTGTGCAATGAACTATTGCAACCACAATATTATATGATAAAGTAATTGAAAGCATCTTTTGACGTTTACGCATTTGTTCCTCTAGAAGGACCTGGAAAAACTTTCATTCGATTATGCATAAGTGTTCTGTTAGAAGAAGGTGAAGTTTTGATCCATTGATTTCCAGCACGTCCGATAAAATGTTTGAAGGCTGAACTGGACTTGCTACATTTATTTGCATTTTCAGGTTGGGTTGTGTTTCGTATGTTATTTATGTTTGCAAACTGGGGTGTACTTGTCACATTATTTGAATTTGCAGGCTGCGCTGTATTAGCTGCCCAGGCTGTCCTGGTAAGCCTTCACCATTTACATCCTAGTATTCATCAATATGTTCATGAGATTCTGGGCTTTCTGACATAGGTCAATATGCAGGATCAATTTCATCTTCGGAAGCAATACTAGATTCATATTCGTCTAACCATTCAGAAGTAATCTTTGAAGTTTTGGATCATCTACATTTGCAGTAGAAGTAGGTTGTCTTTTTCTAGAAGTACTAGATGATTCCATATTGTAAGAAACGGACTTTCCCTGGTTTCTCTGACAAAGTAACTTTTCAGACGTCGTTCACTCGGGTCGCTTTTGCTTCGTCCTGCATCGAACGGTACTGCAGGCAAATTTTGAAGTATGGACTACGTCTTCTTTACCTTGCGCTGACCATAGTATTGATGATATTATCTGAATAGTAAATTTTGACTAGGAGCGATCGGTATGCCTATCTTTTAACGGCGTGAGTATATTTTGTACATTCGTTTCTTTAATTTTAAAATCCACAAAATGTGTTGACGCTGTAATTTCCTTTTTACTGTGTACTTGTAGGCTGCACCTGCTAGGAATCGGACGTTCAACAAAGCTACGATCCCCCTTGATGCAGATGGGGACGAAACGTCGGGATTTGAAGTGAAATCCCTTAGACCACGGCATCATAGCCCGGAATATTTTATTAATTGTGATATTTCTCTATGTCACGTCGCATTATAAACTAGTTTCCGTCATACAGGACATTACATGTGTAGTCTAAGTGTCAGGTAAGCTAGATCTGAAAATGTATATCTCGGAAACGGATAAAGAAATCAAGAAAATTTCCGAAGATGTGTGATATCTGGATCATGGGAACGTATCGTAAAACTTACAACCATTCGCTGTGCATAGCCCTCTTGGAATCAGCAGTTCGATTTTGGTACCCAAAAACCATGTTTTTCGGGTTTTCTCAGGAATAAATAGTACTGGTGCACTACGCAGTACCTCCGCAAGCCCCTTAAGGCGCACCATAGACCTCATATAACGGAAAATGAATGAAATGATTTGCTCCACTTGCATAAGCTCGAGGACTTGTATAATACTGAAATTTTGGCCCTATATTTTAGGATATTTACTGTTAATACGATCCTTCTGTTGGGTATGCAAATGGTCCCTGTCTAAAACACTTCACCCTATGTTTCTTTCACCAGTAGAGCCAGAGGTATGAACCCCGGAAAAATTCTGTTTTGGTGCCCGGCGTTTCGAAAATTTTTAGGTAGCACATGCTCTCGCATGCCTAGTGATTATATTACTACTTATTCTTTCGCCTGCAGTCTGGGCCGTCATCATTGCTCGATATGTGACATGCGATAGCATTTTAAATAATATCACATTGTTGAAAGAAGAAGAAAACTATATCGCTGTTTTAGAGACGCAATGTCAGACCTACAGGCGTTCGTAGTGCGATATTCGTTGTCAGCCACGGGAGCAGTCCTGCAAATGAGCTGTGCTAGCTTACCGACCTGATGATTCGATTAAAGTGTGAACAGTTCATGACAGATTGACTACCGGGCTGCAAAATGAAGTCAGCAATTGTGTAAATTTGGAGTTTCAATGAACCGATTAAAACACAGTGTAATGAAGCAGTACGTACAATCGACAAGGACAAAATGTCAACGTGCTACATCACGTTCGGTGAATCCACACTGCGCAGTCGAATATTTGAAGCGACAGTGGGCACATTACCCGATTCCTTGACGTGAGATTTTTCATTCTACTGTGTTTTAATCAATGACACAATTTCATCTTCGATCCCAATAAAGGAAGAAAGTACGACAAACAGTAATGTCTGTTTGGAAAAACATGAATCTGTAAGTGCTCCATGTGTAAGTAGTGTTTTATGCAAAGCCGGCCGGTGTGACCGAGCGGATCTAGGCGCTTCAGTCCGAAACCGTGTTGCTCCTACGGTCGCAGATTAGAATCTAGCCTCGGGAGTGGATGTGTGTGATGTCCTCAGGTTAGTTAGGTTTAAGTAGTTCGGTGAATCCACACTGCGCGGTCGAATATTTGCAACGACAGTGGGCACATTACCCGATTCCTTGACGTCAGATTTTTCATTCTACTGTGTTTTAATCAATGACACAATTTCCTCTTCGATCCCAAATAAAGGAAGAAAGTACGACAAACAACAATATCTGTTTGGAAAAACAAGAATCTGTAAGTGCTCCATGTGTAAATAGTGTTTTATGCAAAGCCGGCCGGTGCGACCGAGCGGTTCTAGGCGCTTCATTCCGGCTCTGTGTTGCTGCTACGGTCGCAGGTTAGAATTTAGCCTCGGGCGTCGATGTCTGTGATGTCCTCAGGTTAGTTAGGTTTAAGTAGTTCTAAGTCTAGGGGACTGATGACCTCAGATATTAAGTCCCATAGTGCTTAAAGCCATTTGAAATTTTTTTATGCAAATGTTTAGTTTTTTGGCAGGTTGTAACTTTTTTATAACTCATGTGGTTCTTCTGGTCATAACTATCTGTTACATGATATTGTTTCTTCTGTGACTTCTGCTTCTCAGTCGTTATCTACTACACTTGGGAGAGTCCTGGTGACACTGTTCTAGGAAACTAACATAAACAGCGATGCAGTCACACCTTTGCAGGTCTCATAACATCGTCAACAATAACTGTTCTTTCATAAATATAGAGCCGCCAATAAGTTTTCAAAAGCTGTCAATTTATGAATCACTGAATGTAAATGAATCGAAACAGTTACGTTCACTACAAAAGCTGAAATTTTTATTGCTGAAAGCTTATCGCGTTTTTGCAGTCATACGTTGGAGAAATCGGAAAGAGTGCAGTCCAGGTCTAATAAGCGACACTTGATATCGTTCCCAGCCTCTCATCACATTCATGTTGAGACTTTTACAAAGAAGTAGCAGTCTGTTGCATTTTTCATGGACACCGTCGTTGTCATTCTGGGACCATAGCCGTAATGAACTGTTTGTATCATCATGCGCAAGCATTAAACTTTTTTGGACTGTTGCTCATTTACGCACTTGTGCTCGCCTGTTGTGTTATCATACTATATCACTCCCACAGTGTTCGCAACGGCCACCAGCACCTTTAAGTGACTGCTCGATGGCAGGTGAGACAAGGATGCATGAACTATTCTGGCAAACACTGCTAATATATTCTGAAAACTAGCTACTCTGTAATGAATCCACTGTTCTCAGTTTCTTAAATCTAACCGGCAAAAAATACTAGGCTGCTAGATAATGTCATTGGGAATCTCTAGGACGACACTGCCACTATTTTTGGGGTTGGAATGTTACTGAACATGTTTCAATTGATATTTCACCTTGTGGGGCGGCGGGTAAATAGTCTACGGCGTTTACAAGAGCCTGAAAACTACTTTATCCGTCAGCCAGAAAGCGGTGGAGATTATACTGACCAAAATATCGAGTCTGCAAGTTCACATTACACTGAAAGGATATGTTCCTACCTGCTATTTACTCAGCGGTATTAGGAACAATGATAATAGTTAAAAGCTTTGAGTTTTTACTGCCTGATATTTTCAGTGAAATTTCACATACACAAAATATAGTAATATTGCTGCTAATAATAACCAAATACGTATTGGAAACAGGACAATTAACAGTTCAGAGGAAATTTCGACGTAAAGTTCTAGGTAAAATGGTCTATCGCCTTGACTTCTAATCATCAAAAGTCAATTGGTCGCCTTAAAAGTGGAAAGAACACTCGCCACTTACCACGCGGGTTTGCCAATATTACGGGCGTACACAAACGGTTACTACCGTGAAAAGTAATGAATCCAGGATGATATACAGTCCTCGTGAGTTCGCTTCCTATTTTTACCAAAAGCGGTTTCGGTGGGCGACTAGCTCGACATCATCCGAGACACAGTATCCGTAGGCGTTTGACTAAAGCAGACAGATTGATATCTCTGTGCGAAGTGTCTCCTTTCACTGTCTCTCTTGCCGTATTTATATATGGGTGCAGCGGACCGCAAAATGGAACACCTCCTGACTGATTTGATGGGACCCACCATGAATTCCTCTCCTGTGCCTACCTCTTCATGTCAGAGTAACACTTACAACACGTTGTACGTTCTCCATTATTTGTTGGATGTATTCCAATCTTTGTCTTCCTCTCGCGTTTTTGCCCTCTACGGCTCCCTCTATTATCATGGAAGTCATTCCCACAAGTCTTAACAGATGTGCTATCATCCTTTCCCTTCTCGTTGTCAGTATTTTCCACGTGTTCGTTTCCTCTCCGATTCTGCGCATTACCTCCGTATTACCTGCCTTATCAGTCCACTTAATTTTCAACATTCGTCTGTAGCATTGCATCTCAAATGCTTCGATTCTCTTAAGTTCCAGTTTTCCCACAGTATATGTTTCATTACCATACAACTGATGTTCCGTTATATCAAAGCTTTGTGCTGTACTTGTCGAAAAAACTCTTCCAGTAACACCTATTATTCTTAAACCACTTACTTGCTTCACTATAAGGAAGACAGTGCACTGTTACTCCTGAGACGTTAGTTTTAACATGTTCCTCATGAAAGTCTTCTAATATATCCTTTTCAGTCTGTTTCCAGCCAAAGTAATTTTGTTCAGTTGCAAGTACATTTACACTTAGATTCACGGGGTCAACAACCTCTACATCCATAGCTGTATTTTCCTACCTGCCCACCAATTTAAAATCAAAGCACTTTACTACTTCAGCTACTTTAGTTTGCTGGATATCAGCTAAACTGATCTTGACCTCTGAGCAACTGCGTCCCTGCGCAACATTGCGATCTACAAATCTTTCCTCTGCTTGTATAGTTTGTGGCAAGTCAAAACACCTAGTAGGTTTCCTGACCCCGTTATTATTGCTACCCCACTCAGCTGTGAGCTCTTCCTCAAAACCTTGCTAAGCTGACTGTACTTCCTCCACCGGAACTTCAGCCTTCAGACTGCCATTATTGTCGAAGATAGAAGTCTTAACTTCGTCTTCGTCCTCTTCTGATTCAGACCCGTTAATTTGTTCTTCCTTATTATCTGTAACGTTTTCTTTTTCCCTGTTGACCCATTTTTCTGACGTGTCCAAAATGCTGTATAATGAGGGTTGTTTAGCATATTGCTGTCACTATCTATTCCTATTTCACCACCCCTGTTAGCTGTATGCTTGTGCTGACTCACTGTGGTCTGTGTTTTTGTTACTGCCTGTGTTAATGTTTCCGCCTGGTGAACGCCAGTTTCCTCTTAGACGAGATTTAGTTTCCCACATGAGGCTGGTTAAGTTCATTCGATTCAGAATCATATAGGGTAGCACTAGTCTCTCCGTCTTGTCTCAAGGGTACATTATTTACATTTCTTCATCGTCATAATTACTGCGAAAGCGCGGTGGCTGTCTACCTCTTCTTCCTCTACCACGACATTGTCCGCGATAATTAGATTCTGTATTGCGAACTTCTATACTTCTAAAGTTCACGTTCCCACTGTCCTTACTTCGGTTGTTTATATGACCGTTACAAGGTCTAATGTTATTCCACACCCGCTCCTCAACAGCAGTTATTCTTTCCACTCGTTCCAGACAAATGAACCTACCCACATTATCTCAAGATGAAGAAATTATTCTTTTCTATTAATACTGAGACGGCTTGCCTTCTAGTCCCATGATTGCCACTTTCGGTTTCATATTCTCTGTCAGACGTGACAGGAGCGAAACCCCCTTTCTAGAAAATTCTTTAACTGATTCACGACCTGTAGTAAAAAATTTTACCACACAAAAATCCTCTCAAAACATCGTTTTATTTGTTGTGTGACCAGTACTCTAAGGAAATGCAGTTTAAAATGCAGAAGGAGTTTTGCATCTAATCATTGCGATAGATGGCCATCGAAAAGCATCTCTTGACAAGTGACTTCTTATGAAAGAAATTTATCACTTTCTGACCAAGCATTTGACAATTCATCCTCAAAATCTGTCCAGAACTCTAATGGTTGAATTTATTTGTCCGGATAAAAATGTAAAATTTGACGACATCCAATGAAAGCGACGTCAAGTGTGTGTGAATTCCTAAGGGACGAAACTGCTGAGGTCATCGGTCACTAGACTTATGCACTACTTAAACTAACTTATGGTACGAACAACACACACACACACACACACACACACACACACACACACACACACACACACACACACATGCCCGAGGGAGGACTAGAACTCCAGCCGGAAAGGCGGCGCAATCCGTGACATGGCGCCTCAAACCACTCGGCCAGCACTCGCGGCGACGTCATGTGAAGCAACATGTTGTACAGTAGTGTTACAAGAGATACCGGCGGTTACTCAATTTTCTATGTTGATAATACTAATATTTAGTTCTTCTATTTGTAGTTCTACTGCCTCCACTCTCTCAGATATTTTTTTAACTACGCCCCCAAATAATTTCGCAGATTCAGATTTTATTTTCTTAATATCCTTCATTTACTTTATTAGTTTCTTCCTCAAACTGATTACAGCAAAGTTCGGATTCATTGCCTATTGTTTGTGACAACCTCCACTCCAAAAATTCATCTGCGTATTTGAAATCTGTTTGACATTCACCAATTTCAGTTTTCAAAGCACCACAAAATTTACTTAGCTACTGTCCTTCTTTGACTTGCAGATCACGGTGGTTAGAATCAATTTTATAATTTAAGTTACTCGGTTTTGACGTCATTTCATCCTTTAGTAGTTTATTACTGTCCTTTAGTTCTTTACTAATAGATTCAAACTTATTGTTCAACTGTTTACTATTTGAGTTCATCTTATTGTTCAGTTCTTTACTACTAGATTCAGTCTTACTGTTCAGTTCCTTAAGCGGCTGTTCAAGGTTAAAAACAGTAATTACGTCCCATTTGGTGCGTCTGTCTTGCCACTTGGCATTAACACCGGTTTTAAACGAGTTTCAAACATTCCCTGACTTGCCCGAATTTCAGAAATGTTGAACTTAGGTTTACTATCTGATAACTCTATTAATTCTTCTTTTAATTTTTCGACTTCAAATACATCATCATCATAAACTGGTTCTAACTCCGTATTAAATTTAACCTCTGATTATACTTCTGACCAGTCACCTTCAGATTTTGGAATTATTGCTTTGAAAGAACCATCTTTGCTAATTTCCCGTTCGAATTCTGAGGATTCATCATCCTTATTGTTAGATTTAATAGCCTCTTAGAAGCAATTAACAAATATTTTAAATATTTTTGACTTAACTTTCAAATGCTTGACCTTTTTCTTTCTTCTCCAACAGGCAAATTACAGAGTGATATTACAAGTGGGAAAACTCGAGAGCAAACCAAATTTTACAAGCACATGAGCCATCAACAACAGGATAGGAGCCATTTGTCATAGACTGCCGGATAAATAACTCCTCCAAACTTCTAATGTTTATCTATAAACTGTGAAATGGATTCGCACTTTGCCAGGTCAGATTGACGTCAGCTTCTTGCAATATATGAAAATATGTGTCGGACCGAGACACGAAACCGAATTTTCAGCTAATCGCCAGTGGTCGCCTTAACCAATTCTTTCTTTCTTTCTTTCTTTTTTATAGATTTATCAAATGAGACTAGATAACTTCGCACAAGGAGGACCACAATGTGATTGTTGGTTCCAGTATCTATTACATAAGGTGAACACGAAGGAAAAAAATGCATACAGATGGATGCGAACCTAGCTTCTTCTTTTTTTATCTGACCCTGCATTTTACGAAGTTTGGAAAAGAAATGAAGAGATTGTGTGGCATTGTTGGTTTTATTTTTTACTTTTTTTTACCAACCTTTTCTTTTAAACAAAAGTAATGAGAGGTGGGTGTACTTGAAATTATTTATTTATTTATTTTTTAATGTCTTAGATAGTGACAAAGCATTACTCTGGTGTTCTGAAATAAATGACGCTCTTCTTCATAACATAAAACAATATTTCTTGAAAATGTAAATAAGTAAACTTTTTCAATATAATTTTTTCAGATCATGTATTATACCAATTAATGTTCATTTTTTATATTTGTTGAGATCACTTAGAACGACCTCCAGGCGAAAAGTAATGATGTGTAATCAATATCAATAGCAAACGAAATGTAAAGGGAATTTATGAAATTGAAGAAAATGCTCTCCAGGGTGAATAAACAAAATGGCATCCTCGTCCCGCCAACTTGTGGGTGGACGCACACTGAATCCCAAGGCAGTCAGGTATATTTCGGGCACGTCTTCACGAAGAACGTTGCATTTTGCCGGCACATCGGACCGAAGCCTGGTATTAAACCGAAATCATCTTCTCATACGTGAAACACCCCAGCTGCAGGGGGATCGAAGAAGGCATTATCCAAAAAGTTGGCATAGCACTGACAGTATCTAAGATGGTGCACGAGAAAAGTAAAGCGATCTTGCAGGAATGTCCAAAAATTAAGAACACTCCTATCACCTTCATGGAACAAATAACAAAGAGGCCTTTTATCCATATCACAGCGTTGGTCTTCGTACGTGGGAAATAAATCTCGTCTGGGAACAGAAGAAATTTGCTGTTTAATGAGATGGGGAGCCGTACGAAGAAGAGAGGCAAGCATCTTCTGAATCAGCTGCCACACCTCTGCAGAAGATCCACACTTCGGTCGATGTTCGTCCATATGAAGCGTGTGACAATGAGGACACAGGGGCGAATCTGTCATTTTTATGGCATGTATGCGAAGTTGTGTCATATTTTCAATTAACGACCAGATACCAGGTCGTTTTACAAATTTACAATTTGTATAGAAACCAAATGGCAGTTATAAGAGTTGAGGGGCATGAAAGGGAAGCAGTGGTTGGGAAGGGAGTGAGACAGGGTTGTAGCCTGTCCCCGATGTTATTCAATCTGTATATTGAGCAAGCAGTGAAGGAAACAAAAGAAAAATTCTGGGTAGGTATTAAAATCTATGGAGAAGAAATAAAAACTTTGAGGTTCGCCGATGACATTGTAATTCTGTCAGAGACGGCAAAGGACTTGGAAGAGCAGTTGAACGGAATGGATAGTGTCTTGAAGGTAGAATATAAGATGAACATCAACAAAAGCAAAACGAGGATAATGGAATGTAGACGAATTAATTCGGGGGTTGTTGAGGGTATTAGATTAGGAAATGAGACACTTAATGTAGTAAAGGAGTTTTGCTATTTGGGGAGCAAAATAACTGATGATGGTCGAAGTAGAGAAGATATAAAATATAGACTGGCAATGGGAAGGAAAGCGTTTCTGAAGAAGAGAAATTTGTTAACATCGAGTATAGATTTAAGTGTCAGGAAGTCGTTTCTGAAAGTATTTGTATGGAGTGTTGCTATGCATGGAAATGAAACATGGACGATAAAGAAGAGAATAGAAGCTTTCGAAATGTGGTGCTACAGAAGAATGCTGAAGATTAGATGGGTAGATCACATAACTACTGAGGAGGTGTTGAATAGTATTGGGGAGAAGAGATGTTTGTGGAACAACTTGATTAGAAGAAGGGATCGGTTGGTAGGACATGTTCTGAGGCATCGAGGGATCACCAATTTAGTATTGGAAGGCAGTGTGGAGGGTAAAAATCGTAGAGAGAGACCAGGAGATGAATACATCAAGCAGATTCAGAAGGATGTAGGTTGCAGTAGGTACTCGGAGATGAAGAAGCTGGCGCTGGGTAGAGTAGCATGGAGAGCTGCATCAAACCAGTCTCAGGACTGAAGACCACAACAACAACCAGGTCGTACTAGCGCTCGTGTCGAGGATGGTATGATACACACCACAGGCCATGCTATCGTAGGATATCGTCATTCCACAACATTGTGAGTATGATTCCTCATCATTGGGCGGTAAACATCACGTGCCGTAGGGTTTCTGGTACTAGGCACGTCGGCATGGACATAACTGTATTCGATGAAAAAGGTCCTGACATGTGTGAGAGAGGAAGAAATATGGGCTACTGCAATACATGCCACTCGAGAGGGAGGGGCCAGTTAATCAGGCTTCCCCATAATACGGGTCCACAATTTCACCATCGTACTTACATAAAGGGCAGCTGCTCGCGTTTGGAAGTCGACGCCGCCGAGGTCGCCATCTCGAGGACGAAGTGTCAGCGGACTGAAGATAAGACCCGCGCTTACAAAGTAGCCGAACGCCGCCCGAAGTCTGTGTGCCTTTGCCTTTGGCCTCGGTAAAAATCTGTGCTAAATGGGTTAGTCGTGAAACTAGATGGGTGTTAACAAAATCCACCCTTTGTAACATGTCCAATGCTCCCAGGAGTTTGCATTCGTGCGGATAGTTTGAAGCAGGCGTTTATAGTTAAATTGAGATCGTGCGCTGAATTTCACGCTTGAAAGTGATCCCCAAACATTTGAGCTTGTCCACTAATGAGAATGGAGCCACACTCTCTGGTGGAAGACCTCTACCGAAGCACATAGCTCCAGATTCCGTCAGGTTCACACGGCTGCCCGCAGCAATCCTGTACTGGTTGATCCATGCCAGTGCCTCTCGCACTTCATCCTCCGATAGAACTAAGAACACCACGTCATCTGCATAGGCCTGGCAGATGAAAGCATGCCCCCTCATGGTTATATCTGTCAGCCGGCCCTTCAAACCGTGTAACAGTGGATCAAGGACGATGGCGAAAAGCACCATGGACAGCGGACATTATTGACGGACCGACCGCGTGACATTAATAGGGCCCGCCACATGGCCGGTGGCCAGCACTCGTGGGGTGGCACCTCGGACGAGCCGCACGACGATGTGTACAAACCTGTGGGGAAAGGCCATCCGTCTCAGTAAGTTTTTGAGAAATTCATGACTCACTCTATTAAAGGCCTGGTCGAAGTCCACTGTCACTAAGGCACCGCGACTGCGGGAGGCCGTGGCCAAGGCTATAATGTCACGGTAATCGCTGAGTGCCGTCTGAATGTTACTGTCACCACCAAAGCACGTTTCATCCAGAGAAATGACTTCATGGATGACGCGCCGAAAGCGAGTGGCAAGAAACCGGGTAAAAAAAAGTCACAATTTAAAATGGTCAACGTCCGATATTGTCAAACTCCTCGACTTACCGATGGGGAAGCAAACGTTCTACGAATTCGGGTGGGAGGGGAAGGCCAGGGTTTATTAGGTCTTCATACATCGCAGTCTAGCGTGAGCCCATGATGTCGCGGAATGAGCGGTAAAACTCCAGCGGAAACCCGTCGGGACCTGGGGCTTTGTTCGCCACGCCCTTATGAAGAGCATCAGTGACGTCATCAACCGTAATTGCTGTGAGAATCTTCACAGCAGCCCCGTCAAGGGTACGGCATGTCAAGGGCGTTGACCAGCTTTCTCCGACATCGCTGCTTCTCTCGCATAATACGATGCATGGACGGTGGTTCCTCTAGTATACAATCATGATACTTTGCGCGTACTATCGTGCCGTCAAGGCAGTGATGCATAAGAGAAATTATCTTCACCTTAATCCATTGAATTTCAACCTGCCGTTGAACAGGGGCGGGGGGCATGATTTGAGAGTTCCCGGAGAATTATGAAAGAGTATTCCATGGTATGTTGTTGCCACAGAATTTTGTCGCGACCGTAATTCATCATCGAACGACGTAAATCAGGTTCAAATGGTTCAAATGGCTCTGAGCACTATGGGACTTAACATCAGTGGTCATCAGTCCCCTAGAACTTAGAACTACTTAAACCTAACTAACCTAAGGACATCACACACATCCATGCCCGAGGCAGGATTCGAACCTGCGACCGTAGCAGTCACGCGGTTCCGGACTGAGCGCCTTAACCGCGTAAATCAGGCTTGGTTCCATAGATCCACCATCGGAGTGTTAAAGGAAGGCGTCTCACACAGTTGTTCCACGTCGTCTCTACGACCTGCCTGCATTCCAGATCCTTGAGCTGGGCGACATTCAGCTTCCACAGGCCTCGACCGCGCCACACCTTCTGCCTCTGGAGCGAAACAATGGAAATGTAGGCGATATGATCGGAGAAGGCGGTAGGCCATAAATCAGTGTCAAGCGTGGCAGTTACGATTCCTTGGGAAGCGTATACACGGTCAAGACGACTTTCTGAATGGCTGGTGACGTACTTATATCCAGGTCGACCACCATGCAGAAGGGCAAAATCGAGATCCGACGCCATCAACATTTCACGAAGCAATTGTATTTGGCAGGAGAGCCAATGGTGTTGACATTGATGGAGCCAATCTTGTAAGCGGAACTGGGACTACTGGGACACCCATGGAGGCACGAAGAACAGCAGCGAAAAGGAACGTTGTCCCAGCAGGCTGCACATCCACATCCAGTAGCCCTGTAGATTGGCACTCGCGGGTTGGAGCAGCAGCAGCCGATGCTGTCACTACAGTGGGTGTTTCGCCGTCTACATCGTCAGAACACGCAAAGGTGCGTGGATGATGTGCGTGCAGTGGATTACCTGTGGAATTCGAAGGAGGCGTCATGTCGGCGGTGACAGAGTGGTGCTGGCTCAGCTGCTGTTCAAGGTCCATAGGTATAGAGCCTGGTGCAGGCAAAGATGGTTCTACCTCGGATGGGGGGAGACTGGTGCTCCCATCACGGAATCGTCCATCGGAGGAACATCTTGATAGGTGTGATCCTCATCGTCTTTGCGTAGTGCAGGTGTCAGACGGAAGGATGGGGGATGCGATCCGCCGTTTTCGACGTCTCTTCGGTTACCGTTGGTTGTGCAATTGATCTTCAGTGTCCGAAGACGCCTGGGAATCTGGATCACAAAAGCATCGGTCGGCACAACCATTGAGTCAAGGTTCTTCCCCTGCCCTAGAGATTCCTCTCCACTTCATATGTCGGGAGGAGGAGCCAAGGGCGTCGGTCCGTCCGTAGCAGCCTCAGGCATTACCGGAGACGAAGATGTGGCAGTAGTAGGAGACAGTGGTGGTCGCGGTCGGGGGTGGTTATGGAGAACTTCGACAAACGTTAGCGGTAGCGTCGTAGGAGCGGTAGTGGCCGGCAGGTCCCCGGGCGATAACTGTGTGGTTCTGCGTTGCAGATGGCAGGAACGGAGGTGTCCTTCTATGCCACATCCCAAGCATGTCTTCGGCTGGCCATCATTAATTGTGATTGCACGACAGCCAGCAATATATAAGTAGGAAGGCACATGTTTGGTTAGCTCTATGCGGATCTGTCATACTCCGTTCAGAACCGAGTATGTAGTGAACTGAACCCACTTTTCAGCTGTATGACTAATCACCTTTCCATATTGGTGGAACGTCCGCAGTCCAATTTCCACATGTTCCACAGTTAAGTCACCGATGTGTCCATCAGACTGGCGGAACCTAAGACCACTTGGACTTGCACTTAGAATTTTGTCACATATCTTAGTTCACCATTTTCACGTATACCACACTGCTCACTATAGAAAGGTGGACGCCAACAAGATCGTTGCAATCAATCTTGACTTCATCTCTGATAAACTGTTCGATTTCAAGTGCTTTCAGTCAGGTGCAAAGCTAATCTTCAGTGTTGATTTTCTGTGGGCATAAGCCATTCTCTTTAGAAGGAAATATAGCACGCTAAGACGGCAGAACGACGTAAACAACTCCGTGAACGAGCTGCGAGGAGAGGACGTAAACAAGACGTCCGTGCCGCTAGCTCAAATGGTTCAAATGGCAGTCACAGGACGCCAGCTCTTCGGTGCCGCTTGCGTCCCCTTTAGATAAGGCACATACAGATGTCGATAATTCGACGGCGCACTTCAAAAAATGGCTCTAAGCATTATGGGACTTAACATCGGAGGTCATCAGTCTCCTACAATTAGAACTACTTAAACCTAACTAGCCTAAGGACATCACATACATCCACGCCAGAGGCAGGACTCGAACCAGGGACCGTAGCAGCAGCGCGGTTCCGGACTGAAGCGAGTGGAACCGCTCAGCCACAACGGTCGGCCGTGCCGCTAGCGTGTCGTAAGCGACCTCCTCTACAGCTACAGAAGTGTGCCTGCAGGATCTACCCAAACTTCCGCATTTCACGTACATCATAACCCTTAAACTCACATGTTTCGTGATTCCCGCTCAGGGAGATACAAATATTTAATCGTCACACTTTAGCCCGTCCACGCTTGGACACATCATTGATGGTTACAATGACTGTATTCAGACAGTGCCTGTATCTTCATATTAAAATTTTGTTCAGACATAAACGCATGTCTCAGCGAAAAACACTTTTATGACAATTACAACTGTGGTAAGTATTACGAAATGGAATCGAATTTTGCGTATGCTGATTTAAGATCATTTCGTAACATTCTTATGAACAGAGTCTGTTCCTTCAGACACGCACGCATGTCTGAAGGACATTTTAATGTGTAGATACCGACACTGTATAAACACAGACATTGTAATCGTCAATGATGTATAGCCGGCACGGTAGCTCAGCGTGTTCGGTCAGAGGGTTAGCTGCCCTCTTTAATAAAAATACTAAGTGAACAGATCAACGAGGAATTTGAAGTGGAATGTCCGCCCCGAAAAAATGTAACGTGCCATAACGAACAAAATGAGATTTAAAAAAAAAGTTTCTTGTGTCGCTGCCTCTGGGTCCCGGGGTCCAGGGTTTGATTCCCGCCCGGGAATAGCAATCACACCTAGACTTACGTCTTCAGCAAAGTGGGAAAATTCCCTAGGATCATTTTCCCATGACAGGCTTGTGTAACTTTACTTAAGATGGTATATAACGTTACATTACAATTTGACGAATGTCCCGTGTACACACTCTCATTTACTCACATTTACTCCCACAACAATATTAGACACATACACTCCTGGAAATGGAAAAAAGAACACATTGACACCGGTGTGTCAGACCCACCATACTTGCTCCGGACACTGCGAGAGGGCTGTACAAGCAATGATCACACGCACGGCACAGCGGACACACCAGGAACCGCGGTGTTGGCCGTCGAATGGCGCTAGCTGCGCAGCATTTGTGAACCGCCGCCGTCAGTGTCAGCCAGTTTGCCGTGGCTTACCGAGCTCCATCGCAGTCTTTAACACTGGTAGCATGCCGCGACAGCGTGGACGTGAACCGTATGTGCAGTTGACGGACTTTGAGCGAGGGCGTATAGTGGGCATGCCGGAGGCCGGGTGGACGTACCGCCGAATTGCTCAACACGTGGGGCGTGAGGTCTCCAAAGTACATCGATGTTGTCGCCAGTGGTCGGCGGAAGGTGCACGTGCCCGTCGACCTGGGACCGGACCGCAGCGACGCACGGATGCACGCCAAGACCGTAGGATCCTACGCAGTGCCGTAGGGGACCGCACCGCCACTTCCCAGCAAATTAGGGACACTGTTGCTCCTGGGGTATCGGCGAGGACCATTCACAACCGTCTCCATGAAGCTGGGCTACGGTCCCGCACACCGTTAGGCCGTCTTCCGCTCACGCCCCAACATCGTGCAGCCCGCCTCCAGTGGTGTCGCGACAGGCGTGAATGGAGGGACGAATGGAGACGTGTTGTCTTCAGCGATGAGAGTCGCTTTTGCCTTGGTGCCAATGATGGTCGTATGCGTGTTTGGCGCCGTGCAGGTGAGCGTCACAATCAGGACTGCATACGACCGAGGCACACAGGGCCAACACCCGGCATCATGGTGTGGGGAGCGATCTCCTACACTGGCCGTACACCTCTGGTGATCCTCGAGGGGACACTGAATAGTGCACGGTACATCCAAACCGTCATCGAATCCATCGTTCTACCATTCCTAGATCGGCAAGGGAACTTGCTGTTCCAACAGGACAATGCACGTCCGCATGTATCCCGTGCCACCCAACGTGCTCTAGAAGGTGTAAGTCAACTACCCTGGCCAGCAAGATCTCCGGATCTGTCCCCCATTAAGCATGTTTCGGACTGGATGAAGCGTCGTCTCACGCGGTCTGCACGTCCAGCACGAACGCTGGTCCTACTGAGGCACCAGGTGGAAATGGCATGGCAAGCTGTTCCACAGGACTACATGCAGCATCTCTACGATCGTCTCCATGGGAGAATAGCAGCCTGCATTGCTGCGAAAGTTGGATATACAGTGTACTAGTGCCGTCATTGTGGATGCTCTGTTGCCTGTGTGTATGTGCCTGTGGTTCTGTCAGTGTGATCATGTGATGTATCTGACCCCAGGAATGTGTCAATAAAGTTTCCTCTTCCTGGGACAATGAATTCACGGTGTTCTTATTTCAATTTCCAGGAGTGTATAATAATGTTGCCTGATTTTTATATTACGAAAATGAAAAATAATTAAAGTTTTAACATGTAAAAATCTTAATTAATGAATCCTGTACACTGAAAGTCTTGTTTATGTTTTTTAAATGATACCAAAAGATAAACTACTATAGTTCCTAACTGAATTTAATTCCCTAAACGTCGGTTTTTGACTATAATGGTTACAATTTTCTCCTGAACAACAAAGGTAGTCTACCGATTTTGAAAATGATTTAATAATATTAAAATTCGCTTATTTAAACGTTCAAATGTGTGTGAAATTTTATGGGACCTAGCTGCTAAGGTCATCAGTCCCAACGCTTACACAATACTTTACCTAAATTATCCTAAGGACAAACACACACACTCATGCCCGAGGAAGGACTCGAACCTCCACCGGGATCACCCGCACAGTCACTTATTTAGGTTTTTATATGTGGTGAATGCACGCGTTCAGTAAGAGGCATTGAATAATTCTCCCACGGCAGGCAGTGCCAGGTGCATGTGTGTCTCTCGGGTAGGTCGCTAGATGTCAGCCCCCGAAGTCACATGCAGCAAGCTATCCTAAAACAAAGGTTCCCTTGGAACAACTTGCGACGCTACAACCCGTTTGGTAAAACACTGTGTTCTGCTGCACGAAGGAGTTCGTGACTGCCTGTTATGCAACCTCGTTCGACAGGAATCGTCGATCTTTCAAAGCCTTTTTTAAGGGACCGAAGGTGTGGTATTCGCATGAGGAGAGATCTGGACTATAGGGGCTGGGTCTCCCACTCGATTTGGCGTAACTTCTTCGTTACAACATTTGCGATATGGGGGCGACCTATGTCGAATCGCGCCCAGCATGAACTTGGTGGACCGTTTGCACAACGGTTATCAACAGACGTACTGCTCCATATATATTCTTCATCCTCTGTTCAGTCTACCGGTGTTTTTACTTTGGCAGCCAAGAGGACGCTGGTCCTGTTCTGACGCATTTGGTAATAATATCGCCGTAGTTTATGGCTCTATATTTATAGCACGCATGTAGGAAAGACACGAATGGCATACAAATCCCTTGCGATATATGTATATCGGATTTGCGCTACGTTGCATATACGATGAAGCAACACCCTCAAACTGAAACTTTTTGATTGCCTCTTGTATTTCACTGACGATCAGCAATGGTCTGTATACAGGCAGCATTATACCTAACTGTGTTCGTAATACTTAGGTGTGAGCCACGATGTTATTAAAAAAATTCGATCAGTATTTCAGCACAGCTTGACAGAACTGGATACCAAGTAAAGTCGTGCACAAATGTCGGAAACAAGCACGTGATATAGACGTTAGTGTGACAAATTTGACACTATGTCGTTTCTATTTGCGGGGCGTTGCATGACAAAATAAATTGATAAATTAATGGCCATGTTTCTAAATATCATTGACCTTATATTAGATCCTTCATTATCCAATTCATTACTCAACAGTCATCGACCTCACGAGGAGAGGCTGAGGGAAGAATGCCGTATTACTACGTTGCACAGATACTGCCCTAGTCAGCGATTGTGAGACTGCCACAAGGATGTTTAGCGGATGTTATTGCATTGATGGTGTATTGTTTCACGTACACTCTAAGACAGAAAAAAATCAAAGCACCACCAAGGAAAAATCCAAATGGGACAGAAATCCCTAGATGTGGTGCACATGTACAAACAAGCGAATGATCACAATTTCAGAATTTTGGATGATTTACGCTTGAAAAATTGAGAACGTCAGTAACGTGTTTCCCTAACGAAATTTACAGACAAATAAACGGAATATTACGAAATATCATGAATGAAGCTCCAGTTTGGAAATGGCGTATCAGGTTTCATGACGGACGAACGAATGACGTTGACGAACTCTCAGATGCGCCTGACGAATTCAAATCAAGGCCTGAAGACAAAATTCAAGAGGATAGACGTTTCACTTTTGACGAACTAACGTTCTGCTTACCTGAAATTTCACGATCCATTCTTCTTTAAATTGTCAGTGGTTATTTTAGCTATAGTGTGTGCCACGTAGTTTTCTTGACTTTTGACAAATAGAAGCACAAAGCAACTAATGGGAGTGGCAGTGAATTTTCTCATTGGGAACGACAACGGTGGCCAGGAGTTTTTAAACCACTTACATGCTGGCGACGAGACACGGATTTCATGCAAGTTCAGAAAAGACAGCGTCATTTAATGGAATGGCATCAACCGAAGCAAATTCTGAACACCAAAAATATTACGGTCATAGCTTTTTGGGACCGGCGTTATGGCTAAGGAGAGGTCGTAATTGCAGCGGACTGCTGTCAGACTGCCGGCCGGCGTGGCCGAGCGGTTCTAGGCGCTACAGTCTGGAACCGCGCGACCGATACGGTCCAAGTTCGAATCCTGCCTCGGGCATGGATTTGTGTGACGTTCTTAGGTTAGTTAGGTTTAAATAGTTCAAAGTTCTGGGGGACTGATGACCTAAGAAGTTAAGTACCATAGTGCTCAGAGCCATTTTGCTGTCAGACTTGTCGCCAACTATTGTCCAGCGTCACGATAACGTCCGTCCTCATTGTGCTCTGTTGACGAAGCCTTCGCTGTGGTGGTGTAAGTGAAAAGTTTTGAATATCTGTCTATATAGCAGCGGCTTTGACCCAAAAGGTTATTAATCTCTTTCTAAAGTTTAAAGACGTCTTGGGCAGAAAGCACTATGGAAATGAACACAATCTGAAAGAGGACGTTTGCGACTAGTTCAGCCATTTGGCAGTAGCTCATTGTGTATGATGTACGGGAAAGCTTGAGGAACACTACGACATATGTTCTGATTTGAACGGCAAATACGTAGAAAAGAGCTAAGATATCAAAATATCTTGTGAAATTAATTTCTGTTTCATTATCTTGAATAAAAGTCATACCAAAAGGAAACTGAGTTTACTTTCAGCACCAACATTACAATATTATATATTTTTGAATTTCTTATGTTTTCAGGTGGAATCTTGTGTTAACAATGTTAAGTACATGACAAAAGGTCAAATGAAGTGCCGACAACGAACGAATAGCAAAAGAACATCATCGACCGCCAGTAATAGATTGTACAGGAGCAGTGACAATTAAATCAAGACCCTAAGCTGTCGACAGGAGTTGATAACATCAACGAGGTCAGTTGAAAATGTGCGCCCCGACCGGGACTCGAACCCGGGATCTCCTGCTTACCTGGCAGACGCTCTATCCATCTTTTATTTTCGATCGTTGTGTTTGGTTGTTGCGGACGTCACAGGACATCCACTGAAGTTCGTTGTGGATCCTTTCACTCAGTTTATTATTACGGAGACTACCCATCTCTCTGACGATCACGCTGAGTTACCATGCCGGCAACCCAGCTCAGCCACCGAGGCCACAGAGGCTCGTGCCACTGCAGAGATTTATCCCTTGCTCGCTACCCGTGAAACCCACATGTTCAACTTAATGCCCACACACTAGATTCGTAGTGCCCCTATCCATTACACCCGTTACTCGAGTTATGAGTGTAATGGGCAGGGGCACTACGAATCTAGTGTGTGGGCATTAAGTTGAATATGTGGGTTTCACGGATAGCGAGCAAGGGATAAGTCTCTGCAGTGGTGTGATCCTCTGGCACAGTGGCTCAGATGGATGGAGCGTCTGTCATGTAAGCAGGAGATCTCAGGTTCGAGTTCCGGTCAGGGCATACACTTTCAACTGTCCCCACTGAAGTATATCAACACCTGTCGACAGCTTAAGGTCTTGATTTAATTATCATTTGATTCTAAGAGAGCTGCATGGTCGCCGATAGGAACAGATGATATCTTCATACAATGTTAAAGTTGTTTTCTTACGAAATAACTGTCAAGCCAATTTGTCGAAACCTGCGCTGAAATTTTTTATACTGGAGGAATACACCTAAAGAAACAATGTCAAAATTTTGGCACTGCACTGCAAATATTAAATTGAAATTTGCGAAATCGTAGTTAACCGGGATGCTGGAGTAAATATACACACCTGCCGTAGCTGCAGCAGACAGCGCTTATGCAACACGGCGGCGGCGAATTCTTGTTTGTCGGCACATCGGTAAACATACAGCGTAGCACAGTGCGATCGTAATTTGTAAACCGAATTTCAGTTTTCGTTGATAGGTTATCTGACACAGTTGTTCACTGATACTAATCGCACGAATTTTCAACTCCTTTAATGTTCATAACAATTAGCAGTTGCCTTTGCAAAATCGCTAAGTGTTAACATTCGAGATAAAACTGAATTAATTTTTCTTGTGATTTTTTGGTATATGTTGCTAATAGCATCTGAATTTGCGTTTCACAATAATATGGACTCCAACTAACATTTTCAACCTTGCAGAGATGAAATGTGAAGGACGTGGTATGCAATCGAAATAACTTATAGTTATCTCGAAGACTTACCAATGTGTTGTTTATTAGTTAATTTCTTGGACCTTCATTCCGGTGGGGTCGACGTTTGATTAGAAACTGTGTAAACATTAGAAGGAAAAGGAAGTAATTCAGACGATTCCATGTTGTGGTTTGAACGACGTATGTTTTGCTAATTTAAGTCCGGAATAAACCTGCTCATTCCGAAACTCAAAGAGAACACGTATAATTGTAGCTTTCAGTGAGAAAGATAGAGTTGTAAATTTTTCGATTAAACGAAAGTGGAAGAAAATGCTTAAAATTAAGCAGTATGAAAAGTCAGTTTCGTAAATTCTGAACATAGGTTATGAGAATCGAAGAATTCTTTACACGATGTGCGAAATATGCACCGAAATGAAACTCACGAAGTGAGGAAGACAAACTGTTCGAAAAATTTGGAGCTGCTCGTGAGAATCGATGCACCCTTACTGAGGAAAATCTTTGATACTTGACGCTCTGAATTGCAAGTGAGATGAAGCTTACAGATTTTCATGCTTCTTTAACCTCGTTAAACAGATTCAGGAAGTTAAACGGAAAAGGAAGTCGCAGAATTACGAAGTTTACCTCAAGTAACAGTATAGGAGACAAACCATTAATTGGTAATTCTATAGAGAAATTCGTAGCTGGTGTAAAACGTAGTTTCTTGTTATACTCTAAAACGCTACGTATAAAGACAATAATCAGTTAAGCTTTGTGAAAAGCGCAGTTTATAACTTCGAGCGCAGGAAAAGAAAAGACAGCGTCGCTTGTGGACTTGGTGAGTGCTATAACACATTCGTATACAACAATACCAGTGATAAGCATAAGTGTACTAATGTTTCGCCAACGTTATCTCTTTCTTTAGCAATATTAAGAAAAATTAGAATCTACAGTTTAAGAAAGTCTGTTAACAAGTCCTGTAATCGACGTAAAAAAATCTCGGAAAATGGGAGAGAATAATTTCCAGTGTTACATCGAAAACGTTTTCTTACTATTTGCAGAAAATAATGTATAGCTTTTGCTGGACTCATAATCTGGACATAAAGACAACTCTACCATTAGGAAGACGAAGAAATACCAGTATATAATTCGAATTCCACTGGCAACTAATAATGTGATACAGACCCTTGACTAAAAAAAAATTCAACGCTGTAAAACACTTTTTACTAAATAATCGGGCTCTAAAATTTGTCCTTGCAGGTTTTTCAAAAGGTTCAAATGGCTCTGAGAACTACGGGACTTAACTTCTGAGGTCATTAGTCCCATAGAACTTAGAACTACGTAAACCTAACCAACCTAAGGACAACACACACATCCATGCCCGAGGCAGGATTCGAACTTGCGACCGTAGCGGTCGCACGATTCCAGACTGTAGCACTGTAGCGCCTTGAACCGCTCGGCCACACCGGCCGTCTGCAGGTTTTTCTACGAAACAGTATTGTTAAATTTCATTCATCTCATCATGGTTAGTTTGGATCATCACATTTTACGAATATGCCCGGTACGCAGAACAACGGCCAAGATCTTTTCTTACTCAATTCCACTTCCGTCTAGATCCACTTTGCATTTTTTGTGTCAGCTTCAGGGAATAAACAAGAAACTGTTTCATTGTTAGCATTATTTCACTGCTAGCACTATTTAAAAAATTAGCATAGGATCTGTGCTACAGGAACTATGTTTTGGTCATCAGTCTTCTGACTGGTTTGATGCGGAACATCACGAATTCCTCTCCTGCGCTAACCTCTTCATCTCAAAAAGCACTTGCAACCCATGTCCTCAATTATTTGCTGGATATATTCCAATCTCTGTCTTCCTCTACAGTTTTTTTCCCTCTACAGCTGCCTCTAGTACAATGGAAGTCGTTCCCTCATGTGTTAACCGGTGTCGTATCATCGTGTCCCTTCTCCGTATCAGTGTATTTCACATATTCTCTCTTCTCCGATTCTGCTCAGGACTTCCTCATTCCTTACCTTATCAGTCCACTAAACTTTCAACATTCGCCTGTAGCACCACATCTCAAATCCTTCGATTCTCATCTGTTCCGGTTTTCCCACTGCCCATATTTCACTACCATACAGTTCTGTACTCCAGACGTACATTCTCAGAAATTTCTTTCTCAAATTAAGGTCGATATTTGATGTTAGTAGACTTCTCTTGGCAAGGAATGCCCTTTTTGCCATTGCTAGTGTGCTTTTGATGTCCTCCTTGCTCTGTCCGTCATTGCTTATTTTATTGCCTTAGTAGCAGAATTACTTAACTTCATTGACTTCGTGACCATCAATCCTGATGTTAAGTTTCTCGCTGTTCTCTTTTCTACTACTTCTTATTACCTTCGCCTTTTTTCGATTTACTCTCAATCCACACTGTGCACTCATTAGACTATTCATTCCGTTCAGCAGATCATTTAATTCATTTTACTTTCACTCAGGATAGCAATCATATCACTGATATCCTTTCACCTTTAATTTTAATTCCACTCCTGAACCATTCTTTTATTTCCATCATTGCTTCCTCGATGTACAGACTGAACAGTAGGGGCGAAAGGTTATATCCATGTCTTACAGACTTTTTGATATGATCATTTCGACTTGATCGTCCACTGTTATTATTTCCTCTTGGCTGTGGTACATGTTGTATATGGCTCGTCTCTCCCTATAGCCCGCGGTGGTCTCTCGGTTCTAGGCGCGCAATCCGGAACCGTGAGGCTGCTGCGGTCGCAGGTTCGAATCCTGCCTCGGGCATGGATGTGTGTGATGTCCTTAGGTAGGTTTAATTAGTTCTAAGTTCTAGGGGACTGATGACCACAGCAGTTGAGTCCCATAGTGCTCAGAGCCATTTGAACCATTTCTCCCTATAGCTTACTCCTACTTTTCTCAGAATTTCGAACATCTTGCACCATTTTACATTGTCGAACGATTTTTTCAGGTCGACAAATCCAATGAACGTGTTTTGACTTTTCATTAGTCTTGCTTCCATAATTAACCGCGACGTCAGAATTGCCTGTCTCGAGCCTTTACCTTTCCTAAGACCAAACGGGTCGTCATCTAGCGTGTCTTCAATTATCTTTTCCATTCTTCTGTACGTTATTCTTGTCAACAACTTAGAGGCATGAGCTGTTAAGGTGATTGTGCGGTAATTCTCAGACTAGTCTGCTCTTGTTGTCTTCGGAATGTTGTGAATGATGCTTTTCCGGAAGTCGGGTGGTATGGCTCCAGACTCATAGATTCTATGTACCAACCTCAATAGTCGTTTTGTTGCCACTTCCCCTAATGATTTTAATCTAAAATTACAACAATTCTTATAAAATATTTAATTCCAACAAAATAAAAGTGCATATTGATGAGACGTCATACAGCGACCTGATTTTCTTTCTTCCGCTAGGCACTTCTACAACAATGACATCTCTGCTACAGTTTAGATGTCGATATGAACTGCAAGTAATTACACAAATTGATGATTTCAGGTATTTTGTTATGGTTTAAGGGCTTAAAATAGGCGTGTATGCACTTCGGACTTTGCGCTAAGTGGCTCAACGTCTTCGTGCCACGCCTGGGTATGCTTGTTCGTCGATTCGGTGGCTGGCCAGGAAGGGCTGCACAAACAGCTGTTATGAGCGGTTCTTCAGATGGCAAAAATGAGTGATTTTTTTTTAAAATACAGCAGTGTAGATTAGCACCTAAAGTCGTTACAGTGCGTTTCTCTTGGTGTATTCGTCGTGTGTGAATTTTTCGGAGTAGGTTTCGGCATTATCGGGTTGTAATATTTCATCACCAGTAATGTCTACTGAACCGGCATGTGATGTAGTCGAGGAAAAATGTATCTCTGATAATTCGGTTAACTTTTGTATAGAGCATGAGAGAACCGTACTGAAAATGTACACTGAAGCGCCAAAGAAACTGGTTCAGGTATGCGTATTCAAACACAGAATACGCAAACAGGCAGAATATGATGCTGTGATCGGTAACGCCTTTGTAAGAGAACAGTGTCTGGAGCAGTTGTTGGATCGGTTACTGATGCTGTTATGGTAGGTTACCAAGATGTGAGTTTCAACGCCGTATTACGTCGGCGCACGAGCGATGGGACACAGCGTCTCCGAGGTAACTATGAAGTGGCGATTCTCCCGCACGATCATTTCGCGAGTGTACCGTGAATACCATGCATCCAGTAAAATATCAAATCTCTGACATAGCTTTGGTCGGAAAAAGATCCTGCGAGAACGGGAACAATGATGGCTGAAGAAACGCAACACGTCCGCAAATTTCTGCAGATTTCAATGCTGGGTCATCAAGAACTGTCAGCGTGCAAACCATTCAACGAAACATCATCGATATGTGCTTTTGGAGCCAAAGGCCCACTCTTCTATTCTCGATGACTCCACGACAGAAAGCCTTACGCCTCGACTCGTCCCGTCAACACCGACATTGTAGTATTGAAGACAAGAAACATGTGGGCTGGTCAGATGAGTCTCGTTTCAAATTGTATCGAGTGGATATATGTGTTTGGGTATGGAGAAAACCTCAAGAATCCATGGACCCTGTATGTGAGCAGAGGACTGTTCAAGCTGGTGGAGGCTCTGTAATGGTGTGTGGCGTGTGTAGCTGGAGCGATATAAGACCCCTGATACGTCTAGATACGATTGTGACAGGTGACACGTACTTAAGCATCCTGTCTGATCACCTGCATCCATTCATGTCCACTGTGAGTACCACGGACTTGGGCAATTCCAGCAGGACAACGCGACACCCCACACGTCCAGAATTGCCACAGAGTGGCTCCAGGAACACTCTTCTGTGTTTAAACACTTCCGCTGGCACCCAAACTCCCGAGACATGAAGATTATTGAGCGTATCTGTGATGCCTTGCAACGTGGTGTTGAGAAGAGGTCTTCATCCTCTCGTACTCTTAACGGCTTTCTGGTCAGCCCTGCAGGATTGATGGTGTCAATTCGCTCCGGCACTACTTCAGACATTAGTAGAATCCATGCCACGTCGTGTTGCGGCACGTCTGCGTATTCTCGGGAGCCCTACACGATGTTAGGCGGGTGTGCCAGTTTCTTTGGCTCTTCAGTGTAGTAGGGCGTACGCTTTGGGACCTGATATTCTCACATTGTAGTGCTTTGAATCTTGGTGAGGGGCTATATGACAGACTAAGTTAATACAGTAAGGTTGTTAACCCATATATCAGAGTTCTTACATGAGTCCCTTAATTACACAGATCGTAATGGATCTGTCATTGATTTGCAAAATGTGACCACGGTCCTCCGGAATAGTAGTGACACTTCTATTAACTTAATAAGGATTATTCCTTCATTCATAAATAAATCTTCTAAGCTGCGTTCAGAATAGACGGCGATTAAAAAGGACCAGTCCAATCCAGAATCGTTATGTCAGTCAGGCAACTAGACCGTTAGCATTGAATCACTCATTCCACCGACGCACCAGCCAAAGACACCCGTTTGGTGGAAGACCTTGTCCTCCTGCGAGAGAAGTCCGTAACTGCCAGCTGCACATCTTCAACCGACAGGAATGGTCGACCTTTCAAGGCCTTTCTTAAAGGAACGAAGGTGTGATAATCGCATTGGGAGAAATCACCCCCGAACACAGAATGGGAGCTGGAGTGTGTCCCATTTCAGTTGTTCTAACTTCAGCGTTGCGACATTTTCGGGATGAGGACGTGCGTTGTTATAAAGCAGCACTGCTTCTTGTTGCAGTTATCAAGATGTTTCTCCTTAACTGCACGCCAAAATTTCTCCAGCGCTGCGCAGTGCCGTTTCCCTTTGATGACGACATTAGATTCTTTGAAACCACAAAGCCAATGTCCGGTAATCAATGAACTGGACGAGCATCACCTTTCCAGCAGTTTGTTGGCTCTTGAACTTGTTGGAGACAAGGAACGTACGTATGAAACCACTGGTTCATCGACGTATTTGAAATTGGTTCAATATGTTGCCACCAGCGTCGCCTGCCATGATGCTCTCAAGGAATGAGTGACCTTGTGCGAAGAAACGCCTCAGGTGCCTTGAGAAAACAGCCATTTTGCTATTTCTAGGCATTCAGGGTACCCACTAACTGCTAACCTTACATTAGCCTAACCGCTGATGGATAATGTGTTCCACGCTACCAGAGCTGATGTCGAAATCCTCTGCTAGCACAAGAAAAGCTAGGTACCGATCCGCCCTAACTGCACCATCAGCTCTTGTCTGTAAGGGATGAGGCTGGCCTTTCGAATCGCGCAAGTTGCGGAACCTGGCGCGCCGTTTCACTACGGTGGTTTTCGACAAGCAAGCTGGCCCATAGACATATTTCATTCTCCAATGACGTCTACTGGTGTTTTGAATAACAGCACGTTGGACCTAAATGGATGTATTTTTTAATAACTTTACGTTCACGTTTCCTTATTTAGCGCAAGCTCTTTGGATAGTCACGATTGCACACTAGGGTCAGTGCTTATACACTGATGATGGTTCAAATGGCTCTGAGCACTATGAGACTTAACTTCTGAGGTCATCAGTCCCCTAGAACTCAGAACTACTTAAACGTAACTAACCTAAGGACATCACTCACATCCATGTCCGAGGCAGTATTCGAACCTGCGACCGTAGCGGTCGCGCAGTTCCAGACTGTAGCACCGAGAACCGCTCGGCCACAGGGGTCGTCGGTTCGCATCTGACAGCTTGTCTTTGATTACTACCAC
Source organism: Schistocerca gregaria (assembly GCF_023897955.1). Taxonomy (NCBI): domain Eukaryota; kingdom Metazoa; phylum Arthropoda; class Insecta; order Orthoptera; family Acrididae; genus Schistocerca; species Schistocerca gregaria. The sequence goes on from NC_064926.1 coordinate 428,904,469, forward strand.
AAGTCCCATGCTGGCGTACGATTATGGCTCCCACAGCATAACACTGTTCTCAGCAGCCTGCGTCCTTGGTGCGTTGCACTTTCCATGTAAACGTGGTTCACCCGAAGAGCTCACACGTTTTTATCGGTCAACGGTTGAATTCTGACGGTCGCGTGTCCACTGCAATGATAATTGGCGTCATTCAGTCAACATCTGAGCACGTGGGGGTGTTCTGTTACGGAGTTCATTTCCAACAACATTCGATGAACGGGTGCTCCGAAACACTTGTGCGTACATTATAATCGCGCTCTTTCATCTGAGACGCCACAGATCACGGTCAGGTCTACTTTACGGAGCAGGTAACCCTCTAACCCAACGTTCTGTGAAGAGTCATGGACGTCCAGTCATATAGCAAGTAGTGGTAGTTTCACTGTCGTATCTCTTTCTATAGACGCTCACGGCAGTAGCACGGGTACATTTGACGAGTTTCACCGTTTTCGAGCGACTCGTTCAAAGGCTCTGCTTAATAATAATCTTCCCTTTGTCACAATCGCTTATCTCAATGAATTTACCCATTTTCAGCCCACATCTTCGCTAGGGTGATCCCCCGTCCGTTCGCTTACATACTTTTGTTACTTTTTGGCTTACCAGTGTATAACCCTGTCAGAGCAGCGCTGGGTTGTATATACGCTGCATCAACACAGTCAAACGGAGACTTATTGATCGCCCCTTATATTACCGCATGACAAATACCGTAACACGTTTCCGTGAACCAAACGTAATGACATTTGCTATATCATTGTGCGGACACTTGCTTAGATAAGACACGAGCTATAGCGAGTTGCTTATGGAGTAAGTCGACGGTGAATATTCCCTTGACTGTGAACGGTTCGTAGTTTTATCTGATGACACAATATTGAGTAAGTGACTGTGTGACTGTAGACCTGATCACGCCGTTTCCCTGTATATCGACTTGGAGTTCTACTGGCGCTTCGTTTATGTGCAGCTCAAAGTACACTTTTTGCTGGCTACGGTTTTAGTGCTCCGGTGCAGCCATTACCCTGTTTACTTGCATCGACGTAACTCCTGTGCCAGCGCACGAGTTGCCGAGTTTTACATGTAATAAAACGAACGTACAGCGCGGGCAGTTGGGTCGGTCAAGCTTTCTGCAACATTCCGCACCCCAGCTCTGTTATGTAAATGATTTGAGCAGTGGACTCCTCCTAAACTAAATGTCAAACTGCAACTGGCACTGAATTCCCGCAAAAAATAATTACGAAACATACTAAGTCACTTTAGTGCAAAAAACAAAATTCCCGAATATGTGCTCATATGAACCTCTGAAGTCGCATCAATTCCAAACTGCAATAAAATGATCTTAATACTGGCAAGAAAACAGTGCAGGTCTGCTGTACTCTTTCAAAACGATAGGTGCGGCGCTATATTAACAGACCGACTAGAAAATGTTTTCTACTTTTCTTTCAGTTATGGCTTTCGAATTTATTTCTTCATGGCTCGAAACAGTGCCTTGAGATGCAACCAAAATCTAAAATTTAAATACTAAATCGGTTCGATACTGAAGTTTTAGATTTAAGTAAAATGGGGTACTCCAACAAGTACAGACCCATGTCTAAAGTAACTCACAATTTAAAGTTAGGAATGAACTATGGGAGGAGACGATAAATAGGAACAGCTATTCATACGTGCAAGTGTTCCTCAGTCTTGAACGAAGTACAGTTTTACATCCCTAATATGAGAAATACTGCATTTCAAATAGTGACTGCTACAGTCGCAGATAGTGTTTATTGCATATCTATATTTCGGTCAGTAGGAGTCTTGTCCATCTTCATCACCGTGAATGTGCCATGTGCAAACATTAGCCGGCGGCGGTTCTAGACGCTTCATTCCGGAACCGCGCGACCACTACGGTCGCAGGTTCGAATCCTGCCCCGGTCATGGATGTGTGTGACGTCCTTAGGTTAGTTAGGTTTAAGTAGTTGTAAGTTCTAGGGAACTGATGACCTCCGATGTTAAGTCCCATAGTGCTCAGAGCCATTCCAACCCTTTTTTTTTTTTTTTTTTTTTTTTTGCAAACATTAAAAGCACATGTATATGCACGTAGTCCCGCCTGCACTATTCTCGTCAGGGGTGAACTCTTAACATCTGACATGAGTATTCTAGTTGGAACTACGTACATATGCAAGTGTCTCTAATGTTTTAAATTACATTTACGGCATTGAAGGTGGCAGTGATCGAATTCTAGTTGTCTAGTTGTACGAAGAACACCATTTTCCTTTGATTGCTGTGCCCTATATTTCATGAAATGATTACAGACGCTATTTCCGATGCAATCACACCTAATAGTGCGTTTATCACCGGAATCTATACTACCACCCAGTGTCGTAGATATACATACAACGTGTTCCTTTCAACAGGACATTACATATCAAATTTTAGGAAGCTAATTTGCAGCCCAGTCAGCAATCGTGGTAGTCTAATATATAACAAACTATCAGCCTCGATTGCGGTAATGAAACCAACATTTACCTACGTTCCAGCCCAAGTAATTGAGCCTTCTTCAGAAGATATACCTGATTCTGTAATATGTCTACGAGGGCATGGTCTAGAAACAGGCTGTTTTAGTTTTATTTCTAGACCATTCCCTCATAGACATATTATAGAATCAGGTATATCTCCTGAAGAAGGCTCAATTACTTGGGCTGAAACCAAGGTAAAGATTGGTTTCATTACTGCAATCTAGGCTGACAGGTTCTTATGTATTAATCTGCCATTCGTGATACTACATGTAGTCTACTTACCCTAAAGAGATACGTGTTAAGGAAAATCGAATTTTCGAATAATGTTGCAATTGCTCTTCAGTTTCCTGCAGGATACTCACGGTGAATGAGGCACCATAATTTTTATTTTATAAGTCACTAATTGCTTTCCTGTTTTCAAGAGGTTACACAATTCTTTAGCTGTATAATGGAATGTTTTTGCACTGCCTGACTTGAGGAGCGATACAACAATAGGAGGAGGTGGAAACGAAATGAAACGTCATATGCTGAGAATGAGTGATTACGACATCGGGTGAAATTTACAACAACGTGGTAGTATGAGCTCTTACCAGCATGATGTTTCATTCCGTATCGTCCGGGTGGATGCAGATATTCGGTGGAGAAGGGTGTCAATCGTATCCTCTCCTGAAACAAACTGGAACACCATGATTGATTGGTATGCTGGATACTGGCACGAGGATGGAGCTCGTCCAAGAAATGTTCCATAGGGCACAAATCTTGGCACCTTGCAGTCTGTGGGAGCACCTCAAACTCACGCAGGCCATAGAGACACTAGTCATGTGGACGAACATTTTCCTGTTGTAAAATGGTACCACGATACTATCATACAAGGGGCAACACGTGAGGATATTGGAGGTACGTGATGCACCGTTTCATCGTCATAGTTCCCTCAATCACTACCAGCCGTGAACTAATGTGATTCGTGATAGCTCCGCTCACGATGTTTCCGAGAGTAACCTGGTTTGCCTATTCCAAACCTTGGAAGGACGGAATTTTTGTTCAGGCAATGTTTATCTGGGTTTGTGCAGAACCGCGATTCAACACTCCCTCACGGGAGGGATGTGTCCGTTTGGAGGTGGTCTCCGACGAATGGTGCAGGATGTCACTGAATACCTGTCCCGAGTTGGTAGGTGCAGATGTGTAGAGGTTACGATGTGCTCGGTGCATAATACAGCGATCCTTCCTTGTGGTCGTCAAACGTCGTTTTCAGAAAATTTGCCGACGACTATGCCTGTACTCACGTTCACCCACAGTGGAACACTAGGTCCGAATTATGGATACAGACCGATTCCACCAACCAGTCAAATGGTGTCCCACAACGAGGCACCCTTCGACCTCAACCAGGTGTTGAGAAACCTGTCTCACATTAACACATGGCACCTCCACGTGCTTCTCGTTAATCACTCAACATCTGACACTGTTCACGCCCACATTCTAGTGACCATTCTGCCTGTTCTCACAGAATTGCGATTCTAATGATTTCGATATTCTCTGATGTCGTGTACGTGTACGAAGTTACATTAATATCTGACCATGTGTTATAGATGCTTCACTTTTTTATTGTGTAGTGTAGAGTCAACGCAGAATAACGTGCCGGCAGATGCGCAATCGACAGAAGATGTGTGGGGAGAGCGGTAGCGATGCAGGTTGCCGGCAGGCATTATGGGGGAATGCCGAGCGCCGGAGGGGAAGTGTCGTTCTAAACTAAAGTCTATGCTCACATTTTTCGTAAATATTAAGTGGAGCCTCTCGATGAGCACACTTACATGGAGACCATTCAAAAAGATCTGTAACCTCTTCTATCGTTAGTATCAGAAAAGAATGTACACTCATGCTCATAAATTAAAGATAATTGCAGAATGTGGTGCCACACAACGTGGCACTACACGAAACTGGCGCTAATAGCGTAAGCACATAGGGAACAAAGGTAAGACGGATCTGTAAGTCCACGGCATTGGCGATAAGTTGAGAAAAGCGTCCCAAAACACATGTTCTACAAAATGCCACTGTTTTCTGCGCATGTACACCGACATCACGTACACAGGCCGCACAACGGGTTGGCATACTCAGGATCAGGTGGTCGAACAGCTGCTGAGGTATAGCCTCCCATTCCGGCAGCAGTGCCTGTCGGAGCTCTTGATGTATCCTAGGGGTGTAAACACGTACAGCGATACATCGACCGAGAGCATTCCAGACGTCCTCGATAGGATTTAAGTCTGGAGAACAGGCAGGCCACTCCTTTCGCCTAATATCTTCTGTTTCAAGGTACTCCTCCACGATGGTAGCTCGGTGGGGCTGTGCGTTATCATCCATCACTGCATCCCTGAAAATTCTGACATACTGGTGCAAATGATGCTCCGATACACCTGACCTGTTACAGCTCCTCAGTGAAAGACATGCAGGGGTATTCGTGCAGCAATCATAATCCCACTCAACACCATCAAACCACGACCTCCACACAGGTCCCTTTCCAAGACGTTAAGGGGTTCCTGATTCCCGCCAGACGAAAACCCGGCGAGAATCACTGTTGAGAATATACCTGGACTCGTCCGTGGACATAACCTAGGATCACTGTTCCAATGACCATGTACTGTGTTCTTGACACCAGGCTTTATGGGCTCTCCTGTGACCAAGGGTCAGTGGAAAGCACCTTTCAGATCTCCAGGCGAATAAACCAAGTCCGTTCAGTCGTCTGTAACTTTTTATCTAGAGACAAGTGTTCCAGTGGCTGCAGTAAGGTCCCGAGCAAGACTACCTGCATTACTCTGTGGCCGCCTGCGGGCACAGATGTTGAGATATCGGTCTTCTTGTGGTGTTGTTCACTGTGGACGTCTCTTACTGTAGCGCCTGCACACGTTTCCTGTCTGCTGGAATCATTGCCATAATCGTGAGATTACACTTTGTGGCACACGGAGGGCCCATGCTGCGACCTTCTGTGTGTGACCAGTCTCCAGTCACAATAGTGTTCTACCCTTCATAACGTCATCAATATGCGTTCTTTTAGCCATTTTCAACGCACAGTCACCATTAGCACGTCTGAAAACGTCTGCATACTTACTCGCTGCACCGTACTCTGACATGTACCAACACACCTCTGCGTATGTGGACTGCTGCCAACGCCACCGTGCGACGACTGCAGGTCAAATGGACCACGTGATCATACCCCGGGGTGGTTAAAACCCGCAAATCGCCCATCAGAGCGTTGTTTCACCATGTATCAGCATTATCCTTAATTTATGGGCATGAGTGTAGCTAAAAGCGCGGCAAAGGCAGCGATATATTTTCGCCTGGGTTGTTACCATTTGTAAATTTCAGAGAAGCTTCATGAGTGGCGATATTTGAGTGAAACCTACAATTCTCTTGTTCTACGTTAAAATTTGCTTGTTTTGTCGAAAGACAGAAGAGATTACACAGTGTGACCTCACGAACACACGAACATGTGGTGTAGATGCAGTTGCTAGAAAATTTTGGAAGTGTTTGTTAAGTATTATAAAGTAGGAGCTGAGGGAAATTAAAGTCAGCAGTACCTTGTGAATAAGCACATTCTCGGTGTAATGTCCTCATTGTTTGAAATCCATAGCATTTCTTATTTCACCAGCTACCGGTGGCCCTTAAAATTACATTCTTTCATCGAAAAAGTCTGTAGGTAGTAGAATAACATGTTAGACGCTGACGTTTTGCATAATAACCATATGGAAAAGTACACTTCTCTTTGTGTGGTATCATTTGCCAAAATCTCATTTCAATATCTCAAATCGTTCACGAAATGTGAAGAATCTTATGGATACTTCACTCTGTCTTTATCGCTGTCGGGCTTGATTGCAAAATGAAAGTTTTACATCAGATAAATTTTCTAGAAAATGGTGACAGATAGAGACCTCCGTCCAAGTCTATAGAAAACTTCAATATTGAGCTATTTCATACGCGGCATACTATTATGTAATATGCATAAAACCCAAAATCATAGCGACCACTATTTTTCTTAGTAAACTTTGTCGAATTTCGCGCAGAGTCTTATTTCAAAACAGATATCACAACAGCTACGACAATTAACGAAAATATGGACACGTCGCCATGAAGCTGTCACACAAAGGTATAAGTAACAAAAAAATGATTTTTTTTTACTAAATAGTTTCTATACAATCGTTTGAGAAAGATTGCAGGGTATGCCGCTTGCTTCAGTCATAGCTGACAGCGATGACAGAATGCTGGTAAACATCCTTGGCCTCCCCGAACGAATTAACGAACGCACGCAGCAGTTTGAACGAAAATTGGTCAGTACTCATCTGCCACTACATCCTGCATAGACTCTGTTCGGGGGTCATCTAATACAATGCAGTATGTCATGGCCCTTTCTCAGACATTTCTGCACTCAGCCACATTCGTTCTATAACCAGGACTAACTATATGGTCCTCATTCATGATTCACGTAATATAGAGGTCACTGATATCTGAATATGAACTCCGAAGACCATGAGTGACGTCGATACGTCTCAATTTCAGATGGTAATAATCTTCACTGTGTTTTCATGGTTGAGAACGTACTGTAGCCGCCTCCGATTATTGTTTGAACGGCCGATCTGCTGTTTAGCACACATGCCATACAGTTTCGTCGCGTATAAGAGATTTGGCGTAGTGTGTTTATTGCATTTCGGGCCAACCCACGTAAGTGGTCCCACACGAACGTCTTGGCTTCATAGAAGGCTGGAAACAACCACGTGGCTCTTCATACTATAACACTAATGGATTAAAATAGAAATTTCATTGAATAGTAGTACTATTGTGTCCGTTAGTGAAGCTAACGTCTTCAACAGCTCATATTTCTCCTAGCCTATCCAAAATAAGAAACATGCACAGATTAATCTTCGAGATGCCACCGCAACAGTTTGTGCTATACGTATCAATTCCTATTAGGCAAGTTTATTGAATCTCCAGCAACGTAAATCTGTTGTTCTAGAAATCCATGAATTTTTAAGAGTATCATACTTGTCTTCTACAACCTTGCTTCGTTTTCAAAGCTAGCCCCACAAAATCTCTTCAGCATCTGAGGCTGTTCGTTGGCAACGATTAAAAAGAATGGCAGTTAATTTGGTTTGGAGAGAGGTGAGGTTAAAATTATTGTACAAGGAACCTACGACGTGATACAGGACTCTTATTTTTTAGATAATCAGGCCTCCGACTTGTCTGATGTGGGCGTCCACCACATCATCTCTTGTATCAGCATCTTCATTTCAGAACAGCACTTACATACACTGTGCCCAATAATTATACATTCGTGACATGGTCAGTCCATGGGCTATCTGCACTGTATGGTAACTGACGGGAATTTCACAACGCAACATCGCTAAGAAAACATTTTATGATGGGATGACCAGTTTCGAGAGAGCTATTGTATGCTTTAAACATTGATGGATAGTTGATTAGCTCTGTGGAACTGATCATCCAACAAAATGCTTCTTAGTGATCTTGGCTTGTGAAATTTCCTTCAGTTATCCCTATTAATTGGGGAATATATTCGAAAATCTGTAGTCGCCTACATATTTTTAATCTTTACTGCCCCCTCCTGAACCACAGAAGTTATTCACTGATGTCTTAAGATATATTCGGTTACCTTGTCTCTTCTTCTTCTCAGTGTTTTCCGCAGATTGCTTACTTCGCCGATTATATCGAGACTCTCCTGATTTTTTAATCTCCTAATATTTTTTCTTGTTAATTCGCCTAATTTTCAACGTTATTCTGTAGCACCACATCTCAGACGCTTCTGTTCGTTTCCTTGCCGGTTTCCTCACAATTCATGTTTCACTTGCACACAAAGCTGTGTTACATAACTACATTCTTCCTCAAATTAAGTGCAATGCTAAATACTAGTAGTCTAATTTTCGTCAGGAATTCGCTCTTTTCCTTCGCAAGTGTATTTTTATATCGTCTTCGCTTTGTCCGTTATATTGCTTCCAATATAGAATTCCTTCACTTCGTCTTCTTCATGATCCCCAAGCTTGATGTAATGTTTATGTCTCATCGCATTTGTGTTACTCCTCATTACTTTCGTCTTCCTTCGGTTTACTGTCAGTCCATTTTCTGTGCAAATTAAACTGCACATTTCATTCAGTATGTGCCGCAATTCTTCCTTGAGGTCACTGGGGATAGCAGGGACTTCAGCGAAACGTATTACTGACGTTTTTCAGCCTGATTTGAAGCCCCATTGTTGAGCCTGTCTTTTATTTCCGTCATCGCTCTTCGATATACAGACTGAGCGGTATGGTTGAAAGACTGCATCCTTGCCTTATACACTCCTGGAAATTGAAATAAGAACACCGTGAATTCATTGTCCCAGGAAGGGGAAACTTTATTGACACATTCCTGGGGTCAGATACATCACATGATCACACTGACAGAACCACAGGCACATAGACACAGGCAACAGAGCATGCACAATGTCGGCACTAGTACAGTGTATATGCACCTTTCGCAGCAATGCAGGCTGCTATTCTCCCATGGAGACGATCGTAGAGCTGCTGGATGCAGTCCTGTGGAACGGCTTGCCATGCCATTTCCACCTGGCGCCTCAGTTGGACCAGCGTTCGTGCTGGACGTGCAGACCGCGTGAGACGACGCTTCATCCAGTCCCAAACATGCTCAATGGGGGACAGATCCGGAGATCTTGCTGGCCAGGGTAGTTGACTTACACCTCCTAGAGCACGTTGGGTGGCACGGGATACATGCGGACGTGCATTGTCCTGTTGGAACAGAAAGTTCTCTTGCCGGTCTAGGAATGGTAGAACGATGGGTTCGATGACGGTTTGGATGTACCGTGCACTATTCAGTGTCCCCTCGACGATCACCAGAGGTGTACGGCCAGTGTAGGAGATCGCTTCCCACACCATGATGCCGGGTGTTGGCCCTGTGTGCCTCGGTCGTATGTAGTCCTGATTGTGGCGCTCACCTGTACGGCGCCAAACACGCATACGATCATCATTGGCACCAAGGCAGAAGTGACTCTCATCGCTGAAGACGACACGTCTCCATTCGTCCCTCCATTCACGCCTGCCGCGACACCACTGGAGGCGGGCTGCACGATGTTGGGGCGTTAGTGGAAGACGGCCTAACAGTGTGCGGGACCGTAACCCAGCTTCATGGAGACGGTTGCGAATGGTCCTCGCCGATACCCTAGGAGCAATAGTGTCCCTAATTTGCTGGAAAGTGGCGGTGCGGTCCCCTACGGCACTGCGTAGGATCCTACGGTCTTGGCGTGCATCCGTGCGTCGCTGCGGTCCGGTCCCAGGTCGACGGGCACGTGCACCTTCCGCCGACCACTGGCGACAACATCGATGTACTGTGGAGACCTCACGCCCAACGTGATGAGCAATTCGGCGGTACGTTTACCCGGCCTCCCGCATGCCCAGTATACGCCCTCGCTCAAAGTCCGTCAACTGCACATACGGTTCACGTCCACGCTGTCGCGGCATGCTACCAGTGTTAAAGACTGCGATGGAGCTCCGTATGCCACGGCAAACTGGCTGACACTGACGGCGGCGGTGCACAAATGCTGCGCAGCTAGCGCCATTCGACGGCCAACACCGCGGTTCCTGGTGTGTCCGCTGTGCCGTGCGTGTGATCATTGCTTGTACAGCCCTCTCGCAGTGTCCGGAGCAAGTATGGTGGGTCTGACACACCGGTGTCAATGTGTTCTTTTTTCCATTTCCAGGAGTGAAAATTTTTAATCCGAACCCTCCGTTCTTGGCTTCCATCCTTTTCTTTCCCTTCTTGGATCTTATTCATAGTATATACGACCCGTCTTTCCTATCGTTCACACTTCTCTCCCAGGGAATTTTTGATATCTTGATCATGGCTGGCATCAAAGTCGACCAATTTTAATGATTAATGCGACATGACTCAGCTGTCCGATTGGGCATTTACTGACCTATGGCCAACATTGTTCTAATAGCATAAGTTGCCTAGTTGTGACGAGCTCATAAGTGGTCTGGTTATTTTTCTAATTCCGAACATGTTACACCATTTTACACTGTCGTTCGATTTTTTAGGTAGAAAAATCTTATGAAAATATCTTGGTTTTTCTTAAACCTTTAATTCCTTATCAAGGTGAATGTCAGAGTAGCCTCTCTGGCCTGCCTTGGAAGTTACTGAAGTCAAACTGATCGGCAGCTAAGAGAGATTTAATTTGGTTTTCCACTTTTCCGTATATTATTGTTGTTAGCAACTTGCATGTATGAAATTCTGAACTCATTATAGGAAAATTCTTGCATTTTTCCTCGCTTTGGTATCTTGAATATTGTGTGAATGTGGTTTTTTTTTTTATATATATGGTGGCATGTGTTCTGTCTCAAGAGCTGTCGGTATTGTCGCTTAGGATGTACATCACTGAAATTAAGCAATATATAGTGCGTGTACAAGTGTCCCATGGATACACCGGGTAATGGCAGCTCAGGGCAAGATTTGCACCACCTCGTGATGAGATACATTATTATTATTATTATTATCATTACTCCAGTTACACACCTACACATCAAAGCAGTTTTCAGATTGCAGTTAAGTACAACACTTTATTTCTCTATGCTCGTCGTAGAATATGAAGAGCCTAGGAATCATAGATACTCGGTTCGCTAGACAAACAGTTCCTATCGTATTAATGCGTTTTATTACAAAATGAATACAGGCAATGCTTAACATTGTGATTACATAGACGTGTCGCAAGTAAAGGGCGACATACCAAATAATCAAGGTTCTTCAGTATAGACAATCGTAAGTCACTGCTATACAAGTCACTAGTCTTGAAGGTACTTGAACTGTATCATATTCATCTTTGCCTAGGAGTGGTGTGTCGTCTTCCGGAACCTTGGCTATGCTCTGCCGCGATTGGTCCGTTTGCTTTTAAATTTCGGAGTGCGCTGCGTTCTGAGAGAGACCTGCTGACGACGAGAGTATCGAGTGCTGCTGCCGGAGTGAGACGGGGAGTTTAGTTTTTAGTGTGGCAGCGCAATGATGCGGGAAAGGTGGTATGACTTCCTGTGAACGCACGTGATTGCTACGAGCGTGTGTACTCGGGACGGCGGCAGTCGTTCCGGACGGGTTGTGTGATAAGGAAGCTCGGCGTGGCAAATGTTGCCTTGTCCAAGTTGCTATAGCGGAACTGGGGCGATTGACATAACTCGAGATGGTGCTGGTTGCAACCTGTCGCCGAATCCTTGTCTGCCTTCTGGACTAACGGTGAGAATTTCTTGACTTGATGTGTCTCTCGATTTCTGCCCGTGTCGTCTGGTGTGTTTTGCTCTAAGGTCGTGTGCCATGGGGTTTGGCAATTTTAGTAGGTTCAGCCGTGCCCGAATTCCCGATTCAATGATCTGCTGTTATATTGTCAAGCGTAACTATCACTAGAAAAGAGTGTTAACTCTCTGTGCTTGAATAACTGAACCTAAAATATTATCTGTGGTTGAAATTTTATTCTGACCTAAGTGCAATAACGATCTTGTATTTTACAATTTTTTGAGTGGTATTATTATTTAGTACTGGCCGTCACATTTACTAAGTCGAAGATTTACGAAGGCCAGTGGGCGTCATTAACAGTTTCCGCCTAGATAGGCGTTATATTTTGAACCACGTGTTTCAATGTTTAGTAATTTTTATCTTATGTGTTATAGAGAGTTGCTGTCATGCCCTGTGTGGACGATTCGCCACATTGGTGAAGTGTCTAGTTGTTGTGCTGGTCTGTGCCATATTGCTAAAGCAGTCACTCCTAGCACAGCTGATTGTACATTTTACCTAGTGGCGAGGAGAACTGGCTGGTTTTAAGTGCTGACTCACTAACTTCAACCATTCTCAGATATTTATTATTATTTGGTATTCAGGCCCTTCAGGCCGAGTGGCAACGTCACTACCCCTTTTTGGTTATTAATTTTATCTTGTTAGCTTGTTTCATTAAAAAAAGCCTTTGATATATGAATTTCTTTTGCTCTTCACTGCTCCATTGGACGAAGTAAATTAACTGTTGTTTTTGCATTCTTGTAGCATTATCAAAACAGCATTTGTGGTTGTATTTGATTGGCCGTTCTGGACGAGTGATTAAGGTCATTCCTTTCCGTAACCTATTGTATTGGTCAATAATTAATCAAATGTGTTGGGTCCATTAGACCGTGATTATCTTAAGGTCATCGACATTACAGTTGTGAATTTTACTGTGTTTAACAAGAGGTTTTTAATGTTTAATGAAATTAAATTGTGTTTGAAACTGTAACCTAATTTGGGTCTAAGTTTTCACTCCCTGCAGCCTTTGAGCTCTGCTTACCTTACGTTTTGGTTAAGTTTTCCCACACCACGACGTATCAGTGCTATTGAACTGGGGTGACGCCAGTCAGTCGCGACGATTATAATTTCACGTAGGGGCCGCTGCTGTCGCGTTGTCGTCCTGGAGAGGGGTCGGTCAGTGGGCGATTGGCTGACGTCACCTCACAGCCATCTCCGCCCTATCGTTCCCGACTGGTATTCTGGCGCTTGACTTTACACTGTAACACAACAAAATTTGTTTCTGTACTTCTGTTGCTGCTAGCAAGACAGAATTCAACCACTCTTCCTCTGCGATAAAATTTCGAAACAGATATTTGTTATATAATACTGCAGACAATAAATGCAGGGACCTGTTCGTCACAAATATTTTAAGTTTTAATAACTCACTACATACGTGTAACGAGAGCTTAGCACTACTAGGACATCAAGCACTCTTCGGAATTATTTCCACGCTGCTACCTCAGTATTGTGTACGAGGAATTTTTACTGTCATAAACAAAAATACCTTTTTATTTTATTCGTGAGAAGCACCGTTTTTGAATAAAATGTCATTTGATCAATACCGATTCAGATAAAAGGATTACGGCAACTGGCACGTTTTCACGTGTGTGACAGACAATGTTTGAGGAATTTGTTCATATTTTCATATGTTACGCGTTTAGATAATACTGTGTGTGTGTGTGTGTGTGTGTGTGTGTGTGTGTGTGTATGAACCTCGAGTATGTTGTTATGCGTCTTCCTTGCGTCACTTGTCATTCCATATAGCACTCTAACTGCATTTACTGTTTTACTTGGCTACGTACCACAACTCTTGTGCTTCCCTCTACGATGTCGCCATACAACTGCTATTTTGTTAGAATTTTGTAATATGTGATACAGAATTAAACATATCTGTATCTGCCAGCATTTATTCTGAATACTTTGATTTTCGTGTCTTTGTAATTACGTGCTGCTTCTATCGGCTGGCAAGGCACTAGTAATTCAGTTTTCCTTTCCTTCGACAGTAGAAACTCTGAGGACACGTACTATTTAACAAGTGTTGTCAGAAAAGCACGCATTGAAACACATCTTTCGACACTGAACATATAGTCAAACGCATAGATGTTTGTTATCATTTCGGTAAATCTGAAGCAGAGTATCTAATGAAGTAAATACGAATTTACGAACATGTAAAATTTATGAACATAAAATCCTGTAGATCACAAGCTTGTAGAAACGCGAAACAAAAGAATTCACAATACCACTCTGCATCCAAATTGAGATTATTTTCTTGTTCAGTATGAGGAACACAATGATGTACAGTCCGCGGATGTCTTTCGTAAAGAAAAGAGTGATAGAGGAAGATCATATTCCTGACTAAGCAGTATCTTCAAGAAGCCCAACCATTCAGAGCAAATTTGAGACAAGAGATCGAGATGTTGTTCATATTTGCTTCCGTCTCAGAATCACACTTACATGCATTAGAACTGTAAATGTTGAACCGATGTAGATGGAAAGGAAAAAGGGTGGTTGGAGCGCAGTCGCATGATAGTGGAAATCGTTGATCGGTGCAAAGGTCTCCTCGGAAACAACGGCTTTGTAGGAATTTGATGTTGTAATGCTGCATAATAACCACCTCCCTTTTGTTTGGACGCGTTGCACATCTCTTCCCGCTGTTGTTTTTCGTGGCTCTCGTCCACACCTAAATAGTTGGTATACGGTTATTTCAAATCAATACCAGTACGTAGAATTCCGCTCGCTTCGCTAATACGTCAAATTCTGCATTATAGCGGATGCCAGCGTAGGAATGCACCCACAGCATAAGGATGAGCAGTCCCCTCCGTTTACTGCGAACACATTCAAAAACCGCAGTCGGCATACACTGTCCAGTCACGTTAATGTGACAACCTTCCAAAACAATGAATAACAACCTTTAGCAGCCAGGATGACTACGAGGCCTTCACAAAAAGTCAACGAGATTCTTATAGGTATCGACAGGGATCTAGCCGTTCTGGAATGCACAGTGATTCAACACACACATGCTTCTACTCTCGGGGACCATATCCAGTACTCAATGCAGTTAATTTTTCCTCGGCACGATGGCATCTAGCAACAGGACAGTAAAACGTGTTACACACATCCCATTGTGCGTGCTTGGATCGGTGAGCACAACAAAGAGTTTACCGTACTGTCGTTGCCACCAAACTTCCCTGATTTAATTCCAATCGAGAATCTGTGGGACTTTCTTGATCAGGTTGTCGCCATGGATCCTCAACCGAGAAACATAGCGCAGCTGGCCATGTCAGTATCTTCCAGAGCCCTCACTGACGTCCTTGTACATCTCGAAGCGGTGCGCGCTGCTAAGGGTTTTGCTATATTCATTGACAGATGGCCACGTTAATGTGACTGGACAGCGTATTTATTTCCACATGCACGTCATATCAAGACCATTTACGTAGGAGCCTTTTGTTCTTACCCATATTAACTGTAACATCTTTGAAGCGATCTTGCATACCGGTATTCGTAGTCATTTGTAATTTATCCTAGCATTATGTCATCAGTGTTCAGTTACATGTTGCGCAGGACTCAGTTATTCACGGTTTAATGTTTAGAGAAATATATTTGAGAACTTGAATGCTACTGTACAATACTAAAATTAGTGTACATGAGGAGATATCAAAACAGATCTGGTAGGTAGCAAATTTATTAACCCTATTTTATCTGCAGGCGACCAGGTTCTCTTACGAAAGGGTGAGAGAGCGTTACAAGAAAATGTATTTAAACTGAATAATTTTTACAAACTTATCAAATGGTTATGCCTGTAAATAAAACAAAAAGAAAGGCAAAGGAAAGGAAAGGGCAAAAAATCTGATGAACAATAATGTAACAGAACAAGTGAATTCGTTTAAATGTACCGGCACAAATGTATCAATAAACAGAACTAATCGATACGCGATTCAAAGTATACATAAATATAATGATATAATTTTTGTATAACGACATATCTTCGTAGTTTTACGTGGAAAGAGATCTCAAAGATACTCAACGATGTGGCTTAGCCTGCCCACGTGTATGTTAGTGAAAAGAGAATTCTAAAAAAAAAGGAGACGGACGAAGATTTAAAGCAGCTGAGATGAGATTTCTGAAGTCACTTCCCGCATTAACGCTAACAGAGTGCGGTGTGAGGGTATAAGACAACGATTGGACATAAACACAAAAGTTACAGAAGATATTAGACAGTCAAAGAAAAAAGGATGTCTCCACAGCTCCTCCGTAGCAAGTATGAAGCGTCACATTTCAGCCAACTGGAAAACGGGGCGTAGGTTGGCCAACACTCACTTCTTGAAATGTAGAAGATGGAGAAAGAAAAGCGAATATTTTGCAAGAAGTCACATTGTATTTCTTTCGAGAAATTATTTGAATCGGGAAGTTATTTGACTTATTGCGATATATTTGTATCTTATTACCATTTTGTTGCATTCATCTTAAACAGGAATATTCAAAGCTGTACTTTACAATCATACATCACATATATAATGGACGTTAATATCAAATCTGGGTCGGAACTATAGAAACTAACTGAATTTTTGGCTCCAGTCAAGAAATTTAATGCATGTTCCATCACATTATTTAGATTGTCCGTTATTTTCATACATTATTTGTTTAGGACTCATATACGACTCTTAATTTTTTAAAACCGTGTATTACCTGGTAAACACCAAAACTTACATAGTTAGATGCAAACTTATTTACATTTGAGGCAGCAAATGTTACGGTAACTAAATAATAAGCTTCTTGAAGATGTCGTTTGCTTTTCTGCCACCATTATTTATTCCTGACATAAAATTGAATGTTTGCCTAATGGATGACGTGCTGCAGCTGCTCGGTTCTTACCTAATTCATTACTTAACTTCGCGCCGCCAGTATTCATTAACAGCTGCTGTGAGCGAGTTTATTAATTTAGTTGAAAGCTCGGTTGGCTGTTTACCTCCGTCATTCATTTAAAGGAACCTCCTTTCGAGCTATTCTTTTATTTATTTATTTCTCTTTAGACTCGCAGGGAATCTGAAAACAAGTTACGGATGTTGCAAAGCAAAAGATGCAGCGGTTCCTCTTGCAACAACTTCTTGTTCGTTCATGAGGCATACTTTAGGGAAATAGCGTAATGATCAATACAGAATGGTGAGCGAAAGTGTGTGTGTGTGTGTGTGTGTGTGTGTGTGTGTGTGTGTGATAGAGCGTGTGTTTCAGTGCTATTTATTTTGCTCCCATTATCATTAGGCACATGTGTGGTTCGAGAAAGTGTTCAACTTTCGGTGTTCTAGTTGCTCATCTTCACTTGATTTTTGTTCTACTGCAACGTCCATCTCCGACCCTAGAACGAGGGCGGAAGATTTTACATTGTTGCCGTATCTGACATAAAGAATCATAAAATATAAGTACAATATGTCCTGTTTTACACCCTAAACTGATAGTACCAAATTGCCAGGAACCGCGACTTCGTACCAGTTGGAACTGTAAATTTTTTGATGGTTCCATAATCTTGGGAATTGGTGTCGCTCTACGTGGGCAACAAAGGTTTCCTATTTACATGTGATATTTTAAATATACACGTTGCAGTCCAAAAGCAGCCGCGGTAAGGCAACTACTTGAAAGTAAGGGGGCGCGCGAAATTTCACAGTTCTTTACTCAAAATATAACTCTTCTGCCATGACGCGTTTCTCAGAACCAGTTATACATCGTTGTGTTGTCTTCCTCCGGGAATTTCTTGAGTGTTTCAACAACAGCCTTTTGGATCTCAACCACAGTCAAGACGGGAACACTGTCTTCCTCTGGAACGAGTAAACTGAAATAAGGGACTCTTTCGAATTAAGTAGATGCCAATAAATTGGGACTTTATTTGTGGCGAGGAACTGGCTGTTTACTGCCTTCGAATAAGTCGGGGCATTGTCGTACAGCAGGAAAAAACACTAGAAGAGAATAATTTCGGGATAAGTTGTAGGATTCCACTTAGTAACACATCCAGATAGAATTTCCGATGTTTGTTCTACATGGAGGTCCAGATTTTTTGATACTTGGTAATGATAAAGCACTATAAACGTTGTTACATGACTCGCTCAGTCGTTTCAGCCGGCGATGTATAAATTTGTACTGTACTCTCCTTATGAACACCTTTTATTTAAAAACAGTAATATCAGGAAATTGAGTCCGCCTTGATGGAAAACTCTTCGTTATTCGTTTATTTCTTTATTCTCCCAAACTAGTTTCAGCGACAAATATCACCATCATTAGTGGTATTTTTTAAATTTAAAACATGCAGAAAATAGCATTGTTATACAAACACAATGGCACGTTACTACCTTTTTACTATTCGTTTTTTAAATATAGTTTTCTGTGGCCACTTTTATACTACCTTATTTATTGTATTTTACAGCACGTTTTAGGCAATTATTTTCGCTGTATGCGACATATTTTCTGTGAGGTTTTTGTTTCTGTTGCCGTTTTTTACTTAGCGAACGTCATGTCATCTGCAAACATGGGAGCGGCTGTTAGTAAACAAAATACTAAAAGGTGAACTTCGTATGTCAGCAATATATACTTGGGGTTGTGGTGGTGTTGTGGAAAACCAAATATTTTGAGTGTACTGAGCTGTTACTTAGCTATTCGTGTACTCACGTTCGCTGGATGATATGTGTCTGCTTTTATACACAGAAAACCAAAACTTTCGCACTCCCTTTCTGATCCAGAAACATTACGCCATCTTGCTGTTCGCGTGTGTCGCGGGAGGTGTATCGCATGTGGCAAGAAAGGCTATAAAAACTGTAGCTCGAATTACGAGGACTTCTGTTCATTATATGTCTTTGTGTGTGATGGGAAGTGGTTCTTTTGCGTGTGTGTGCTTTCTGTTCTGTGTCGTTGGTCAGTTCTCTCAGAGCGGTAAAGAGTGTGTTGTTACAAAGTGTTGTGTTTTCGTTTATTACAGTTTTCCCTTCGACAATAGCCTTTTGTATGTAGTAATTTTCTTCTATTGTTAGTTGTCGGTACAGACTGTTGCTGTTTCTCAGAATGTGTAGATCGTTTTCGATATTAGTGGGGTTATAGTTTTTGTTCATTAGATGTTCTGCAAAAGTGGAATGTGTGCTGTCACTTTTTTGGTTTGCCGAATCGCTATGTTAACACATTAAAGGGTTACTAGTTTCGGCAATATAAACTGGCATCTTCAAATTTATACATAAGAAAAAATTCCAATGCAACAGGCTTAAAGAAATTTAAAAATACTGTAGAGCATACACAAAAAGTCTGACAAAAATTTATGTACTTATAATGCCGAGCAGTAATAGTTACATCATGCATTGGTATAGACGACTCTGTCACAATAAGAACGCACAATGTGCTGAAACATGATTCCTTTCATAAAATTGTTCATTTGGACAGATACAATCCAAAGCCAACAGACAACATTGAGAGCATCTAGTAAGCAAAATTAGATGAAAATGAGCCATAACAAAATCGAGGGGTTACAATAACATGACAGAAGTGCGACTGCACTGCATATATAGATCAGAATTTCTATGGAATGAACATAACAGACGCAAGCAGCATAATGTCTTTTTATGGTTTAACGCTATGTTTGCTACGACAGAGGAAATGACGGCTACACCTAGCGTACAACGGAAATAAGTGCTGAGAGGTAACATCAGATGGCGGTCTGCAATGTACGGCGTCAGCTAGAAATAACGTAATAGATTCACGAGTTTGTATAACATTAAAATTAACAAAAGTATTTTAACATCAACATAGTATAATCAATATCAGCAAAAGACGTCATACAAGAAATATGCTTGCGGGGCAACTAACCAATAAGGTCAAATACTACTATTTTCCTTGTAAATATCGACTGTGGAGTTTGCCTCAAAAATCATTTCTGTTGTATGTTTTGTATGACGTAACTTACTAACATTGCATGTACAATATTGATATTAAAATACCTTGTTTGTCATATTCATGCGGAACATCTGCACTTCTGCATACATATCTCTAATAATTTTAGTTGAAGTTGTACTGTGATGACGCTCACACAGAATCAAGTCAGCGGTGGCTTCTAACCACGAAGTCTCAGTATTCTCGGAAACCGTTCGTTTGCGCACCTACGTTTGCTGAGATTCTTTTGCTTCTTCCAACTGTATGCGTTTACATGTTATCCTAAATTAATTCCGTCATGTAGGGTAAAATAAGGCTTTGTCTGTATTAATTAGATCGGAAGTTGGATATTATGGCCAGGACTCAGTATTATCACGACAATTTTTTGTTATCATAGACTGAAGTCGAAGGAAAAATTCTTCTGTTCCTCGATGATTGTTTCTATTCGCCACTACGTCGCATCTTGTAAAAGGTTAAGCTTTACACACAGAGACACCTCTGTCTTAACGGTCTCATCAATACTTCTTTTTATCAATGTTCCGACACGGTTCGTCGTGGTGCTGCACGAATACCTTTCTTGTGCCCGTCTCTTCATGTCAGAATAGCAAATGTAGCCTACGTCGTCAATCCTTTACTCGATTTATTGCAGTCTTTGCCTTCCAGTACGGGTTTTTTCCTCTACAGTTCCTTCTGTGACAATAGAGCTTAATTCTTGATCCTCTAACACATGTCCTATCATCCTATCCACTTCTCTTGTCAGTGGTTTCCATACGTTTTCTTCTTCGCCGATTCTGCGAAGAACTTTCTAATTCCTTTCTTTACCAGTCGACATAATATTCAGCATTCGTCAGTAGCACACCTCAAACCCTTCGATTCACATCTATTTCAGTTTTACCATTGTCCAAGATTCACTACCATAGAATGAGGTGCTCAAAAAGTTTGTTTTCGGAATTTTATTTCTCAAATTATGGTTCATGTTTGACACCAGCAAACATCGCTGGTACAGAAATGCCCTTTTCTAGGTTACTTCTGACGTCCTCCTTGCTTGGTCTCTCATGGGTTATTTCGCTTCCGACGTAGCAGAATTCCTTAACTTCGTCTACTTCGTGATGCATATGATGACCAGTTTCTCGCTGTTCTTATTTCTACTGCTGCTCACTACTTCCATCTTTCTTCGATTTACTTTCAGTTCGTATTTATCCAGTTGAACAGATCCTGTAAGTCTATTTTACTTTCTTCTCTAAGGATAGCAATGTAATCAGACATCTTTCCTTTCAACCTGAATTTTAATCCCGCATGATTGGACGTCTTGTTGCCACTTCTTCCAATGATTTTAGAAATTCCGATGAAACGTTTTCAATCCCTTCTGCCTTATGTTTAAGTTTACCGAACTTGTTTCGAATTCTGGTTCTAAAATTAGATCCTCTATCTCTCCTGCAACGATTCCTGTTTCTTCTTCTATCACATTAGAAAAATCTTACTTCTCATAGCGGCCTTCAGTGTACTCTTTCCACTATTCCGCTCTCTCCTCTGAATTAAACAGTGGAATTCCGTTAGGCTCTTAATGTTACCACCCTTGCTTTTAATGTCAGCGGAGGCTGTTTTGACTTTTAAGTATGCTGAGTCAGTACTTCAATCAGTCGTTTCTTTTTAGATTTCTTCTCATTTTTCATGCAGCCATTTCGCCTTTGAGTTCCTGGGCTTCCTGTTAATTTCATTCCTTAGCAACTAGTACTTCTGTATTCCTTAATTTACCTGAATATTTTTGTATTTCCTTCTTTCATTGATCAGCTGAAGTATTTCTTCTGTTATCCACAGTTTCCTCGCAGTTATCTTGTTTGTACGCGTTATCTTTCCAGACTTATGAAAATGTCCTTTTTAGAGATACCTATTCCTCTTCAACCGAACTGCCGACTGAGTTAGTGCTTATCGGATTATCTACAGCCTCCTGGAACTTCAAGCGTATGTCGTTGACTATTCCTTAGTATTGCAGTGTCCCATTTCTTTGGATAGTGATTCTTTCTGACTAATCTCTTAAATTTCAGCCTACTCTTTGTCACTACTAAATTTGTGATCAGAGTCGGACTGCCCCTGAGGTAGCCTTAACATCTCTGCCTGACCATGATTTAATCCAACAGAAATTATTCCTTATCTACTGGTCTTTTCCAAGTATACCTCCTCCTCTTCCTTTGGTTAGTGATCATAGCATTCGCTATTTCTAGCTGAAATTTACTGTCGAATTCAATTACTCTTTCTCCTTTCTCATTCATAGCACCAAGCCAATATTCTCCCGCTACCATTTCTTGTATTCCTTCCGCTACAACCGCATTTCCGTCCCCAATGACAATTAGATTTTTCATCTCGCTTTATGTATTGAATTACCCTTCCAACAACCTTACATACTTTCTCTATTCAGCTTCAGCTTTCAACTGCGGCATTTATGCCTGAACTATCGTTATCGGTGTTGGTGTGTTGTCGATTCTGCTCAGAACAATCCTGTAACTGAGCTGTTCACTGCAGCACATTCTCTGCCCTACCTACCTACTCATAACGAATCCTCCTGTTATATCTTTTTCTGCTGCTGTTGATATTACCCTATACTCTTCTGACCAGAAATCCTTGTCAGCTTTCCATTTCACTTCACTTCTCGATTGAACCTTTACGTTTCACTTTACAGATTTTCTAGCTTTCCTATCACTTTCAAAGTTATGATACTCCACGTCCCGACTCGTAGAACGTTGTCCTTTTGTTGGTTATTCAATGTTTCTCTCGTGGTTATCCACCCCGTGGCAGACCCTTCCTGGAGATCCGAATGTGGTACTGTTCCGTAATATTTTTCAATGGATAGATAATCATGTCACTTTCTTAATTAAATGTCATATGTTCTGTGGATATACATTACGTGACTTTAATGTAGTGGTTTCCATTACCCTCTGCATCCTCAACCCCTTGATCATTGCTGATTCTTCCGCCTTTAGGGAGAGATTCCCAATCCAAGGGGAAAGAGAATGTCCTAAAACTCTGCTGGTTCCTCCGCCCTCTTTTGAAGAGGCCGTTCACAGAATGAGGGTTGTAAGACGTGTATATTTCTACTGTCTATTGTCAAACCACAATTTATGAATGATGTTTATATTTTATTAATAGGATTAAGTAGGAATAATTAATATTTGTCATGTGGTAGCAGGGAAGGTATGCACCAAAGTATTGTTGGCAAGAGAGACCGCAAATTGTTATAATTTTAAAAAGGGCGGGATAGACCGCGTATGGATGCATTTTAAGAAAAGAGCGGGAAAGACACGCATTGATACATTTTGTAATGGTAGCAGGGATAGTCTGCACCAGAAAGCATTGCTGGCAGGAGAGACCGCACTTCAGCATTCGTAGGAAGTCAGTAGTAAGCGAGATGTGAAGCGAGTTGGTGGCAGGTCTGAAGCGAGAGGTTGAGAGGAGCAGTGTGCCTGCCAGCCACCAGCTATGATTTACAAGAGATTATAAACGGATGTACAGAGACATCAGCTAACTATTGTCATAAGAGGAACTAATATTATTGAAATATTTTCTTAGCGAAACTCCAGACTACTGAAGCAATGTTAGCGCAAAGCTAGTTGTAAGTCCCATTCGAACGTTTATAAAATCATTTCATTACCAGCGGTAAATATTTGAAGAAACGTTATCCGAATATAGTTAATTTTTGCCAGCAATGTTGCATTACTGATTATAATCCATCTCAAAAACCATCAACGTAAAACTTTGCAAAATTTTTTATTGCTGTCAATAAAAAGTGTAACTATGAATTACGTAACATCAGTCAAATTAATTAAAGAATAACGTCAGCTTTGCTATTAAGGAATGACGTCAGCTTTGGTAAGAAATACAGCCACTTATTATGACAGCCCACCAGCAGTTAATAGAGTATAGTAAACCAGAGTAGGTATATTCATTTCGCAGTTCGATGTAGCAGTCAGATGGCGATCCAGTAACAGTAAAAAGG
Organism: Schistocerca gregaria; assembly: GCF_023897955.1. Lineage (NCBI taxonomy): Eukaryota > Metazoa > Arthropoda > Insecta > Orthoptera > Acrididae > Schistocerca > Schistocerca gregaria. The sequence goes on from NC_064926.1 coordinate 428,928,217, forward strand.
TAAAGAACAGTTTTGCGTTATTGCAGATAACGACTGAGGGCCACGACGACGACACATTCTATGTTTCGTCGAAATAATTAGAAAATCACTTTTAATAAGCAGCAATTAAATTTGTATGCGAAGATTGAGAAAGAGAATAAATTTCAAAGGGAAGATTTCATTTGTTATTATTAAGCAAGAGATAGAAATCCTAAGGAAAGGTTCCATAGCTTATTGTAAAAGGGAAGGTTGTGTAACAAAGAGAGATATAGAAACAGGAAAGTTTCAGGGTGACTTCTAATGCGGGAAATCTTCGGCCGCCAGTGCTGACGATTTTTATTCAAAATTTAAATGGTGGTGGGGTTCGAACCCGGGCCGAGGACGTTCAGATTACTAGTCAAAGACGCTATTTCTAAATGACGGTGAGGTGTTCTATTATTACACGTAAAGCCGGAACTGTCTCTTTGGTGCGTTTAGCTTTCAGCTTCCTGCAACAGATCCTCAATTTTCATTTCCATTCTCTTGTATATTATTCTTGACAGCACCGTGGATTCATCAGATGCTAAACTGATTCAATGACAGTTTTCACACCAATCGGCCATTGCTATCTTTGGAATTTTGGGACGATATTTTTCCAAACGTCTGAAGATACAGTGCTAGTCTCACAGATTCGACACGCCAATTTGAATAGCCATTTCGTTGCCACTTGTGCCGATGACAGTAGAAATTGCGATGAAATGTTTTGTCATTTCTGCTTTTTTAGATGTCAAGTTTTACAGAGCTCTTTTAATGGAGTAATGCAGTAATGGATCCCTTGATCCTTCCACATCGACTGGAAATTCTACAGTTATGTGATAAGGTAGTTGCTCGCCCTCATAGTGGACTTCGCCGTACTCTTTCCACATATTAGCCATCGCCTTTGCATTTAAGAGTGGACCTCCTAATTCACTCTTTATGTTACAACCTCTGCTTTTAATTTAAGCGAAGGCTGTTTTGACTTTTCTATAGGCTGAGGCAGTCCCTCCGATCATTTTTTTGCGATTTCGTCACATTTTTCTTGCAGCCATTTGGCCTTGGATGCTCTGCACTTATTACTTATTGCCTTTCTTTGTGATTTATATTGCAGTATTCCTGTCTTCCAAAGAACTTTTTTGTACTTCATGATCAACTGATGTACTTCCTCTGTTGCTCAGGGTTTATTCGAATTTGTATTCTTTGTGCCTTTATTTTCCTCTCAAACATCTGTCTCTGCCGTCCTTAGTAATTCCCATTCTTCTTGCACTAAAGGGCCTCCAGGAGTAATTGCTATTGGAATATCCTTACCGAGCTTCATACATGTCTCATTATTCGTTAGTACTTCAGTACCTATTTTCCCTCTACACATATTCTTCAGTATGATTTTCTTAAAGTTCAGTCTACTCTCCATCATCAATAAGTTATAATCTGTGTCGACGTCTGCTTCTGTGTACGCCTTAAAGTCCTAAATCTGATTTCGGAATTTTGTCTGTCCATAATGTCATTTACTTGGAATCTTCACATGTCTCCAGGTGTTCTCCACGTATACCTCCTCTTCTTGTGATTCTTGAAGACTATACGCTACTACTACCTGGAATTCATTGCAAGAACTCAAATTATTCTCCTGTCTCAGTCCTACTACATATCCCCAATTCTTTCGTAATCCTATCTTCTATTCCTTCCCCTACAACCACTTTCCATTCCCCCATGGTTACCAGATTTTCATCTCTTTTACTTACTGAATTACCCGTACAAGATTCTCATACTCCTTATCTCTTCATCTTCTGCATGAAACGTCCACATTTACATCTGAACTACCATTATCGGCTTTGATTTGCTGTCGAATCTCATGAGAACAGACCTATCATTGAACTGTTCAGTGTAGCCCTACTTTCGTATTGATAACGAATCGTAATTCCCTTATAACATGTTCTGCTCCTATTGATATGAACATATACTGTTCTCACCAAAAATCCTTATCTTCTTTCCATTTCACTTCACTGCTCCACAGGGTATCTACACAGAGTCTCTACATTCCCCTTTTCAGATTTCCTAGCTTCCTCACCACGTTCAAACTTCTGACGTTCCATGCTCCGCTTAGCAGAATGTTATCCCTTCGTTGGATACTCCTGTCTTTCTGATAGTCACATCCCCGTTGGCTGTCTAGTCCCGGATATTCGAATGAGGCATATGAAGAAATCACTACGTCCTTTTTTCATTTAGAGACCCATTATCCTGCGGATAAACATGTTTTCCATGCTGTTGACCATAGCTGTCTCACCCGTCTTTTATGGACTGTTTTCCATCTGAAGGGTAAGAGAGTGCCCCGAACCGCTAACGGCACCTTTTTGGCATGCCCGTTAGCAGAAGGAGGTTGATTACTTATGTCGGAAGTCTCCTGCTGCGATGCTGATAATGACATTTAAAGTAATAAAGGAAGACGTTACCCCTATGCCATGGATTTCACCAACCTGCAGATTGACTCAACTGCACTCTCCGATGGTTTTTATGCAACCTATAACGAAGTACCACGTGCAGGACATCGTATTGTCTTGTCTGCTACGAGCAAACTATTAGTTCTTCAGAAGAAACGAACACGACCTTTTTGAAAGATATTTAAATCTTGCTCTCGCTAGAGATAGACGTTTTCGAATTATTAAAAAAAAGTACATAAATGAACTACAAGCGTATCGTTTTTAATAACTTGAGAACCATGACCTCCATGGAAAACGTATCCCGGTGTAAGATTAACTACATTAAATACTTTCTGTACGACTGATTGTTTACGCGTGGGGAGTGAGAGAATATTAAAATCTTGAGTTTGGTATTTGGTTTGTGGGTAGTGGTGGCTGGTTCATCTTTATATGACGTGCCGTATCTGACTGATACATGACATGCCACTACAGCTGAAACTGTCAAAATCCGCCTTAGGCAAACGGTGATCATCCATTCGAAATCGGCCAGTAACATAGATAATAATAATAAAACTAATATTAATACCTACGTGGGCCATGTTTTCATTCACAACACACAAATAGGGCTCCACACTTAGATGGTGGTCTGAAAAGCTATTTCACTGTACGCTTACACCGCATACTCCGTTTCTTGGCTGTCAAGGCTGCGACCACCAAGGGTGCAAATTTCCATGCATAGCGGTCTCTCACTTCATTTACAGAGTCGTTGCCTCGCTGTATTCTCATGAGTTATTTGTTCATTTATCAAATACACTATCTAATCAAAAGCAGCCGGGCACCTTTTAATGTACTTCCGTGTGATGTGTGTGTTTACCCTTAACCTTTATGACGGCTTGAGCTTTGCCAGGGACACTTTATTGCCCATTCTTTCAAAACAGTCGAAATCAGAGAACGTAATGGTGTTTGTTTACTCTTTCCTTTTGATGTAGGGCGAAAAAAAAAATTGAGATCATGAGCACACATGTCAGAAGCTTAGATCACTAAGACGAAAAAGGAGTTAAAAGCGACTACACTTTAAACCCGATCGATGGATGGAAAGAGAGCTAAGGACAAGGGCTTCCTATTGGAGAAAAGTCCCCAAAATACGCCATAGAGACAACGGAGCGCCGGAACTAAAGGTTAAATGTACTTCGCCATTTTGCTACGACGGATAAAAAATAATACGCGGTCGTCATCCCGCGTGTCGTTCGCCAAAATGGCCGATACCACAGACAGCAAACATACAAGGATCGTCCACAAAGTAAGTTCATTTTCTATTTCTATCCGCCGCAGTGCTACGATCGCAGTTCCGAGCATGCGCGGCAGTTACTCTGACTCAAGGAAAAGACACGTACGCCATATTCAAATCACTGCTGACCACATGTGCTTTGTAGTGCTTCTTTATAATGTCAGCCGTAATTGAAAATGCCGCTGCGTGTGAAATCAGATCTGTGATTCGTTTTCTAAATGCAAAGAAAGTTAAACCAAAGGAAATCAGTGAGATTTACGGACAAAATGCTGTGAGTGATTGAGTGGTTAGAAGATGGGTCACTCTGTTCCATGAAGAACGTGATTAAGTGCACGATGAAGAACGAAGTGAACGCCCGTCTGTGGTTACTGATGAACTGGTTCACACATTTGAAGAGAAGATTAAACACAACCGTAAGTTTACACTTAGTGCCCTAGCTAAGGAAGTTTCGCAAATGTTGGCCATGGTGGTCAACACTTCAACGATGATGTCGAGCTCAAAGAACATGTTACCACATGGTTGAATACAAAGGCAGCAACCTTCTCTGAAGAAGGCATACAAAAACTTTTGCCACGCTATGACAAGTGCCTACAGAATTTCGTGAGCTATGTAGTTCAACAGTTGTAAATTTTAGTACAATTAATACTTTTTCTGTATCTGTACACGTTTGTTTTATATAACCAAACGTAACTTACTTTGTGGACACACCCCGTACATTCGAACTATCCGTCATTTGGATTTGCAGCTCCTTGTGTTTGCCGTGTTGGAAATTAAAATCGTTGGATATAAGGTCTGCCAGTTACGGAAAACACCGTTTTTTCCAAGCTCCCAAACACGTTTCAGCACCTGCATGTCATCGTCAGTGGGTTTCTGTTTTATTTAATCCGTAATGTAAATATTTTTACTGAATGATTACAAAATTATAGGACTGTTGAGTTCAAACAACTCGGGATACTGAGAATAAAAGGGCTTACCACACAAAAACGTAAGTAAAGACGAATATAGGGACGAAATATTGCGATAAACTAAATTACGTTCAGAGCATAAAATAATAGGTTAACTCGCAAAAATACTTGTCATCAACATCGTTTGCTTGCAGATGAAAAGCTACCTGTAATAAATAGACAAGTTGTTCTGAAAAACCATGCAAACCGAGTGTAAAGGTATTAACAAAAAGAAATGAATTGTGGTTTAAACTAAATATTCCCATAATTTTGTAATAATTTAGTAAAAATGTTCACATTGCGGATTAAATAAAACAACTCACTGATGATGGCACAGAGGGGCTGAAACATGTTTGGGAAGTTGGAAGAAACGGTGTTTTGCATAACTGACGGACCTTGCATCCAACAACACATTAGAACGTAAGTAGTAAAGATAGTGACCCCGCACGCTGAGGTCTGGGGTGAACTCGAAATTGTAACTCATCCCAAAGTTATTCCATTCGCTTCTGCTCGGAGTTCTGGGCAGACCAGCCCATTTCAGGAACGATATTGTAACACACGACATTGCCTCACATACGCTATGCTCTGACTGGTGTATTGTGATGCTGATAGAGGCATTGTCCTTGAATTATTCTTCCACTGTGCGTAGTACATACTGTTGTAAAAAGCGTTCATAGCCTTTCGCGTTAAGTGTTTTCTTAAGCACGGTAAGGGGACTAGACGTTTCCACGAAAACCACATACTGTAACACGAAGTCCTCAGTACTTCGCTTTTGCCGCTACATATGGTGGCAGTTGACTTTCTTTTGGCATTCGTCAAATCCGCAACCCTCCATCGAATTCTGACAGGGTATAGCGTGAATTATCGCTCCAAATCACTCGTTTCCAGGAATCCAGTGTCCACACACGCTACGTTTTACATCACCTCAAGGTTTGTTTATGACAAGCAGTCCGCAGCTCGTGGTCTACGTTGCTGCCTATAGATCACGCAGTCCTGGGGATTTTCTCTACCCGGGGACTGGGTGTTTGTGTTGTCCTCATCATTTCATTATCATTCGTGCAAGTGCTGAGATTGGAGAACGCCCCATAGGTCAATCATCACATGACTAGCGGCTCGACCTTTGTATCACGTTCTTTGCATCTTCATACCTACGTTCAATATGATAGTTGGACTACTGGTGGCACATTACAACTGTGGAATGATTCCTTCCCCTGCTTTCTAGGGATATTTTACATCCGCCATCCCCTACACTCAACGGTCCCGGTCCTTTAGAAAAAGAGCTCAGTCTGTTCGCGTTTTCACTTCAGTCTCGTCAGCAACAATCAATCTGAGCAGCTTTACAAAGTATGAACTGTTGTTTATGAATATGTTAATCAGGTGATATTCAATGTATAGTACAAGTTTGAAGTCGCTGAGTCCTCTTGACCTACCCAGTACTATGTGGTGGCCCTGTTACTGCTTCTCTAGTAGCAACACAATACAATACTTTAACGCTGGCAGGTGGACCTCTCTTGACATGTACTGATTAATTACGCATTATGCTTGGACTTCAGGGTCCTTTATATCAGACAGTGTATTTTGATAACAGACTGGGTGTTGCTAGTTCCTGTTTTATTATTATCGACGTAATACATCAGCGTAACACTGTGGTAGTATATTATATGCTTTCTTTTCGGATAGACTGACAACATTTTACCAAATAATCACTTGTTTTGTTGCGTCTCACACCATACGCTCCAGTTATGTGTGCTGGCAACTGTCAACACTGGGATGCGCTGCCAATGTATACACAGTTCTTACTTTTCTAATGTAAAATTTGCGCAAACAAAGCTCTGTCGCTCTCGCCTGTCCATGCAATATTTGCTGTATTTCAGTTACCTCGCTACAGGAGCAAACTGAACGTTGTAACACGTGCGCTAACACCAACATCGATGCTAAATGCTAAACGCAGGTCCTGAAACGCACATACTGAAACGCACTCTGCAGCCAGATGTAGCAGACGCAGACTACTGGCTCTTGCGTTACACGCTGCACTGCCTCTTAGGGCTGCGCAGCTCCCCACTGCGTGGCATATTACACGTGTAATACTGCACGAGCTTCAGTCGATACAGCTTCGAGTGTTGTGCAATATATGTATGAAGGAGTTTCCGATACATAGAGGAGATCCGCTGCGCCAGGTTCTACGATGTTCAGAGGTACTGTGCTGTACATCCGTCACACATATCAAGGTGTGCAAGTACATTAACTCAGTGATAGCACATGCGGATTTAAGCAAGTCAACGCTCGTAAAATATACTCACTTGTAGCTAAGTAAGCACAGAACATGAAGTATTCCATCGTTTAGGTTACTGCAAGCTCTTTTGTTTCATTTTATTTTTAAAAATGATAATTATCCTATGACCTAACGAAATTAAATCGTCCAGTCACAGCTCTGAGATCTTTAATTGCTCTTGGAGATTACTGATCGGAACTAAAACATACGAAATATTAGATAACTTTATTACAAAAACGATAAAAAGATTTAATTAACTTTGTACAATGTGTAGCAACAAGAGTGTGTCTCTGAGTGTTAAAGTGCTACCTGATGGACACATTCACTGAACTCTTATTTCGAAACAAAAAGTTTTCATTGTTCAAAAGTACAGTTCCATCTGAGAAATGAGTAACACACGAACACTAACTACTCGATGTTGTTTTCTTGTTCGGAGGTCACGAACTGCTTTGAGCCTTCCTTTGTTTGGCTGTATATCGGTATCTGTGCAGAGGCGCTGTAGGGCTGAAAGCGAGGTTGTGGCTCCACTAACGACTCCCTTTCGTCGGTGAGGATTGCGGCGAGACATAGCTAACTTCTGTGATATCGATGAGTGTTGCCGACCTTGGTACGACACAGCGACTTTTCGATAAAGCCACAAATTGCCTAGTAAGCTTCTGAAAAAAAGCAATACACCTGGAAAGACGACGTCGATTTTCATCCGATGATGGCATATGTCATCTGAGGGATAGGTGTACTGATAGTGGTTTCATTGTCGTCCGCCAATAGATAGAGAAGTTATAATTAAATGTTTCCTTGAGAGATTTAAGTCTCTTTTTACTGTCTACGATAATGATCGAAGCAGACGAAATGAATTAAAATCTGTTCTGCGGCCAGGACTAGAACGCAGGTCTTCTCGCCTGCTAGGCAGAAGTGCTAACCACTACAGTATCAGAGCACAATGGTCAACATTGCTGCACGAACTAACTAAGCCGAGTGTCCTGCCCAATACAAACTGATTATCGTAGATAATAAAAAGAGGCTTAAATGTCTCAGGGAAACATTTAATTATAAGATCACCAATGGTAGAAGGACGGCCCATTGCGTCCAATGTTGGTGTGCTTGCCAATATCGGAGAGCCCTGGCAGTAGTGACAGCATGTAATGGAAAAATGAATTGAATTATGTGTTGGGGAGGGCACTCGGCTTAGGTAGTTCGTGCAGCAAAGTTGGCCATTGTGCTGTGGTACTTTAATGGTTAGCGTTTTTGCCTGGCAAGCAAGATTCTGGCCGCAGCACATTCATTATCGTAGATAGAGAAGTGATATAGCCACCAGAGAGCCATGTGTATCTACCTTTTAACAATGAATGCCCACAGCCAGAAGGCTTAATGTGGTGCAAACGTGTGAAGGAAAATGTCAACCCTGCCATAGAGACGCACTCGTGCTTCATACGGACCACTGAGTGAATTTCAATAGGGCCAAACTGTGGCCTTCCGAAAGCCGGGATGGTGGTTTCGGTGAACTGCCACACAAGCTGGACGTGCTGCGTCAGCTGTACAACGATGTTGGTTTCAGTGGTCGCGTGAACATTCTCAAACCCATAGACGAGGTTCTGGACGTCTACGTGACACAGTCGCCGGCGAGGATTGTCGAATTGTAAAGGCAGCAGCGGGAGATCGTGTAGTTACAACAGCACAGATAAGAGAACTTGTGAGCCAAGATGTGTCAAAACAAAGTTTTGCGAATCGGTTATTAGCAGCCGGACTACGGGCATGCACACATGTAGCTCGTCTTCCGCAGACGCCACAGCATCGACGTTCACTGCTCGACTGGTGCTGTCAATAGATTACTTGGCAGATGCAGTGGCTCGCGATGAAAGCAGATTCTGCTTCCACGCTAGTGATGGTCGTTTGCGCGTACGTGTGGACCTGGTGAGCACTGCGCCGACGTCTGAGACACACTGGTTCCATCACAGGCCGTATGGTCTGCGATGCGATAAGTGTCAGCTCTCGCCCACCTTTGGTGATCCTCGAGGAGACATTAACAAGCGCTCGGTACGTGCATAACGTTGCGAGTCCCGTTCTTTGGTGTTTTTGCAGCGGAAGGTTGTGATGTTACGAAAGGATCATACTAGACTACACACTGCCCGTGAAACCCAATGTGCACTGCAAGATGTGCAGCAACTTCTCTGGCCAGCACGATTTGTGGACTTGTCTGCAACTGAGCATGGGATAAGAAGTGACTCTTGCGACTCGTTGACCAACAACTTTACTACGTGAACAGGTGAAACGAGCGTGGCATAACGCATCCCAGGACAGCATTCACCATCTGTACGATGGACCTGATGCCGGAGTCAGAGCCTGCACTGCTGCCTACTTAGGCTACACCCCGTTCTTTTTTAAGTTAGAGTATTCCCTCCCTAGGCCCGACAAGACGCCTCCTGAGACGCGGCAAGGCAGGAGTAGGCAAAATGCAACAGGGAATAACAATATTAACGTGCTAATAGTAAACTGCAGGAGCGTCTATAGAAAGGTCCCATAACTGCTCTCATTAATAAACGGTCACAACGCCCATATAGTACTAGGGACAGAAAGTTGGCTGAAACCACATGTAAACAGTAATGAAATCCTAAACTCAGATTGGAATGTATACCGCAGAGACAGGCTGGACAGTGAAGGGGGAGGCGTGTTTATAGCGATAAGAAGTTCAATAGTACCGAAGGAAATTGACGGAGATTCGAATTGTGAAATAATTTGGGTGAAGGTCGCTGTTAAAGCAGGCTCAGACATGGTAATTGGATGTCTCTATAGGCCCCCCGGCTCAGCAGCCGTAGTGGCTCAGTACCTGAGGAATAATTTGGAAAATATTTCGAGTAGATTTCCCCACCATGTTATAGTTCTGGGTGAAGATTTTAATTTGCCGGATATAGACTGGGAGACTCAAACGTTCATAACGGGTGGCAGGGACAAAGAATCCAGTGAAATGTTTTTAAATGCTTTATCTGAAAACTACCTTGAGCAGTTAAACAGAGAACCGACTCGTGGCGATAACATATTAGACATTCTGGTGACAAACAGACCCGAACTATTTGAATCAGTTAATGCAGAACAGGGAATCAGCGATCATAAAGCGGTTACTGCATCGATGATTTCAGCCGCAAATAGAAATATTAAAAAAGGTAGGAAGATTTTTCTGTTTAGCAAAAGTGACAAAAAGCAGATTACACAGTACCTGACGGCTCAACACAAAAGTTTTGTCTCAAGTACAGATAGTGTTGAGGATCAGTGGACAAAGTTCAAAACCATCGTACAATATGCGTTAGATGAGTATGTGCCAAGAAAGATCGTAAGAGATGGGAAAGAGCCACCGTGGTACAACAACCGAGTTAGAAAACTGCTGCGGAAGCAAAGGGAACTTCACAGCAAACATAAACATAGCCAAAGCTTTGCAGACAAACAAAAGTTACGCGAAGCGAAATGTAGTGTGAGGAGGGCTATGCGAGAGGCTTTCAATGAATTCAAAAGTAAAGTTCTATGTACTGACTTGGCAGAAAATCCTAAGAAATTTTGGTCCTATGTCAAAGCGGCAGGTGGATCAAAACAAAATGTCCAGACACTCTGTGACCAAAATGGTACTGAAACAGAGGATGACAGACTAAAGGCCGAAATACTAAATGTCTTCTTCCAAAGCTGTTTCACAGAGGAAGACTGCACTGTGATTCCTTCTCTAGATTGTCGCACAGTTGACAAAATGGTAGATATCGAAGTAGACGACAGAGGGATAGAGAAACAATTAAAATCGCTCAAAAGAGGAAAGGCCGCTGGTCCTGATGGGATACCAGTTCGACTTTACACAGAGTACGCGAACGAACTTGCCCCCCCCCCCCCCCTCTTGCAGCGGTGTACCATAGGTCTCTAGAAGAGCGAAGCGTTCCAAAGGATTGGAAAAGGGCACAGGTCATCCCCGTTTTCAAGAAGGGACGTCGAACAGATGTGCAGAACTATAGATCTATATTTCTAACGTCGATCAGTTGTAGAATTTTGGAACACGTATTATGTTCGAGTATAATGTCTTTTCTGGAGACTAGAAATCTACTCTGTAGGAATCAGCATGGGTTTCGAAAAAGACGGTCATGTGAAGCCCAGCTCCCGCTATTCGTCCACGAGACTCAGTGGGCCTTAGATACGGGTTCACAGGTAGATGCCGTGTTTCTTGACTTCCGCAAGGCGTTTGACACAATTCCCCACAGTCGTTTAATGAACAAAGTAAGGGCATACGGACTATTAGATCAATTGTGTGATTGGATTGAGGAGTTCCTAGATAACAGAACGCAGCATGTCATTCTCAATGGAGAGAAATCTTCCGAAGTAAGAGTGATTTCAGGTGTGCCGCAGGGGAGTGTCATAGGACCGTTGCTATTCACAATATACATAAATGACCTGGTGGATGACATCGGAAGTTCACTGAGGCTTTTTGCAGACGATGCTGTAGTGTATCGAGAGGTTGCAACAATGGAAAACTGTACTGAAATGCAGGAGGATCTGCTGCGAATTGACGCATGGTGCACGGAATGGCAATTGAATCTCAATGTAGACAAGTGTAATGTGATGCGAATACATAGAAAGATAGGTCCCTTATCATTTAGCTACAAAATAGCAGGTCAGCAACTGGAAGCAGTTAATTCCATAAATTATCTGGGAGTACGCATTAGGAGTGATTTAAAATAGAATGATCATATAAAGTTGATCGTCGGTAAAGCAGATGCCAGAATGAGATTCATTGGAAGAATCCTAAGAAAATGCAATCCGACAACAAAGGAAGTAGGTTACAGTATGCTTGTTCGCCCACTGCTTGAATACTGCTCAGCAGTGTGGGATCCGCACCAGATAGGGTTGATAGAAGAGATAGAGAAGATCCAACGGAGAGCAGCGCGCTTCGTTACAGGATCATTTAGTAATCGCGAACGCGTTACGGAGATGATAGATCAACTCCAGTGGAAGACTCTGCAGGAGAGACGCTCAGTAGCCCGGTACGGGCTTTTGTTAAAGTTTCGAGAACATACCTTCACCGAAGAGTAAAGCAGTATATTGCTCCCTCCTACGTATATCTCGCGAAGAGACCATGAGGATAAAATCAGAGAGATTAGAGCCCACACAGAAGCATACCGACAATCCTTCTTTCCACGTACAATACGAGACTGGAATAGAGGGGAGATCCGATAGAGGTACTCAGGGTACCCTCCGCCACACACCGTCAGTTGGCTTGCGGAGTATGGATGTAGATGTAGAATATGAGTCTTCCAGCATGGGCTGAGATCTGATATCTCGGACTCACTTGTACTAATAATCAGTAGACGATGATGATGATGATTATTATTATTATTTTGGGTTTGCAGGGCTCTTAACCACGTGATTATCAGCTCCTGTACAAATCCCCAATATTTTCACTTCCTAGTCCCTCGATTTTCCTGAATGATGATAAAATGATGAGGACAACACAAACACCCACTCCGCAGGCGGAGTAAAATTCCGGCTCGGCTGGGAATCCAACCCGTGTCTCCATGATCCAGGGACAAAAACGCAAACCACTAGAGCACGAGCAGCGATTTATCTACACTCCTGGAAATTGAAATAAGAACACCGTGAATTCATTGTCCCAGGAAGGGGAAACTTTATTGACACATTCCTGGGGTCAGATACATCACATGATCACAGTGACAGAATCACAGGTACATAGACACAGGCAACAGAGCATGCACAATGTCGGCACTAGTACAGTGTATATCTACCTTTCGCAGCAATGCAGGCTGCTATTCTCCCATGGAGACGATCGTAGAGATGCTGGATGTAGTCCTGTGGAACGGCTTGCCATGCCATTTCCACCTGGCGCCTCAGTTGGACCAGCGTTCGTGCTGGACCTGCAGACCGCGTGAGACGACGCTTCATCCAGTCCCAAACATGCTCAATGGGGGACAGATCCGGAGCTTTTGCTGGCCAGGGTAGTTGACTTACACCTTCTAGAGCACGTTGAGTGGCACGGGATACATGCGGACGTGCATTGTCCTGTTGGAACAGCAAGTTCCCTTGCCGGTCTAGGAATGGTAGAACGATGGGTTCGATGACGGTTTGATGTACCGTGCACTATTCAGTGTCCCCTCGACGATCACCAGTCGTGTACGGCCAGTGTAGGAGATCGCTCCCCACACCATGATGCCGGGTGTTGGCCCTGTGTGCCTCGGTCGTATGCAGTCCTGATTGTGGCGCTCACCTGCACGGCGCCAAACACGCCTACGACCATCATTGGCACCAAGGCAGAAGCGACTCTCATCGCTGAAGACGACACGTCTCCATTCGTCCCTCCATTCACGCCTGTCACTACACCACTGGAAGCGGGCTGCACGATGTTGGGGCGTGAGCGGAAGACGGCCTAACGGTGTGCGGGACCGTAGCTCAGCTTCATGGAGACGGTTGCGAATGGTCCTCGCCGATACCCCAGGAGCAACAGTGCCCCTAATTTGCTGGGAAGTGGCGGTGCGGTCCCCTACGGCACTGCGTAGGATCCTACAGTCTTGGCGTGCATCCGTGCGTCGCTGCGGTCCGGTCCCAGGTCGACGGGCACGTGCACCTTCCGCCGACCACTGGCGACAACATCGATGTACTGTGGAGACCTCACGCCCCACGTGTTGAGCAATTCGGCGGTACGTCCACCCGGCCTCCCGCATGCCCACTATACGCCCTCGCTCAAAGTCCGTCAACTGCACATTCGGTTCACGTCCACGCTGTCGCGGCATGCTACCAGTGTTAAAGACTGCGATGGAGCTCCGTATGCCACGGCAAACTGGCTGACACTGACGGCGGCGGTGCACAAATGCTGCGCAGCTAGCGTCATTCGACGGCCAACACCGCGGTTCCTGGTGCGTCCGCTGTGCCGTCCGTGTCATCATTGCTTGTACAGCCCTCTCGCAGTGTCCGGAGCAAGTATGGTGGGTCTGACACACCGGTGTCAATGTGTTCTTTTTTCCATTTCAAGGAGTGTATAAATGTTATCATTTCATGTGCTCAATATATACTGTTGCAATAATAAATACTAAAAGAATTCGAAATCTCCAAAAGGGTATACTATTTTTCTTTGAGCAGTGTAGTTGAACAGCAAAACAAGAGACTAATGATACAATAGTGAAGACGACTGATACAGTTCATTCACCCATGGATATCCATATGGATTTTCACTGTAGGGGCATATAAAAGTTGAGTCGCGTCAGACGCAATATCCCTTTTATATACTGATTTGTTTCAGACATCGAAAATAGGCTTTGGACAGATGCTGATAACTGCTACGGACTTTTGTTACATGATAAGGGTTAGTAACTCTTTTGTCGATCGAGATACTGAAGCAAGTACTTTTTAATGGTTAAAAAAAATGGTTCAAATTTCTCTGAGCACTACGGGACTCAACATCTGTGGTCATCAGTCTCCTAGAACTTGTAACTACTTAAACCTAACTAACCTAAGGACACCACACACATCCATGCCCGAGGCAGGATTCGAACCTGCGACCGTAGCTGTCACGCGGTTCTGGACTGAAGTGCCTAGAACCGCACGGCCACCGCGGAATGGTATACTTTTCTTAACGGCGCCTGAAATCACTTGAAAGGACAAGTACAGCGATATAACGCTTGACAGTTTTGAAACTCTTCGCAATGAAGACCAACAAATATTCTAAAATAGGAAGGCAAGTCGGTCGGAACAATATATTGCATTGTAAACATGCTCCTACCAGGCGACGTCATTGTTTCAAACCTTTTAGCTATTTACTCGTCTCCATGCCCGCATCTCGTGCGGTAGCGTTCTCGCTTCCCACGCCCGGGTTCGATTCCAGGCGGGGTCAGGAATTTTCTCTGCTTCGTGATGGCTGGGTGTTGTGTGCTGTCCTTAGGTTAGTTAGGTTTAAGTAGTTCTAAGTTCTAGGGGACTGATGACCCCAGATGTGAAGTCCCATAGCGCTCAGAGACATTTGAACCATTTGAACTCGTCTCCACTGCAGATCTAGTAGGAACTGTATCGGCAGGTCATTTCTGCTTCAACATTCCTTTTATGCAGACATGTATATCAATGAGGCGAAGCTAGACTTGCTAAAATTATACGGCGACTGTTACTTTCGAAACCAGTTCGGCGAACATCCCGTTCGTCACTGTCCGCTGCAACAGACACTTGCACGAACACAGAGCTTGAATGCCAGTGGAGTACAAGGACTAATACTGCAACTGACATTGCACTTGAAGAAGCTATTCTGGCTACTGCTCTTACTGTTCCACGGTAGGACAAGTGCCGTATTGCCCCAAAATGGGATCAGCCAGATGAGTGTCATTAGCAACTCGTATCGACATAAATTCCATCCTTATTATCTACTACTACAAAGTGCACTCGGAGGGTGCTTTCGAACGTAGTATAGAATTCTGTCGTATTGCTCTGTAGCGCTAGGGAGATGACACTACGTTTTCACAACGTATGTTCTTTACCGAAGAAGCAACGTTTGCTAACCACGTTAATGTAAATTTACTAGTAATGCTCTGCTGTGCTGTAAATAATCAACGCCTGCTTCGTCAGCTTCACCCCAGGGCAGTTAAATGAATCTCTGTGTTATGAACATTCTATCTGTGCTTCTAGAACACGCACTAATGGATTAGTGATAGGGTATGTGGTTCCGACACGATGGATGCGCTGCTCACTATTCCCGTGTTGCAACGCAAACACCGAATGAGAAATTTCCTGGCCGTTGGATAAAAGGGAATGCTGTTGTACAATGGCTGGCCAGGCCCCCTGATTTGACACCTCTTGATTACTTTATGTGGGGGTGCAGTCTATCACGAACTACGCCATACGATATGCGCTGGGAAATCGCCTTTGCGTGCAACAGCATATCATCCAGTATACCTTCATCTATTCAATTATCTCTCGAACGGCGACTGCAGTCGATAATAAACAATTTCACCAGGTATAAAACTACTTCGTTGAAGCCGGGATCAAGGGGGGGGGGGGGGGCAATTCATATTCTTGAAAGGAGGAAAGAAAACATTTCACAGAGCGTCAAAGAGCCAAATCAGCTCCACAGGAGAATGCCAATCGATGTCTGTTTATGTAGTAGACTGGGCGCGCGAATGCTCAGTGTTGTTATAATTATTAGCGAAAGGTAAGACAGACTACATATTATCTTCCCTGTGTATCCAAGAAAATGAAATGTTTACTGCAAATGTTTGTCAGAACCCTACACTACTAATGACCTTTTGTACAGTCCCGGTTAGCATTCGGTTAAGTTCTGTTCTCGGAGTAACGCGGAATTGGCATTGTAGGAATGCGTAATAACGCCTAACCGGAGAATAAACGCGGGATAACTGAACCGGTGATTCTGGCAGAGTTAGGAAAGTTAATCGGAGAACAAGTTTTGACATTAGCAGAAATGGCTACAAAATTAATGTTATTTAGAACGAAGAGAAGAAAAAGGGACCACACAAAAATTATGTGAAGGAATATGACGATTCTAAACATATATAGAAATTCCTTCCTACTACTTTTCGACCTCATGCTTGAGAAACTGGAGTGTGTGAATATATACGGAAGAATATGACTGTTCCAACTTTGTGCGGAAATTTCTTCCTCCTACATATCGACCTCATGGTTAAGAAACTGGAGCCGGCGCGGTGGTCTCGCGGTTCTAGGCGCGCAGTCCGGAACCGTGAGGCTGCTGCGGTCGATGGTTCGAATCCTGCCTCGGACATGGATGTGTGTGATGTCCTTAGGTTAGTTAGGTTTAAGTAGTAGTAAGTTCTAGGGGACTGATGACCACAGCAGTTGAGTCCCATAGTGCTCAGAGCCATTTGAACCATTTTTGTTTTGAGAAACTGGAGGATGTAAATAAAATCTGGAACTATTTCTAACATAAAACTTTTTGCTTGTGGTAAGCCTAATAGGCATTTGTTATTGGTTGTTCGTAAATATTATTCTGTGGTGCTATTTATGTAAATGAGGTACAAAAATGAGAGTTTGTGCCAAAACAGTTTTGCTTTTTTTGGCTTGTGTTAGAATTGTTGCAATATTAGAGAGAGCTCTTTCGTTTTATCTAGCTGATGGTGACAAAACAAAAGTAATCAAACTGAGAAACCACATCGACGTTGGGTACTAAACGTGTTAACATTTTTTTCGGTATTACACAACAACATTCTCATTTTTAATATAGTAAAATGTTTGACGAACTTCGATGAGGTGATAGATTCTTTCGCAGAATGGAAGCACGCCATGTAAAACTGTAGCAAGATTAGACAGAGAAAATTGAAATTCTAGGACCTTAGGATTGAATAAATGTCCACTATCTTGTTTGTCTCTTGTCTTTATTTGTTATTTTTTAATATTTAATTTTATGTGGCACAAACGAATAAGTTATTAGCTAAAAGGCAATAAAGAGTGAAAATTTTCTGAAGAGTTCTCATTCTCTCTGTCGCAAATAATCCCAGCGTGAATTAATTGTAAATTTTTTTAAGGTGACCACTACGGTCGCAGGTTCGAGTCCTGCCTCGCGCATGGATATGTGTGCTGTCCTTAGGTTAGGTTAGGTTCAAGTCGTTCTAAGTTATAGGGAACCGATGACCCCAGATGTTAAGTCCCATAGTGCTCAGTCATTTCAACCATTTGATTTACATAGAGTGAAATACTTAAGACCAAATAACGTGTCTTACATTTTCTAGAACACATATGTTTTATTTATCAAACTCTTCATAGATATATGCGCTTCAAAACGAAATTTTTTGAAAAGTCGGATTTTTAAATTTTTGGCGTCCTTGAGGGTGGTGTCCAGTGAAATATCGTAAATCCGTGCTGACTTCGTTAATGATAGTATTTCTTTGTGGGTGATACGTCGTCACTTATTCTATAAAAAATGTTTATGTTATTTAAAGAGTGTTCCGCCTGATTATAATGTCGACTATTATATATAGAGACATATGTTCGACAGCATGTGTTTCAAGAATCATTCAGGTATCTCCTGGAAAAGAGAAGTCACGTTCTCTCTCTCTCTCTCTCTCTCTCTCTCTCTCTCTCTCTCTCTCTCTCCCCCTCCCTTTCTCTCTCCTTCTCTCTCTTTTAATCTATGGAAGTTAACACAGTAGTTGCTCTTCTTTGCGTGAATGGCGCTGTTTATGAAGAATGTTCGACTGACGAATTGGAATGAAAGTAAAACTAATCAACGGGAAAGAAAAAGTTTAAATGGAAACTAGATAAAGAAGCTATAGTCGTTTCCATAAAAATCAGGAAAAGTGCACATGATGGAAATAAATGTTTAAAATGGCTCTGAGCACTTTGGGACTTAACATCTGAGGTCATCAGTCCCCTAGAACTTGGAACTACTTAAACCTAACTAACCTAAGGACAACACACACAGCCATGCCCGAGGCAGGAATCGAACCTGCAACCGTAGCAGTGGCGCGATTCCAGACTGAACCGCCTACAACAGCTCGGCCACTGCGGCGGGCTGATGGAAATAATTTTCCTAAGCGCCATCGGATGCGTAAGAAGCTAGCATTTGCTGTAGTCCCATACACAAAAATCATACCGTAACCTGTATCTATGTCGTATGGGAAATGAGGTTTCATCTTAGCAGCGTGGGCCTGTCTTGCTGCACATAACGACGGTAAATGACATGAGAGCTCTGCCTGGGGCGGTTTACACTGTAATATGACTTTCGCCGTCTTGTTTCCCAATTCAAACCTACGTTTTTAGCATTTGTAGACTTAGAGAAAGCTTTTGACAATGTTGACTGGAATACTCTCTTTCAAATTTCTTTTAAACAAAAGTAATGAGAGGTGGGTGTACTTGAAATTTTATATTTATTTATTTTTTAATGTCTTAGATAATGACAAAGCAAATAAAAATCTCTGGTGTTCTGAAATAAATGACGCTCTTCTTCATAACATAAAAAAATATTTCTTGAAAATGTAAATAAGTAAACTTTTTCAATATAATTTTTTCAGATCATGTATCATACCAATTGATGTTCATTTTTTTATATTTGTTGAGATCACTTAGAATGACCTCCAGGCGAAAAGTAATGATGTGTAATCAATATCAATAGCAAACGAAATGTAAAGGGAATTTATGAAATTGAAGAAAATGCTCTCCGAGCTGAATAAACAAAATGGCATCCTCGTCCCGCCAACTTGTGGGTGGACGCACACTGAATCCCAAGGCAGTCAGGTATGCTTCGGGCACGTCTTCACGAAGAACGTTGCATCTTGCCGGCACATCGGTCGGAGTCCTGGTATTAAACTGAAATCATCTTCTCATACGTGGAACACCCCAGCTGCAGGGGGGATCGAAGAAGGCACTACCCAAAAAGTTGGCATAGTACTGACAGTATCTAGGATGGTGCACGAGAAAAGTAAAGCGATCTTGCAGAATGTCCAAAAATTAAGAACACTCCTATCACCTTCATGGAACAAATAACAAAGAGGCCTTTGATCCATATCACAGCGTTGGTCTTCGTACGTGGGAAATAAATCTCGTCTGGGAACACAAGAAATTGCGGTGTAATGAGATGGGGAGCCGTACGAAGAAGAGAGGCAAGCATCTTCTGAATCAGCTGCCACACCTCTGCAGAAGATCCACACGTCGGTCGATGTTCGTCCATATGAAGCGTGTGACAACGAGGACACAGCGGCGAATCTGTCATTTTTATGGCATGTATGCGAAGCTGTGTCATATTTTCAATTAACGACCAGATACCAGGTCGTTTTACAAATTTACACTTTGTACAGAAACCAGATGGCAGTTACTAGTGTCGAGGGGCATGAAAGGGCAGCAGTGGTTGGGAAAGGAGTGAGACAGGGTTGTAGCCTGACCCGATGTTATTCAATCTGTATATTGAGCAAGCAGTAAAGGAAACAAAAGAAAAATTCTGGGTAGGTATTAAAATGTATGTAGAAGAAGTAAAAACTTTGAGGTTCGCCGATGACATTGTAATTCTGTCAGAGACGGTAAGGGAATTGGAAGAGCAGTTGAACGGAATGGATAGTGTCTTGAAGGTAGAATATAAGATGAACATCAACAAAAGCAAAACGAGGATAATGGGATGTAGTCAAATTAAATCGGGTGATGCTGAGGGAATTAGATTAGGAAAAGAGACACTTAAAGTAGTAAAGGAGTTTTGCTATTTGGGAAGTAAAATAACTGATGATGTTCGAAGTAGAGAGGATATAAAATGTAGACTGACAATGGCAAGGAAAGCGTTTCTGAAGAAGAGAAATTTGTTAACATCGAATATAGAATTATGTATCAGGAAGTCGTTTCTGAAAGTATTTGTATGGAGTGTAGCCATGTATGGAAGTGAAACATGGACGATAACTAGTTTGGACAATTAGAGAATAGAAGCTTTCCAAATGTGGTGCTACAGAATAATGCTGAAGATTAGATGGGTAGATCGCATAACTAATGAGGAAGTATTGAATAGTATTGGGGAGAAGAGAAGTTTGTGGCACAACTTGACTAGAAGAAGGGATCGGTTAGTAGGACATGCTTTGAGGCATCAAGGGATCACAAATTTAGCATTGGAGGGCAGCGTGGAGGGTAAAAATCGTAGAGGGAGACCAAGAGATGAATACACTAAGCAGATTCAGGAGGACGTAGGTTGCAGTAGGTACTGGGAGATGAAGCAGCTTGCACAGGATAGAGTAGCATGGAGAGCTGCATCAAACCAGTCTCAGGACTGAAGACAACAACAACAGGGTGCATTAAAATGAAAATTATCCTTTTTTCAATGTCTTGGTTGATACCTGGGTAAAGGGCACCATCCGTAGAAAACACTGCGAGCTCCTCAGCATACCGTCAATTGCGAAGAACGTAGTTTCCATATGTGAAATAATTAACCAAGTAAAAGGGGTGTTACATCTTATGTGACAAACTCTGTATAAATGAATGTGCTGTACAGCAACGTGTTAAATTTGAACAGAGTTGAAAGAATTTTGCTTTCTGTAAAACATAACAGATAAGTGCAAGATGGATATAGCTGGGTGGGCTGTATAAGGGAAAGGTTTCACAATTCCAACTACAAGCTTCTAGGTGTTGTAGAAGGAACTTGGTATATAAAGTTCAAAGAAGGAACCAGTGTCCGTAAATGTACAGTTTGAGTGTAGATTAAGTTTTAAGATTGTATTACTTAAAAATCTAGAGGTGCTCTTGGCATGGCTAATGATTGGAGTACTCGCAGCTGGATTCTCTCCTATGTGATGGAAGACGTTTTCTTCGAAGCCGAGAGTGCGTCGCGTCTGTGGAGTACCTCCTCAGACAAACGCTCCCAATTGCGAACGTACTACTTCTACGGAGCGATTGCTGCGGTATAGCAAAATGTCATTACTACAACAGAGACGGACAATAATGTCCTCTTCTCAGATTGTGCGCTTATCTGAACTTAAACAGATCATCAATACGATCTTCAACGTGACAAGAAAAAGGAAGTTCCCAGGAAGACGTAACACAAAATCAACATTATTTTAACGAATATGAATGTCAGCCTCAACATAAACTGCATTGTTGTAACTAATTTTTTGAGCAAAGAACATAAAGATCGCCTGAACTATATTGTCTCTTGCAAAATCTACGACGGACGTTCAATATGTAATGAAACACATATTTTCTCGGCTTTTTGCTGTTGAAAAAGAAAGGGCAGATTTTGCTGAGGTAGATGGTAGAATATTCCCGCTTGAGCCCTTATAGTTTCATGAACAGTAGTTCCGACAGGAGGAGGCACTAGACACAGCCGTCAAAACGGCGTTCTTAATGGTGGCGCGTTCCAACCAGGGAGTGGAAATAAAACGGTAATCTATGGAGTGACACCGTATACCCTCTCTTTCGAAGACAAAGTTCAGAGCCGTACCCTCAGCTGGTGAAGTAATGGCGACTGTCTTCTGGAACTCTGACGGGGTTGTTCTGTTTGATGTCTTGCCCCATGTTGCTACGATCAGCTCCGAAGTGTATAGAGCTACCCTCGGGTAACTGAAGAAACGACTTCAGCATTTCGTTGCTACAAAAATGTAAACGAAAGTCTCTCTCTATATGGCAATTCAAGGCCTCACACAAATCTGCGCACCCGAGAAGAGCTCACAGAACTTCACTGGACTGTTCTTGCTCATCCACCCTACAGCCCGGATCTCGCAACTTCCGATTTCCGTCCGTTTGGCCCAGTGAAGGATGCACTCCGCGGGGTAATTCGTGGAACAAGACGTTGGTTCCGATGTCGACCAGTTCAGTGGTACCATACGGGCATACAGGCTCTACCATTAAGGTGATGTAAAGCTGCCGTATTGACCGGAGATTATGTTGAAAAATCAGCAAACGATGCACGCAAGAGATTCTTCACGCGTCTTGCAATATGGGGTGGAGCGCCATCCAACATAAACATCGTACGTTCCAGCAGGTGTTTATCAGCCAGGCTGGGGATGATGAGATTCTGCAACATATCGGCGTACCTCTCACCCGTCACAGTAGCAGTTACAAAGCCAGAATCACGCATTTCCTCGAAGAAAAAATGTCTCACAACGTTAGATGTGGTAAATACAACCCCTACTGTGACTTTCTCGTCTTGCAATGGAGTTTCCACGACAGTTCTAGGATTTTCGCTAGCCCAAATTCTGCAGTTCTGCATGTTAACACACCCTCGGAGCGTGAAATGAGCTTCGTCGGTCCACAACACGTTACTCAACCAATGGTCATCTTCCGCCATCTTTTGAAACGCCCACACCGCAAATGACCTCCGCATCGCTAAGTCGGCAGGTAACAGTTAATGATGCCGATGGATTTTGTACAGATGGCATCGGAGGGTACACCTAAGTACCAACCAAAGAGTAGTGTATGGAATGCTGGTGCGACGTGCGACTGATCGAGCGTTGACTTCCCCATGCATAGACGAACCCGCTACCGTCTCCTTTTCTTCCTGAACTGTCTCAGCAGCTCGGTCGGCCACTACGAGGTCTATCGTCTAAACAACCCGTGGCTTCGAACTTCGAAATCATTCTCGCCACAGCTTCATTTGTCAACGGACCATTACCCGTTCGAATCCCCTTCCTAAGGCGATAAGATCATAACGCTGAACTAGCACACTCCCCATTCTGATAATACAGCTTCACTAAAAGCGCCTTTTCAGGTAACGTCAACATGCGGCGACTTCTGGTGCATCTGATTCTCTCTCTCTCTCTTTTTTTTTCTTTATTGTAATTTTAATCACCTCAATACAATGTGGGCTGGCAGCAGCATATTACCCTGCTCTTCAGCCTTGAGTGGTATAATAACATGACATATAGGTGGCACAGACAATACAATAAAAACGGCAGGCAAAAAATGTAGATACAAAAAAACAGTAAAGATGAAGCCATTCACGCTGGATGAGAAAAACACTAACACTTGGTGACACAGCGCACATAACACGGATGACTGCGACGGCACACGTGAACGGTGGTGGCGTGACGGCGAAAGGACACTGAACACAAAACGAAGGCACACACACCAGACACTGATGGCGATGATCTCCAGCACGCGAATGTTCACTGAGCGTGTGCCAGTCCGGGGACCTGCCAATGGAGGGGGAGGAGGAAGGGGAGTGGGACAGGGAGAGGGGAGGGCAGATGCCATGGGCAAGGGAGACGGGGGGAGGGGAGGAAAAAGGGGGGAGCCCGGGGGAAGAGGGGTGGAGGAAGGGGACGGGGGAAAAAGGAGAGAGAAGGGAGGGAGGGTGCCAAGTGGAGAGGCCACAGAAAGTGGGGGCGGGTAGGATCAAAGTTGATAGGAGGGGTAGATGGAGGGGACTTCATCAGGGAGGGGGAGCTGCCGGAAGCCACTTTGGGAGAGGGTGAGGAGGGTGGAGAGATGGAGACCGGCTGGGATGTGGGAATACAGGCACGGCAGCGGGTGGGGGTGGGAGAGGATGGGCGAGACAAGAGGGTGAGGAGGGTCGAGTTTGTGGGAGGTGTACAGGATCCGTATCCTTTCAAGGAAAAGGAGGAGGTGGGGGAAACGAATGAGATCGTACAGGATTCGCATGGGGGAGCGGAGACGGATGCGATAGGCGAGGCGGAGAGCATGGTGTTCAAGGATTTGAAGGGATTTATAAAAGGTAGGGGGGGGGGGCAGAGATCCAGGCCGGATGGGCGTAGCAGAGGATAGGGCGGATGAGGGATTTATAGGTGTGGAGGATGGTGGAGGGGTCCAGACCCCACGTACGGCCTGAAACGAGCTTGAGGGGGCGGAGTCGGGAGTGTGGCTTGGCTTGGACTGTCCAGAGATGGGGGGTCCAGGAGAGGTGACGGTCGAGGGTGACGCCAAGTACTTGAGGGTGGGGGTGAGGGCGATAGGACGGCCATAGACGGTGAGATAGAAATCAAGGAGGCGGAAGGAAGGGGTGGTGATTCTCTCTCTCATTACAGCTCCTTTTATACACGATTGTCATGCGCAGTCACTGAAGTTTTGCTGTCCAGCGCCATCTGTCGACATTTTGTGAATTTTTTTTGGGTCTAATAAAACCCCATTTCTTTACAAGAATGTGTGTAAATTTTTACCTCTCTATCTTTCGATCACCCGGTATATATATATATATAATCTCCAAACTTTCAGCCAATGGGCGTTCAGATCGCTGTTGCTAGGCGGATCTGACGTCATGTTGCGGACATTGTGACAGAAGTTTGTCTCTGAACACTGTCTCAGAGTGTAAGATCCTACTCCCGAATAGTCGGATCTTCTCCCTATTAAGGCTGCAGAACATTGCATCCTATGATTTCACGTCTAATGTTCCTTGCTGACGCTTAATTGCGAAATGTACATGTAGCGCGGCTGCTACTGATCATTCCTCATCACTTAAATATGCATAATACTTGCCTGTGAAGGGAAGGCACATATGCATTGCAACGTGACATTGCGGGCCCGTGACACAGTAAAGAAAGAATATCAGCGAAAGATAGACGAATTCGTAGATATTATAATAAAGATACGTACCGCAAATGCGGAAATACGCTGATATCAGCGGTTCTGACAAAAGTCGCGTAGTTGTGGCGCTACGACTGGAAACAACAATCTCTTAGACGGCAGAGCTGGTCGCCTATGGCGTATTATTGCTGTGAGCACATACAGAAAGTGGCGAAATAACGAGTACGCAATATGTTATTGGGCGACAACGTCTCATCACAAAACGTAGACGTCGGAAGGATGCCTCACTGTGTTACGCAATACAGGCAGAGATCTGTGGCAGACCTGGCGACAGAGTGCAATGCTGGTGCTGGCACGGAGCTCACCACGCAGAGGGCACTGTTGAACACGGAATTCCACATTACACGACCCCTACATGATACTGTCTTCACCCAAAGACATAGTCAGTTACGTTTGCAACGGGCATGGCATCAATGAGCTCTCACAGTGGATCAATGGAAACGTGTAGTCTGTTGAATGAATAGCATTTCTTCTCACACCAGGTTGATAGTTGGGTGGGTCCTCACACGCAGTCATCCTGGCGAATGGCTCCACGAAACATGCTCCGCACCAAAGACGTTGGCCGTTGAGGGCAGAATTAAGCTATGGGGTACATTGAGTTGGGCTTCCTTTGGATTTGAGGTGGTAATCGACGGCATCGTGACAGCAACGAACTACGTGAACATTATTGCGGACCACCTGCACCGCTTCATACTTGAAGTCTCCTCCTACGACCATGACATCTACCAGAGGAATAACTGTCCACTTTTCAAGGTCAGAATCGTGCCACAGTCGTCTGAGGGGCATTATAGTAAACTGAAATTGATGTCTTGGCCAGCATATGTGCCTGATATATACCCATCAGAACACATATCAGGCCCCAGCTGCATGCCCGTAAACCACTATCCCGTAATTTTCAGGAGCTGCTTAACCTGTGTGTAGACATCTGCTGCCACATGCTTCTGGAATACTGTCGAAGACCTGTAGAGTCCATACTAAGCAGTATATCTGTTGTACTGTGTGTGAGAAGTGGAACAACACGCTATTGAACAGGCGGTCGTAATGTTTCAGCACATCGGTGTAATTATACCAAGCACTGACTATAGCGCTCCCTTCTCAGTTTGTGTCCTTAGCGTGAAACAGATTTGAAAGTATTTTGATCTTCAATGCCAAGTCATATTACAGGAGGGACGGACGACTGAGCCCTCTTCATAGTTTGCGCACACCGTGAGGTGCAAGATTGGAAGTATACGGAACTTCATACTTATTTTGTATCCAAATGATACATTTCTGGTCAAAGGATCACTATCAAACCTTTTGTCCACTAAGTTCCCTTTACAAGCCATAGACGCCCGTAATAGGAGCGGCAAAACACCCTAGCTATTCAGTTACTTCAGACCAGAAAAAAACTCATTCAAAATGTTTGGAGTAGATCTCTGAATGTATGCAAAACCGTGGAAATTGGAAGAACAGAAATGAAAGAATTAGAAGCCTTTGTGATGTGATGTTACAGTATATTTCTAAGGTCGGACGGACTTAACGAGTAAGAAATAAATACGTCCCATGCGAATCAAAATGGGAAAATGGGTGGATGAGACAGAAAGGTTAGGCGTAAATTACGACATGAGTGGCCGCTGATAATTCTGGTTACGGGGATGGTGGAACAAAATATGAAGGACGGGCCTAGATTATGTACTACCAAGCGACTGGCTTGTAGAAACGCATTAAATGAACCTTAGATTTACCAAAAAACCAAGACACTTTCTTGGGATTTGTGGATCTAGAAAAAACGTCCAACAATGTAAAATGGAGCAGATCGTTTGGTTTTCTGACGAAAATAGGCACAAGTTATAGCGAAAGACAAATAATACAGAATATGTACATAAATCAATACGTAAAAATGAGGAGGAGTACGAAGAAAATATATGCTCGGATTATAAACGGTACAAGACGTAGAGACATTCCTTCCTCTCTACTGTTCTGTCTCTACATCAAAGCAGAAGTGGCGGAAATAAAAGCAACGTCATAGAGTGGGATTTACATTCAAGATAAAGAGATATCACTCACAAAATTATCTGATGACGATGCTATCTTCAGTGGATGCGAGAAACAACCGAATGGCATTCTGGACGAAATGAACAGTCTACCGAGCACACAATACGGCCTAAAGGAAGTGATGAGGAGCAGAAAAGACGAGATTAGTGAAGAAATTAATATAAGAACAGGATATCATAAAGTAGAGGAAGCAAAATGACACATGACAGACAAAGGAAGGGAGGACGTAATAAGCAGGGTAGCAGAAGATAAAAGGCCATTCCTGTTCAAAAGCTTCTGCTAGTATTATGTACCAATTCGATGGGGATATTTTGATATTGTTCGTTTAGCGCACATGAATGTATGTCAGTGAAACAGGTTCTATGAGGAAACCAGAAGAGCATCTAAGCGTTAGAGATGTAGTGTTTGTCAAGAATGTTAAAAATTTGTAGTCTTGATGAGGTAATAAATGAGATGGTTCTCCGCAGAATCAGCGATGAAATGAACAGATGGAAACACTGACAAGAAAATGGGAAAGAATAGTGTTAATACATGAGAGGATAACTTCTATGGTACTAGAGAGAGGGCTTTTGAGGATAGAAAACTAGAGGAAGACAGAAATCGGAATAGATCAAAAAAATAACGGCAGGTTATACTTTTCATTACGCTGTCCGAAATGGAATCTGAACTTCGATTCTAGCCATATTTCACCATTATACTACTAGTAGTGGTCGGCAACAGGTTAACAAAGGAACTGTAAGATTTATTACAGATGATTTTTCCAATCCCTTTTTAACGATTCATCTCACGTATCAAAGTTGCGTTCAACCTGCATAAGCTCAGTTTCTGCAGGCCCACACAGCGTTCAGTCTTACAAAGCAGACTGTATACTCTTTAGTGAAAGTGCATTGTCTGATACCTAGTATTTCTGCATGAGTCACTAAGTTTTTTTAAAAAAAGGAAGATAGATTTCTTCTCACCATATAGCGGTGAAATCGAGTCGCAGACAGGCATAATAAAAGGGCTGCTGAAGAAGTAAGCTTCTGAAATACACATCATACAAACACACATTCACACAAAAGCAGTTCACACACAGATGACTACTGTCTGTTGCTGCTGAGACCATACTGCGACCAGCTGCACATGATGGGAGAAGCAATCTGGGAGGTGGGGATAAGGAGGAGCAAGGAGGAGGAGGGGTAGCAAAGTAAGGATGGGGGATGGTAACGTGCTGCTTGTGGGAGTGGAGAGAGGATAGGGCAGCTAGGTACAGTCAGTAGAGTCATGCACCACCTCACAAAGTCCCATTGTCTGCCCACTAAGGAGCATTCCTCTTGACTCAGTACCATCCACAATTAGAGCAACTGAATCGCATTCTCCATCAAAGTTTGTCCAATCTCTTGTCATGCCATGAAATGAGGAATGTCCTCCTCATCCACCCACCAAAACCACACATTTCCTTGTCCATCCTTACGCAATCCCTGCTCCCAACCAGTTGCCTCATGGCTCATATACCTGTTATAAACCTAGATGCAAGACCTGTCCCATACATCCTCCCATCACCATCTACTCCAGTTCGGTCACTAGCATTGCCTACCCCATCAAAGGCAGGGCTGTCTGTGGAACAAGTTATGCGATATACAAAGCAAGCTGCAACCAGTGTGCTTTGATTTATTTGGGCATTATGACCAACAAACTGTCTGCCCACAAGAACGGCCACTCAAAAACTGGCCAAGAAACAGCTGGACCACTCCGTTGCTGAGCACTCTGTCCAATGCAACGTTCTTCTTTCTATTGACTGCTTCACATCCTGTGTCGTCTGGATCCTTCCTACCAATACCAGCTTTTCTGAAATCCTGTATTCCTGTATCCCTCCTGGCCTGAAACCTCGTTACTCACTGTCCTTCACCCACCATCCTCTTCCTTGTTCCCAATCCAGTATTCCACAACCTTGTATTCCATAAGTGCACCCACAGTCTTTTTATTTCTCCCATTTTCCACTTCCCCCCGTCCCACTCTCCTTGTAAGGTACTGAACCTATCTGCCCTACCCTCTCTCCACGTTAGTCCTGTGTGCTCCAACAAGTAGCAGTTTCTCGCTCCCCAGCAATACCCTACTACAGTTCACCCTCTGAGCCTCAGCTTAATCCCACAACCAACACTGCTTATACCATAATTCCATAATGCACAAATGCTCGCATTCTGGCTTCGCCAGACGGAGACTGTGGTCATGTTAGTGTGAGATGTATTTGTGTGGCTGTATGCATCTGTGTTGTCTGTTTCTGAAGAAGAAAAAGGCTTACATGTTCAGTATTCCTTCTTTTGTGCCTATCTGTGCTATATGGTAACAAACTATCCTTTTCTAATACTGCCATGATTACATCCTGTATTTTCATTTTTTTAATTTTATAGAAGGTTCTGCTACCACAGGGCATATAATACCCTCGGTCGATCTGTATCTCTATCACAGATGTCCTTTGTTTTAGCTAAAATAACTTTTCGAATCATCAGTCAGACTACACACTTATTTGGATCATTATTCGTAGAATTCAGCTATCGACTTCTTATCGGTCAATCTGCATTATCTTTGGTCCACACTACTGAGCACAACTATTCTGCTGATGACTCTAGTCCTTCGATCTCACTCAAGCATTCTTTGGTTGCAGTATAAATAAAAAATACAGATACACGTTCATTTCACCTCCACGTTCGAGCTACTCGCCACATTGCATCAAAACAGCAGATTTTTAAAGAAGGAGAGCTTCACTGTACATATGAAGGGTAGAAGTTCCGATATACGAAATCACGGCTGCAGAATTCTTGAGATTGTTTTAAGTTTGAATGCAATGAATTTCTTGGAGAGAGGAAAGCTTCTATGTACAGGTTAACGTGCATGTGCCGGGTGTTTGGGATATAACTGCAGATATTTCTGTTGATGACAGAACAGGGTATTGAACAACATTAAACTGGCATTTACTTCATTTTCAGACTTACAACTACAGATATTATGAGACCTGATTTGTAGGTTGGTTAGTACACCCAAGTACAGGTGTCACAAATGAACTTCTAATGTTTATTTTTCCCTGTACTGCCGGTGAATACTAAAGTGTTGAGACATGAACACTAAAAATGTGAACTCTGTACGGACAGGCGCAGTCCAATTCGTGATGCAGTTACGACTGTGTAGGAAACATCACCTAGAAAATTATGTGAGAGGTCTAGGAGAAGATTTAGGTGCAGATAAAAAACAATGGACACAGTGAAGTGGGTCACAATGCCTGTACCGGCTACAATGCAGATTGTTAACGAAGTTCTGAACTGGTTTGTGAGTAGCTCAAAGACTTTTTTAATTGTCGAAACCAGCACTTTCTCCTGGATGCAGTGTGTTCATAGGAGACACAGGTGTCGACAGGGGTGCCAGAAGGAAGTGCGATAGAGGGTCTCTTATACTAAATACATAGACGATCTGAATAACGGGATTAGCTGCAGCGATCTGTGACTCCTTGCTGTGACGATTTAGTACACGGGGACGTTCCGTCCTCGAGTGACTATAGTAGGGCACAAATGAAATGAACAAGCACGTAAGTTCGGTTGGAGGAAGGTGAAAGGTCGACGTCAGTTAATTGGGTGAATATAGGAAAGTGTAGGTCACCTACAAACGAGATTGCGTACCAAACATTTGTGGAACCTGTACTCAAGTACTGCTCAGACGTTTGGAATTTCCACCAGGTCGTGTTAAAGGAAAACATTGAAGGAATGCTGAGGCGTGCTAATAGGTATGTTACTATTAAGTTAGATTAACACGCGAGACTTACAGAAATGCTCCGTGAATTCAAATATGTATCCCCGAAGAAAAGGAGACGTTCTTTTAGAGAAACGCTATTGGGAGAGTTCAGGTGACAGGCATTTGCTACAGACTATAGAACATTCGTAATGCCACCACTGTACATCTTGTGTAAGGACCGCAAAGACTAAATAAGAAAAATCAAAGCTCGCGCAGAAGATTTTCGCTCGTTCCATTTGCGAATAGAACACGAAAGGGAATGACGCTATGTGTTCCAAGATATCAGGAGGCACATACCGTATGGTAAATTGGGTATAGATGTAGATGTAAATGTGGATGTGGAAATAATGTAAAAAGTGTGACATAGGAGAGAGCACTCTGTACGACAAACAGAGAGGACATTACGGCCGAAATCTGCAACACACTAGAAAACGCAAAATGGAGTCGTCAACAAGTTTTTTCTCCAGTTATTTGCAGGATATAATTAAATCTCTCTCTTATCGTACAGTTTTCTCCCTCTACAGCCCTCTCTAGCTCCATACCGCCTTTCTTCTTGCCAGCGATTTCCACATATTTGTTTCCTCGACGATTCTGCTGAGAAATGTATTCTTTACGTTATCAGTCCACCTAATTATCAGCATTCTTCTGTAGAACCAGATCTTCAATTCTTCGATTCTGTTCAGTTCAGATCAAGATTTCCCACAGTCGATGTTTCACAATCATACAATGCTGTGGCCCAAACGAGATCTCATAAAATGTCTTACTCATACTAAGCCCAATGTTTCTTAGTAGTAGTCTTATATTGGCCAGGAATTCCCTTTCTACTAATGCTAGTCTGCTTGTTATGTGCCCTTGTACCGCGCGTCTCTGATTGGGAAGTACAATTCCTTAATTTCATCTACTTTGTGAACATGAATCCTGATAAGTTTCTCGTTGTTCTCATGTCTGCTACTTATCATTACTACCGTCTTTCTTCGATTTACTCTCAATCGCTATTATCTACTAATTACACTGTTCATTTCATTCAATAAGTTTACATTGTCGAATGCTTTTCCAGGTTGACAAACCTAATGACCGTATCTTGGTTTTTCTTTAGTCTTACTGCCATTACCAAACGCAATGTCATAATTGCATCTCTCTGCTGACTCTACCTTTCCCACAGCCATACTAATCGTTATCTAACTCATCCTCTATAGTCTTTTCCAGTCTTCTGTTGATTATTCATGCTTACAACTTGGATGCATGAGCGGTTAAGCTGATGGTGTGATAATTCTCGCATTTGTCGGCTATTTTAATCTCCGGAACTGTGTGGATGGTGCTTTTTCGAATGTCAGATGGTATATGTTCGAAACACCAACCAGAATAGTTGTTTTGATGCCGCTCCCACCAAGGATTTTAGAAATTCTGATACAGTGTTATCTATCCCTTCTGTCTCATTAGACCAATGTCTTACAAAGCTATCATAAATTCTGATTCTAATACTCGACCCTCTATGCCTTCTTTACCGACTTCTTTCTTCTTCTATAACGTCACCAGACGGGTCTTCCGCCTCATGGAAGCCTTCAGCGTACACTTTCCGTCTATCCGATCTCTCCTGTGGATTTAGCTGTGGAATTCTCATTGCACTCTTAATGTTTCTATCCCTGTTTTTGATTTCACGAAGATTGTTTTGACTTTTCTGTATGCTGAGTCAATCCTTTTCGACTTTCATGTTTTTCATGCTGCTATTTCGCCTTCGATTCCCAGCAGTTCCTATTTATTTCATTCCTAAGTGACTTGTATTTCTGTGTTCCTGAATTTCACTGAATTTTTTTTGTACTTCCTTCTTTCATCGATCAGTTGAATCCATAGTTTCTTCCACGTTACCTTCTTTGTATCTATGTTTTCCTTTCCACCTTCTGTTGTTGCTCTTTTTAGAGATGTACAATGCACTTCAGATGAGCTGGCTATTGGGCTAACCCTTATAGCCGTACCTATAGCCTCAGAAAACTTCAAGCATAGTTCTTCATTCATTAGTACTTTCATAGCCCACTTTCTTTTGCGTTGGTTCTTGCTGGCTGGTCTCTGTAATTTCAGACTTCTCTTTCACGCTAATATATTGTGATCTGAGTCTGTAAGGGCTCCTGAATATGCCTTACAATCCATTACCTGATTCCGGAATCTATGCCTGAACAGTATGTAATCTAATTGAAATTTTCCTGTATCTCCGTGCCTTTTCCAAGTATATCTCCTCCTACTGTGAATCTTGAACTGAGTATTCGCTATTATTACCTGAAACGCACTGCAAACGCAGTCATTATTTATTCTCTCTCACTCCTAGTACCAAGTCCATATCCTCCCACAATAATTTCTTCTGCTCCTTTCCCTATTACTGCATTCCAGTCCAAGACGACTATTAGATTTTCTTATCCCTTCAGGTACTGAATTACCTATTCAATATCCTTGTATACTTTTCTATTTCTTCATCTTCAGCTTGGTACGTTGGCATGTATTCCTGAACTATCCTTGTCAGTATTGGTTTGCTCCCGATTCTGATGAGACTCCTAACACTGAACATTTCACAATAACTCACTTTCTAACCTACCTTCCTATTCATAACAAATTCTACGGCCAATATACCATTTTATGCTGCTGTTGATCAGAAATCCTTTCCTTGTTTCTCTCCTATATGTGGAGTGAACGTCAGAATTACCCTTTTCATATTTTTTATAACACATTGAAACTTCTGATAGTCCATTTGCCAGGTAGAACGTTACCCATTCATTGGTTATTCACTCCTTTTCTCCTGGTCACTTCCCCTTGGCTGTCCCCTTCCGGAGATCCGAATGGGGGAGTACGCCGGAATCTTTTGCCAGTGGAGAGATCATGAGATTTTTTCAATTACAAGCCATTTTAAATCGCTACTGAATAGTGTAACGTACTTTGTTCTTTCCTTGCTAGATGGGAAGAACAGTCAGCTAATATTCGATTTCTCCAAATGTTAAGAGCAGAAAGGAAGCTTGGAAAATAAGCAGAAGTTAGGATGGTGTTCTGGAGTGCTCTGATCCCTTTGTAGTGCTATATTTCAGTGAAGCGTAGACATTCAATGAGAGAGAATAAAAATTTGTCAAATAACGTGGTAAAGAAGAATGCTTAAAATGAGATGAAGTGATAAAATGAAAAGAGAAGATACACTTAAAAACAAGCGGAAAGTTTGACATTGGCACTTAATACTGAGGTACGTCGTGATTGGTGCGTTTACAGGGAAGAAAGCTGCTGCCATGAACATTGCACAGGATAGAAAGAGAGAAAGGAGAGGGTTTGGAATGGTGGATGAAATAAGAAAATGGATGAAGTTATCAGCAGATTAAGCAAGAGACACAACAAAAAGAAAACTGGAAAGCATCCAGATGACACTTCTCATGATTTGTCAGAGGATGGGAATAAGAGTACATACCTATAATTTCATTAAGTGTATACCTATTTTAGTGAAAATGTGTTAATTTGTACACTTAAAACGAACACTCCGAGATCTGTTCAATTGGGAAGATGGCCCAGACAGCAGTGTAGCAATGGACACTACTGACGCTGCCGTTGTTTGCTCTCAAAATATGGACCTCATCATGTTATGCACATGGGTTAAATTGTTACAGGAAAGCAGAAGTTGCAGTGCGAAGAGCTTAAATGTTGGGAGGCAAACAAATAAATTATAATGCTTGCACTGTACAAATGGCAATTACGATCAACGTTGTGATGGATGGGCTTCAGATCTAAAAAAGTGTGCGATACAGTGTTACTAAAATTATTCATTACATTTAGCTCTCTACGATACATCTAATTTAATGATTTCAAAATATACATAATGCAATTTGCTTCTTAATTATGTATATAACTGTTTTATATAGCTCTTCAGCAGCGAGTCAATAAAAGAGCTGTTGATGGCTGGATTTACAATTAAATGGAGTAAAGGGTTGGAGAACTGGACCGTATGTTAATGTAATCAATGGGCCTGTGTTTGAGAACAATATTTGCAAACCATACTCCGGTATCACACACAGCTATTTTTACATTTACGCATCCACAAGCGGTGCTTACACTAAAAAATCGTTGTCTGTGATAGCGGAGCGCGGTCTAAAGAACATTTTTCTCAAACACTAGCCCATCTGTTCCATTTAGATACGTTAATACGCTACACATCCCACACATACATAAGATTTTCTGTAATGTCAAGTTTTACACGTCGTAGCGACATTATACGACACTTCTAAGTATTTAACTTCTGGACGAGGTCGAGTAGATGCCACAACGTGTAAAGAACATTACATGTATTTCACTAACACATTTTAATAATGGACACTTAACTCTGATAAACATCCATGTCTCCATGAGAGGCGATATATAATTTATATAATAGCAGAGTACAATGAGAATTGTTTATTACTTTGAATAGTACTGAATGACTCCCAGATTTCACTTTAAATGTAACTAGAAATTTTAGTACACTGCTCTGACTAATGAACTACACTGTCAACCGAAATTAAAGCAAAAAACGGAAATTTTGCAAGATGAGTTTATTTTGCCACAAAACAGTGCGAACAGATGATAGTAAAGTAGAACCAATGTAATGAATACAGAACGCAAACAACTGCAACATGCATAACCGTTGACAAAAATGGTCATCGTTTTCTCACAACTTAACGCATTTGTACACCCATCCCGACAACTGGTTAATGTTCTCTGACCACCTCTTGCAGCGACGGAGCATGCTGTAAATTTTGTTATCAGTCTCATATTGTGACAGTAAGGCCCATTCTTCTCGCAGAGCTGCTCTGTGTTGGAGAGTGGTTGGTGTATGCTGACGTGACGCAGGCCGTCACCCTAGTGCATCACAGACATGCTCTATGGCAGGGCCGGCCAAACGCTGCACAGTGTGCAGACGTGCGGAAGTGCAGCAAATGTGCGCACGTGTGTGACAGCGACATCTGTTATTAGAGATGTGTCCTAAACGAACGGCGGCGGCTCCACTTCCCTGTGGTACAAGCAAGAGCGCAACATATCCAGTCTCGTTTACCCCTGGTAACCGTAACCTTAACAGAGAAGTACTGAGAAATGGCAGCTACTGTGAAAAAGCAAAGGACGGGAGATCTATGTTCTCAGTCGTTTAAAAATAATAGGTGGCCAGCGGAAGTTTTCAATTGAAAGATACTGCAATACATATCACAAAGACGAGTGTAGTGTACCCAAAAGTGAAGAACGGCAAGCAAAATTAAATGTCCTTAAGAAAATGGATGAGACACATCAACTCGATTATCATTTCTGATGACCTGTGGTAAACGTGTTTGGATTTATTCCTTTCATAATTAAAAATTATTGTTTACTAACTGTGCATTAATGCCTCATTCTGCTCCATGTTACATTATTTTCAGGAAAGTTGGTCATTAAACCGTTTGTTCCTATGTGTACTAACATTTAGGTTTTTGTTTTTAATGTGTGAAGGGCTACGCTCAGCTGAAGTCGATAAAACGTAACATTAGTCTAAATGTCGGTTATTATGCAGATTTCAGACGGAGCTCATGAAAGACGTAGCAATAATATTATTGAAATAACAGGTGGTCATCGAGAGGTCTGCGGTTTTCATTCTGTTTAGAGGTCAGTGAGACAGAAATTATGTGGGTGTAACTGAGGGCACCGAGAATTAGTTATAGGAAACGTTGCATTCGTTTAATGTTACTTGAAATCATTAATAAGGTTCGTTGGAAGTCGGTAAGTGCTCTGTTTCTTAAATACTAGATAAAAAACATTACTCGTATTTACTTGCAGTCAATCAAGCTGCCTTAATAAAAACCCACGGTTGTTAACTGTATTACTTGTCTTACTGGGGTAAACTGTTAACATGAAAGTAGACGTCTCAATGAGTAGACTGTGACAGTATTTTTAATGTTTAATACGCAAAATACCTTCCCATGGTTGGCTTGCAAGCTGTGGAAAGAGCACTAGAATGCGCCGGTACAGAAAGTGGATAAAGCGACATCTGTAGGTAGAAGCATGCACTACCTGAACGCTGACGGCTGCGGCGGGCACGCTGTAACCCGGAAGTTGCACATGTGCAGGACCACCGCACGCGTGCACAATTTCTGGCCTGCCCTGCTCTATGGGATCCAAATCGGGAGAGTAAGCAGGCCTAGCCATGCTTCCAATATCTTCCATTTCCAAGAAAACATCAAAAACTTGTGCTCTATGACATCGAGCATTATCGCCTATCAATATGAAGCCTAGGACCTCAACAACCGAAAATGAGATCCCAAGATCTCCTCACGATAACTGACAGCAGTTAAACGTGGCCGATTCACCCATATAATTTTTACGTGGGATTCGAATGGTAAACTTAATCCCTATCCACACTATCAGGGATCATCCTCGATATGTCTCTTTTCAAAACGTTTGGGTCCAGAAATAGTGTTGCATGTTCCCTTTAGACCCGAATCCACCAAGAATCGTTGTGCAGACTAAATTGGGACTCATCTGTAAAAACATTGGCCCACTCCTGGACCATGAAGGTGCCATGTTGATGACTCCACTGTAGACGTTCCCTTCCATGAAGACACGCCAGAGGTGAACAGTCAGCAGGTTTCCAATAATAAGGACCACTCTGCTGAAGCCTTCTGTACATCTTTTGCCACGATACAACACGTCCATGGCGATGCTGCAAGATCAGATACCAGTTATAGTGCAGGCGGTACCGTAGTGCCCTTACAGCCAAACGACAGTCCACTATTTCCAATGTCACACATGGCTGACCCTGTACTGGTCTTCGGGATACAATTTCAGTCTCTATAAACTGTCGCCTCGTCCTAGAAACAACAGAACGATTCACTTTAAGCCATCCGGCCACATCAGGTTGTGAGTCTCCTCCTTCCATTCTTCCTATGGCCTTCCACAGCACAGAGTCTTTTTCGCTGTGCCATACTGCACCGTCTGTGACTGTGTACACAACGATTGTGGAAATGAGACCGCCCTGCAAACGTTAGGCTGCTTCATACGTTAAATGACATCACTGCTGGTGTGGTTTTCCGTTGATCGAATGCAATCGTCCGTGCCGAACACAATCGTAACGTCATCTGTTGACCATTTGCATGATTATATCGTGAATTAGACACAGGAAGGGGAAACAGCAGTTTGTTGCATTGTATTTCGCTTCTGGTCTGAAGTACGATGAGGCTGCCATTAGAGTGGACAGACTGACTCTGCACTTCGACATAAGTAGACTCCCAGCAGGGGTCGCGTACGGTGCCTCTTAAGGGCGTGTCTTCGTCGACGTCTCTGATTCGTGGCTGCTTCTGGCAACAACTGTCTCAGCTTGTGCTTCTGTCGCATGTACCTGCTTTAAAATGGGACCTCACACTTCTGACACCACATTTCACCCCCTCCCCTTCCATCCCCTCCCCCCACCCAAGCCTATATACCATCGGTTTGTAGTGCTGGGTCAGGTAACTAGAACGGGACAAGGCCTGAATGCGGACGTAGGTGAGGAGACAGGGACGACACCACATAATTTATTAATATTAATAAGGAAATACTACACTAATGCTGATTGCGAGTCAGATAACAGGGTATAACATTGCTTCCACAAGAGTGCGCTGAAAAGTAACCACTCAGTTTTTTTATATGAAAACCCTTAAATCTGTTTAAATAAAACAGTAAAACAGATGTTAATTACATTCTACGTCCTTATTTTTCATGTTTATATGTTTACAGTCCTCTATCACTAGTGGACACCGAATATGAGCGCGGAACTTGGAGGTGCGTAATATAACTAAGT
Source organism: Schistocerca gregaria (assembly GCF_023897955.1). Taxonomy (NCBI): domain Eukaryota; kingdom Metazoa; phylum Arthropoda; class Insecta; order Orthoptera; family Acrididae; genus Schistocerca; species Schistocerca gregaria. The sequence goes on from NC_064926.1 coordinate 428,966,717, forward strand.
CGTTGCTTGAGAATTAGTGTGCTGTAATCGGGTTTCGAATCTGAAGAGTTCACCCGCACATGGAGTATTATCTCTGTCAGCATGACAGTGCAAGACCAAACAAGAGCCCTGCAACAATCCTCCCTGGGTTCAGTCACCGATCCCGACTTGGCTCCATCCAGTTTTCATCTATTTCACAAATTTCAGAAACATCTTCCAGGCTTCACTCTGAAAGCGGTACAAGCATATCAGATTGTGTCTCTGTTAACAGTGTCAAACATCCTTGATAACGATTTTATCAAACTGGTCTCTCTTTCGGAGACATGTGATCTCCACATGGATGACTATGTTATGAAATAAAAATGTAGAAATGAAGGATAAATGTAGAATGTCAATAACGTCTGTTTTATTTAAAAGCCTTAAGACTTTTCACAAAAGCTTAAATGGCATTACTTTACAGCACGCCCTCGTAGTCGTCTATTAAATAAAGATTGTAAAGCCATCACAGAACTTGATTTAGTTGAATTCGTCACATAATTGTTGGCTTAAGAAACAATGTCCAGAAATACCTGACAACAATAACGAGTTTGTCTGTAATGTGGAAAAGTATTTGGTAGTATCAGCAGACAGTGCCATCAGGTAACACGTAGCGCAAAACTACCGACCCACAGCACTACTTAGCACGGTGTACAAACTTCTGGAACGAGTGCTGCTTAACAGTATCAGTCCGACAGTACTCACGGCCATCCCAGTAGATCAAGCTGGCTTTCGTCCCAACAGAAACTATGCAGTCAAAGTCCTTGCCCATACAACACATATTGAAGCGGGATTCCAAAAGAAATTAAAAACATCTGTTTCAGTGACTTGTAAGCAGCCTATGATACCGTCTGGAGACAAGGCCTACTCTATAAACTGATGAAAATAATTCCCCGTCAAAAAGTGACAAAGCTTATTGGTAACATTGTTGGTAACAGAGGATTCCAGGTCGTCATGCGAAACAGTCAGTAGACAGAAATTCCTTCAAAATGGCTTACCTCAAGGCTTGGTATTAGCCACACTGCTTTCCAGCCTATACATTGCTGACATGGCCAGAAACAGCTTGTATGAAATTTGGCTATGCTAATGACTGGGCTACTGCAACAAGGCACACCGATTTTGATACAATGGAAGAAACCCTGTCATCCGATCTGTCTGCCCTGGCAGCATACTTCCGTAAATGAAGGCTTAGGCCTTACGCCACGAAGACGGAAGCAACTTTCTTTCACGTCAATAACAGAGAAGCCGACACAGCTCTGGAAGTATACCTTGACGACAAGCGCCTCAACCACAACAAGGAGCCAAGGTACCTAGGGGTCACTTTAGACAGTACCTTGTCGTGTAAATCATACCTTACAAAAGCAGCTGCCAGGGTGAGAACAAGTAACAACCTCATCCATAAACTCTGCGGAACCACCTGGGGATCAACGGCAACAACTCTGAGAACGTCTGCACTGAGCCTGGTATACTCTGTACCAGTACTGTGCACCAGTATGGCTAAACAGTAGTCAGGTGAACAAAATCTATGTCGAACGTAACAGCACCTTACGTATTATTTCAGGTCTACCCTTAACATATGGCTACCTGTCCTGATTCATATACTACCCCCAAAACTACGACGAGAAGCAGCCTTGGTCGGGGAATACAACAAGATCGAAGGAAACCATGAACTAACGGTATACATCGATATACCTGATCCCAGTACCAAGAGGCTTCCTTCAAGACATCCTCCTCTGGCTCTCGACAGCCTCGCTGGGTCTGACACCAACTCTTGAAGAAGAGAATGG